>NC_060233.1:12637036-14082036 GCF_021155775.2 Neodiprion pinetum | reverse complement strand
GACTAGGGAACCCCCGCCCAAGACTACGTTCTCTTATAAATGAATAAATAATAATTAAACCGATTGATTATTAATTAACAAATGTGGATTTTATTTAATTTAATGACACATGCAGACTTTTTTTATATAGCTTGATTTTATATTTCTATGCAAATGTGGTTTTCAAGAGTGGACAATAATTGTGACTGTGAAAAATCCAGGATGAAGGTAGCGTAGATGAAAAGTGTCACTGTCATTTAACACGATGATGCTAAATACCTGCAGAGTGTACCAAATATAATATCTTAATTGTGCTGCTACTCATGTCACATTTCTTTAACTCGGGGTCTCCCCTTGGTAGCGATTTTCTTCGAATCTTCTTTGAATTCAGGGTTTCCCTATTGGAATCTATTTTCTCAAACATTTCAATTGCTGTAAATATAGGGAATAGCATATACAAAATACTTAGCGGTCGTGTATCGTTAATAGTTAATTTATATTTTTGAGATTAACATGACTCCCATACTAGGCAAGATTTACCATGGTTTTAGTTAATCCAACTTCATCTGTCGGACAACATGACAATTCATTGGTCACATTACTTAACTGGAATGATTATTATCCTAAAAGAAAAGCACTTATCGTATCTTAGCAAATGAAACAGTTCACGAATTAATCCACAGCAACTGAGATATTCCGGAAAGTGGAAACTGAACATGGGATCCCTTGCAGATGGTAATACGAATATAATTCGTATTAATGATTTTACCCATTGTTACAACTCATAACATTTTACACCACAGAAAGCATGATATCTTGTTGTTCTCTGTGGTCTCTTGTGCATTTTAACTTTTTCTTAAATTTAAATATACATATACAATACATCACGAACATTGAGGATTTCAAAATTTTTTAATCTCTTCAAATAATTACATTACAATTTTAGTGTGCTTCGGCATAGCTAAATTTCGGTGATATTGATCTTTAGAAGTTGCGACATCAGGGTACTTATCGAAAAAAGAATACAATTTTACAAAAACTAATATATTTGTTTTCATATATTGTTTTCTTACAATTCAATAGAAATTTCCCAGCTTATACCGAATGTCTGATGCTGTCTTTTTTCGGCACTATAAATTCGTAATGAAAAAATCAACTGTTTACTGATATCACACGGAATTCAGTTGAAACGTTGATTTTCCAGAATACGTTCGAGTGGAGTGATGTGAGTATGACCTACTTTGACTTCACGTAACTCGAATATAACTTGAGAAATTTATCAGCATGATCAAGGGGATCTGGCAGCGAGCAACAAATAATCACTGATGTAGAGATCAGTGCAAATAGTATAACTCTACTGCTCCTATAACTGATTGAGAACAAAAATTTTAGGATAGACAACGTTGTAATGTACTGTAACATGTGTACCTATGTGATTGTAACGTGGCGTGTGATCGACAGATCCATCTTCCATGCCAAGGAGGCTGTATAGGGCTGATGCCAAGGCACTCATCCTCTCTTGAACATTGTATCATAAGTATACAAAACGCGAAGCTGCTAAAACTACAACACTACCTATAACATTATTATTAATTAAATTAAAAAATTTATTATGATTAATAGCGAACGAGCGGATACCACGCCTACAGTAAAATACAGGTGTAATATACACGATAATATTATTATCAAAACAATTCAATGTAAATTGTTATTTTTGTTGAAATAAAAATCACCTCCGTTATGAGAGGGCCAAGTAATTATTATAAGACATTTCCATACGTCCCTTCAAAGTGATATGTACATGATACACTGCAGCTCATATTCATATCCGCATGAGCGCCTGTATTATGACTAGAGACTAGATTATGTGCAACACAAAAAGCTTGGAATATGCAATATTATATAATTGGAGGATAGGATTATTTAGTTTTTTTTCATTTCAAAATCAGCATGCAATTAGTAAGTGAATTCGATAATTAACAATTATTTAACATTTTGTTAGTGGAATCGATTGTGCGCAGTCCCGATACGCTGCGAGCAACGGATCAAAAGTTACAGCCGAAAAACGAAGAATTTACATGGTCATTTCTCTGCTGTTGGTCGTACGCTCTTTTCGCTGCGTTTTCTGGGTTCCTGGGGGTCCAATTAGTCAGGAAATGGTCATACGAATCGAATCTGAGACCAAAAATTTTCAGCTCCAAAAATGAAGAAAAAAGTAAGGCTAACCCCTTTGTATTTTTGGCGAAAATTTTCGCGATTTTGAAAAGTGCTGGAATCAATTCTTTCAGGCACTATTCCGACGTAAGTTTGCGAGAGAAATCGATTGGGCGCAGTCCCAATACGCTGCGAACAACGCATCGAAAGTCACAGCCAAAAAACGAAAACCTGAATTTTCGACATTTTTCAGCAGGTGCATTTTCTCTCGCCATTTCTCTCCTGTCGATCTCACGCTCTTTTCGCTGCGTTTTCTGAGTTCCTTGGGGTCCAATTGGTCGGGAAAGAGTCATACGAATCAATTCTGAGACGAAAAATTTTTTGGTAAAAAAAAAAGGAAGGTTAACCCCTTTGTATTTTTGGCGAAAATTTTCGCGATTTTGAAAAGTGCTGGAATCAATTCTTTCAGGCACTATTCCGACGTAATTTAGCGAGAGAAATCGATTAGGCGCAGTCCCAATACGCTGCGAACAACGCATCGGAAGTCACAGCCAAAAAACGAAAACCCGAATTTTCGACATTTTTCAGCAGGTGCTTTTTCGCTCGCCATTTCTCTCCCGTCGATCTCACACTCTTTTCGCTGCGTTTTCTGAGTTCCTTGGGGTCCGATTCGTCGGGAAAGAGTCATACGAATCAATTCTGAGACGAAAAATTTTGTGGTAAAAAAAAAGGAAGGTTAACCCCTTTGTATTTTTGGCGAAATTTTTCGCGATTTTGAAAAGTGCTGGAATCAATTCTTTCAGGCACTATTCCGACGTAATTTAGCAAGAGAAATCGATTGGGCGCAGTCCCAATACGCTGCGATCAACGCATCGAAGGTCACAGCCAAAAAACGAAAACCCGAATTTTTGACATTTTTCAGCAGGTGCTTTTTCGCTCGCCATTTCTCTCCTGTCGATCTCACGCTCTTTTCGCTGCGTTTTCTGAGTTCCTTGGGGTCCAATTCGTCGGGAAAGAGTCATACGAATCGATTCTGAGACGAAAAATTTTTTGGTAAAAAAAAAAGGAAGGTTAACCCCTTTGTATTTTTGGCGAAAATTTTCGCGATTTTGAAAAGTGCTGGAATCAATTCTTTCAGGCACTATTCCGACGTAATTTAGCGAGAGAAATCGATTGGGCGCAGTCCCAATACGCTGCGAACAACGCATCAAAAGTCACAGCCAAAAAACGAAAACCCGAATTTTCGACATTTTTCAGCAGGTGCTTCTTCGCTCGCCATTTCTCTCCTGTCGATCTCACGCTCTTTTCGCTGCGTTTTCTGAGTTCCTTGGGGTCCAATTGGTCGGGAAAGAGTCATACGAATCAATTCTGAGACAAAAAATTTTTTGGTAAAAAAAAAAGGAAGGTTAACCCCTTTGTATTTTTGGCGAAAATTTTCGCGATTTTGAAAAGTGCTGGAATCAATTCTTTCAGGCACTATTCCGACGTAATTTAGCGAGAGAAATCGATTGGGCGCAGTCCTAATACGCTGCGAACAACGCATCGAAGGTCACAGCCAAAAAACGAAAACCCGAATTTTTGACATTTTTCAGCAGGTGCTTTTTCGCTCGCCATTTCTCTCCTGTCGATCTCACGCTCTTTTCGCTGCGTTTTCTGAGTTCCTTGGGGTCCAATTGGTCGGGAAAGAGTCATACGAATCAATTCCGAGACGAAAAATTTTTTGGTAAAAAAAAAAGGAAGGTCAACCCCTTTGTATTTTTGGCGAAAATTTTCGCGATTTTGAAAAGTGCTGGAATCAATTCTTTCAGGCACTATTCCGACGTAAGTTTGCGAGAGAAATCGATTGAGCGCAGTCCCAATACGCTGCGAACAACGCATCGAAAGTCACAGCCAAAAAACGAAAACCTGAATTTTCGACATTTTTCAGCAGGTGCATTTTCTCTCGCCATTTCTCTCCTGTCGATCTCACGCTCTTTTCGCTGCGTTTTCTGAGTTCCTTGGGGTCCAATTGGTCGGGAAAGAGTCATACGAATCAATTCTGAGACGAAAAATTTTTTGGTAAAAAAAAAGGAAGGCTAACCCCTTTGCATTTTGGGCGAAATTTTTCGCGATTTTGAAAAGTGCTGGAATCAATTCTTTCAGGCACTATTCCGACGTAATTTAGCGAGATAAATCGATTGGGCGCAGCCCCAATACGCTGCGAACAACGCATCGAAAGTCACAGCCAAAAAACGAAAACCCGAATTTTCGACATTTTTCAGCAGGTGCTTTTTCGCTCGCCATTTCTCTCCCGTCGATCTCACGCTCTTTTCGCTGCGTTTTCTGAGTTCCTTGGGGTCCAATTGGTCGGGAAAGAGTCATACGAATCAATTCCGAGACGAAAAATTTTGTGGTAAAAAAAAAGGAAGGTTAACCCCTTTGTATTTTTGGCGAAATTTTTCGCGATTTTGAAAAGTGCTGGAATCAATTCTTTCAGGCACTATTCCGACGTAATTTAGCAAGAGAAATCGATTGGGCGCAGTCCCAATACGCTGCGATCAACGCATCGAAGGTCACAGCCAAAAAACGAAAACCCGAATTTTTGACATTTTTCAGCAGGTGCTTTTTCGCTCGCCATTTCTCTCCTGTCGATCTCACGCTCTTTTCGCTGCGTTTTCTGAGTTCCTTGGGGTCCAATTGGTCGGGAAAGAGTCATACGAATCAATTCCGAGACGAAAAATTTTTTGGTAAAAAAAAAAGGAAGGTCAACCCCTTTGTATTTTTGGCGAAAATTTTCGCGATTTTGAAAAGTGCTGGAATCAATTCTTTCAGGCACTATTCCGACGTAAGTTTGCGAGAGAAATCGATTGGGCGCAGTCCCAATACGCTGCGAACAACGCATCGAAAGTCACAGCCAAAAAACGAAAACCTGAATTTTCGACATTTTTCAGCAGGTGCATTTTCTCTCGCCATTTCTCTCCTGTCGATCTCACGCTCTTTTCGCTGCGTTTTCTGAGTTCCTTGGGGTCCAATTGGTCGGGAAAGAGTCATACGAATCAATTCTGAGACGAAAAATTTTTTGGTAAAAAAAAAAGGAAGGTTAACCCCTTTGTATTTTTGGCGAAAATTTTCGCGATTTTGAAAAGTGCTGGAATCAATTCTTTCAGGCACTATTCCGACGTAATTTAGCGAGAGAAATCGATTAGGCGCAGTCCCAATACGCTGCGAACAACGCATCGGAAGTCACAGCCAAAAAACGAAAACCCGAATTTTCGACATTTTTCAGCAGGTGCTTTTTCGCTCGCCATTTCTCTCCCGTCGATCTCACACTCTTTTCGCTGCGTTTTCTGAGTTCCTTGGGGTCCGATTCGTCGGGAAAGAGTCATACGAATCAATTCTGAGACGAAAAATTTTGTGGTAAAAAAAAAGGAAGGTTAACCCCTTTGTATTTTTGGCGAAATTTTTCGCGATTTTGAAAAGTGCTGGAATCAATTCTTTCAGGCACTATTCCGACGTAATTTAGCAAGAGAAATCGATTGGGCGCAGTCCCAATACGCTGCGATCAACGCATCGAAGGTCACAGCCAAAAAACGAAAACCCGAATTTTTGACATTTTTCAGCAGGTGCTTTTTCGCTCGCCATTTCTCTCCTGTCGATCTCACGCTCTTTTCGCTGCGTTTTCTGAGTTCCTTGGGGTCCAATTCGTCGGGAAAGAGTCATACGAATCGATTCTGAGACGAAAAATTTTTTGGTAAAAAAAAAAGGAAGGTTAACCCCTTTGTATTTTTGGCGAAAATTTTCGCGATTTTGAAAAGTGCTGGAATCAATTCTTTCAGGCACTATTCCGACGTAATTTAGCGAGAGAAATCGATTGGGCGCAGTCCCAATACGCTGCGAACAACGCATCAAAAGTCACAGCCAAAAAACGAAAACCCGAATTTTCGACATTTTTCAGCAGGTGCTTCTTCGCTCGCCATTTCTCTCCTGTCGATCTCACGCTCTTTTCGCTGCGTTTTCTGAGTTCCTTGGGGTCCAATTGGTCGGGAAAGAGTCATACGAATCAATTCTGAGACAAAAAATTTTTTGGTAAAAAAAAAAGGAAGGTTAACCCCTTTGTATTTTTGGCGAAAATTTTCGCGATTTTGAAAAGTGCTGGAATCAATTCTTTCAGGCACTATTCCGACGTAATTTAGCGAGAGAAATCGATTGGGCGCAGTCCTAATACGCTGCGAACAACGCATCGAAGGTCACAGCCAAAAAACGAAAACCCGAATTTTTGACATTTTTCAGCAGGTGCTTTTTCGCTCGCCATTTCTCTCCTGTCGATCTCACGCTCTTTTCGCTGCGTTTTCTGAGTTCCTTGGGGTCCAATTCGTCGGGAAAGAGTCATACGAATCGATTCTGAGACGAAAAATTTTTTGGTAAAAAAAAAAGGAAGGTCAACCCCTTTGTATTTTTGGCGAAAATTTTCGCGATTTTGAAAAGTGCTGGAATCAATTCTTTCAGGCACTATTCCGACGTAATTTAGCGAGAGAAATCGATTGGGCGCAGTCCCAATACGCTGCGATCAACGCATCGAAAGTCACAGCCAAAAAACGAAAACCCGAATTTTTGACATTTTTCAGCAGGTGCTTTTTCGCTCGCCATTTCTCTCCTGTCGATCTCACGCTCTTTTCGCTGCGTTTTCTGAGTTCCTTGGGGTCCAATTCGTCGGGAAAGAGTCATACAAATCAATTCTGAGTCGAAAAATTTTTTGGTAAAGAAAAAAGGAAGGTTAACCCCTTTGTATTTTTGGCGAAAATTTTCGCGATTTTGAAAAGTGCTGGAATCAATTCTTTCAGGCACTATTCCGACGTAATTCAGCGAGAGAAATCGATTGGGCGCAGTCCCAATACGCTGCGATCAACGCATCGAAAGTCACAGCCAAAAAACGAAAACCTGAATTTTCGACATTTTTCAGCAGGTGCATTTTCTCTCGCCATTTCTCTCCTGTCGATCTCACGCTCTTTTCGCTGCGTTTTCTGAGTTCCTTGAGGTCCAATTGGTCGGGAAAGAGTCATACGAATCGATTCTGAGACGAAAAATTTTTTGGTAAAGAAAAAAGGAAGGTTAACCCTTTTGTATTTTTGGCGAAAATTTTCGCGATTTTGAAAAGTGCTGGAATCAATTCTTTCAGGCACTATTCCGACGTAATTTAGCGAGAGAAATCGATTGGGCGCAGCCCCAATACGCTGCGAACAACGCATCGAAAGTCACAGCCAAAAAACGAAAACCCGAATTTTCGACGTTTTTCAGCAGGTGCTTTTTCGCTCGCCATTTCTCTCCTGTCGATCTCACGCTCTTTTCGCTGCGTTTTCTGAGTTTCTTGGGGTCCAATTGGTCGGGAAAGAGTCATACAAATCAATTCTGAGTCGAAAAATTTTTTGGTAAAGAAAAAAGGAAGGTTAACCCCTTTGTATTTTCGGCGAAAATTTTCGCGATTTTGAAAAGTGCTGGAATCAATTCTTTCAGGCACTATTCCGACGTAATTTAGCGAGAGAAATCGATTGGGCGCAGCCCCAATACGCTGCGAACAACGCATCGAAAGTCACAGCCAAAAAACGAAAACCCGAATTTTCGACGTTTTTCAGCAGGTGCTTTTTCGCTCGCCATTTCTCTCCTGTCGATCTCTCGCTCTTTTCGCTGCGTTTTCTGAGTTCCTTGGGGTCCAATTGGTCGGGAAAGAGTCATACAAATCAATTCTGAGTCGAAAAATTTTTTGGTAAAGAAAAAAGGAAGGTTAACCCCTTTGTATTTTTAGCGAAAATTTTCGCGATTTTGAAAAGTGCTGGAATCAATTCTTTCAGGCACTATTCCGACGTAATTTAGCAAGAGAAATCGATTGGGCGCAGCCCCAATACGCTGCGAACAACGCATCGAAAGTCACAGCCAAAAAACGAAAACCCGAATTTTCGACGTTTTTCAGCAGGTGCTTTTTCGCTCGCCATTTCTCTCCTGTCGATCTCACGCTCTTTTCGCTGCGTTTTCTGAGTTCCTTGGGGTCCAATTGGTCGGGAAAGAGTCATACAAATCAATTCTGAGTCGAAAAATTTTTTGGTAAAGAAAAAAGGAAGGTTAGCCCCTTTGTATTTTTAGCGAAAATTTTCGCGATTTTGAAAAGTGCTGGAATCAATTCTTTCAGGCACTATTCCGACGTAATTTAGCGAGAGAAATCAATTGGGCGCAGTCCCAATACGCTGCGATTAACGCATCGAAAGTCACAGCCAAAAAACGAAAACCTGAATTTTCGACATTTTTCAGCAGGTGCATTTTCTCTCGCCATTTCTCTCCTGTCGATTTCACGCTCTTTTCGATGCGTTTTCTGAGTTCCTTGGGGTCCAATTGGTCGGGAAAGAGTCATACAAATCAATTCTGAGACTAAAAATTTTTTGGTAAAAAAAAAAGGAAGTTTAACCCCTTTGCATTTTGGGCAAAAATTCTCGCGATTTTGAAAAGTGCTTGATTAAATTCTTACGTGCACTATCCCAACGTAATTTTGCGAGAGGAATCGATTGGGCGCAGTCCCAATGTCCTGCGAGCAACGGATAAAAAGTTACAGCCGAAATACATGAAATAAGTACATAATTTTCAGAGGTAGGGGAAAAAATCAAATAGTCAGAGCTTCAGACTCAGTCCAGTACAGTTTATTCAACATGCCTTAATACTAGTACAAGTGTTTGAGCGTTAGTGTGTAGCAATTCAAAAAGTTAAGAAATAGAATGAAATTGACAGACAAAAAGAAATGCAAAAATGTGATATGTCATCACGCGTAGAAGACGAGTGCGTCCAGTTGAAGGTCTAGTTCAACCCGTGAGTTCGACAGTCGTTTGTCGAAATTAATGAACTGCTCCTAAAACACAAATCGAATTACGAATCCATTTATTTGCGTAGTAGTTTATTTATTTACTTGTAGATTCATAACATCTACGGGCTAAACGTCTGTTTTACATAGAAAGTACATATTATCGTTGATGTATAATATCCGACACTGCGTTATCCATCTGGGTATCTACACCTGATGGTGACATTAGCTATGTGATCGATTCTGTAATATCATTTTGACATTTCCCGTCATCCAAGTATACTGATGGTTTGAAAAGTTTAGTCAACCAATCAGAATGCTTGAATTTGGTTACTTTTACAAAAGTATTAAGGACTTGGGCCCGGATCCACAACTTGACATTAAACCGAGTTTACCGCATAAACTTGTTGTAACAAAAGTTAACTGTTAGTTTGCGTTCGACAATACCAAACTCTCCGGTTAAGTTTTGCTGAACGGAATTTGAACTAAACACTGGATTTTGGGGGGTTGAGTTCTTAAACGAGATTTATACTGCTACGCCACCACGCTGCAATACCAAACACCGTTGTCGTCTATGTTATGTCAGTCTTGTTTGACGGGTCGCACGTAAAATATATATATTAATTTCGAAATTTACAATCCGAGAAATAATGATACGGAAAAGAAGAAGACGAAAAATTTACAATTGGACCATTTTTTCTCAGCATTTCCCCTTCTGTCTTGACGTCACCGCATCGATTTTCTTGTTCTCAATAATGATCTGATTTTCTTTGTTGTAATTTAGCGACCGCAGATTCAATTTTTCACTCATAGTAAAATTACCTAGTCTTTTTTTCTTTACATCCATTACCGAAACTGAGTTTTCAATTTTCTAATGTTGAAAATTTTGGTTATATCTTAAACGCAATCCAATGTTACATGTACCGCTTTTTCGTTTGCGCGACAAAAATGGTGCGGTAAACAAAAGTGGCACGACTTAATTAAATCGCCAATCCTGGCGTAAGTTCTTACAGAAAGCAGAGTTATGTGAAATCGGTTATAGGTTTACGTAGTCACCGATTAAAAACGTACTGTGGAACGCACAGCTGAATTTAAGCTCTAGTTAACCTTAACCTGAATTCAGATAATCGTAGTTTGATCAAGAAGTTGTGGGACTGGGCCTTACTTTACTGGGATATCCTCAAAAGAAAAGTGTAGAAGACGGAGTGATAAGCTATTGAATGTTGAATACAACATACATACCTCCGTATTCTTTAATGACCAGCTCGATTCTAGGGAATTTTCAGAACTGGTAGTGATTTTGGAAGACATCCAGATTCGCGTGTTGTCGTACCAGCGCCATCTTCGCGTAATCTCTGAAATTTCCACTGATTCATGGTGTCGCGGTGCAATCTTTGACCGATTAAAATAATTAACGAATTCCTTCAATTATGGTACACCTTGTGTGAAATAATAGACATTACAAAACCCTGCGACACAAGTATTATTGTTATATTATTTATACCCATCGAATACCGTGTACATATTCGTTTTCATCGATAAACGCACATTATCTTAAAAATTCTGACTACGGCAAAATGGCAGCAAGCGACTCTACCACCGACGACAGCCTCTACCCAATTGCTGTTTTGATCGATGAATTGAAAAATGAAGATGTTCAGGTTAATGTTTCTCTAATTCTACATGCTTTATACACCGGTAGTCAATTACTAATAGGGCTTACCTAACACCTCGAGTCGACTAGGCTTTTAACTTGTTCCAACGTCTGTTGTACCTGTTGAAAAATTTTGCACTTACCCTAATTGTCGTTTGAGAACAATTGGTCTCTTCTAAATATAGGATTAAAATGACATTAAACCGATCTAAATAATTGTCTTGTTCCATATAGTTATGTCTGAGGAGAGCAATGTACTTCAGTTCATAACATGTGGCGACGCACCGTCATAGTTGATACAACCCAATTCCCAGATACAGGATTCTCTGCATTAAGTCTTACCTGTAATCCTCGTTCTTATTTCTTTCTCCATCTCTAATATTGCTCAAAAGAATATAGTTTATCCCAAAGCTGTTGGTGACCTTATGTTTCATCATGCACGATAATATTTGATCGGAGTATTGAGTCATTGTTCTACATAATATTTTTAAACCTTAGATTCTTCAATCTACAACGAGATTCCAGGAATTCAGGCAAAATATTTGCTTTATAAAATTATTACATCAATGTTAAAAATTTGAACCATATAATTCTGGTTACTCACTTTTTCAATAACAGCCTCATCTTACTCCTCGTTGATTCCTGATGCTAAAAGATGACAATTCGTTTAATCCGTCACATTTACAGTTAATTCAAACTATTTCAGCTACGTTTGAACTCGATCAAGAAATTGTCTACCATTGCTCTTGCGTTGGGTGTTGAGCGCACACGCAGTGAGCTAATACCATTTTTAACTGAAACAATCTATGATGAGGATGAAGTGCTCTTAGCCCTTGCTGAACAGCTGGGAACATTCACTCCTCTTGTAGGAGGTCCGGAATTCGTTCACTGTCTTTTGGTACGTAATATAAAATTTAACTACGTTAAATAATAAATAAAAATTAATTTTGTTGCTCGCCATGGTCCCACTTTAATGTTTCATACTTCATGTATGTTTATGTGGGCTTTCAGCCTCCGCTAGAATCACTAGCAACGGTAGAAGAGACAGTTGTGCGTGACAAAGCGGTTGAATCGCTGCGCAATATCGCAAGCCAGCACAGTCCCGCAGATTTAGAAGCTTACTTTGTCCGCTTGGTACAACGTCTTGCAGCTGGAGACTGGTTCACATCACGAACATCTGCATGTGGCCTTTTCAGCGTCTGCTACACTCGCGTCAGTCCAGCAATCAAAGGTAACAAGAACTCTTCTAACGATGCATTACCAAGATTTTTCCTAGTATTGTTAAAAATGGTACAGGTATTTATAAGAATGGTGAGTTGAATGCATATCATTGAACAGCGATATTCTACTTCGCGAGGTCGAAGTTAGTATTGTTAATGCAACGATGCAATTATGGGAAACCTCGTTATTTAACAATGATCGGATTGCCTGAAATTAAGCCAACCACGATGAAGTGAAACATTATTATAGTTTGCAAACTCAATCTTCATAGTCATACCAAAGTTGCGAAGTAACGATTTTTTGTTCAACACTCACTTCGTTGACATCCCTTTTAACTATCTCCGATAAGAAATGTGCTAATACAGCGATATTAGCTAATAAACCGCAGAGATATCAGTCACACCAAATGATTCAACTGGATGATACTAAATATTGTCGGTTCCTTTCTTTTGTTAACTGCAAAGCTAATTTTTAAACATACAGTAGATTCGATTGTTTAAATTCAATGTAATACTTCTAACTTACAAACGCGTGCTCAGGGTAACATCTGTCACTATGAAATTATTGTGCAAGTAATGTCTGCATTACCACATTATTCTCAAGTTCAGAATTAATCAGAGCATTTTTTTTTTGCAGCGGAACTGCGAAATCACTTCCGCAATCTGTGCCAAGATGATACCCCGATGGTCAGACGGTCAGCGGCTTCCAAACTGGGTGAATTTGCCAAAGTCGTTGAGGTTGAGTACTTGAAATCAGACTTGATCCCTATGTTCGTCATCCTCGCCCAAGATGAACAGGCAAGTTCGGTTCGTTGATTATACATTATTTGCCACCTCTTCAAGATAGTGCCGTCATTTGTAGTATTGCTGCCCGCAAGAGGCAATGTTATGGGGCATAGAAGCAGTTGAAAATATTCGATGTTGTCAATTATTCAATTCAATTAGGGTTAGTTTTCTTCAAAAGTATGTAAGTTAAGCTTCATTTAAATAGTTCTTTATTAAAGTCAATCATGGAAACCATCGTTATTGGCAATAGTGCCGACTATTTTACTTGCTGGCATGTTTTGCGGTGTGCACAATATCTCAAAACTGACTCAATTGATTTACTTCAAATTTGAAGACAGTATTCTTGAATAGATTATCCTCTTTGCCACAGCTCCACTTTCTTTTATTAATTAATTTTTTTTATTTTGTTTTTTTGTCAACCAAATTAAAAATAAATTTTTGCCCGAAATACATAATTTCAACTTCAAACGATCATAGTTTGTTGAAAAACACGATTTTTGTATCGTGGCAAATAGAATAAACTATCCAAGAATACTGCCTGTAAATTTGAAGTTGAGTTGTTTCCGAGATAGTATAGGCACCGCAAACCATATCACGGAGCAAAATGGTCGATGTCATGACAATAATAATGTTTTCTATTCATTCATTCGAATGAAAAAAATATACGTAAATAAGACATACATGCTTTGGCACGATCTACATATTTTTGTACAAGACAAACCCCAATCGATTTGAAGAATTGGTTATTAAGATACAAATTCCCTAAATTCATCTGTTTTTCAACCGTTTACTTGTACATATATACTCCCTTAAAGAAACTCGTTCACAGTTTTTCCATTCAATAATGATGTTCAATGTTTTCTCCAATGGTTAGGTAGGTGCTAAAGAATTTAGAATTTGCTAGAGAAATTGTTAACAGATTGAGACTAGACACCATGCAATACTACCGATACAATGTAGGGAGTAGTGGGTAATGAGTGTATGGTGTATATTGGCTTGTTTAGGACTCGGTACGTTTACTGGCAGTCGAAGCTTGTGTTAGCATCGCTACCCTATTACAACAAGAGGACGTAGAGCAATTGGTTATGCCAACGCTTCGCCGTTGCACAGGCGACACATCGTGGAGGGTACGGTACATGGTTGCAGATAAATTCACGGATGTGAGTAAAGATGAATAAGAATTTAGTCTTCCGCCGCGAAGGGTGCGGCTCGATTGAAACCAACTCGTATTTCAGCTTCAAAAAGCAGTTGGCCAGGAGATCACAAAGACGGATCTAGTTCCAGCATTCCAAGCACTGCTCAAAGATACCGAGGCAGAAGTTAGAGCTGCTGCTGCGAACAAAGTTCGCGACTTTTGCCAGAACCTGGACCAGTTTAATCAAGAATCGATCATCATGACGAATGTCTTACCATATGTAAAGGAATTGGTCGCCGATCCCAATCAACATGTCAAATCTGCTCTGGCCAGCGTCATTATGGGTTTAAGCCCTATTCTTGGAAAGCACAAGTAAATTTTATTATATTATTTGCATCGATTTGCATTCGATGCACTTATTGCTGCTAATCGTGCAAAGCATCATGCTAAAAAAGTGGCAATGATTATAGGCACCGTTTGTACGTTCTCTGAACGATTGACAGTCGCTCCCTGTTCTCACTTTACCAATTTGTTGTCGTTCCCTTCATGCGATCAACATCTTCTCGTATAATCTTTTTGGTAGTGTAGAAAAACAGGAATTTCTGAAAATCGTAATAGGATTCAATGTAAAATAAATAATTCTCACTTATCTATCGTTGAACCGAGCGAATCATTTGTATGTAACAAACTAGGGATTTTTAAGCTCTGTAATTATTATTCAGCAATTTTTGATTCACAGGAAAATTAATGATTTCTCATTTTCAGCACGATTGAGCATCTTTTGCCATTATTCTTGTCACAATTAAAAGATGAATGTCCTGAAGTTCGTCTAAATATCATCAGTAATTTGGATTGCGTGAATGAAGTGATTGGTATTCAGCAACTTTCCCAATCTTTGTTACCGGCAATAGTTGAATTGGCAGAAGATTCGAAGTGGCGAGTGCGCCTAGCAATCATCGAGTAAGTTATCTACAGATGCAGAATAAAATTTTCAAATGATTTCACATATCCTAGAATTTACTTGAAAGTGAATATTGATCTGGTAGCTGAACAATTCATAAATATACCAACCAATATATCAACCAGATACTGTTCAAATTTCTTTAAATATCATTATTTGAAATATGTCCAAAAATCACATCGGTAAATGATTACTGATTAATTTTGTTATGCATTGCGTAGATACATGCCTTTATTAGCTGGACAGCTGGGTGTTGAGTTTTTTGATGAGAAACTAAATTCACTCTGTATGACCTGGCTAGTGGATCATGTGTACGCAATTCGCGAAGCGGCCACTCTAAATTTGAAAAAACTAGTCGAGAAATTTGGACCTGAATGGGCTCAGAACACTGTAATCCCCAAAGTTTTGGCTATGTCGAGAGATCAAAATTACCTCCACAGGATGACTTGCCTGTTTTGCATCAATGTAAGCATTTCGACACAACTAAAATACATATTATAACTTTCATATTGTTATAATAAGGAAACGTTTGGTTATGTATCGTTAATCATGATATTGCAATAATTGAAACAGGTATTAGCAGAAGTGTGTGGTCCTGACATAACGACAAAAGTTATGTTACCCACAGTACTGGCGATGGCTAATGATAATGTAGCCAATGTGAGATTTAACGTCGCTAAAACTCTACAGCGTATCGGGCCTTACCTAGAAGCAAGCGCGGTACAGACCCAAGTTAAACCAGTTCTCGACAAATTGAACACAGATAGCGATGTGGATGTTAAGTATTTTGCCTCTGAAGCTATTGCTGGTATTGCAGGTAATGTTTAATTACTTCTTACTATTTAATCATCCAACAAAAATATGCTCATTCCTATTCTGAATCTGTAATTCACATCTGTATTATATACCATGGTAAAGGCTGAGTAACCCTGGTTAAACGATTCTTAAATGATGTTTTAAGAATGAAAATACTTTAACATTGTATTGTGTGAATGTATATAGCTCTGCGCGGAAGTAGATCGATACCCTGTTAACATCCCTATCTTGATAGAAGTGGATCCCGACGAATTAATAGTGCCCTGGCTTTTGAATGCAGAATAACCAAAGTAGTTATTTCATAAATAATTAGTTTTTCAAAATTAGATACAAATTGTACATTGCCAAATGTTAATATTGCGGTATAGCAATCGTACAAACACATTTTCATAACTGCTTTCATTCAAAACTTATTCTTATTTTATGTGAAGTATTTCTTTCTTTGAAATATTTGTATAGTATATCTCTAATTTTTGTTGGATCGTTTGATATGGATGGAACACGGTAATGTTCACTCACTATGCCGATATGATTCAATTGCCACATTGTTAACGCATTTTTTTTTTTTCAGCGTAGGTTGAAAACGAGATTACTAGCAAACACTACTTACCCGAAAAATCAGATCAACAAAGTAAAAATCGTCGCAATTTCTAAGCGAATCAACACTGGTAAAAAATATTATTAATGCGAGAGTAAAATGATGGAAAACAATCATTCATAAAATGTTTAATTAGCTGTAATGTTGAACGATATTTAAGTTGTATTGTATTTGTAATATCTATACTATGCTGATTATTGGAAGTTCGGTTGATTGAATAACAAAACTCGTATAAATACACTTAAGCTAATATCTGAAAGATTAATTAATAAAGTGAATGACTCGTAATCATTCCCAAACTTAACCATTTGAATGTTGAATTCTTACCACGAGATATCCATGGTATTTCGTCCTATAATTTTGTTGAATTTCAGTCAAGCTTCAGATTCAAAAACTGGGGGGAATAACGATCAGCCGATTTTATAAAATATCACCCAACATCGGAAACGATGAATTTATTATAAGTCGGGATTGTCCAAGGTGTAGAAATTTGCATGAAGTATTTGTCTGCTAATAAAGTTTTATTTGAGGACATCTTTGCTATTTTTTTTTATATCCAGCAATATCACAGCTTAACAATGATACGTTACCTCCTCCTTTCTAAAACATATTTACATACATTGGTATTATCAACTATGCAATGTCAATGACGGTCTGATAAACTGATATGGAATATACAAGTACAAGTGAACTTACTCGATTCCATTGTCAGCCAGAGACACGGCCTACTTAGTGTCGCTTAACAATTCAAAAACACAAATCGCCTAGCCGTTTAGGTGATCTCTGGGTAAAAACTGGTATTCGAACCACGTTACATTCAGATTACTGTGTTTCATCTTGTACATGGATTGATCCACCAACTTTCAGCTAGATTTTTAAGATCGAACTTTCGTCCTTACAGCAATTTCAACACGTAATAGTGTATACCAACAATAAACTGTGAAAGATGCTCCAAATTGTAAGCATTCGGGCCTTACCATTCACGAGAAACGTGTCGATCGATTTTATCAAGTTTTCGAATTAAATCTCAGTCTTAAATTTTTTAGCATTTTTTATAGCTGGAATAAAAACTAACCAATGTGTTTCTGTCAAAAAAAGGCTAATCTCTGTGGAATTCTAATTCATATCAAGGTAGATCCTCAAGAACTGCCAAAACAACAAGGTCTTTAGAAACTCTCAATCTTGTATATGTAAAGAGGATAAAAATAAATGGTTTTTATTTTCCGCCGAGTAGTAGTAAGTAGATATTTTAGTGTAGATACTGAAATTTTTAGAGTGAAATAAAATGGAATTGTAATTATATCGATATACCTATACATTCCAGATTTCGAATCTTCTGAATTATTCTCTATTCTGGAATATATATATACACCGATATAAATATGATCCCATATTTATCCTACTCTGAAATTTTAGGACATAGTCCAAAATGTCTACGTTTCCACATAATAGAATAAAAACAATTTATTTTTATCCCTTTGTATGCACAGGACTAAAACTTTCAAAAAACGTGTGTTTTGCAGTTTCTAAGAATCTACCTTAAATTTCATATTGGAAAGTTGAGATTTTATCACACACAAAACAAAATAAAAAATTTCATATTTTTTTTTCAACGATAGAAAACGCTCAAAATTGAAAGACAAAGGTTCAATTCGAAACGTAAATGGCAAGGCTCAAAGGCGTAAGAATAGAACGTTTTCCATGTCCGTGGTGTACACTATAAATTGCAGCCAGATTAAAAATGTCTCTGAAAAATTGGGTAGACGGCGGTTGATCAGGCGACATACACCAGACCGCGTTTGCAGGTGAACATAGTTAATCAGATAATTGTTTAAACGTAAGGGAAACTGCTCTGACAATCGGCAACGCATTTTCTGAAACTTTATTTTACGACGTATTTGAAATTTTTTTTGTTGGTAAACCAACTAAGATTGATCATGAATGTGAAATAAAAAGCACTGATTAAGGGTAATCGGTATATTAAACAAAAATTTTCCGATACAACGAGATTTTGTAAACTTCTATAGGCTACAGTCAGAATTAAGTGCTAAAAATCACTGTTGCTAACAGATTTAATTTGGTAGTAAAGTTATGGAGTATGACCAAACATGACCAACTATGGCTATTTAGCTCTTGTTAACAAGCTCTCTGAACTGGTAGTTTTCATCTTTTTTCAATAAATACGGTATTTATGCAGGATACGTAAAACCTAAAGTTGCAACTGGTAGTACTATTCTATTCGCTACCGCCATGCATACATCCAATGAAATGTGATGTAATCATTATATTCTTGGGGGTGGCTTAAATCTGTGACCCAAGAGTCCCATGGATGGGTTGCCAATGGTCGTCACGGATAAGTTGTATTATATGACTTAACAGTTTACAAGTATGGATATTACGTACAATTGATCTAGATACAAATTGTAATATATAATTAGAATTTAATCAAAAATATCCAACTTGTTGTGTGGCTGCATATAAATAAAATCAGATACATCGAGTGTAGATTTGACTCGTTCAGAAACTTATCCTATAACTAACCTGACGAGGCTAATCTTTGATTCGTCGTTATTAGAACCATGTGATGTAAATTGATCTACTCTTGACATAGAAAGAAGATGCAAAAGGAAAATAAATCCAGAAAATTATAATTAATAATAATAAAAAAAAAAACATCAGCAACAAGAACTAATGGCTATTGTCACCACTGCGGTGACACATGTCAATGAGTTGCATAGTTGAAACCGTTGAAACGTACATGCTTACAATTTAATGTTCTGTGTGATTATTGAAATTTTCAAGTAAATATCCAATGTTACTGAATAGGTAGAAAGTTACACAAGTATACCTAGTTAAATGATATGAAGATTAATGAATATCAAAACACTTCAAAAATTATCCGTGCAATGAAATTCTATAAATTAGTCTTTAATTTCTAGAATAATCATTACAAAATTTCAAATGTATTTGAAAAAATTTATCCTAACAATAGTAAGTAGATCATAGGCTAAACTGAGTTAGATTATGTTGGTAGTCATACTAAAACACCTGGTTGCTGCTAATTATCATCTATTGTTATTGGTCATGACAAGTATTCTGTTTACTACTTTCTAAATGAATTATTACTAACAGAAAAAATAACGGTCTTAAACTCACATGTCTAATCCTAGTCTAATTTCTGTTTTTTCATCAACAGATTGCACTTAATCATACCTATGAGTCAAGACAATGTATACAATGTCAATTGACAGATTCAAAGCACTCCCATATTTTTTTCATATCTCTTTCATGCCCTGAAATTGATAATTCAAAGTTTGCGACGTGTATAATGCAAAACAAAACTTATCTCTGGTGGGAGACAGGAAAAATGACTAAACTCATTAGCCTCTGCGGTTCAAAATAAAAAAGTTAACAGTGAATGTGTTTTTCGATTTTCTAAAACTTGGCCCAAGCCAGTATTGACAAATAATAATTGCTCTTTACGTAACCCAAATTTCAAGATCCAATAATATGGTATCGGGAAAATTTCCTTTAATTTGCTAATGATTAAATTTCAATTTGTTAATCAATCAATTCCAACTAATTTACGTATGGTTAGCAATACGGCATAGTTCAAGGAAACTTCAGCAATTCTGAATTCTTTAGACACTTAGTCCTGAATGCACTTGATAATTCAGAACGTAATTTCGCTGACCCCATTTCCGATCTTATTTGCATATAATACGTATAAATTGTGGCAAGAACACACCAATGATCACCCATATACAAATACTAATTTGACCTTTTATGCTGTAGCACGCATTAATTAATAGGTATGAGCAGATCTACTAGTCCTTTTTGTTAGTGAAATACTTCTATCTAGCATATTATATTTCAGAATATACATTACGTTCACATGACGCGGAAAGAACGTTGACCGTAGATTTGAAATGAAACTCGATTGCAGCTCAATGCTAAGGAATTGTTTGAATTTAATGTTTGGCATCGTTGGATGGCAGCTTTATATCATGTAAATTGGTTTTATAATTCTGTAATATTCATCACGTCTCTAGTACTTATGGGGGCAGCATTGTTTGACAATTAATACATATAGATTTTTTATTATTGCAATGTTATTATGGAATTCGAAGTTTCTAACCTGTGGAATTAACAGAATGCAACTGTTACTATGAGATAATTCTTGTCCGAGTTGCTGCATTATTGAGAATTCGGATTTCTAATGATAATTTAGGTTACTGTAACGATCGTACATTTGATTTCGGTTCTCTCAGTGAATACAAATTAAATCAGCACCAATGGTGAGTCATAGGATGCTTCCGGCTCTTGGTAGAAATTAAAATAGTTCGCTTTAAATACTAACAGTTTCTGGTTTCTGTACGTCTGCAGATATGTGTAAACTAATTGTGGTTACTTGGGAATTATTGTCTGCACCGTTAATCTTTAAAGATGATATTTTGGCACGCTGATATGCAATCACGGTATTTAATCCCAAAAACCTGTAACATAACACGAAAATAGTTGCCACATTTATCCGCTGGCTAGCTTCGAAAATGAATTAACACATTGATCGAGATAGTTTAATTGTTTCTGGTCAAAATCCAAATTTTTCATTAATCGCGTGATATTTAAACCGTTTTAAGAATCAGATTAGTTCTTTTTTTTTTCACGTACAATAATCGACGGAATTAATGCCACTCACCTAATACAAACGTATATGACTAATAAAGATGTACCGGCTGCAAGCATTCTAATTATTGGCCCTTCGACAAGTTGAATTAGCAACCACACACCATAAGATGAGGCAACCATGACACTTAGAATGGCGAAAGAATGGAGCCATTCATGTAATGTCCAGCCGTTCTGCCAATGCAACTTACTGGCTCTCTCGACGTTGTATTTTGTCCCGCAAACTTTACAAGCAAGACTGTCCGCATCCATGGAACTCTAGAAAGAAGAGGATTCTCTTGCTAAGTTTGATGTAACGTGAATTTTACAAAATTGCAGGGTGTATACACAGAGAATCAAAATACCAGAAAAACCCGAGGATTTTCTTACCTTTCGGTGTAGTAGCACTCACAGTTTTACAACATTAAAGTTAGTAACGGTCAATCACAAAAAAATACAGAAAGAATTCACTATTTCGCAACCTTACAGTGATGTTATATTAGGTGAGCTGGGCAAATATAAGTATTGAATGGCCAAAGCAATAAAACTCACAATAAAAAAGTTTAATTGCATGGTGCAAGTTAGGATGCTCAAACAAAGAAAGAGATCGCCAAAAGACAAATCATTGAACTTTCCGAAATGTGGTGTTATAAGCCAATTTTGAATAGTGTCATAACCTGATATTTGTTCCATAGATTGAAAAATTAACTCTTCTCATCTTTTATAGTCCCAAGAGACTGCTAATTATTACTATCTATAAATTTATGAGATGTATCTGATGGTAAATAAAGTTTACAACATGTATTCAAATTTTTACTGTACTCTGAGATTCTCGCACAAAACATTGTATACCTGGAGTCACGCAGTATCAATGTACAATACATATAGCATTCCAAGTTTTTTCAAAGCTTAAACTGCGTTCATTGAACCGAAAGTGCAACGTTATAGGGCATTGTGATGTCTGAAATATTTGCAGAGCAAAATTCATTAAGTGTTATGTTAAGCGATACCCAGGAAAAACAAAATTACAACTAGGGAATTTGGGGAAAATCCGGGATTTTTGTGCAGTTGTTCGCATACACCCTGAATTGGCTTACCAATCTAATTTGCTTCAACTGTAACGCTCACATCATCGTATAACATTACCAGATGCCTATTATAATTGACTGAATTAAATGAAACTGACGGTCTAATTCTAGCCAATTGTAATTGTAGAAAATGTAGATTACCTCAACCAGCCAACGTCGCAAACAGTCATGGTGGACAGCGCTTACGTCTCCTCTACATTGACAAGGCTGTATTAATTGACCAGCGTCTTGCCTCTCACTGTCATAACAAATCCAACAGTCTTTTCCTCCAATTGACCTGCCATCTACATCAGTTTTCTCGAGTTTTCTATTTTCTTGCAATTCAATTTCCTTCACAGGCTTGGACTGTTCTAAATCTAATTTTTTCAGTATGCGCTTAGGATTGAGTATCCACAACTGTTCTGGACTGAAAGTTAAAGCACACAACAATACAGCAAATGACTATGTGGTTATAATACAATGACTATCGTATAAGCGATACGAAATTTTAAAACAATGATTGCACTTTTTTTTCTTCTTCGGAAAGTAGCATCACATTGCCTATCTTGGAAAAAAATTGACTCACCTCATGCAGTTCCATAATACACATGGAAACCATAGTGCAACGCCGACCTCAATAATTCGGAAAACAATATCATGCCAATTTCTGCTATATAATGGAACTCTGAAACATTTACAGCAGTTATACATTTGTATTAAAATGGCAATTACAATCAGTGAAAAAAAACTCCACTCTAATCTACTCTCAAGAATAATAACAGTTAAGATAAGTATTAGCCATTGATGGAGTATGTGTAAATATGGTCATTAGCATTAGATATCTCCTTTGAACATTGGCAAGCTAAATTAGCAGTATCAGGCAGAGATTGATTGATTGGTTGATTTTTGAGAGAGAGAGAGAGAGAGAGAGAGAGAGTGAGTTACGAAGATCAATTAAATAAAACCAGATATATGAAGAATCAGCGAATTCAATCATAAACTATCGTGCAAAGGCTACGAGAACTCACTTTGTTTTCCAAAGTTCACTGAGCGTTTCACTGAACAAAAATCCGACAACAATGAAAAGCATAAACGCCTGTGACAGTAAACCAAATCTAGACTGATGAAGTTGAGAAGTGTTCACTTGCTGCTCAATATTGACATCGTCGGTCGATGTAGTTGGAATCGGTTCGAATAACTTGGCTGTTACTGGATCTCCCTCTGCAAATCGTGGATCTTCCGGTGTACGACTATTGGTCACAATCGAAATACCATGGTGTTCGTTCAGAAATCCACCACGAACCTAAATTGTATTCAATTTATTTCAATAAATTGTCCGTAGATATTAGTTTCAGGGAGTACACAATATGATTGAATACGTGAGTGTTACCAGTTATCAAATAAATTCGAGATACGATTTCCCAATATTCATCCATGTTTTCAGCCATCTAAGTGCGTATACTCTTTTAAAGGCAGGTTTTTACCAGTTTCAAACTGACGTGATTTTACCGTAAGAAATAGGTGAAAGTACAAGGTACTGAAGAATTTTTTATCTCTAATTCGTCATGCAGTGGAATATTTATTTCCCTCGAAGTTTTGAACTCTGAGAAGCTTAGCAGTAGCAGCAATGTGTCTCAATTAAACAGGGATAACGAGCATCAATTGTGATATGATGAACGGCAACTGTCAAAACAAATAGTCGCCAAAACAGCTGTATCTACATTGGCAAATGAAAATTTAATATTGTTCCTGCCGCACTTTTGTATTCACATAGGTATGTCTTCAATTTAAAAATTGACTAATTATATTCATAGATTAAAAAGAACAATACAGCAAGTTGATTTTACGGTTTGTCACAAAAGTTATCTTATAAGTTATAACATTGAGTCATTTATCGATCTACTGTACGTAGTTATCTGGTTAACAAACGATCATTGTTTTAGTCTTTAACTGCAAAGTACTTTTACTGACCTTGAAAAACACCTCAACGCCATAAATAAGAAAGAAGATGACAACAATGAAGAGCAGAACGGCATAGCAGCCGTTGAAGATGTGCATATAAAAACCCTGTGAATTATACTATCGTCAATCTAACATACAAATTTTATTAATATCATATAAAATCATGGTTATATTTAGGACGTGAAAATTTAGAACACAAGAAATGGAACTATTTAAAGTTTTTGTGTGCAACATGATGAGAATTATTGTATAAACTGTATGGTGAAATCCTAATTATTTAAACGTGATTCAAAACTCATTTAAATGAGAATTCATTGGGTGTTGATAAGAAATCAAATATAAAATCAAGGTTCAACGTACCTGATCAACTTGTGTGTACATTTGTGCAGTCACAAACTCAGCTAATAAAAGAGAGTAAGTGATTATGTTGAAGATGACAAATCCCAGAAATGATTTTGACAAAAATTGTGGCTTTTCCCAATGCTTGTCCCGAAGATGAAATACTTCTGCCCAAAAACAAACGATCAGTGAAGAACCACTGAGAAGCAGTGGGTAATAAGCAGATAAGAGACTCCGTGACCATCCTTCGTTAAATGTGGTCTGTAAAAAATAACATTAATTGTGAAACTGGGAGTAGGTAGGTAGTTAAAATAAAGTTTTTCAGAGCTTTCAGAATTGATGAGGTTGATTGCTCAAAAATCAATATTTTTTATTCATTTTATTACTTGATAATTGTAGATAAAGTATTTATCAAATTATTGTATGTCGTCAGCTACGAGGATCTTTTTAATAATACAAAAATAGAAAATATTGGAATTCTAAGCAAAAGCTTAGATACTGATGCTTCATTTCAAATCGCATTAAAATGTTTTACAATCTAGAAAATTCATTCAATTTCATCCTACAATGGCTTCTTTTAGTCAGAAGGCTGTTTTTTACATATTCACTGAAAAAATTTCATTAATACGTTAGCGTAGTGAAACATTTAATTTTATAACGTCGCACCAATATTCATTATGATAAACAAATGGCAATATTAAATTGACTACTAAATAAAGGAAAATCTGAATCAGTGAATTAATAAAAAAAAATATTCTTCTGAATCGAAAGAGGCGTCGTAAACTGAAATTGGACTAATCTACTAGACTTTTAACCATTTTACAGCAATATCAAATGAAGTATCGATATCTAAGTTTTTCTTCACAATTTCAGTATTTCCTGTTTGAGTACATTCTAAGAAATTTTCGCAGTTTACGAGAAAAATAATTTCATGAATAATCAATGTATGACTATCTTGGAAGAGAATTAATAAAAAGAGTCAACTTTTGGAGAACCAATTATCTTTATTTCTCAGGTAGTATGCTAAATATTGCTAATGATAATAATAGTGCCAACAGTGGTCTTTTTCCTGAGATAACAACTAAGCACTTGACTTGTTTGAAAAATGCTTTATTTCGTATCTTACCGGAGATGTGAAATAGGCGCCACGAATCATTGCTGCCAGAAACACGACAAAGTACAAAACCTTCTGCGTAGTAACTCTACAAGCACGTAGAAACGAAGGTGCCTTCATGCGTTGCCATTCAGCAACAATGCACATGACAAGTTGCACCAAACAAACAAATGCCAGAATGAAGAAAATTGTAGCGAATGCTATGTAGTAGCTGAAGTTTGGCACGTGGCATTCTGTCCCATCAAACTGAATCTAGATATGAACAATAACAGTTTCAACATCACGTTTGCTCCAGATAATCAAAGTATTTCATGTTTAACCGATGTAGGCTAAAAAACTGAACTCCAAGTAATATTTCGTCATTCAAATAATTCCTTGTCAATTAGGTCGTTGGATGAAGCAATTTTATACGAGTATTAAACGGAGGAATCAAAAATGATGATGTTGAATTTTTTTATTTTTCGATGAATCAAACATCATAGTAAATACAGCGGAATGCAAATTGCATCAATATGACATCACCCAATATGCTAAAATAAGCATTGCAAAATCAGTAAACACTGATTGCTTGTAACTTGCGCAATTATCTTCTTTCATAGAAAAAAAAGTTACGACTTGATTGCTTTGAACATTTACATCAAAAATTTTTTATAAAATTTCATAGACCCAATTGCGACAACTTTCAAATTTGTATAATAATAATACGATACCTCGCAGAGACACGTGCCGTTGTGACATTCACCATGACCAGAACAATTTTCCATACCGCAAGTATTGTTCCAGGCCATCATGCCGAACTTGACTAGCATAGAGAGTGGATTTTGGCTACTCAGTGCAATCATGCGTTCCATGATCACTGATTCTAACGTGGACTGCACGAATGCAGTCCCCTGGAAAGTCATAATATTTATGAATATTTCACTTGTATCGAACTATTTCGAATGATTCATAATTACTTGAATGTCTGCGGGACGAAACAGCAGAATTGTATGAATTTAATGAAACCCTATATACTCAAGGGACTGTAATTTCGAACAAATTGACACTGAGAAGAGTTACACAATGTTCTAAAAAAAGCTGACAAGTGATTGTGACGTACAGAGGAAAATGAGTTTTTCCGTGTATTTCTCAACATATATATTGCGACAAATTTATTTTAGCAGTAAATCAGCAGCTTCTTCTTTTATTAATAAGTTTGAACCAGGACATGAGGATCGACGTTTGAAAAATTGATGTTAAGCATCTTAAACTGACAGCTTAAGGTAGAGAGTACGACGAATATGGTGAAAATAAAAGAATTCATCATTATAAAGTTCGACCTACTTTGAGTTCGGCGTTCTCTACTTCATGTCTAAATTAATATCAGGTATTCATTAGGATCATATGTAATCATATAAGTAGGTTATCGTGAAACATCATACCGAATAACACTGATTTTTTACCCCACGTATATGCGTATCATGGATGTGTATTTGTGTGTATGTACATATTACCTACATATGCATGTGTGTATACAAGGAAAAATAATCGTGAGTGCAAGTTAAGTGCACACGTACCGACAGACACAATTTTCACAGTACCATCAATCAGCTGTTACTTCAATTCAATATTTTGATTATTTTCGGTGACTAGTGCATAAAATATCAGCAAATCAATTTCCACGAGATTCACACGGATGTAAATTAACGCGGACAACTAACTGACATTCACTGAAGCAATAACTTTATCAACATTTACGCGACCTCACAACTTGAGAGAATCGCGACTGGCGGATACTATCATTCACACTTCTTAGGCTAGCTTGGTCGGATTTTCTAAACCTTATATATACGGCGTTTTTTACTGGCTATACTCGGTACGAATTGAATGCAATTTCCCCAGTGCTAGACCAATAGCAGAGGCGGGATTCTAGTAAGATCGCACTTGATGCGCACCAAGCGCAGACAGTGAAAAACCCTATAACATCGGCGAGAGGTGCAGTGTTACCAGATTGTGAAGAATTTAGGAGGAATTGGAATTTTCCGGGGAAAAAAATGTCTGGGAGTTTTTTCAGGAAAAATTGAGGAATTGTCGATTTACGATTCACTCACCGATTTTTTAGTCTATACTGCCTTTATTTGCTATTTTTCTGTGTGACAAGTGGTGAGCGAAAGGCGACCGCGTGAGGAGCGGTATGAGGTTCTATCGGTAAGGTAGGTAGAGGATTTCACATATAAGGGCAGCTTTTGTTGATAAGTGGATTTTATTTCTACATACCAATTATATAAAATTATAAAAATTTTAGGCAGTAATTTTTTGTGGTTTAGGACAATCTAGCAGGATTTCAAAATTACTCTAGGAGCTTTGTGCGACAGCCATCCGGCAACACTGATAGGTGTTCTGTTCTCTAGGGTCTTTACTGAATGACTCTCATAGCATTTTTCAAACGAAACTGCATCTTGGATTCGGACGTTCATGACTTTCTGTTGCTTTAATTTAGAGTATCCGGCTATCTTTCCTACGGTGAACGTCAACACCTCTATAGGTAAGACCATCAAGTGTGACCCTTTCCCTTCCTCGAGGTTAACCCTTCATCCTCACTTGTTTTACGTCCCATAAGAAATAGATTAGTTTTTGGGGTCGTACCGATCCCAAACGACCGAGGAGAAACTTTTGCGAATTTGACTTCCACAATTTTACACACTCCAAACGCTGAAGAGCCGGTCCTCCTTAGACTTAGTGATAACTCTTCCATCTTCTCCGCAGAGACGCTTGGCATTTCCAAAGCTTTAGATTTCGCTACGACTATGATCTGTTTTCAAGAGCCTAATCCTCTCAGATTCACTGAGTGTTCTCACTGCCTTGGCTCAGCCTTTGACTAAAATCAAAGTCAATCCTATCCTGTTCTCAATAAAATAGCAATTATTTGATCTTTACAACCATGAAGGCCAATGCATCCTAGTTTAGATGCCCTCCCATATTGACATCCTTGGCAACTAGCATGCTGATCTAGCAGCCTGCTCAGTTGGCGATCAGACAATGGAATTGAATAACCGGATTTTTTGGGCTGATATTAAGCATCTCTTAGAAAGCTTTATCCCAACTGCAAGGAATTCTAGCATCCTTTGCTCTGGACGCCAAAGCAGAATCACTTGTTGCACTTTCGCAGATAAATTCTCCAACCGACCATGTGGTTTAGCACATATAAATTATTTTTACTAGTAGCATTGCCCAATTCACTAATGGCAAGTTTCGAAAACGAGTTTCATTTTCGATATTGACAAAATAAATTAGATTCCGTTGAGTTGCCATGTGATAGATAGTGTTTTACAAAAGGTACAAACACATTTTGTACTCTTCAGAGGATAAAAAATTATGCTACTATCAGCAAGAGAGTAGCTGTACTTATTGACATGATTGTTTAAAATTTTGATTGGTGAACTCATGGTATTTTCAAAGTATATGACAATTACTAATACCCAGGAATTTGTGGATCTCCTGAAGTCTGGACAAATTGCTTGATGTCGGAGAGTATCCAATGATTCCTAAAAAAATGTTACGAATTCGTTAATAAAGTTTGTATGATTATTTGTATAATTTGTAATTTTTCATACGAGCAAAATGTAATTGTAAATTGTACATATTTGGTGAAAGTAGTAGTTTGAAATCGATCTACAAATTGATTATTGGATGAATAATGCAGCATCAGCAAAAATATTAGATCTACATCCAGAATCAAGGATTGCACTTATTTACGTATCCGGTTACTCTTTCTGTTCTGCAACATAATCCATATCTTTAATGCTTAACAGAATATTGAACACTTCCGCACTACATATATCACAACCTTCAGGTGGTTCGATGACAGAGTACATAGATACCAACAGGTTCATTTCGACAAGGAGTCTGAAATCAACATGGTCATTTGATCCACAGCACTCCCGCATCATTCCAAACAGAAGCTGTAAAAACAAACCAACTTCTTGGAAAATTACTTACGTATAAAATACTGAGATATATAGTGGAAATGTACCTCCAGATTAGGTTGATTTAGACGTGCAGTCATGAGATACTCAAAATCTCATTCTTCAACAACGAAAATTCAGATTTCATAAATAGCTTTTGTTCAGAGAGATAGGTAGAGATTGTAGATCATCAATGTAGGATCCGCAAAACAGCGATAAGGAAGTGTAGTGAACGAAGCTGGATGATAATTAACGATAGATGATGATTATTAACACAATGATACAATCTACTTTATTCGATACAGTGATATGATCTGTATCATGAGAGAGCTGTACAACAGCTGAAGGTTTACATAATCTAGATAATACATAACGTTTTTACCCAAAGTTATGTCAACAGATTGAAGAGTTGCCAAAATTTGTACTTCTGGTTACGTGACAATTGCATTTGAATATTATTTTGGTTACAAAATTATACTTTATACCTGCCAAGCTAGATTTCCAGGTACCAATCACATATCGATGTTTGAATATTTATTGCATGGATGATAGCCTTCATTTCTTAACAGAATCTAATGTTGCCTTCACAATCTTTCAAATCTTTGTAGCTATTTTTAAAAAGTTGCAAAACATCCACGATGCCGAAGAACTGTAACATTTGATTGGAACCAAACGGATTCGGTAATAATGCAGTACTGATAGTAACGGAATAATAATAATAAAGATAGAAATAATAATAATAATAATAACAATAACAATAACTATAAGAATGACAATAATAATAGCAAATTTGTTCAAAGTTGTATGATTCTGAATGTTAGGCTTCTAAGCTTTAGGGATACAAGTCTATCTGGTATTTGAAAAGGAAGAAAACGCATATGAAATCTGTACAAATATGAAAGTGCAAGATTCAAGTATAGGTCTATTTTATGTCTTCTTACCCAAGCTTGGTTGTACTTTTGCTGATATGTGAAGAAATTTCTGATGCATTCGATTAAATACGGAAAATCAGAGAAAAACCAGTGTCGGTGTGTATAGTCTACAATATCATCGATGGCAACATTTTTGTCCGTTACCCCAAATGTGTTCCACATCGATCGATTCCTGCTTGCTCCGTCTGTTGTAATTGCATTGATGCGTAAGCCAGCTTTTTCTGGTAGTATGACACATTCTATTATGATTTTGTGCACGATTGTTCCAATAGCTACGCCCTTACTCAAAAAGCACTCTGATGTTTGTACCCATTTTCCTTTGAATAGCACCAATGCGTGATCTCCTCTTGTGCCTGAAAGTGAGTTATCATATAATAACTATATAATTTGTGAATTTTTCTTCAACTGAAAGTCACATACAACGTATATCTTGAGGTGACATGTTCGAAGTCGTTGTCTTCAAAGCTTCGAGGATGTTGCACTGAAAGCCATACGTGCCTTTAACCACTAGAGCGAGTGCTTTATGCCTCCTGACATGAATGTAGGCTTTCTTACTTTTCATTCGTAAGAGCAAACACTCGTAAATCCATTGTGTTTTATACTGTCGATCGTTGTTGCTTTTGTAATTCACTGCCGATAACCATGCTTCAACAGTTGATTGCTCTGCATCAGACAATCTTGAAATTGCTTCGAGTACTGCTTCTTGCTTGTCTTTTGCACAGTTTAATATCATTGCTTCAATCTTGGTCCTAAGCATCTGGAATAAGTATAAGCAAATGTAAGACCAATAAGGTTTCGGGGTACTTTATATAATATGATAGACTCGTACCTGCGAATGAAGCCTCTGATTTCGACAATTGACAGTTTTACACCGTCGGCGAACATTTTCTTTCAGTTTTTTTTTGTAACTTCATTTTCTAATCCTGATCTCCAATGCTTTCGTTTGATGGTATAAATAAATTTTGCACACTGAGAGCAATTTTTTCCTTGTCGATCCGTTTTACTTTCGTTTTGTTCGATTACGTAGCCCTTGAAATCCTTTTCTCTGAAATTGTACAGATGACAATACTGAATTTAAAATATGAGGTAAATTTTAAGCTCATTAATCAACTATGGAGTGCTTTACATGAAGAGTTTGATTTCTTTTCGATTATTATTTAGGAGTTTATTTTCGATATATGATCTTGATCGGGTAAAACTTTAATGAAATAATGCATATGATTACCTCTCTGTTTCACATGCACCGCATAGAATAAATTTTGACACAGTCTGTAACACTTGAATGATGTCTCTAACGTTGCCCACATTGTTCACAACGTCCATATGGATTTCTTGACCTTTTATAAAAACATGTACATGAAACAACATTTAGCGCTGCAATTATCAGTTCTATTTCGATAGTTGCATTGGTTTTACACTTTGGAAAGGTAATACCGCCGTAAAATAATACTTTTATGGCGTGTTACAGTTGAAATACGTCTTCAAAAAATTTTCTATGATTTCCAACCTAATCGATCGGTGTATGAGTGTTTTATAGGCAGGATTCCAAATGATCAGCTCTGTGAAGATTTTGCTAAAATGAGGATGGAAAATAAAATATGCAAGCCAGCGGCGCTACAGGTACTGTGAAAAAAGCAGTCTTTTGGCTAAACTGCTTGTCATTGTTCTTCGCAGTCTTTAGGTAATCAACATCTGCCCGGGAGACTACAGTACTCAAGAAAAAGAAATTATCTTCGAACGTTCATGCTTTATATTTTATTCGCCATTGACTCATAAACAGTTTATACATTTTTAGGTGAATATAATATACATACATATTTGTCGTATCATCCTGATTGATACGTTACATAACGTACTCATTTTCTTGTAACGTTAATAGCAATATATTCATTTTTTTTTTAAATTTTGGTTGCTATCTCATATGCTATCCATTTGCTTTCTCAATATTTCGACCTTATTACTTCATCCTGTACAATTTTTTTTTACTTCTAGCATCGTATTTTGCAATTTTACGGCACTTATTACATTTATGATTCCTCACATTTATTTCTCAACGAGGGAGTCAGATTAGTACATAATGGCATGAATAATTCCGAATTCAATGGAGTGAACTTGAGAATCTCCCTTCGTTATTCGGAGAGAATTTTAAATCAACATTTTTGTAAATAATCACAGACGTCTGCCAAATGTAGTAGGCTCTTCTTTTAAACTAGCCTTACGAACAACAGATTCGTTTAAGTCTATATACCTAGAACTAAACAACGCTACTCTCTAAAACGAAAATGTGTTGTACATTTTCTGCCACCTGCCAAATGTATTCGTGCACAATGGAAATATTGAAATATATTTCTGTAACGTGCGTGTAATCCATAATCGCCATATATATGTATATATATATATACATATATATGTGCATGCCAAACAGATGCGAAGACGCAAGAAAGTATTTTCGCTGAATAACGAACCGAAGCTCGGGCTTCAGCGGCTTAATCTTCGCATCTCTTCGGACGTTACAACGTGATATTTTCATTGCTCAAAAAATGCACAACCACTTTCAAACTGAAAGGCAATGACCATCTATTTATTCTCTGTAATCCGTTATTACCTTATATACACTAAATTTGAAATGTTGTGTGATTAGTATCAATGCATGTGATAGTTATTTATACAGCCTAACATGTGTATGTCGCAACTGGCTTCGTGGACACAAAGGTTAAACTATATTGAAGTTAGTAACGTTTACGTAACGATTCATGCCGAGGAAAAACCGTTATTTCGCGATTTTGGAATTATTTGAAATTCAGTAAACCGTTACAAAACAAAACACACTCATATTTTGAGATCCTAGTTCCTTCAAAATCATTGTAAAATTTAGAAAGTAGTGATTTTTCCCCCAATGTTTCGTTACGATTTCGTTACGATGACGTTACTATCTTCAACCTCGTAAGATTGAGGACTCCTAGTTCGCATGGATACTCGACATCTTCCGAAACATTCATGTCTAGCATGTTCTGATGGTGCCTACGGATGGTTAGTTAGCAATATTCAATGCTGCGTCATATATTTATATAGTACAACGTTTATATCTAATTCTTCCGGGAATCATGGCACATCCCGGGTCAATATAGCATCGACGCGGGTGCGTTCGGGCATCTTTCGTCATTTTCTCTGTTACGGAGGTGTAAAAAAGAAACAATGGCATCAGACACAAAGAGTTGGGCGATTCAACGTACTACGGGATTTACGATCAGGTCGAACCAGCGGTTGAAACAAAATCGTGATAAAACAATAATTAAGAAAGTTCACTCGAAACAATCTTAATAGTTAAATAGGCATATAAAAAAAAGTCCCTGTGACACAGGAGAAAATTCTAAAACGCTGAATATTAAACGTAAACACCTCATTACGTTCACAAATTCAGACAAAATTGGTCTATCATTTTTTTACCGAAAAAACTGCATTCCATGTCCGATTTTGATAAACAATAGCTCATTTTCTTCGTAAATAAATTCTTCGTAAATGGTTTCAGTCAGTTTTTTTGCAAAAATGATGTACTTAACGATAGATCTTATTCTACCAATCGACAAGCTCAGGAAAAAATTTATCTCAAGCGACTTGTAATGCTTTCATTTGTGTTAAACATACGCTTATTATTCATCAAAATCAGAGCGATTACGTGGATTTTTGGTGAAAAAATTGTATATACTCTGAGGTCGATAATACAAGAGTTTTTAGAATTGAGATTAGGTGTTTAAAATTTTTCTTCCGAATCACAGAGAGTTTTCAAATTATATTTAACTTGATGAGGTTTAACTACACCGTTTAAACCTTTTATTAGTCATGATTTTGTTTCGACATATGTTTGAGCTATCTATAGGTCCTATAAATCCTCAAAGACAGTTCGATGAGCATGTCATTCGCCAATTCGGCGGCCTGATACTCAGCTGCAGTCCAATAAAATGTTCTATCTGAGACGGTAACACGTATTTTGCGTCTCGTGCTTTGCAGCTTTTGTATACCATTACAACTTTTAACCATGACAGCGTAGCCAGTCGTCCTGATATCGGATTATCTCGCGTGAAATACCTCTGCACGATTAACGTTTCCTTTGATACAATTTTGCCGCCTCGTTCTCTCGTCATTACTGTCAGCGATAGCCCTAATACATTCAAGTAATGTCATTATAGGTCGTAACTATAAGTAAATCATTATTTATGACAATTACTTCGTTCAAATTGGGTCGATACATATTATATATCGTATGTATACATGTCATAAATATAACACATTTTCTATGTACAAGATTTTACGAACTTTTTCCATTTCACTCACAAAAGGTGTTAGTGAAACTTGTTTTATGCCCTGCATACATTTATGCGAATTTTGCATCGTTTAAAGTAAGATTTATTATTGCAACGTTCAATTTAAACACTCCAACTTCCTTTCTCGTTTGATTCACATTGGATGTAAAACCGTATGAACACGAAGGAAACTAGTAACGAAACAAAATAAAAAAAATTAACATTAAACGAAAGATGCAATGACGTGAGTGCAGTTAGAAATACGAAATGTAACGATTTAATCACATATTCGGTTAACCATTTCAATAAATATGATATTTAAAAGATAAGTATTATATTATGTTACTATAAAAGTCGTCAACATATGGTGAAGAATTTCATCACCCACGATGGAGCTCATGCGGCTGCACATCAATAATTTTAGTATTAATAATTTTAAGAAAAGAATCACATTATACATAACAAATAACCTTTGTAAAATTTATATCAACTCACTAAGCACTATAATTATTCATATTTTTTCTTGACCTGACGAAGAATCATTGTTTTACCGGCAAAGTGAAAATCATTCCAATCGTGTTATTAAATAACAGTCATCATAATATACTAAACACTAATTCTTGTAGAAATAATATAGAGAAAAAGTTTCATTTACATAATAAGTGTATAATATAATGCAAGCTCAATCTGAGCGATTGTGTGAATTGCAATTAATTACAACGCATTTAATTATACGATTTCTTTCTTAATCTAATAATGAGTTTCGTTATAAATTTCATCAACTAATCTCAACTTCCACGTAATGGATTTTCGGCGTGCGGTCTGTTTTACCAACTATGCTTCATATTTGGGAAACGTGACGACTTGAATTTGGAAAGCTGACCACGTGCCCATAATAATGCTCATCATTGTCACACATCGGTAACAAAAGCCTATGGATGGTGGAGGTAAGGAAAAGTATCTCAAATGGGTTTTCAATTGAAAAAGTGTCCACCAAAAAGTGACAAATAGTGGTTCAACAAGTCATCAGAATGGCGCTAATAAGCAATCAGAGTTCAATCTGATTGCCGCTTTCTTTTAAATTGCGGAACTTTAGCTTCAGCCACGCCATCTTAATTGTACTTTATTTTATGGACACTTTCTGTACACAGAGATAGTCCTCATTACCTCTACCTTTCATATGCAATTTCAAGATGACGCTCTGGTGTTTAAATATTCCGACAGAACAAATGACTATCAGATTTTATTGTAGTTCCATGGCATTCCGAAAGATTATTCGTAATTCCGATCATAATCAAAGTATTTTTAACGTGTTACTACGCTAGTAATTATATTACGGATGAATGAATGAGTTGGAGAAGAATTAGGATTCCGCGAGCCGATGTCGATAATCGTAGTTCCAAACCAGGCGGCGCTGAGACGTTTCTGAAGAGTGCTCAACGTATGCTTAATCGCCTTTAATGAAATTTAACTAAAACAAGCACGTCTTTAACTAACATAAAGCCGGGATAATTCAGCTTGCGCCGAAGCAAAGAGATTCATAACCCCACGCATTCCTATTGGTTTATCATATCCAATTGAAGACCTTGTCGATTGTTGCAAATACCGTTTTGGATAAGAAAAGAAATAATTCATAATAAAACGCTGCCCACGTAACACTGCAACGCGTCTAACAGAAATTTTTTGAACGCTCTTTTTGTGCTGGTTTGGCAATTTTACTTTTGCGTAACCTTTACATTCACATCGCAACGTTTTCGGATTCTATAACGCATTCATATTGGCTTTACAACGCTATTCACGCTCTTAATTGGACGTAAATTTCACCAATGGCAATCACTAACTACACAATTGTTCGTTTGGCACTTGAATTATTATTACTAGTTTTTTTTGTTTCTTTAATCTTCAATATTTCATTGTCAGGAATGTTCAAAGGATGCAAACTTCGACATGCCCATGTTACTACAAGAGTTAGTAGCATCTAGCAAATGAAAAGAAATAAGATTAAAAAATGACGCGATAAGTGCAACTGGCAGGTGAACAAGAAAAGCAAATACATGTGTAGAAAATTACACGCACACGTATTTAGCAACAATTCATTGCTCTATACAAAGTCATATTAATAGGTATGTCGTGTCAGCATAATATCGTATTGGCAATAGGTATTCAAAAAGGCACTAACCCTCACATAAACTCAAGTTAAATCTTACAAAATAACAATAATTGGTAAAAAATTCCCGGGCACAATCAGAAAATTTACAGATGACAGAAGAAAAAAAAAAAAAAAAAACAACCAAGTATACATCAAGCAAGCGATGCTCACGATTCGGAGTATATTATTTTATCAGATTGATGATTCAATTCAATAATATTCGACTCGTTAGAAGATTATTCAATGACCGACATGTAATGCTTGTAATTTTGAGAAAATTATATCCGTTTTCATTCTACTTTTCTATCTAGACAGTGAATTTCGTAAATCTATCCTTTTCGCGATTCCTTAGGTAGCAGATAATTGTAGGCTAGGTGAAACACCTGCGACGTGCGCAGCAATCATTTTATCGGTTTGCCTACTTCGATATCATCTCGGATAACACTATCGACTAACAATCTCGTACGAATTTGCGACAAGGAGGCTGGAATAACATTTCGAATATGGTACCGAGACTAAATTTCAAGCCTATCAGCGAATGTCAAATTCACTGACATTATAGGTATATTGTAGAGGAACATGCAGGTATATTGATCAGTAGGCGCGTTACAATCGCTTCTTTGCCAGCACTCGCTATATTTTTCCAGCACTATTTTACCCTATGTCCAAGCATGGATCAAATACGTTTTGCTTTTATACTTATTTCGAAATATTGAAAATTTAACCACGCGATTTTCATCTTCCGGTAGGTTCTTAGCTGGTATCTACATTCTTGTTTGTAACATTCTTCCTACATATATCCGAACAATTTTTTCAACTCGAACGCATAGAATAAATTAATACACATTGCTCAAATCAAATTAATATCTATACGCAAGTATGGGGGAAAGCACATTGCACACTTTCGTTATAAAAATACATCTATTTAAATTGCGTTACAGTTAATTGGCTGATAAAGCTCAGCGGGGAATGAATGCCTCGCCGAAATTTACGTCAATGCAGAATGTCAATTTATATGCGTAAAACGATACGCCGGACACTCGCGAAATGAATAATAATACATAGCAGAAGCTTCGTCTGTTCCACAAAACAGCCGGCAGATATCAGTTGTATGTGGTGATTGATCGTAAAATATGATAGTGGCGCTATTCCGGCAATTTTCCCCGAAACGTTGAATATGCCTATGAGACATGACTTAATCTGCCACTGTAAGTGCTGGTGTTAAAACGTTGCTCGTTCTTCCAAAATCATTTGGGAATGATACCAATTTTCCATTTTTCAAGCAATTATACTTATACCGTGCAGGTATATACTTCATTGACTTACGCACAATTGTTAATATGTATGAATGCATACAGATAATGATGTAGGTAGGCATACTCTATAATTCGTTTGCACCAACCCAGCTTGAAGATAGTAAATGCCGCAAAGTGTGCCTTGGCTCTAAACTAATTGACAAGTTGAAATGCGTTTTGGCAGTATGACATAGGTAATATGCACCTAGACTCAAACATAGCCATAACTTTTTTCTCCAAGATATGGCAATCGTTATTACTGTAATTGAGATACTGATTTACCAGTTTGGTCAGCTCGAGGAAATATAATGGTACAAATGAGTTTCTACAAATAAATTACGGGTATCGAAGGCAGTCTTACGTTCAGTTCCAATCTGAGTAGAAACTCAAGAATTAAAGGAAAAAACATCATTGGAAAACTAAAAAGAAAGGAAACATTTAACTATTTCCAAGCCGGAAGGATAAAACTTTTCCACAGGCCTTTTTTCTCAGAATCCGCCAAAGAGAGGTAGTCAAAATTTGACCCGTTTCCGATGCTTTATTTCCCCTTGCTCTGCCGTTTTTTCGCTTTCTACCTCTTCCTTCACCCGAACATTTTTATCACATTTATCAACATTCGTCGAGTGATCCGACGAGGATGGTGCATTTTAAGCAAAGATTGAAAAACGCATAACGAGAATAACAGAACAAAGAAGGAAGGCTGGCGACATATTATGAGCGACCGCTGCGGCTCTATCTAAGCCATCATCCATCGCAGTTCTTACATCTCCGTTGTCGCTCGATGAGTCTGAAACAAGAAGAGTCGAATGCATTGATCAATGCCTGGGAGGTGGACGGTTCAACGGATTAAAATTTATAGAGCGGTAATTCGTAAGTATAGAGTTATTATAGCTCGTGGCTTGATCAATCGACTTTGCTGGATGGTTCCTTCCGTGTTCCGCTAGAGGAGAATACGTATCTAAGCCCGTGGTTGCAAAAGGAAATGATAAGACTAAGTCGGTAATAAAGTGTCTCAATAATTAAGGAATCGAAAACAAAGAAAAACTAGTGTCCATGCCGGTATATCTGTGGTGAATTTTGCTCCAACTTTTCAATACAGGTCACCCTTCTGCAGGATTTGTTTTTCAGCTTTTCACCTACACAGTTGTATACAAAGCTTTATCTTATTTTCCCTCTAGCTTAATCGAATGGATTAGCAGCAGGTGTGAATGTTCCTCGGCTTAGTTAGACCTCATTCGATTTCTTTTAAACGTTTCTTGCTTTTTTGTTAAATATAAAATCCAGAGAACCGACGTTCTGAATCAAAAGCTGGGAAAAGAGTAGACGAATCGTTGAAAAAGTCATTTGTGTCAGTTATTCTGAAAACGAATGGAACAACTTCACTACTATGTAAAACAAACGCTTTACAATTAAAAGTTTCAAAATGATTAAACATTGGTATTTTTTATCCGATCCTAACGTATAGGAATGTTGTTTTACTCGTATTCATAATTATCAAGCCAAATCGCATTGCCGTTGATTTGTTAAAGAGTTTTTCTCCTTTCCCAATTTTTTATAGACTTGAGGTTTCATTCATCCTTAAAATAAAATCCAACTTGGAACAAATTCATTTAGCACAGTGATTTGGCATTCAAAGTAACACAATACGATGCAAAACTCAAAGCCAAGCAGGTGCCCGATATCAAGTTTAGTGTGATTCTTACGATCACTGACGCAGAAGGTGGTTACTAGGTACTATTTCCGATGGTAACTTATCGTCATACTGCAGTTTGTCGCATCTAGTTGTTGAAATGATAATAATAACGCGTCTCGACAAAGCAAGAAAAAGACTTACAGTTCGTGTTGGATCCCTCACCCGATCCGGAAGCTTCGTACCCGTCGCTCTCGGCATCGCTATCCGGTCCAGCTCCACTTCCAGATCCATCGAAGGTTCCGTCACTGAGAAGCGCACCGGTATCCGGTGTCGACGCCAATTGCGATTGAACTATCTGGAATTTTGAAATAACCACCAGGTTATACGAGCATACGGTGGAAAGGAAACCTCGAAAGAAAAATGTCTACGATACCTGGCTTGAAATTTTTCAAACATTCTACCGCCACTTACTGATTAATTATAAGCAATTATGATAGCGCCGATACAGGTTAATTGTATCATGTCCATTCAACAGCTTGTCTATACAGCGAGTATAATCTCACCCTTATACATTACTGAAATTGATGTCATATCGAAAATAAATTCCGATTTGAGAACATTGAATCTGCTATTATTTATTTACAGAACGTATCGAGAGTTGAACCCCAATGTTTTTAGCATGGTATGGAGAATTTCAAATTACCTAAGAACTCTCGTAATGGGTGCAATTACACCAAATAGATGCTGATAATTCTACTGGAACTTAAACGCGCAGAGATTTTTGAACTGGAGATATAATTCTAGTATCAAGTTCATTTCTAATGCGATAAAGTCCCTTGGATCAGGGCAGTTCAAATTAGTTTGGTGAAATGGCTTCGCGTGTATAAAACAGAAGACGTAATTTTACGCACCTGATTAACATGTCGCAACTGATCGATTAGCTCACTCGTATTCGCATTGTCGTAGAGAGATTGCGGCGAACTTCCTGCCAATAGAGGAAGTTCAGGATTGTATTTCTGCGCCGTCAAACTGGAGTCGACAATCGTCTTCATATAGCTGGAACAGAAATCGAGAGATATGCATTAACTTCAAGTGTTCTTCGCTAGCCGTGAAAACAAAAAAATCAAAGAACAACACCAGAAACACAGCACTATAACGTAATTTATTCAATGCAGACGATGCAAGATCGCAATTCACAAAGTTTCGTTGAATTCTCTTATTTCACTCCAAAATATTGCGTTGTTTTGGTGTTTCGTTATCCGTAGTCAAGTTTTTATCAGAATTGATAACGGTTGAGATTTCGACAGCATCGAGCCACCTTGCAAATATCAAATAATTAAACTAGGCCATTCGAAGACGATAAGACGAATTTTTTCGCCAATTCAATCTTACACATTGTAATACCAATAGAACTAGAATGGAATATTGATAAATCTTCGGTTGGTTATCTCGTTTTATATAGCTCTTACTCAGAATCCCAGTGGATGAAAACCTATCGAGATTACGAGGTGAAACCTGTTAAATCGAGTGCGCACGCGTGAAATTTGTTGGATTTTCTTGCAGGTTGACCACTTCAAGTTCCAGCTGTGAAACGCGGCTGACGCAGGTTAGGTACGTGAGGCGAATTTTTTTTAGATTAAGCAGATCCCAAATAATGGATGTAGCAATTTGGGAAGGACTGGCAAAATTTTAGAGCTGACTGACCGATTACCGCTACGAGTTACTATAGAACCAAAATTTCAGTTCGTGATTCAACACGGGAGCATCCGACATCTCATAGTTCGTTTCGAGTAAGTTGGCACTCCTGCTTCACAATTTGCTGACCTTACAGACTAAAACATTGCAGTGGCACGATCTCGCCGACCAATAGAGCGCAATTATTTTGCGCATGCGCAGTCGGTGACTAAGCCTGTCAAGTTTCACCGTTTCCTCTCGGTTATCGGTAATTTTCGTCAGGAAAGTCTCGAACGCCGGGAGGACCTAAGCGTATTGGTGAAGACGTCGCGTTCGAATAATTCAAGATTCCTTTATTGCCTCGGCTGTCGTGCGGGGTGTAGGGTGGCGCTTTGCGGGGCGAAAGGATTCGAATCGAAAAAGGAGGTTCAATTTCGTAGACAAAGGTACCCGCGATGAGACACTTGGGTGGGAGGAGATTGGACGCCAGCCGCCCACGGCCGCTGTCTGGGCTCCGACGGTAATAAATTAAGCAAAGGGTTTTACCTGCTATCCGCCGTTTCAAAACTTGAGGTTTCAGAGTTTGGCGCTTACTTTGATTCTCGAATTATTCAGAGAGGGTAAACAATTTTGCTGAAATAAAACACCCCGATTTTTCTCGCCTCTTCCCGCGCAAGCTTCAGTAGGTACTTTGACAGTGAATTTACAGGTTTTTGATACGCGTCGACGTCCACTATGTTGGAAATTGAAATGGCGACCACATATTTCGGAAGAGTGAATTTCATAAAGATAGATTGAGCGGTTGTTAAAACGCTATTATATGTGTCAGCAAAAGGCATTAAAAGGTTGATTCACCGCCTGAGACGGAAATTGAGTAGATTTGAAAACATTCGTATCGGATATTCCCGGCCTGCACCAAACATTCCTGCGAACTTTGATCAAAATCGGAGCTGGACCCCTCGCAGATGGTCTTTGTTGGTCATTATAGATGATTTGGTAAAAATTTCACGCGAAGCGCGTTGGATATAATCGTTGCAGGGCGCTTAGAAGGAATCCATTGTTGTTGATTAATAACCACAGAGCCCCACGGCTTTTTCCCTTGCCTCGTCTCTCCTTACCGCCACAGCGCAGCGGCTCCAGCAGAGGTTCCAGGTCTGGTTGCCCAGAGCGAGAGAGATTATTTAATTTGGAGGAAGCCTTAAACGAAGCGTTGATTAGCAATTCACCGTCTGCCTGCGTCTATTATATACTCCAGAGCTCACACGTTGACCGCTGCATGACTCAAGTTGCGCGAGGCACAAGTCTCAAGGCTTCCTTGGCCGAGGCTAATGACTTCCCAGGATCCGCCAAGCAACAGCCGGATGCTTATTGTTCGATAAGGATTTTCATCGCTATGATTGTAATCGATCTAATTAGACATCTCGATATACTTGGCGTACTGCCAACCGTGCCTGATAAGGTTCAAATTAATTTTTGATAAAATGGAAAAGCACGCTTAGATTATATAATACCTAGTTGGTGCTCATTCAACTCACCGAAATCTCATAAACTGCAGAATAATCGGTGTACCGTTTGCGTGTCGCGTCGCGTCGCGTGCCGAGGATTGATTATTTTTTATATTATTATTCCAAGCAGGTAATGCATTGGGACAATGTCTGACACGGGTGGGATTGGACAACTCCAATGTTTGGTGAATGAGAAGTTTGCCCGAATGTCACTCTTTTAAATGATTTCTCTAGCAGACCGTTAGGAATGGGACAAAGATTGTAAAACAATGTAAAATCATCCCTACTCGTATCGAAATATAAGAAAATTTTAACAGATTGAATGTATTTTTGTGTGGAACGTATAGTGATGTCGACTGTTCCTACTTCGTGAGACTGGGGTAATGTGGCGGCTTTTAATTGAATCTATACGCACGAGAAAACAGAACTAAACGGACCGAATCAAAAGGAACCAAAAAATTTTTACAATCTAGTTTCTAGAGTTTAAATTTCGGTCTATAATTAAAAAATTGCTAAACTTTTTCTTCGTTTTTGTTCAAGTCAACATTTAATCCCGTTCTCGCTGCAGGGCTCAGAGCAACGAAGTCGATACCGAGTCGGGGGGTGGTTGAGAAAATGAAGACGCAATGCAACGTAACGCGAAGCAAAGCGCCGCCAAGTCTGGTCATGCAGGGGTGCCTGGCGCCGGGACGTCGCCGCCCGCACCACCGACGATAAACTACACTCATACAAAAGGATTCGCTTGCACGTGAGAAGAAAAGTGGTTCCGCGATACTCTGTGCTCGGGGGCGAGGTCACCCTCAGTTGCGAAAGCGGGGTATGTCTGGTGGTGTTTCCCGGCACCTTGCATCATTGGAATCAATGCATCGATCTACAAATTCCGAGAACTTTGGACTTAATCTACCTGCACTGACGAAGGCAACGTTTCTGGATGCTAAATGCCGAAGTAGATGTCGACGCGACTTAATTCACTGCTGATTGTGAGTGTCGCTCGGTAATTCGGGGAGTCTGCATGTCTCTGTCCAACTGACAGCTACCATCGTAGCATACGTAATGTAGAAGAGTCGAAAGTGAGGGGCTATTCACCCAAGGAAGTCATAAATTTAACAGCTAGAAGTCAAATTGCATATCAAACGGACTTGAGTGTTTGGAGTATTATTTGAAATAACAAGGAATAAATCGAGATAGCTGATATCTTTGGAAATCACTACCAATCATTTGATCAAATGAAATCACGCGATAGAGTTGAAGAAACCGTGATGCATGTATCCAAATACCTCGAACAATGTTTCGATAAGACGTTAAGATTCCATTGATTTCTATCTCATGTGATGTGCTTTCGTTCACTTTCGCTTGACGAAGATATTGTCATTTATTTCCAATGATTGGAATTACTGTAAAACGCCTAAAAGGCTTGGATATTACTGGCAATCAGATGATAAGGTAGAAATCCGTAGAAGTCACTGGAAATCATTGCTGCTAAATTGAGTTGATTGAAATGAGATCCGTCATTCCATGCCCAAGTGAGTGGTCTCTTTCCCGAAAGCAAAGCAGACCTTGACACTTCGAGGAAAATGTTAAAAAATCTTGGCTCAGGTTTGACCCAGTTTTATCAGACTATTTCGACAGATCCTTCTTGTGATCGGAAGATCGATAGGTAAAATATATAAAACTAATTCTGCAGGTTCATCGGTTATCACAAGAAGTGACATATGTGCCTTTAGCGTCACCCGGAGAGCGTTGTTCTGAACGCGAACGAAGGGATGACATCACTACGCGATTGCAATGGAAAGTCGCGTATTCCGCATGCTAACGGTTTAATGATTACAGTCATTGAGTGTGCATTATTTTTATTTCATTATTCGTATCGCAATCTGTCCCTCGCTCTCGACGCCTCGGGTATTGTTGCGTATTAATAACGCCAACGCCCACGTTTCTTATTGTTAGCCCAGCATAAGTACGCATCGTTATCTCTCAGATAAAAGCTCTGATTACGGATTTCTTCATGTCGTCATATTATAGGTGTACTTTACATACATGCAAGGGACGCTGTGCATGGGTACAAACATACCTCAAGTGCACAAGGCATGCGTATAAATGGGTGTGTGTATGAAAGAGAAAATAAGATAATATGAAAAAGGGTTTGTAATAAGGAACGCGGTGACATCGCGAGGCAAGATAGATCAGAGTTATGACACCCGATATGCAGGCGCGAAGTTGCAGCGATAAGACATCAAATATTTACTCTCGACTAGCGACAGATGTTGAATCTGGATTTTTCCCATTCTTCATCTCGCAAAAAGATGACCAATTTTTTGAGCCCGTATACTTGCTTCACTTTTCTTTGTTCCGCGCTCCTTGATACCTCAAGCATGGCCACGTTCGGGTTGAATGATTTCAAACTACTGACGATGGGTCAATTTCAAACCGCAGTCACTTGCAACGTGTTGTAAAGTCGGGGAGTATACCTGAACACTGCGAATAGTGCAGGACTAAGGATTGTGCAGAGTCGAGGAACAATTATGGCGTTTTTGTACATGATACTTTAAACGTATACGACGGTGGAAGTTCTGGTTTTCTTCTAACATATAATTTTGAGATATGAAAATATACACTGTACCGAGATTCAAAGCAACGTATAGTTCCATCGATTACTATACGTATTTCAGTTAGATATATTTTCAGTGAAAATTGGCGTGGTTACATCGTAAATACACATTTCGTTTTATATTGGAAAATATGTGTCAAATGAATGGCGCCATTCGTCTCCTCGAAAGGTTATATACCTATTTTCACGATGCTTGTAATCGAATGCTGACATGCAGGTAGGTCGAGTATTTCACTACATTAAAAAATGTTCAGTTAGTGTTTGGAGAAACTTACTCTCCGACACGGTCTCCGTTCCAGCAATGTTTGTCCGGATAATCCTCGCAGATGGTGTCGGCCAAGGTACCGTAAAAGCTACGGGATCTTCCTACGCTGGCCAAAAAGTTACCCAGACGGAGTCCTGCAGGTACTTTGTAAGATGCAACGGGATCCATCGTCGTCGTGTTCGACGGGACGAAATCAACCAGTTTTGTGCGATCGCATGCAGCGCGTACCTAGAGCAAATAAAAGGAATATAATTTTATTGAGAAAATAGTTAACAGTTCCCCGTGAAGTGAAAATTTTATCTCTCTGGGTGTGCGTGTGATTAATTTTGTGTTCAACGACATCTCAAGAACGAAGGAACGAATTTGGATGGTTTCAGTCTAAATTGACGGGGCGTTTCTTACCTCAGAACCGATTATATTTTGGATTTGATCGGTCCAGTAGTTTATGAGTTATTTCAATAACACAATTAAAAAAAAAGTTTTTACTTGCTACTGCTTCATAAACTGAAAACGTATCCGGGCACGAATTTCTTTCACTGTCCGATCAAGATTACCCAGATGAACAACTTTTTATACAGATCATTACGCAAGACGGGAAAAAGAGAACTGCTGTTGATCCAGTAGATAGTAACTCGGTACATAGATTCCAGAAATAATTTAACCCAAATATTCATGAATAATTTTAACAGTGTGTCCAGTGATATCAGAATTCAAAATTCCCGTATATTCCCGGTTATTTTTTTCAAAACTCCCGTATATTCGTACGTTATCATGATATAATGGACATTGAACACCTTCATATTCGACGATGTGTAGAACTGATGAATTCGGATGGAGTCAAAAATGTAGAAAAATTAGAAAATATAAGAGTCACAATATTGAATTTTCAAAAACGCGAAAGTGTATTTCATAGCATTTCAAAATGTAGAAAGCTGAAGTACAGAAAAGTCAAAACGAAGGGTAAAGTATAGAAAATCAGAAAGAATATAGAGCCGTCACAATGCTGTTGTATTCTTATTCGTTGTGACAATTTTATATTATAGTTCTGTATACTCTACCATTTCTACGTTTTGACTTTTCTGTGTTTCGAATTTCTATGTATTTAAAAATCCTACGGAATCGCTTTTCACGTTCTTCAAAATTCGACATTGTGACTGTTTATTTTTAAAAATTCGGATTTCAGCGGGAGAATGTATAAACGGCAATTTCAGTGCGAATTCCTGGTTTCTGTGCGAAATTTCCGTATAATTCTCGTATTTTCAAGGTAACTTTGAAATTCCCATATAATCCCCGATTGCTGAACGTATATATATATATATATATAATATTCATATGGTAATTCTAAGGAAATTTATTTCCATTATCATATCGCGTTAAAACAAGTTATAGACAGACGTCGTAACGAATCACTGAATAAACAAATAATAGTCCGTCGTACATCCTGTTTTAACGTGAGGTATTTCAAGGCGTGCGAAAGGGTACCTTGGAAAATATTCAATGTAAAAAGAAAAAATTATTCGAGACTTTTTACTAAAATAAAAAGTAATGAAAATATATTATTTTATAACCAAACATTACACGAAAATCTTCCCTAGATATAACCTATGCATCTAACAGGTGTGTTAGTAATTATGCATCGTTAGCATCTCCATAAGCCCATGGAGGAGGTATCAGAATGGGTTTGTCGGGGCAGTCGTGCATCAGAAAATATGCATAGAGGTGAATTTCACGTTTCACGGTATCACGCGTAAGGCGATGTTATCGTCTCGGAATCCACATCCACGAGTCACTCACTCCACGCAACCCCCTGCGTGGCAAGGTGGTGCCGTAACCCACCGCGTCTCCTGGCTATGCCCGAGGTATATCCCATAGTTCGGGCAAAGCTCCTCCATAAATTCCCGTTATTCAGCCATTATGTAAATTTATCTTTCCTCTCGACTGTCGTCCGACTCCGCACAAGCTCCGCTTTGCTGAGCCGCTTGCAGCCTCCGAACGACAATTTCATCGACCTAGGATATTTTATACTCCAGAAGCAGTCTCGAGTCTGGAATTCACCCGGTTCACGTCCAAAGCAAATAGTAGCGAATGCGGTAAGCCTCTCGTGCCCAGCAAAAAAAAATCCAGTTTAGTGTAGGTGCGCGTTTTTGGACCCTCAAATTAATCGACGAACATCAACAATCATCCCGAATACCATATAGAAAGTATACATTGGTCAAATTGCTCTCGAGCGTATTTTGCAATCGAAGATAATATTGTTTATAAATATACTGGTCAAGCCACAGTAATCCTCTCTTTGTTCCCAGGATACATTTCTCATATGTAAGTGGCGAGGTAAGTGGATATTTATAACATTTCACTACGTGCTACTAAGCATGGACTCGTTCGGTCGTGAATGTGATATAAGATGTGATTCGTAACGATGTCGACAAGTTGGATGGCGAACGTTACAGCTGTTCATTGCTAGGTCACAACAAAGTGTTCAAGTCTTCATACGGCAATCTGTCACAGCGTTATCACAAGCTAAATTCGCCGATCTAAGAGTGGCTAAAAGTGTTCAGGTACCACTTGAACATCACTTGCATCTTGTTCCAACATATTTGGTATTATACGAACATATGATGCAGATTATTACATCACTTACACTATATTGGGGCCAGGCTCTTGAAATGTTTCGACATTAAGAGTCCGCTTGGCAGAAATTACATTATTCGTGTAAATGTTGAATATTTATGGACGATGGATAGTTTCTTTGTCGTAGAAAGCGCGACTGAATCTGCAGCGAAGAGCATGAGGCGGGTCACATGGCAACAAGAGACGTTCGGAGTCGCGTGCAGCATCTCGTCTTTCTCGCATTAACGAGGCCGATTGGGACTCTGTCTTCCTTTGCGGGTTGACTCACGCCCGGTCCTTTGCCGATCTTGCCCTACCAGGCGAAATGCACGCACCCAGGCTTCGCGTTCAGGAATAACAGGTTCGTTGTGCCCTGTAGAGCTGCGCAGTGTTGTACATTATACACCCAACGCCCCGAATTCCGACCACCACCTTCTTCTAATTCGACAGCACCGAATCCGCCAGCAACAACCAAATTCGAAAAATATCAATCCTCAAAAAAGAAGAAAACGTAGAAAGTTTTTCGGACTCAAAAATATGGTGCAAAATAATTTCATAGTTTGCCGACCGGCACGATGACGATTATTTTGCATCTTATTAATCAGATGTTAACTTAATCGAGAATGAAAATTCACGGCTTGCATATTTTTTTGAATTCTCATTTGAATGTGTGTTTCGCGAGATATTTATCTTTGTGTACATATATACACACGCTGCTAATTCCTTGCTGCTTCTTCAATATATTTATGTACAAGTCGGGTCAAAACGTGCGAAGGAACTCTAAAGACCTTCACGATTCTATCTGCGCGTTGTTAAACTTTGACCCGCTTGATAACTCTATAATCAGACTGTATTGTGAGATATTGTAACAATGTCCAGGTTAGTCAACCCGCAAGCTACTCTCCACTGCAACTTCAATGAGCCAACCCTCGTTAAGAAGAAGAGAAACAAGATTTTCATCCAACATATTTAAGGACATACCGACAAGATAAACCGATCACTGAATCGAACTTCAAAAATCAATGACATTTGACTGATTCTAAACTGTAGCACGCAATTCCCATCCATGTGTATAACAATACAGATGTATAAAAATCTTCAGGATAGTGAAGAAGAAGAAATAATGATTCAATTCAAAGGCCGAGTGATGGGAGACTAAATTTTATATTATAGTTAAACAGCGTCTAGTTTATGACACGCAAAGCAACTGTGTATTGCGATATCTTTTTCCAGGTGAGTTGCGAAACGTTATCCTACAGTCATTGACGTCTCGTCGTTTTACAGACTCCGGTGTGCGTACATACAAGTATGCGGCAAATATTTGCAACTAGGATCATTAGATGCAAAGATATACAGAGAGGTCATTACTTATGACTTTACACACATTTCGCGGCTGTGGCAACGGTTGCAAGTGAACTACTGTTTTTACTACAACCTGAGATTTAAAGATGAATCGGCCGGGAACGTCTGAATGAGGAGTTTGAAAACGAGTCGTGATCCGTTTCAAAAGTCTTCGGTACCTAATGTTATTTGCAGCAATGATAGTGAATATAATCGAACCAATGTCGCTACTATGTGACAGAATTGTATCTGAGAAAATTTGAATAACGCAAACCAAGATGATAACAATTTGAGAAAAGGTTTTTACAAATAATTATCTTAAGAGTGGATAAAAGTAGATTTGTATAAGTACGGTTATACAACAGATGTTATTCGGAAATTAAATTAGCATATTATAAGTGTACCACTAAATAACATTTTCAGAATGTTTTTTAGACAATTTGTAGGAATCTGGTTTGAACGTTATAGTTATAAATACGTTTCCTAAATTGTTAATATCTAAGCTCGTGTTATTCAAATTCCCTCAGATTTATTAGTACTTATTGTGAAGTAAGAATGTTGTTTCATTCACGTTCACCATCATTGACACTACATATCATTGCAGAAGTTTTTGTCAAAGGTGTTGCCTCTTTTTCCAACTTTTGATTCAGACGGTTTGACGGATTCATCCCTAACTCTTATCCAAGTACTCACCCTTGGATCGATTCCATTCGCATTCAAGGTCCCCGGTGTCGTCTGCTGCCACCTGTCTGCTATGCGAGTTGAATAGGTGACAGCAGACGACATCGGTGACCTTGAATTTGAATGGAATCAATCCAAGTTTGAGATATTCTACTCTCTGCCAAAATAGAAGTTGTCAGGCCGAAATAGATGTTTGACACCGAGAATATCTCCCATAGAGTATCGGTAGTATGAAAAAATAAAAACGTCACCTCGAAGAGTTCCGACTACGTGTCTGCAAAATTTGATAAAAATTGCAGAATAGTACTGACTCATATTTAAGGTTCTATGGATGAGGGGACAAAAGCTTACAACACCTCACAATTTGTAAATTCGAATACTCCGAGGATTACACATTAGTATAAAACCCAAGAGAGTCTATTATACGTTCCTCGAAGGCTGTCACGAGTTGAATACCCCCGAATGATCGTTCATGTCGTACACTCAGCGAGCAAATATTTTAAGGATTCCTTTGTATACATGTATATATACAAGGAGCTGTATCGCCGACACACCAATCTGGAATGCGACCTTTCAGACGCGGCAAAACGATGCCTTTCCTCCCAGCTGTGAAGAATTATTAGTACCGTCATAGATCAAGCCAATGGGAGACCCCCTGCCAGTCTCAGGGCGCAGGGTGCAGGTAGGCGCCTGCGAAATCAGGTTGGCGCAGGTTGGCGCAGGTTCGCGCAGGTCGGCTCGGTGGTTTCCTTGGCAATGTGGCATTTAATCATGCAGGGCACAGTCATCCGCGTTCGAACCTCTCGAACCGCCCGCTTCAAGGGTCCTTTGTCCCGTTTTGGTCACTTTAATTTTGTTTCTTTCGCTCGTTCGGAGGAGATGAATTCGCCACCGTGTTAGTCACACGCTGGCGACCACTGTGAAAAATTTAATTAGATACCGGTCCCGGCGCCAACTTTCGCGCCCGTCGAACGAAGAATTACAATATTTGGTTTATTGACGGTACTGACGATCGAGGATAACTGCACCGGTCAACGGCGCACTTGATTCCAGATTGATAATGTTTCGTAACACGGACGCTACGGATAATTGGAATGAAAATATAACGATCATTTTACAGAGGTTAAATGTAACGCAAGCTTTATCCAACGCCACTCGTATACTAGCTAAAATTTCAACATTAATTGCAAAGATATCGATCGTTCCTTTGGTTCTCATCAGCTGTCGGTAAATGTAACACGAGTCGTAAGAATGGCGGGAGGGCCATTTACTTGGAAATAAAATAAACGATTTCAAGGTAATAACATTCACTTCACAACGTTACTCCTACTTCCGAATGATGCTCTAGTCTTCTAAGCGAATTTCAGTGATTCCCGGATCGGGCACAATCACCGAAAGTCAGAATGAATTGTTGAAAATTAATGGAAATGACTTGGTAAAGTGGAAATCAACAAGCACACGATGACATGGAAATCGATGGAATAATATTGATGTCATTGAAACCATTTGGTGTTTACCGCGAGACTCACGACGATTATCACGATGTCTAATGTTTTCCACACGGTATCTTTGACGCTATCATGTGATTTCAATTGATCGCCACGATTTCAAATTACTTCAACTGTCTCAATTGATCCCCCATTATTTCAAAGAATATTTCAGTCATGATAAGGCTCTTTATTTTATAAGCTGATTTCCAACTATTAAATTTATGACTTTCTCGAGTGAATGGACTTTCGAGGAATGGTGAATACTCGGCATGCTTTGACAACCCATGAAGAAAGACTATTACCTTCATTTTAAATACCGCAAACGCAGTCAATTTTCATTCAAATGTTAGCAATGCGAGAAAAAGAGTTCACCAAGCGCACGAGTATCGTCATCAAGAGGCGAGATGTGCTTCTTACCTTCTCCTTCAACTCTGGACCATTCTCCATGGCATGCATGATAGCATCCGAAATACGCGTGTCCAGTTGCCTGATGGCGCTTTCCACATTCAGACCCAGAGGATTGTTACGCCCGTCGATGGCGATTACGAGTCGTTCAACAGACTCGACGTATCCCGACCAAGCCATGTCGAATTGCGACGCTGGCTCGATCAGACAACCCCTGAAAAGAGGAAGGGATATCATTTCAGAAAAGTTTTTCGAGATTTTACGAGTTTGGGGGATACAGACGAGGGTGAATTATGGGAATTTGTATCTCGGCAACCAATTATTCAAATCGATCAGGCTTTATTTTACCCAAAAGAATGCAGACCGAGCTTTATGTACACACACTTCTTTGTCGGAATAAATAAAAAGGAAACATTGTTATTGGCAATAAAGTTATTGAAATTTTTTTAAAGATATGATCATCATCCAATAAGTGGTTATATATCGAATTACTCGCGCTTCTTCTACTTTTTACTTTACATTTTTGTCTAGTAAATAACACCATTATCGTTTGACAAAGCGTATACAGGTAATGGTGATAAATTCTCCGAGGATTATAATTTTTGAATATTTTCAACAAATTCCGTATGTGTTAATAGCAACTAGCCAATCGACCGTTTTTCAGTATTATACAAAATTCCCCATATATCTCCCGTATTTTCAAGAAACCTGAAATTTCGGTAGACAACCTGCCGGGCGGATAACGGTTGAACTTTTCTCACCTGATTACGTTTATGCAAAGCGCAGAGCAGGGCCTGATGTCGCTGGCGATACCGTGACATTTTGAACAGTAGGTCATTCGCTGGAGAGCTTCGAAACAGGCGGTTTGCTGAGCTGTCTGTGAGGAGAAGAGGGCTCCGTCGGTTTTGTCCAAGACATTTTTCCCGAGAGTTAGGGCTTGGATAAGTACCCTGGTAGCCTCAAGGCTCTTTACGACGGACTGTGATATCTGTTTGGGGATGTCGCCGAACGGTTTGATGCTGTCGACGGCTTCTCTGAGGCAGGATTTGAAATCCTTGGAGAAATCCTGCTTCAGGGGATCCACTGCCCGATGGAAAGCAGTGGGGAACAATTCGTCGAAGAAGTTGAGGAAGCTGAGGTACAGCATATCACGTGTCCGAGGCTGCTGGAGGGAGTCCGGTGTGTTCTCGGGTGCGACGTAGTTCACTATATCCCGATACAGGCTCTTCACAGACGGATACGTTTCCACAGCCATTGTGCGATAAACTTGATTGAAGAGGGTCAAAGTTCTGTTCTCGGAATGCCTGACCAGCACTGTTACGGTGTCTGCAATCAAATGCAACAGATATTTTTCATCAGTATCCTCTTCGTTTGTCCTATCAATTGGTGCAAAAATAATATGATAATCAAGTTATACGAGGAGATAAAAATTTCCGGTCCAAAAAGAAAAGCGCGTATTGCTTGATACATGCGAATTTCAAACGCGTTCCCGTGATAGGTTCTTCCGATTGATTTCAGGGAACAGGGTATTCTGATCACCAATAATAATCCTGGCGAATTTGGTTCTTTCGTACACTCGCTTCAGCTTCTTTTATTTATAAAACTTGATAGGTACTACAGACTTTTTACTCACGCGTTAAAAACTAGTGTTGTCAGTTTCAAGTAATGAGGAAATTTACCCACCGTTAACCGGGGCTGGTGCTAAGTTTGTAATGTCACGCATAGAAAGTTAAATATCCAATCAATTTTTGTTTATAAAAGTGTCTCAACAAAATGTAAGTGCAGAATCTTGAATACATAAATACAAATCCACGGATTGAATGCCGTGATATAAAGGTTTCTATGTTTTTTCTAGCTGCATAAGCTCAAAATTCATCGTAATCATAGGTGTGTTTACTATTTATATCGTATTCTTATTTGAGTATTGTTTTTTAATATAAAATAGTGAAAATAGTTGAACGGAGCGCAATATTTTGTTCATTTCATATCTTATGTATTAAAATTCGTTTTATTTCGGGACGTTGTTTAAAATAATTCTTATTCAAATTTCGTGTCCAAACGAGCAACTAATTGCGAAGCCACCAGACGGAAAAAAATTTGGTTAAACTTTACCATTTTTATTATTTTCAACTTATCTATATTCCAAAAATAGTTCGGTAATCAAAGCACCAAGTGCCCAGCGCTCGACAGATTCTGCTGAAAGATAAAAAATTGTTATTTCTATTTGCTTTTATTAATCTATCGACAAGGCACAGTAATTAGTTCTATTTTCGTATTACGATTATATAGTACAAATAAGTGGGTACGGTCATATTGCTAATTGCCTCGGGTTATCAAGCTGACGATAACATATTTCGTACATGAAACGATATGCGTTTACGAGAGTTTCCGAACTCTGCAGTAATATTTGCGTTAGCGTTAATGGCAATGCGAAGTAAGCGCATACCAAAGTTTAAGGATGTATGGGACGTACAGTCTGGATCAAAAGTTGAAAAACGAGAATGAACGGTCTAAAAAATTTCCGGAAATATTATTTGGGCCAATGACTGTAAACATTAATGAAACAACATCGCTACTACCTGAAATGTTTCCGGGTAAAATTCTTTTACAGATAAGGAGAATGGACTAGTGGTCGGTTATTTTTTTTTTCGCCTTTTGTACTTTCAATTAGAATTCAGTGTACACCTTTGTAACTACAAATTTTTTCATGAAATTAAATACGTTGTTTTCTTGGTTTATATTTATAGTTCCATGAAGTGAACACTTTTTTAATGAGTGAACAAGTAATTAATCTTTGTGATAAAATAGTTGCAACCAGCAACTTGGTTCAACAGTGACCGATCACTGGACTGTTTTTTCAAAATGGTCGACCACTAACACATTCACCCTGATTATCTGCAAAGTGAATAAAAATAGACTTGTGTAAGTAAGAACAACAAATGTTCATCGACAATTCTACTAATTGCGTAGATTTAACAATACTATTATTTAAAATTGCTTGAATGTTTTTCAATGAATTTCTGAAGCTTTGATCAGCGAGCAAAATGAATCCAAAAAATTAGAATCGGATCAAAAATATAAGAGCTTAATCATTTCGAACGTTCCAATTGTCAAACCTTTTCTCAAATTGTTAATATCTCAGCTTGCGTAATTAGAATTTCCTTAAATACATTTCTACTACATTGTAGAAATGATGCTCAGATCGTTTTCACCATCATCGACGCAAATAACATTGCTGGAATATTTTGAAACAGTGTTTTTTCTTCTCTGTTTTCCCAACTTTTTCATCAGACCGTGATTTCATTCATCCTTAAAGTTAACTCCGTCGTAAATAAGGCGCTATTTTGTGAGTCACGATGTGTTTCTCTTTCAGAGAGTAATGCTGAGAAGTAACGTATGCCACCAATAATGTATTATTGTTATGAAATAAGAAGACGAAGAGGAAGAAGATCGAGAAGTGGAAGAAGCGGAAGAAAGATAAAGGAGAAAAAGAAAAAGAAGAAAGGGAATATTAGATGGTAGCCGTGATGTTGAATGTTTATAAAGTTGTGAAACTTGGACGGCAGTCCTGTACACATATCCGTAAATATGGGTGTGCCAGTACGTTTTGAAGCGAACAAAGATCCCCTCCACTCCAAGTTTCGGCGTCAATGGACCATTGTTAGCGATACGCCAACACCAAACTAAATTTTCTTAGACCGATATCCCACGAGCAACCGTCTCCTCCAGGCCCATTGAAGGTAGTTCCGAAAACAGGCGCGGCAGCTCCGAGGTTTCTACGGTTTATACGTCTTTCCTTGTCGGACAAAGAGAGGAGGAGCTTTTTTTCGGAAACAACCTTTTACTGGCTGCGGCTCCACCGTTGCGTTCAACGTGGGAACCAAATTCAACATCGCAGTCGTCTTAACAAGGTAGAATCAGCGCCGCCACGCGTTCTGATTTAAAATTGCCAAGTCATTGCTCCCCCTCGATTGAACTGGTGTATATTATGTTACATATCGAACGAAACGACAGCGATACTTCCGGGGTCTTTTGAAGCACCATTTTTCGTTGTTTTTAGTTCAGTGTCTCATGCCTCCGAGTTTTTTTTTTTTTTTTTTTTTTTTAATTTCAGCGTAAATACGCAATAACATCGGGAATCAAATACGGTGGATCGGAGTTAAAAAATACATCCATTCGATCTTGACCAAATTGTTCCTTCGATCCTCCCACTCTCGCTTCCTTATTCTCCAACGATTCACGGTACGTTTCGTTTATGTCTTCATTCGATTAAATGTAAGCACGGATACACGTGCTTAATCTCATATTTCCTACAAAGTTACTTTGTAAGGTTAACCAGAGATATTCACAGATGTTATACCTTGCAAAAATATTCAAACTCTTTTTTTCTTCTTTGGTAGGGGGAGAGCCTGGCGATCGTGCCTCGACTGAAGCGTGCACTTCACTGAAAGCTGTGAGCTTGAGATTTTTTACACAAAAAACATCTTTTGATATGTACTGCGGACAGAAATATGATAAAACGTAAAAAGGAAGGAAAGCTGCTGGTTGAATGGTTTGTTGGTTCGTTTATGGCGATATACTCGTAGGGGTTAAAATATACCTAAATTCCCGAGAAGAGCTCTCGAGCTTTAAACTTGAAGACGGCTTTGAATCTATCTAACTGACGGTATAAACGGAAAATATAATTCGCTGGACCAAGATATTTTAGTACCTACTGATATAGAGACAGCAAGAAAATCTTTATCAATAGCTGGAATTTTGAAAGTTACTTGGCTAACAAGTTTTCTAGATTGGGAAAAGCCCACTGTAGCTCTGCTTGAAAAACCTGTACTGCAGTGAAAATTTTCGCTTCGGCAGCTAAAAATTTTACTGTTTCTATGTTAACACTACAATTTTCTGGTTCAGCGAATTATTTTTTTTCATTATTCTTCTGGTGATACGCTAAACGATGATTTTGTGTATTATATTTACATTACGGCATTGAACACGTTCCGTACAGCATGCCGAAAGGAAATGGTGAAACTTAGCAAACTGAGCGTCCACCTGCGCATGCGCGATATTCGTCGTCTTTTAATGCAGGCTGGCCACCTCAAGCTTAAGCTGTCAAAGGCGATTGGCGCAGGTTACGTAGGTGATACGAATTACTATAAGTTAAGCAAACCCGAATCAGTTGATGCATATATTCCAGAAGACTTGGCTAAATTTTAATGTTACTGGACTAATTACTCCTATAACGAGTCATCATAGCAACATAATTTCAAATCGCCACTGGATGCGTGACAGTTTCTCATGCCCCGTTTCGAGTAAGTTGGCTGCCATGCCCTGCAGGCGAAATCATTGCCGTAATACGGTCTCGCCGACCAATAGACTTCAACTATTTTACGCATGCGTAGTCGGTCACTTATCCTGCTAAGTTTCACCGTTTTCTCTCGACACAACGAGGACTCTGCCGCTGTTTCAGTATCTCGTTGCACGTGGCTCGCGGCCACATTGCTTCCCCAAAGTGGTGGACGCATAACGCAAGATTGTCGCGTCGGATCTCGTTCCTCTCTCTTCTTCGGCTTTTCTTTCTTCCCGTCCCGTGGAATTTCGCAAGAAACTGTAAGAGGTTAGTACCTACGTCTTTCTCCGACAGGTCGTCGAAGAATGAGTTGAATCGGTTGGTGCTGCAGCTTACTTCAAGGTGCATCATTCATCTCGCTTCCTCCCTGCACATCCGTTCAACCGCAGCTCTCCCGCCCCAAAGCACTCGGATTTCATTCTTGCGATTCCCGATGCAGCAGGTATTTCCAGACGTGCGGACACGCCGCTCGCCAATACCGGGTGTGCCAAGTATCGCGCAAGCGCTTCTTATCCGTTAATCGAAAGCTTTCGAGTATCAACGACCGCGACGTCGGCGCGCAGGATCAACCGACTGCAGGTTTACTGCTTGAGCTGCGCCACGGGCGACAAGCGCCTACTTTGTCTCCCACTGACAATCCCATTTATCGCTCTAGCATTACGCACCAGTGACACACCCGCGACTGCCACCTGTGGCATAGAGATGAAGGAACGGACACCGGGTCGGTGGGTGGGTGTAGGTATTATAGGTGTAGGAATGTCTGTCGCTTCGTATATATCGATTAAAACCGGTATGAGCGAGTAGCGCTTGCCCGTGTAGTCCCACCAGAGGACGAGGATCTCGGCTATCGAATCATTTTATTTTACGACTGGATGGTTTTAATCAAGTATTTTCCATCATCTATTCGTTGTCCCCAATCAGCCGAGATGAACTGGTTAAAAAGAACTTCGGAATCGAAAATTTCACGAAACGTGATTTTTTTATCAGGCGCAAAGCGGAATCGAAATTTTTCATCTTGTTATCTTGCTAAAATTAGGGCATGGATTGATAACAGAGATATCGCAGCACGTGTACCAGGGGTGAGCGTATAACGTCAAGAAGTTCAGTAGAATTTCGCGCCAAGTATCTCATTCATCACTCAAAGGCTGGACAACAAAAGAAACTTTTCTGCGAAAAGAAGTAGTGAAATTCCCTCGAAAGCATTCCAAGTAGGTAGATACACTGACACGGTAGTCAATTTTCGCGGAAAAAATTTTCCCGGACTTTTCCCTGACCAGGTGTCCAATTTTCCCTGATTAAAGGTCTTACTATCTTCACTAGTACTACGAATCCCAAATTAAAATACCCCAATTCTTCGTTTCATCTCAATGTGAATTCGTTAGGAAGTTCAAAAATGTTAAGAAAAATTACACGAAAACACATCTAAATGTATGTATTAGGGTGGTCCTTATTTAGGAATCGAACGAATTTTTCATCTCCAAATAATTTAAAAAACGATTCTCTGATTTTTCCAGATACTTATCTCAAATCTAACCCCTCCGAACAAGAGAGCGGATTTCCCCATTTAAAATATAGGTTTTTCGGCCACATTCTCAGCATACATTTTACTGTAAGAGTAATAATTATAAAAAAAATCTGTAACTGCGAGATTTTGGCCGGTAGTGATGCTAATATCTGATAAAAAATTCATATTATCGTACCAAGCAATTTCGAAGATCTGCGCACCGTCTAAATCTGACTTTGTTCTTCATTTAGTGGGTGTACAATTCGTCTAGATTATCTGGTACGATGATGTGACGTTTTTTTCAGTATTATCACTAATGCTTACTAAAACCTCGCGGTTACAGATTTTTAAAACATTGTTACTCTTACCATAAAACACATAATAAGAATGTAGCCGAAATATGTATATTTTAAACGGGGAAATTCATCCTCTTAGTGGGAAGGGTTGAGATAACAATCAGAAAGAATGCGGGAATTTTTTTTTAAATCACTTGTAGCCGATTTAGAGGGCGGCCCGGAAAAAATTTGTTAACACAGTCAATAAGGATCACCCTAGTATACACATAAATATATTGTATACGTATTATGTACGTTGCACGGTGCGCAATTCATTACTGTTTGTAATGCCGAAGTTTTACTACTGTCGCATGCGGTTGCCACACGTGTTTTTCTTCAATAATGAAATGAGAATTTTTTAATTTCCTTTCCAGCCATTCATTAGATGTTTGGTCATCTCTGTTTTTCCCGGACAAATTTTTCCCCCCTGACACTTTTCCGGTTTTCTCTGTCCGTGATTGAAGTGTTGACCACCACCAAAATTTTCTTACCCATTTCTCAAAGTACCAGAGTAGGTAACCATCGAAAAAAAATTTCTCATTGATCTAGAAAAACTACTGAAATCCAACCCATTGCCAAGTTAACCGTAACATTTGCTTAGAGCAGTTTGTGGTCGACCAATGTGCAATTGATATACAAGTAGAGGATTTCAAAAGCAAATTGGAATATAAGGAAACAAAAGATTATGAGTTGGTTCTACTTGGCAGGTCTTTCCATAAACGAACACCGGATAATATAAATTCAGCCACGCTACTGTCTTATTTTGTCCTTGTGCATGAATATGTACACCTAAATCAATTACTAGCCCGGAAATTACGTTCAAAACAAAATGTTACGTTCCACAACTCTATCTTCTGTTCGAATTTGTTTTCGAAACCCAATGCATTCCATGCGTCAATTGCATTCATTGATTACGAACTGTTCTTTTTCCTAATTTAAAGCAAATGTTACAAAATTTGAATAGTTGCCGAAGACGAACGAAGAATTTTTAGTATTGGTTACCACAACGACATTATACTTCTTGCACCATTGGTGCTTTTGAGAGGAATTTCATCATACACCGGATCGGCGACGCAGTCCAACGATCTGCGGAATATTTGTCCATTTGGAGACTTAAAATCACGTAGCGCTTTGCGTCTCACACGGATGGATTCACCGGGGTATTAACCAGTCGGCAGCCAGCATCTCGCATTCCTCGTCGACGCTGCTCGGGTATATTTGGCGCGAGCGACTACGGGCCAGCATTCTGGCAGGCCAACCAAGGTGTCGGATGGAAACCCGTGGCTCTCTGCCTCCGTTCCTTTACCTGGTACCTCCCCTCTCTCTATCCATCTCTTTCCCGCCTTATCCCCTGCCTTTCGTCGTCGTTATACCCGCGGTTCTTAAGAGCTTCAGGAGGAGGAAGATCTCTCTACCCTCTCTCCGCACTCCACCTCTTTTGCTTCTGCATTCCGCGCTGGTCATTTTATTTTAGCGCCACCGTGTGGGAGAGAGGAGCTTCAACCCAGGACCCGGCCGACGAAGTAGGAGTCCTGTGCCCAGGCTCTGAAATGCACGTGGGAACTGTACCATGCTGCCTGCCCGGCAGGGCCGCATGCCTTCATTGACCGACTCGGGGTATACAAGAACTATAATTAAGTTTCTCGCGGAGAGAAGGAGGACGAGGACTGAAAGGAGAGCGAGGGAAGAGAGAGAGAGAGAGAGAGAGAGAGAGAGAGAGAAAATTAACAACTGAGCAAAAAAGTACGTCCACACACATGTACCCACACTGTACGGTACAGTTCATCCCTACATAAGTATAATTTAAAAGAAGGAGGTTTGGAAGTACGGATGGAGGGAATAGATCGAACGATTTTTATTTCAGCTCTGAGCAAGGGTTTACGAATAATTTGAAATTCTCAATATCGTGTTAAAAACATCGGGCTTGATCCTTGACAAACTCGAGTAAGTAACAAACCCAGAGTATTTAGATGAGAATTTAGGGTGCGACTAAACCGAATGGACAAATTGTATCACCTATCTATTTAATTCCCGACTACTTTCAATTACATGTCAAGAGCGTTTGACTACACTTGAAACTGCACCTGACTGTGATATTCCAGCTAGCTGTACACACATGGCTATCGACTAATCCATTTTGCAGTTCTGTTTGTTCAAGTAACTCGCTTATCGCTGAATCAACAAGGGTTGCGGTCAATTACAAGGTTATATCGGTAAGACGTCTTGAAACCGAATGATATAACGGTTTCGACTAACTACTCTTCAGTGCCGAAATTGGGACAGTATAAGAAGAACGGTCAACGGGGTGTCGGTTAATTTATACTAGTTCTCAAATAGCTTCGATATACTGACAATTGAGATCAGATAAATTTTTCAGCTTGACAGTGCAACTTCAATGGTCGTCAACTCAAAGCTGTTAAAATAGTCAGACAGAATCAGGTTATCTCTGCAGTGCAAGTACATTGACTTGCACACAAGACTGAATACATACTTTTGCGAAATTTCTCGCAGGTATATTCCACACAGGTATTAGTAATCGCCGACGCCCGCGCCGCTCGATATCGGTACGAGTATGAGACTTGATGTGTCCTGGCGTCTGGCGTCGGTCTACATCACCATGCCCTTGGAGTGGGCGACAGAAACCAAGGCGGAAAGTGTGCGAGTTACATGGTAAGCATGCCAAGGGAATACTAGGTGAATAATATAAACTTTGTGATACATTTCGTGAGGAATTAAAGAAATCTTTGAAGAAATAGTTGACTTCCTGCAAGGTGAAGGTATAATACCGCTGGGCTCTCCAAACAGGCATGAAACGTTTGGATTTGACATCCTTTGCCTGGTTCTGGTACATGGTACATGGTACATAGACCATTTAATTAGTCTTAATTAAGTACCTTTTTAAGATTCTGTATTTATTCATATCACTGACATAATCTTCAAGTGTTCGTCGCGATTCAAGCATCCTTCTACCATTCGTCGACACAACTTCCGATTGCACGTAATGACTGTATCCACAACTGGATCAAACGATGACTACAACTCGTACGTAAGCCGGTCAAAAACCGACACACGTTTATCCTATAATTCAATTGATCGATAAGAATCAAAACGTTGGAATAACTTATTCGGCGGTTAGGTTAGGCGACGGCCTATATTCTAAATTCTTAAAGTAGTAGAATCGAATTTTTTAATCGAGCAAGAAGAGAACCACGTCCGGCGGCTTCCTGCAGGCCCGATGTAACACTTGTGTACTTTCAACACGTAGACGAGGTACAAGCTCACATTATACCGACACCTACACGCCTTCGTAGATCAGTGAAATTGATGGGAGCGGGTATAACTGGACAGCGTCGGATCGTTCACCAACTCAAACAATAACTCGGGCACGGTATGAAGAGGATATATCCCATGAGTGGGAAGGAAAGGTGGAAGAAAAAGAAGATGAAGAAGAACGGAAGAGAGGGAGAGTGATGTGGAAAGAATAAAGAAGGTGGAGGATGAGCGGGTAAGGAAATAACCCCACGTTGACTGATGAGAGAAGAAAAAGCGTATTTTTTTTTTTTTTTCATTCTCCTCTTCCTACGCGTTGCGTGCCGGTTTTGGTCGGGCGGCGCAGCGACTGCAGGCGACGCGACGGACCAACAGAGCCCATCAAAGACCACGATTAATCATCTTGTAAAAGGCTCCCACATGCACCGCGCGGAGTTGGAATACAATAGCCAATAGATACTATTCTCGGTGGAGGGAACGGGCGAGAGGGGAATAAGGACCTTTCACGACTATCCTCTAACGGCGATACCGCTGGATACGTGGATGCAGGTGCGCGGGTATCCGTCATCCCGACTCTTCTCTTATTTTCTCCCTTCGTCTCTTCTCCCAGAGCCGGAGGCCCCGTGGACCGGCCATTTGCATTCTTAACGCGATACCAAATTCCTTGAGAAGGATGGGGGAAAAGAGAACGAGCTTTCTCACGAGGATACCAAAGCGCGTTTTGCAAAATTATCAAGAATTACTCACGGACGATTTCACGTCAGCGTTTAATTAAGTCTCATTTAGGATTGCAGTTCAATTGCCGCGTTCGAGTTCAAGAGCATGAGGTTGTATCGAAGGATACCGTAAATGACTAAACTTAATTAGTCCGCATGTAGGATATACTTAGCGGTGATTAAATATAGCATTACGGGCAATGCACTGTGAGCGAAGAGAATAGATGACAAAAATAAGAAAAGAAACGAAGCATGCTCGGACGACGAGATGCCGAACGCCGTGCACTGCCAGTCTTCAAGAGTCAAAGTTGAAAGCATCGTGGATACAGGCTATTCCTTTTATCGGATGATGGGAAGTATTTCACCACAGGCAATAAAAATGTCGAGTTTATTGCTAGCCACGGTATTTTAGCAACGATGTTATCAGGAAGATGCCAGATTCCGGTGTAATATGCGGTAAAATATCAGGCATACAGGTATAACAACCTCGTTGGTATTTCTATTCAAACAGGTATTACATCCGACATACGTAACATAATATATATAATGCATATTTATATTACGAAGTGCATATACAAGATTCCGCGGTATGGCGAATGGATTGCAACGCTGAGGTATCGTGCACATTGTTCGTATGCATCATACAAGCCGGTCGCGTAAAGCCACGCAGGAGTAAAAAATTCAAAAACCCTGCGGTAATTCAGAAATTCTACTGCAATATTATAATTAATATCTTCGGTACTATTTTCGTTACAAAGTGAAACAGGCTGAGCTATCTTAGGTCTCCGCACCGGATGTGACCGGGTTTTAGGACTTAGTGGTCCTGCATGTCTTTACACGACCCGTTTCTTGTAAAACGCTTTGCACATTCACAGTTACGGATATCCCAGGATGATGACTCGGTACGATGGATACTATTATTGTATACAGTATAACTTGGCGTTGACTCTCCTGGTCCAGCCGCATTAACGGCATGCACCAGACAACTTGACGATTAAGAAGCTCTGCACATAAATATTTCAAGTACGTTCGATCGCGTTGCTATGTCATCACCCTCTTGATATGACTTTCGCCGACTCATCGGCTCGTTGTAAGACGTCATCCGCAGTGTCTGGTAATTACTCTGCATAAAGACGACTTTGTTGACGTTATTGGTTCTCGGCATCGAAGCAATGAACGAATTGTCGGGGGAAAAAGTTGATCGGTACCCATTTAAACGTGCAGTGATTGCAATATAGAATATCTTACGACGGCATATGCGCGATATTCAAATTTAAACACTACATGAATTCGCGACATTATTCCACATTTAGCCAATTATCTTTATACGCGACTGAGGAATAGTAGATTCGTGAAAGAGAATAATGGTCGAATTTTCAGCAAACTTCCAACCCGTAGGATAATTTTGTTAAACTCGTTCCCAAGCTGCGTAGAGAACGACGGAGTTGGGCGTGAGGTGAACGTAATCTTGATGAAAAGTCGGCAAATCGAGATTAAGAACCCAGGTCATCTGATAAGCGAGGAGAATTTTCAAAGTGTAAAACGAACCGTTCGGAAAGTTGATTTTCTTTCACGCTAAAAGAAGTAGCGTGCTTATTGCACACGTAACGATGCATTCCAGAAAAATTCTACCCGAAGTAGAAGTGCAAGAGGGTGAACAAAGTGTACACGTAATTGATTCCTAAGGCGATGCGAAAAAAAAAAAAAAAAGTCAACGAGCCAATCAATCCGACGTTTAAAATTGTTTTGCACGATGCAGATAAATTGACCCCAATCTTGCCGGCGGAGAAACGGCACGGCGTAGCCGACGCTATGCATCCTGGGAAAATGCGCACGCCGACCGAAGGGAGCATTGACACCATCTTCCGAATCGTGCTGTTATGCACCAGGTCACGTGGTCCTGCAGGGAGGGGAGAAGCCTCCGAAACCCAAAGCCAAACTAATTGTTCGTGGGATTCTGGATGTTTTCTGCTCGCGGGCTTTTCCTTCACGCGGAGTGCATTTAACCAGGTATCTACATACGCTGTTTGAAAATTGAACGTCCAACTGCGCATGCGCGAGCATTGTTATCTATCCATTTATCCAGGCTGGCCAACTCAAGCCTCTGCTTCTAAATGCGGCTTTTGAAGGTTATGTGGTTCAAATAGCCGATGCAGAGATTCGGGAATACTTGATAAACATTTAATGTTGACTAGCTGACTGACAGACGACTGCTCGAGTCATCGTGACAACACAATTTCGATTCGTTGCTTGACGCGGGAGAGTTTGGCAACTCATGCTTTGTTTCAAGTAAGTTGGCTCCCCTGCCTTGCAGACGAAAATATTTCCGCGGTACAATCCTGCCGAACAACAGAGTTCAATTATTTTACCCATGGGTCTGCTAAGTTTCACCCGTTCCTCTCGGTATAGACTATAATCTTGATGTAAATTCAACATTATCTGATATTCAATTTTTAAACTGATAAAAATGTATATATAGCAGCCCACATCGGCCAATTTTTGTCGGTTTTAACCTCACCATTTTTTGCAGTGAAGGTACTCTGCACAGCTGCAATGGCCATTACTCGAACAAAGTCTGCGATCCTGTACAGCGACAAAATGAGACTTCGCGATGATGCGATTTAATTTTATAGGAGAGAAAAAACGCAATAGTACCGTAGAGCAGAATATCTGTGAGCACCGTTGATCCACTCGAGTGTGATCCAAGTACGAAATTCATGGTGCGCATACCAACGCGCGCATTATATTTTATGCGAGTATAAGGTTTTACACACATACGCGTATGCACTGAAGTGAAACGTGCAGGGTCCAATTTGCGCCTACGCGTCGCATGAAAATAGCACGCAACCAAATGTTCGAACGATGCTGGTAAATTACGTTCTGACGCGGAGAAGTTGAACGAACCTTGTTTTTTTCCGCGTAAATGCAAAATTCGAGAACAAGAACTGCATGGATTTGCCTCGATGCAGTTCGGCTTTCACGTTTCTTTTATCCTTCAAGGTTCGGGAATTACAGCTTTTTTTCATCGCAAAAGAAATGGATAATAAGACAGCCTAAGGAGATGCAGGTATGAAGGAGGAAAGGATTGCGGCAGAAATCACACGATTTCCATAAAAAAACCATAGATCTGAAAGACGTTCGTATGATAAAAATCGGTAGAAAACAGTTAAAAAATTCGATTTTGGGCTATTGAACATTTTTTAAACTCACTCAATTCCACCGTTATTCTGAACTAATTAGTTACGCCACTTGGAATATTGGCGATTTATCACCCACAAAAGAGACAATGCTTGGATCGTTTTTGCAAATGTGAGAAACGAACTCTGATTGTACATTTTGCTCCATTACAGTACCAACGAAATATGCGACGTCCACGCAAAGAATGATGAAATTTTATAATTGATTTATGGCAGTCTTGTCTATAATTCGTTTTCATCGCGTACCTATCGCAAAGCGCCACTCGACAGATGTAAGAATCTTCGGGTAAACGGGAGTGAGGTTGGAACGATGCATCTAATGACAATGGAACAGGAAATGACACGACGAGCATGATAAACAAATCTTTGGCAAGGACTCACCTCGGGCATCCACGGTGAATGGCCGCCGATCACTTGAAAATCTCAAATGCCAAACGACTGTTTCTCTCAACATTGTGCAGGGATTGAAATATCCAACCTTTTAATTCACAGATTCACGTGAATTTTCATTTTGCTTATTAAGACATGCATCCACAGTTTTTACCTGTCTTTTATCGGAGTCAAAGGATGAATCACTGTCGAAATTGTGTACATCACATCTCCTTTTCCTTAAAAAATCTCCACACATTTCCTTCTAACATTGTCTTGCGATATCCTCAAGCTGATTAAAAAATTTATAAAAACTTCTCAATATTCTTAAAAATTCCTACAAATATCTAAATGTTCGTGAATAACTCCCATAATCCCTAAAAATTTCTAAAACATTGTCTGTACATTGTACGTCAAATCTCCACAATGATTCATTTCTCGACCCGACGTTGCATCATTAACACACACTTTTGCATTTCGTTCCACATGTAATAAATAGTATTTAGTAAAATATACGCATAGCCGTTGTATACGTAGAAGCAGTTCAGTTTATGTGTAAAAATAGCACGCACGTCAGGTGTAGATAAAGCGGTGAAAAAAGTTCTAGAAATTCGTGCGATGGCATAAGCGTTCTCGGTAACGTTATTCGATGATTGTGGTAGTTGAGACTGCTGCTTCACTTTCAACGTTCTTAGAGAGTTTTCTTTTCTTTATCTTTCAGCTCAGCATGTAAAAAATAATTAATAAATTTACGGCGCACACCCACGCGTCGTCACCGGACGCGTGGTATAAGCTTGATCCGCACAAGCGGAAAGCTCGCGGAGAATATAATTACTGGATTCGTGAATTCCTATCAGTCGTAATCTTGAAAATGATAAGCCATCAGTCTCAGGATATTATCTGCGTAACATCTCAACGAAAAGGGTTAAATAACGGGATATGACTACAAAATTAGAATGTCGTTATGTCCAAATTTTCGACACGTAATGCGTCAGCGAAAATATAACCACGATATAGCACCTCCTTCGCTTTCGTTGCATAATTACTCGACTATACAAAGCGAGTAGCTAACGGTCGAATGATATAACGCGCGTGCGCTAAAACTCTAAAGCAAAAGCAGTTGTTTTGTAAGGTTGATCAACCGTTCAGATAACAGGTCGCCGCATGTATGTAACCTCACTGAGAAAGATTTCACTCGTTATACTATAATAACTACAAAAATTCAGTAAAACAGGTATCGTTAAAAAAACTGTTTGATTATTGTTGGAATTACTAAAAACAAGGTACGCGTAACCATTTTGCACTATTGTCGATCCTTTTTTGGTAATTGCAACGCAAAATCAGTTTGTACGGTTTACTCTACTTTTTTAGCTAAACAAGGTTTTAACATCAATTTATTTTTGCACAAGCATTAAATTTTCGCAACAGTTATAAGAAAATATAATAACAGTGATCTTAGTGAGAAAGAATAGTAACAGATACCAGACTTTCTGATAACAGCTACAAAACTAATTTTCATTTTCTACCTAGAACTATGTTTTTCGATTGTGTTAAAAAATGAAAATAGTCAAGGACTGAACGGTAACCGGAACTAAAAATTTCTCTCAGTGTTCAAAAATGTTGACATTTATCGGTAGCAGTTGTTGAAGATCGAATGTACAGCTCGCAATTGTTTTTATTCGTAAAAATTATTAATCGGGGAATGACCGAAGTTGAAAACAACAGCTGTCAAAATTTCGGAGGTTATATACATCGCGACTATCTGTCATCCGAACTTGTAACAGTTGGTCAAACTGATAAACCAACTGCTTTTGTTCTAGAATTTCAGCGCATGCGCGTTAGATTATTCGACTGTTAGCTACTCACTGTATACTAAGGGACAATGAATCTGAGACGACTAATTTTTTACACTAGAGAGTTATGTTGGCAACACAAAGAAACCTGCAGCGCCAAAGTCGGCCGAGCGCGAAACAAACACAATCTCAATGAACGTAACATAACCCATGGCCGTCGAATTTAACCTTACAATACGTGTCAATCCAACAAGTCGTCATCTCCGCGGTATTCTAAGGTTAGATTCGACGGTCATGGGTTATGTTACGTTTATTGAGATTGAGTTAGTTTCGCACTCGGCCGACTATGGCGCTGTAGGTTTCTATGCGTAGCCAACATAACTGTCTAGTGTAAAAAATTAGCCGTAGCAGATTCATTATCCCCAAGTGTACATATGAGCCTAATACTTTACACCCACTCGAGTTTACTCTGTCATATCTAGTGCTTGGATAAACTTTGAAAAATGAGGTGAAGCCGATTCGTAAGCCAAGACGGAATCCGCCTCACTGGGTGTACTTAGAAGGACGTAAGTATAGGTATTCCACGCGTGATGCGTGAAGAAGCGTGCCGCGTGTGGCCCGAGGAAACTAGGTATTTCTGGACCTCCCAGACTGAGAGTCTCTCTGTCCGAGTGAGAGTCGTTGAGTCGTATGAACGACGATAATTCCTCCGCGAGAGGAGTGTCGAGACTCGTCGAATTCGGAAAGAGCGACGCCTCGCTTACCAACATTCGACATCTCGAAGGGCTGGGCTTAAGTACAGGGGATAGTGAGAGGGGAAGGGAAAGGAGGTTGGGTGTCTCTAGTCTAGGTCAATCTTCTTACGTCGTGAGTTGAATTTCCTGCAACCGATTGGTTATTCAGGGTGAGTTTTACCTGCGGATTTGGTCCCTTATGAATGAACGGGAGGCAAGAAATAACAAAAGAATACAGGCCTCTTTACCTCTACATAAAACGTCGGTAAAAGAAGTAGATGATTTTTTCTTCTTATTGTTATCTTGGAACCACTCGAGTGACTCGTAGTCGGCTCATCTATTTCCTGCAATGATGAATCGTATCACTACTTTATCCACACGCTACATCTACACTGCTATTACGAAAGGAGAGACTCTTTGTTTATTTGTTTGCTATTAATGATATCGAAAACTGCTCAACCGATTTGAATATCATTCTTTCACCATTGGATTTAAATAGTGATGTGCAATGAATCGATTAATCGTTTTTCTAGAATCAAGTATATTTATTCCAGATTGGCATGGGCCATGTCTTATTGCACTTAGCTTCTCAGGTAAGGCACATAAGTCTACACTATTATTATGTAGAGAAATCAACTATATTGAGATGAAAAAGCTATTGATTCCCACAGTATGATACAACGCTCTTTAGTCGTAAGGATGAGCAATAGTTCGATATACCTTTTTCTCTATCGTGTGAGATGCATACATACAAGAGGTGGTTGCATGTATCCAAGAAGAGGAAGTCAGGAGCTAATAAAAGTGTCTTCGGTAAAGCGAGCGAATACGACTCACTGTCTGAACCTCGGATACGGGTATTAGACAATTTTTCCAAAGGTGTCTATTTTCGCTTGGCTTCTTCTATGTTTTATTGCTATACAACCCCGACGGCGTGGAGAAGATCTGCTCGCACCGTCACGTCGGCGTACAGGATGCGAGGCATCTTCGACTGCGGTTTACAATGGCAGTATTCAACGCCGGCGATATAACATATTACAGGTCTGCATGATGCATTGAGGTATGTATACGGTATTCGAGAACGTCACGCTGCCGGAAGGGACTCGAGAGTCACTTATAGTTTCGCAGCATTGCAATTGTCTGCAATCAATCCGCAATCATTGACGTACACTCGGGTGAACGAACATAGAATCGTTTGGCCATTCACCGCAAGTCTTGCAAGTTCATTGGTTTTGAAAGTTTCACCAACATTGTCATTAACATCATTCGCGAAATGATATTTTACGCCATTTTTCTAAGTAACTCTGTCCAGTTGTGTTTCTTTCTATCGGATAGAAAATCTTAACCCTTATTTGACACACCGGGGTCAATATGACCCCGAGTAACTTCACCGCAAATTCCGTATGATAAACATCAAAATAATCTGATTTGCTTCAAGATAAATAATGAAATATTATAAAAATCGTTACTTCATTTTTAATCCAAATATTCATTTTCACTCACTCAAATAAATACCTTTTTTTCATCGCACAGCATCTCCACATTTGTTTTTTCTTAAATATCTGTGTCTTGAGACTTATTCGGTCAATTTTCAGCACAAGGTATTAAAAATTCAGTGAATCATGATTTTTTTTAGTAGAACGATTCATTTTATTATATTTTCTTAGGGTTGAAGAATAATAATTTCGAATAATCGAAGTTTAGGTGTATCAACGAAACCACCTTTCGGGATTCTCGTTCATTTAGGCACGATTCCGAATTTTCATTAGCTTAAACTGCCCTATTATACCTGGTATACCCTGTCTGAATGAATATTGAGTGTGAATAGGTGACTCGTCTGAAAAATCTCGGATAACAAAAACGTGACGAAACATTATCAAACCTCGAGTGCGGTGCTTCTCAGCGGCATGTACCGATACGTGTTCTTGCTAATCATTATCTCGAGTGGTACGAGTGTTTTGTTCTTTGAACCTCGAAGCACTAGGTCAAGTGACTCGAGTGGTTTGGAAAGGCTATTAATTAAAGACGACAAGCTTACCGCGTACCTACACACTCATCGGGTATCGTCGAATTTTTCATGACAATTACCAAAGCCATGAATATTCAACTTGCGCGTACCATCGGATAAAGGGCATCCTTTCGAACGAATCTTTCAATTTCATTCCAGTTTTTCATCCTGGAAAATTGCCCATTTTCAGACTGCAGTCGATGTTCGATTAAATCAACAGTTAATTCCTGTAAGTTATTTCAACGAGTTCTTCAAATCGACACTAATACAAATAGTATACAAATAAAAAGTATAGTTAAAAGGCAGAATTGATCGGAAAGGTGATATTTCACAAGTAGTTGCTTCGAAATAAGAAGGTCTTCGTACGTAAGCTTACGGCTATTGATTACATGCGTTATACGTCTTGGAACTCTATTTACTCTCTGCGCTTAAGACGGACTTTTGCCAGGCGAAAGCCGGGAGTTGTCGAGAGGCTTACAGCTTATAGTGTCTAGTTTGCATCTCATCTATACGAGCAACTGCAATAGGAGGGAAGCACTGTTATTTCACATGCGGTGGTATAAGTACAAGCATTATGCACCCATCTCCGAGCATTTGATAACATATGCATACAAGTTTCTAGCGTTCCGCGTTCAACTTCGCAGAGGTATTGTATATTTATTCAAGAGGCTCAAGTTAGTAACGTTAACGTAACAAAACATTAAGAAAAAAATTATCACTTGTCCGATTCCCGAATGACGCTCAAGGAGTTGCCTTTTTAAAATACATGTGAATATTAGGGCGGTTCATTTCTTAAATGTTTTTTTCTAAGGTGCCACTCGAAAAATTTGTGCCAAATACTGAAGAAAAACTGTCTTTAAACCTGGAAAAGGAAACCTAGTATATAGGAAAATATTTAGAGGTCTCTACCAATTATTGTAATATTTTTTATTTATTTTTAAATGGACACCTTCCGGACTTGTCCACACATATATATATATACTATATATATACATACATATATTAGTTTATTTTTTTGTATAGTGGTCCAATTAATCGTTCATCGATCAACAGCAGACTGCGTCTAAGAATTCCACAGTTGGCTCATCTCATGTTTTATCCGAAAGGTTAATCGACTCGGAGAAATTTGGATAACAGTTTTTGCTACCGAAAGAGGAGTATCGCAACACCTTAATGTCCCTATTTTGTTGTCAGTACTGATTTTTATGAACAATGATTAATTGGACCACGTTAAGAAAAAAGTAAACTAACACACACACACACATATATATATGTACCTATATATAAAAAATATCACAATAATTGGTAGCGACCTCTAAATATTTTTCTACTTCCTCCAGGTTTTACGACAGTTTTTTTCATCAGTATTTGTCACTAAATGTGTCGAGTGGCACCTTGAAAAGAAAAGTTGAATAATGAACCACCCTATAGTGAGTATGTCCTGTTTAGGTTGGTTTACCAAATTTCAGAAGATCCTAAAGATGCGAAGTACCGATTTCTCTTGAGCATGCATCGTTACAGTAACGTTACTCTAACTTTGTCTTAATATTTATTCCGTGTCGACGGCTCGAGACTCGTTGTAATAGTCTCTTGGACATTGCCGATTCGAGTTGAGAAGTGGTTTAGTAGTTTTTGAACACTTAGCGACCGCGACGCAAGAACGAATATACGCAGCAAGAATGAATAGACGAAACACACCCACGCAAACATTAATGTAATCATCCGACCGCAAAGCACGCGATTAGATAGGGAGATGCTGAGATCGGTACCGTTAAGCCAGCTGGGCTTTTGTTGGGTCGAACCAAGGTCCGTGTCATAAAGTAGGTACGGTTGTCTGGCACCTATGTAAACTTGAGGCGCCCACATCCTCGAAAGTCAGGTAGAGGAAGCAAAAAGCCAAGAGTAGCCTGCCTCTGCCGACTCTGCATTTTTCTTGAAAATAACTCTTGAATCACATGCATAAACTTCTGCCAATGTGTATTTTTTATCTGTACTTTCACGCCGTATTTTGTAAACAGTCTTTCCTCAGTATTATCATAATCTATATCCGAAGCATATCTCCACAAGTATTAGGATGGTTATTATTTTACAACGCATACATACTTCTCACCCCTGGAATCGATATAAAATTACGAAAAAATAGGGTGAGAATTATTTCAGATTTTAGCTCTGATTGGAAAGGGTGCTGTAATCAATTTGAGCGTAGAAAAAAAAAAAAAAAAATATGGAAATTAAAAACCTCAATTTATGAGTAAGAAAGAAAAAAAATTATTGGTAAATTCATTTTACTTGGTTTGAAGATTTGAAACTGGACTAAAATTATTACAAATGTAATTTTTAATCGAAGGAAGGAAAATTAATAATTAATATTTCAATTTGTAATTAGAAGTATAAAAAATGCTAATTACAATTGTAATTTCAAAATTAGAAGCAAAATCGACACTAATTACATTCGTAATTTGTATTTAGATGAAAATTAAACGCTAATTACATTTATAATATGTAATTAGAAGAAAAATCGGTAATAATTACATTTGTAATTTGTAATTACAAGCAAAATTGATACTAATTACATTCGTAATTTGTAATTGAAATTTTTCTAATCACAAATTGCATTTGTAATTAGTAAGTTTCTCTTTCCTCATTCCATATTGAAACTGTAATTAGTATTTCTTTATCTCCTAATTACAAATTACCAATGTAATTAGTAATTTTGATGTAATTGATTAGACAAAGTAATTAGTGGTACCCAACACTGTTACTGATTGATAAAATGGTCAATCGATTTGTGGAAACGTTCTTTTTAAAAAAACCTGCGTTGATATCGGCTGTGCGAATTTCGGCTCAAACGAACGTTCGGAATTTAAAGTAACACGTGGAAAAACGAGACGAAGTCCATTCATTTGTGAGATTGTCTAATCCAATAGTTTGGTGACTCCGGAACGCCCGAGGCACGCGTCGGATGTCTAAGTCAATTGTAAATAGCAGATGTAAATCAGCAGAAGAAGTACCTTCGGGCTAATGAACCGTCGCCATTTACCTCCCCCCTCCACCGACCCCTTAGCCACCTCTTTCATGGTACGTCTTCACTGCAAATAACTGCTTGGCAAATGTCAATGCCCGGGATTCACAACGTACAGGAGCGGCGTAGATTAATTCAGCTAATATCGTAACGTCTGTGTAACCTACACTTGCAGAACATGAGAAATGATTCGAATGAAAAATGTTTGCCAAAATTTTTCCATCACAGGACACAGATCTATGGTTTTCCCGACTGCGATCACCTTGTTGCCTTCAGTAATAATACTGGATAACGTATCGTATAATCGTGTATTCATAGCCGATCCTAGTTTTCAATTGCATTTGGTACCAGTTGACGTTTTGCGCGTCGATAGACTTTGCCACAAGGGCTACGCGCGATGAAAATTCTAACGACTAGATTTATTTCAAACGTATACTGAAACCCAATCGCGTCATTCGAATGACGTAAGCTCGCGACGAGTCGGACTTGAAATAACCAGCTTTGAGTGCGGTAAGTATAAAAGGTTGGAAGACGCATGCTCAAAGTCTGCAGAAAGTGGATTTCTGGATATAAAGAGGCGGGATCGAAGCGGTTAGGTACCAGGCATCAAGAAAGAGAACGGCAAAGCCGCCAACTTGATGCGGAGGTACGTTAAAGTTAGTTCAAGACAAACAGTTTAATGCTTCCTACCATCACCCTGTCCTGTTTACACATCGAGCTGGTTTACTTGAACTTTCGGTTCCCGAAGGTATTTCGACATAATTTCATCCTGGCTGAGATTCCAGTCCTTCCACGGACGCCGAATTCAAAACGATTAATTCTGCATTTGGAGTATCGCTTCTGCTTCCAGACGATTTCGTACGGAAAAAAGATGTTGCTGAAGAAGTTACAACATCAGTGTTGTAAAATATTTTCTGTACGAGGAACTACAAAAACTACCAGTTACACACTGAGAGAAATTTTTAGTTCCGGTTACCGCTCACTCCTTAACTATTTTCATTTTTTACCACAATCGAAAAATATAGTTCTAGGTATAAAATGAAAATTAGTTTTGTAGCTGTTACCGGAAAGTCTAGCATCCGTTACTGTACTTTCTCATTACGATCACTCTTACCATATTTTCTTGTAACTGTTGCGAAAATTTAACGCTTGTGCAACGATAAATTGACGTTAAAGCCTTGATTAACTAAAAAAGTAGAGTAAACCGAAAAAACTGATTTTGCGTTGCAATTACGAAAAAAGGATCGATGATATCGCAAAATGGTTACGCGTACCTCGTTTTTCGTAATCCCAACAATATTCAAACAGTTTTGTTTAACGATACCTGTTTTACTCAATTTTTCTAGTTACTGTAACAAATGAAATTTTTCTCACTGCACTACCGTAATTTTAATCATACTGATGTATTCCGTGAAAGTACTCTAAAACTGTGGTACCGATTTACTACGAAATGCGAGGATCACGGCAATAGTTTATTTGAGGCCACTGACACATCAGTCCATTGTGATATTACAACTGGAATATTGCACGATTGGCCATTCAATTTGCCTGGTACATTAACAATTGATGTTACTGCGACTTTTGCAAGATACCTTGCAGTTTATCACAAGATGTGATGGGAATAGCAATGATCGATGGTTGGAATTACATTACCCTGCTATAATTTAGCTCACTTACAAAAAAAGTAGTCAGATGAATTGATGATGTCTGGTAAAGATTTCGGCGCAGTATGATATATCTGTACGTGAATTTCAGGTTTGAAGCATTCTATATATCCGATACAGACGTTCACGATGTTAACGCAAAATTGACAAAATACACATTACTGCATTACAATACCATGATGTTACAATGTTACAAAAAATATTCTAATTCTACGTGAACTTGTTTTGCAGAAAAATATCAGATTCTCTCTATAATCTCAGTGGGTACACGGGATGTAGCCTATTGAGATTGTACCTATATAGAACTGCGCAACTTCACCGCTACAGATTCTTCAGGATTAATTGTCAAGTGGTTTCGCACGCGTGCGCCTACGCGTCTGTGTTAGTGTTGGTACTTTTCAAGTAGCTACTCCCGCGTACTCCAAACTCGAAAGAGCCACCTGGTAAATTCTTACAAAGGAATCATGTGTACGTGACACTGCAGGGTGGGTACGACGCGATGCGGTGCACAGTTTCCTTCTGCAAAGAGTGAAATACGTACACGTTATACCAGCTACAAGTGCACGCCGCACCGCCCGCGGTGTATGATGGGGTATGAATCCGAGATCAAACAGAGATTTTTTTTTAAACCATTTTTTTTTTCCAGTATTCTCTGCTTCCTTTCGCTCTGATTTGCCGAAGTAACGAAAGCTCAGACTTTTCAGCTTCGCTATGCCTTAAGGCCATTTAGCAGTCCTACCCTTACTGACCGAGCAAACTCACCCCTTTTCTGCCTGTATTAAATAAACTAATGAAGGGAAAGGGCTCAGATTTCGACTGACGCTCTTTCATAGCGGAATTCAGAAAAGTTCCTCACGTCCCGAAAATTGTCAAAAAAATGTGTGGTTGTTCGACACGTATTACTATTCCCACATTCCTCGCATTTGAGACCAAATACGGAAATTCAATATCAGATAATGTTTGATTGACACTGGATTATAGTCTATAACAATCCACACCGTATTCTTCTTACAATGTATACTGTATATATAAACATCATTGAGACGGTATTGGGACATTTGATCCGTAGGTTAGATATATCTGGCTTTACAGCTATCAGTGGTAGAATCGATTTTACCGGGTGTATATAGATATAATACGGGATGAATTGCTAACGACTGAATGGTCCGTCGTCTGCTACAATTTAATGCGCATGCGCTACAATCCAAGAGCGTTTTTGTTTTGCCAGGGTGGCCAACCGTCGTGAGCTTAACCTCAAAAAATTTGACAGTTCACACCGACAGCTGCCAAAAATTTTGAGGTTACACACGTCGCGGCGAACTGTCGTTTAAATTTATGACGGTTGGTCGCCCTAGCAAACAACTGCTCGCGAACCGTAGCGCATGTGCATTAAATTTTAGCAGACGACGGGCCATTCGGTCGTTATAAATTCACTCTGTACCCTAACTGAGAGGACGGTACCTATGCCTGGGTTAATTTCAACTCAATAAGCACTCAGCTGGCCCTGGTATACTCGCGTGAATTGTAAGTATACCGCATTGATCGTCTCGGTGCTACAACAATAGAGATCTCCTTGAGAGTTGAAGCCGACCGCGGACCGACCGCCATCGCGGTCGTGTTACCGTTAAATTCACTCTGCACCCCATCCTGCCTGCGTCGTCGTCGTCCCAGAGGTTCCGATTCCACTTACCATAAATTAAAAGCCACCTTAAGATTTCGGTTCAGCGCTTGAAACTTTTAACCTCCAAATTAACCATTTAGTGTTACTCGGAACGTGGTGTATAATTATTGTTGAGTTTCGCGGGCGGTAATTAAGCGGCCAACTTATGTATAATTCCAAGTTAGAATTTTGTATGAAAATTGTCTCTCAATCTTATTATTTCCTACATGGGATGAATAATTAACTTCTGTCAATTTCCCTAACAAGGACATTTTTTTTTTAAATTCAATTACTACACTTCGAGATGTAGGCAGTTTTAATTAGCAATTCAACTTTCACCGAGCGAATTACGCACATTTTCATTTTCCACTTATCAAAATAAAATTTCGTTATACGATAACGTGGGGTGTGAATTTAGTTTCGGCGAACTCAATGACAGAAGTAATTCTATCACCTTTTTGTTTCATCATAAACCAACAACTCGACTACTGTTATACGCACATTTGCATATGGATCGTCGCGATACCAGCTTGTAGACTCTTCGGTCAAATTGAGCGAGTAAATCATTAAAAATTATCGAATAAACTTGAAGGCGTGTTGCAAGATAGTACTGACGTATTTCATTACGAGTTTTTTCAAAATCGTTCAAAGATCTAAAATTTTGGACAAAAATCTTGCGAGGACGCAAAGATTTAATCACTTGGAATCATTCATTCATTCGGTTGCTCAAAATATCATTCAGCAAAAAATGATAAACAATTGGCGAAACTGTCAGAGACAAAGAACTTTCAAGACTTGGTGAATGGCGAAACCTGCACCCACGAATCTGAAGGGGTAATAACTGTTGTAATCTCGTTTACACAGGTTACGTATAATGTCATGTATTCTTTGTAATCTTTTGTGTATCTTGTAATCCTGTCTACTATCTGTTATCTTTTGTCAACCCCCATGTAATCTCAGGTAATCTTTGTAATCTCTGTAATCTCTGCACGGAAAAAAAAACATTACAGATTTTACATCTCCTGTGGTGAATATATGAACAGCGCTTTTTTGTAGCGAAATCTATGTACATCAATTATGGTAGATCTACCTGAGCATAAGAGATTTTGTAACTCTTATTGTCAGTATTGTAAATCTTGCCACAATTACTTCAAAAAACTATCCATATATTCATCACAAGGGAATTAAAAACTACAATATCTTTCTTCCAAAGTGTGTAATCTTCCAAGTAATCCCTGTAATCTTTTCTAATTCTTGAATTTTTTGTAATTCCTTGTAATCACTGTAATCTCTGTAATTGTTTGTAATTTTTTGTAATCTTGCTATAATTTTGTAATTTTTTGTATTCCTTGAAATCTCTGTAGCCGTTTGTAATCGTTTCCAGTCTCCCTGTGCATCTTTCGTATAATGTTTGCAATTTTTTGTAATCCTTGTAATCGCTGCCAACGTTTGTAATCCTTTGTAATCCTGGTATAACCCTTATAACATTGCTGCAAAGTCAGCAATATTTTTATAATCACTGTAATCATTCTAATCAATTTATGATATTTGTAATCGTAATCAGTCTGCGCGATTCGTATATAATGATTCGCCCCTCGCACGAACTGCAACAATTTTTGGCGACTCGTTATGTTACGGAGACAGCGGTTGAACCGTTTGCACACCGCAAGCCAAGCAATGGCCATTCGAGTTGTTTCAGGGAATTGACCGATAGTGTAATAGTGTATCCATTCGTCCATCCGCGGCTCACCGAGATACCATTGGTGCCCATTAATCTGGGTTAAGGGTTCCGGCGCATCCTCAAAGCTAGGATTATGAATTTCCCTGAGCCACTCGACCACCCGGACCATCCTTCTGCAGGGTGGCGCAATGGTTGTCCGATCGGGCACTCTCTCACTTTCGCCTTCCTCCCCGATCCTCAGCTTCCGCAACCTCCTCTTCCTGTTTATCTTGCGGATGATGTATGGATAACCAGCCCTCATTTAATTAAGCCAGCAGTGTTGCGCCCCTTATATAGGTGTAGATATACAAGGCTCATTCACGCGCCTCTGTAGAATATCACGCACACGCATCCCCGCATCCCCTTCCGCTCTCTGTCGGATCCGTTCAACGGTAGCTGATTACACCGGAGCCTAAGAGTAGGGAACTATCGTGTCATCTGGATCAAGTTTCACGGATAATTTATCGGATCACGATTTTCGTGATGATAATATCACCGCATATCCACCGTAGTTTTAACTTGCATATCGGGAGAAATTTGTTCTTTCCGATTATCATCATTCGTATATATGCTATATTTTCTTGCAACTGCAATTGCGACAATTTGATGTTAGTGCAGCGAACAATTGTTGCTAAGGTGTTATTTGGATGTAAAAATGTGTTATGCGATACCTATACTCACATTAAATAGTTACTTATATGGGTAGATTCCCATTGTACCAGAATTTTTCAGCAACTGTACGAATAGTATCCGTGCAGTTTTTCGGTTGCCTCAAATGTCTGCTTGTTGTTACACATTGATATGTCTAAGTGCATTGATTGTGAGCATGCTTCTAATTATGAATTAAACCTATCGAAATGCCTACAAGGAAATCAATCGCAGTTGGTTTTTGCTGGAAATCCTCGTGAGAATTTATTTGACACGGTGCTTTGTATTATCTGAGATTGACACGTGGCACGACTTTCGAACGAAGGATCTTTATACATGTAGGACGATGAAAGCCCGGGGGTAAAGAGGATTAAATGGCAAAGATTTCACTGGAACGGAAATCAGTTCCTTATATGATACTTTATTCGCTCCTCGGGGAATTTTTCGTTGGCTCGTCGATAAATTGGAACTTATTTGATTGAAAAACAAATCCCTTCCTTTTCCCAATCCACTTAAACCTGCAAATCTTCTTGAAAATTACAAAAGTCCCGGCGAAATTTGCACAGTTGAAATTAGAATCTTTCAAATTAGAGCTATTTTTGTGTTTGAAACAAGGTCTAAACGTCACTTCTTGCCAAGCTAAAAATCTTCCCGAAGTATAAAATTTATCAGCTCAAGTCTACGAGATGTGTGCTTCATATTATGTCACTCTTTCCTATTTATATAATGTGTACAGAACTACACTTTTTCCAATTTTTTTTCGCAAAAGTTTCCAAACTAACCGTGTAATTAGCAGTTGGACTGGCTTCGCTTTAATATAAATATTACAATACATTTGCTTCCATAGTCTTTGGAATGACGACTTTATATATTATATTATTACATAGATATAAGAAAGTACTCAAGATTATTTTGTACAGATTGGAATAACCTGCATGTTTTTTTACATGTTATTAAACTGGGGAAAAAGTCACGCACTTAATGAGCCACGTCTTAGACTGGAGCAACGAATCCTGTACTTCGGAAGTTTATTTTCCACGGTAAAAACTAATGTTTAGACCTTGTTCAAGGACGCAAATATTTTCCTAATTGAAACACACTAATTAATTGGCATGCTTGAAAATTTATTCAATGTACTTGCACAAGATGGTCGGGTTTGGAATGTTCTATAGTACATTGTACACGCGTAAAGGACCCAAGTTGTACCGAACGCTCAAGGATGTGAGGTGCACAAAATTCTAAGCGAAGAGAATAATCCGTATGGTATGAGAGAAAATCCCCCATTGTAATACGACTAAAGAATTATCCCCGCGTCCCAGACACGCAAAACGGATTTAATTAATTTAGCGCATGATAAACCTACGTAGTGGAATGTGTCATTACGTAGATGTTGTTCTACTTGAGAGAAAACGACACGCTTTTTCTTGCGTCAAAGCTGCGGGATTCTCAGAAGGGAGCTTCGACTTCGCCAGCAGGCAGGAGCATCATGGCAGATTCTTTGCGGAGAGAAAGGGCCGCGAAGAAGCTCAGCGAAATTTCGCAGGCGCTGGAGAGAGAAATAAAGAGGGAGATGCTGGAGCGCGAGATAGAATGAAGGAAGAAAACGGTTTGAAAATATTCGCGGGTGCCGCCCGGAGACAGGTAAGTAATTGTACCAATTAGGTTTTCGGGGCTCAACTGCTATACAGAGTTTTTCGACGATCATCGCCACGAAGGGCTTCGAACAAAACGCCTTGTAGAAATAAATGATAGTTTGAATTTTTTAAACACGAACAATACTTTCCACCATAGTAATTCGCACTTCTTTCACCCTTTTTGCTATAAACCATCGAGGTGTCTAGCAATTTAAACAATGTTTGAATTGCAATAGCAGGTATACTCGGCATAAACGTCATTAAAAGTTAATTCCTCGAGGACGGATTTATGGGCGAATGTTTCTGTCATTTTTACTGAGATTTCAAGGTCTTCGTACTGTAGTATAACCATTACTTTTGTTGCAGAATAATTTGGTGCGTCACGTTAAAGATTCAGTGACTTGTAATTAAGGCTGTTCAAATTTAAACGCCGACTTCTTAGAGAAAAGATGAAAAATCAGAAAACTTGTATACACGCATATAACGAAAATAAGAAATAGTAAAATTAGATATTTGCCTATCTAATGCACCTTTTTTTATATATTTGATAGCCGCTAAGCGTGATTGAGTAATCTTGGAAACGATCGCTTCGAACATGTGAAGGACCGTTATAATTCTTGCACATATGTAATATTGAAATTAACGAATTGTACAGGCGCTAATAATGATAATGAGTAAATAGTAATAACAATACGTTATTCCTGCCAGCGGTTACCAATAGCATCACATCGCGATACGCAACGTTTAATTATATTACCATTCGTATTCCAGCGCGAACGAGTCGACGCGGGAAGATGAAAGAAAGAAAAACGAAACACGAGACGCGAGACGCAATTCTCAGGGAGGCATTCATATCGCACGCGTGTGCGCTTGTGTATCCATATATACATAGGTACACGTGTACGCACGTATGCACAAAGTACAAAGAATCGAATGTATGTATGTACATACGTATGTACGAATACGAAATCCTCTCCCGGCGACCATGTAGGGCATTATCGTATCTTCAGCTACGCCTACGTGATATGTACGTACATACATACCTAAATATAATATAAAGGGTACGTATGTACGTACATCTGACAGTCGAACGCATATGATATGGGTATTAATACCCCCAAGTGTCGCAATGCTCCGTCGATCCGTTTATTATACTATTCGTCATTTGCGTGACTGTTGAATGAATGATGAGTATTCCAAGTCGTCATCACGCCAATTGATCACTGTATCGCACGCACTTGTATGGATAATATATGTAAAATAAAATAACAGATGGACCCAAGGACATCGGTACAGAAATATTTATCTCCCTGCGCATGAAGATAGCAAAAGAAAGAAATAAAGATTTAACGGGGAAGGGAGAAAACAAGAGGTGGACCGCTAGTTAGGAAGACGTTCGCTCAAGACGACCGCATTCCAAAGTTTGCACGTCGACTTCGTTAGAAACAATCGTCGCGCAACTTGGTTTGGGGAGAGGGGGGGGGGGGGGGGGGTTTGCACGTGATTGGTCGCCAATTTGATATGGCGATCGTGATCGGTCACTTGGCGAAATGCCTTGGCGAGTTCCATCGCGTAGGTACCCGCGTCCCGAGGAAAACGTGCCGTGATTTTCACCGTCGCGCGTCGCTACCCTTCGTCCGTAGGCGAACTGTTTTTCTAACAAAGAAAAAAGTATACTCCCGGGTAGGTAAACCTCATGACGATTTGATGTTGCGTGCAACGAAACGCACGCTGTGCGGAATAATAAAAGGATTGCAAAGTTTCACTTGTAAATTTGCCCAGTTTTGTATACATGTATGGGTTTAGAAGTTGTGCATTCGATACCGCAACGCTGCAGTGCAACGTGAGAATGTTTATCGTTTTGACTCGTATTTTTTTAACGCTCACTCTATGCACACAGGCTGAATTTCAGACTACTCAATGGCCCGTCATCTACTGAAATTTAATGCGCATGCGCTATAGTTAGAGAGCAATTGTTTGCCAAGGCAATAAACCCTCATAAATATAGACGACAATTCGCAGCGACGTATGTAACTTCAAAAATTTTTACAGCTGTCGGTGTTAAACACAACTGCCAGAGGGAACTGTGAAATTTTTTGAGGTTACGTTCATGACGGTTGGTCACCCTGGCAAACAACTGCCTACGGATTGTAGCGCATGCGCATTAAATTGTAGCAAATAATGGACAGTTCAGTCGTTATCAATTCACCCTGTATACGTATGCCTACTAAAGGTGTCTGTTTTTATAATCAAGATATTGCGATCGGTTGTTTATTTTTAATCTCCGCAAATTTGGAAAACCACAAATTTTTATCATTATCAAATTTCGTGAAATATGCTTCTACGGTATACTGCCACACCCTTATTTTTTGTAACTGATATGGTCACAAATGGATTGATCGATGGTCACATACGGAACCAAAATGGCCAAATTCGAACCACCCTGCATCTTTACTGTTCCCTGTCAGGCGGTACGTTGATACTGGAACTCGACCACCGCAATCAATACATGGACCGTGAAAACGTTCCAATATTCCAATTTCCTTTATGACCCTAATTCTGGATTTTCTACCCTGATTTCGACATTCTTTCAAATTGTTTGAAGGAAGGACAAGATTTTCACTTTTCGCCCTAGTAATTAACGTCCCATTATTGCTACGTCTACTTATCATCACCCTCTTTGTGTAGTGCGTGTATAAGCGATTCAAGTACGCGGGGGAATCAAGCTGAGAGGAGTATAATCCACTCCTATGCGAACGGCGCAGGCGAGTGTTCACTGAGCCAATTAGACCGATTAGAATCAATTTCAACAAATTAACGAAATTGGTTTAACAATTGCGATTATATCATTGCGAGCAGCCGGTGGGCCGAGCTGTCCAACTACCGTAGGTGGAGCAGGGTTGTCTAGTAATTTCAATTTGGCAATGCACTGCGTGGATGTACGTCGAATGAAATGGGAGCCTTCACGCCAGTAAATCACATTGAAACGGGATCGTTGTTCCTCAGGGCTGGACGGAAACCCGTCGTTTTTAAGATACCCAACCACTCGCTCCGTTCGAGTTAATAACAAGTAACGAGATAAACAAAAACAGAAAAAAACGCGTTTCGGTCACAGTGAAATATCTCATACCGTGGTACGAGCAAATTCGTGGCGTATTATACAATACCGGCGGTTGAGTGGAACGATATCGTATAAATTTATTTGGTTCAATAACATCGTATCTCAAGTACGGAAGCTATTTGCAAAATTTTTTTTTTGTTTAGAAAAGATATTGATACTGGTCAATTCATAAAATGCTATTTTGTAAGATAATTTTTCAATATTCTTTTCCATATCTCACCACAATTTTCGGAAATAATTATTACAATTGTTACCGAACACAAACGACCATATTATTTTCCTGAATTACTAATTAATGATGATTAATAAATCATTGTGTAAAAGTGGACGACGCAAATATTGAAGGAATGTGTGCTTGAAGTACGTAATACTTGACGGCGTATGATCGTATCCTAATTTTTCTTTATTTTTAAATCACAATACGCAAACGTCGGTGATGTATCCTGAATAAAATGAAAAAAAAAAAATTTGTACGCGAAATCTCAATTTCAGAACTTGAGAAAAACTTTTTCACGAATTAAAATCGAACTAATTGGAAACGTGGTCGTCTAGATAACGCGATTTATACGTGAGGTGAATTTAGCAAAATATTGCCAACCTGACGTGAAATAATTCGTTATTCGCTGTACATTTGCTCTTAGGATGAGAATCAAGCTCTGGTTGAAAATAATTTCCGTCAAGTTTGATGCCTGTACATTTTGTGATGGCAATTTTGATCGCGCTTAGTTTCGTAAATTTTTAGTACTCGTACCCTCGGCGAGTCCGAAGCATCGAGATCAAGTACGCAGTAGCTCTGCTGACTGAATTTATACAACGCGACGCGCCGAGAGATTTGAGCGGCCTCTTTTATGTTGGAGACCATCGAATGTTTCGATACGAAATGGGCGTTGCAATATCTCTGGTAGCGCGGGGCGGACACGAGACCTCATCAATGCAGGAATGAGCCCGCGGGTCCTTATATGGCGACCAAACCCAGGGACAAAATGCCGCGAGCCGCAAGCCACGAGTCGAGACCGGATCGCAGCATCGGGGCACATCCTTTTGCTCCGCTCTACCCAACAACGACAATATATTTCGCCGACCAATATTCCGTTCGAGTCGAAATAAAACGGTCTTCCTCGATGATTTTTCCATGTACACGGTTGTTGTCTATGATCGGGAATTTGTTACGGTGGTGGAAAATTCATCAGGTACTTTACGACACATCCAGGAATTAGGTATACCATAGGGCTTAAGGTAATGTAGCAGTTCTGCCATCACTGACCGAGCAAACCCCACCTTTTCCTTCCTACATTAAATAAACAAGTTCATAACTAAAAACGTGTAAATAGTAACATGTGTCAAAAAAGCACACATTTTTTCCAAGATTTTCTGAATATGAGTAACTTTCCTCAATTCCACTACGAAAGAGCGATGCACCGTCAAAATTTTAACCCTTTCCGTTCGTTTTTTTACTTAATATAGGAAGAAAAAGGGTGAGTTTGCTCGGTCGGTAAAGGTAGGACTGCGATGTGACATCTTAATTGAAAAACGTGTGTTGGAACATATTATTATAAAAACTTGCGATAGTAGACAATTTCAAATTTGGGTAATATGTTTTTAGCTAAAAATCCTATCACGCTTCGAAAAGAATAGCAGTTGACCTAATATGAAACAGTTTAATGGACACACGTGATACAGGCGCCGATCTAAAATAGGTCTAATCATGAAACCAGTACCTAACATCTTCGTTATAATTCACGTTCATGATCGTATTACGAAATGACAAAAAATTAGTTTTACATTTACATGGCGTGGCAAGAACGCAACGATCGCAAACGAACGCAATGCAGGGGTACGAAAAAAAACATATCAATTCATGCAATTGAGTAAAAACTTGGTTTTAGAATATATGCAGTGTCAAACGAGTAAAGAGTAGGTATGTGGCAACGAAATTGATGGCGCAGTTAGAAAAGCTTTCTGACAAATGCCTAAATCTAATTAACATTTTTATTGAATATGTATGATGGCGCCAAGTATTTTTTTTTTTTTACGCAAACGCGGGCCGCCGGCTGCAGCCGTAAGTCTGTTGAAAAAGAGAGATGGAAACTATGAACAGATATAAGATAGATACATGGATGAATAGAGAAAAAAATAGAAGAGATGAATGAAAAAATTTCAAGGTAAATAAATTAAGAGCCACGCATTCCACTCAAGATTTCCCGTTTCTCTCGACCCACCCACGCGGTTGGTTGGTTGGTTAATCGCTCGTCTCCGCTATATGGACTATTCACTGGCCATATGCATATGGATGCGAGAGAAGAGTCACTCACGACACGAAGATCGGAGGAGCGTTAACGAAAATATCAATTCGATTGCGAGAATCTTGGAAGATGATCGTGGAACGCTGCGCGGAATACAGGAAACGTATAAACTTGAGCAACTATTTTACACGTTACATCATCGTACACATACCTCGGTACAGTAAACTCCATAAAGTGGTTGAAGCGGTATACTGAAATAGCATCACGCCGCATCAAAACAAACGGAGGAGCAATGTGCGGGTTCCGAACGACTATAAAGCATCGAACAAGTATCAGAGAAAGTATCTTTTATCCGGTACTACTTTTTTTTTTCTTCACCTTTTACTAATTTTCCTTCAACGAACGTGTGTACCAGAGCCGGAAAAGCTCCTCCGTTTCTATTTATTTTCCTTAAAGTCGGTTGTTCGGTGTCACATAATTCCAACAACGCGCGATCATTTACCAAAGAAAGTGGATTTGTCTTCCAGGCGTAGCTCCAAATAAGATGAAAATTAATCTAGCCTAGAAACGACAGCTTCCTGTGGCGCAATGATCGTTTGTCGGGTAATAAGTAGAGCACGGTCATCTATTAATATCACTCTCCCCCATGCTTCAACGACTAGCGCGTTGCAAAGTGTGCAAAAAATCTGCCAACGTTGTAAAATATATTTACATAGATACCTATTGATGATTTAAACCGTCAGTGCAGTTTAGTTGAAAATTTATTCTACCGATAGTTAAAACTAAAGTATATATAAGAAGGATCCCGGTTATTTATCGAAAGTATCATCATCACGTATACATAGGATACGTTTTACAGGATTTAGATTTTCTTTAAATGGATCATCCCTGATTCAAACCAGCTCTGGGATATTTCGTTACTCAGATTCTTTTCTATATTTCCCGTTCAATAAGACAAAGTCTTCTAAAAACCACAAAGTGTATATCCCTAACTCGAAAATTTGAGCATAATTCGTTACAGATTAATTATTAAATTTCTACCTTCATGCGATGTTCTAACTATACATATGGCGCCACACACACGTCGATGCTAGAACCGATCAAACCGTACCTCATTGGCATAATCCTCTGTTTCGTGTAATTGCCGCCTCGTCGAAATCCGAACTTTCGACATCTTGTACCATAAATTTTCGAGTGCGAATTACTATACAAATTATGATAGGTAACGCACAAAGAAGCCTGAGGCCAACCACCGCTAAGGCTAATCTTTACACCTGGCTTCGACTACAAAGATTTCTCTCATCTCGATTTTCATATATATATGCGTATTATAGGTATACCTGATATTCGACGTCGAAAGGCGAGGAGAAAAGGCGTTGCGACGACATTCAAAGTTTTCCTTTAAAAGCAATAGGGCTGTAATAGCCTGCTACGGCATGCGAAGAGTCGAGAAAATGAGAGAAAGAGAGAGAGAGAAAGAGAGACGAGTAGGGGGTGCATAAAAGAATATAATTCATTCGTCTTAGTTTTATTGGATTGAAGAATGGAGCCTTGGCACGGCTTGGAATGGTATTAACCTAAAGGCAAAGTAATTGAGAATATGCGAGGACTGAAGTAAGAGGGTGAGGCGGGATGGAAATACGGTAAAGCAATTGAAATGATACGTAAATTTTCCCTCGTCCAGGGGCCATGAATCTGGTATTGAATTCTTACCAACCGTGATGACAATGCCTCGTCTTTGGCAAATTTTGAAGTTCTAACTGCAGATAAGTAAGGTACAGAGATAAACTGAATCTTAAGACTTCTCATTTTCAATATTAAAATACATATTTTCCTGCGATTCTTTCAGATTGAAACAAAGCATTTCCAATGATATGCTCACCGATAATAATAACCTCGGTTAATCATCGCTGGTGATCGGTATAAAGGTTTTCACAAGTGATAATCCGAAACGAGGAATCGATACGATGTCTTCACTGATGCATGAAGATCTATAAAAACAATCAGTCTGAATGATCGACTACGTATGCGCAAGATAATCGAACTCTATTGGTCGACGAGATCGTACCGTGGAAATATTTTCCTTGCAAGGCAGAAAGCGTGGCAATTTACTCGAAACGGATCATGAGACGTCAAATTCATCCGCGGCAAGGGGCAAATTGAATTTTACATCGTTTCATGACTCTTAGCAGTCATTATTATTCAATGAGTAAACAATAACTGTTTGGCCAAACCTGCGCGAATCACTATAACATCGATTATTTGAAATCTGTTTCATTTACAAAAAAAAAAAAAAAGTGACATCACCGATACAACCTTCATAATTCGCGTTTGGCAGTTAATTGTAACTAATTACGGTGGCCAGCCTGCATGCAAATCCGACAAGGCTTACGGTTGCGCAGTCGAACGTTTAATCTTTTAATCATAATCGTTGTCTCTCCGTATGCTCTACTACACGGATTGAAGAATGCGATGATTCGCAGATAAATCGGTGCGGTATTGTGACATTATTCAAGTCGTAAATTCATATGACAAGTGTTTTCAGGACGATAAAAGTTTGTAAGTACATGCATATGTACATTTGCATATATGACTTAGGTAGTCTTGTGAGGTATGTGATCCGTCGTTCATGAGAAATTGACACATCGATCATGAAAGTCAGTCGCGTACTGATCATCACAGAAGACTTGGACGCTATCTTTGATCTGTTCCTATGTCCACATAGCGTTGCATGGCCGAAGTCGAGTCTAAGAATGAATATAATTCTCATCCAATTAAACTTGCGGTAAATTTTCTATCTCGATGCATCTTGCGCAATAAGTGTGCACTGTGCATGTATACGTTATGCAACGAATCCACATACACTATGGACTATAGGAGGAATATATCCACAATTCATTCCAGTCTATATGTTCATCTGACTCTAATGGCGCGTAACTATACATCGCACAAGTTTGCGCGCCAACTGGAACGAGAGCATACTTTCGAGTACAATTGGGTTATTATACGCAAGCCGAGGAGTCTGCAACAGTCAAGAGATTCTTGGCTTTCTTTTGAGGTTCGCTTAATGCTGCAATGCATTCGAGCCGACTCCGAGGCCGAGTGACCTCGTTCTAAGAGTCGTTGCCTCGTCACTTGAATCATTCACTTTTCTCCTGTTCCATCGATCCATCTACCTATAGAATGTTAAATACCGAACGGAAGAGGCAAATTTGCGGAGTATAAATTGTATTCTCTTTTTATCGTGCCCATCTACAATTCCCAGTTTCGATTCATCCGTTGTAGTCATTGTATGTGTGCAATGGTCAGAATATCACATTGAAATCAGTGATCGCCACAATGATTCTTAAGGAACCCAATTCAGATTGGGAAAAACGGCGGTATAATTGTTACTAGAAAAAAAAACAAAATGTTTTTCGTTGGCCGTTTCAACCCTTCGCTTTAACGTAACCAGACCTAACGCTGCATTGCGCAAGGCGTGCGACGTGAATGATGTACCGGTGGTGGTTTATTTAGGTGGCGTCAGAGCGTCTGGAAATTCACGACATGATTCTCTATGTCTCAGTTTACTTCCAGCCCGTACAAAGTCCTCCTCTTGTCCCCGTATCTTTTTCTCTCTTTTATTTCGGATAAAGAAATCTTGGCATATAAAAAGGATTCGAGCGGAATACGATAATAGGTCAAGGACGACGTATGATTCCTCGATTATTTTCACCCCGTGGCTGCGCATTGCCTGCAGGGGGAAAATCGGCATCGCATATTCCGTCGACACCGTGCATCTGACCGACCGAAGGCAAACGGATCTGAGGAATACCATTTTTCGGAATCCAGTCACGAAATTTCAGCGTGTACATAAGAGAGACTGTTTTACTTCGGGACAATTTTCCGATCTTTGGTTATAATTGTTATAAAACAGAATGCTTTCAAGATTTTAACACGAAATTGATGTTATCTTAAAGAGCAGCCTTTCTATGACAAGCTACTACAATTGATTTGTTCAAGCAACGTGATTTTTTGGTAAGAGCATTTCAATATCGTTGTTAAATTTCTACTAAAGTATCCCTTGTGTACCTTCAAACTTCACACGTCAAAATAAACTTTACAACAGATTATTATTATTTAAGTTGTTTGCTTATAGATTGTCTAAAGGTGAACCTAAGTTTCTTCATTATTAAAATATCAATGTTGCGTTTTCAATGGTGGCATCTTAAAAAATATGAAGGTTATTAGGAACACTTGTGCTGAATTATTTCCAATATACCGAATTACTATACATTTACTGAATCAATGGATCCAAGATTCATTAGTAGAATACGACTTATCAGGGTAAACTTATAGTAAGGTGCACGTGTTTCGAGGTTATGTTCATATTTCACATAAATATTACGATATACAGAGTGATTATCGGTCGACATAATGGTCTGTCATCTGCTATAGTTAAATGCGCATGCGCTAAAATTTGATAGCAGTTGTTTGCCAGGGCGGCGAACCGTCAAAAACATAACCTCAAAACTTTTGACAGTTGTCAGTGAAAGTTGTATTCAATACCGACAGCTGTCAAAATTTTTGAGGCTATGTTTGTGACGGTTGGCCGCCCTGGCAAACATCTGCTATTGATTTGTAGCGCATGCGCGTTAAACCATAGCAGACGACGGGCCATTCTGTCGATAGATAATCACTCTGTATACTTTATACATATACCAGTTGTACATGCCTTTCCCATTACAATACAATTTCCTAAAAAGGCCATTTATTAGCCAACCAAAAATCTATGAGAAAATGCTAAAGTTACTCTGAGATACAGAAATCTCAAGTTCACGATAAACGCTGATTGCACAGAGCAAATAAATCAAATTTATATTAGTAGTTCGGTTGTACACGATTATTGATGACAAACTACCACATTCTCCATAAATGTTAATAGACCTCTTAACATGGGACGTTTTTTAAGGTAAAACCGTCTCCCTACTAGTAATTACAGGAAATTAGTCGTCGCGTCTAGGAATTGTGGTTCACATTGGCATACATGCCGCATGCATGTAAGGTGGTTTTTATTTTCGATACGAATTCATTAATTTAGTTCACTGTTAGATGCACCTATGCCAGTGTTTAACATCGGTACATCCATATCGCCCCGCGTCTACGGGAATGTGTGCCGTATCGTTTTCTTGGAGTTCATTTTGCTATCGAATTTTTCTTGGCGGATGACGTATGCATCCCTCGAGGCATCCGGTAAACCGATGACTTCGTAAGACGACGCCTCGTGTTGTTGAAAGAATATAATCTTGGTACAAGTGTGGTCAATAAAGTCAACTCACCCCTTATAGCGTCTGCGGTAGACGCCAGGAGACCTTGGAGAGTCCGGCTGTGATGGTGCATCAAATTTTGGAAATCACTTTTCGCCTGGTTCCGGATTCGGTGCTCCATGTCAGAACTGCAGCAAGACCCGCCACACGTAGCTGTGAAGAAAGAAGAGGAAACAATCTTATCATTCCGCCATTTATTCTCGTCAAGATTTATTGTTAATCACGGTTGATCAAGTTATAACCGACCAAATTACTAGACCAATGACATTGAAACTGTTTCGACGCTCTTCTGATCGAATCGTGCCAAATAGGCCTCGGCATTGCAATTGACACTGGCTGCATGTGGCATGATAACGAACCTCTGTAGTGCCGGATGAATTACCACCACCTATCACAACTGAAATTGCGATGAAGCGTAGCAGTGAAGCTATGCTACATTGGAAAAGTTATGCGCCGAATCTTTTGCTTGATCATACCTAATAACACTAAGGAATCTTTGATACAGTCCGTCTTCTCGGAATGACCTACTCTAAACTCCTGAAGAGAATCAAATTCTGGTTCGAAAAAGGGTCATCAAGACTTGTCTGGAGAACTTGAATTTTTGAGATTTTAAAATTTCCTACGAGTCTCTGGTTTACCACGTTTCACGTACGGTAACCAAATATGATTGTTTCCGCAGTTATAGGTCATAAGGTTAAAGACAGAACGAAAACTTGTAACATCATTTCTCCGCGGTATCTTGTTCCATGCAATTTGACCAAATTACTTTCGGTGGGTATTAAACCCATACTGCACTTGGACACGTCAGCTCACGTGCTAGTCACGAGGATCGACGTAACAGACTTGCTCGCAAACGTCGTAACAGCTCAACCGCCGATATTATGGCCTGATAAAGTTTCCAAGAGGCAGGGGAACGACGAATGAGATAGAAAGGGAAAGTAGGAATAGCGGATTGACGTCTGAGGTAATCATAAGAGTTGGACGTTAACCAAAGAGCTACATGAAATTTCTTTTCCTAAAAATGCTACAGAGACTCATCGTATTTCCGTGAGGTACTCTTTGCCCTTTCGTCTCTAATCGACTTTTTTTCAGAATAGGTTATTGCTCGTAACAAAATTACGAAACAGCACTTTCTCACTGCAAGAATCCTGCCTGCCTATTTCTGATGACTACAATTCTCAGTTGACTGTATTTTTCTTGAGTTTTTGGTCGTTATTCACGACTAAGCCTACGCAATGAACTGGCAAAATTAGAGCAGACCGAAATGAGCGATTTTCTTTTCGAAAACGGCGTTAAGAATTTCTTGTTCCTTTGCAATTTGTCGATTGTTCGCAAACGTTAAATCAATTAGTTTAAATAATAACTACAAGTATACCGACGTGTAGGAGTAAAGTTGGAATAGCCGTGGTGGTTATCGTGAAACAGTGAGTTACCTTAACAGGTATTTATGAAGGGGTTAAACGCAGCCTTAGCAACTGATTTTTGTCATTGAAGTTTATTCGACGGTCTCGCTGCGTATCAGTTATCACGTTACGCTTTTATCGATTCCCAATAAGTTTTACACCGCTCATATATTTTCGGAGCGTAGCTATAGCTATTCAATAGATAAATAAATATTTGCGTTATGATTCATCGCCATTGTATGTACGTACATTACGCGCACATCACAGATTTCCATGGATAACTTTTATTGCTATTCCATATATCTTCGTCCTCCCTGTTCCGTCCGGTTTCACGCGGAAATAAAAAACATGTTTCTCACTTTGTTTCGGTTTCTTTTTTTTTTGCTTCCATTTTCCCATCCCCTTATTTCATTTGCATTTATGGGTGCGACATTTTGCATAACTAAATAACATTTGCGAATGAAATTAAATAACTTGTACGATGGTAATTAAAACACGGTAACGTTTTGCAGAGATTTCGATACCGCCGTTCGAAAATGTTTTCTCAATCTTAGGCGGCAATATCGCGGAATCAGGACGAGATAAACAATCCATACCCAATTTATAAGGATGAAGTTAGTAACGTTACTTCTCATCTTTAAGATCGTCTGAAAATTGATAAACCATGATAAACAAAACACTCATATTTTTAAAAGCCAAATTCTTGAAAGTCAATCAAATATTGTACAGTAACGATTTTTCCCTGATATTTCGTTACGTTAACATTACTAACTTCAGCCTCGTCCGAATTTACGGTTTTCAGTCACGGAACTGGAAGTACAGAAAACAAGAATGAATTAAATATACTCCATTGAAATTGTCAACACTTGATGTGGATAAATAATTTGTGACAATCGACTATTGTTCAGATTCGAATTATTATTCTCACCATCTGCCGAATAAATGAATAATGTTTTAGATCCTGAAAAGGGTATGCATAACTATATAACCTATATGAATGAAATGTATTTTTATTGAGTATATAACTCTGACTGGTGACGGTCTGAAGAAGAAGGAATTAAATTCAGAAATTGAAATATTTTTTTGGTAGCTACACTCGCTTTTAATTCTTACGTATTTCTACGTAACTTCCGACGATGAGAAAAGCTGCAGCGTCGTTAAAAAAAAGAATTTATTCATTTTTTCTCTTTTATTTTCTCTACGTTCTTTTACAAATACAAACGAACTGCAAGTGCGACAACAAAAAAACGGTGAGATGATAAGGGATGCGAGAGAAAATAAATAGGTACAACGTGTACAAGCTTCTCCCAACTTGACGCATAGTTTGAGAGATTACAAACCACCGTAGTAGTAGGTATATATACACGATGGGGCCAAAATGCCCCCTGGAAAAACTGTCGTGTGTATAATATACATCCGTGGTGGTACGTAATGTGCGCAAACATCCACGGCAGTTGAAAGATCTATGTAATATTATCATTGTCATATAACGTGCACCATGTCTTTCACGAGGAAACAGACGCCTGTATGTATATACATATAAACACATTTTTGTTCGCATGCTGTTGACACTTTGCACACTCTAATAATATACCCTGCACGGCCTGTAGAAGGCGTGAACACAATAGACTTGGAGGAAACCGCAGGTGTGGCGCCAAAAGGACTCGGTCGGGGGTTAAAACAGCAGAAACCCCGACATTGCCGTTCGACTGTGCGCAGCACGGGATTTTATTTGAGATTGTAAAACTTATTGCGGTATGGTGCCCGGCGGCCATCCGATAAAAATAACAATTTCTACGATCTTTGATGGCGCAGTTTTCGTGTCGTTACGCGGTGATCTAAAGCTGACTGAAAAATTGAAGAATGGCGATCAGTAGAGGTCGGACTGAATAAGCACGACGAATATTATTCTGGATATGCATAATACCGTGAGGGAACGGTGAAACTTTTCAGGCTGTGTGTTCGACTACTCATGCGCAAAATAATTGAACTCTATGACTGGTCGGCAAGCCAACCGCCGCAGGGTAGCCAACTTATACGAAACGGGTATGGCGTCAAACTCTCCCGCGTCAAGTGGCGTATTGAAATTATATTTTTACGATCAACGATCAGTTAACGGTGAAAGATAGCCAAGCTTTTTGGAATGACTGCTTCAACCGTTTAAGATCTGACTACCCTAAAATCATTCGCATTACCTACATCGCGTCCATAACCCTCATAAGCCGCGATTCATAGCCGAAGCTTAAGGTTACCAGGCCTGCATGAAAATTTGACAAAGCTCGCGCATGCGCAGTCGGACGCTGAATCTGCCAAGTTTCACCGTTTCCCCTCGTTATATCATGAGTGTTCAGGCATAAATTATGCTGCAGGCTGAGTTTAATTAATGCAAGCCTTTATACAAGTATAATGTGCGGCGGCAGCGACTACGAATACCATATTGGCATAGCAATATGTGAGAACAACAGATCCTTAAACGATAAGAAACAACGTAAGCAGGTTAACAGTTTCGTTGTCGTTGACGGTGTGAGTACTCCTCCTATTTCTTCGTCACGGCTGTCACCCTAGTCGACACAAACAGGGGCGGAGGATTTAAGAGGAGGATATAGAAAGAGACGACTGGTTGAGGGGGGTCGAGATGGTCAAACACATTAGTCACTGTCGGAAGTTTTCAGGTCGAAGGTGTAGATGCAGGGTATAATAAGAAATTTACTATGAATTATAAAAAGTTTGAAAGAATATGCAACCGTTGCATCTAGCCGATTTCTACATATTTTTTTCGTATTGTATTATTTGTATCGCAAGCTTTCCGGGACGCTTGTATTCGCGGCACTTAGTTACAGCTTCTATGACCTTGCTTTATTGTATACACGTAGATGCATCAAGTAGTACATTATGGGAATATATTACATGTATATGATGTCAGCACCGCCATGCTGATAGACATACGTATGATATTTCTGATTACAACGTTAATGTAACGATTAACCGTAACGAAGCAAAACATACTTATATTCGTGTTATCGATAGTTTAAGATAGTCAAATTTTGTAAATAATTTTACGAACCAGACTGTACGGCGTTGCGTACATATCATGGAAAGGTTAACATATCGGTGACGGTATCAAGTCAACGTGTAGATGTGTCAACTCAAATTTTTACAGTCAATACGATTGTTGGCAAGCTTGTCAGTTCAAATTTATCCGTCACCTGCACGAGTCGATCCTGCAGCCGCGATTGTTACGATCTCGGCTTTAAAACTTATCGCACGCTTAGAGTCGTCAAATATTGACAACGCGCTTCCGTCAGTCAATCAGACACGCGCTGCGATAACTATGATAAGATGACGCTGTTTACTGATGTCAACTTATTATTAGAAATAAATTAACTCAGCGAAATGTCCTCTTTCCCCTTCGATTCCAATTTTTTAAAATAAACATTTTTCATCACAGATCGATTGCTCGTCCGATGTTTTTCAATCCTCACAATTTTAATTTTAGTCCCTGATTATATAATTATAGAAAAGTGAAAAACAAAACAATACGAACGAGGAGCAGTTTCACTAAGGTGAACAAATTTTTTATTTCAATCACTCGAACAATTGAAGTAGCAATTGGTAGATGAGTATATTATTATATTACGCCAGAGCAAAGCTTTGGTTGCTTGGAAAATCGCTGACGAAAATTTGTCGAGAAGAAAATATGAGTAAAGTTGACATCATATTATTATTGAAGTTTGTAACGTTATCGTAACGATTCGTGCTAAGGAAAACCCGTTATTTTGCGATATTGGAATTGTCTGAAATTCAGTAAATCGTAACAAAACAAAACACACTCATATTTGGAAATCCTAGTTCCTTTAAAATCATTGAAAAAATTTCGTTTCGTTAAGATAACGTTACTAATTTCAACCTCGTAAGTTGACACCGGTTCCTTCAGCCCAATAATTATAGTTTATTTCGGCAAGCTGGGGTCATACGTGTGGTACGCACAAAGAGAGCGCTCAATCGCAAACTGTTTGAAAATAAGAAGAGGTTGACAGGCGACCGAAGGACCACCTCGTGGGTTGGTTTCAACTTTCGGTATATCATCAAATAATCCCTATCGATGGAGTGCGAGTGGTTCCGATGGTGACGGAGATGGGTTCAAGGAAGGGTTTGGAGGATAGCGAAATGTAAACAAATACGAGAATAGAGAGAGTTGAGAATGTATAAAGAAAATAGTCAATAGTTGATATTAATAGTATCGTGATGGTGAATATACTCACTTTTTGAAGGCTCGTCCTCCATATACTCAATAGAGATATTTTTACCATCAAAAAAGGGTTTAACTGTCTCGCAGGCAGTTCTGCTGGTCGTCCGCGAAAACACATCACCCGGACACGCACACAATATAATAATCACAAACACACTACGCAGAGCACACATTTTTCCGATAACTGATTTTCCGTACTTCCGGTATCACTTGTTATTCGTTATTTTCTTCCCCTTAACTTCTCTACCTCGTTCCTAATTTATCGAACGTCGGTTAATAGCAGGAAAAATGGAAAAATAAAAAATTTATACATATATACGGGTGTACGTGCGTGCAGTTATATATAAACATAGAACCTCGGCTCGTTCGATCGTGAACGTTTTGTGCGAGAGGGAAAACCCTACGCCTGGGATAATCTCACGGCACCTGGAAAATCCAACAAAATCGACGAGGACTCAACGCTGAGCTCGACTCGTCTGAGTCGTGAGCAAAGGCGCCGCGCGACGTTCACTCCACGAATCGTTGGGCACGACTGACGACTGACTGAAAATCAACTCAATTTCAAAAACCGTTCACCCCCCCGAGTACACCGACCTTCGTCCTTCGCCGACGCAGACGTGTCTGGCCTGGCTGCTGTGATCGCTGCTGCTATTCGGTCCGACGGCAGACCGGCCGTGCCGCCATCTCACCGACGGAACCGCATTCTACCGAAAGCTTCCGAATACCCGACTCGCCGGAGCATACCTTTCGTTGATCACTGAACCATTCTCGGAGCACAGGTAAGCGGTTTTTTTTTAAAGGATGGATCGGGCGTACCGTCCGAACCAAAAGTTGGGCAAGGAGAAATTATAGTCAATTTAATCCTCGAGTCATAGCGGTAAGTATTCGTACCTGTTCGTACCGCCTGTTATCGATTTTTTTTTTTTTAATATTTAGAGAACTTTTTGAACATACTTCAGGAAGGGTTTTTGCTATTTCTGACCGCATACCAACGTTTGCAAAAATCCGAGAGTAATTATTGAGATATATTGCATATTATCATGGCTATGAACAAATTGGCTGAAAAAAATTTAAAGTCGAATTGTTGAAATTCAAGATGATGTATCCAATATGGCGAAAGTTTTTGTTTATAATTAATAAATTTCAAAAATTTATGTTTATTATTTTAAATTGCAATTAGACTGCAAATTCGTTATAAGCGACCCAAGAGATCCCTGTGCTGAAATATTCGAATTCTATAGATTTTTAAAACTTTTGTCCTTCGTATTCGATCCTCTATACGATTACAGATTCGTAATCAGCTGCCCCAAAAATACTAGAGGAACTATATTTTTATATAAGTGGACTTGGAACAATAATGTGTAACTCAAAGGGTTAAGCAATTAGGGTTGAAATAATACATTATGTAACAAGGGAATAATCGACTTTTATTCCTGTGTTACACATGGGACTTCATTTCCGACGCAACTCTGACCACATTACTGACTTCAAAAGGAAAGAGGAAATTTAACAAAACGTATATAAGAAGTACATGGATGTAGGTCGGCGGAAGTTCGGGCAAGGGAGCGGGTTCAGGGTCACGGGGACGACGCCCCCACCTTAAAAATAAAATAAATTTAAAAAAATTCATGGTGGAATATACAAATAATTATGTGATTGCGAAAATCACAGATTGCGTTGAATTGCACCAGTGTTGTGGTTATAAATTTGACTTATATCATATCTAATTTACCTGTTAATTAATTAAGAGTGTTATACGAATATACAATTGTAACATTTCACTGTGAATTTTCAAGTGATACACGAAGATGCGACTTTAGTAGGTAAAATAGGATATGGAATCACATTTACTTTATTCATGTTAGTTGATTTAAGTTTTCAGTGAAATTATGTAAACAAATAATACAATTTTTTTTACGAGCTAGCTAAAAAATAATATAATTTGAGCCATAATCAAGCATTATATACTGGGTCAAGTTTGAAATAATGAAAAACACTAAACTAATGTACAAACTTAATGTTGGTTTTGAAATAAAAAACATGGGCAGAAATATTATTTTTACAAAAAAGTGATCTGTGTCCTGGCTTGGTTCACTTGCCAAACGTTGAGTTCTTCATATTCCTCGATGCACTCATTCACTTGATCAGGTTTGAATCCTTTGTTTGTGCACCGGTCAAAAATGTCCGAAACTTTTACAGTCTTGTCAGTTCCCGCTAAATCCCTGATCAGGGCATATATCCTGTCAACTGGATTCTGGGGTCTGATTGTGCGCACCTCAAGGTGGTTTATGGAGTCTTTCGACATTTCAATCAAACGAATTGCTTCCGAAATATCGTCTTTTTCGACAGTGTCAGACAGTCGAAGGCGAGCCAAAGCAGTCGATATACGCAATACACCCAACAAGTTCCGGGCAGACGTAAATGTCATGTCACGACTATTCCGGGCCTCTTTACGCATCTCCACATATGAATCTGTAAAACACGATTCCATTCCATTCCGTCTTTTGGGACTGATTTATAGTAGTAAAGAAAAATTTGAAAAGCTCATCATTTCCTGATATTGAAATTCAAGACTTAATGAGCAACTTGAGTAAAAATTGAATGCATAACGTAACGATTCGAATATTTTTTGAAACGTTTAGTTTCCTTGAAGACTGTCTTCTCCAAGCTTTAGTATTTTGCTAACAGGAACAAACCTCGCAGAATATTTGGAAGGTATTGACAATGGCTATTTCATAAAATATAAATATATTGTATACTTTAAATGCAAAAACCGCTGAGGTGAATACTAACTTCGATGTTATAAAATAAGAATTATACTCACTGACTATAAAATCTGTGAGATCCTCAGTTATAACTGGTTGCGTTTTTTTACAAAGAGCGATGTACTTTCTCATTGTTTTCATATCGAAGGCTGCTGATTTAGTCGGTGGTTGCACAGAATGTTGATGTACGTAGGTAATGTGTTTTGCCAGCCTATAAATGATTGCAAAAAAATCATATATTTGAAATTTCAACACCTCTAGAGTGGAATAACAGTACCTTATATTGAAATTAAAACTGACTGCTGCCAGTGAAAATAGTAACAATATGCTACAGTTCGTGAGTAAATGGCACAGCACTTAAGATACAATATGTTTGATTGCTTTTATAACTACAAAGTGTGCAACACTTAGGTTATTTAACCAAAATACCGGAGACAATTCACCTACCGTAGATCGTTATCTCGGTCTGCTCGATCTTGAATCAACCAAAGTAAATCAAATCGAGACAACAAGGCAGCGGGCAATTGAATATTTTGCTCGATAGTCCTTTTTGGATTGTATCTGCCATAGGCGGGATTGGCAGCGGCTAATATCGACACCCGCGCATTCAGGGATGTCATTATCCCTGCCTTAGCTATTGAAATTGTCTGTTGTTCCATAACTTCGTGAATAGCAGTTCGATCTGCGTCTGCCATTTTATCGAATTCGTCGATACAGCATACGCCTTGATCAGCCAGAACTAAGGCTCCACCTTCGAGCGTCATTTCACCCGTCAATGGATCTTTCAGAATAGCTGCGGTTAGACCAACACCTGATGATCCACGTCCTGTTGTGTACTGAGATCGTGATGCCAACCGATTTATATATGACAACAGCTGTGACTTTGCTACTCCAGGATCTCCCATTAAACAAATATTGATGTTACCTGTGTATGTTACATCGATTATGATCGCTGCCCAGCTATCGGTAAGGAAAAGCCATCTATATGGGACCCTGATTGTTAAAAGTGCGAATCGAAGTGGCAAAATCATTCACAGCTTTGTGGAAAAAATTTGAATCTTCGATATTCTCTAACTCATTCACAAGATCAAATAAGTGTATACATATAAGTGTGCTAAACTCGGTGAGTCGAAATAAAGCGCCGGAATAGCTAGCCACTTCGATAGCCAACTGTGAGCCCGTAAACTATAATTGGGTTCACAAAATTGCAGTTTTTCTCTAGCACGGAGCCTATAGTTTTGGATTATGGTAATATCCATTGATAATAAATTCTGAAAGAATGTAAATTCGAAGAATTGGTGATTTCGAAAAATTAACGACGGAGCCAGGAATCGAACCTGGCGTCTAGAGATGCTTGACCGGAGCCTTACTCCACTAGACCACCTAGCCGCCCTGACTCTGTTGTCGTTAATTTCTCTCATCACCAGTGAGTTCGAATTTGTTTTCCTGTGTTTCTTTCAACAATATTCTTCTCGTAGAAAAATGATTTGCACATCTGCATATCATTCATTAGACGGCATTGCTTGTCTTACGTGGCTTCTCATCGAAAGCAAGGATTCAAAAGGGTAAACACAACATCTACACATTATAGTCCTCCTTATACACAGTGCTTGAAGAGAAGAAACTTCTTATTCACGATAATAAATTCTCTTTCAACAACCATTACCATTTAGTAAACGTTACATTGAATACAAGTAGAGCCTTGGTTCTTTTCGAATTTTATTTAATCAACTGACTCGTTTTTACTTGGAAATACGCGTTTCGATAAATTTCGGGTTTTTTATACAGAGGATAATTTTATTGAACTGATTGGTTAAGGTTACTGTGGCAATGAGAATTGATAAAAAAAAATTTCATACCTCTGATTTTCATATCATTGGATTTATTATCAACACCACCAACAAGAAGTAACAACAAAGCTTTCTTGATGTCCTCATGCCCGTAAATTTCTGGCGCCAAAGAACACGCCAGTTTATCATAAAATCCATCGTCAGTTAACAGTTCTAATTCTTCGGGTGTTAATTCGTTAGAGGCGTCATTCTCGGCATCTATTTGATTGATGCCAATAACTCTCTGAAATTGAACAGTGGCTAGTGAAATTTAACTATCTCCAAATTCTTTGACATGAAATGTCGTCTGTGAGGAATAAGGTTGTTTTTTATTCGTAACCAATTATAGTATTCTTATGAATATAAGTTGAGTTTTGTTTATCAGACTTGGCTATAGAGATCGAAACATTTTCCGAACTCATCCGATAAGGGTAATTCTACCTATACATCGAGTACAATTTTCTTGTTCCAGTATAAGAATAAAGTATAGAGTAATTGTCACGAATAATTACAGAGTTTCGTACAAAATGAAAGAATATTCTTACGTGTGCCTCTAAGAAAGTTTCGCTCAGTAGTCCAGACATCATTTGCCTGAATCCTGATCTCAGTAAAGGTAAAAATATTCCAGTAATAGTTACATGATCTCCAGGCTGACATTGCCTTGTCATTTCACCGCGGCAGAAGATCGTCAACGATCTTGGAATATGACCAACGGGTACTTGATCACTCTGCAATATAATATGCAAGTAGGATTCTATCTTTTATTCAGAGATTATCTGACTACACTGTTGACTACTTGAGCTTACATGTTCTTGAATCTTGATCTCCTGAAACTTAATGAACTTGGAACCTCTTGTTTGTAAAGATAACCTTCCTCCAGATTTATTGACCCGGCAATCGTCGCTTCCACAGAATTGCAAGGGCATGAAGCTTAGCGAAAGTACCTGCACATTGAGTAGCGAAGTAATAATAACTGTACTTTTTAGAAAGTCATTAATTGTAAGTCCAATTATCTATTCGATATTATATGTACCAGAACATTTCGAGCAACGTCCCCATTGGGAGCTACAGCATAAAAAGCGAGTCGTAGCTGTTCGCAGTACTTACTAAATGTGCGGAAAATGCACAATGAACCCTATGTTCGGATTAGTTGCTAATCGCCACAGATGACGATAAATAAAATCGAATAGCTCCCTATGGGGCTTTTGTGCAAAATGAACCGGCATGATTTTTCCCTACCGGTTGGTATGTTTCTGCCCCGCATTGATCACAAGTATAAGTGGCAACGACCATCATCGGTTTAACCTCTGTGGATCGGGTAACGATACCCCTTACTGTGACTAATTTGCCAATGTGCTCAGCTTTTATGTCTCTAACCGGTAAAGCTTTAGATGCTCCGAAATCTCTGAAGTAAACTTCGCTGAAAAGAGATGGATATGTACAGATAGGATTTCTATTTCAATCGATGGAAACGTAATAAATGTACAGGAAATTTATGGAAAAGTAAAAGTTAGTTGATTTTCAGGAAGGCATTACGTAGACTCAATTCAACTTCTCTGGGTTGATCCTACAGGGTTTTCAGCGTTTGTCTTAAAATAAGTGTGTTTTGTATCGGATATGATGTTAATCCTGACAACCTGTATCATTACCAGCAGCATCAAACATTCTTTGTGATTGATGTTACGCGTAATTTCCAGTAGCTTTGGATTACTTATATTTTTATGTATGAGAATGATTGGGTACACAATATTGTCTCTAGGGTACGAATGTCAAAAAAGGTATTTGCCAAAACCGACATAGAATGTCAACACTAAACTTGACATTGTGCTCTCAAATGTTTTAATACCTCTGATGATAAATTTCTCTTCCATTATCCGTATCAAACTTCCTAGCCAACTACCCGGTTTTATAACTATCTCTGAAGCTACTTCCGTACTGAGAAAGTTCACCACCTAGTGGCCGTTTATCGTACTAGTATACTGATGTTTACGATGAATATATTCTCTACTTATTTTAAAGTATGTGGTGTTTGTTTTACCTAGTAAAAAAATTATTGCAACTGATCCAACTAGTTACACCAAACAAGCTCCGGTTAGATCAACAAAGTACAGCATTAATCGATGTAAATTTTTTGTTGGCTAGATTCATGTACTTATTTTATTTGAAGTACTTAATTGTTTTTGTCAACAAACATGCGACTTGGAGGAACAATACGTAAACTTCAAATGAAATGATATTTAGTTGACTCAATTTCGGTAAAACATTAAAAGTTTCACTCGAATCAATATTTCATTCGATCGCGACAAGAAAGAATTTTGTCGAATCAAGGAATTCGCTTGACTAAATTATTTTGACAAACTAACTAAATCAAAATCGTTGAATTGAAGTCATTGTATTTGGAGCAAATAAGTGATACTCGATTGGTAGTGCGTAGTACGTACTTCTACTCAAGAACAAAATAAATTTCAACTAAGAAGCAGGCTACTAAGAAAATACTAAAGAAATTTACGTATTAAATAAACCTATCGAAATAGGATACAACTGTGAACACACAGAAAACAAACAGAATTATTTCACGAACTATGATTCTTGAGACACCAACAAATATAATGACCGTTTCCCTACTTAAGTGGTGAAAAATTATAGATATTACAGTTGTTAGATCAATGCATTACTCACAATCGTCGCATGAGCTCTGGTGGATAATTGTTTCTTGGGTCCCTCTGATCTCCAGGATGTCTGTTGCGTTGCTCCATCAACAAACGATGCTCAATATAAACATCCAATGAATCTTTAGGTGGTACGACTCTTTCTTTAAAGTCGGGTAACATTTCCTGGACTATCTAAAGGATGAGATTGAAATTCGTAACATTGAAAAACATCATTTTGTAACTTAGGAATTAAACTGAAGGGTTTGCATTTGAAAAATGTGATTATGTTTTGCATCATATCGTTTTACTAAATTTCGAACAATTTTATACTGTTTAATAGAGATTTTTCTGAAAAATCTATTGTTGCATATTAATATTACAAATTTTCATCCCATCTGACACAGAATGACACAAATTGTTTCTGTATAAACAAAGTGCGGATTTCCAAGGTGAAATTGGGTATTAGTTTTCTGAAGGCTCTGTTCAATTTTATAAGTTGACTTGACAAATAGCAGCTACAAGCTTTGAAAATTACTAACAGTTTTCTGTCAAAAATAAGAGAAATGCTTTCAATGATTACTCTTCTCTCATTGTACCTCTGATACTAATGTAGTATAACGACGAGTATTATATTGTATAGCTTCAGCCAATTCGTCATCAAATTCAGCGACGTCGTCAAGTTCAATGATAAATGCAACTTGCTCTCTATGAGCAATATTGGTGAGTTGAGTGCGATATTTAAACGTCTTATCGCCTGATTTATCATCCATTTTCGCATACTCGGCAAAGAACTGCTTGAGCTGTTCTGTAACAAAGATCAGGTACTTGGTGTGAGTCACTCAGTATTGGTGAAAATTACTTAATGTCAAAATAGAGATAATGGATTATTGCCGCATTCAGTCCATGACACAATTTCAGTTTATACTACCTGAAGTAAGCATTTCAAACTATTCAGACCCTTGTGCATCACCTTAACAAATATCAATTCTAATTCCGTTATACAGTTAAAGTTGGGAGTTAATGTGAGTGGCTGAATCTAATAACTTTGATTAAAACCATTTAAGTTATGTCGATGAGGACGCAAGCTTATTTCTAAACCATACATTATTTCAAAGTTAGAATTTTTTCCTATAAGCATGGTGCAGTTATTGTGCACAAGTTACACCGAGATCACACAGCAGAGGTTCCGATGAGTTTGGTTTTCGATACCCCACCGCTAGAGGTTATTTAAATCATCGTGATCTATTGCTATTGAAAACTACAAGATACACACGAGGTACCTATACAGTGGTTAAGTTATTTGCAATTTCTTTTGTGAATGTAATTTTTCCAAGTTTTATTATTTGTTTGTGATTTTATTCATAGTTCATGGCAGCTACCAAAGATAGTCAAAAAAATTCTGTGACTTTTCTCAAACTTTTCCTGACCAAATTATAATTTTTCCCTGACTAAAATCTGAACTATTAGGGTCAATTCGAGTATCTAATAAATAAAGCTCCCAATAAATCAGTATTCAAAAATATGTTTATGATTTATTTAATGGTCATGGAACCGAGCACATGAGAAAAATTTGTTCTTAGAATTTAGGTTCTTCGTGAGGGAAGCTTTATTCTTTTTCTTTCCATGCCACACAAAATTCTCCAACTAATTAAAAAATTCTCTGACATTCCAGTTTTCCCTGACCAGTGGCCACCCAGTAGTTAATCTCTCAGAGAAATAGTTTGTATTTCGCTCAAAGCTTTGTCTTCAATCATTCACAGACTAAGGACAAAAAATTCCAAGTCAACAAAATTGATCTTCGGTAACAATAATTAACTTTAGGAATGTATGACACTAGTTAATCTAGTGTAACAGCATTTATCTGGAAAGACAAATTAGTATTTTTTTATTGGAATTTTCTTATATCTGTTAGAAATTGTATTTTAGCCCTATGTGAGTTGCAAAAAAAATTAACACATTTTATTATGAATTTGTTGGATAAAAATTCATCAAAATCAGCAAATCTTCTCTCTCTGTAGGTGTTCTTAAAAGAGACGAACTGGAATTCTTACAAACTTCATCGACAATCGTTGAAACATCTAAGATTCTGAAAGAAGACTTTGTGGGGACTTCCTAGTTTAATTGCTTGGATTCATTCCACATAAAATTTCTTCTTGAGATTTTTTAGTCAACACAATAAAACACAAGAACCAGAACGACTGAGAAATTGCTTCAGTATCATTACACTGTTAGTGATAAACTATTAGTGAATATTATACAATTTGTTGGAACTTCCAAAATGAACCAACTTGCAAAACTCGGTGAACAATCCAACTGTAAACCAACCATTATAGTATCAATTATGCTGCCAGTGTGTGTCACCGTCAGAGACTTGATATATGTATTAAACAAGTCAGCTGGGAAAAGAGAGATCCGGCGGTCATTCTACTGTGCAACAAGCAACAGCGAACAAGTTAACTGAGTAATTAAAATCAATATGCAATTGACTTTACGAAGACATCAGATCCCTGAACAGATTCAACTGTCAAGAATAACAACGAGGAGAGATTGTTCCCATACGACAACCCTGTAAGCCTTCTTAGGGAATTTTGACTGTTTTTTAAATTTGAACTTTTATCTCAGTTTCCTTGTTGCACGGCTCAACACAATGCCGTTGACTGACTCTCTTCGCTAATCGATTTTAACTAATAGTCAGAACTGCGAGTGCTTCAAATGCAGCTTGGAAAATAACAACACTACGTTTGAGGTTATCGAATTATCAATTGATCAATAAACTACAGGGTTAAATTACTAATTGGTTTAAGCAGCTCACCTTTGTCTTTTGTGTAGTCTCTATTTACTTTCGTAGGCATTTTTACTCTTGACTTGGTTTACCACTGACAATAATCAACCGCCAAAATTAAAGTGATGAAACAACCGGACTTCGACTAAACACAGCAGCACGTTGGGAACAACTGACGCCGGCGAAGTTTTCCCGCCATATTTGCCGCGCAATCGCAAAAAGTAGGTGCATGTGAAAGTGCGCTAGAGGCCCCACTGTCGCTGGCAGAGTTTGGGCGCGGGTTTTGATTGAAGGTAACTTTATGCTGACTAAAGGCATGTGAACGGTATGTGTGTAACATACTTAAGATCGAATAACCGTGTTAGAAGAAAGTATTAGCCATTCTACTGAACGTTCAACTTTGTTGGCATATTGCAAATCATAAACGTCCTCGATTTACTTTTTTAACAATAACAGTCATATTACTTGCGTGCTGTACCAGCTCTATAGTTTCTTCAATCATTTTACGTGTTATTGTATCTTTTACAATTGACATCTCATCTCATTGCAGTAAAAGCCGTTTCTGAAACACGGAAGCAAGAAATGCATTCACGTGATAAATTTTGGTACAAAAAAATAAACTAGGCACAGGGTAAGTAATTACAACGCTTTTTGTGGACCTCTAGTTGATACAAAAATTATACACGAGATTTGAGCAAAAGTAAAGTTTTATTTAAAAAACTATTTGTCGATTTATGATGTTAGTTATAATAAATATAATGAAATTATAATTGTGTTTGTGTATATATGTATATCGCTGGATAAAACAAACCATTGTTTATTGTAACCGCTTTATTAATCGGGATACATGCCCGCGAATAGTAGCTACAGACTGTTCAATGTTAGCCCCCATTTTTGAAGTGCTCAGTTGTGAATACATTAGTTGTTCAATTCTTAATGCAACAAAAAGAAAACAATTACTTTCCGATAAAATGTCTCCATATAATAAATGATCCTAGTATGGGTGCAACGGGATGATAATATCTAAAGGTATTGATACTTCTGTGTAGGTTTTGAGACTGTTTTAGATCTTAACTTATTCAGTAGTCACGGATTTTTGTGCATAACAGGATCATTGGAGTAATAATTATTATCCTTAAACTGTCCTAATTGATTAATATCCTAATTCTGCCTTTTAAGATTCACGAGGAATAATTCAGAAAAAATGGAAATAAGTTATATTCCTAATTACACTAGACAATAGTTCTTAAGTTCAAAATACACATTTTAGACATCATATTTATAAAATCATTATCGACCCGTATTATATTGCATCGCACATTCAATTCCGATATCCCGGGTGCAGGACGTATCATAAAATTACTACTTTACGTATTTTATTACCTTAAGGGGATCCATCCATTTTAGTGTAGACAATTTGAAAGCGCCATTAAATCATACGAAATGCATACAAGATTTTTAAAGGTAGATAGTCAGTAGTCGCGTGAGAGTAAATTTGACTTTATAGTTTGTAATTGTGATCAAAATGAAGAAAATAATTAAATAACGAGTGAACACTCAACAATTGGCTACAAAGATACGTCTTTGAATGCAGGCAATCTTTGTTCTTCTAGAATAATAGCAAATTGAATGAATTTTCATATGCCCAATAATGGATATATCCCCTTAACTTTGATCAGTATTTTCTTTTTTCTTTTTCTTTGACACAAATAAGATTGATATACAATTGTAAATATAGTTTACCGTGTTCTTCAAGCTATTAATTATATAGACTAGTTATATGCTGACGTGCGTGATTTGATGAACACTGAATAAATAATTCAGTCGACTTTGGGCCTTCTGACCACATGATGCATTTTACTTCATAAATATATATATATTCTCTGATCTCTCGAGAACGTGCAACCAATCAGGCAGCAAATACTTTTTATAAACTTTCGCGTCTAGTCCTATATGTCTTTTCACACTACGCTTACATGAGGAAAAAAAGTGATTTTCCGTTCAGGATTAATATTTTCAGGATATTCCGTTCAGGATAATCACTTTTTCACGAATTCTATTACAATCATCACATATGTTGATCTAGCAATGCTTAGCAATAGCCGCATAGTTGAAATTCAAATAGTTCTCCACAACACTATCCCTAAGTTCAAAAAAATACATTGATCATGTTCATTACATTACGTTCCGTGCAAGTGTTGTTGAGCTGACTAATAATAAAATGACACGATCGTATATACATAATTTGTTTACGTGTAAGAAAAATGACATCCAGCTGATTCAGCTCAATATACTAGGGCATGTTTGAAACCAAAAACGTGATATTATAATGAAACAAGTATGCTGTTTTTCACTCAAAAAATGTGAAAATAACCATGGAATGTGCTTTTTTAATGTGTGCAGGTATACGTATGTATATACGATAATCTAACAAATGTTTTTAGTCGTTTCTAAGACGGAATTGTACAACCATATTCACTAACACTATATACACACGGATGCTTATACACCGTTGATTACCACATTGGATGAAACCGTAATCAACTGTTAGGTATATGTATATATAAATATCTATCAACAAGCTCAGGTATGGACAAGCTAGATCAACAATAATAATTGTTATGCACAGGATACCTGCGTATTGCATTATATTTCTATACGGATGCCGTTTTTCTATAAATATTGTTGATAAGCAATTATACACGTACAGTATCACCTTGAAATTGGTAATATGCCCGTATAAGCAAGCAGGTTTCCTGCACAATAAGTGTATAGCTGTATAGTATTATATTCATTTATTATATTTAATATAACAAATGTTCTAATGTGTATCGGCCACATGAGCATTCTTTGATTATACACGTAAATGTTTATACACTCTACAGCCTATCATACATACATTCAATTTGTCTAGTCAGCAACTATAATCACAACAACTTTAAGTACCCGGCTATATTACCGAGGATTAAAAGTGATCAGTATATTTTTTCCAGTCGACTGTTCGCAGCCACTGTCCAGCGTAGCGCTTTGTGACTTATTGTTAAATAATATCGCGAAAAAATTTGTAGTTCATTGTTTAATATTATATGTTTCTTAAAGTCTTTCTTGTTTTGCTGCAGTATTTAAGTTGAGTCATCAAAATTTCTTTTTTTCTTGTATGTCGAATTATATACATCCACATTTATATATAAATGCTTAGAAATTAGAAAGATTGTTTCTTAATGTTTGCACTCTAAATTTGAAAAACAGCTTCTCTCTCTGGTGAGCATAATTTGATTTTCTCATGGGTTGTACATTTCTATATATTTATACAATTTGACTTTTGCAATTCGATATTCACGTAGCTGTGTTCTTCTGTGAACAGTAAGAATATCAATCGATCTATCAAATGTCCTGGTCGAGTTTCCAACTCCTCTTAACGATAATGAATAATTAATTAAAATACAGTTTCTGAACTCACAATAAAATATTTTTCCATAGAATTCATACACCTCAAAAAATATATATTTGCAATTGTCGGCAGTGGGCTAGGTTTCCTCAATGTTGTGTAGACCTCCAGTGTGTGTACAAATCTATGTGTATACTGGATACGCGAATGAGTGTACATATTGGCGAAATTACTATATCAGTGAATATTCTGTCAGGTTCGTAATTTTCTTATTCCTTTCTATTTCAATCTTCCTGGCATCAACTTCATTTATTCATATAACAATAACACCGTTTTATAATTATATCACATCATTCGGCAATAATGATCCCCCTCCCCCCCTCCCCCCCTTTCCCGACACCCTATAAGGAAAATATCAGAATTGCATTATCAAGAATATCATTGAAATTCCACTGCAGCAGCACCCTCCTGCAAATTTTTCAACCCAGCAGGTGCAGTATAACAAATTCAAAGCCTGTCTGTAATGCAAAACGAAAAAAATTACTATGCATCGTCGTGTTCTTCAGTCTATAAGCTCGAATGTCAATGGAGACTTAAAATTTAAACATCGCACTACACAAAAAATTATTACATGTATCAGTTAAGATCCTGTAGCATCCTTGCGAGCGGTGAACGACACAATGGAACGAATACCTTTTACTGATGTCTGAAACAGAAGGTGAAAGTAACACCAATGAACTACATGGGCAGTGAGTCATGAATATAAACAATGAAATCTTACTTTTTTCTTGGAACCGTTGAGAAAATCTTTGTACATTTCCGAGCGTAGATATCTCGAATAACTATCGCTTTTCATCAGGTGATAGACGTGAGCCTGAGTACAAAATGTTACAGTGAGTGTTAATATTTTTCGTCAGCTGATGGAAATATTATTGGAACAAGAATGTTAAATTGAGGATAGACAGATTATTGATAGTGACTTGATAAGTTGAACGTGGTAGAAAATCATGATTTGGATTGTATTAAATTTATAGTAGTAGTTAAGTTTGAATCAGATTAGACTTAATTTTCGATAATCTTCTCTGAATTCTGCCATGAAAACAATACAATGTAATAGTATGTGTGAAAATAGTTACAGCAGCGATGTCGAAACTCCATCTGTCTGACTGTTCCAAGTTCTTCTTAGTGGACTCATACGATTTTGAATCAACGTTAATCGGACAGCTGGCATCGTTACCTAAATACTCATCCCAAATTTCTTGAACTCTAGCTTGAACGTCACGCTGAGGTAAGGTTTTCAATTCCTGTGCAGCTTCCCAAAATCTATAAAAGAAATCGGTAATAAATATGCCACCAATAACATGCTTCCTCAGATATAACATTTGGTGACAGTTGACTACAATGACTATTGATGTATTATTCTTCAAATATACATACTTCAAATTTTCTCCACTAAATTCCTTATCCAAAAAACGCACGAACTGTTCTCTGCCAATTGGATCTTGAAGTAATTCTTGTAGACTGAAAGCCCATCGTTTCACCCGTCTAGCAGATATTTCTTTTCTGTGATGTACAAGTTAATGAAAAAAATGACTGAACACTACGGTATGAAAAAAAAGGGAACCCAACAAATACAGACAAACATGTCCGCAATTATTCTATAACAACGTAAACTTACGCTATTTTTTCCTGTTCCCACATCTCCGGATTATCCGAAACCCATGGATTGGTGAACTCTGGTTGGGTGAAGAATGGATCATACTCCGCGTATTGCTCAAAATAATTGATCAGTCTGTAAAATCATACAGTAGTGTTATGGGTACGCTGTTCTGGAACGATTATCCTCATTTGATATTATTCATAGAATTGGCCCAGCCGTTTCCGTTACCAGAGTAAAAGGTTAACGTCAGTAAATTTCTCTTAAATATACGACAAATATAATGCCAATTGTAGAGTAGTAAGATGTAATAGGCTGATTGGAAAATTGTCTGTTCAACAAATGTCTGACTGCTACCGGCCAACATCTTAGCATTTCCGAATACAAAGCAGTTCTGATGATAACAGATAATATATTTTGCTGGGCTTTGATTGTTTCAACAGCAATTGCGCACATAACGACGTTATTTTCAGAGATTTTGTGCGTGATGCGATGCTTAAGAAGATGCTATATTAGTATTTACCGATCGAGTAAAATGTCACTTGTTCCGACTATTGTATTATAAAAGTTCACGCATCGCTGACGTAAAAATTTCGCATACACCACGACTTTACATGTAATGTCAAATAAGAACAATCGAAAACTTTTTTATTGTAAGTGAGAATAGCCTCATAAAAATTAATGCTTGCAATTAATGGTAATTCAATTATAGGAACATATTTTCTGAGATTATTTTTACATAAACCAAATATTTGTTTGAACGTTTGTGTTCGGCATTGCATATAACGTTGCACTAGGTGCAAATGTTTTAGATCAACGTTGCATAGGCTCTGGTAATAGGCAAAGTGACATTTTACTCGGTCCGTTCAGACTGACTCTAGCATGCTTCTAAGAGTCAATCATACCAGTTTCTTTTTGCAATACGTATATACACGAACAAATAATCTTTGCGGGTTGAATTCATGGAAACTGAAAGGAATCTATCAAATATTTGATAGAAAAATTTATTCTTTCAGTAGGTAAACAAATGTTTAACGTGAAATAAAATGCTACAATTTTAGGTTCGCATTACAGAGGGAAACATTATTTTTAACGATATTCATCAGGCAAATGTTAACTAAGGCGCAAAATCAGAATCGCCGCAATAAGAAACACTTGTGTAACCTTAAATACGGCTCTAAACGGGTTTTCGTAGCTCGTTGAATATCAAATGTTATTTTACGCCAACCAAAATGACAGCTGGAGCAGCTGAGATATAATTACACCTTTACACAAATTCTAATACTTCAGAGTTTATACATTGCAAAACAAATGGGTATAGTTGGTTCTTAATCCAACGTAAATTTGATCATATTGAAGTTAGTAATGTTATCGTTACGATTCATGCTTATGAAAAACCGTTATTTTGCGTTTTTAGGATTGTTTGAAATTCAGTAAACTGTAATAAAATAAGACATGCTCACATTTTTAAATGTTAGTTCCTTCAAAGTCATTGTAAAAATAAGAACATCCTGATTTTTCCCTCGATGTTTCGTTACGATAACGTTACTAACTGCAACCTCGTAAAATTTACAGGGTGTCGTTTATCTCTAAACTCAAACTGGCCGTTTTCTTTACTATATTAAAGAATTGTGATGAATTAGGATTTTACAATCTTGCAATTGATAGGAATCGATTGTAAAAGTGACTCAAGTGCGTCAGAAATATTTTGAAATCACTCACGCTTCGGCGACTTTTGAGACTTTAATATTTCGACGATCCAATCTCTGCTTCAACATCGTGATCTCATTCTGTAACGTATCGGTTGGAGAGCTGAGATCAGAATCTGTGTGACTCGGCGATATTCTTCCTCCTCCAACACCTAGCTGTAGGTGTTTGCTGGGCTTTGCTGCGGGTTTGTTGCTGCGGCATGCCTTTTTAATATCAGATTCTGTTGTATTTACACATCCAGGCTGAAATTCGAAGAATAATTATTTATCACAAATGATTAAAGAATTTTTTTGACCATGCAACACCGATAGATCTTACCATAGGCCTGTGAACATCCCAAAATGCTCGCTCTTGACTATCCAAAACCTTGCGTTCAAGTTTGTCCCGTTTCTTGTCAACCTTACTCTGGGCTTCTGCTTGCATAAATATGAATTCCCACTTCCTGGAAAATATTTTTTGCAGCCTGGCCAAATTCTCCGCTTCGTAATCAGCCAACTCTAATCTTGTTTTGTTCTGCATTGTTCGTTTGCACAGATAAACGGCTGGAACAATATAATCACTTACTACATAGAAAAGGGCTCGACTGTACAAAGCTTCGTTAAAAAAGAACAACACAAGGGGTGTTTCATTGAAGTGGTTCAGGTGTCAATATCATTCGAAATGATTTCGTAATCTCCGAAATCACTTTGCAATCTCTGAAATCACACTGAAAGGTGCAATATTAAGATAAAATTCCGTATTAGTAATCGTCAAAGTAATCATTAGTTAGTAATGAGAAATCATTTAGGATTACATGAGTCTTTTTGTAATCTTAAGAAATCTTAGAAAAGTAGGATTTATTTGTCAAGTAATCTCTCGTAATCACTCTATAAAATGTAAGTAATCACGAAATATGCGCTCATGGTGTAAATTCTTGCTCTGTTGAAACACCCCTTGGAACAAGATCAAATATGTACTAAAGATTACTAATAAAAAAGATCTATGATCGGTGATTACCGTAATCAGTGTTTTCCGGCTCCCAACAATTTGACGGCCAAAAGTACGGAGTTTGAAACCTATAGAAGGTGTTGTCATTTTTTACAGTAAGGCAGTGGTCGTCGATCGGAAAGAAATAGCCATGCGCTGCCATTAAGTGAGCGACGTGAAGTGCTTCTGAAATTTGGACATCAGATTTTTATCATTGATACATAACTATTGGAATGCGTACACAATAGAGTGATCCTTGAAAAGTTCATTTTTGAATTTTGACCGGCTCAACCCCCAAACCAGCTCGACACGATTTAAAAATAATTTCTTATTTTTCTTTAGATTTTTATCTCAACTCTAACCTGTGCCCCCAAGAGGATGGATTTCCCCATTCAATCCTTCCAGAGGTATATACATCAAATCTAACAAACGGATTTACATGAAATTTAGTAAAGGGGGTGTTTTTGGATCGTTGATTATCAATCTGAACTCAAAATTGGAAAATTCAAAGCGGATCCAATATGATGGAACAAGACCCCGAAAGGTACTTGATATTGCCATATTGGATCCACCATTTTGATTTTTTTAATTTCGAGTTCAGATTCGTAATCAGCAGCCTCGAAAACCCCTGAGTAAAAAGTTTTATCGAAATCAAATGACTTTTCGGATTTCGCTCCACCATATTGGATCCGCCATTTGGAATTTTGAAACTTTGAATTCAGATTCGTAATCAGAAATTTCATCTAAATTTGTTCGATAGATGTGATGTGCCCCTGAATGGGTTAAATGGAATCCACCCGCTTTGGGGCACGGGCTAGAGTTGTGATCAAAATCTGAAAAACCGACGGAATTGTTTTTGAATTATCTGGAGCCGATTTGGAGGGCGAGCTGGTCCAAATTCAAAAATGACTTTTTTAAAGACTACCCTAATATAGAATCTATTTCCAAATAAATGAAGTAGGGATCCCTGAGAGCTAATCCATACTGTACTATTACGAGGTTGAAGTTAATAAAGTTAATGTATTAAAGACAGTTTTCAAAAACCTCGCTATTTCGCTGCTCTAAAATTGCAATAAGATCATAAATCACGGCGTACTTGAAGCAAAGGACTCTTATTTTATAACTCCGACCTATATAAATTAATTGTACAGTTGCAAAACAATGATTTCCTTTCAACATTTAGTTACGTTAATCTCACAACTTCAATTTCGTGAATTATTGGAGTACTGGAGCTCGACTTCAACAGTATTGATTAAAACATCACTGGAGTGGTGTTATATAAAATGAGACAGTCTTGACAGTCTAAAGAATATTTCATTCTCTTCATACATTTGTTTGTTATCTTCATACTGGAGAAGCATTAATTCATATTGATGGTTTCCATGTTGTACACGACGTGTGTACCTTAATTTCGTGAGGAGCTAAATTGATTGTTACTACAAATTACGACTGTGCGATCGATCTATTGATTGAAATAATAATGCTTTGGTAGGCCTACTTATAGAAAAAAATTGTCAATTGCAAAGGCTGCGTTATCGATTAGTAGAAGAAACGATTAATTGAAACGGTCGATTTATGGATTGATCGAAATCGACGATTAATCAATTACTCGCACAGCCGTATTACACGTTGAAATTAATGGTACCGACACTGCTCTAGTAGATTCTTTCACTATATTAGTGAACGCCATCACTTTACCAGGGAATACCAAAATCCCGCACCACGACATACCAAATCTTTCAAAGTAGTGCTGTACGATTTAACCAGCTGAATCGGCCAAGACGGTTAATCGGTTAAGCCATTGGCTAATCAAGCAGGTTAATCGTCTAGGCCGATTAAGCCGGTTAAATCGCATAACACTGATTCAAAGTTGCGTGAGTCTTCTGAAGATAGTGATTAAATTTGGTGTGTCAATTACCTTGATCCTCGATCTCCATATTCTTCATCATCCAAGCAATGAGGTCAGTTCCTGAAAAATTTTGTAGGTAATTTTTTTACCTTTCAAACAAAGTTGGACTGAAAGAAAATATTCAGATTCAACTGATACAACAAGAATTAGAGAAATATCACGGATAGTCATTTATACACGAAAATCGATCGCTTGCGAGATAACTCCAAGACACGATGATCATGTATTGTCCAGGCTAAAATTGTCATGGCCAACTGCCAGTCGGTGCTGTGTCCGATTAAAAATTATTTTCTTTGGAACGAAGTGTTGCTGTGTCATACTCGCGTCTCTGAAGCACAGAGTGCTGGTAAAATATACTTTTGAACATGAAATTATGAGCATGTGCCTGTTGTTCAGATTTTCCGAAGTCCGAGCAGTCGGTTGGAATTGAATGAACTTTTCTTCTTAGACTACACGGTAAAATCAACGCACGTAAGACTTTGAAAGTAATAAAATCGATTATTTTTCTTCTGTTTTTACGGCACGAGCCTTATTTTCTAGCAAAACAGCATGGAGATTGATTGAGCAGTTATTTCTTCCACTCATCGGATGGCGATAAAATGCAGATGTGTCAGTTTATTTTGAAAATGTTCGATCTGGCTGTAGTTCTCGCCTTGGTATTTATATGCTCTTGACAGACGACTCATATGGTCTCAAGTTGAACAGGCCTACTATTACTCACCAGTAAAAACAGATGGAATTTTCGTCATGAAAGTTTTGACAGTTTTGACAGGCACTCCTGTTGCTTCGTCCAGCATCTTCTCAACAATTGATTCCATCTGAAATCAACGAATACAGACCATTTCGTTATATGTTGTTTGAAAGTGGTGCCTGTCTTTGCGATAATGTCAAATTTTTTTCTAGGTGACTGTGGTAACTGAGAAATGAGAAGGTGAATAAGATACCAAGGGATCTGTTTTAATGAGGTTGGCCGAAAATCGATAAATAATTTTATTACGAGATTGTCATATGTTGAGTATTTACCAAATTATTATATTGGTACGCTTTGAAAATTTTATGAAAAATAAAAAAAAATTGAAAATAACGTTATTGTAAACGAAGGCTTAATGTCTATACTCTACTTCACATATCACAATGCTTAAAACCCCGGTAGATTCGTTCCATTTCGCTTTACCATCATTTATTTTATTGAGAATATTATTTCTTACAAAGTCACTGAAACCTTTCCATTGTTTTCAGTAGTCAATCCAAAATCCCTATTTGTCATTTACATTCAATATCAGATCAATGTGTGAAATTAAATATACAACCATATCAACATGATGAAAAAAGAGTTTTGGGAATTCGTAGGAGATATATTCTAGATAAAATGAGCCATCGTAGAGTGAAATCGAATGACGTCTGAACCTATACTGGATTTGAAACGATTTGAAATGAGCATTGATATTTACGCTTTTGTTGGAATCCCATTTTGTTATTAATAAATTTTGGTATCTTTCTATTTCATACCAAGGCGTTTACAGTACACATTGAGTGTTCCAACGTTTTGTTTCTGTATCACGGGAACTTTCTTGTTCAATGTAACCAATTCAGCTTCGGTGAAATTTCTTCATCTTGAATCTTCGCTTAATCCCGTTTTTGTTTCAACTATTTCTTTTTTTTTTTTATCCTAACTGTACGTCTCATGCATCCTTAACACGTTGAGCGCCGCGTCAGCCATCGGTGGCTGACACTGGACTTTCCATTTAGGCCGCGTCAACCACCGCTGGCTGACACTGAAATTACATTTAGTGGTGCACGGCCTGATGGTGACTGCCTTCAAAATCGGCGTGGCGCTCAACGTGTTAAATATATGCAGTGTTCAATGTGCGATTCATCCGGCAATTTTTCTCCGAGCAATGGCAGGTGGACATCAAGTGCTAATCGAGCCATTATGAATTGAGGATCGTACAACCCCGCGAACAGGGTGAAAGTGGTATCGTTCTGAAGGAGCTCAATGGTGGGAAAGGGGTGAAAAATAAGGAAACAATAAAGGCGGGCGGGATATCACAGGTCCTATCATCCCAACCGAAGCCGGAATTGAATAAACTGAAATCAAGCAAGACCCACTCGGGAATGCTTCATTTGTTCTAGCCAAAATCATTCGGAATTTTTCGCCGAGCGCCGGGTTTAGAATTACGTAACAATAAATCGTCGTACCGACTCACTAGAAACCGAATATTGTAGTAAGAAGAAGGTGGAATCCTCCATCACCACGTTATTACATTTCAAACAATGCCTAGGGTAGAATTAGAAAAGCCAAGTCAGGCGCTGACAGCCATCTGATCACCTTCGGGGTTGAAAATTTCGTGCGATACTGCAATGCAGTTGATCGAACAGCGTTGAATGAATAGGACAGACAGTCAATCAAAAGTTAGGGAACAAAAAAAGGTCGTTTAGAAAATCTCCAGTAATATTATTTGGGCAAATGGAATTGAGGACTAAAAACACCTGACATCATTTTCAAGGTATCGATTGTTAAACCTTTTTCTCGAATTGTCTATATCTTAGCTTATGTTATTCGAATTTACTTGAATTCATTTCTTTTATATAGTACGAATGTTGTTGGATTCGCGTTTACTGTCAATGGTGCAAACAACAATGTTGGACGTGTTTTAAACGGTGTTTCCTCTTTTCCTTACTCTCGAAACAGGCCGTAGATCCCAAACATTTTATATACCTGTGGAACGACTATGTGCAAAAAAATGTTGTAAATATACTTGTGTCATGACGGTCTATTGTCGAGATGTTATTGTACATTGTTCGATCGGAATGAAGAAAAAGTTCCATCGGCCAGTGATCCGAAATTCATATACAGTGGCTCACTAAGAACACTCAGAATAACCAAATTCGTTGTGTGATCAATCATTCTGGCAGGGTTGTATAAGATGGAAAAATAAAAATGCGTAGAATAACTGAATAACAACGCAGAGGAGAAGATTTCTGATCTAGAATGTAGTAAAAATTTGGCGAGCGTAAAGAATTTCCAAGACTGTTCCTGCAAGATGACGTAAGCGCGCAAAGGACCGAAAAAGAAGAGAATCTCTTCCGAAACCACTATCGGCATTCATTGATTTCCCGGCGTGCCAGTGGTTTTCTTCACAAGTTTTATGCCCTTGGTTTTACGAGGAAACGAGAATAGATTACTACCGTTCAACTGCCACAACCACTACCATTGCACCGAAACTACTTCTCTCGGATTTTGTAGCCTTCTATTTTTGGTCCACGGAGACAAAGCTGCAAAGGAGCAATACAACTGGTAAGCAGGTGCACGAGCCTGAAGATATATGTAGGATTATATATTAAACTGTGTCAAATTAGGGTGAATTTTTTTTTTTTTTGCTGAAATAAGGTCTTTCTATTGATTTAGTACTCTAGTGGTAAATTATGTGTGGATTATTACTGAAAACATTGAATATTGGCAATTGATTTACAACAAAAACAAATCAAATGATTCATGTTTTTTCTCGATTCGATTATCGGTAAATGTCTGGTCTACACGCTATGATTATGTTGGTATGATTATGTCTACCAATCATAATAAGCACGCATAGCTGACTTTACTGTGACATGATATGGAAGTATACTTCCATCACGAGTTGTTACTACTTCTAAGTCACTAAGTTATGACTACTCGTGACTTCCACATTACATCAGCTACACATGCGTATCACCATTGGTCGAGATAATCAGTAGGCCATGCAAGCATAAAGAACGCTGAAGAGTCTGGAGCTTTGTAGCGAGAATAATAAAACTCCCTAGCGGCATAGTGACGATTTGAGTTGGTAAGATTGCCCTTGATTTGAGCGTGCGTGCGGATGAATTAAAAACGCCAAACCGGAGCAGATTGCATAAAATGAAACAAAAAAAAGTTGATAAATTGCTGACTTAAACCAGTATTACTTTCTGATAGACGAGGTAGTTGGGCGTGTCAACGGGCCAGGATGGTGTCGTGGATTTTTGAACCCCCCCGGTGGCTGGAGCCGTTTCTCCGGAGGCGTTGGCGGACTGATCGGAGGAATGTTGTTTCCTGTGAGTGACGTCACTGCGTCCTCGACCACCTGGCTGCTCTGTGCCTCCCTTCGCGGTGTTGTTCTCCGCCGGCTTTCGCCGGCACCCCAGCTTGTCGGAGCTCATCGTTACCATATCCACGCTAAGGGAGGAGCACCATCGCCCTCCTGTAACACACGACATCAGCGTATCACATGCAGCCAGATCTAATCCAGATTGAGGAGAAAAAAAAAAAAATAGATTTTTTAAATCATTCGTTGAATATCTAGGTTAAATTTAGTGTAAAATGTTTGGAAAATACGAGGTAACAGTTCAAATAAGTGGTTGATTTGACCAGCCTGAGAACTTCCCGCTGAGATGCATTTCGGTATACCATAGAACATCGGTAAATGAATTTTTAAATTTTTTTCAGAAATGTATTATTTCAATAACTCGAAAACTGTATGATCGATAAAATCTGAAAGTTAGTCATCTCTAAGCTAAGAAGAGTTCCATCGATTGAGACCACAATCATGAAAATCTGTTGATCCACCCTCTAGAAGTCAATTTTTTTTTATATTAATCGAATAACCCGAAAACTACTGAACCGAGCAAATCCAAAATCTAATCAGTTTTAAGTTAAGTAAAGCCGCGTCGATTGAAATCAAAATCATCGAAATCCATTGATTTGATATCCAGATAACATCGGACAACAAATTGATCACACAAGCACACACACGCGTGCACCCAGCGTCCATTCGAAAATGGTTGGAGGTTATTCTCTGGATTTTGAAGCATTGAGATGTAATGAAAACTCAACTTTTCATTTTCGGGGTGATTATAATAACTTATCTTATTCTTTTTTCTTCGCAAAAAGTAGCGAGTGGTTAAAAATGGTCAGAACGTTTTGAGAAAATTCTCAGAAGACATCGAAAACAAGTTTTCAACATTTTTTTTCTCGCCAGCAAATGCCCATTCAGTGAAAGGTCGAAATGCTGGTCGCCTTATTTTGGCTCGAAATTGTGTGAAAAAATTTTCGTTGAAATCGGTCTGTCCCATTGGGCGACTTTTCCTTTTCGGTATAAAACTCGAGCTGAAAACCCCGGGCTGTTTTATTTTCAAGCAGCCCTGACTGTGCGAGTGCTGCTGTGGCAAACTCTACTTAAAAACTTCAAGCGCACAATCCCCGCCGAGTCTTTACAGCGTCGAGGGATGAAAAGAGAGCAGCCGACCAACGCTGGATGACAGGACCCACGAAGAGGTGGCTGAGGGTATAACGAGACCGTAATACCAGGCAGGGAGAGCCGGTAGCTGCCGGCAACACGAGAAGACCGCGGGTTTCACCTTTCATACGCGCCGACTTTGAACACTCCCCTATATCTACCTATTTGCACGCTATTGCCAGTATCAAAGCGATTTTAGGCGTATCGGGGTATTTGAATTTCAACCCTACTGGTGCCGCTTTTACGTCCGAAGTTTCAGATTGGTCGTTGGGTTCCTAGGATTGAGCGATAGTTTTCAATCGAAAGCACGGTTGAAATTCAAGCAATGATCCTATACTTTCCTTTCAAATATATTGCGAGTTTGTGATATGTTCGTCTTCAAATAAAAATACTTAATCGTGTTTTTTCTTTACTCAATTGTCGTGTCTGCTATTCTATCGTCGTTTCGCAAAGCATATTTCAATACAAAATGATTTCACACTCGGAAAATTGTAAGGAAAATCAAAAGTTTCACTGTCATTGTCTGTATCAAGTATGAATTACTCCAGAAATACACGGTAATTTATTTGCTTGTAATTACCGTAACGAATAATACCAATCCTGATTATTCGCAAATTCGAACAAATATAATGCATCAGCAGCTGATAATTGAAATAGACTGGGTAAATCATACATAGAATTAAGTTCGATCTTATTTCCATGTGTGACAAAAAAGCATACATGAATTTAAATTGAAAAAGTGGCACGATCAGGTAACAGTGAAAGTCTCGCTAACATGATTTTTTTGACAAAGACACAACCAATATATCGTGAATAATATTTTTAACGTGATAGTCTATAGCTAAATGTCTATATTTAACCGCAATAGCGGATGTAACGATCGAGGGTCTTTCCTCGCACGTTCGATATACCGCCACCTCTTCTTGCTGCGATTGAACGAACACGGGGAAATTTTTTTTTCCGATAAAATTACGTGCAACCGAATGCCATAGCAATTGAAAAAAATTTGCAACGCACCTACTTGAACTGAAAATATTCTTTTTTCGCAAGTACCATGACCTAAACAAATTTCAACATTTGAATTCGACGTTCATCGTTTGCAGCACATCAGCAAGTGAGAAGGCATGTTCTTTGAGAAAAAGGGTAACATAGCCGTTAAGAATGACCAAAAGTAATCGTTTATTGTTTCCCGATTAATCCAGTAAAATCGATTATTTTTAAAACTCGACTAATTGACCGACTCGATTAATTTTCCCCACAATCGGTTTTTGTTTCTTACTCCTATGAAAGACGCAATAAAATGTCAATTTATGTGATTGAAGTATCAATTATTATCATCGTCTTACTTGCTAACAATAAGTAAACCTACTTAATATAATAGGGGAACGTGGGGTAAGTCGATGCCTGCGGTTAATGAGAGCGGTGTCAAAATTGACTTTTCCAATGTTCGTTTTGTGCAAACGGTCCTTGGGTGTCTTCGTGAATGTTCGACAAAAATGTCCTCTCGCGGGTGCCACCGCAGAGTACTGCGTTTAGTTGCAGTAGACAGTTGCATGTTTTTCGCTCCGCGCTTATAAAAAATACGAAATTTCAACGTTCCAGGTAAGCATTATGATTTCATTACCGAATATTCCTTTTTACTTATTATTAGGTTAATGATTGCCTCGGTAAATACGATTAAAGCATTTTGAGGCAGATTATGAACCTAAGATTAGACTTTTGTATGAGTTACTAACATTAACGGTTCCCATTTCGCGAAGTGTGTGACTGCGCATGTGAAAAATAATTGAACTTATTGGTCGGCGAGATTGTGCCACGAAAACATTTTCGTCCGCAAGACAGAGTAGCCAACCTACTCAAAACGGGCATTAAATGTCAAACTCTCCTGCGTTATGTGGCAAACTGAAATGATGCTGACCCGATAAGTCGTAGCAGTAATGAGACATCAGAGAGTTAACAATACAAATTTCTCAAGCCTTTCCAAAGTATCACATCGGGAATTTCAAATCTGCCTAACCCTGAAATTTTGCATTACCTGCAAAACCTCCGTAAGCCGTGTTGGACAGTTGGGGCTGATTGAGGTGGGCTAACCTGCGTGTAAATACGGCAGAACTGGCGCATGCGCAGTCGGAGGTTCAATTTGATAATTGTAAATTATACCATTTTCTCTCGGTATATCGAATTCTTCCGTTTCTCATTACGGGTAAATCTGACACAGCTGTAGTATGTTTACCTGTGTAGAGAGCGGCTCACGTGCATATTAATCATTCACGTAGCAGTATAACTCACGCGCAGGTGAGCCAAGGTATACACGGTTTCTGTATTTATGAACCAGTAAGATCTTGGTTATTCAGACTCTGCAAGCGTTCATGAATATGTAACCTTAAACTCCTTTGGTAAAATTTATATTTTACCGATCGTGATTGGGCAAAGGCAAGAATATCGGGCAATCTTTTTAACAGGATAATAATTATTTTGTTTTCATGAGGTGATTTCCTGCACTAGAGATTGTACTAGGCGCTTAGTTATATTGGTCTTTTCCCTACAAGGTCCGTAAGACTAAATACAAAAGGATTTTCTTCTCTACAACCAGTCTAATCCGACAACTTCCTAACCTGACTGTAGACGGCCAAATATCCACGCATTATACCAGCTTAACGTAATTGAAATTGTGTATCTCATTTTTATTATCAGTAAATTTGACGTGACGAAATAGTGAATATTTAATAAAGTGTTTCAAAAAAACCGACTATTTTTTTCTTTTTCAAAGAACATTGAACAATCTTCCGAGTGTCCCTCAAAAATGACCTCGGTAAAATATGAGCTCTTAATATTGATATTTAGAGGTGGCGATTCTCAATTTTCTATTTCCCATTCAAATAACATGGGAAAAAATTTTTTCAAAATTTAGAATTTTATTGCTCGAAAACGAATCAGTGTGAAGATATAAACAAAACATATTTTTGTAGAAAATTTTACGCTCTACAAAAAAGATCTGAATAAAGATTTGCGTAAGGTAAGTCCTTTCGGAGTTATCAGGCCTCAAACATCGAACCGTTTGAAGTAATGATGTTATTAATTTATAAATGCTACAAAACTAACTCATATCGTTGATTAATGAAATTTATTAATTAACATTTCATTGGAAGTCTATAGTTTTAATTTTAAAATCAATAATATTGTGTATTTAATCAGTTTTGTAGCATTTATAAATTAATAACATCATTATTTCAAACGGTTCGATGTTTGAGGCCTGATAACTCCGAAACGACTTACCTTACGCAAATCTCTATTCAGACCTTTTTTGTAGAGCGTAAAATTTCCTACAAGAATATGTTTTGTTTATATCTTCACACTGATTCGTTTTCGAGCAATAAAATTCTAAATTAAAAAAAAAATTTTTCCCATGTTATTTAAATGGGAAATAGAAAATTGAGAATCGCCACCTCTAAATATCAATATTTAGAGCTCATATTTTACCGAGGTCATTTTTGAGGGACACTCGGAAGATTTTTCAATGTTCGTCGAAAAAAAAAATAGTCGGTTTTTTTGAAACACTCTATTAAATATTCACTATTTCGTCATGCTAGAATGACTGCCGGGAGTTGAGCTTTCAAAATATGAGCACGTTTTGCTTTATTATGGTTTAACGAAATTAAAATAATCCAGAAGTTCGAAATGACGATTTTTCTTCTAAAAATGCATCGTTATAATACCCTTACGAACTTCGATTCCATAAAGCTTCTGCCTTGTTCCTGTTTTATTTTAATTTCTTCCACCAGCTGAACCTTGCCACAGTCTCGTCGATACATGAAGATGTTATTCTGGTATGCACGAGGCTCGATTTTCCGACGATGAGTTGTATATTTTTGTGTGAGGTAGCATTCTCCGTGGTGATGTCCAGCACGTGTTATAATTCATCCCAATTTTACGAGCCAGATTCTGGCACGTGTTTCGTACTTCCTGGATATAAAACAAATGTGTAAAGTCGGCTCCACACTGCTAGTATATTCGGTGAGAACATGAATGCTCGAGCATTTAACAAATGGTGCAGAAGTGAGACCCCCCAATATTTCTCTATAGGGGCGAAAATCAACTGTGCGAATAATAAAACAATTGACAATCTACGATTTACTTGACGTTGATACATTTTCCTTTTACTTTAGAAAATCTTGACAAGATTTCGAAGTTTTTATAGGTAATCTGGAGTAGGCTCCAATATTCTGTAAAATTTTTGAAACCATTGTAATCTTCGCCTCTCGCGCGTCGAAATGTAATTCATTCCTTACGTCCGAATTAAAGGTGCAGAATATTTTTTGCCTTGGCTTTCTGCAATCGTTGAATTTTATTTACTATATTTTCATGTAACAGTATAGATATAATTAAGGGAATACCGATAGCTGAGCAGAAAAAAACATCGAATCTTGTTCGTTTGAAAGAACATCGTTCCTCAGAATTTGATTAAAAAACATCGTATCTCAGAATTTGGTTTAACATTATACCTCAGTTGGATTTGAAAAAATTTTATCTCAGAAATTACTTCAACGTAAAGTTACGCTTTCGTTTAAAAAACTTTATACGCGTGATTTATGAGTACTTGAATCAGATTCCGATAAACTTTTAGCTTCAATGTTTATGACGTCTACTTGAATATAGTCAGTTATTAATAATTATTAATCGGTGATTTTGAACCAAATTAAGATATAATATGGAAAATAATAATAATTTCATCTTATGTTAACGTATAATTGAATATTAATTGCATTTTATGAATTAGCAAGTATCGGCATCGTTTCAAAAATTAAGTATCCCAAGTTCTGGCGCTACCTCGGATAATTTTTCATAACAAAATTTGATTTGAGATGAGATACGATACTGGTAAATCAAATCCTGAGACCGGATGTTGTTTTGTTGCGTTAGATTCTGAAATACGATGTTTTTCTGCTCAATTATCAATACGATTTACAACAGTTTAAAGATAAAAAAATATATTATATACATTATAGATCATATTCGTAGTATCGAACATATATATATTATTATTCATTACACCGCACGTTATCTGTCTATATAAGACAGCTCGCAACCATACATACCAAAAGTATCATACAGGTCGAAGATAAAAAATATATAGATATATTATAAATCATATCCGCAGTATCCAGCACATATATATTATTATTCATTATACGAAACGGCGAAGAACGCGAGGGAAATCACCGCTGTATCTATTTATATGAGACAACTCGGTACCATACACACAAAGAATGATAAAATCCCCGCGAAGTCGATGCGTGTCTTTTCCTCAGGACGTGTTGGATTCGGAGTATAAATAGGCCTGGATATTGAGAACGGAGCATAAAATAGTTTCGAGACGGCTTCGATCGATATGCATTTCTCATCGACAAGTTCTTTCGCCGTTGTGGCGATCTTCGCCTGCATTGGAACTCTGCAGATTGAGGCTTCGCCGAGTCCCATTCGGTACGTAACACCAAAACCAGGAATTGACTACAGGATTCGTGTAGTGACGCCAAATCCCAGGATTCGATATCTTCGATCTGTAGATGAGGAAGGACTCCTGGAAAATCCCATTGAGGAGAAGGATTTGACAAGGTAAGACTTTCATGCAGGAATAGCTGCAGCTCTTTTTTAAAAAGTGAATAAAGCAACTGAAAACGCGTGAGACTGTAAGGACCGAAAGTTCCTTATGACAGTGAAAAACAGTTAAGTTTATAGCTCCAGCACAGAGAAATCAACTCGAATATTAAGAAAATTATAACTATCAACTATAACTGTCTCGGTTCACAATAAAATTACTGTACCGTAAATTAAGCATTTTACGACGATCTTGATTTTCCAAGTTTTTATAGTTTGGAATATGTACCTGACTTCTACAACTTGACGTGAAATAATTTTACGACCAAATCGATTTCACCCTCTCCTTTAGAGTTAGCACTACCTACTTCAAACTCGTGCAACCTTTTTTCTTTCTTATTAGTCGGTCAACCGACTCTGAAATTTTTCACGTATACAGTTGGTCACTTCAAGTTTCACATATTCGAAAATGAGATATCTCTTTGACGGTTGATTGTGAAGGATCACCTTAAGAGTGTCCCAACCTATGTTTGGTTAAACTGACGACGAATGAACTGATTAGAGCAATTTTTAACAGACATTCTGGGGCATTTCTACCGATTGAAGAATATTCACACTTCGCCCAACCTTCCGATGAAGATGTTCCGGAAACCGACATTACGGTTGAACATGCCATCAGCAAGCGGAGTCCAGAGTGAGTCTTTTTATCATGGAGATATCAGATTACAACAGATTCGCATAGAGATACATTCACGCCATCTACAAATAACATATGTATGTACACATAATGATACATTGTTTTTTAGGCGAGTTGTTATCAATTATCGACCACCACCTGCGAATGGACCACGTTACGCCCGCTCAGCGAATGCAGAGGAAGCTGAAGAATTTATGGTGGCGTACGAAGACGAAGATTAAACACAATTTTTGCTAACGTCGATTAAATTTTATCGATTACTCAACTGGTGGATATACTTGTATACACACAGATGCAAACTGATTGGAATATTTTAATGGTGATAAAATTTTTAACCTGTCCTTGAATAAATTAGAAAATTTATCGGTATGAAAAATCCAATTTTTGCATCCAAACCAAAGAAGTTGAAGTTTCTAAGGATGAATTTTTAGGAAAAAATCGGTATTTACTAACTCATATTTCGAAAACTAAACTGTCCCAAAATTATCCCCAAGTTGGAAAATAGTGATTTTTATTTCAACGTTTTATTATTTTGAAGATGATGGTTGCTCAAAAATCGGGTTATTTTTTGTACTAATTTTCTCATGAGATAGTCGTACATTGAGTATTCATCAATAAGGAATAAAATAACGTGTCTAATAGGGAAATTGAAAAAATTGACCAGATTTTTAATCATTATACAGCAATTTGAAATGAAGCGTCGATTATATCTATATATAAAACTTTACGATTTATAATGTCAATGTTTAAAATTATAGCATTTTCAAAGAGACCGTCGTAATTTACGAATACAGTAATTTAATAAATACTCAATGTACGATGACGTGGTAATAAAATTAATGAAAAGTATCGATGTTTGGCCAGCCAACCTTCATATCGAGAAAAAAATGAATCTATGTGATTTGATCTAATTAGATTAAACTAGATATAATCAGATATTTATATATATAAACACACATACACACAATATACTACATATTTTGAAAATAATTCGTCGAAGTTGGTCATAGTAAAAAATCTTTTTATTAGACTTCTAAGCTCGTAGGATCGTCAATAATTATTTCCGGAAGATGATTGGCCGTAGCCGATCGAAACGTCGCAACCTTTTAAATAATCAATAAAAAGATTTTTTACTATGACTAACTTGAACGAATTATTTTTAATGTATAACCACAGTGGTCACTAATTTCAAACTCCTGTATTACATATTGTTAGAACCATTTAGATTAAATCAGGTCTACATAGTGAACAGCAATCGGTCGAATGGTCCGATGCGCATGCGCTAAGATTCTAAAGCAAAAGCAATTGTTTCGTCAGGTTGACCAACCGTCGTAAGTTTAGATGACAGGTCGGCGCGATGTATGTAACCTGAAAAATGTTGGTCGTCCTGACAAAACAATTGCTATGCTCTAGACCGTTAGCCACTCATTCTGTATTTAAATTATATATGATGAGACCAGATTGGATATAGAAGAAAACTTGGATTTAATTAGATCAAATTACATCTGATTGCGAGTAGATCAGATTACATTTTTAATTCTTAACTTCAACCTCATTCCGAAAAACAGTCCAATTCGAATTGACACTGTAAGCGCGAAGTATTCTCGGCGTACAATTTTCAAATGGAGCATAACTTTTCGTGATGAAAAAAAGCGAATCGTCACGCAGGTAGTTGACATTCAGAAGCCGGTCCGTGTCTATATACATACATACCACGTCCGCGTGAATATTGGCACGGCTATATAACTTCCTCGCGGGTTTATCCTCGCAAAAGTCAAGGGTGACATTTCCTCGTTTCCATGCCACCAGAGTCCCGAGCAATGCAAGCAGCCAGGGGGTAGAACGCTCATAATCTTGGTGAGGAATTTCTTTCGCCCTAAGCCCGTACGGTTTAGAAGTCCTCGGTTGTTTTCACGTTTCCGGTGTACTGCACGTGGCACCCGCGTCGTTTCAAGGGTTTGACCTCGCTTGCGAATCGCATGTCTTGGTCCGATGGCCTTGCATATGCGTGACTGTTCGCACTCCCAGTTTACAAACGCAAATAGCGTCTGTTCGGTGTCCCTTTTCGCCTTTTCAGAGATTCGCTGATTTTTAAACCGTGCTCACGCAAACTTTTCGAAATATCGCAACGGGCGACTTTCGATATTCGTGTTAAAAATCTTGTGTCGGATCACCTTGTGCTCATTTCGAAGGACTCGCGATTTTCTATCAAGATTAAATCCGAGACTCCATAGATCGTTGTTGGTGGTTTTCGTTTGGCGTGGAGGAATTAGTAAATGTTACAAGGTTCAAATTAGTGAGGTTAAGGAAAAGATGACCTACTATTTTACAATCTTAGAGTGATGAGTTTTGAAGGAGGTTTTCAGAAAACGGGTATATTTTTCCTTATTATAGTCTACTGAATTTCGAACAATCCTAATGGTGCGAAGTAAAGATTTTTCCTGAACATGCATCGTTACAATAGCGTTGCAAGCTTCAACCTCACTGATTGAAAAGAATTTCCGGCAATGAATGCTTATGCTGTCTACCCGTTCTTGTTTTCGATTAAAATTATTAATAACCGGTGTATGTACTTGAAATTTAGATCGATCAAGTTTGATCGGAATCCCATGTTCCCGTTACTTCGGTGATTCGATGATGAAATTAGAAAGAGTGGATATTGCCTGAATAGCTGTATAATTTGAGAGTATGTACCTACATCGTTGGAAGATTATGGCTAAATGACACACTGATTTATTCGTCTACTACAGGTTGGGCCCAATTAAACTCACTGGGTTTTACCCGAAGAAAGCCCGGTCGAAAAATTTTTTTTTTCCTTTCCATATGTATTTTTTCTGGTTTTTTTAATAAAGGTGAAAAGAGTATATTTTTAGGTTACATGTGTTTATTAAGTATTGAAAAAGTGTCGAGTCGAACGATTGACATTGAAATAATATTTAATAGCAACGTAAATATTATAGTTTGCACATCACAAAATCGCTACTAGACAAAAGCTGTAGTAACGCACTTGCAAAAACCACAAATTGTTTATAATGAGGTTTGATTTATACCACTAAAATATTGATAAATAGTTAATAAAATAACCAAATGGCCTATGTCACTGATCAGATTTTTAATTACACTAAACAAAGCTGCAACGATTGACGCATTACAAAAATGTAATGAATCAAACCCAATTATACCCGGATTATTCAGGGAAAAAATTCGTGCTTTTGCCCGCTCTGATCTACTTATCGGGCCTTTGTTTAATCAAGATTGAAACATCGAAACTCCAGTAACATACCATTTGAAATTACGAAGATAAATCCTTCCTCGACTGATATGCATGCCCTCTTAAACTGAATCGGTTTATAGATGACTGTAAGATACTGTTAGGGCTGTGTAATGAATCATTAAGTTTTCCGAGAAATTTTTTTCAAATCAAGGTGCATATATACGAAATACGCGAGAACTAAGAAAAAATATGCACACATGAGTGTGAGTATGTTCTATACACTATTTTATAGATATATGTATATCTGCGACGTACTACAGGGTCGCCGGTAATCAATACTCTTCGTCCTCATCCCTCGCACCATCCGCTCGACTGTCCCTGTAGCCCTGTTGCCATCTCTCTGCCCCGTCCTGCTATCCTCAACAATTCAAATCTTCTGATTATGGCTCCTACGTTATTGCCGGCCGACCACACTGACCACGAACCACACAGCGGCGGAACGAACAGAAGGACGAATATCGTATCCATGGATCGCTGCGGGGTCCTGCTGCCTAATATTAGGCGGTTATAACCGTCACGCGTTTCTGGCCCCCAGCCTTTGAAGAGGACTATAACTACAGGATCTATAGCTTTGAGGTCATATTCGTGCCGTAGGTCTTGAGATTCCTTCATCAAGGGTGACGGTATGGGTTAAATTCTTCGTCAAAGAGGGATCGTGTATACCTGATCAGTCTTTAATTATTTTCCGAAAGACATCATTTTCTGTATACTATGTAGGGATAACACCTTCCGGCTAACTTCTTTTCCGTACGAAACAAAATGCGACTTCGATTCTATACGAATTACGTAACGATGCATCCCATTTTCTTACGTTAGCTGCGTCGCCAATCGTTGTCACATAATTCGTGTAGAGTTGAACTCGCGTTTTGTTTCGGACCGAAAACAAGTTAGCCGGAAGCTCAGGGAATTAATGAACATCACCGTATGTAAATTAACTACTACTGGGGTAGTTGCGCGGCTAGTCGGCTACTTTTCGAGTACGGTCATGTTCAACCACTCACAATTTACTTATTTATAACCAGAAAAAATGAATTGAAACCACGATCCCAATCGAATGAGCGGGAAAAATCCTCCAAGATTCACGTACTGTACTTGATAATTACATCTTGCATAATGTAATTATAATGGTTTTCATAAAATCTGTCGATTTTCCCAGTAGTCGGTCAACAAAACTAGAATGGACATAGAGATCTCAAGAATCATGATGGCATTGTTTATTGCAAATGTTGTCTATTATTCAATAATGACGGTACGTTGAATTAAAATTTAGTTAGACATAAATGGTATACGTAACGCAGCTATTATTCTTCGTTTTTCTAAATCACGAATTTATTTTTTGTTAACTCAGGCATAGTTTCAATATTACTTTGGCCTAAAGTCGTAAGTGACCGACTACTGCAGGTGGCTAGCTTACCGGCGCATCTACCCTGAAACCTGAATTTGGTTTATTTACTCTGTGCAGTCAACGTTCATCGTGATTTAAAGATTTCATCACTGAAACGTATAAATTGCTTGAAGTTTTCTATCTCGATTTTTAAACGGCGTTTTTGAAAATTTATTTATAACATGAGATACACGTAGGTATACCTAGTACGCATCGGATATAGCTGTAAAATTTATGTGAGATGTAAACATAACCTCTCAGTATCGACAACTTGCTTTTGATAAATTGGAACCTCTCTTGTGCATACCTCGGGACACGCACGAGCATCATGCACACCTCTCGAGGTGGATTATGGCCAATTCAAGGCCATTGGTGTAGTCTGCTACTATCTATTTAACCTATACAGCCGACGCCACGGATGCCCTTGAATCGGTGAGAATCCACCTTGGACAGTGTACTTTGCAACACCGTTCCCACTCAGAATGAACATTTTTTTTTTTTTTTGTCATATGTAGATTGTTATGAGAATCGGGAAAAAGGAGAATTCTTGTTATTTTAGTTACCTAGAGATGGTAAGCTGGTGCATTGATTTTTGAACTAATTCAGTATAGATATTCAAGAATCATTTTCATATTTTCGGTGATTCAACTGTTTAAAACATTAGACTCGTATCGCAATACTATCAAAAAAATTTTCATCACTTATGAGGTTTTCAATTTCAGTTTTTCAATCACTGCGAGGTCGCAAATGGTCGAAAATTTAATGCTTGTTCAACAATAAATTGATTTTAAAGCCTTATTTAACTAAACAAGTACAGTAAACCGAACAAACTGATTTTGCGTTGCAATTACCAAAAAAGGATCGACAATAGCGCAACATGGTTACGTGTACCTCGTTTTTCGTAATTCCAACAATATTGAAAAAGTTTTTTAACGTTCCTGTTTTACTGAATTTTTCTAGTTACTATAATAAATGAATTTTTTCTTAGTGCATGAGACGATTTCAGGAACGATCCAGCTTCGTCGATGAAAGTTCGAATAATACTCGAATAGATCAACGCAATATTCGGTAATAATTTCATCATTTCTACTCTGGAATGGATACGGAATTTACATTCCTTCTTCCGGATTTACCATTGGATCCCAGTATTAGGATCAAAATCTTGAGTTTTTTATCGTACGTTACACATTCTATACCAACGAATAACGAGAAACGCGTAGTGTTTTTACCCTCAGGAGTTGTATCTTTTATTTTTGCTGGGTAAACTTGAGGGGTGGTTTTTTATCTCTTAAACGGCCGAATTAGTACGTGAAAAATACGTGTCTGATTTTGTTTGACGTTCTACAACGTGACACAGAATAAAGAAAATCTGTGAGGTACACTTCGGCTACTTTCCTTGTCACTATAAAAGTATTCGGACTCCGTAAAAATCAAAAATTGTAGATCGCAAAAAATGACCATCTGTTCCTCAACCCTGTAAATACGTCCTACCGGGCATATCCACCCTTTCACTCTCTATCAACTTTGTCCCTCGGGGCACTCCGGCGTTGCTGAGAATTCTAAGGATATTCGGTGCCGCCTGAGCATCGGTCGATATTATGCGTGGGACAAGTGGACGCGCCCTTATAAGGTATACCATGTATGTATACCTTATGCCTAAACCGAGAAGGGTACATGTTCACCATAACGAGTAAGTGGACAACCACGATAACCAAGGTATTGGGAAAGGTCTAGCCAACGACTTGCGCGATCTTTGTCCCTTTTTGGTCCCTCTCAGTTTTCCTTTCGGTAATCTTTCATGCTGCTTCCTGTACTTTTACACTCCAATGCATTCTGTTCAACCATTCGTTAAAATTCAAAACTTTCCCACGTTATTTGAGTGATGGGAATTTGTACTAATACAGCTACTCAATATCTCTGCTGCAGATTTCACTGAACTTATGTGAAACGGAAAAATTAAGCGACATGATTATTACATTACTGCCCTTACATTCCGGATTGTGAAATCACGAACATGCGGATACATACGCGGCGTGGCACGCCTATAACACAATTAAAATATATTATATTACGTACGTCTAACTAGTTTGATTCCATCACCGAGACTTTCATGTATTCCTCGATAAACTGCACCCTGAACCAATTTGCCCGTAACAGAATCAACTTTGCCTGGTGTACGTACATATAACCGTATAACACAACATACGGTGAAAGAAAATTTATTTGACTGAGCGTCCAAACAAGATAGCCGTATAAATAGACGCTAATAACTCGCCGAACGTACATTTAAACGCATGTATATTGACCAAAAAACAAATAAACGGCAAGGTGCGGCTTTGAATAATAAAACCCAAAATCTACGAGGTATAGTTCAAGTGGTAAATATAATCAAATGAAATCACGTCAACATCTAAAGTGAGCTAAGGTTCTCACATATGCTAATTTGATGCCATGCCATGCTTTATGTTCAGGCCAATTTATAAATTTGTCGCAAGCTTGGTGCTTCCTGGATCAACCGTTGAGGAATTATTTCGAAAAAAAAACAATTCTGTTTCTGTATACCTTTAATTCAAGATGGAGAACCATGTCCCCCCCCCCAGAGTCGAAAACATAGATCTTTTAACGGGGCCCAAAACTTAATAACGTGTATCAAAATTAGGACAAAGGCCTCTATTGACTGGACAACATGTAGAATTGCATTGACTGCGGTATTTTCACGTCATTGCTGCGTGGGCTTCGATTATAGTAAAAATAAATGACTCTTTACTCATTGTTAGTCGATAAGGAACAGCATCCTCTTAAGCGTGCGACTTGGCGGAGATCTCGCAGCATTATCTCTGTAAAAGGGTACCTTAAGACGATAAAGTTATCGTTAAGAAAATGGAAACGTAATTTCGACGTGTCGCACGGAATTGGCTCATATCGTCGTGAGCAAGTGTGGGAAGAAGTTCCGGAACAAACTTCACAACTCGACACATCTGGTTAAACGAAGTTATATTACACATACGCCGCTCGCCTTTCTTCTCGCACGAGGATTACGGGATGCCAGACCAGCGTGGCGGGTGGTTTCTAATCTCCTGCAGCTCAGGCAAGGATCGCCTCAAAACTTATCGCGGCGAGTCAAGACTTACATATGTACCCGAAGTTCCGATCGATCTGGCTCAAATGACGACTGGAGTCGTCACTTGTATGGCTAAGTATATACCTATGATAAATATTTGACAAGTGACTGAACCAGCTGTTTCGCTAATCGAAGGTACTACAGCGTTGAAACCATATCTAAATATCGTATTGAACTGTTCTTTTTAATCAATGGTTTTCTGGCTCGAAGTCAAGCTCTATCGATGGAAACTTCAAGTGCACGAATCAAGTTGTTATCTCGTGTCACTTGAGAGAGGCTGCACTTCATTGTCTGGCGTAACAGGATGCTCGAAGGGAACGTAAAAACGCAAGGATGGCATCATCGGTCACGTGGTCTCCACACCCCTCCCCCACCGACCGGAGGTCCGACAATGCCGAGGTATTTGTTCCTTGGTTCGTATATGTATGTACAGCATTTGCTGCCGCAGGCCACCGCTTGAGACGAAGACTACGCAGCCAGCATGATGAATTGTGGTGTACGGTTTGTTCCGTGCTGACAAGGCGCAACTACGCACACGGATCCTTGGCTCCTTCGGTTAAATTACTCCATGTAGTATGAATACAGGTTCAATTTATTACTCGTGTACAAACATTTCAATTGTTACGGATTACGATCGATAAGATGAAACAAGTAGACCCACGACTATTTTTCAACGCAACAAAGTGAGACTAAGATAATAAAAAATATCTCGAAGCACATATTCCTTCGTTTTTCCCTACAAGGACGCACATTTCATCATTCGCTGCAGTAAAACACGTGTATCCGCTGAAAACTGATACAAAGACCGGACGAACGTTGGCGGCGCTACAGTGGCAATAGCGCGATGCCAAAACCACATTACATATGTATGATTACGATTTGTAAATTCTGATATGACCATTCGACACGGCGTTTCATACCATATCCTTATCAATGGAACATATGTAATAAATGTCATCTTCCCGTGTAAAACAACACAATTGTTGAACATTTAACATGAACATGTATAAACAACGGAATACAGTACCCACAGCGTACAGCAGAATTTTTAGTAAGGAAAAAATTCCGAAGTTTTACGGTCATTAGAGCGTACGACTTGTAGGAAAACACGCGATTTTCCATTCCTGTAACACTTGTGATGCGTTATGCTCAAAATGAAAGTATATCGCTTACATTTAGTGGAACAAAAGCCACTACGCGATATTTATTGAATCATACGAAACGTAAAGTGCAGGACGACAATGATGATGATTAAAGTATCATCAACTACTAAGTATTCGTGGTTCGTTCGACGTACGAGATATTTGTTGCGTACTACGTTTGTAGAACCGTGCCTTAATCATTGCCTACAATCCGGAAGTTATAGTCGCCTTACTCAAACATTACACAATACACATGTCTTTGAACTTTCAAGCTTCATCCGGCCAACATCAACGTTGAGTTTTCTGAACTCTGTAAATTTTCACGTGTTATTACGATTTGATAACCACCTTAGTTCCCACTACCAGTAAAATGTTTTCGATATTCAGAATAACTCGAAGTCTGAGAACGTTATCTTCCATGATGTTCCATGACAGGGGGGTTGAAAATTAAAGGGAAAGAATAATAGAACAGAACACATCGTCGGGATGATATTGAAATTTTGATGAAATCTAGCCTGATGCTGAGCTTCACAGAAGGCCGAAGTCAGTAACGTTAACGTAATTTAACATCATGAAAAAAATCGTTATTGTACAATTTTCGAAAGACTCTCAAGGAGTTGACTTTTCTAGATATGAACATGTATTCTTTGTTATTATTGACTCCCTGAATTTCCGAAAATCCTAAGGGTCCAATTAACGATTTTAAAGTAAAGTTACTAACTTCAACCTCATACCTTCACGAGGTTTTACCTCCTACCGTTAACACAACCCTGTATCTCATGAAAAATCGTTATTTTTCAAACTGTACAGACTCAAGCTACAAAACAGTAATCTTTTTCGAATGAAGTATCGTTAAAAGAACGTAACTAACTGTAACATCAACTCGGTAAAGCGGTGGTGCAAGTTATACATAGAACAGCCGATGTGCGTTGCAATACAAACATTGTTAAATCGACTCACCTAATCAATGTGATGAAGATACGTCGTCCCTGACAAGTAAGCGAGTTAGAAGAAGCGATGGTCAAGGAGCCGTGGACCGTAGCGAAACTGGCGAGCGATCCAGAGCGATCTCATGTTGTCGCAGCAAACATTCCTGAGAGTACGTGCTCTCCTATCGCCAGGTGAGATCGGTGGGATAAGTCGGGGGTTTCCCAACGGAGCTACATCCTCCCAAGCGATATAAATCTTCCTCCTTTCCCTCGGCTTCGCGACCCCGGCCGACTCGTCCTCGAGCCCCGGACCTCCTCAACCTCAACCTCTCGAGAATTTTGCGCACTCTCGTTGTCAGGGTCAATTGAACCGTGAACCGTTCCCCGTCGATTTGCCGCCCTCCGCTTTTTCCCAGTGGAACCTCGCGGGGCCCGAACGGAAATCCAACGCCGTCGTCGAGGACAACGACGATGACGATACCCGTTGCACCAGCCTCTGATTTGGTAAATAAACACAAACTGCACGCGCGATGCGAGTCCCACGGTGTTGGGGGCTGACGATGAGTCCCCGTCTCTCGGCGCGAACCTGCCCCTTTCTTCTCTATAGAGTGCTTACGAGTGCCGACGGAAACTCGATGAATATATATATATATGAACAACGCTCGACAACGACAGCGGTTAACTGGCACGGAAACTGAGGCGGAAAACACGGGCTGCGACGGATGAGCAACACTCGGCAAGGCCTGGCGAGGCCGTCCTCGCGCGAATAGCCAATCCGCCCGACGGTGGCTTCGAACTTGAGGAGGGGGGAGGAGAGCGCGCGCACTTCGTTGGTTCAGGGCCGTCCTGGGGCGCGAACCCGGGGACGCTGAGGGATCTGGTATCGAGTGTTGGATTTTTTCTTTTCTTTTCTTTTCTTTTGCTGGACGGGTTGTAAATATTTACAGCTTATGCTCGGCAACAAAATCCTCTACCTATGTATAGGATTTTTAGATCAAGACTTTAGGAGATGCCTCACGTCCTGTCAATTGTTACCGCAATTCGGATATCATGTAACAAACATGCGATTGTTTCAGTTTCTTTGCGGAATTTTCTCAAAGTAATCGTCAGTAACTGTCGCGGGTGGATATGATCGTGTAGATGGTTAAATTAACTTGAAAAATGATGACGGTGTTCTTTTACGTTGAAGAAACGGGAAAGCAGGTATCAGTAAAATCGGGACTTTTTGTACCTTTCGTTCTGAATGGCGAAAGGAAACTGATCTTCTAAGGTCTGTGAAGTCGAATACATTATTACTTATATTAAAATAAAGCCAATACGACTTTCAAACCATATACTTACTAATATCGGTTATTTTAGAAAATTCGCTGGAGAAACTGGCATAAGTACACTGAGAGAATTTTTAGTTTCGGTTACCGCTTAGTCTTTAACTATTTTCATTTTTTACCATAATCGAAAAATATAGTTCGAGGTACAAAATGAAAATTAGTTTTCTACCTGTTGCCAGAAAGTCTAGTATATGTTACTATTCTCTCTCATTATGATCACTGTTGCTATATGTTTTTTGTAACTGTTGCGAAAATTTAATGCTTGTGTAACGATAAATTGACGTTAAAGCATTATTTAACTAAAAAAGTACAGTAAACCGAACAAACTGATTTTCCGTTGCAATTACCAAAAAAGGATCGACAATAGCGCAAAATGGTTACGCGTACCTCGTTTTTCGTAATTCCAACAATATTCAAACAGTTTTTTAACGATACCTGTTTTACTGAATTTTTCTAGTTACTTTAACAAATGAAATTTTTTTCAGTGTACATATTGTTATATGTTATTAAAATGCAAGGGTCGCATGGAATAACGCATCTTTTTTTAATTCGGCAAAAACTAACGTCCAGCGTTTACCTTGCGCAAAAAAACTATTGAACGAATCTGAATCTAATCTATATGCGAAAATCTAACGTTGAAGGTACCAGAGGTGAACCTCACCGATTTTCTTCAATCTGTAAGATATCGTAGTGGTTAAAGACAACCTCTAAAGTTTTCCTCAAGAACATAAGGGATGCAACCCCGAGGATAAAAACACTGCGCTTATTACGGTCTGTTGATAATAAATAATATCTAATTGATTGTATCAACAAGTATGAGGTAATTATCGAGAAATCCAGAACAATTGTCAACAGTAAACTTTAAGGGGTTTTTTGCCCCTCGTACCGTCAAATTAGAACACAGAAATACGCTTCTTTTTTTTCACGTACAACAAGATATAATAGAATGAAGGAAATCGGTCAGGTATGTATGTATGTCACTTTCTTCGTAAAACGTGCGGAGTATGAATATGCCTTTTGATGTTCTAACTATAGAGCCAGAACTTCCAGTTTCTATCCTCTTCTCATCAGTTATACAGCCCTGCAAATTTTTTCACAGAATCTGTTACTTGAATGAGTTACTGCATTTCCGGCGTATTTTGGTGCGTTGAATATAAAGACGTCGCCCGTATTTTCGATTACGTCAGGATTTCGAGCTATCTCGATAGAAAAATGAAATTTTTTACGAATATTGCACTTTTTGTCTCTTATTATTATTACCTATGGAATGACTTACTATTTTTTTTTCTTCATTCATGACGCCTACAAATAACCAGACGATCAAAGGACTCGTAATCTAACTGTAAGACTCGTATGTATTCTGTTATTTTAACATCGTCCGTGATTAAGGTTCATCGCCGTTGTTACCATTGATTCTCATGTGAATTCAGCACGTACTCCGCGAAGGGGAAATCTTAATTTCGGTAGGTGAAAAGCAATTGTTGATAATATGGGGGAAATGTGATGGAGGGAAAGAAACGTAATAGATTCCTATAAGTTCATACGGAGTTGGTACTGTTTGGAAAAATAGTGTTGAATGCGGAAGTTGATTGAAACAAATTTTGTAATAATGAAAATTTTGTAAAACAGAGACCTCGAAGCGCAAATGCAGCTTACATTCTTATCGACAACATAATTCAATCTTATCAAAGGCTTCGGAATGGAATCATAAAAGTCAAGAGAAAATCATTTTCACTTTTCCGTAGGTATAATTATTTCTGCAATACATTTTCTTTCTCATCGAGTGACCAGTGAAATGGAAAACCCACCCTGAGGATGTATGGATAAATTTGGAAATATATAGAATCATTTTTTTTTTTTGCATTTATATGCAGCAGTTGATAAAATGGAGGACGAAAGGAATAAAATTAATTCTGTAGATAATTTAGTTTCAAATATACATTTATTCATATCATATGCAATTGTAACTTAAAATACAGATTACTTCAAATTATATTTCGCAGACATTCCGTTTAATTCATTCGTTTCGTTCATACAGATTCCATGAAACATTACATTACGCATGCAGTAAAACCGAAATAGCAAATGACAAGAATTAATTTATGCAATGGTAATAATTGAGTCCAGCAAGAGAATGATTGTCAATTGGTAAAAGAGATGACGCGAAAAGTTTTCAGGATGCTCGACAGTTGATATTTTCGCGATGTCTATGGTAGACGTTGGTTTTATCGTACAAGTTTCACCTTTGTCCAATTTAACTGAATTTCGTCAGAGGTTCAACTAAAGACTGGCAGGAGTTCATCAGAAAATAGTAGTATATGAATGACAGAAATCAGGCATCAGTTTATATTCACCTATTAAATTCCAATCTGACAAAGAGAAAGGACAGAGAAACAAGAATAAATTGTACGGAGACTAAAAAGAAGGCTTTTCGCAGCGTTTATTATTGCCTACTTAGAATTTATGTACAAAAACGATTGATGTAACAACGCTGGATAAAAAAATTCTAACACTAGCAGAACGAGGATATCTGAGACCGAAACTTTCCCAAAAGTCCCAGTGCTACGCATGCTCATCACAGCAGAGGTGAATAGCATATCTGAACAATTATTATCAGTAGTAGAGTCATTTCTAAAAATTGCAGAAACAAGCGATATAACCCAAGTAACCGCGTTTTAAATTAATTTCGCGATCAAAATTTTTAAAAATAAAAAGATTAAACCGTATTTTTAAACGCTGTAGTCACTTCTATTACACGACACTTGTAGAACAGTTTACATCTGATCGAGATTTGCCTTAACTACATTTAATATTAGTTCAAAAGTATAAACTTTTTCTTACACATAGTGATTCGTATGTACAGACTTATGTACCTCGGCGCCATTTTTCTCCATTGCTGAACTTGGTCATTTCACGACCACTGACTCCACAAGTTCCAATGCCTACCCTACCATTGACATTTTCCGGTGTCGCAAATATACTCTTCTTCACAACCCCCTTCTTACTGGACTGTAAAATAAAACCAAAGAGTTCGAAGAAATGATTAATTTGCATCTTAAGAAAAATTACTATTCTTCTCCAATAATGCAAGGTACGTATATATGTTTAGAATTTCAATAATATAGAAGTAAGCATTTACAGTGAGAAAATAAATGCTGAAGTGTAGAGTATTGACATCCGTTGGTGACGTTAGTTGTGCCTGCTTAATTATTACTGAAGTTGTACCTCGATTGTTCGGGAATTACGAGACTGCGCGGTTCATAGACAAGCGGAGAAGCACGAACGATTCGAAACACGTTTGCTATGCAATTTTCAAGGGGCATCTCTGAAATTTGTAGCAATTTTCAAGAAGACACGGGCGATAGAGAAATACTTTTCATTCATATCTGTTGTGACTTAGTGTGGCGATTATTATCCGATATTTAGAATCATCACAAGTAGATCACAGAGGTCTTTACAACTATTCACATATTTTCGTTACCACGTCGTCTCGGTCACGATTCCGGGGTCATCTTTTAATTGAACAAATCGGTGTTATGTGTGAATATTCGTGATAGTTACGCGTAACGTAGAACTTTGTTTTCTAATTCTAAAAGATAGTAAAAATGTGTAAGTTGTAAAAATTAGATGTTAAAAAATACAAAAATTTCAAACTTTTCAATATCATGGGTATAAGGGTCGATGGCCACACTTATCAAGAATATTCATGTAAGACCCCGACTTTTTAACGATAAGATGAAAGCAATCTTATTCAAGGTGACATGGCTAGTGAAAATATGAGAATGTTTGTGACGTCGTTCGTGACTAACTTGAGATAATTGCTAAAAGTTGGAAAATAAATGCCAACAATGACAACAAACTAGGTCAAAACATATGCAAATAAAATTATCTTTCATATTAACCGTATCTTGGAATTTACCTGAAATTACGGGGCTGAAGTTAGTAACGATACCCCATCAAAAGTTTGAAACAAAAATTACTATTTTGGACATTTAGAATAAGTGAATAAGTTGAATTTACAAAACTGAATTTTTTGATGTTATATTAACGGTGTACTAAATTTCAGGTAATCCTAAAGTTGTCGACTAACGACTATTTCTGAAAATGCATCAATGGAATAACGTTACAAACTTCAGCGTGATGAAATTTCATAGTTGAAGGTATGTACACGTTCTCTTATGGAGGTGTCCTGGTCGATTTTGACGATGACGTATATATCTCCAGATATTAAAGTCCACGTATCTCAAACGCGAAAAAGGGCTTAACAGCCCTATTCTATACGCAATTGTGAATAAAAGCACTCCAATCCGTTTTCCATAGACGCAAAAATAAAGAAATGGCATGGCTTCTACAAAATCGTAATAGTAAATTCTTAGGTTTCTTTGGTTCTACGTCGAATGAAAATGTATTGGAATGTTTTTGTTTCGAATTGCGTGTAAACTTGGGCTGTTAAGCCCTGTTTTGCGTCTAAGATACGTGGACTTCGATACTTGGGAGATATATACGACAACGTCGAAAGCGATTAGGAAATCTCCTTATCTTAAAAAAGATTTTTAAAACACTCTTGATGACAAATAGCTGAAGTAAGTACGTAATTGAACGTGGGCGAGAAGCTCGAGGAGGTACAAATTGAAAGTAACCACGTATAATAAACGAACAGTTCGGCTGGTTTGTTTACCTTTTGGGGCGTGCGGAGTGAAGCGCGGGCGGTTGTCGACACTTTGCATCGCATTGAAACGCGCTCGTGCACACGGAACGAGAAAAAAAGTGTATGTAAGTAAACAAAGGTTCGCCTCGTGAAATTGAGCCCGGAAGGGATAAATTCTGCGCCCGCGTTTAATCGAGGTTCGATTGTAAGTAGTTAATATCAACTTTAACCGTATTGAATATTGTAGTATATTATATGGTACGAAGTTTAATAATTTGTATGTCCGGAAATATTGAAATACGCTACGTGTGCGAAAGCAGACTGACGATATTTCTTCACAAGCGATAATTTCTGTGAAGATAAGCGTAGCGGTGATTTTCACGTCGCGTGGCAGCAAATTGTGTGCGAAAATTAATTTTTACATGTCTAGAGAGAATTCAGCGATAATGCAAAAGTGATACACGAAAAAGATTTCACACATATCCGTAGTGTGATTAGTCGTGACAATACAATTGGGGTTGAACTTCAGCACTAGTCAGGCTGGCCACAAATTTTTGAGAAAAAAATTCCATGATATTTCCACGTTTTCTAAGATCTAATACCCAGTTTTCCCTGACATTTTTCCACTTCTAGTAAGTTACTAGAACCTAAATCGTGCAGGTTATTAACTCTGTATTCAGTTCGAATTCAATTCGAATTGGAGAAAAATATAATGTACAAAAATGTCAATTTAAGCCAAGTTTTTTTCTCGACGTAAAAAAGTAAATTTGTCACTTCAAACAATTATTTCTAATACCTATGATAGAAAACTGATATTTTCAGGTTTTTCCATGATTAAAATAAAAATTCCCTGATATTTTCAGGTTTTGCAGATTTTCCAGGTGTGTGGCCACCCTGACAGTAGCACAATTACGAATGTAATGAGGGTCTATAAAAGTGTTTGACAACTTGTCAATACAATAACAATTAATGTCTGAACAGTGGTTGCAGGAATCAAATGAAACAGAAAGAATGCATTCCCTGGTGCGCAAACTTTTTGTTTCATTGGTAATTAAAGAGACTGATTGGTCGAAAATCGATACTATTTAGGTAATTTCATTAGGCAATACACACGTATTCAATTTATATCAAATTTTAATGTTCACAATGGTACGAAGATCTCTTAAAAAATCGCAAAATTAAAAATGCTTGAATTACGAGGAGAGGCAGTTACAGATGTCGATGCTTCACTTCGACTCGCTACACAATATTTGAAAATCGAGTAGATCCGTTCGATTGCAATCTACGATGGCCAATTTTATGTAGAAGACTATTTTGTACAAAGTCACTAAAACTGAATTTTTTTGTAGTAGTCAATTCAATATTGCCATTTCTTGATCACGATAAATATTTATTATTTTTGTATTGTAGGATTTTTTTTATAATTCCAGTATTTTCCATTTTGGTATTCTTAAAGATATCTGTGTAGCAATATACATACAGTTATTTGATACATACTCGACACAACTATATTGTGATAAAATTAACAAAAGTCTGAATTTTTAACCAACAAATCTACTTACTTGAACGACATAGTTATAGCATATTCATGATTCGTACCTTAGTTGTGAAAGCCAGCCACTTGTTTTTCTCCGATTCACGCTCCTCCTCAAGCTCCTTGAACCTTTGAAGCTTCTTTTGCTTTTTCTTCTTCAAATACTCGCGTTGCTTGTTAGGATCTGAACCAGCGATCGCTGCTGCTTGCATCTTCCTGCAAAATAAAAAACCTATCATCCACGTAGACATTTACTAAAAAGAAGAGATACTTATTAGGATGCTCTAAATACGTATATTCATATTGATTTTAATTGAATAGCGAACAAGAGCATTTGATTCTTTTTGCACATTTGGGGCAGAGTTCATTTTTAAAAACCAAATATAACAGAACAATCCCTGAACTAGAAATGAGTCCAGTTGAAATGCTGTCTCCACCGGTTGTCACTATTCCCACATTTTTTTTCCAAGATCACGTATTGATTGAAAAAGGAAATCGAAGATGGTGGGAGTCAGCAGGATATCGAATCGGGCAGGAACTTATTCAGCAATTTTTAACATACTCATTGAACCAAGTTATAAAACAATCCCATGTATTAACTGCATTTTTCACTCATGCTAGCATTAATTGGGCATGTTTCAAATAAATCTTGATTGAGTTTCAAAACTGATCTTTGTATGAGAATTTTATACTTCGGTCTTAACTTCTGCAAATAAACACTATTACTGCAGTGATTAATATAATAGTTATTAGCATGTAATTCCAATTCATGTAAGGTAACATTTTGTTGCCTCTTTGGGTAAACAATCAAACATACTCATATTGCTCTGATATTTAATAAGTATTTTTTTATAGCATCCTAATAAGATTCCCTGCTTAGTTTATTATAGAGTAATCATAATTCAACTATTATAATAAGTCTATAGCTTTGATAACAATAATTTCAATATAGGTGAAATATTCGTTAGATTATGCTTGGACTGGTAATCAAGATGAACTAACAGAAAAATTGCACATATCAATTATGAGAGATTAAAACCAAACATTTACCAAGTTTTCAAATCGTGATAGACCGATCGTAACTATGTACAATAATCAGTAATAAAGGGCTATAGTCTTGAATAATTTTACCTTCTTCTGGGCTCCAGTAAAAAAGGTTAATAGCACAGCACATCAAATGACCAACAATGGGGTAATTGACATTGTGGATTGTGGATGTCCGGAGTATTGTTACAGCAATTTTTATCAGGATTCAAGAGGAATGGGATAAAAGTTGGGTATCAGTGCGTATTAGGTATCACAAATGCATTCAACAAAAGTATGTAAAATATTAGAGTAATAATATGATTATCTAACTATGAGACAACATATCCATCCGTATTGGCTTGTATTCATAATTAAGAATAAGTATTACTGGTTAAAACTTGATGGATAATTTATAAAGTTACATCTTTAGGAAACAATGCCATTTTAAATGTTTAAAAATTGTAAGATAGTAGCAGAATGTGTTACTCACTTCGACTTTTGATCTGCCCAGTCCGAAGCTGGCCTTTTAGCAACAGACTTAAGTTGGTCAAGCATAGTGACATCGGTATTTTTGTATTCATTGAAAGTAATGTTGACTGTACCATCTTCACTGATTGTGTCTATTGTTGCTTCATAATATCTGTAAAGTAATCAATTCTTTCTATAGAAATATATTTTAAGTTTCATCGGGTACGGAAAAAGATCCAGATGTCAATTGGTAATGAAGAGAATATGTCAAATAATATATTCCATGAAAAATAACATGTTTATCTTTGAGTATTTTTCAAACATGTCTAACTGTAAGACGATACTTACAGTCCTCCAAAACTCAATGTACAGTACTAAGTAAACAAACTTTGGATCAGTGACTTACTTGCCATCTTCGCTCCACGGAGCCATGCACTGATCCCCAATTTTCCATTTGTTTGCTAAGACAGCTAGGAGGATCGGATCCTTCGCATCCATTCCATTTGCCTGCCGTTTTTCTTGTTGCTGCGATCGTACCAGATCATGAGTCAACTCTATGACTTCCTCTAAGTCTATCTTCAGTTTCAACAATTCTTCATTGTTTGGGTCTGTGGTCAGTGCGGCTTCAACCTAAAATATTATCAAAATTCATAAATATAATTGCAGATTCAGCATAAGTATGTAGGTAAGGAGCGAGATTGTAAGAAAGAACGGTTTTGTAATCCGTTTGTAATCTACGAGGTCAATAACGAAGGAAAAACCGATTATTATCTGAATATTTTCAGGTTATAAACATATCGTTGGCCTATTTCTTGGGATTAACTCAGCGTATTCGGAATAAGAAGTAAGGTTAGAAACAGTGATGATTTTATATACATAGATATTAGCCATGAGAATAGAAACTAACCTGTTGCAGTTGAAGCTTATAATTCTGTAAATCATCCATGATGAAGTACAGCGTTTTAACAAATCACCAATTAAACGATCCAACTGTTGTTAAACCTTTCTAGTCCACGATACAGATAAAAGACATAACTTGTTAGTTACAAGATGGCTGGAGAACCATATTCCAGTTTCCAGTTCTATTTGCATTTAAGTCTGATAGCGTGAACAGCGGAACGAGCTGGAATTGAAACAAAATGGACGAATCATGTCACGTGATCGTTGCGCATGCGCAATATCAATCAGATGCCTTCGATTACATTTCGGTGTGTTGGATGAATTGCGTAAAGCGTAATTGCGATTTGAGGTATTTCAAGTTAACGGCGGGTTCATACCTATACTTGTATGAGTCCATTGATAAAGCTGGTTAGGAAGAAGTAGGAAGGGTCGATGTGAGAATGGCCCAGACTTATGACGTCATCAGCAGCCACTAATGGCGGTATATTTGAATTTCCACTTGATAAATTAGAACGTACACGGACCCCGTTGACTCTTTTTGAGATTTGCAGAAATTTACGTACGAAAATGCTGATATTTGGGAAAAAATTGCCACCCTCTAACTTGAAAATTCGTAAGGGTGCCGATATCCATGCCGATATAATGTTTTTTTTTTTAATATTAGCTGAACTTGCAAAATTAAAAAAAATTATCAACAAAAATAAAAAATGCATGACATCGGCTTGTGATAATCTATACCATTTTTTTTTTACCCATCCATCGCCGTTCTCGCGGCTTATTTCTGAGATTCGCAAATTTTAAGCGAATTATTATCTTAATAATAAATTAATAATTACCAAAGAAAAGTTTATTCTCGGTGGAGGAGGGTCAAACATTAAAATCAACGTGTTTAGGAACTCATTATCCGTAAAATACGTTTACTCTTATAAATCTGTCGGTTAAAAAAAAAAAAATTATTTTTCGCACGCCAAAATATAATGTCTCTACACAGAAACTTCTTTTATTCAAGGGTATTAATTTAACTAATGAGCTTGTAAAAAAAAAATGAATTGTAGTAAGATGATAAAATTTTCGACAAAATCGCAAAAAGTATCGTGAGTATTATTAAACCACTGCGTAAATGTAAAAAAATGTAGGAAACGTGTTGAAGTATTGCAACTTTTAACATACTGCATGTATAGGAGGAGCTTGCAGGAGATTAGCTTCGCCGACTGCGGCACGAGTTTCGAATTACATTTACTCGCAAACGAATGGCCTAAAATCCATGAAACTTGACGTACAACTTGCTCTTTCTTATAAATCTGATTAGCTAAAACCAGTTATTTATGGGAAGCCGATTTTCGGGGTGGCCGGATAAAAATTTGCCGAGGCCCCTAACACATAAGGATTATCGTAGTATCCAACTTGTTTGCAAGTGGCATGCAAGTAATATAAAACATGAAAAAAAGATAGACTGAACGTTGATTAGAGGTGCACGATCATGATGGTTAGCCTGCAGGTTTCAGTCACAGCTAGGTACAGAAAAAAACTGCACAAACACAATTTGCTTTATTGCAACCTTCGATATACGAGGTGCGAGGATCTAAAGAGCAGATTCGATATTTCTCAAATATTCAGGTATCTTACAGAAATATCGACCATCGCAAAGACACAGCCACGAAAATATCAGTATTGTATATTTTGCAAGCCTTATTCGACTGTATGTGAGAAAACAACCAGAGAGTAAAGAATTATCAACTGAAACAGAGAGGAGGTAATACGATTGATACATATAATTTAACACACGCGAAAATTTTTTCCTAACGACGTAAAATTTTAATTGAAGGATACTGTGATGTCAGAAAAATACTGCTATCCTCTGCCGACACTGATGAGCAAAGAAATCATGTTCCGAATGATGTACAACAATAGCGCGAACCACAGTATTACTGCACGTACCAGCGGATCAGAGTCAGAGTGATGCGGAATAATCGTGCCAGGTTTAAATTCTGCCTAACGCTTCGTCATGTCTTGCACGATCCACGTATACGAGCGTGTTTTTCAATTTTATTTATTATGACTTGGATTGCCACCAGCTGCACGCGTTTTGATCTACGCATTCCTAAGTGCAGACCAACCAGCCAGATTCTTCATTCGTTCAGGGTATGCAATACAAAATGTTCCGTGAAATCGCTATCGTCAACTTATTTACTTAGGTTTAATTACATGCGTTTAATAAATACCTACCTTCAATATTTACCTACCTACATGAATGTAATGTACAACGCATAGCATATCCTTTGAACACTAGTAAATATAAGTAAATATGTAGGAATTGCTTCCTACTCCGATGTTATGAAGTATTACTCTGAAAGTATGATGCAAATACGATGTGTACGTGTATAGGAGTTTACATACGATATATATATTGTATATATATATGTGTATAATATGTATATATATAATAGTGTATTTCACATTCAAATATGTACCTTTGAAACATTATAGTTATTAATATTTAGGAGATGTACACGTATATTCATGTAGAGGTGTTTTTGATATAGGTACATTTGACTCAATGCCTAGTAGCCGAAGTCACTGGATTCTACAATCAATCATCTGTATAATTTGTATACAATTATGTGTAAATTATGGAATATTCTGAATTTATAAATGTCTTTCGACAAAAATAATGTGCATAAAAATATTCGTGTAACTGTTATACTTGACAGAACGTTCAAAATATTCATGATTTTCAATTTTCAGAAGTACAAGATAACGCTGTATAAGCAATATATAATAGCAGAATATTTCTTTCTTCAAGAATGTACCGAGTATGGAACACCAGAAGCCGGCACATCTATGAGAGAGTGAAATATTTGTACCTACTATATGCGTGAAAACGAAGGCTTGAATTTTGTGGAATCTGTTGTATAATCCAAATACTTCTCTAGTGAATTTTTTTCTTAAAATTTAACATCTTAGACGCTATGATATGTATTTGATTTGTTCAACTTAATATAGTATAAGTATAATATTTACTTTCATATAATATCTCAATAGGCCTACACAAGAATAATGAAATAAATATACTATAACGTCAATTAACAATAATTTTTCATAATTTTTATGCTACACAACTGTAGCAGTATAATGTATAATAGTAGTATACGCTTCAATAAAATATATCAATATTATGCAAATATGGAGTTCAATATACGGAGTATTAATATAATGATGCATCGAAGACAAAAATATACTTTCAATTGAATATCTTTTAATAATATATAGTATATCATTTAAACTTCTAATGCTTTAGGCATTTTCGTGATATGTTTAACCTCACTTATAGACGACATAGGAAACATCGAGATTTTGACATCGTATTAAACTGTCAACGGTCGCTCGAGAATCACGCAGACTTTTTACACCCGGTAAATCAAATCATTCGAGTAGCTATTCGGTATTTTTTTCCATCTATACCTACCATCAAACTATTTTTTCAGTAAGAGAACGACACGCATCAATCATAATATCTGCGTGAGCACGAGCGTACAACATCTTTAGTCATAATGCCATATAAATTTATTCTAAACTTTGACAAGTATTATTTTTGCACGTAATAACGGACTACAAGAAGTCTGAGGTCACAATAATTCAAAATTAGCTTTGCATATCTCCCTACGCGGTTTGAATTTTTAACATCTGTAGAAGGGGCTCGGCAAATGATCTTTATACTCATTTGAAACGTGTAATGTTTCCAACCATTTCGGCAAGTGAACTAAATTAATACTCAAAATTCAACGTGAAAATTATTTGTATAAGCTTGCAATTTTATTTCGGCATGCCCTAATTCCACAACGTTAGCAAGCGTGTAATTTTTTAGAGTCTTTGAAAATTGTGCAAGATTTAGGTCTTTCAAGACTGTGCCTGATTTGAAGTTTGCATTCATGTTTGTTTAGATCTTGCTACTCAACGCAACACGTTTGCAGAGATCTATTTCTTTCCTTTCTCCACATGGTAAGACATGATTCCAATTTTAAAAGTCAGATATAGACTTGCTCTCTTTCGTTCTCTTTCTCTCTGTCAACAAAAAGAATAAAATTTGAAAATCAATATAATGAAATGGCCATGCCCATTTTGACGTCGCTATTGATATATAATTGTATACATAAGTCATATGTGTGTATTCATATGATATGTATATATATATCCATATACATCCATATCACTCAAACTTCCATTAATTGATTGTGCATATGTATTATGTATGTATACAATCGATTAATGGTTACATATTATATATATATAGATATGTATACTATCGGTATAGTTATATATACGTTTTACTTATTTCATTCCGATAGCGTGACAATATTGACGCGATGACGCAACGGTTAATGTTAATATTACTTATAATAAATATATTATATAAGCAGCCTAGCCAGTAAACGAGATCTTTGATTTCATATAATTACACGAGAACAAGACGTTTACAGTTACATCAGATAAATTTTCATGTCATTTTGTTTCGTAATTTGATTTTCGATTGAAATATTACACTTATGCGTGTGGGCTATATACTTAAACATTAAAATACGAATGACATTACAATTGCATCTTATATATGATTAAATATAGTAAGTAGTTAATTGGTAATAGGTTAAATACCTACTGATATGTATAATATTTTTCAGTCATTACAATTACGAAAGATATGTATGTATTTTTCACGAGTCGTCATTTCTCTCCGGGCATAAAACTCTTCTGGTTCGCCGCGAGTGTACAATCTGATCTTCAGAGCGGCGTTTGCCCAATCGTCATGGCCATATACGAAACGAAACAATCTGTAGTTGGTAAAACTGTACGTGGTCAATTCAGGGTAAAGAAATCGGAATTTAGAAATCCAAAGTAGCCAATTTACAAGCTCACGCGAGGGATTCAATTTTGCACTCTTATACTGGTAGGGAGAAACTTAAAACATAGGGACTGTTTTTTCTAGGTTAGTGTCTACGCGGTAGGGTAATCTTAAATTATAGATTTTGTATGTATATCTGATTTCGCCGGCTTTTGAAAACTCGGGGGATTTAAGCAGCCGGTGCCCTTTTGAAGATGCGATTCCCTTGACCAGTAATTCGTTTTTCTCCTGAAGTGTACTGGACAATGGACTTCACCTGGTCACTGGCCACTGGTCCGATGCAGACTAGGGGGTCCTTGAAGTATGAACAGACCTAGACGCAGAGGTTGTAATTAGTTAATTTGCTGCCGAGGTATATCGAGATGAGACCGTGAAATTTTGCAGACTGATTGTGAGTGACTGACTGCCGATGGATAAGAAAACCGAACTCTGTTGGTCAACGATAATGTACCGCGGTGATATTTTTGTCCTGAAGACAAGGGAGCCAACCTACATGAAACGAAGCATGAAATGTCAAACCCTCCCGCGTCGAGTGGTGAATTGTAATTACGCTGTTACGTGACTCATAACAGTCATCAGACACCAGTCAGTAATTAACGATAAAATAGTTTGCTAAGCCTTTTCAAATCGCTGCAACATCTATTTGACATCTACTTGATCGAAATAAATTCATAACACCTACATAACCTCCATAAGTCGCATTTTACAATTGAAACTTCTGCTAGGTGGTCAGCCTGCATGAAAGACCACCAATCGTAAGCTCGCGCATGCGCAGCTGGGCGCCTAGTTTGCTAAGTTTCACAGTTTCCTTTCGGTAAGGTGTGAAAATATTGGCCAAATCAGATGATAAATCAGATCTGATCATGAAACCTAATGTTCATTGGTTCTCCAACTCGCTTAATTCGAACATAACATTGTGATTCTAGAATTCTAAATGCCATAACATAAGAAGACGTACAGTTCGTATATTCGGTTTCGGCGCATCCCATGTCACGGAAAGTGACGTCATATCTGAAATCTATTCGAAACTAAAAATATTGGGTTTGTTTACAGTGTATCAAGAGTCAATATGCACTGCCCAATATTTTTATCTAGATGTTGATAACTCAAAATTACCCAAGAATCCTAGCAAAGGCTGCAACTAAACCGAATAGAGTATCTGTTCCATAATTCAAACAAATTTTGGAATTTCCTTGAAATTTATTGTATACAAATTTTTACCAACTATGAATTGAATGTAACAGCAAAGTCCCAGATTCAATTCAGCGAATCCAATGTAGCAGATTGAAATTCAAAGAGTGATGTATGAAAGTCCAACCAATGTTTATCTGATTTATTCATGAAATTTGTATCAGGCTATTTAGGAATTTGGACTTCTGATATTATTTCTGAACTTGAAAAACCTATGGATATCAAGTTCCATGATGATTGGAAGATTATCAATTAAGAGTAAGACCATATGCGTCATCACGGTTTCCCGTAGGTACCATACAAAGGTTAATCCGCGGAAGTGCAGAAAAACTTTTTTCTTACTCCGTTAACAGTAAACTGTAATTTGCATCGTAAAGCAGGGAATTTCGCTTTGATGAAGCAGACCTTCCGCGTAACTTCTTTCGGACTTCCTAACGCAGAAGGTATATACATGTATATATATATATATATACATAAGCCCGCTATGGGGATGGGCACGTGCACCGTTTCGCAATATCGCACAAATTGGATTAACGTCCCTCGAGGTAGCTTCATGCGTTTTTGTTCCCTCGGCTAAAGGTCAGGGATCGAGGAAGCGTATAAACCTGACGTAACTCGCTGCTACCCAGAAACTACCTCCTGTAAATCTCGACAAGGTAATGTTTAGAAGACATAAATACAAATTAAGTAAACAAGCTGCACTATCAGGTGACAAGAAATCGCACTCTAATTTTATAAGTACATAATTATTATCAACAGCGAGGGTTGCACTTATGAATTACGATTTTCATGCGTGTTTATCGTTGGATTTTATCGCGTTAAATTGAGACTGCCGCCCTACGCTGGACGCTGGTGAAATTATAATACCTATGAGAGTTCAAAAAATTCTCATTTCCCCGATTGCGTCTTGTGTGGTACATGAAATTCAGCGTTTTCGTGCTGTGGAATATCCGAAGATCCTGGCGAAAGAGCGTACTACGCTATCATCTGGAGCACATATTGCACACCTATATGTAAGTCCGCTGCGGTGTTGTGCGAGGAAAATGAGAATATTCAAATGTAAGTGAAATTTCTCCATCGTGTATATTAATAAAGCTATATTTATACCTATACTTTAACAAAACTTCACTATTTCGTGATTTACAGTGTGCGTATTTTTCCTTATCTCCAAATGACTTGAAATTTAAGAATCACAATTTGAACTCATCATTTCAGTGTTCACAATGGTGAATCTAATATCGCGGTCGAAAATCTGAAAATTGTTTGGATTTCAGGAGGGAGGGGTGGGGGTGAGAACGCTAAATATTACATGTCAAATCTCGAAATTCAAATATTTAAAATAGTGGATCCAAAAAGTCACCCAACTGTTTTTTCGAATTTTGACTTCAGATTTGTAATCAGTCACCTCATAAATACCTCAGAGTATTAAGTCCCAACCAAATCAATTAGCCTTCTATATTTTCACCGGCCACTCGGAATTCTCAAATTTTGAGTTTAGATTCCTAAATAACAACTAAAAAAACTCATGAATAACCAATTTTGAGTCAATTACTGATAAGGAAAAATGTATGTCCCGAATGGGTGAACAACCAGCGTTGCCTGAAGACTGTTAAAGATGGTTACCCTAATGGGATTTTGTATGTCTTATGGGATTGGGTGTTGAATGGCTCCCGCCGATCCTTATTCTTAAGCTTATCGCCTCACCCAGGCCCACTCACAGAGTACTGATCACGAAAATTTATCGAGGGTGGAATGATCTTTAAATTCTTCCATGAACGTACCGTACTAAATTGTGTCAGCCACAGACTTATAGAGATAGACTGCGCGGTCTGTGCACCGAATTGAAGCTGTAGTTAAAAAGAGAGCGCAGCAGCCGAAGCCGGATCTCTCACTTTAATCGGTAACTTGGTGAAGGACCGCCTGACGGCTATTCGCCATTTTTTCGATCGTGCAACAGAGAGATCTGGCTGCAACTGTTGCTTTCTCTTTCGAATTACGGCTTCAGCTCGGTTCACGGACCGCGCAGTCTATGCCTATAAGTCTGTGACGATAGATTCGTAAGTATATGTGCGCTTGAAAAATTTAATTTATACTTGAGTACATCCTCATTTTTCGACTATAACACTGCCACGGACTTACTATCCGCGAGTTTATAGTGCTTAATCATAAAATAATATGTTACACATAAATTCACTCAAAAAATTTACCTTTCTCGGGGCCTGTCTATGACGCCTTTGCAGCTGGCAACAGAGTCCACGACTAATGTCACATTCCCCGGACATGTTGCATTCTTCGCCTGAAATATAAAAGATTTCAATCGTATTACAGTACGTGAAGAAAAAGAAGAAACAAATAATTTCAGAGTAGTTCAACCACTGACTGTATTGCTTGTTTGAGGTAACCGGAGGTTGACAAGAACGAGTTTCACCAGCCACTTCGGCGCACATCAGCCCGGTTTCGCAATCGTTGTCTCTTCGGCATAACTCGCCCTGTTTCAGTCCATAGGCGAACAGGCAAGATCCGATAACTGAACAGTAAAACACTACGTTACTGGATTCTTGATATCAAAATCTTCTGGTTGTCGGTGTTAGTAGTCGATGAAAATTCTCTTTATTTGTTTCGAGTATCCCGATCGTCAAACATCATGAATAAAATAATAGATATGATTTTTGAAGTAGAACGCGGTGGTATGAAGGAGTCAAATTATGACGTGACTTTTTTCGAGGTAATTTCAAAATTGTAGAAACGTTCCAAATGTACGTTCCGGCCACAATTTCAAGCTTCGAGATTACAAGTGACCCAAAAAGATGATTTTCGACTGTCACCCTTACCTCCGTCCACGTCGACGCACACAGATCCTGGGCAACAGTGTTCATTGGCCGTACACCGTTTCCCGTAACAGGGTTCTTCCAGCTCGTCCTCGACCAAATCTCCGTATACGTCAACGCCTCCGAGTCTCTGTGTGACGTAGCAAGCGATTTGTACGTAGGTACAGTAAAGTTCATTAATGCCTTGGGCTTCCGGTTAACTTGTTTGCGGTCCGAAACAGGGTGTGAGTTCGATTCTATTAGAATTATGTGACAACCATTGGCGATGCAGCTGACGCTGACATGAGAAAATAGGATCCATTGTCACATAATTCATATAGAATCGAACTCGCATTTTATTTTGGACCGAAAACAAGGTAGCCGAAAAGGAAAGGCATTAATGAACATTACTGTATATTGTACATTACAGGCGGCATCGTATACATGCGAAATTACTTGCAGCGTTATAATCGACACGTTGAATAAGAGTTCATCTTAAATGTGAAGTTAACCACGTTATTGTGGCACAGTCAATTAACTTATGGTTTATAGTCAACTATACCGGTGAAGCTTTCCTTCCTGCGCATAATTACGCACAGTGTTAAGAATGCCTGTGTCGGAACGTCATTGTATTTCCATCGACTTTGAACCGAGTATGCTCAGTAAAAAAATACAACCCTGTAATTTACTCCGTGTGGAGGTGAAATAATAAATAAATAAATAAACAAGTAAATGGGCATATTAAATTGATGGTCCTAACACGAGGATTGTGGGTATTAACAAATGGGCGGAACTCATAATGTGGCTGGTTGGCCAAAGACCGATACCTTTTATCATTTTGGTCATGAGGTTGCCGTACAGCATGTATTCATCAAATTATCAAGTTCATAGGTTATGAGAATATTTTTGAGAATTTTTGAAAATAGGAAATATTGAGATTGTAAGAAAAGCTCAGATATCGATGATTTATTTGTAATCACTTCAGTATGGTTAAAAATCTGGCAGATTCGTTGGATTTCATACTATAATGGCTCGTTTTACTTAGACGATAATTTTTTTAAATTTGACAGAAATATTGTTGAAACATTTGATTTTACTACATTGTGCTGATATTGATTACGATTAGCAAATAGCAATATTGAAGTGAGTACTTGAAGAAAATCCGTTTCCGTGATTAGGTAGATAAATAGTCTTCTGAATGATCTGTGCCATAGTAGGGTAAAATCATATGAATCTACTTATAGATATTCAACGACTTTGGAATGATTTCAAATGAAGAAACGATATCCAAGCTGATTTTTTTATAACCCCAATATTTTCTATTGTTACATATTTTTAAAAAGATCTTTGTGGCTTACAAATATGATAATTAGATTAATAATCAATATCCGATTATCTCATAGTATACGATTAATGAAAAGCATTGATTTTTCGCCAACTAGCCCCCTTAATGTTACATTTTGTCATATGCGAGAATTTTTTATCCGTAAGGACAAGTAAGTTGAAGCCCAAGCATGTTCAATCCAAGAGATCAGAAATTAATGCCGCGTTTATCTGTCAGCATAAGACTTTTTTTTTTTTATTCCACGGCTTAATAGAAAAGTTCTAGGAATTTTCTTACTTTTGTATTTCAGTAACTTGAAGAAAAGTGAATGCCTCATGTTTTTTTCGTTTCAATTCATTAAAAAAAGTTGAAGCAGATATACAATAACATAAATAACAAATTAACAAAAGTACTAACAATAAGTAACCTGACTCATGCTGAAGTATATGATCAAAAACAGTGAAATTCAATTGCATATAACTTTTGCAATTACCCTTTAAGGGGAATGAAAAAATGCGACCTAATAATGATTTAAAAATACTCTACTTTATGCATACACGAAAAGCAGGGATTTTTTCCTCGTGAAACTTTCCTACGACAATTAAGTGTGCTTATTATAATGTATGTAAAACACACACTTCCATTCCTAAATGAATTTTCAAGCAGGCTTGTTTGTTAACTTTATTAACCTATGATGAATATTCATCACATGTAAACAGGATTCGCATATCAATGATTGCGAGCTTGTTGACACAGTATATGTATAGCGGTATTTCTAGTTTCCCAACTAAAAGCTTAATTGTATTAAAGGGTTGAGATGTGCTACATGAAAATTATTATAGCCTGCATGATCGAGTCGGTTCAATATTGAAACCAAAACACTTGGTTCGGCAGCCTGAGGCTCTTACAATTTCCAACCAATCTGGCAGCTTCGAAGTGAACGAAAATATTTTTCTTATAATATAAACAGCAAAAAAATTCAACACGATTCACTGGTGTCAGTGGCAGTTAAAAATCACACCTAACATACATAACATGCCGCAAGTCGAGGTATAACAAGCGTTTTGCGCATGTACGCAGTGCGCTTAAATTAAACACGCAATACCGTAATCAACGATAAACTCAGCATAACTATAATTACGTAGATCGATTACAATAAGTATTCAAGTCCCTAAAGGCTATTTTTGAAACACGCTTGCTCTTGCGTAATTTAATATATTGGAACCAGAACTTAAAAAGTCTCTTTCTACGAGCTCGACCATTCTCAATACACATCTAACTTTAACGCGAATGGTACGTGGACCAATATTCCGTAACCCATCACATTATGCAGGTGCACATCGTAATTCGATTGCACAAATAAAATCTGGTAACGGCGCATGCCGCGCATAAAAATTCAGAGGGCATAGTCGCCCAACTGAACTCTGACCGAAATACTAGAGGACATTTGCCGCTATTGATTCACCTGTCGCGAATCCCTAATCTCGCAATGGTATTGATGTCCCGAGGGTGTGCGAAAAGGTTAAATTGAACCCGTTTTACCTGCATAAAAGCGGGCTGACCGCCGCGGTGGCCTCCGTGACCCCCGTAGCCAAGATTAGCCAACATCTCCGGACTAAAACGATTAAAGAGACCGCCCCAGCCATGGACTTCTCCTAGTTGCATGACAGAGCAAGCCACAAGGACCAAAGCCACACCAGTATAGGACTTCATTATCGATATTGCTCGAAGTTTCCTTAGCACTGTGCACTGGAACCAATGCATAGCAGAAAATCAATACAGACAAGGTAGGTATTATGCTAATGCAGAATGTCGGCATGAATTGTACTTGCAGATATGCTAATGTGTGAAATGACGGTGAACATGTTCAATCTTTCCATTCGCTGGACAGAATCACAGCATTAGGCAGATTTCAGTCGTATGCAACAAGATTGATCGTCGTATTGGGAGATAAAATTAAATTAATCTATAATCGATCGAATTTCTTGATTCATTTAACGTGAAATAAACGTTCTTGATGCAAATTCAATCGTTCATGTATAATGTAATTTAATGCATACAGTGAACTTACTATTCATAACCTACACAACTCTCCGTGAATGACTGGAGTAGCTTGATACAGTAGTTAGAAAAGAAAAAAAAAAAACACCCGCTAGTTGTAAAATCTCGAAAGATTTACCGAAAGGACCTGCAGCAAGCCTGCTAACAATACGGATCCACCTAGCCAGGGTCTCAGGCCTGTAGCCGACTGGATGAATTGGCAAGCTCGGCGCAGGTATAGAGGTAAAATGCTTTATACACTAACTCAGACCTTGCGAAATCTTTCGGGAAACTGTACGTTGTCGTGAGAATGATATTGCCGGGCGTCAAATTAACATTTGCCTATCGATTACTTACAAGTTGCAATCTCGTACCAAACTGCCCTGACAATGAGACTACGTCAAGACGTAATTTATTGTAATATCGCTCCGCATGCAGGGGAAGTTGGTTAAAAAATGTGACAAAGACGGAAGTTATAATAATTAAAAGAGTGTATATCGAGCTATTTCTTTGAAATTATTCATGAGAAATTGAACACAGGGTGAATTAGTTTGAATGTTAGGAATTCTGGGTACCTATTACCGATCGACATTTGTTTCGGGGTCAATGATTGAAGAGCGTCGGGGAGGTCAACCAGTCGTGAACAACGAGGCAAATATCGGTCGGTAAAATATACTCTCAGTTACCGAAATGCAAGCTAATTTTGATAAGATGTACGCTAAATTGCATAGATGCAGGTGCATTTACCCTGCGTCAAATAGCCCATGGAACATTTTCATTCACATAGGCATATCGCATAGTTAATCGCAGTCAACGATGATTTCAGGATCTTACTGTCGAGTTTTGCGATTTTCGAAAACGGTGCGTTTGCATAAATCACATACGTTTTGGAAGATACAATTCGAACTCAGAGATTACGCGGGACTGCGTAAGTACTGTTATTGTTTGTAGGAGAAAACAGGGCGAAAAAAATGCCACGAGAAAGGATGAGATATTTGATTGTTCCACCAAGTTTTGGAAAAACGGAGGATCTCATAACAAGAGAGCATCGCAGCAACTTACATTATCGGATATACAGCGCCTCCCTGAGGGTCGTTCGTTCCTGGGACGCGGGGGTTTAGCTGGGAGCTGCTTGTTCGTGGGTGGACGAAACGGACTCGGAGGTGGAAGATGACTGAACGCCAACAGCCTTTTACCTTGAATCTATACCCAACCAGCAGTTCCGAGCGCGAGCAGAGTTTGCCGGGTTCTGAGCGCACGCGCTGAGGTTCCAGGCACCTGACGTTACCTCATCCGCGTTGGGGTTCGCGGTTCAATTTCCCCCAATTCCAACCCGCGTCATTCCTGGGCGCTTTTTGCAAAGCCCTCTTTCTGTCATCCCGGGCGATACACCGTCCCTTAGTCTGCTACATTTCCATTCGCACATAAAACAATTACCACAGGGCGTCTGACTGGGGTGTTTCAACATTTTCATTTGTCACGCATCACAATTGGGAAAATTTTCGTTTCTTCTTTACGAGTCTCCGAACGGCCTTTTCCTCCCATAATCGTTCTCTGTAAATTTCTTGCGGACACTCGGAATATGATAGCTTTGCTAAAGCTTGTGAATTGACATTTTCAGTGAGCGTCTTAGGTTCTCAGCATGTTTCGCGATCGTTCTACACTTTGCATAACGATATTCTTGTGTAGTCTGCTAATATTCCGGAAAAAAATCTAACACTCTTGATATTCCTATACTGTACAGAATCTTCTGGTCTTAAGATTATTAGACAAATTTGAATTATCGGGAGGAGATCGCTGGGATCTTATAGGAACTTGGAGATGGAGATGAAGATACGAAAGTATCAACTTTCGTAAGTCTCGAACTACTTGCTGTTCCATTTGTTCAGCTTGATTCTAATTATTATTCTCGTAACCCTGCACAGCTTGGATAAGTTCAAGGCTTCATTGCTTGGCTTGTTTTTAATAAATTGAGGTAGCTTGTTTCACCAGAAAAATATGAGATTGGGTCATCTGTATTGCATGTGGTATCATTTGAAAAAATAAAAAATTGAATCAGAACTTGTTTACACCAAAGTTAGAATGAGTTTGAAGCTTTATTGATCGCTGCCGTACTTTTAAAACCACGGCGGGGACTTCGGCGTATCAAAAGTTATAACGAGTTGCAAAGAAAAATGGAGAGCTAAATTTTATGTGAAATTTTTCTGATGCGTGAAACGGTAGGTAATCACGGTTGTTACATGAATCGCAAATTGTTATTAACGTCTTTGAACCTATGTTATTGTATAATTCTATGCAATAATATGTTCAGAAAGCGACGCGATTGTCATTTTCGGCGTTACATAAGAATATGAGGCTGAAAAAGTGGTTGAATCTTATTAATTTACATCTGGAATTACAACTCGATTATAGTTTGTTTTTATTAAAAGTATGTAGATCGAATCTTACATATTCAAAATTAGAATTATAAAGCACTGTTGTTGTCAACCATTTCGCTTGGTGATCACAATTCACTTCAAACTCGGAGAGTGTTCTTGAATATTTTACCTTCTTTGCCAGAATTCTATTTATTTTTATTCTTTTATTAACTGTAGTAAGGTTACCGGAAAGCAAATGTTAAAAAGTCTTTACATTTTCCCCACGTTCAATTATCCTTTGATTTCTTTTAGCAGATTCTGAACAGATACTTCCAGCATTCATTCTGCCCTATTATTTCAAGAATAGACACTGGCAAAATCTCTCAATCAGGCGCAGGAACTCGAGCTAATAAAGGAGCTTGAACACTATATTTACTTGGAGAATTTGCTAATTTGTGCAGAAGCTGAAGGGATCCGTGGTTAATGTGCGGGGTTTTTATACGATGAAATTAGCGGTAGAGCAAGGTTCACGATCAGGTCACTTGGGAGTTTTCCGACGATCCCAAACTTATTTGATACAGTATTATACCCGCCTCAATTTTGGTAAGTTGATGTTGACCTTTTAAATGGCAACCATCACTTACTTTGAGATCAACTATGAGACTACGATGAAAAACTCCCACTTCGAAGAACGTACATTATATCTAATTTAACATTTCAACCATGAAACACATAGCTTTAAGAAACTGAACCCTTCGCCGGAGTGAAAAATGAAGATCTACAGAAATGCTCGTTACAGTAGTTTCTCTTATTACCCTTAGAAGCTTTGAAATATTACACGGGATGAATGGAAGAAAAGGAAAGGAGGAAGAGATGAGGAAGAATGAACTGCCGAAGGTTGAGGGGCAGCTGCGTCTATCGAATTACTAGTCAACCAAGTATTTGCAGAAATAACGTGAATCAATTCGAAATCCTTCAGTCCTGCTTGGTCGCCGCTCATTTCACAGGGATTTTATAAACTCAGTCGTAATGATGACATTAAAAGCAGATTCCACACAACCGGGTGGTAGGAAGAATATATATATACCGTTATTCGTTGTTGCCATAATATACGGGGTCTCCCGACGATCTCTGTTCAAGCTGTGTCCTTCCATCCTGCTATCTTCCTCTTTCTCTACCGTATTGATCCACCTGAGCCGTGTGCTCGCCTGGTAGTCCTTGTTTCCCGCCGCGGCACTCTGTTGCTCGCACTACGTATTTTCGCCAGGTACGTAATACCTTCGCAAGCGAAGCACCCCCTTTCTATTTTTTACCGAGGGGATAACTGGATAGGTAATTATACCATGTTGACGTACATGGGACACACAATGCCAGTGCTCTGGGTGCTGTGTGGTTCGGATTGCCTCATTAATTTGATAATGCACGAGGCTGACTTCGTTAACGCGCCAGAGCTGTGATCCGAGTCCAAATTCGTATCCGCTATAACAGAGTTCATTAAGTATATACGCTAAGTTTGCAGTGCTATAATGGTATTGCACGGGCTTCGACTGAGGTCTATTTCTTGAAATACCGTAAACACAGAAATATGATATAACGAAGGTTCGAAAGTACAACTGAAATTAAGCCAGTTGAATTTAGTTGAAACAATGTATCCCTAACACGGAATAAAATTGAGCAAAAAAAAAAAATATATATCAGCTACAATACTACAATTATTGATGACTGAACACATACCGCTATCGAATCGTTTCTACAATGAAAAAATTGCAACGGATTACCGATTTTAATGAATAGGTCTCACTTTGTTCGTAAATGAAGTCTCTACAATTATACAAAAACAGATTTTAGATAACGGTGGAGTATTTGTTATTAAGAAATTCATTCACCATTAATCACTTGTAATGATTTCATTAATCATGTTTTTTAATCAGCTGAAGAGGCAAGCAGAAAATATGACTTTGCCGATTTGTAAAGATTCATTACGACCAAAATAATGCCTGGTTCAATAAAATTGTTCACATGTCCTGATTTTTTCGCTGTATAAATGATTTATTATTCGAATCTCTCCGTAGTCTTCAATAATTATGCTATTTAGGCTGAAATTGATGTTTCTTTTTTATTTTTTGTTCCGAGGGAATATCGTTCCGACTAAATCTACCTTGACGAACTTCAGTTGTACTTTCCAGTCTTTGGCCTTACATGAAATTTAGGTCTTCACTCGTTGACTGGACTGTACGTTTGGTAAATCCTTAACCTTAATGCGAAAGGAAGCGTCGACAGTCTTTTACAAAGTCCATTTTCACCTTTGTATTTATTGAGGTGTGAAATTTCTATAGTCATCTTGTCGAAATCAATTAATCGAATGTTGAAAACGTGTCACTTTTGCTACAATTGGAAAAGTATCTTCGGAAATATAAATGGAGTTTTCCTCGTCAAATGTTACGTTTCACAGCGTTCGAGACGTGGGTGCGGTTTGTTACATTTGACAGTTATGCCTTGTCGTTTTGCGTGTCTTTTACAATAATTTTATTGTCAACAGGTATTGAAATTATTACCATGAGTGAAATGAAATTGTATACTCAATGTAGAAATACGAGTTGATGAATGCTCCAATACTCATGAAAACAATGCAACGATAATGATTAATCGTTATTGAGATGATTGATAGATTATAATTATTAAACTTTCCTATAGTTGTTTGTGAAATGGCTCGAAGAGACTTACGATTTCACACTGGCTACGGAGGTTTAATCTGTAGTGAATTTTATCGACTTTTCGCCAAATCTGAAACTCGATTTGAATAAATCGGTACCGTTTATTCGCGTTATATTGTCAATGAAACCTGTGAACTGTGTGCTTCAAATTTTGCGGCACTAAGCCAGCTGTGTAGGAAGAGTAAGAATGGCATTAAAGGCAGGGTGGTAATTTCACAACGGAGCTTAATATATTTGAAAGCGTTGCTTTCGCAAAACTGAAAGGCTCACAGTTGAATTAACCGACCATGCGCCGATCGATGAATTAATAAGCGGTTGACGGTGAGCGCGAAGAAAGCACAGTAGGCAACTAAGTTGTATAAAAATACCTTTAATAAATAAGTAACACCTAACAATGAATAAATTATTATTCTAAGCGGTAAGGACATTCACACATTATTTTTTAAGTAATTTTCACACTTGCATACATACATAACCACCTGTTATTCTTTACTATATACATTAATAGTAACGTCTAGTATGTAAACTTGTTGCAATTAGCCGATGAATCGATCCAGTTAATAACCAATAAATTAGGGGAGACCTTTCTCTGAGCAATAAATAGGTATTATTACTGTATATCGACTTATACATAAAGCCGAAAGACAACTGTCCACCGGGGAAGTTTAATTCTTTCACGTGCATGGGAAACCTCTTGTTTCCACGAAATATCCAAGCTTCCATATGCTCCAGCATCTTTAGCAGCATCAATGGAAATATAAATAGGTGTGCGACCCGATTGAATTCCGTGAATAGAAATATTCCTCAGTTTCAACGATTACACAGTGACATATATCTATATATAATATTATATATATTATATATAATAGTATCTTATGTTCTATATCCATGGCGAGATATAGAAAGATAAAAAAAAGAAATTTAAATATGCAGATCGTGTTTGAGAGCGAAGGGAAACATTGAACATTCGTTCTCTTCGACTCGTTCGACTTCACGTAAGTGAGCCAAGGGAAAGAGCGATAGGAAGTCAGTCGAAATACAGTCAAGCACATTGACGTCGTTAGAAACGAAGGAGTAGCAATTGGAAATTAATATACTTTGAAATTCGAGCTCAAAAATGAGACAATCGAACGGTGTCGCTACTACACGCAATGTTTGAGCTGATCTACTTTGGAGTATTAGCTTCAGACACCAGTAATACTGTGCAGCCATGGCTTAAAGTAAGTTGTTCTCATGTAAACACCAGGAAGATAGGGAGCAGCGCACTTGATGCCGTGGGAAACAGTCCCCGCCAATTCCCACCTGCCGTCGGAACGTTGTAGCATCAGAGGTCCGCCACTGTCACCCTGGAAACGGAAACATCAATTGTTTTATGGCGACTACGAAGTGAAATACGTAATTCGAAAAGTGTCTTCGTTGATTGACTTAGTTTGTGTATACTTTGATTGAAAAAAATTCAAGAATGAATACTGATTTTGATTCCGACCTCACAGGAATCCCTTTGTCCATTGGCGTAACCTGCGCACAAAAAGCTGTCAAGAATGAGCTTCCGATGACCGATGGTCTGGAACATCTCTTGACAAACTTTATTTTCCATAATCGGCACTTCGACCTCTTGTAGAACGGAAGGAACTCCGCCATCTGTAACGATTGAGTAAACCATTCTGAGAATTCGTTCATCACTGGATGAAGTGGATGTTCGTTACATGATATTGATGGTATTTTTGTTTTAGGGATGAAACCTGTGTTTCCATGTTTATCGGTGAGTTCCTCGACTGTACGTAATCACGTAACATCAAATCTTAAAAAATGAGCAAAACGTAATTTTAACGCGCGATGATTTTTAGACTATGTAGGTGTAGATCTTTTGCAGTTTCTGGATCATTACACGCAGAATTTTCGTCCAAGGAAGATCGACTCATGAGAGTAAGTCCATATTAGATCCAGTGAACCCTGAATACGTTAGTACAGTGAAGTCGAATTGATTATTCACAATGGGGTAGCGGAAACTAGCAAAGGGATACTCACTGTATTTAAGTCTCCCCCATCCAGTGACTGTAGCCATTCTTCCAGTAAAGTCTGCGCCGTCATCTGGCATGCAGATCGGAACTATGTGCATATCGAATGCTACTGGTGTTTCCATCTCCAGAATAGCCAAATCATTTTCGAAGGTTGCTGGGTCGTAGTTACGGTGAACAATAACTCGTTTAACGTTCCGAGATACGCTACGCTTTGTCTCGTGTTCGCCGGTGATATCAAACTCGCCGAGTACTGCCACAAGCGATGCCAGGAATCTGTCGATAGCGTTTAAAATATCGATATTAGCTAAATACATATAGGCATGTGATATTGGGGCACATATCCAAGACCTACACTTTTGTAATGAATGTATGAGTCGGCAATTTCTTGCACAGTCCATTAAACCACTCCCAGATAAAACATGCAAATCACGTCCTTGTGGAGAATTTTCATGCTTTATCAACCATCGGACCAAACTGATACATAGTTATTCTGGGCTCTATATGGAATACATCAACATACCACAGTAACTATTATACTCACCCTGGTTGACAGTGGGCAGCGGTGGTGACATATTTGTTTGTGATAAGTACACCGCCACATTTATTTTTTGTGAATAATCCCAACCAAGTTGCCTCACGTACAAGAACTTGCCAGGGCCATTCGCCAAACTTGGCCGCTTTTCCTCCAACGATTCTCCCTGTTTTCATCAACGGCCTAACGCCGCAATCTGTGGAAATCAGGAAAAACGTGTACTATCGATTGCTTTATTGTTATTGGTCAACATTGGAAAATTATATGAGAAATTGACCTCTTTCATAATTTGGTTTATGACTGCTGGCGCTTATTTCGGTAGAACTCACTACAGGCCTTTCAGTTTCTATGGAAGTGAATTCCGTATTTGTGGTAGTAGGCACAGTTGGCTTCCTGACTGGTTTTGGTCTCTTGCTGACGGTTTGTGGTGGTTTTGTGGTCGTGGCACTTGGTGTAGCTGGCTTCGGTTTAGTCGTCGAAACTTTTAGGGGTCGGGTAGGTTTGGTGGAAACAGTCACAGTCTTTTGGGTTGTCGTAGACAAGCGTGTTGGCGGTCGTTTAGTGGGAGTCGGCTTCTTGGTGGGGGACGGAGATGACGAAACTGTTGGTCTACGAATTGGCTTCTTCGTGGTGACAGTGATGGGTGGTTTTTGACTAACTGTGGGTTGAGCAGGACTTTGCGTTGTCGTGTTTGTCTTTTTCTTGTAAACTACATCACCCAAGTCGTCGAAGTTATCCTGAAGCGACTCAACAATCTTATTGACAAAGACATCAACCTTGTTTCCTAGAACATCGTCTTCGATAAAGGCTGGCGTTGGGATATCATTCTCGTCAATATTTTGGAAATCGGGATAAAAAGTTTGATTGAACGATTCAACAATCGTGGGTTTTTCCTGTTGCGAGGATGGAACAGACATGTTTAGGTTCGGATTCCTGACTGGTGGGAAGTTATTGAAATCATCAGGAGCCGTTGTCTCGTCTTCCGGACTCACCGGCGTAGCAATTCCTTCATTACTTACAAAGATCGGGTCTTTAAAGATTATTGGATTGTGTGCAATTATAGTTTCCTGGGGCCAGGTGACAGACCCAGAACCAGGCTGACTGTATGACGGTTTAAGATGGAAAGCTGGCTTCTCTGACCACGTGGAAAGAGTTACGGGTGATATTGGAGGCTTTTTGGTCTCGATTTCGTAATAAACCGTAGCATCCGGTCTCTGAGAGTCAACCGCTTGGTGAACCGTCGGCCTCACAGTTTGAGGTGTTCCCGCTGGTTTTACAGTGGTCTCGCTGTTGACGACGATGGGCTTTGTACTGGTGGCACCGTCTTTCAAGTCAACGCTTATGTAACTGGAGGATACTACTCGTGTGTTATTGGACTCCATGTTGTTGGTCGATATGACCGTGTTTATGTTGTGCGTTATAGTTGTTGAAAAGGCGGGTTTCTTTGAAGCAACAGGCTCGGCAGTAGTCGGGGGCCGTCGTTGAGGTGTTTTATGGTCACCTTTCGTAACATATTCAGTTCCCAGGGGACCCAAAACGATCACAGTTGGCGCAGGTGGATTAGTAGATGGTCTGTTTGAGTATATATTTTGAGTAGATGAACCAGTGTTGTACGTTCCCTGAGTAGATGATATCGGTGTATAAGTCTTCACAGGAGTATCGTGAGTATCCGCTTTGTCAGGATTCTCGGCATGTTGAGTTACCTCATAATCGTAATATACCGAACCTTGATTGGGTTTGTAAAAAGTGTATGGAAAAGTGACTGTTGTCGCATCAGGCCGAGCAGATGGACGAACAGAAGGAAACTTGATTTCTGGTGGTCCGACGGACGTTCCGTCAATGCTCGCCCATGTTTGTATGCCAGAATCGTCGTCATGGGGGTCAGGATGGGAATTGGGCTCGGGAAGGGGTTCAGGTTCTGGGGTTGGGTTACTATCATTTAACAGTGATATGATGTGATTAATCGAATTCTCTTCGTGGTCAAGAACATCGTGTTTTTTGTTCCCAGATTGAGTTTCGTATGTGATTGTTGGTACTCTAATCAACTCATCTTCTTGTGCATACGTTGTTGGTGACATTGGAGTGGTAGGACCATTCTTCGCGGTTGAAATGTACTTGGTATTCTTTTCTGACATTACTTCGTCTGCCCCTGTGACCAAGTGATCTTCCTCCGGAGATTTTGACGATGCTTTCAACAAGTTACTGTTTATTGTTGAGGTACTGTGGACGCTGACAGGTTTTTCGTGCCCCAGCCCAGGCGGCTTTGCGTTTGGCCTCTGCGGTCTTGAAGGCAGCGAGTACAGTTCGTAAGTTACAGATGACATTTGTTGCGCATTGTTGGGTCTCTCAGTTACCGTAGGAACCTTCTTGGTTGAAATGCCGTGAGCGATCGATGGAGTAAGAGACGACTCCATTTCGGTGGCGATTTTCTGAGTCAAAGCTTCTACCTTCTGAGTAACTTCTTCAACTTTTTGCATTATTGCGTCAGGAAGCTTCTGAGTGTTTGGCCTGTGGATATTTGACTGATCAGTTCCACTATTAGGCTTTGATAAAGAAATAGATCCCGGTATGAAGAGGTCATCGGGATTATTACTTTCGGTAAATAAGCTACCATTCTCATTCAGTAATATCGTATCGGGACTTGAATGGTTGTTATTACCAATTCCCTGCGAAAACAAAACAGGCAACTGATCGACCGGATCAGCAATTTGCAAGACTTGATCAGGATTTAAAAAGGTTGTTACGGTGTCAATGTCTCCTGGGTTTTGACTATTCTGAATATTGTTGTTGGAAGCTGAATGGGTGATTAGTCCAGGTAGCCGCAAATCGTCCAAGTTGCTTTGCTGCTGCAAGAGAGCAGAAAAGTCAGATTCAAGATGACTCACGTCAACTTGAGGAGTTTTTGTTTTATCTTGAGTACTGCTAGTGTGATGAAGGGTTGAGGAAGGTGGTCTAAACGTTGAAATTTTGATATTCATATTTCCTCCAGCTCCAAGAACCTCTGAGAGTGTTGGTATGTCTGGTCTTCTTATGTCGGAACCATCTACGACAGTTGTTTGACTATTTTGTCCTTGACTGGGAACTTGCGAAGGTACTATCCCCATTGGAGTTCCGTCAGGATTCAGAAGAATCGGCATGTCGGGAACGTGATCAACTTCATAGATATTTTGGAGTCCTGCGGTACTCGGGCCAGTCTCATATAATTCTTCAGCCGGTCGTTCGGAAGGCAGCTGGCAGCAAGCGCCGAACAGAAATCCGTCCATACATGCACCAACAACTTCGCCACTTCTTCGTGTGCATTCATGGTTGAACATGCAAACGGCTGGTTCGTTTGAGACAATTCTAGTTGGGTGTGTGGGTTGGCATACTTTGGGAACTATCCTGTATCCACCGAACAATTTTCTGCCTGAAATTGGTAAATAAAGTACCGGTTACTCGATTTATTCTCTTCAACAAGAATAATACGTTAACGTAAAATAGTGAAAGTTATAATTCTTATTACACGGGTACTCATAGTTGTATCCAATTTTGTTAGATCATGATAGAGAAATATTAAGTGTCGGTGGGTATCACAGCCCGCACGTCTTTACTTCCTATCAATCTATACAGTTACACGCGCACGCGGAATGTTGCATATGATTTCAGGAAATGCACTGTATGTACATTTCTCAATATAACTTGACCCGTGACCTACTTCATTCTGGTGGCCCTAAACTTCTTTTATAAAACTGAATAAAATAGGTCCCTATGCTAATTAGCTCGCACGCCCGAGGCCGTAACCGTGATCGTTTCAATCTACTCAGCATCAGCTGGCTGCCAATACCAAGTAGCTCGTTAAATTGGACAACTCTCGAACATGAATGGCAACAAGGCAATATTCAGTACGCATCCTGATCTGGAAATTAGAAATGTGTCATCAGACGCCACCACTATTACTAATGGTCAAACTAGAACATTCTTATTTTGCTGATCGAAGGTTTCCAATACATTGCTAACCTATTCGTTTCTATTATGGTTAGTCACTAACGATTGATACCCGTGCATCTATATGCCAGCTCGCACTTTCTTCCGACAATTTCTCTTTGTCAATTTCATTTCAATGCACTGCAGGTTCTTCGCTAATTGAAAGTATTGTTTGTAACGATGATAAACAAGTATAATGGTAATGAACAAGCGGGTATACCTTTTGCTTGAGGCACGTAGGACACCGAGAAGGCGGATGTCGTCACTAAGATTGTGAGGAAGACGTACGCTTTCATGTTTCTTCTCGGAACCATCTGAAACATTTATGATCGATTGAAAAGTAATTGATAATTACAAATTTTAGGCCAGTACTACTACTTTTGTGCAATGAATTACACTTGGAATTACGTAATTATACAACATAGTTGGCGTATATATGGTCGTTGTCAGCATCCTTCTACTTGTATAGGTGCCCATCGTAACCCGGTGAACCGTTAAAAGAAAATATCGGTGGGTTAATGTAAGCCTCAGAAGTATATATCGTCGCAAAGAAGCAGCTATTTCTGACATTATCGATCTTTTGTTCTACTCTTTTTGCTCTTTTCACATATTGAACTAGAATTCAATATTGGATAAGTAAGTAGGTGCTGTCAAAAACTAGGCCCCTGCCAAAATTGTGTGAAATGGTTCGAACTTCAAGTTTTCAGGATCACCGATATGTCTGATCAAACGGGAAATGGACAAGGAGGTGTAAATCAATTATACTGTTATCACTCCTATCGACGCCAATGCGCTCGTACTTGACGCACCGCACAGCTCTCCACGCGTTTCACGCACAGGTTTCGTTCATACACATGAAATCCCGTTATCCGCAACCGAGCATAGCCATGGTATGGCATACTGAACTGAAAGAAGAGAGAGAAGAGAGAAAGATAGGGAGATGGGAAAACAGAGAAGGAAGAAGACGAAGCAGAAGACAGAGAACGAAACGAGACAGGCAGAGGTAGCGAGCAGGTAGTATCATGGTGGTGTAGGTTCACGAAGGCACAAGCCACCGGTAACCTAGTTACTAGATTCCCGGGCTGCACCATTCCAACCGAGCCTTTCGGTCGTTGGCGAGAAAACTAATAAAAGAAGAAGGGGGGGGGGGGGGGGGGATCGTAAGAATACGGAAGGTATGAAAGAAGAAAAGTTGTCACTCCTTAGGATCGGTAGGTAATCGTTCGGCACCCAATGTCTGATTATCAAAAATTGATCTTGCAGAGCAATGCATGCAGGAATATTCGAATGTGTAAATTGTATTAAATCTTCGATGATGAAATAATCCACTTGGACTATTATTGCATGACGATTTTCCATAAAGATGCCCTCGATAAGCAACAATACTCCCAAAAAGTCTCGGTGTTTCATTTCTTCTTTGGGTTACTTTTCCTCATAAAATTTAGCGCGTTCTCATGCGAGCTGAGTGGTGTATGACCTCTTGAAGATCGGCGAAAGGCTAGGTCAAGGCTTCTGTGCACCCAGCTAACTCCAGAGAGGCAAATACACGGCGGAACGTTGGACGAAAAAAGTAAGCATGCCGCAAAGTGGCCAGTGATCTATAATCACTGTAAGAGGGTCGATGTGATACGGTGAATATTTATTTTCGAATCATGAATATGAAGTGAAACGGTCTACAAATTGATGACATGATTCGGTTTTAGAATATCAACAAGCGACCGTGCAGCCGAGTATATTTTTTTCCCCTCTCTTTTATTCTTACAGTGCCTAACTAGCGAACCTAATTATTGCCAAGCACGAAACCGGCTCGCGTGCACAGCAGTGCGTGCGCTATCTGTCTGTCCGGAAAGTGCAAGTTTAACTTGTAAATAACGCATAGTTACTGCATTTTTTAAATTATCTACAGAATGTAGGCTTATCTTAGATACGGCAGAGTGCCCTTAGTTTATCATGAAACTTTATCATCTATGTATATCTTAATGGTTCGTTTTTCTTCAAATACGTCCCAGTACTATACGCATATGCCAAGAGCTTGGTGAATGCAAACTTATACTGATATTTCATTACGAGTATGTTTTTTCAGAATTATGATATTTTTATGAGCATTTTTCGGTAAAATGCTTAATGAAGTTGCAAAGTAATAATAATACATGCCCGATAAGATCTGAAACTTGCATCAAACTCCTTGGCCTTGGCTTCGAGTGCCGTTAGACGATCGGTTAAAGTTACATGATACATGCAGCAGAAAAGCAGTTTCTATAGGATTCCATTTTTGTGTCTCTCTCTGTCGTACATGATGTACAGGTACAGAGATTAAATTATAGTTTCATCTACTCCATGCGACCGATAAACTCGACTGAAATATTCTAGGAAATGTCACAAACACGTTACTCTAGGTGTTCGGAGAGTGTTCTCGGTGGAATATGAACAACGTTGAGTGGAAAGCATCCAAAGAAATACGGATAAATATAATTTTGTCTTCTTTTGCCAAATGTTAACAGAAGGCCCAAGAATTTTCTTGCTTACGATGTACGTTCCCTTTAAAATTCAACGAACAACTGTCGATGTAAATAAGTCTGTCTGATAAGTGTATCTAGCAATAAGTGATGAATCTACGTATAAGCGTCGAGCCTTACATTATGCGGATCACGAATCCTCAATCGTGACCAACCGCGAATGCGCGCACAGAGAAAGCTTCTTCTGTATTCTCGATTATCAGATCTGGGTGACCCAATTGCATTGCAACAGTTCAACTTCCTCTGCAACGATTGAAATTATTTGTTATTATCACTGACGCGTACTTCAGGCAGGCTGAAGCGATGTTCAAAGAACGGTAAAACCTAGCTACAATTCGAGATGACGAAGAATTAAGGCATGAAAGCTCGGTTCTGAAACCTCCCCATACATCGAGTACGAGGATACATTGACTCGATCTGGTCTCTGCGCTCTTCAGACCTCGTAAAATCTCTGTAGCTTATAGTTGCAAGGGATGCCGAAGAAATAAATTCCTAGAAGCGAGCAGTTTGACCCCTTGAGAAGATAGCCCGACGAGCTTAGGTCCTCGTGAAACGTGGATATATGTGTTAACTAAATTATCATGTTAATTTTGTGATGACAGAGCCGGTTGTTCGCCATTGACCGTTACAAAGCTTGGTATGTGTCATGCGCACCAATGTCAGCGCCCAGCAACGGGTGCTGATGAATTTTCCTCAACATTTTCTAACCACTACTTCATTCAGGTATCACTTTCAGACAGCAATCAAATGATCACTCGACAAGAGAAAATAAAATTAAGGCAAAATATCTAAAAACACGCTCGCGTTCAGAAAAAGTATCAACTCCATGTGGCCAGGTGAAACGAAGCGTAGGAAAGAATCGCCTACATTCTGACCACCTCTTTACCCACAGTCTAGCTTTCTCCAGACTCCACCTGACGGCCACGGTTAATTTGACCGGATCATTTACTCGTCCTCCGAAATGAGACGTAAACGCATGCTAAAAATCAATCGCGCTTACGAACCTAAAGAATTACTATTGAAAAAACAAGGACGATGGAATTGGTAAAAAATGGGGTATTGTGTGTAAATGCTGAATAAATCCTTGTGAAATAAGATGCAGATATCGAACATCAACACTGTTAGTCGTCAATAACTCCAAACACTGTAAACTATAGAGTTAATCTTAACTGCATACAAAAGATCAGACTGGTTGACTTACATTGAATGTTTGAAGATGGTTCGACTAGTTACGGAAAGACGAATGTTGAGATGGTTAGAACATTACGTTTGCGTGGGCCTTTAGCCTTTACTTCCGGAATGCAATCCTCTTGATGTCAGTGCTGTAGCGGATAAGACACTATACTTTATAGCCTTTGCCACCTATGGAGACACTGGAAGTCCACCGTTCCTCGTGAATGTTGTCGTATTTGCGTAGATCTTTATGTATGAAAATTTGGAGTTTTGTCGATCACTGTAAATGGCAGAAGCAGAACGTAGTCCTCTCTTCCGCTGTTCGAAATTCGTGATGGTGGATTGACAACGTTCAATTATACCCAGGTACTCAGTCTGCAGCAGTTGATCTTTGTTGGAGAACGACGGTAGTCCTTTTTCAAAACTGGTCCCGGGCGGGTAACGGAATCACTGTACAACTCTTCTTCGTAACTGATCCCACAATATCGCGAACGAACAACGTTTCGGTCGTAAGTTAAAAGAAAGTACGAAAAAGTTAAACCGACCGATCCAAAGTCGACGAGGGTTACAGGCAGAGCACACTGCCGGTACCAAAGGACGGTATGTATCGAAAGCACGCCGAGCTGATCAAAGTCTGTTCTGTCCACTATCGAGCCATCCAGTTAGTTAAGTGGAAGCTACCTGTCTGTCGAGCACTCTATGCCCTGGCAAAACGGGCATGGCTTGGGTCTGGCATGTGGTGGAATTACATGGCAAAGTCATAAGCGGTGCTCAAGTGGTGGTAGACCGAAGCAAGTTACCCACGATGCGAACGAAGAGGAGAGGGGCAGCTGGTGGAAGAAGCACGGAGTGAAGTACAGGACGATTGGTGGACAAGGCGAGCGCAGGGAGAGGCGCAAAAGGTAAAGTGGGTCAGTGGCCCAAGTCACATGGTGGGGCCCGACGTCTCTCGGCACACTGTCCTACTCCCTGACGATGTTTCGTCGCCGACGGTGCACGTGCATTTCCATCTTCGATTGACAAAAATTCAACCTAAGGCCGTGCCGAGCGCCAAGGACAGAGAGACAAGGGCCGGGTAAGCTGCACCGTCAAACTCAAGAGAGATGAAATTTCTCCCAGGTCGTTAATGGACGCGAAGATTACTCCCGCTGCCTCGGTAATATACGGATCCATTAGCCAAGGGTCACGGAAGGATCGACACAAAAGTTAACTGCGTCTTTGAAACTTCCCGGGTAGCTCGCTGGGCGTAATTTCTGGAATTTTCCGAGATATCAGAGCTGTACATTCGTTGATAATTTATATAAACTGGTAGGTATGTTGATGTTGAAGAAACAGGCCGTTTTAGCAAATGCGGTTCACCGTTGTTGCTCGAACTACGGTAGTTCAAGGCCACTGTCAGCAATTAGATCAGAATCTTTCGATGATGTTACTCTGCCTCTTACGACGACAAAAAATGACAATCTCTCCGATTACAGACGAACGTTTATAATACGTAATACGTAACGTTCCGAGTTCTGTGCAACGGTGATTGTGTGATTTTAAACAATTAGCGAGTATTAAGATGCCATTGCGTAATTCATTTGAATCCATGCGAATTTGGATAATACGCCATGTAGTATCGTTTTTTATTCTCGATGTGTCTGCAGGTAGAAGATAGTTACGTTTCAGCCAGTCTAACGGTATTAATCCAGAATTTCTGTTCAATACCATCGACCAAACACTGCCCATTATCACCTTCCCAGACACTCCATGTGGTGTAGACATAGATGAGATAAAACTTTAACACTGATCGATCCTACTCTTGCCTTGGTGAGAACTTTATAACTATCCAAAAATGTGAAGATATTACGAAACTTGTCCTTCAAGCAATTGATCCATCGCCAGATAAAAAATTGAAACGTGAAAACGGTTCGATAAAGCAGGTTTTTGCGATGATATGATGACGGACCAAGTTTCCCAGCTGATAAAATGAATCAGGATCAGCCGACATCAGTAAGTGTTAATCATCCGTAACGGTCTCGAACTCTTCGGTACACGTTAACTGCATCTCGATCGGTATCTAAGTCAGTGCTTATAAGCACGCAGCTCACTCTTGGGTCACAACTTGGCAATGATCGTTGTACACCACATTATACGAGTATAACTCTGCCCGCAAGTACGTGTAATGATTGTGGGAACTAAAATAAGGCTGAGAACGAGCCGCGAGATCAAATTTGGTCCCCGACAAACATCTTCCGCCGGTTACATACCATAATTGCCTAGCTTGGACCACCAGCGGATCTCGATGACCCACTAACGTAATTCAGCACCTGCAACTTTTGTGTATGTACATATGTACACACTATGCTGCATAGGTATGAATATACATAAGCACACATTTGAATTGCGGTGAGCACGAATTCTAGTGTTATGCTGAGTGGGGAAACTAGGGCCAATATGGCGGCTATGGTAGTTGATTATCACCGGATATGCGATGAAAAATTCACACGCCGCGGCGCTGATCGGTATAGCTCCCTAAAATTTTCTCCAGTCTTGATGTGCCATTCCATTCTTTGATGCGCTCTCATTGTCGCTGTTGAGAGAGTGTATACGAATTGAGGTCATTATTTGCGGTCGAATTTACCTATCTGACGAGGCGAATCGATTATCGCTATCTAATATCTTTTATACCAAGTACTTGCACTTGCTGTTAAGATAAGATATATTTCAATAACTTGATGCTTATTTATTTTTTCGAGGAGTGTTTCTTCACGAATTATACAGCTGTTTTCGGTGATTAGATTTGGATAATACGTAATAAGGTTGTAATAGATATATTCTTGTGGACGCGTTACGGATTTTTCCCAACATTGCGTGTTTCAACTTCTTTATTATCGAGCTCAATTATCTAGAACGTCAGGGTCTTCAACGATTGCGATGAAAAGAGTGCTTCGACCGAAAACAAAAACAATGTGTTCTTGAAGTGGAAAAGAACGTGCCGGAGATAAAGAAAAATTTCATACATATATCCGACGGTACACAATACTTATTAACGATATGATCTGAAATATCGTAGATACGTTTGTCCGACTTTAGGATTATTTTACAACGGGGAAGTTCCATGATTTGTTTTTTATTTCATATTTCATGAGTGTGGGGAAAAATAATTTGGTCGCCATTTTTCTTCCTCCATTTGAAACAAAGTTTAAGCAGACACAGCAGGTGGAAAAAAATCATCATTGTGTGACGTAATCCATGCTAAAGTATACCTGTATAATATCAAACTGATTGTGAGTGACATTCAATTGTATACAGGGTGTTTACGTTAACTCTGCATATACTTCTAGGGTGTGTAGGAGCTGCCTGAGCAAGCATTTCGAGGTAAGACATCCATGGTTGGAAACTCATCCCAAAAGGGTTTTGAAGGAATTGGTACCGCGCGTTTGTTCGTAGTGTAATGAATCAGATGTGATCACTTTCGACCCAACGTTTTATTCAGCCGTAGACAAAAGTACAAAGTTCTTATGTGAAGTCAACAAAACGATAAACTCGCTAAAATACCTGAGGCATTGACTAGACATTCCATGGAATGCCTTTTTCAAGATGACGGACAGTTTGAACAACGACTGTGAAAGATCCGCTTTAGTCTGGTCGAATGACGAATGACCGTGCATTTTGGGAAAGACGCGATTTTAGTTTCGTTTCGTAGGGGGGGGGGGGGGGGGGGGCGGCGGCCATGAGCGTAAAACTCAATTTCCGGGACCGTAAGGTTGAAGGAACGACCGCCATCTTGAAATAAAAGGTGTAATTAGATTTCTTAATTTATCTCTGTAACCTTCAGGCTGACAAAAATTTTGCACATAGCTTTTATGTAGTTGATATAATTATCCATAACTTTTATTAATAACTTTTTCCGCTACCCTAGAAGTATGTGCAGAGATAACATAAACACACTGTATAACTATTGAAATTATCATTTTTAACGTAAATGAAAAAAATGTTTCTTAATTATTTTTAAATACTATACTTTGTGCATTTATAAGAAGCTGAATATTTTACCATGAAATTTTCCTATTAGATAGCAACTCAATTTTGTCGCCCATCGATTTCCGTGTTTGATGTCAATTCGTTGTCCTTAGTTTGATTATACCAATTCCCAGATGTGACGATGAATCAGAGCTCAGGCATCTTTGTCATCGCGAGGTGGGTGAATTTAGCTGAAGGCTGATTTTAGAAAATATCAAAATTCGAATGAGTGCAACAGTGCTTTCTAACTTCCATCGAGTAGTGCTCGCGTGAATCCACTAAAATTGAAACCAGTCGTGTGAGAACTGTGTGTAAATACGACCTGACCCAGATAAGAATGGATCGGGCGTACAGTGAAGTGAAAGAAATGCCAGTACAAAAGAATTATGAAACGAATATTAAATACGAGTAACTGAAATAAATTGAAATTATATTCAATCGAAGCCATAGCTATTCCATGTACATTGAAAACGATTGCAAACCTGTGAATTTGACTTGTGCAGAAGTTTAGATCTTATTAAAGTGTTTTCAGACTTCACATCCCTTTACAGTTTTTTTTAAAACTCTTTTGCCAATGTGACAAGTACATTATTGCTCAGTGTTGAGCTGAATCGAGTTTTGTTTTGTAATCGTCTGGTACTTATACTTTTTTTCTGATCTGTACACCCGACGTTTCCCTAGCAAGAAAGTGGATCTTAGATGATCCTTGAACTCCTCGAGTTGCACCGTTCGATTCGTTTCATCTGCTTTCTTCTACACCTCGTTAACGAACATTTTGTGTCACATTCCAAAAGATCTCAGTCATCATTACCGCAGGAAAAGGCGGGGCAGGATGGAATAATTTATGCTAGACATAGTTAGAATAAGTGTTGAACCGTGAATCTAAATCTAAATCTCATTCACACATTTTATAACGATGGAAATCCGTTCTCCATGGTAAAAGTAGATTAACCCATCATTACCGGTTGTCATAAAATTCGTGAATACATTCTTTCGAATTATTTCACACACAAATTCAATTTCTTCAATTCGAGTCTGCAGTTCAAAGAAACAGGTGAAATTTGTTTGTACAAGGCAGTAAGAGAATACTCGAGTCTAATACGCCTACAGTGATGGGATCCCGGCATTGAGCAGTGGGTGAAGGCCAATACCTGATACTGACCGTGACTGTGAGAATATGGGTCAGGTCGGTTGAGCCTATACTGTTGCAGTCATGGTGCACCACAAGTAAACGTGGCCATGAGTGATGAATGGTTTCGTTATTGTACCTTCGTCAACCGCAGTCTCTCATTAGGTAGGTCAACATCCGAAATAAAAATTGAGATATATCTAAAGCAGATACGCCTTATTATCACACCTCCGACGATTATTTAACGGTTGGAAATATTTTCAATTTGATTAGAGTCATTTTACGAGATATTAATCTCTCGTGTTTATCGATTCTTATATTACGACTGTGCGTTTTGTTCTTATTGAAAAACGGTGTTATATGAAGAGACCGAAATGCAAACTCATCCGGCAACTGAAACGAAACGGTCAAGTAGAAGTCAAGGAGGGGCGTGAAACTTAAAACTGCGGAATTGGTGAGTTTTCGCAAAACATAAGGAGCTGGATGAGTAGTAGCTTTCACCAATTCTCTAGACTCGGTTAACCCGATCCAGTGACATCCATTCGCTGGTCTGCTCGATCGGTATTACTGGTGTAGGTTAGCCGTGAGCTGACTGTGTATTCGATCGAAGTTAAAACCTCTTTTCTCCTCTCGCCTTTCCTCTCCGCTCCCGCCGTCACGCGTTATCTCCAAATCGCGGTTATCAACATGATTTCACAATACTGTATTTATACCCAAGTGATTATTCTGCCGATGAGTGATTCACAACTTATCGTTAGCCAGCATTTGTGAAAGCCGTCCGTTGATGTTCTGCCTCGCGTTTCGCAGCTGTACTAACTGCAAACCGACAAGTTATCCTGGCTTCGTCCAGGATCCCACGAGGCTCGTATCTTAATTAGGCACAGCTAACAAAAAGTTATGCCCTACTGCGGTAGACGTTGGTCCATGAAATGATACAGATCCAGGGTTCCCGTACCGTTTTTGTCCATTGTTTAAGTCTGCCAGTGACACTTTCAAATGATAAACACGTTGTACTTCATCCATTGAAACACATTCAGATTCAACATTTATACATGAGTTATATCTAGTGGCCCATAATAGTTTCTGGATACTATTGCATGATTATATATTGCAGAATGCATTGGGTTTTACTATTCATGACAAGGTTTTCCACTTCGCTGCTAGATCAGTACGAGTCAAATAAAATTGTCGACTGACTACTTGTTCGGGACTGCTGGAAATTTATCAATACATATCGAGACAGCCATTAACAAGCATTACGCTGAGCTCATTGTGATTCGATCTTGATAATGCGGGTAAATAATTCCGCAGATTGATAGATAAATATAGCAGAGATTCCGTCACCAACTAATTCGTATGAAATGCATATGCGCTAGCAATTATTAAACATTGAAATACTGACCCATTTCAATGTTCGCAATAATTATTTAGAGAGTTGGCAGAATAAGAGATTTGTATGCGAATAAGATCAGTTGAGAGCCTAGGAGCTTGAGTTGAATAAAAATTGACAGGTAACGTGTATTTGGTCTAACAATGCCGCACGTTTTATTGTACATATACGTATTGATCGCGCGAGCATACTAATTTTTCTTCTTGGCTCTTCTTGTACTAAAGAAGCGACAGGCCAGCTGCAATGATTTCTGATTTCCAAATTTCAATAGATCACAGGAATAAATAGATCAAAATACTCATCAACGCCTCGTTTTAGTTCATATAATAGCTTAGGTACTTGAGTGAAATGTATTTTTGAGGCACCTAAAACGATTTGATTGTAGTTTAAGTGTACATATCATTTAACTGAAATCAGGGTACCTAAAAAGTTATAGGGAAATCAATCGCATATTTTTTTCTCTTGTCAACCAATTTTCAATGGCTAATTCTCAATTCCAGCTTATTGACGAATTGAATTCCTGTAAATACCAGGTGTGCAGCCTAGAAGTTTTGTTGCTCTCTTACATTTATGAGTAAATCAATGTGTTTCGCAAACAGTTTTTTACTATGTCATTTTTAACATGGCTATAACATAAATCGTTTATCCATGCTTGCATTAAACACGATCGGGTCGGATAAATTGAAAAAGCATGATACGCCGTTCAAATTATTATGGCGCAGCAGGTGTAGAAATAACGATAATTTATTACACAGTTGAAGTTCCGAATGTTAAAAAACTATTTCGTAATTCTACAATATTCAACGATCACATATTGATTTCACTGATTTTTGTCTTAGAGTGAATGTTCCTATAATATACGTATAGTAAGATATTGGAATATTATAATTTTTGCTTTGTATCGAATGAAATTATTTTGAAGACAAGAAGTAACCTTGCGGAAGAAATTTCACTGATTCACTAAAGTTTATGAACCGAGCTGGGATGCCCTGATTACAAGAAAAAGAAGTCTGTATCTAGGCCAGTTTTACATTTATTGGTATTCGGTACACTGAACTCTTGAATTTTTATGCGTCGAAAAGTAAAAACGAATTGGTCCAATTTCGCGAGCGTGACGAACAGCGAGTGACTGAAGGTAAGTAAATAATAAGCAAATTGGTTTCGAGGACGTCATTTTTAATTTTTCTAAAATGCTCTCCAGACGAGTCTCAATCGACACGCCACTCTCTTTAGTTTTACGACTGTAATAAAAAACGTATGTACAGATTCGTTACAGTAAAAAATATTCCACATATTCCATTTTACATAAACCTATCCAGGCGATGTGCTTCATAGTCGCAATTTCAGCTGCTGTTTCCCTTAACGCTCTAAAGTACAATCTCAGGGAAAATTTAACGGAGAGGAATATCGATGATGGAAAATGGGCTATACGTGATAATAAACCATGCAGTACTAAAAATTAAGACATTGGACCTCTGTTTGTGATTTTAGTGACTAACAAATTCACTTTGAATTTTTGCAAAAATGTAAACGAGTTACCATTAGTTTATTTTCGCGATTTTTGGCACTCGACAAAATTCTTGTCACAGAATCGATTTCTGAGAGCCTTTCCTGAATAATAGTAGGCCTTCAGTAATTAAAAAAAAAATAAAAAATAAAAGAAGTCTAGAACGTAGTGGGATTAACAGTTTGAAAAAATACAATATTTTTCCGATTTTCGATTGTAACGTTCCAACCATTGATCCTAGCGATTTAGTAACGGCGCCTCATTTTTTTTCTCGTGCAAAATTACTAGGTGTTGAAATTAACTTCTTACTTTTTCTAGCCCATCCTGAAAAGCCTTTTGAATTGGAATACGTACCGATCATCTTGTAATTTTCTACTGACAATTAAACATTCAAAATACTGTATGAACTAGTGGAGTGGGAAACATTACCTCCACAACAGGTGTATAAATGATGGCCTCTGATAAGGAGCATACTTGATACTGCATTTTTTCACGCTCCAGTCGAAAAGAAGCGCCTCTGAAGTCGTGAAAATAATTTTATCATGCTCTTAGTGAATGTGCAGTGACTCATGAGACTCAGCACTTCAAAACCACTATACCTATAATCATATATAATTACATAGTCTAATTTAAAATATTTCTTAGACGGGCCACAAAAGCAAAAACTTAATTTGTACATCTAATACTTCGATATAGTATATGATACGATTGATTTGAGGGCCTTTTAGGATGAAAAAAAATGTGTCTAAACTGTGGCAAAAATTAAAAGTTAGAAAGAATAGAAATAGCATTTTCATTGTATTTATAGGTAGTTAATCCTGCGATGTTTTTGTTGTTTTCGGAGCTTTTGAAATTCTAATCAACACATTCCGCGTACCCATACGTAACCATGAAAACAAACTCTAGTTGGGAATGATTTTGTTCTGAAATCATGACAAATCGTTTGATGTCTCACATCGACTGACAACGCAATACGATATACTAAAGCAGTTGATACGTAGCGGATTACTGGAAGAAAAATTAGTTTACACGGTAGTTTAGTTTTATCAGAGGCCGTATCGCGCGACGTGCACACGGAAAAAAAATAATCTAATAGATTTACATGCGTGACGTTGATTATATTGACAGAGTTTGTTTGGAGTGAAAATTACAGAGATTGTACTAAAAATTATTCGTCACTTACACGCAAAAATTATATTTACGGATGTTCTTTCAACTTTTAACTTTTAATGCAAAAAAAAAAAATATTTTATTCGCATAATTACTGTCACGCAGGTAAATTAATAAATTTTTTTTATTTTCCATAACCGATTATTCTACGTTGCGGATGGCAGAACTCTTTCTGCCCGCCAAAAATACTATACGAATGTCTGAAAGTACTACAGTTATAAATGCGTCAACAGTAGTTAGGAGATCATTCCATTTTTCAAGTTCAACTACGTAATCTGAGCGAACGAATGAATGCAATTCATAAAATAACGTACACGAGGAGAGCCTCGGATTTAGGCTAAGGCGGGGAAAAAAATCGCGATGTTTTCGTTTCACGATAACCGGAAGCAATCGCACACTGCCTCATTTAGCGTTTTACTTATGGTGTCGGTGTGGCGTCGACGACGATGGAGATATGACGAAATCAATATGATGTAGCGAACACCTAAACAAACATCCGTAAAGTGACTTCCTTTCAGCTTTTGCGTCCTAATTTCTGCCACTAGCTTGCAAAAGAAATGAAATGCGTAGTTTGATTTATAACAAAAATTCAGGTTCATAACAACAGGATAAAACTATACCAAGAAAACGATTGCCAGTAATTTATACAAATTTCTTTTAATAACTAACTCACGACCGGTATAAAATTCTATAAATCGATGAGACATTGAAACACACAGCGCACCATTATTTCAAGTTTTATATTTACAGAAAGTAGGATATATCACGTGTTATATCCAGGGTAAGAATAGGTCAGTTACAGAATAAATTATTTAATACGATGAGAAAGGTATAAATAAAATTGGAACTTAAATTAAGTGATATGTCGAGAGATTAAAGCTGCTCTTTGAACCCCCCTCGGTCGCCAAATGGCTTGTGAGTACGTGTATATGTAATAAGGTATGTGAATAAAGACATTTGAGGTGCTACAGAGAGTTGGGAGTAGCCGTGTGTTCGCCAAATCTCTCCGAGTCCTTATTCCGTGAAAAAGTACGTTTGTTCGTGTGAAAGAGATCCTGGATGAGCCGGCAAAGCATCCGATAAACGTCTACGCCCGAGTATATCTTTATGTGTTTTAAATCATCGGAACTTGACATACAAACGCTTTCATCAGACAGTCTGTAAACTCGGTTAATCGTTACTATGGCCTATAAATATATAAATAAGAGTATAACGTGTGCTATATATATATATAAGCATTTCTTGATCGACAAAGTTTGTATATATCGATTATAATTAATTATTTAAATTGGGCATATATGACCGCGTTCAATGCAATTATTTATATCCAATTCGCATTCTTAGAATGTTCGTTCATAACTGGTAATTAGTTCGATTCCTCTTCCGACTGTGAACTTATCGTTCGCCTTTGAGGGACCGTGATTTAAACGTCAAAACCGGTGGGCTAATTATCGACGCCGACACGGATAACTTGTTAAACTGATATCTTCAAGCGGTGGAACGTACATTCATCCAGTATCTCGACAGCCATTTTCCGGCATCGTAAACTGGTTTCGTCACCATGCGCGTTAACTAATTTCCACCGCATGCACTAGATAATGACTCGACGATTTCGTCGTGCGCATCCAATTCCGCTAGAACTGAAGAATCTGATTTATCCATTCTCGGAATTCCGAAATCCTCGTGTAGACACCCGGCTGATTTGGCTCGGCACATCCGATTCCCCAGCTTATCACACCTGCGAGGATCCATCGCTTGTCCCTAGGCCTTTGAATCACTAGTGGTCCTCCGCTATCGCCCTGAAACCGAATCATTTTCACTTAACATCTTTGTTTTTTCCGTCGGGATGAAAAGTCTTTTATAACAATAAGGTAACGTTACCTCGCAGGAATCGAAGCCTCCTTTCCTCCATCCGGCACAAATGAATATTTTCGGTATGTGTTCGATGTAACCAGCACTTCTGTACATTCCTTCGCAAACAGTGTTGTTAATCACAGGCACTGAAACTTCTTGCAAAACTGACGGAAGTGGCCCATCTGTAACAAATAAGGGGAATTTCTATTTTATCAAACAAACTGTTGTTTTTTTTTTTTATATCATCTTATTTATAAGTAGATAATAATTTGAAAAAGTATAAGTGTAGGAAAATTTTACAGTCGATATGTCACCAGAAAAATAATTTAAATCCTTAGACGGCTGTAAAAGTTTCACCGCTTGCGCCCCAATCGCGGAAAAATAGACTGTTTTAATTTTAATGAAACGTGGCACCTAAGGATTTTTTGGTCGCTGATTATGAATTTGAGGTACAAACTCAGAAATTAAGAATGCCGGATCCAATATGGTGGATTAAAATTCAAAATTGCTGTAACTCGAGTGAAACTCGGGATCCGGGGGTCTATGACGTCTCTGATTACGAATCTGTGCTCAAAATTCATAAATTCAAAATGGCGGATTCAATATGGCACACCAAAATGCAAAAATGTACTTGATTCGCATGAAAATGAACCGAATGATAATAATTTGAGCAAAGTACGTTTCCGGGTTATCAATTTGATGGGAGGACTTAGAATTCCAAGAGCGCCTTTTTTAAAGTTGAATTTAAGCGGCATTCTTCAACGAGGATGTCTTTCAAGTGAGAGCAAAAGGAAGCATGTCTCTGCTAGTCGAAACACCCTACTGCATACAGCGTAAGGAAAAGCTTAGCCTCACCCTGCGGAAGTGACAAACAGGCAGACTACGCAGCTAATTATAGTATAAATCTTACCTATACCTTCATATAGTCGCCCCCAGCCAGTGACGTGTGCCATGAGTCCAACGTAGTTTGCGTCATCGTCAGGCAAACAAATGGGAACAGTGTTCGGCTGGAATGGTAACAGAGGTTCGTAGAAGCGCAGAAGAGCGAGGTCATACTCGAAAGTACGAGGGTCGAACTGTGGGTGGCTTGCGACAATCTGCACCCGTCGTTCCTGGAAGCCGTAGGGTTCATCTTCGCTTTCCAGGTCATGCTCACCCAGCCGGAGCAATAAATCGCTCGGAGCTACACTGCAATCAATCAAGGATATCCACGGTAGAATAACGACATTGCACTCACTGCTATTGCTATGGATGGATAATTGCTGCCGCCTGACCGTGGCAGTATTGTCTAATTGCACGTTCTCTTCATTGTTCTTTACTGCGCAAAGAAGATAAGGAAATGGAAGAAGGAGAAGAAAATTAAGCACTCACTTCTCGACGCAGTGAGCCGCTGTTATAGCCCAGTTCTCATTCAGTAAGGCTGCTCCGCATTTGTGCAAATAGGTTGACGTTCGCCACTGTCTCAATGATATCTGTAAAACCGAGAGTAGGTAATTAGTTCCGTAACCCCTGTGCAGATTGTTTGTGGCTTTACTGCTCGTTTATTCATGAACTTGAGAATACCAGTATGCCAAATTACGACCGAATGGTCATTAGGCTTCAGATGGCTGAATGAAAATTGAATGAAATCAACGGCAATTGATTGTTCGTCAATTTCGTTTCATTTTAAGACTTTGCAATCAGTCCCGCTTTGAGTCGAGATTAAATTTCTCTTGGGTTGATTATAGAACTGACAATGAGTAATCAGTAAATAATAATATATGGAAATTTTATGCCGTGCAAATTCCAACGGTATAAGTAGATTGAACTAAATGATTTTTGTTCACCTGCCAGGGCCATTTTCCGAAGGAGCTCTTGGCGCCGCCAACGATCCTTGACTCTGGGAAGAACCGTCTGCCGCATACTGCAAGAACAAGCATTGTTGTATTCATTGTCTTTAAAATATCGGCGTTTCTCAGGCCAGTCTCCATACTAAAAAGCAGGCTGTACACTAAGATTGCGAACGGATGAACTGGTCGATCGCGTTCTGTGTTTCCCACGTATCGAAGAAACCAGATAGACAAAGTTACTCCTCAGCTGCCTTTCCCGTGTATTCATGAGTCTCTCACAACGTCGACCGAATTATAATTGCGGAACTATTCAACTATCAGCGAATTGCTAATACCGTGCAGGATGGCGAATCTTGGGAGCAATACTTTTGTCCAGATTTCACGGAGTATGGGCTGCTTGAACTGTCAGGCCCAACTTTGAGCGAAGAACTACGGCTGGTTCATAATCGAGAACTGAGATCAAGGTACGCCAGTCGAGTTCAGCGGGGAATGACCTTGGTCTAAGGACAATAGCTGCTGAGGATTCTCTTTTTGTAAACTTTCAAAAAAGTTTCTACTCTTCCCGTCTCCGTTTACGAAATAAACGTAATTTAATACCAATGCTACATGTGTACGCTAATTACACGTCGATATGACCTTCCAGGGCCCTGTGACCTCTGGTTAGTTCGGCATGAAATTATTCCAAGCAACGATGACGGTGTTTTTCGCGTTGGACTCAAATTACCTTGCTTGTAGTCGGACATGTTCAATTCTACCGTCGGTACATAGTTGTCGGTTGTTGAGGGTGTCGTAGCGACGGTCGGCAGAGAAGGTCTTGTCGGTGATCGCTGCGTTGTGGAAGTTGGCACTGTCGTTGGCTTATCTGAAAATCACGTTACGGTGAGTACGTTTCCTGGTAGATTCAAGATCTACTGGTCCGACTTCTTACAAGTTCACTACCCGTCAACGAAATTCAGTTAGAACCAGACTATAGAGAATAATCAGATAATGTTTACCTCGTGCGGTAATTATTTCGGACATAGTTGCAGAATTGTACCTTTCAAATGGTTAGAACTTTCAATTTATAATAATATATTTTCAATTTCCTAGACTCGAGCTCAATGTATTCCGCTAGCCAGAAATTTAGGTCTTTTTTCTTTTTTTTTTTCCAACAGGGTAAGAATTCTTTCCAATATTAACAACTGATGCCACTCATTCATTTGCCAAGCGTTTATCTGTTCCAGGCTGTCAAATTTTTACTCTCAGATACAACGGCGATAATATTTCGAAGTCGAGTTTTCACGTGTTATGTACGTATCAGTTGCACGGGAACTACGTCATCTTTTGTTTAACTAAATAATGATGTACGATAGACAAGTTTAGAAAAATTTCTTTGCATCAGACTATCGTACCGAATAACGTCTTATCTTTGTCGTAAGTTCAATACCGTACCAGTAACGGGAGACGACGTCATTGGCTTTGGAGTTGGTCTCGTAGTTGGTTTATCTTCAATTTCTGGAGGATCACTCGGCGCTGGAGACTGGATCAGTATCCAACCGTCCGGTGTCGTAATTGGCGTCCATTCGGTATTTGTTGGTTCTGAATATTGTTCAGAAAGATAATTGTGAAGTGCACCAGTATACGAGAACTACTTGTGATGATACGAAAGGGAATGACGCATGTACATCGCAGTTGTATTCAAAATAAACACGAGTGTTGACACGGAGGTTTGAATGGCACCAGTATAAGTTACATAATTGTTAGAATAGCATATTCCAGTAAAGGGAATTAATCTACTGCACGAATTGTTATTACCGAATGCTGGGAGCATAAATAAGAGGTAAAGCGAGGAAAACAAGTGACAAACGGAGGGGGATTTACGGTATATGTATATAGCGATGCCAAGAGGAACCGTTACAACGCCCCAGTGGGACGGAATCTCGCCTTGGCTTAACTTAAACTCAGCACGAAAGTCTTCAATATTCTACATACACCATTATACCGTATTCGTAATACATGCATGTGTGACTTCCTGACCAAGTTATTTGGCTGATCAATAACCTCGATAAATTTGAAGGAAGAGAACAACGGTCAGGTTAAATGACGAATTTAATCACCTATTGGATTCTTACTTATCAACACTTCCTATTTAAGCAATGACGTATACTGACGGGAAGAAGTACTCGAAAGATTTAAAATTGTTTACTTCTAAACTCAACCGTAGGTTTTCAAGTGTTCCTCAATTATCCTGAACTCAGATCTGAGAATAATTTAGAGTTATAGGCTTAAACCCTGCAAGAATAATTCATTTCGCTCTTGTACGTTTGCATACTTCAGAAATAATAATTAGACCACGTACTACGACTTTATCGATTAATATCTGTGCTATGTAGTTAACCTTTGCGTGGGTGGAAGAGAAATGATTCCTGTCATCAGTTGAGTGTGGGTTGAGATTTTTTGAAATCAAATCTGCAATTACTTAACTGTAAAGTAGGTTGACCACGAGGATCGTACACGGAAACACACATCCTACTTGCTTTCCGGTAGCGAATAATTTAACCGAGCAGCAACTTCGCTATGTTTTCGGTGCTCCAACGTAATGCAACGTACATATCTTTCATATTGGGCTTTCAATCGGTGACTGCATTACGAATATCATACTAGGAACTTGTCGTGGATGATTTTTTTGGGAGGAAGATGAAATTACTATTATTAGTAAAACAATGCAGTACGTAACCTACCTTCTAGTTCCGTTACAGCGGTTGGAATCACTGGTGATCTGGTAGTAGTATCGTCCGAGTTTGACATCCAAGTCACCAGACCCGGCGAATAGCTGGTGGTCTCCACCTTGTTGGTGTTGAGGTCTAGAACTTGATTCGTTGTATCTTCTGAGAAAATGACATCGTTGATCAATGAGAAAATACCAGCCGTGTCCGAAGGAGCCACCGTCGTCAGTGTTGGTCTCGGTCGAGATGAAGAAGCAATGGGTCTCTTGGTTGTGGTAGTGGTAGTGGTGGTGGTAGAGGTAGTAGTGACGATAGTCGGGGCTGGCTTTTGTACCGGAGCTTTAGTTGTTGGAAATTCAGGTATTTGGGTGGTTGGTTTTGGTCTTGGCCTAGTCGAGGGTGGTTTAGGAGACGTAGTCGCTGGTTTACTTGAACCTCCACCGACTGTGGAAGACACTGTAGATGATGCTGGTTTAGTGGATGGCGTCGTCGGCCGCTTGTTGACGCCTATCGTGGTTGCCGCTGTCGGCCTACCCTGCACTGCTACCGTCGGCCGCTTCCCTGGTGTAGTCGGCTTCTGACCACCAACAGGAATGCCCACCGTCGCCGGCACAGTGGCGGTAACATTTTTTATTCCTAATACCGTCGGTGGTCTGCTAGCGACAGTGACACTCACTCCGGAAGCCACTGGTCGCTTAGTGACCGGCGTCTTCGGAGTCGTCGATGTTGTGGTAACTCTTTTAGCCGGTGTACTGGCAGGTCGCTTCGTGGTCGTTGAAGTCGGTCTTCTGACAGGCGTCGGTCTGGTCGGCCTAGTTGTTGTCGTCGTTGTGGTAGCGTTTCGAGGAGGGAACCTAGTCGCACTGACAGTAGACCTCTGAGTTGTAGTCAAAATTGGTTTTACTGTCGTAGTCCTCGTATCAATCGGCGTCAACCCCCCATTCTGTGGTTTATAGACTGATGGTTTGATGGTTGTGTTTGTACCAATTTTCGTACTGTTTGAAGTAGTTGGCTTCTGGTTGGGTTTCACAGAAGAAATTGGTCTATTGCTAGAAGGACGTGGTTTCGAATGAGTTGTTGCTGGTGCAACTGTCGTTATTTTCTGAGGATACTTTGTAGTCGGCCTTTTGGTTGGACTGTTTTCAACCGTTTGGAAGGTGGATAAGCTTACGGACTCAGTTGTGGAGTCTGGGACTGGCTTTCGTGTATATTTGTTAGTTGGTCTTGAAGTAAATTTGACTGGTTCTGAGACTGGTGCGTGCGTTGTTGCCACGGGCAATTTGTCGGCAATTTTCACAGGTTTTTCGGTGATAACCGGAGTCTGTGTTGTCGTAACCGGAGCCTCAGTAATTCTGGTAGCCGTCTGAGACGGTTTTGGTGAGTATTCTGGTATGTTGTTATTGTCTATGGACTCGTGATTGGTAAGATAGGAATTAATCGAGCTGTCGTCGATCGTGTTGTCTTGAGGAAAGATTTCCGGTTCTTTATTGATCTTACAGCAGCTTCCGAAATAGAAACGGTCAATGCAAGTTCCCAAATGCGTTCCATTTGCTTTTGCACACGTAAACGCAAACATGCAGACTCCTTGTTCTCCACTTCTCCTTGAAACACACGGTAAGTGCCTGATGTGTCTGCCCGCACCTGTAATCAAGGAAATTTCACATTACAGGCATATCCTCTTAATGCTCTATATAGATCAGCAACTGAACACGATACAAATACATTCAACTCCAGCTTTATATCACGTTACTTGGAAGACAAGACCCGGCGGTCGGCTTGGCTTATTGACTTCCGCGACTTGCGGACGGCCCGCACCTACATAACTGTGCATTTATATGCAATGCAAAGTACACGAACTCAACGCATTCAGGTCACTTATTCCGAAACGATCTGGTTCGTTTTTGTCACTGTTACTTGTATGCATTGCAATCTGAAATTTTTAAATCTGAGATTCACTTCTTCAAAGTGAATTTAACGTTACCGAACGTAATGATCCATCGGAGTGAAATGACTTCCAAATTATGTGACGATTGTCATATGGAAGATTTACGTTACAACACGAAGACCTTGACCCCCAACGTGGTTCTAAGAAGCGGTCAAGCAGGTACATAAAAATTCTGGTAATGCCCAACGCGTAACCAGATACTGAATTGGTGTCAGGCAAGGCACAGCATTAAGGTACCGTTAACTTTGAATGTGTGAGTTTGATGCCCGGCAGAAAGTAGGCCACAGTCATCGCCTAGCGCCGAGCAATTCTGGTGTACGTGTATATTATTTTTTTGTCGGAATCTCCGTGCATTCCTCTTCACCTTCATCATGTACTGGACCAAACGCAGCAAGCAGGTGAAAGATAGATGGGAGTAAATAGGGAAGAAAAGGAAAGAAGAAATCCGAGAAGACCGGGACTGCATCCTGCCTCCAGTCGGACTTTTATTACAGCATTTTTCTCTAGCCACTTTGAGGTTTCATTTACAATGTATTCGCTGTTCCATTAGCTTGAAAAGCGAACGACTAAATTACGTGGCAATAAATTTAAAATTGCCAACTACGATTTATAGTTACAGTTAAAATTTGGATCCGGATTCATTGTACGCTTCACAAAGTCAGTTTCTTCGTGTTATGTTTAGCTATACGTACAACAGGGAGGAACGATAAAAAATTAAGAATAAGACAGTTGTGGATGGTTGCAAAATAGCGAGTTCAAGACTAGACTGAGAACTATAATTATATTTTAGTCAATCACTGCAATTGCAGTTAGAAAAATATCCGCAGAATAAAGTACTGCTTACTGAAAGTTTCAAATATTGTCATGCCAAACGATCCGATGAGATTTTGAGATTAAGCTTAGCCTTAACATTAACCTCGGCACAAGATGATGAGACGAGCGAGTTAATGGCAAGCTTATATCAGCTCGTTGGTTGTGTAACCGTGTCTACAATATCCGGCAGGCTTTGCTTGAGAAAAAAATATCTCCTTATCTAATCAAGTTTTTTCTTTCTCCGTTTCTCACCTGCTGCTGCGCTCTGATGTAATATTTACCGCTAGCAAACTCTCTGTTAATCGGCGTCTCGTCACTTACAACCAAAACTTTTAACAACGATATTTGGTTTCCGTCAGAATGGAAATCGATTTTTTTTTTCTCTTATTATCAGAGGGCCATACGAAATTCTAGATTAGGTATCGCTTTATTAAAACCTCTGACAGAATGAAAATAATTAAAGAGAAATTTCATTTCAGTCAAGCTGATTTGAATACGCAATCTCGAATACAATAGTGCAAGGTCAGTAGCACGCGAGACGATCGGGTTTGACGAGTGTCCCAAAAGTTCTGTGTACTTGGAATTAAAATGTGTGCCGGGGCGGAAGTGCGAGCGTTATACGTGACTCAGTGCGAGGAAAGAAAGTAGTGATGTCAGCGCAAAACGGAGGACATGTTGTATCCGCAAGTTTGTAACGATTTGAAACAAATGATATTACTTCGGGAAAGTGACACCCGTGAATTTGTGCGACACCCAGCAGTAGCATTCAAATTATCAGCATGATGAGAAGTCGAGTACCAAATTCGATGAGATCGGGGAATCAATTTCTTACATACGTGTATCACACGTTTCGGAATGTACCCAGTGACCCACTTCGAGAACTGACCAGTCCGCCCACGTTGACGGGCTGACCGCAGGCATAGGGTCAATGCCAGGCACCATCATAGGTAAGCGACCAACCGTTCCGTTAACCCTAGACTAGCGCCCAGCGATCAACTCGTCAAACCATGTGAAGAACCACCTGAATTCCTTTTACCCCACCAACGATGCTTATAATACCGCAACTATCAGATACCCCGTTTATACCAGTATTTTATTCATCAAGTTTCGCAAATTCAATAAAATAACGGTGCGAACGGTTGAGATACTTTTTTTTCATCCGAATGCTAAATTCGTATCGCGAAACGAACGGTAGAGCGAACGTACATCTGGAAGAAAAAACTCCTACTTTTACTCTCACGATCGAGTAACATTAACTCCATGCATCATATATTCAGCTCTCTGATGTATGAGCTATCTATCCAATCGTTTAAAAAATTCACTCTCCGTTGAAAACCGATCATGCATAATTTCAGTCCAATTCAATCACAGGATCAGTCACATTATGAGCAAATCATGTACGTAAAATTTTCTAACAAATTAAATGCAAGCTAGCTATCGTAAGTGTGTTGGTGTTCATCTGGATAAATTCCGGTGAAATTTTTATGTACAAAAAATGGAATGAACCTAAAGTAGAGAGTGTCTGTACCTAACTTCCGGAATCTGTGTACCAATTAAGAAATAACATGACAATTTACATGTCTGAAATAGTGCGAGAAATGCGAAATAAGTCATAATTATACCATTGGAAAACAACATTTTAGCATGCACTGATACGTGTCTTCCTGATAGCCGGGAGGAATTTTTCACTGCCGGTCATCGATGACTAATCTCCAGCCTCGATGTCTTGCGGCTTACGGGTCCCGCAACTTTGCTTTGATATTTTGTCAACGTTTCACCGATGATATGACCCAGGAAGACCGCACGTGGGTGTGGCTTGTCGCAACTCACAGCTGATGTCAAGGTAGTTCGAAAGGCGCGTGGGTATTCCGCGGGTCAAAAAGTGGGTCATGTTCTTTTCGCTAGGAGCGGTAAAAATTCGAACGGCAAGAAACAGAATGCCAAACATGAGTAGTGTGGGTGTAGTATTGTCCGCGTGTAGCGTATACGTATGATATACTTGCCTCCAGGAAGAAATTGCGGCATGAACACGGGACTTCCAATAGTCAGGACAACAACATTGCACAATAGCAGAAGTGTTGCTCGAAACTTCGTGATTTCCGTCATCTGAAACAAATCGATATAACGGAGATTCGTTAGTTAGAGTAGCGACGAAAGTCGATACATCCGTACATGAACTGATTATTTCTTTTTGAAAATCGCCAACACGGTTTGGCAATGATTTAAATACTATCGTTTCTGCTTGGCAATTCAACCGATACACGATCTCGATGTCACATTTTTCATCTTCAACCGTACACGTGTTCCGAATGAAAAATTTCCATTGGGACAAACTACCGAAGAGTTCAAATTGAGCCGTTCGCAGTTGGGTGAGACTTGGTTAAAAGCGGTTGGGATTTTTGTTACATGACACAACGGATAAAACAGCTAATTTAGGTTGTAGTATTATTCATGGTCCGGATGTGAAAGTGATTCTGCACGCGTAGCCAAGTCATTGAAGAGATTTTTTGACTCACTCCGGAGATTCGAGGTAGAATCATGTGTTTTTATGCAAATGAACGACGAACTCTCGCTGTGCAGATGTCAAGTAAAATTTAAGGAAATGACTGTTGAAAACTGATATCAGCTAGAAATTGACTAGTTATCATAGATTTTTTGGAGTTCAACAAGATCGTTATACCACCACCTGTGATTTTATCGCGTCAAAATGTACCACTATACGTCTGCACCTGCGGCAATGGGAACGTTCTCACCGGGTTTTACTTAGGACGAGAAGGGTCATCCACCTTTCATGCAAACCGGGATAATCGCATTTCTTTAACTAGCAACCAAAGCAAGGCCTTGAAACCGCGGCGTGTGAACCTCTCTTTCGATTCCATCATTGTTCATTCCGCCAAGGGAAGCATCGCAGGCTTTCATAATCGCGTGCGGCGGAAGAAATCGAAATTAACTATGCCCACATGCGATATCATCGTACTCGGGTTTCAGTATTACATTTTTACATTCAAGGAAGCTTTGCTCGAGGCGAGTCTCGAGGTTGCCAACCCACGGGGTCAAACTTTGGCTCAGGAAACGCGTTGGTTCTGTTAAGAATTCCGGTTATCTGACACGCAAAACCAGCTGTCCCGTGTTAGCAACGCGTCGTTACCAACCTCGATAAGATTTGTAGCTTATACGTCAGGACAGTCTAGTAGCTGCTGTTTCCAGTTACATATGTGCAGTAATTATAGGGAGTTACGTTCGGAAATTAGGAAGTGACGATACGGACGTCATACTCTTGGTTGAAAATTAAAAAAATATTGACCAAGTACGTTCATGGATTCCTGGTCTGAAGAAAGCCACGACCAGTAGTAGGCACTCGAAAGTTTTTTTTCTCCATTTCGAACCGAGTCAACGAGGGCAGATGTAATCAGCTAAACTATGAACGCTTATATATTTCCAGAATTATAACGCGTACGCAGTACGATGGATAAGCAGCAGCTGATTGTAACGGTGCCTTTTTATCCCCAGTCACGTGAAAAAGAATGACTAAAACGTTGCCGTTATCGTGAAAAGTTGGAACCAAGTTTCCGTCTGTCTTGCCAGTTGGACTACGGTCAACAGTTGAGAAGTACTGTTAGGATTACAAAAAAACTTAACGTCCATATCGCTGGCCCAGGTGTCAAAAGTCCGTGCCGCATCTACATTAGACTCTAATCGGTAATTGGGTGCAATTGCGGTGAACCGGATTAAAATTTACGGAGAACTTCGTTAGCACAGTTTTCGAGTTGTGATATTTTCCAAGTATTTTACTTGGGGTCGAAGGATGTGTTTCGGCAAGTTATATTTTCTGAGAAACGGAACGTGACGCGTTGTCGCGAGGAGTAATATGGATCTGTGAAAGTCGAATTGATTGCGGTTGAATGTACCGCTATTCATATAGCCGACATACGGGTTTCCGAGCAAATTGAGCTACGCTTGGTTAAGCATAGTTTCAACGTACTTCTGACACACTAACTCCAGAGATCAACAAAATCTTGAATAGATAATCTGCCGGTCAGTCGAGAGCCATGCGAATAATGTTTGTCTGCAGCCACTGGATAAGCATCTGCATTACAACTCAACTGAACTGCTTTCGAGCCACAGATTCACAACTATTCCAAGTCAATTTCTAGCGTGTTTTTGTACCAAATGTACAAGTCAAACGAGCTTTACACCATTTTAAAATCCAGCGAAAAAACAGATAGTTCTTACCTTTTTGGTTCTGAACAGCACACTGCTGTCAAGGTTGAGCCTCGAATGAATTTGTTTCGAAACGAAATACCGAAAATTACTTCACGTCCTTAAACATATTGCAGGATAATTGCGAAGACAATTTGAAACCGCGTTTCTTTCACACACATCCTCGTTCGTCGACTACACGCCTCGTTCGATGCAAAAAACTATCGCGATTAGTATCTGAATCAGTTGGCAATACAACGAACAAATACTGCGGTCGGTACAAGATGATTACGCGTCAAGTTTATTCCCCCCTTCTCTTCCCCGAATACATAATCTAATTCGAAAAAAAGATTCGCACGATCTTTTCACACGTGGTAAATCATACCGTGCCATAAAATAAACACACACATACAGGTACCCCGAGTGTGTTTGAATTTAACTTGTTTGTTTACCCGTTCGGAAAGTTTGTTCATTTATTATTTATAGATTATGTCATATGCGTGCCGGCGGTAAACTCGGGTGCCCAAAGCGGTTGAGAAATTTGGCAGGAGACAGTCAGGTCATGTTCGTAGGATTAAGGGATGCCCGACCGTCCGTGGGGCAGGTATGTTGGTACGGATGGCAGTCTGTTGGCGGCTCCTTCAGACTGACTCGCTTGCACCTTGATGCTCCGTAGCGACGTCCTTCGAAGACGGGGAGCTACTTATGAAAACCCGCCGTGCGGCCCGTTTGCGTCGATCCAATAGCCCCCCTAGGCACCGGCCTCACTGCTCACAAACCGACTAGTGTTCAGCAAGAGACCGCTGCTATTTCAAGGTGGCCTTAGTGCCTCGTGCTGCCCCGCGGACTCTAGAACCTGACGGGGTAGTGGCAATGACCGTTCTCTGGGCCCCCACTGGTCCCCACTTCCACGACCTCCTGTCTTCCTCCGGCACAGTCTTTTCGTCTTTTCTGCCTTCGTGAGCTGATACCGCGAGCATTTCAGCAAGCGGAGAAGAGAGGAAGAGAAAGAGTGAGAGAGGGCCGATTAGGCTGGAGAACAAAGAAAAACTTTTGGCATTTTACGACAATGTGTGCTCTTCTTACCTGATGTTTCCTTATTCGTTTCTCAAAACAGATAATATTAACGATAAGGAACGATTGGTCAGTACGCTTTTGAAATTCTTTATGTTTTCGGGTGTCCGACTTTAGACGTAATCCGTCACGCTACCACCTCTACACGACCAGCTAGAGAACCTGCAAATTCTCCCGAGAACAACAGTTACTCTTAAGGTCAATAGCAAAATAGTTCCAACTCTGCCTCATCTCCGACAAAGAGATCGAATTCAGCCTTGAAGACCCTGAGTACCTTGCCGACTAGACGTTAAAAGTCTGTCCGCGTGTTGTTGTAACATTTATTGATAATAGCATGAGTCATGGGTTTCACATCTCAACTATCAACTGTACAACACGGGGCATCTGCAGTAACGGCGGTAGCTGGAGATAACAAGGATGAAGAACTACCGCGAAACTGTACGTATTACCAGGTGAAAGGCTATCGAATTCCGATAAAATGGACGAAGAGCTCTGCGAGTAACTTTCGCATCTGCAGCGGGTAAGGTTGTCTACCTCCAGCAGATGAGCACTGTTACCTTCCTTAATTAGGAAGTCCGGTTATCCTCCCTGTCTCCGTTGCAAACATGCCCCCTGGGATCTGGTGATGCGTGAATAAACTTACGCGTACCTACACCGCACAAATCTATTATAAAAATAAACTACTCGTGTGGTAATTTTGTTTTAATATAGTTTTACTGAAGGAAAGCACGTTGTTCCAATATCCATAGTATACGTATATATGGAACTATATAACTACGGCACGGTAAAGAAGACAAAAGTTTATTGTGAAATTCGGTATAAACATGCCTACCATTTATTTTTGAAAAAAAGCTTCAAATTGATCCCCTCGATACACAGAGAAAAAACAGCGTGGGCAGAAATTGGACAAATTTACAGGGGTATCATAAATATTTTATGTGACAGAAGCTTTGATCTTTCATATCTTGTTTCAATTCAATCGTTCAATGCGCATTACTCGATTAGTCGACACGTAGAATATCAGAGAAGTTGTAATAAAAAAAATTGAACTTTAAAATTTGATCGCTATTTTTGGTTCAAAGATTAGCAAGCCTTTTATCAAACGACAGTATCCATCAAATTTAACGTGTAGGTAAGTACGAACGAGTGATGGAAGAAAAAATCAGATGTGATGAAAGAAATCTCTCCACGCATCATTGAATTTCCTATGGGAATTATGGATATTTGTATACGCTGGCTATACGCATGTCGAGTGTATCCAGTCAGCCTTAACAACGAACATCAAACACTGTATGATCGATAAAAAATATAATAATAAATTAATCGCGGGTTAACCGTTTGCTCGTGTTTGACGACCGATTAGTTCTCAATTAAAATGTCCACCCTCGCACCCCGGCGACCTCCTGATCCTCGAGTGCTACGCAAACGAAGTGAACCTGCCTGCCTACACGACAGACAACACAGATAATGCCGTCCGACATATGCTCTAGTCTGCAGGTCACCCTTTTAACCACCCGCTTGATACAGAAGCGAGATGGTCAACCAATCAACGGATTCAGGTACTAAGCTCGTCGGTGAAGCCATAAATTCTATTGCTTGATCATCGAGGGAACCATTCGTTTGCACAATGCTCGCCTGAATTCGACAAGGCGACAAAACGAGGAATTGTATGCTTGCAATTAGAAACTGGAAATCAAGCGAGAGCAGAAATAGGTAAGTTGGCCTTGAACTTAGCTGCAACGAATCGGAAGCCAGGTAAAAATGTCACGTATGTATGCCGTATACGATATTGCCAGTGGGTGCTGAAATGACGCGGCGATAACAACGTGCAATAATGTCGTAAAATAAAATAAAGTAAAATTAACCGTCCTTATCTTAATTCGCCTACGTGCAAGGGATTACTTCGATGATAGTTACAAGCAATCGTACGAAAAAACTACGTTACATAGCGTATGGTTTCAGTGCGAAGTAGCTCACAAATATTGATGGTGCTTACATATCTAGATACTAATTATCCCCATCTCAATTTCAAATATTGGGAAGACTGGAATTGGAAGCCATTTCTGCAGCTCAAAGGATCATGGCAAGAGCCAATCGGCGGATTTGCGAAACCTTCAAGTCGATGCCAACTTCTGGTGACGTAGCAGTTTTTTGTAAGTTGCTATACAAGTATCCGATCCACTGTAGTAGATGGTATGGTTTGAGATGGACATTAGAGTGCTTCGAAAAATTTTAATCTTGATGCGATTTTGAAGAAGAAAATATCGACTCGTGTCATTCTTCACTGGCAATGACCATCGAGCAGCTGCAACTAGTTTCTCACTTACCTTTATGACGTACACCAAGGTGTTACGTAACTAGTGCATCACTGAGGTTGAGTTCACGAATGATACGGTTGTTATTTGAGGACGGAAAAGTTAATACGACCTGAGAGTATATAGATATGATTTTGACAGTGTCAATTCATGTCGATATATTTTTTATACCTGTATATTTATTGCGATACTTTTATTGGCGTATCCATTTAAGCTCAGATCATCCTGAGATCAAATCCGAAATCCTTAAACACCGGATATACAAATCGATTCTCGTGTATAGTTTGACATCATGAAATATTTGTAAACCAGGATACCCAATCAGGACTTTAAAGGCAGATACATGCACAATCCATATGACGCTGATCATTAACCTGACGATTAAGCGAAATAACAGTGAGGAAACAAACGCGGATCGTCGTAGAGAAAAAGCCCCCCGGTCTGGTCGTACGCCCGTTTATAGGCGATAGTTTATTCGCTGGCTCCAGGGGATGGACTCGTTGTGATTGGCCTGCGCAGAAAGGGGTTGCGTAAACGAGCCCGCGTATATATGGAGGGATCCCGCCAGAATCTGCCTTAAGCTCATCTACAACGGTGACATCAGGAACAGGGGAGCTTGCAGGCACACCGATCAACTATTCGACTGCGAAACTTTGACTAGACGCTGATCGACCGGACCAGGTATCACCGTTGATCAAACTCGTGCATCGCATTCCGGCTAACTGAAAACTTCTTGTGAACCTGTGAACCAGTGAACCTGAAAAAGCTGTCTTGGTGAGTAGCCGGTGAAACAATACTCCTTTCCACTGGATCATTCATCCCACAGAGCGAAAGCTTTGCACACAGCAATTGCCATCATCCCTAACAACTTTCGGAATCCAATATTAACATGAGGTTGAAGTTTGTGGCCTGAATCTAACGATGCGTTTTCAGAAGGAATCGTCATTTTGCGATCGTAGGGTTGTCCGAAATTCAGTAAACCGTAATTAGGGAAACTCAACTCCTTCGAACTCATAATACAATGACAAAATAGTGATTTACTAATTGGAATGTGAAAGCATCACAAATTTCACACTATAATGTATCTTTTAATGGGGCTGCAGGCAAAGAAAATAATGACGATTCTGTTGTGACATGCAGCTCATTGTAATCAGTAGGAAAGCTGGTGACATTTTTCAGCGATTATTTTTCAAGGACCATTTTTTGCGAGAATGTTGTGGGAAGCACTTGTAGTGTCATCACTAACGATTATCCCTGATAGTGGTATGAAAGGGAGGTCCCCAAATTTATAATAAAAAAAAATTAAAAATCGTAAACAGAATTATTATTTGTTCAAGTCTGTAACTTTTTTTTATTGTTTGTCCGGTATTGAATAACATTTGCAGATTGATTGGTCAGTTACAGATTGACCCAACCGTGTCGTGTGAATGACCGAATTTTTATTATTTTTTCAAGCTTCAATTTTTAATGTGTTTTTATGGCAACAATTTCAATTGAACGTTTCGACCAGCGGAAAATAATACAAAAAATTGCAGCCTTGAAAAAATTATAATTGTGTTCACCATTTTTTTGCGAAAACTAGATTACTATGTGAAATTCATCTTCAAATTACTATATTACCTGATCAATTCATCTCGAAGAACCAATTACACTTGGAGACAAGATTGCGAATGGAATTGTATGATACAAAGTGATTACGTGGAATCTACGTGAAATATATATTTTTCAATGGTATTGTTACAATCGTCAAGCTCAATACTACTTTCAAGTACGTCATTGACCCCGCTTTACAAATATCGATGATATTGACGGCCACGGTAGAATTCTATACCTGCTTGTCAGATACATTCCAATACAAACTTTGATTATATCGTTCTACACAAGCGATAATTCAGTCGGTTGGTTCACCACCCTACACCACAGCTACGGGAATGTTATTTAGATGAACTTTTATTAAGGTGGCAGTTTTGGCAGCCTAATTCGTCTGCATTAGAACAATTGGAATATTAACACAATAGAGTCTGCACAACCGTGAAGCAACGCGAAGGGGCACACTTTAATTACAGTTCATCTCATCTGCATCGTCGAGTGGGAATTTGACAAGACGTTTGCTAAATAGCAATCGTACATAGTCCGGAAACGTTAGTCATTGCAATTTGAGTGGAATCTGGAACGATGATCTGTTCACGAAAAAATGAGGTCAGTTCTCAATAATTTAGGGTGTACTTTCGTTGCGAGAAGGGCGCAGTCTCACGGTGATCGTAAGAAACACAGAAGCTGCACCGCGCGCTTTCGCAATATAGCAATGCAGCGCGAAAGTCGTTAAACCGCTTCAGTCAATAACGTCAATTTACTTGCATGCCTGCAATTCCCGAAGAGAAACTAGTTACAAAATGGAAATTAGATATTTGTTACTGTAATCAGAAAATCTAGTATGTGTTACCATTCTTTTCTTTTATGATCATTCGTAATATACTTTCTCGCAACTGTTGCGATGATTTTGATACTTGCATAATAATAAATTGATTTCTAGGCCTTGTTTACCTGAAAAAATGTAGTGAACTGGAGATATATATTATATTTGATGTTGCATTAACCGGAAAATGTTGTATTGATAATTATAATCACACTAAATAACTTGTACCACATTTTTATTAGCCTTCCAACAATATTGAACCGGCTATTGTAACAATTTACCAAGTTTGCTATAATTTTCTAGTAATTACACCAAATGAAATATTTCTTAGTGTGGGTGACAATTAACGCTGCATAGTTACTTTGTTTGATGCGATATTTCTTGCCCTCTGAAATTTTTCTCCGAACTAATTTTGGTCCCTAAACCCGCTTCTGCAACTTACCTAACAGAGTTACAACCGGCAGTCTTTGCTTCAGTTACAAAATAATGCCTCATTTCGGTTAACCTAGTATCTCTGCTAAAAAGTTGTTACCTCCAAACAAAGTTCAGCTGTAACTGCCACTAAAACTCTGCGATGGTCGATTCGACACGATTTTTCCCCACTTTCTTCTCGTTTGGTTCTCCACTTAACTAGATCGTCTGCAATTTCATTCTATTTTATGTCATATCCGTGTAGTCATACAGGGGTTATTAAAGAGATTTGGTCAAGTATCAGCAACTCATGAAAATTAATTAATTACTTATTCTGTACGCAAAGTTACGAATAACGTACAAAAGTAACGGCGATGCGAAACTGTACAGTCACAAAATCTATCGTATGGTTTGAAAATTTCGTATTCTGGGACCAGATTCAACAAATGTTGCTTACAAAATATTTATTAACCCGGTTTTTGGTCGAGTCTGCTTAACCTGCGCGATCGCCATAGCTTGTTGCACAGGTTTTTTTTTAGATTTTAATTATTCTCTCTACGTATTTACGATTATCCATATCACGTTACACTGCAGTCTAATGAGTCATGACAATTTTGAGCCGAATAAACTCTGAGGCAGCAAATTTATCGGTTTCGATGTTAACTGGTGAAGTCCCTCATTCCACTTGTCGCATGCAGGTACAGAAATGAATGATAGAAGACAAATTGACGTTATCTCAATTTCGCATAAGTATAGGCACCCACGCCATGATAACCCTGCAGTAGGAAAGTTGAAAAACGCAAAATAACAAATGCGTTCACGGAATTTGAATGTTCAGATAATGATTGAATCGTTCATTGTTGTATTATCAATGCTACGACGTTTTATTGGCTTCAATAAACCGCAACGTTTATTTATAAAGGATTCCGAAGAATAAATTCAGCAACTCTCTATGCCACGTTATCGGCGTACTCGAAATTCCCTATCAGCGATGTTGATCAGCTCTAGGGTCATAGAGAAAGTTCTCCTTAAGACTTGGCGTTAGTTTGAGAGAATAATCTGATGTAAGCCCAACAGGCGATATGTGTAAACGATAATAACGAAGTAAAATCCGCAATCTAAATCGGAACGATAATGATATATTGTCCGCTCGTGCAGTTCGGCGGCGGCTGTAACTTTCCGCATAGTTTTCTCGGATTTAGATCTAGTCTCGCAAGATAAACGTTCATGTGAGGCCAATATATCAGAAGTACGAAATCTCTGCGGTGTCGAAAGTTAGTCACCAGTGCTTCCGACGAAAAGTTCGACGAACGTCGTTCATATTACACATATGTATAGATATTCGGACAAGCGTATGATTTTAACGCTGGATTTGATTGTAATTGCGTCTTCTTCAACTACTTTCTTCGTCTTAAATTAAATCATATTAGCCAAGTAAATTAGTCAATAAAGTATAAGATGCGTGTATTTTTTTTCCACTCACAACACATAATATCCTCTCATATTCACTCACAAAAACAGAATTAGAACACTCCATACATAAAAAAAAGACTTACTTGTAACTGGTGATTGATTCTATTTATTACAGTCTGAATAGGCCGTTAAAAATTAATAATGTAACTTCAACTGCGCATAATTCGAAACCACAGTAATTAAATTTAATGGAATTTGACCTCGAATTGCGAATTAAGCTGTGTCAGATGCTGATTAAAAAAAAAATGATCGATGTGCATCCGATACATTTGATTTAATCGGCCGCGTTACGAGCCCAACAGACGCAAGCGATGTTTGCTTAGTCACGTATGAAAAGGGTTCTTGCTATGAATAGAAAGACATACCTATTGCAAAAAAATATGTTACAAATGATCCACTTGTTCTATCAAATTGAACCCAACTTAATTTAATGTTAAATTCAAACTGAAAATGAGCTGAATTGTGGCAAGTTAACTGCGTTATATCGATACGTAAAGTTTAAATGGTAACTCACGGTGACACATTTTTTTCCAGTCTACATAAAATGTACAGAGCGAGATAATTTCCAGAGTGTAATTATAGTGTTTAACTGTATTTCTTGTATTTATTTGAATTTGCTTTGATGCTGATCAGAGTGTGACTTGGGATCGATTAAACCTGGAACAATACATCAAAGGTGTACCGTTTTATCTTAAGCGATCATTAGGCCGAAGATTGATAGAGCGCGGAAGACGGAACGTGCGAATATGTGATGAGTAATTCGCGAGTAAACCTGTACACTTGCGGAAAAATACGTCAAATGATAATCTTAACCTTCAAGATAGTATCTTTTTGGGAGATAAGGAGACAGTCAAAAGCTTATCGTTTCGTCGCAATATGAGATCATTGATATTAAAATTCAGTGACAATTCCGTCGTTAATACACAAAAGATGCTAGAACTTTCTCGAAAACAATTTACACCACGCCCACCAGTAAAATGAATAAACAGTCTTGAGGAAATCATGCTATTTTACCCGTTCAGTCACACATTTTTCAACTCAATGTTTTGGCCGGAATTTTGTTACTCGCAGGTTTTTTCGCTCATCACGAATCTGAACTCAGAATTTAATAATTTATAAATCCAAGACGGCGGATCCAATATGGCGAATGTAAAATCGAAAAACCTATCAAAATTCGATGATTATGGTCGAAACTTGTTATTGGAGGGTTTTTGGGGTTATAAGAAGTATCAAAGATCATTTGAAGTTGTAAACTGTGACGAGGCTAGAACGCTGAGCATCCCACTATGATTGAAAGAGTTAAACGAAATAGCATATTCTTATACACGCTTGATTCATAAATTATACTAACAAAACTTGAAACGCGTAACTAGGTACTTTTCATTGACTATTAACTACGGTCAATATGAACGTATTGACACATTTAATTCTAACATATGACAGACCTTTCGTGCTATAAGAATCAAACGTTGAGCTTGCATCGAGACTGAAATGAACTTTGGTGAAATGAATCGACTAATAAATGATAGCGTCTTACCTCGGAGGCGTTTACTTGGAATAGACAATGTTGCCAGACAATGAGCGAGATTTTCATTTAATGCTTACTTACACAGCGAAGGTCGTATCACGTGAGTTCATTTGGTAGGTGAGTCGCTCTGGGGCGGGTGCTAGTCTTACCGAAGACACGTATTCCAACTGGAAGGTAGAACGTACTCTGGGGATCTGAAATACCAAATAATTCACAGTTTCCTATTATACTGGTAAGCCCATCGGGGTGTTTAAATGGATTAAACACCCCCAGCGTTACCTACAATTCTGCTATTCATAAACTTGAAATTGGAATCAAGCGATCGAAATCGTAAATCTAACTGTATACTTGGCTGCGGGTGACAAACATCTGTATTAATATCTCCACCGGGCTTATTTCAATATTTTCATCAAATGATATAGTTATTTGAGGGTAAATAATCGTTAGTTTTAGCCTTGAAGAAAGTTATTAAAATTTTATCGCACCGTGTTATCGATGGCCGCTCATCCGGAAAGCGTGTGGTTTTTAATTGTTATCTTATTGTTAGTTAACGAAAGTGGATAGATTAAGATATTGACCGTGTACTCGAATTGATAATATCATTTAATACCGTATTTTCGGGGCGTGAGAAAGAGGTAGTGAAAGAAACAAGAAAAAGGGACCATAATGACATGCCAAAACCGATCGATCTGTTAGCAAGCTGACCAGTTTTGAGAAACTTCCTCCATCAACTATGGTTCTTAAGTACATAGGACACTGTGTGAAATCTGTATACACACTTTAAAACCCTTCTGACAAAGACCTCAATAACCTATCGACATTGCTTCGAAAACGGACCATTCAGCCTAGCACTGAACTACACAACCTCAGGAGCAGGGGCAGTGACTCGTAGTTTAAATTCGCAATATCGTCACTCTGCACCTTGGTACACACAAAAGAACCAATCCATCACAGACTGTACTGCCAGACTTTCTCTGGCGGCGGACCATTCGTCCGGAACTTCCGTCAGTGGATGTCTAAGGGTCAATGTTGAGGTTTTGATCGAGCCCAGGTAGTTGAATGGTGAGACAATGTGGAAGTCAGATTCGACAACAGCGGTTGCAGAAATATTTCTCGTCCCCTACCGCAAAAATATGATTTTTAAACTTATCGTTAACATATTATACCAAAACTTAGTCTATTTCACTCTGAAATAGGCGCTATGAATATTCTTACTTGAACAAGATATTCTATGGTTTTATTACTCTCAGAAGATTTACCACTTATAATCGCACTGTGGTTAAATATTTACTAAACATTTCGGGGCCGTAATTAGTAGGCAATATTATACGACAATACTGGGAATGAGAATAACAGTTTTTTGGTGTGGTTAAATGTTTGATTCTACAGAATCCATGAAATTTCAATACCTTCATCACCGGTCGTTTGAACGCGGGCTAAAACCAAAGTTCTGGGTTTTGATTTTTCATGCAATAGTATTTCCTGAGGTTTAAAAATTCAGAAGATTTTTTTTTTTTTTTAATTCTGATAACCAGCTATTTTAATTTGTGCACCAAATTCAAATTCAAATTCAAATTCAAATATTTGACTTCAAAAGTTACAAAAATGATAACCAGCGGCTCAATCAGTAAAAGCATTATAGTTTGACGAATTTAACCATTTTTCTGTTCGTCTGTCCGCAAATACCAATTTTAGTCTCTGCACCCCGAACATATTTCACAAAGACTAATGGAGCTTGGATTAATTTCTATAACGCCGGCTTTGCTGGTCAATAGCCTCTGACTAATAATTCTCCCTCTGGCGTTCAAAGGTGTGTTAGATTACGAGCACGTAATAGGGTTCGCTAGGCGAGTTCACAAGCTGGGACCCTATCGAAATTTGAAATTATTGAAATACAATCACTTATTGTCTGTATGACTGACAATAACCGAATTCAATGTCATTTTATGTTTCTAGATTCGGATCAACATGGTTGAACAGAAAATGCCAGTTACATTGAGCTTACTTTCGGGCCTGCTAATACTGGTCGCTTTGTACCCACTCTCTGTCCACGGTGAGCCTGACCCAATGGCACGACCAACCAGGCCCAAAGTATTTACGAGTGCCGATGAACTACGAAGATATCTTGACCTGGTGAAGGACTATTATTCTCTGAATGGAAAGGCCAGGTTTGTATCAACTTCGGATTATCACTAATAGAAGTTAATTAAATCCTACTCAACGAATTTCCGGGACATGTTATGATTAAAAACGTATTTTTATCGCATGTTCCCAGATACGGGAAGCGGGCGCAAATTTTTCCAGCCACCGAAAATCCATGGGACATCATGCGAGTACCTCCGTCATCGGCCGGAGGTTTTGCTCTCCGGCAACAAAAATTAGAGCAAAAACTGCAACATGAGATGGAAAATCTTTCTAAGCATGGATCGCAAAAAGGAATTCAGACCGAACTGCAAGAACCACAGCAGCTTGAGCCCAGACAATTTCAACATGGCGGATCACAACTATCCTATTTATACGACGCAATGGCCAAATACTACGATGAATTACAGTAGTGACCCTATAAGGACAAAATCTGTTGTTCAATTTAAGCAAACTGTTGACATAGTTGAATTATCGAGGCTGGTCATAAATTCTGTAAATTTTACGTCCGTCTTGAAGTCACAGCCCACTTCCATTTCTACTAATCTAGTCTTGACTCTTTTAGAACAGAAGAAAAATCAATCTTACTTTCCTGCTTTTATGAAAGAGCTGTCTCGCTGAAATCTGTATTGAAATAATATACGTATTATAATATATACTTACTAAATAAGATGTAAAATAAACAAGATGAGCATCCGTTTCATGGTTTATTCACCAAAATCAGTTAGGACTAACTCATCTTCCATTTTTGTAACAAGTTTTAACAACGACGCCAGCCAGTAATATAATTTTACCTCAATTATAAAAGTTTATTTTTATTTTTTTTTGTTAAATACAGTCATACATTAGAAAATATTAACTATTCATTTCTGTTGAAGTACAAATAAATACTAAGTTGAAGTCATTCATCATTCATGATAGGGTTAATTTATTGAATTTAGTTATTAGCATATCATACAAATTGCTCACAAATTGTATGAATAGTACAGAGCGATATGAGTCGTGCATTTTTGTTGTTTCCATCTTCCTAGGTAGTGATACTAACATTCTGACGACAGTACTTATTTACATCGGGAAACTTGTAGACGCTGGGTCAGTTTCGATAGAGTTAACGACTAACGGACTCATCTAATGTGGTATCTTCAGTGGCAACACAGCCTGCATTTGCAGGCCAATCGCAAACTTGTTCCACGGGATTGAATTCCAGTCCAGGTGCACACGTCATTTCAACTTTACTTCCGTGATTACATAGATAGAAACGGTTACAGTCAGATGGGTGCGCAATGTGAACCGCATCACTTCCATTACTCTCAGGGCATTCCGTTGGTATAATCACTTCTTCTGTGGTAGCAGCTTCTTCTGTGATGCTAGGAACTTCAGTTATGCTAGATTCGTCAGAGTCGTCGTTCTCATCTTCGGTAGAAGAGCTGGTGGAGCTCTCAACTTCTTCTGATTCTTCCAATGTACATCCAACGGCTTCGGGCCAATCGCAAACTTGTAAAATGGGATTGAATGCAAGACCACTCGGGCAGCTCCACAGCACTTTCTCCCCATGGTTGCATTTGTAGAATACACCGCAGTTAGATTCGTGAGCGATGTGAACTGCATCACCTTCGTTATTTTCGGGGCATTCCGTTGGTATTATCACCTCTGCCTCTGTAGTGGCGGAACCGGAACCGTCGGTCTCGTCAGAGTCGCTTTCCGTCGAAACTGCACTTGAATCCTCAGAACTAGAATCGGTCGATTCCTCCTCATCGGTTTCGTCACCTTCGTCATCCTCGTCACTGTCTTCATGGCTTTCAGTTGTACCGGAACTTTCAGAATCTTCCTCGCTTTGTGCTACGCATCCAGCTGACCAGGGCCAGTCGCAAACTTGTAAAACGGGATTAAATGCAAGACCACTCGGGCACGCCTGTGTCACCTTCTCCCCATGGTTACACTTGTAGAATAGGCTGCAATTTGAGGGATGGGCGATGTGTACTGCGTCTCCTTCGTTATTCTCCGGACATTCTGTTGGTATTATCACCTCTGCCTCTGTAGTGGTGGAATCGGAACCGTCCGTCTCGTCGGACTCGCTTTCTGTCGGAGGTGCACTTGAATCCTCAGAACTTGTATCCTCATCGATTTCCTCACTTTCGTCATCCTCGTTGCTGTCTTCATTGCTTGCGGTTGTACCAGAACTTTCAGAAGCTGCCTCGCTCTGTACTTCGCATCCAGCTGACCAGGGCCAATCGCATACTTGTTCAGCGGCATTGAATGCTAGACCAGTTGGACACTGCTGCAACACCTTCTCTCCAAAGTTACACTTGTAGAATAGACCACAGTCGGATTCATGGGCAATATGAACCGCTTCACCTTCGTTATCCTCAGGACATTCCGTTGGTGGTGACGATTCACTTTCTTCGCTTTCTGAAACTTCGTCATCTTCAGGAGCTTCTGTAGTAATAACAGGTTCTTCAGGAGCCGGTGTGGTTATCCATTCTTCAGGGGCATCTGTAGTAATTATAGGTTCTTCCGGAGCTAGTGTAGTCACTTCAGGGATCTCTGTAGCAGCTTCGGTTGTTACAATATTGACGTCCTCAGAAATTCGACAATTAGACTCTTCTGGCCATACGCAAATTTGTCTAACCGCATCAAAGTGAAGCTTGCCTCCGACTTTATTGCTTACAGGGCATTGCATTAACGTTCGCTCTCCATTTCTACAGGAGTAAAAGAGCGAACAATCAGATTCGTGGGGCACGTGAATTGTGGCATTAACCGGATCAGTATCCGGACATTCTGTCCAAATTGTTGACTCGTCTTCTGCGTTGGCTGAAGTGACAGCTACTGCGGCCAACAGTACTGCGGCCAAAAGGCTTGTTGCTGCAAAAATTGAATTATCACTAATTAAAAACCACTTGAATTCATGGACGAAAATAAATGTTACAAAATTTTCAATGATGGAATAACGATGAAGTTGTAAAGTTTGAAAAATACTAGATGGATTAATATGATTTGAAATCCTCCGATTCTTCCGATTTTTTTAACAACTAGAATTTCGACGAATCACTACACTGCATGTGAAATTGGTGTCTTTTATACATAAGTACTGTGACTAAGATATCGTTGTCGAAGCACCTACCTCTCATTGTAAGTATCCTGAACTATGCACTGATACTCGAATCAATTTTCACTCTTCAACTCGGGAAATGATGGTCGAGATACAGGCACGGTCTCTTTTATAATAACGGAAGACACCTTATCACTACGTAATGAGTGATTATCATATCTCCGGAATCGATGGCCTTTGTAAGAAAATGAGGGAAGGAGAACTCCTAATCTCGCGGATTTCGCGGAAATCCCAAGTGCTTTGTGACAACTTCAATTGGCAATAAATTCAGTTGGTTTAGTCGGACTTCAATATACAGCTACACCTCACGATGCAGTCACTCCACTTGTTGCCAGCGAACTCTTCGTCTCGGCGTTCCAATTTTAACATAAATTACGATTGAATTTTTACAAGTAGTTTGCGTAGTAAATCTCTAGGCCTTTTTCATTGCTTTCGTAGTCAAGGAGATTCTAACTGGCGACGACGCAAGGTTGGTTTCTTTATGAAAACAAAATCCACTCTTTTCCAATTTTACAGGAAAAAAGTTTTCGAATACCGTAAATGTGCATATTTTTATAAATCATATCTTCAAACATTATAAAATAATCTGATGGTGGTTAAACAGTTGAATCTCAATTGAATCTTGTACAGTAGTGGAATTTCAATTCATTTTCCGTCCTATCAAGGGCTCTTATAGGTGAAATTCTGATAACTTTTACAGAAGTGATAGTGTTCTAGCTTCCGTATCAACAAGTAAATTTTCATTTTCTTACTATCTTGCATCTTCCGTTTAGCGAACAAGTTAAATTCGTACGTATGATTACAAAATCACATAGCTCATCAAACGATAGGATAACTAAGTGTAAATAATGAGTTCAGAATGACAATGTCATTTTATCTGATTTCATGAAATTCTCTCTAACGTTAACTGGCGGTACCGTTTATCATTGCTTCGTTGAAATTTCAAGAGCTGAGGTTCATGCGAAAAGAATAACAAATCGTGTCTGTATCTTATCATATCGAAATCGACTGTCGTCACCCTACAATCTGACTGCGATCGTTAACTATACCTTATCGATAAATATTTAGGACTGATTTATCACCTAGTATTCAAGACGATGATAAGAAGAACCGAGAAATGCATGAATCAGACTTTTTTTTAAATCTATGATCAATGCGATCATTACTTGCAGGTGTCATCGAAAATTCATCGTTATAGGAAGTCTCATTGGAATACCACGCCATCTAAAATCTTTCTGGTAATCGTCTGAGAAATCTCGACAGGTTATCTCTGCGCAATAGAGCCGTAGGTAATATAATATATGTTTTATTGCTTCCATTTCATTGATATCCAGATAACAAAATTTTTGCAAATTGCATGCAATTTAAACGCGCAATGACCATTTGATACAAGCAAAGCAAACAATCGTTCGGTGTATATAATAGTTGAGTTTGCTAAAATTGCAAAAATGGGAAGTGTTGGTAAATTAATTTAATGCTACTTATGTTAATAAAATTTGATTCTAATGTTTACCATCCATCATCGCAACTGAACGTGTTTCGTATAAATTTTACAAACAAGTGAATTTCGGCCTAAGTGCTGTGACAGTTATTTCTTGAAATAGCTGCGGGAAAAACAAGTATATTTTGCATAAAGGGTTTAGATAGGAAATGTATAACGAATGATCCAGACTGTTACATATTACATTCCACAACGAAATTGTGTAAAACTTCACTAGCTGCTTCAGGCAAATGCAATTGCTCTGGTTCTTTTCTTGACAAATACACCAGAAATCTACAGGTTTGTTAATAAATATGATCTTGTATCGGCATCGGCAAGTGCGATAAGATTTTTGAAAAGCTTATCTTTTAAGCTCGGTGTGGATGTAGGTAACCCAAGGGTTTTCCCCATGAGAGTCAATCGATACTCGACGCAAGTGCTCGGTTCCTCAATTTGTTTATCTACCATTGATTGCTTTAATACAACGATAAACCAGAATGCATTACCCGATGAACGTATTATACTAATTAACTTTTGTTTTACAACATTTGTGGAATCATACGAGTTTAAAAGATACTAGCACAGTACGTGACAAGATTACACGCATACTTCAATTCTACTCTCGATTGTAATTTGCCAGCTTGACTCGATTTACACTTGCGAGAGGGATTGGACGAAAAGATAACGGGGATTTTTAAAACCTAAAGATTATCGGTATTATGATTACCTGTATGTGTAGCGAAACTGTTTGCAATAGTGATAATCGAAATCGACCATTCCATTAAGGAATAGTGAAAAAATAGATAAGTGGAAAGAATCAACAAAAAAATAATTACTCAAGGAATCGAATGACTTTGATTTCTAAAACCTGACCATGGGAAATAAATTTAACGACTGCGAAAAAATTGCTTCCAACTTATTCGATGGCGTTATCCGAATACAGTATCCGAAGATAGTGTGCCTTACAAGACAATGAGGTACTGGGCTGATGTGATTGTTATTATTATTGATTATCAGTCTCATGTGGGATGGGGATTAGCTGGTAGATTATCACTAATATGAAAATGACGTAAGACCTACACGATCATGCATTTGTAGCGTAATCGGAAACCACGTACTCTCTGCGAGGTTGATACCAGAGCCTCGCTATAAGGTATGTGTATACACGAAGGGAAATGAATTTTTTAATCAAGAAAATAGATTTTGTTAGAGTCCATTCACTACCAATCTAGTATTCCTTATTTGCTCCAAATACGATGACTTCAATTCAACAATTTCGATTTAGTTAGTTTGCCAAAATGATTTAGTCAAGCGAATTCCTTGATTCAACAAAAACCTTTCTTGTCGCGATCGAGTGAGCTACTGATTCGAGTGAACTTTTTCATGTGTTTCCGAAATTGAATCAACCACATATCATTTCATTTCTAGTTGACGTATTGTTCCTCCAAATAGCATGTTCGTTGAGAGAAACAATCAGGTATTTCAAATAAGATAAGTTGGTACGTGAATCTAGCCAACACAAAATTTACATCGATTGAATGCCATACTTTGTTGATTTAACCGGAGCTTGTTTGGCGTAACTGGTTGAATCAATTGCACTAATTTGTTTACGAGGTAAAAAAAAAAAAAAAAAAAACACCGGATGATTCGAAACAAGTAGAGAATATATTTATCGTCAACCTCAGTATATGGTACTATAAACAGCCACCAGGCGGTAAACTCTCTCGCTAAAGAAATAGCTTCAGAGATAGTTATGAAACCGGGTAGTCGGCTAGGAATATCAGACACGAACAACTTAGGATTTAAGTTTATCATCAGACCTGTTACAAACGAACAAAGCATAATACCAAGGTGCCGACAAACAAACAAACACTTTGAAACATGTTCAATTTAATCTTCAACAACAGGTTTGCGGAATGTAACCCATTAAATATCAAATACATTCCTCAAAATTTTGTGTCAACGGAATTGTAATTGATATCATTCGAAGAATACATATTGTTGTGCACTTGAATAACTCTAATGTTCAGTCAATGCAAAATATATTTGAAACAACACAAATTTCATTACCTGCCTCAATCATTGAACTCTTGACTCGAAAAAACATGAATTTAGAACAACCTGAAAACAAAGAACAACCGAAAACGATTGAGGTGCGTTCAATCAAATTTTTAGTCATTTGAATCACACATTTTCTTGATACAAAATTCGCAACATCGCAAGGAACTCAAGCCGTGTTATCTTGAATAAATTGATAGTCAGCATGATCATTCAAAGGCTTGAGTCAATTCTATATTAAGTTATTACGAGTATTTTGTTGAATTAAGTAAGTATTGTGTTCCCCGCATTTGACTATAGTATCTAACTTAATCAAACGAATATCACTTGACTCAAATAATCCTTTCCCTCCGTTGTATATTGGACAACTCTAGCGTCAGTTGACAATGCAGAAATGGCCCACTATATTTTTGAAGATTACAAATAGATTTCAGATTTGCTAAGAGATTGACTCTGTGTTAGATAATCTGGGATTATCAATCTTAGTCAATGCTGTCAATATCGAATAAAAAGAATTTCTGCGTGTAATAAAATCATCTCAAAATTCAATGTTACTGCCTCACTGACTTGATATCGTACAATAGTGTCTCGAATGCTGACCTCATATTTTTTAAGTCGACCAAAACAATATTCTCTTAAAGCGCAATAAACAGTAAAACGGGATAATATTTGTGCGAAGAAACGAAAAATATTCTACGAAAAACAGCACAAATAGATAATTTAATGAGGCATCTATCTTATATACCATATATATATATATATATATATATACGCATGTGTATCAGAGAAACGGATTGAGGATATCTTGATTAATTCGGACTAGACATGCGCGCAATTCGTTTTCCGCACTAACAATACCGTTCACAAATTCATGACGATATCGATGTCCGATATTAATTATCGCTAGTCTTTTTTTTAATTCCACATATTCGGGCATATACCTCATGTGCCCATTCTCCGAATGCGAATGGAAATGAACGTGGCCTATAAATGCCAACGAACCGAATCGTTGGTCCGTCAAGCTGTGAATCAGACGTTTTCGTCAAAACACTCAACAAAAAGTAAGCGTCGAACGGAAAAGAAATTCTATATGATGTGAAAAAATTGACGAAACTATTTTTGCGTGCCTTCATCTCCATTCGCGTTCTCTAGGTCCAGGGCTGGTAACGGCAGAACTTCAAAAGAAAAGCGAGAAGAGCGACGTTTTTGATTGAAATAGTAGCTGTTGAATTACTAAAAAGTGACCAAAAAATTACTCGCCGAATTATTTTTCGCGCTTTATTCACAGTAAAGAACTGTTTCCTTGTTTGATATGGCAATGAGTGATGGATCATGAGGAAGTCGAATTACCAGTCATGCTCATGTATAATAAATTCGTAGTAAAATTTGTTTTTATTAAACAAACGTATAAATACTAAAATGATGATAATAAAAATTAGTAAAATATCATCTTCACAACAAAATACTTCGTACCTGCAGATAATTGTAATATTCCTTTTACTTTTACGATCATTTAAGAGGACTCGTTGCCCGTCTACGCGTGATTTTTAAGTTAGCATTGAACAGCTACTATTGATAAGCGGGGGTTCAAAAATAAACAATGTTTATATGACTGAAAGATACTGGTTTTATCATTATTTTGAACATCGGAATTTAAAAACTTGTCTACAATTGTTTTACTTTGCACTCGCACACGATTTTCACAACACTTTCCACGTAACCTTCGAAACCGTTAGTACGATTTTTATCCAGTTTGTTACACATTTATTCTCACAAGTAATTTTGCTGGAATCAAAATTATTCACGTCCGATATAATAAAGAAAGAGAGTACTGTGAAGACTTTAGAGTTCTTAGTTCCAAAAATAACTACGAGTTTCTTGAACCTGAAAACACTTGTTTTTTTTTTTTCCTTCATTCCATGCAATGGTCACCTCGATAATGCCATAAAAAGTGCATAGTTGACGCAAAGTCTATTACCTTCTGAAGATGTAGTAAGTCGAACAATTATAGACCATTTTTCAAATTCCAAAACATAAAATATAGATAAAAACAGTGCCTTTCAGTCGTATATAATCATTGGTAATTTGTTGACCTTCCCCTATCCAACAGAAGCTATTGAAAATCGCCTTATACGCAGAGGACGATGTATTTTTTAAATATATTCATCACAGTTATATGGCATGGAATTGAAATCCGAGTATTTTATTGTCTTCTAATGCACTCAATATTTTGATTTATTTGAATCCAAGAAGTTTGCTCATCAGCTCTTCAGATCTTCTCGTACAGCTGACCAATTCTGAAAGTTAATTAGTTTTGAATCGAGCCAACTATGACTACGTGTGATTGAAATAATTCTCGATGACAACACAATGGTTTAAATACAGATTTATTGACAAGTTATTTCAATAGGTTCTTGGAGTTAGGTTTTATGAATGGTTTGATTTACTTGCAACTCATGTTCTCTATAATGTTCTCTAAAATTGCGAATCTAGCCTGGTTCTCTCACTTCTGACTTGGCTTTCATACTTCTGACTTGGTTCTGATGACTTTGCTCTGAATCGAGGTTTTTATACGTAATTTGGGATGAGTTTAAAGGCATTGTTTAATTATACGAGCACAAGACGACTGATTTAAAGAACCAAGCGGTGAAGCGCTGATAGGGTACTTATTTTTAAAATCAAAAACGTCTTCGCTAATTATGAGAATAGAGATTCCTTGCATGTAATTTGCTCTCCCAAGTTTTCTGTATTTATTCTGCTCTCCCACGTTTTCTGCATTTAGTCTGTAGGTTTATCTTAATTGTATTTTGAGTTTGAAATCAATTGTAGGTCTAACTATTTTGAGTTATTGCCATTACAATCGTAAATTAAGGGTTGTGTGTGGAGCTAATGGCGAAATCATTGCGTAGGTACGAACTTGGCTTACGAAATAAGGGGTAACATGATATGTAAGAACTTGCGATACAAGAGTGTTGTAAATTATGATGGTACTTGTGTACATATATCGATATGGATCTAACAATATGAACTATGGTAAGAGTGCACAAAGCTTTCTCATCGTAACTATACGACAATAGTTTACAGTGCAAAGAGAGCGCCGCCGTAATTATCAGCTGGAATGCAACAAGTCAATTAGAATACTTTCTATCATTCTTAATGTACATTTTCACGGTCTTTACAATTAAATATCATGACACAGGTTCTTTTGTTAACTATGACCCCAAAGGCTGCGTCAAAGATCACGAATTGCGAAGATTCACCGCATCTTTGATCCTCATATGCGATGCAATTGGACTATATGCGATGAAAGAGTTGCGAAATTATCCGTCAAATTCCTGCAGAGAGCGACACCTGTCGAGCTTCTCCGAAATGTAACAATCTTTGTCAGCTCATTCTTCGGTTAGTTTCGCGACTGCTGGTAAGAAAGATTTCTACGTAGAGCCTATGCAACGCGTTGGAGGAGTCAATAAACATAAAATCCAAATTGCGTAGAACATAGAATGCCAGAAAATGACTCATACGACTCAGTTGGCATTGACGGTGACCCAGAGGGCAATAGCAGCAGAGTCTGTCTAAAATTCGCGTAACTGTAAAATCAACCGACTCGCGCCGCGTAAACAAGGTTCGCTTTGTGTCGATACTTCGGAAGGCATCGAACTCGGCGGGTTGTGACGTCGCGAGTCTCCGCGTTTTCTGTTGTTTGTTTGTTATTCAGTCGTGAAAATAGGGGCCAATCAGAATCGGATAAACAAAGAGGAGCGGCCCGCTGATTGGCCAGCCTGTCGCCAAGCCGAGACTCTGCGGCCAATCGGAGCCAGGTTCAGGAGCATCTTCTACGCTCAGTGGACTCGGCCATTTCTTTAGTGAAGCGTAGCAGCATAACCAGTCGAAGTGAATTTCTTGTGGTTGTTCGGTAATTTTGAAAGTTGAAAGAAGCAAGGACAACCAAAAGGATGATACACTCCGGGCGCACCAAGCTCGAGGTAACCCATGCGCCTATAATCCTGTTAGGTATCGTTAAACAAGTAATATCGAACATCGGGATACGCTGCACGGTATATGCGTGTTGTCATTACTGTGGCGAACAGCTGATCCGCATTTCTGTCTCCTCGGCCTGCGACACAAACTTCAAAATTTCGCACCGCAGTTAGACTCTATCCGAACCACTGTTTGATATCGCCGATTGCTTCGCGGCTCACGGAAGCTTCTTCCTCGCCGTTATACTTGTGTTTTCATCCTCCAATCTCGCGGTCGGTGTCTCTTTGTTCCCTCTGTATTTTACTTGCCTCATCGACTTACTTCAGGCGGTTTTTCCTTTGTTGTTTACAACGGAACCATCGTCTGGCTGGATTAAAAATCGTTACTTTTTTCATTGTTATTTGATTTTGGAATGATAATTCCAAGCTAGTAGATATTGATTCTGATAAGTTGTGCTTTATTTTTTTCGTATACAATTTTTCACGAGACAAAGAACTTGTTATTTTTTATACTTTAATCTACCAATGTTTATGCTTGTATACGTTTGCAATCGTCTTGCGAAAATATCGAAATAAACAACTGATCAATCTACCCTCAATTCTATATATAGACAATTTGAGTGATGTAGTAAACACTGCAACCAACAACTAATTTAAAATACGAATGTTTTGATGTTTGTTGATTTTATTGTTCTCTGCAATTCTAAACCACATTCAATCATGAAAGGTTGTCTACAGACATTCATTATTGCAAGACTTGGCTTATTATTCAGGCACAAATATTGCCCAACATCTTTGAAAGTGTTTGAGGTGAAATAGAGTTGTGTTTCATACAAGATTATCAGTTTCAAAGAATAAACAAATTGGATTTCTATGCTCAAGACAAAAAAAGAGATATGTCAGAAATCATCTTAACATTTGCTATAACTTTTATTCCAAAGCAAGAATTCATTTTTCTTAGTCAAAAACGTGTCTAATTTGTTCAAATTTTCACATTTCATGCCCTCTATGATAACTGTGCGAAATTTAACTGTTTTTTAAAGTCAATTATTGTTCAATATATTAGATTGATTTTACTGAATTGGGACACCGTGTACAGATTGTACGAAGTTAGTTGAATATATAATTTTATTGCTCGCATACACCAAGTACTTCATTGTTAATGTTTTTGTTCTATCATTCTATCATCACGTTACAGTGTCAAGTGAATTACAGTGACGTAAATCACTCCCTCTACTGCACACTAGTCAGTGGTTCATAGCTATGGCTTAGATGCCGTTATCTGATGACTTCATAATTTTACTATCAGTCTAGCACTTGTTTTGTGATTGGTTGGATTAAGGCTGTTCGGTTGCTGTTCTATTCAGAGCTAAGCATTCAGTCGCTCTTGTGAAGCGTTGACTATTCTAAGAATTGCTGCAAAAATAGTACCAAGTATATGTATATTCAAGCTGCAGAATTGGGAAACGTTGATGAAGAAGTATAATATGCAAATAAGAAACATTACGAATGAGAATTAGACAATTACAAATGGTATGAGCAAGAGAGAGAAATATGGATAAGCAAGTGACGCAAAAGCACTCTGTTATGAAATGTAATCATATTTTGTTTGCGAGAATTACGTATAGTGGAAATTATTTTTTAAATTGGATAAGATAGGAAGGTGGAATTTTTCATTTGCTTAACGTTTTTTTTCATCTCATAGTACCTATTGAAAAGATGATTCTCGATATCTTTTACATTTCTATCTCGATATGTTCTTCAGTAATGGAAGTTTTAAGTAATTCCCATTGAAATTTTTCCGATGAATATAACTGTAAAATTAAATGAGACGTCGAAATACATCAAAACGTTTTCTTTCATCTCGAGTCATAGATTCATAAATAGAATATTCATAAATCATAAGTTTAGAAATAACAAATTTTTTCAAAAATAACACAAAAGAAATTTATTTTTCAACATGGTACTCCCATCCGCTATTCTTTTATTAATAATATATTGTTTTTATTGTTTATTCAAATTTGAATTTTGATGGAATTCTTGCGAAAAAAAGTTAACATCTCGTTAGATAAGAAATTTACTTCATGAAATGCGTAGTCGACTAAGATACAGTATACAGGATTTTACTTTTTTCACTAGACTAATCAGAAAATTTTTGTGTGATAAACTTTTTCTCCTAATTAAAGAAACAAACAGCTTCATAGCGTAACGCTCAATCAACAGTAAATTCCATGAAACAAATTTTTCGCCTCATGAGAAATTCATTTTTTTTTTCGGTAGTTGACATTTGACCCAATTGATATTTAAATATATAATAGAAATATAACAAAACAGGTTCGTAATGATAGTTGGCTTAAAATTTACAAACAAATACATTGAAGAATATTCTTTGGAAAACTTACTTAATGTAATCATCGAGATTATAAGAATTCTTTTTCGAGTTTGATTTTTATACGATTATAATTTTTCAATATTTTTCCAAAGAATTTTTCACTCGAAGCATGAAAAATGTGTCTTGAATTTTTTCAACATCTTACTTTGGTTCATTTTATAATCATTTAAAAAGTTTGTAACTCCAAAACAGTGAGGATATATAATTCAAAAAATTTATGAATATTCCTTTTTATAGGTAGAATTAAATTTTAATGAAATGAAGCAAATGAACAATTTGACCATGAATCTTATCAGATTTAAAAAATAATGTCCTATAAGTAGAATATATTTTAATGACCTTTTTATGTTAGCCTGATGAATAATCAGTTTTATTTTATTTTCTAAAGTAAAGGAGTTGTATGTACAAAGTGACTGTTGACTATCGGCGGAGACAATTATCTAATTCATTTAACGGGTATGTATATTTACTAAATCTAGGAAAACTAAATCTTCACTGATATTACATCATTCAGAAGATCTTTGTTGTTTTCTTTTTGTTTTTGTTTTTTTGACCGCCTAACATAGCTGTGAATAATACGCAAATATCTGTTCATACTAAAATAATCATGGAGTTAGTTTCATGCAAAATGAAAGCACTCTTATTTCTGCAATACTAGGCGCGTATTACAATTATTAGAAGTTACGGATCATTACTGCTTATCTGCTTGTCTCAGCACTAACATTCCAGTATATTGGTTTTCGTAATATATGCTTGTCGAAAGTACGAGTTCAGCCTATTATTAACGTTCACAGAGGTACGGAACATTTCTGTGCTCGTTTATAACTATTCATAAGCAGGCACCAGCTGATTATTCTACACGTTAAATTTGGATCTCATTGTCAGGGGGTAATATATACTTTGAGCAATGTGAATACCGAAGCATTAATTAAATGATAAAGTTATGATGATACAATACCAACAGACTTTACTTTGTTCTATATTTCAAGTGTTACAATAACTTCATTGCTTTCATTCATTATTTGCATTGCTTGGGGTTGGGCATACCATTAATGTGACTCAGTTATTCGTACCCATCTACCCATATGTGTACGTGATTTTTAGCACGCATGAACATGCGAGTAAAAAAATTGCGCTCATTTCAGAACGCAACATAATCAGTATCATAAATCAATGAAGGATTACTCAACAGCCTCCTCGTGAAAAAAGTTAAGTTCAACGGTTTTTTCTTAGAAAAAAGCAAGTCGAATCGGCGTTGGTGGTGGAGGTCAGATACAAGGAGTCGAGGAAGCCGGAAGCGGCGGGGGTCAGTGGTGGCGACAACAGCAACCCTCGCATCATCATCATCATCATCATCACCATCATCACCACCATCACAGTGGTTACTACACTGCTCAACACAATCACAACAATCCTGTCACCACGATGAAGCAGTCTTACATGCAGGTCGGTTCGCCGCTTGTTATCACTGTGTGTACGTTTAAGAAAAAACGTGAACGCAGCTAAAAATCAGGGAATTTTGAGAACCGGGAAAAATGCGACAATTTGCTGGTACTTCGGGATATTAATCAAAATTATATGAAAGCGAAGTTAGTAACTGTGAAATAATGAAAAATCTAGAAAAAATGTACTTTTTTGCAACTTTGTAATGATTTTGAATTAAATGAGTTGGCCAAATATTAGTATTATCCTACTCAAGTGAAAGAACTTAAACAGCAAGAAAGTTATATTCGAGAGTGCAAGATAGGATATCCAGAAAGAGAAAAAGATCGTCCAAGGGCAGAGCATTGCTTTTTCTATAATCGAATATTCACTAGTTTTGAACATTGAAATAATTGACAGTTTATTATTTATTCCATTAATTTTCAACATTTAGTTTTGTCATCATTAAAACTCACAAAAAACTTAAAATTTGTTCTTATCAATAAGTTCACAAGATGTACCCGACAATAAATAAAGTTTATATAATATTTTCACATTCTGAATGTGCTTTGAAATTAGTAACATTCCGATGAAAAGTATTCACACATAGCATTGTATACCTGGATCTCCATTGTATCAATGTACAATTCCTACAGAATTTCAAAAATTTTTGAGGCCTAAACTACATTTATGGAAACCCAACTGCAATGTTAAAAAGCGCTGCAATATGTGAAGCACTTGCAAAATGAAATAGATCAAATATTTTTTTTCTGGCTAATAGGTTTAGTAATAATCCAGTAAGTACCAGTAACCCATGTCAAATTTTCATATACACCCTAGTGTTACCCAAAACTTGTTTACGCAATTTTTCAATCCTATGAATCATCCAATGTAATAAATAATCCTTATTGTTTCAGTTGACACGAGTCTTTCATGATGATGAAGCACAGATTAATAAGAAGCTTCCAAAGGAACTATTACTTAGGTATTGTTTTTCTGTCTCAACACACATCCTTTATGTATTTTAATATTATGGTAGTATAGAAGCTCATCGATGATAAAAAATAACTGCAATCACACACGGTTCGGTAACAAAAAGGAGTTGGATTATACTAGACCGGGAGCCCATAACACTTTTTTCATGTCTCATTTGTTCACACTCAGCAGTATTAGACCCACCCAAATCCTACCTTCCACCACACGGAGATGACTTCGCCGAACATAAATCGTGGACCAAAAAGTGGGGGCTGTGCCGGTGAAGCTGTATTAAAAAACCCTGGATCTAGAATTATTACTTACCGTTCGGCGTTTGTCGCAAATTACTGTAAATGAAAAAAAAGTTTGGGCGGACAGCATTGTCGAACGTGTAGAGTGGATATGACGCGAAGCGACTCTGTTTATTGTTGTAAAAAATTGTTAATAAAAAATTATAACTTCTTAACGTTCGGCATTTTGTTAATTCATATAATTATATACTAAAACTCGAGATAATATGATCGCCGAATATTTAGGTTGGATCGGGGGCTAGCCACCTACGCGTACTTTTGTCTTAAGGGTGTAGAGTATGCGTGTATCACACATTAATGTTCGGCACTGATTTTATATTGTTTGTCAAATAAAATGGAAGTATAAAAAATACATGCCGAACAAATTAATTGGATATTGAACTTCGTAGACCTTAAAATCCAAGTTTAGTCAACAGTATTACTTGTTACCGTTCGGCAATGGTGTTTTATGATTAATAATAGTATAATAAACGTATCAATGTAACCCCCGAACAAAATGATGAGAAATATTTCATGTAACTAGGGAAAAAAGAATCCATAAATAATTCCTTAATACAACGGTATAAATGGCCGATTTTGTTATGTTGGGTTTGCAAAAATTCCGTAACAGATATTTTTCAATTAATTATGGTGTGCCGAACAAAAAAACGTAATCGCCGAACATTCATATTGCTAAGGGTCAATAGTTTTCGAAAAAAAAATTATGCAAATAGTAGAATATGTGAACTTGAATATTTTTTTTTGGGAAACTATAGAGTTCAGTAAAAAATGTTATATAATAAAAATATCTTAGAATCGATTAAAGAATATCCTCAATTTTTTTCAGAATAAAAAAAAAAAATTTGAAAATTTTAATGTTTTAGATATTTTGGAAAACCAAAAATCATCTCTAAAAATTTAAAAAAGAAATTGAAGGAATTCTTTGACTAATTCTAAGATATTTTTGTTCACAGATAATTTGTGCTGAACTCAATACTTTTCAAGAAAAAAATTACCTTATATTTTTATAGAATATTTAAGTGCTTGCCGCTACATTGTAAAAAGGAGTGGTTCAATGATTACATAAAAATTCCCTGTCAAACATTAACTATCGTGAACACCCCTGATCATGATTACAGCATGAGTTCTCGGCGGTAACATTGCAAGAAAAAATCCAGAAAACAAATTTTTTCAAAAATTTCCACGTTTTTCATGCTTAAATCGGCCATATTTTTTTTTCTTAATGTCTAATCTGAATTTTGAGCCCGTATTCTGACACAACAGTACCTCGTACCACCCATTTTTTGTTTATTTCGGAGAGCACTTTTTAATTGAATTGATATATAAACCGCACAGCTGACCGCACTCGCACGTCCACGTGTTGCCTGAATCTGCCACCGAGCCGCGCCACTAGAGTTATCCAAGAGGCGTATACGTTTAAATTTTTCAATACTTGGCGCCGCGTGCCTTGATATTTTTTTTTGGAATAACTTCCTTTGTATCCATCATTTTAACGTGCAACTTGACAAATTGCTTACTATAATGGACATCTATAAAATGCAATGCATGCCGAACGATAGGTAGTTATTATGATATATGAGCATTGGGCCGACAATTTACAACTGTTTTTTACGTCATGCAGATCCATTCAAATTGTTCGGCAATAGCTAGTTTTTCATATTTTGCATTGTAATGAGTTGCTATAAAAATTCCAAAGGTAAATGTATGATACACGCATACTCTACACCCTTACGACAAAAGTACGCGTAGGTGGCTGGCCCCCGATCCAACCTAAATATTCGGCGATCATATTATCTCGAGTTTTGGAATATAATTATATGAATTAACAAAATGCCGAACGTTAAGAAGTTATGATTTTTTATTAACAATTTTTTACAACAATAAACAGAGTCACTTCGCGTCATATCCACTCTACACGTTCGGCAATGCCGTCCGCCCAAACTTTTTTTTCATTTATAGTAATTTGCGACAAACGCCGTCACGGTAAGTAATAATTCTAGATCCCGGATTTCTTAATACAGCTTTACCGGCACAGCCCCCATTTTTTGGTTCACGATTTACGTTCGGCGAAGTCATCTCCGTGTGTTGGAAGGTAGGATTTGGGTGGGTCTTATACTGCTGAGTGTGAACAAATGAGACATGAAAAAAGTGTCATGGGCTCCCGGTCTATACCTATTTATAATTTGACAGGATTTTATCATACTTGGACGTGGTTTCACTGTGTCGATGTGCCCAAGTCAGCAAAGCTTGGAACGTTCTGGCCTTGGATGGATCCAACTGGCAGAGAATTGATTTGTTTGATTTTCAACGGGATGTCGAGGTAAAGCAAGTTCATTGTGAAAGTACTTGGTAGGGAATTGAAATGTATAAATTCACCGATTTAATATATGAATATTTTTAAAATCACTCATCCTCAGGGTCCCGTTATTGAAAACATATCCAGACGCTGTGGTGGATTTCTTAGACAGTTATCATTGAGGGGATGCCAAAGTATAGGGAACAATTCGATGCGAACATTGGCCCAATTATGTCCGAACATTGAAGAGCTTAATCTAAGTCGATGCAAAAAGATATCGGACACAACGTGTGCTGCGTTGAGTAGTCATTGCCCAAAATTACAACGACTGAATTTAGACTCGTGTCCCGAAGTGACGGACCTCTCTCTAAAAGATCTCTCCGAAGGCTGCCCTCTTTTGACGCACGTCAACCTCTCGTGGTGCGAACTTCTCACGGATAACGGGGTTGAAGCTTTGGCCAGGGGATGTCCAGAGCTAAGAAGTTTTCTTAGCAAAGGTTGCCGGCAACTAACTGACAGAGCCGTCAAATGTTTGGCTCGGTATTGTCCTAACATGGAGGCCATTAATTTACATGAATGTAGAGTAAGTAATTTCTTTCTAAGTCAGCAGTTTACCATTAATTTCATTCCAATGTTCGTAATACTTACTCCATTACTTGTTTGTATACTTTATTTCGATGTCTAGTAAAGAGTGGTAAAAAAATGTCAACCCTATTGTTGACTGCTCTGACAGAAAAGAATTTCGTGTAAGAAATATTGGTCAAATTAATTATCCAATCTGAAATAAAATTTCAGAATATCACTGACGATGCTGTACGAGAGCTTAGCGAGCGGTGTTCCAGACTTCACTACGTTTGTTTGTCCAACTGTCCTAATCTTACAGACGCAGCGTTAGTAACACTGGCGCAACACTGTCCATTATTAGGAACACTTGAATGTGTTGCATGCACGCACTTCACTGATGCTGGGTTCCAAGCCTTGGCCAGAGTAAGTTGTTCACACTAGTCTGTTTGAGTCTGATCTGCAATTCGGAATTCAAAACAAACCTGTACTTTATTCAGAATTGCAGATTGTTGGAGAAAATGGACCTGGAGGAGTGCGTCTTGATTACGGATGCCACCTTGATACATTTGGCCATGGGATGTCCTCGACTGGAAAAACTCGTGAGTGGCGCAAGCTTCTTCCATCCTCTGAGGAGCATACATACAAGTAGATGGCTGAGAATGTGGGTGCATTTTGGGGATTTATATCGCGACAACCAATCGTTCAATTTGATTGGGATTCATTTTATTCAAAATTATGTAGATGAGACCTTGTTAACGAATTTTTTCCACGAGAATCAATTAATAGGAAGCATTGTTATTGACAGTAATGTCAATTATTTCGCTCGGCGACATTTTTTGCAATGCCCACGATATTTCAAAAACAGCCCAACTGATTTACTTCAAATTTGAATACAGTACTCTTGAATAATTCATCCCTTTTGCCAAAATCTCACTTTTTCTTATCGTATCTATCAGCTAATGTGATGGCAGAAGTTGTAAACTGTTGACGAAAAATCGAATTTCAATTTCAAACGATAATGATTTTGTCTCAAAAATAAAAAAAAATAATTAAAATGGCGTTTTTGAAATATCCATAAAATTGCAAAACATGTCACCGAACAAAATGTTCGACGTTACTGTAAATAACAATGTTTGCTATTATGTGGTTGTAGTAAACAAAAAATACGTAAATGAAGTGCGATCTACATACTTTGTATAAAACGAACCCTAATCGAATTGAATAATTGGTCAAAGAAATATAAATACTCAAAGTTCGTGCACTTTTTCAACTGACTACTCACACGTACCACCTTAAACTGAACAATTCAAATAACTTGGGTTAAAAATGTTGAAACAGAGCTTATCCCACTGCGAACTTATAACTGACGAGGGTATTCGGCAACTGGCACTATCCCCATGTGCGTCCGAACACCTGGCAGTTCTGGAACTGGACAATTGTCCTTTGATCACTGATGCCAGTCTTGATCATTTGCTCCAAGCTTGTCACAATCTGCAGCGCATCGAACTCTATGACTGTCAGCTCATCACTAGAGCTGGCATACGAAGATTGAGGGTAACTTGTCCATTACTTTTTATTCTACGTTTATTTGAACGTGTTGCGGTTTACTTGCTTTTCCAATTTTTTTTCTTACTTCATGGGACACATATTGATAAATTTTTAGGAGGCAAGTTGACGTCATGAACTTCTAGTATATTCTGTGACTTTTTTGCAATAAAATTTCTTTGCCTGGTGCTACTTACGTAGTATATGCAGTCCTTTGAAGAGTTCTTGATTTAATTGAATTCTAAATAATGTTTGTTCCGGTGTTTTGCAACAATCAAGTCTGCCATTCTTTGGTGAGTATACCTACACTATCAAATTGCGGATGAATCACGTTGGAAGAGATTCTAGATGTCAAGTTTTTTTTTGCTAGAAGCACTGCGACCATCTACTAAACACCGTTAAACTGTTCAAATTTAGGGTAATATATTGTTATTTTTTTGCCAGAACAATCTCTAAACTGTATCTTATACCGTACAACAAATCCCTTTGAAGTATAATTCCATGGATTCCATAACAAAAATCTTTTTAAGTTTAAGTCTAAGCGGTGTCTCTGCAGCAGCCGACTTTATTCCATTCAAATAACATGTACAAAAAAAAAAACATCTACTTATTGCAGTTTTTTCGCGAAATTTTCCGAAATAATCGTGAGTACGTCCTTGTATGGATATAATCGTGTAGTCACATTATTTTGAAAAATAGTGATACCTTTTTCTTATATTGGAACAACCGAAAACCAGAAATTAGTCAAATCAGGAAATTTTGTACCGTTTCTTCGAATCGGTAGACTGAAGCCGACCTTCGCAGGTATCAATGAAAACAAGTATGTTTTCAGATATTTACATTGACATGAAATCAGTCCAATTGCGAAATCGTAGTACACGTTTTATTTTGAAAAATTCCACAAAGAAGCTGGAATAAGTGTTTTTTCCGCTCTAATAAAATACGAACGTGTCACATGATAAAAGGCACCTCTTAGGCTTGAACTAAAAATTCTATATTTCGAGAGGATTTTCAATTCGGGCAAACCTAACGTGAAGATCTTGTTCCGTCGAAGAAATGTATTGCCCAAAGCTGAAACGGTCGAAGACTGTGTATAGTAGATGTTCCAGAGAAGACATTACTAGGGGTATAAAATTGGACGTGTGCGTAAATTACAACTTCGAACCCTCTGTAATCTATCTGAGACTCGTTATGATAAAGTCAGTGTTGAGTATGGATTCAAATTTCTGTTACAGACACACCTTCCGAACATAAAGGTTCACGCATATTTTGCACCAGTCACACCTCCACCAAGTGCTGGAGCATCGAGACAACGTTACTGCAGATGTTGCGTGATACTGTGATCTGTTCATTTGTTTGATAATTAAACGTAATGGGCTACTGTTGTGATTACAGGATTTGTGAACGGTTCGCGATACCCGGAATCGGGAGAACGATACATGCCTGATGCGGTGAATCACTATGCAATGTTGGCTGACGGCGCGAATTGAATCTTCGATGATCAATAGCCCGTGTACTTGTCAACGATTGAATAATAACTCATTATCTATTATTGTTTAATGCGTTCTGCCCGTCTCATGCTTGGAGAGTGAATCACGAATAGATTTTGTTGCTGTGCATCTGAGTCGTTGACACATGGATAGCGCGTCGCTAGTGCTGGAAGTCATTTCTACATCGCACGAGATTTGTTGCTTTACTCACACAGTGCGAGTAACAGTGTGATAATCAAGTCTATACCATTAGTTTCTATATTTCTACTTATCGTTTCTTGGTTTCTTAAAAGCCACAGCGTACGACACTCGGTACAAAGACGCAATGCTGCTGTCAGAAATTTGGTAACTGGTTGAAACTGGTATTTTTTTTACCGCGTCATTATTTGATTCAACAGACCCGCTGGGGATTTTATTTCGTTGTTTCGTAACTTATATCTGTCACATCATAATGTGTAACTATTTGCGAATTGCCCAAGTATTATATGTACATGTAATCATCCTCATTAATTTTCTTTCATTTTTTACTCAACTTGGACGCTTTTGTCGTGATCCTGGCTAGGAGAGTACAGAGACTGACAAACGGATCAAAGCGTAATTTCAATTCACGTTTGAAGTACATATTTCTCAGTAGCCTACCGCAGATCAGATACACTGGTATGTGTAATCAGAAATTGCATTCGTATTATACAAGTATATGTGGGGCATTCCTCTTCAACTATACCAACATTCGCGGGAAGTTCGGTGAAATTTTTTTTATGGGATTGAGTAAAGCTACGTAAATAGTTGAAGAAATTGATTTTCATGACTGTGGCCCGTCAATAATAATAACAATAATAATTATCATTCATGGACAACTAATGGTTTGTGAAAATAATCGTATTCAGAACAAATGTACGGTTCACAGATGTCAATAACGTGGCAAAACATGGATAAAATCCTAAACGATCAAGGTTGAATGTTGGTCAAGTTGGCATGGAATATCCCATATCTATATACAGTAAGGTGATATGTACACGAAGTAATCATTAGTGGCAATAAATTTGCCGCGATATACCTTATATATTTGAATAAACTGACGATAATCTAAAAATATATTATATAATATTGTAAGAAAAAACGAGAAGAAAATTTCGAGAAAAGCGGAAAGAATGAAAAAAAAAACAATTGAAACAAATTACCCATAATAATAATAATAATTACCATTATTATTATGATAATAAGATATGTTTTATACGCTGCTGGTCGTCTTTAGAATTATACGTAATCGTAAAGTGTAGTCTGTGCAAATGTTGATGTATGTTACTAATGCGTATGTAGGCTATTTCACTAAATTTGGCACCAACGTAATGTATTCTTTTTATTCGTTGCTAAAGGTAGCAACACTTAGTTATTTGGTATTTCCGATGAGGCCGGTGCTATATCGACATTAGCTTGGGTGTTGGTGTTAGGCTTAGTGAATAAGTCGTTTCGAATAATGAGCCCTACACATTATATACAAGGTGATTGATTATTATTAATAGCTCCAGGCGGATATCTCGAAAACGAAAAGAGAAACGTTGAAACATTAGAAGAATTTGAGTTTTCAATTTAAATTTGCCAAAAATTCCGTAAGATTTCTGGACTTTTCCATAATATTTCCAGGTAAAATAAAAACCTGACTAATCCAGATTTTCTAGGTTTTCCGGGTTTTCACGTAGAGTGATAATCCGAAGCTTGCTATTATCTCGCCATTAGTTGCTTGTATCCAAAATATATATTCTCCGTCTAAAATCAGACATTTGTTGCGAAATCTCGGAAATGGTACGACCCTGAAGCCAACGCATATCGGTATCATCTTCCCCCTTCGAAACACTCTAAGTTTTGTGTAAAACTTTTTTTTCTGTACCTTTTCATTCTTGGGATGTTCGCCAGAGGTGAATGAAATCGACTACCCTGTATAATAGAGTACAGAGTTGCGTTCTCGATATATTTAAGTAATTAGAGTGTGCCTAAAATTTTTTTTGTGGTTTTTAAACCCAATAGGAGAAATTCATCATTACGGGTACAGTACCGCTGATGTGCACTACCCTCAATCATTTTTAATGCCACATGTGAACGCGTTTTGAAAATATTGGTCCCCGAAAATTCTGATCTCATATTAAAATCTTGTTTGGTCATGAGTTTGCAAGATTCCTCTCATGAGCGACGTTGATTACATCTTGACTTTCTTCCCTTTGTACAGTCAGTGTCACGGTAAACTCTTGCAGAAGTCAACGGTAGTTGTTTAATAGTCAAGTGCACTATAATCACATAGAGTTGAATTTCCTATAATAATTAATTTCAAAGTGTGAACGCTGGTTGAGATTGGGTTAGCTGTACGTCCAGTGAATATAGAGTAGGTACGTAAGATGAGAAATTCGGTATTTGTCACACGTGATTCTATATAAATATTATCAAACTTTCTTGAAACATTTTCATTCTTTTTTTTTTTTTTTTTTTCATTTTTTCGTTAAAATGGAGTGTGTTTGAGCAAGTGTTTGGCTGTGCAGTAGAATAGATGAATTGAATATAAAAGAAAAACGTAGAAACCATCAAAAGTGTTTATCTGCCTGTCGAACGCCTCTTTTATTACATAATACGCCTGTGATACAAGTAAATTAATACCAGTTACAATAATTTGTAAATGAATGAATGAGTGAAGTGGCTCTCAGATATCGATATCTTATACCAAACGTAAAAACGGTAAAGATAAAATAAAGTAAAAACATAATTAGAAAATTAACATACCCTATGATAAATACAATTTCCAAGGAGCAAATCGAAGTATGTTGTATATCGAAAAATAATACATACCTATACTGTCAATGCAAAATATTTATCCCAACATAACGCAATTTGTATTTACGTAGAGTTTCAAGTTGCACGCAACACTGTATTATTGGACTCTCATTACGCAAAAGGCACTTTTCCAAACGATCTATGTGTTTATTACTACTCTATCAATGTGTAGTCACTCTGTAGTTAGGACCAGTGTTGCATTAAATACTACCCAGGAAAAGAGGAGAATGGGGGAAAAATATTAATCACACTAAAATCGCTATGAAATAAAATATTCGTCTACGATTTAAGGATTAACTTTGTTGCTTGTTCGGATAACTCATTTGCTTGCAGCCCCCATCCCGACAAACGAAAAAAAAAAAAAAATTTTCTACTGAAATCTGACTTGCGACAATGACTGTTTTTTCATTGTTAGTTATGTTACAATATAGAACCCCAACGGCAGGAAGTTATAAAGAGTGATTCGCGGTCCCGCGTTTCAAGAAGTGACAAATCCAAAAAATTGAAAACGTAAAATAGCTCGTGAATTTTTTTTTATATTTTGGATTGCTCATACTTTAAACATTTTTTGTACACAAATTCCTTGCTTCAACAAAACCAGATTGATAATTCATTAAGCTTTTATCGGGAATATCGTCAGTTGCATATGAATCAAATACCTATAATCCTTTGATAAGAATCATCTTCATCATTTGGCTTCATTACGAATAGATTGTTTCATACCTCATACAGGCGTGAGGCGCCTTGCGTATAGTACAGTGCGCTCTCTCAATAGGGCCGCAACAATACAAGAGTACCAGTTACCTTTGCGTGAGCGTCGCGCCACGAAAAGGTTTCAAACTCTTTCAGTCGGGCCAGCCTCTCGTGCACGCGCGAATAGATTGTTTACATCGATTAGACTCCCATTGCGTTTTATTTTAGCCTGAAAAAACACTTCTGTGTCAATATTTGATTAACACATCTTTTTTTTTTTTTATACATAATTATTCATGTAAAACTTCTATGTAAAAGATTACGTATTTCAATGGGGAATAAGTTTATTTATGTGGTAATAGAAATGACAGAACCATCGCATTTTCGGCGCGGCCCTATTGAGAGAGTTGTGCTTTAAATATAAACTTGGGCCAGGGAGTGGGGGACAGCAACCGTGTACGAAAGCGGGAAGCGGCCCTATTGACAGAGTGCACTGTATTAGCTTATTTTCATATCAAAAATATGTAATAAGAATATAGTCGTAGGATAGGGATAAAGATAAAATAAAAAAAATAAAAATTCGATTTTCGATATGGGAACCAAATCTGAATGACTCGAGGCAAGACTGATTCCTTTTTTTCCGTTCAATGTGTACGATAAACAAATATGTTTTTATGGCGTTTGCATTTTTTTTTTTTTTTCTCTTTTTTTCGAAACACGTGTAACTTAAGTAATTGTTGAACATTAAAGGTGAACCTTATATGATACCGTATTACATTGATAATACGACTCTCCCATGGACTGTCCGATTATGTCTTGCATTGGCCATATTGTGTAGATTATAGAACAGTAATATCTAATAACTACCGTTATGATAACCATACGTTGATTTAGATTACATAATATTATTTAATATTATACCAATATATTATACATAAATATATATTATATATATATATCATGTAATTACGCTGTCTCGTAATAAGCAACCGTGTGTCTTGTATATATTTTCATTAATACATGTATACAATAAACTATATTCAAGGATATTGTTGTATGCAGAAATCGTCCTTCTGACAAGAAACAAGTGTAGTCGTAAACTCCTCTACGCGAATACGCTTGCGGAGTCCGGCTTGTCCAATTGATATTGAATTACAACAATTTAATTTTGCTACACTTTGATGTTTGGTATTAGCGGCTAACTAAAATACATCATTTCATCGACAAAGTCTATGACCATCTTATCAGGAGATAAAGGAAACCCGACTCCTTCTATCTTCATTAACTAGTCGTTTTTCTATTTAAATATTGTACTATAAAATACGTGATGATATAGCAAACAGATTAATGGTAACTTAATCATATCTCTTTATATGAGTGGCCGTTTGTAGGCCCACAACTTATCATGATCGTAAATACTGTGAATCTTTTCGTACATGTACTTGAAGAAATATAACAAATTGTCGTATTGTCCGGAGTATTTATGCGTAAGAAAACTCTCCGCAATATCGTCAGTTGGATTTTCCGCCTCAACTGCTTCAAGAGGCTCGGCAGAATAATTTTCGAGCGCGCCGAACGCGTTCGTATGTAGCTCAACCAAGAATTGATGGATAGCTTCTATCGTGGCCAGGTACCATCTTGGACTCGATTTCTGGTGCCTCCAGAATTGGGAAATACGGGATTTCAAAACAACGCAATCCAGTTCTACGAAAATTATATACAACTATTTCACAATAAGCACTTAACCACAAAGTTGTATCTAAATTACATACTGAAGCCTGCATCACGTGAACTGCCATATTAAGTATTATAACGTGGTATTTATAAATGCGTAAATACCAACCTCTAAGTCTTGGATCCTTGTAAATAGATTTGGTCTGGTGCCAGGTACTATCGATGAAAATCGCCCGGGTTATTGGAAATTCGTTATGTATTCTCTGTTCCTTTGAGTGACCTCCATGGTCGACTTTCCTTGTGAACAAATCTTCTATACTGCATGCCGTTTTACTTGGGAAGATCAACACTACCTACAGAAATAAAACTGTTATTTATAACTATGCAATTAATCAATCCGAACTTCACTTCTTATGGATGATACATACTAAAAATTTTTTGAATTCTCCAAATACGAGGAAACAAATGTTTTGTTAATTCAAGTAAATGTGCAGATTCACTTGATAATACAAATTATTGCTCCGACCACTTTTCTATTGGTTCAAATGATATTTCTTCGAATCGAGGAAAAATTTCTTTAGCTATATTTAGTAAGTTCAACAAAATCCTTTCTCTATGTGTGCAAGTTTTGCCACCATACAATGAATAATCCATCCTCGAATACAGTCACCTTGTCGTCCACCAAAATTTCTGGAAACTCTGGATATGTGTATATTCGTACATCTTCTGGGGCTATTAATGCCGCGTGGATCGCCGTACTCTTGCCATCGATTTCCCGAGGGTGTTTGATAATATCAATTTTTATTGGCAACTTGAACAAAAAAAAGTTGAAATGGAAACGCTTCACCTTGTAGTAGAACGACCTGATCTATTGTAAATTGAAGGATGAAAGGACCAATAAATAAAAATACAATTCAAGAATTCCATTTTCTCGAGCAAGAGAACGATCGTGAAAGTTTATTTCGTTAAAAATTCGTTATCCAGTGACCTGATTGTAGTTTCCTTCTTTATTAGTATAATCGAGTGCCAAGCGCCCGTTAATGATCCGAATTTTTCAAATCTTAAAAATCGAACACTCGCCGATTGGTAATGTAGTTAGGTTGGCAACTGTGGTGCGCTGCTTGTATCGCACCAGTCGGCAAGAATTACATACATTCGAAAATTTAGCGGACCGTGCTGGTCACCGAATTATATTCTATTTCCGTTTTCCAGAGCACAGATTCAGTCACAGGTAACATTGCCAATTTTCGACTACAATTCAAGTCCGTTTAATCTTTGACGGTAGAGGCTAAAAAGTTGTGATAGTCGAGAGAATCACGAATACATCGACTGGTAATAACGCGCGTCACTGAGTTTTAAAAATTGAAATAAATTGGAATTGACACTTATGACTGTCTTACTGATCGTTTTTATGAAAACGAATGAAGTGTTTTGGGATCGAAACCTGTATCTGAAACTGAAGCTTTTTTCCTCAAAAACAAGACATATAAATGTATAAATGTTGCGAATATAAGTAATAGAACAAAAATTTGGTTTTCAATCGTACACTTTTAAAGGTTTTTCTGGAATAGAGTGAAATATTTGTTGAAAATCAGTTTATGGTACAGAAGTTTTTGAGTAGATTCAAATGCGTATTTTGTATACTATAAGTTGGGAAATCAAAGTCCAGGCTAGATGTTAATGTTGACAGCAGTGCTACGCTTCACGAGTATTCGAACGAATGAACTTACCTTAACTCGAGGTATATATCGTTCGTCGATAACAGGTGTGCAACAAGAGTAACAAAAAAATTTCCGCGATTTATAACACTTGTCGCAAATCTCTCTGCCCTGAATGGAATCTAAAATTTTGGCATCTCGGATCTTGAGCTTAACGAAAGGCGCCCTGTCGATAATCTTTTGCTCCTTTTCCAAGTCCGATAAGTTGTTGGCTGTTTGCACGTGCTTAAAGTTCAGCTGCAAACTCTCTTTCGCCATCTTGTGACTCTGAGACGCACGGGCACGTGCGTTTGGTTAGAGCGCGCAACTTGACTCGGTGTGAGTGACGCGACGCCATCTTTGTGGCAACTTCACACCGCTACATCGCCGAAGCATTCGATTTCCGTTACAGATTCAAATCGTTTGTCAAGAAAACTGGTTGAAATTGTCCTTTTTTATTCAAAACACAGACGTGTCACCATTATGCAAATTCCTGCTGCTATGTTATATCTGCATATATTAAAAATAGCGAGAGTTGGGCCATTATGATGGACGCCAGTTTTCCAATCACACTCAGTATCGGAGTGCCTGCGCAGAAGGCAAGAAAAAGGAAATGGCGCCTTGAACTCGTATCCGTGGCGAAGTCGCCATTAATTGCTCATGCCGCGATGTTTGAGCGAGGCTTAATCGTGATGTATTATTTAGGCAATGTTCGTACTTTCTTCAGTTCGAACGTGAGCGTTTTGCAAATGAAGTTAGCAGTCTTTGCAAGCCAATTCCGTAGTGAATATAAAAACATCAAATTTGCTTAAACTTGAGCAATAATAACGATTTAGTTAGAAAAATATTTAATTTTCTTTCCGAGTACCCATTCGACAAGGTGTAAGTTTATCTTGCTCGAGATATTCTCCATTCGAGTTGCTTTGATGCAACGATGTTACGAGACATTTTACAAGTAAGTATCGTCGGTTTACTGCAAAATAAAGGTGACAGTATTTCTGCGATACATTCTGCGTAAAAATTGATTATCTGGGATAATTTTTTTTAGCGTGTGAATTATAGGTGTTCTCCCGGTAATGTATCAAGACTACGATAGCAGGCATAAAAAGATGTTATTGTCTTGAATGCGAAAATAGCCCGTCGAAACCATCCATCCGAGTTCAATGAAGGTATAGGTATTTATATATGCGCTCCGTTAACCTTTTGCAGTTCAGTTCTCGATGGGCCCGTCAACCGTTTCACTCAAGATTCACGGCGAATAGTTTGGTAATTTGATTACGCCGTAATCTGATTAAACGACGCGTCTTTGGTCAATGTCTGGAAATCATTGTCTGGTCCGTGATATTCCGGCTCAGCGTTGTACTCAATATCAGGAAAAAGGGCGCAAGTTTCCCAAGTCACAAAGTTTGGCACTTTTTGAAAATGACGGAAAAAGAAAAAACTGACTTACGTTGCATTCGGGCAAAATTGATGCTCGAATATTAACAGTGAAACATATCATGTGCAATATATGGTATGAGTATTGATATAAATATAAACAAAACGACGACATACGATGTCGTTAACAAAATCAGGGGAAATCTGGATCACTAGGCGAGTAAAAAAATAGCCTCGTTTCTTTCTTTACTTCTTTGTCAAAGCGAACATCCCGTCTCTGTGATCAGTCAATTAAAAAGTATGTTGCACAATTAACGAGTGTATGTCGACCGAAGGACTCGCCTCGTTGCCGAGCTTGTAATTAAAATCATCCGTGAATCGCTTGTAATAAGTTATCGTATCCTTTTCAGTCATATTTCTCCACCCATCGTCGCAGGAAATACTAGCCGGATACTGCAGAAGTTTCACGCTGATATGTTCAAGAATACTCAAATCAGACCGAGATACGACGGAACGTGTGATAGAGAAGAACTTTAATTCGTGATTATGCTAAAGCCGAATGAATCTTCGCAGAGGAATCTTGAATGTAAAATTTTCGCTTATGCAAAGCAGGTTGTCAAGTCCTGTCGATTTGTCTTTTAATTAGCATTTGAAGAAGGATTTAGTTGGACGTTTCTCTGCACACTTGAAATTCATTCTAGAGCTTAATATACCGGGCCGAGGAGATGTGCAGATGATAGAAAATTATAATACCGAAGAATCAACCGCCAACCATGCATTTTAAATGTATCTTCACGGGAACACAACGCTAGGATTATGGCATATTATTTTAATTCTTATCATTTAGTTCCTTATTTGTCCGTTCAGACGTAGGAAATTTTGAATGTGTGCCAACAGGCTGTATAATTCTGAAACAACAAATTCAATCTACAAACAGTTGAAAGTGTTTTTCTTATATATCTATGATCGAGGATAATTCCACGAATAAAATGGTGTCTGGTATAGGAATTAATACGTTCAACGTTATATGAAATACATTCAGTTTTCTTAATCGCTTTAATGAATTTTTTTCTTCATGTTGTCACCGTGACAACGGGACTTTCAACTAGCGAAGCTGCAGTGCCTGAGAGTCGCTTGCGCCATACCCATTCTTTAGATCCAATCAATTATTCAAATCGCCATTCATTAATTGGATAAAATTGGTCATAAAATTTCACTACAGCAACGAAGGTGAGAATTTATCGATTTGTAGAACTTTTATCCTGGTTGGTATCTGGCTGCTGACAGCTGTCGCCATTTTCTCACCATTTTATCCTGCAGCTTTTAACCCTCTAGAAAACTACCCACATCGTAATAAATCTCGAGGGTTACTTTTTTCTTGGAGCCCTTATACGACTCGCTTGTGTTCGTGAGCAGTAAAAACCACAAAATGTATGAGAAGCAGAGATAGAGGGATTTGGCGTAACACGAAGCCGGTGTAAAAAATAATAATAATAACAACACACACACGTTAAATACTTCTTGTTTACGCAATGCAAATCCTTTGCGTTTATTTGATATACGGGCTAGTCTCTTGAAATCTGTATATCTGCTTTTCCTGACCATTCAGTTTAGCTGAATGATCATTGCAACATGTAATTATAGTTCCGATTTCATGCTTAGGCGTATACTAAAATTTAACGTTCGCAACTCCAGAATTTGTATATAAATGTACCTCGTTAAGATAGCGATGGGGTCATTCCACTGCTGTCGTTATTATCATTATGCGAAACCCCGATTTTGCAGATGTTTGGAAATCATCAAGCGTACACGGAGGGAAAGGAAATCTTGAACCAAGAAAATAGATTTTGTTGGAGCCCATTCGCTTCACTCTAATATCATTTAAATGTTCTAAATACGATGACTTGAATTGAACAACTTCGATCTAGATAGTTTGTCAAAATGATTTAGTCAAGCGAACTCCTTGATTCAACAAAAGCCTTTCTTGTCGCGATCGAGTGAGGTATTGATTCGAGTGAACCTTTTGATATGTTTCGAAAATTGAGTTACCTAAATATCATTTCATTCAAAGTTCATGTATTGTTTCTCCAAGTCGCATGTTCGTTGACAGAAACAATTAGGTACTTCAAATAAAATAACTGCATGAATCTAGGCAACAAAACGGTAAAAGAAACACCACATGCTTTGAAACAAGTAGAGGATATATTCACCGTAAACCTCAGTATACTAGTACTATAAACGGCCACTAGGCGGTGAACTCTCTCGCTAAAGAAATAGCTTCAGAGATGGTGATAAAACCGGGTAGTTGGCTAAGAAGGCAGGTACGGACAACTTAATATTTGATCATCAGACCTGTTTCAAACGAAGAGAGCATAATACCAATTTGACGGTAATTAAACAGAAACTATCGATACGTATTCCTTTATACTTTTACATAACAGTCATAAGTTTGTGGGTCTTACCCAAAAATATCGAATAAATCCTACCAAATTTTGTGTCAACCGAATTATGAATGATATCATTCGAAGAATAAATTTTGTGTGTTTGGATGACTCTTATGTTCAGTCATTGCAAAATATTAGTGTAACAAATTTCATTACCTGCTTCAACCATTGAACTCTTGACTCAACAAAACATGAATTAGAACAAACTGAGAACAAAGAACAATAAACGATTGAAGTGCGTTCAATCAAATCTTTATTCATTTAGTCATTCAGTAATTTTAGACTAGTACTTTCGCTTTTATAATTTCGTGTATTTGTTGTTTTAATACCGTGTAACGTTGTAAATGACGAAAAACTATCGTCATTTCTTGACGGTTCAACGAATCCGGAATTACTTGAAGGGCAACAAAATTTCAGTCAAAAATATTCTGTGTTTCAAATGTATAAGATGTTGCCGGAGGTCGACAAGGGTCGTGATTTCGGTGGCATATGAAACCGCCGTTGAAATTTCAAGTCAATCTGTGCACGGTTCGGTAAATATCGTACTCCCGAGAGGCACCTGACTCGTTTTCGTAATTATTATATTAATAATTTTCCTTTACGATATTGCCCTTTATTCGAAATCAATATATAGACATCGGAGACATTTCGGTGGTGCTTAAAACCATGTTTAGAACTTCGGATTGATTTGTGCGATAGTTGGATGTAGCTGGTGTCATATCTTCCGAGTGTGCATACGACTCACTGGTGAAAGTGAACTTGATTTAATCCGATCCTTCATGCAATACATGCGATTCAACAATGCGAGCGAATGTCATGCAATACGCTGATAATACATGGTGTAGTCACAATTCAAATTTTTTAGTAACTGTAGATTTTTTCCTCCTTCTTCTATTTTCGGAAATTGATTCCCTTGTAGTCAAATGAAAATAATTTTAGCGTCTGGATTCAACCTCTTGACTTGATTGAGATACTTTTCGTCGATTCCATCTTGCGTTCGTAGCAGTGAATGTCTTACAGTGACGAAAAAGACGAAGAGATTTTTTTTTTTTTTGTTAATCGTGAGATTAGAGAATTTGTCTCGTACTTTTCATCCGGATCAGAATGTCTGGTCTTCTAGGGAGGAGATTAATCGAAACGTCTTATCGCTGACACCTCCTCTCTCCTTTCTCCCTTTTCAGACTACCCACTGAAAGTTTCTTCGTCGTTATGGTGCTTAGTGAGACAAAGTTTGAAAAAATACATGCAGCAAAGAATAATCTGCGTTGATTTTCGAATTTCATCATATTAATTAGGTAATCCAATCCCCACGCATATGATGCCCGCATCCAGTTCATACGATTCTAGATCAGCGAGCAGGATCACTGATTCGTTCGTCAGCTAGAAATAATGGTAAATTATTCGGGTTTTCAAGAGCAAACGAGTTCGCTCCCTTAATCACTGATTGCCGACTAAAACATTATTTACTCCATGCATACTCAAATTAAGACATAATTGCTCGGCGCGGAGCTAATTATTGCACGCGTCGATTCCTCTGGTTATAAGTTTTATAGTACATTGCGGTCCTCTGGTGGGTGGCTCGTTTCATTCATTCATTGCACCAGAGTAATTATCGTGAAAATAAATTCTCCCTTCCAGGAGGTTTATATCCGAAGTTACGAGTATAACCATTTACAGCCAAAGTTTTCTTGCCACCGGCTGCAGTTGGGTCTGGCATGACGTATCGTCAGATACAGAGATTGTATTTGATAAAATAATCAGCATGTTGGATAGGAAACCCTGTAAGCATTGGTCAAGGTCTTTCAGAACCTATCGCAAATATTTCTTCCGCTTGAAAACGTTACGCTCAATTTTAAAACAAAATGTGGCCGTCAGTTTAATAATCTGTGCTGTCAAGCAATCGAGATCGAGATCGGAATTATCGAGACTTCACTGTATAATACCCGTCTTAAATTCCATCATCGCAATGGGGCGAATTCTGTAAATATTACGGGCCAGATAGTAGTTGAATTAATATATCTTTAACGATTAAAAAAAGGCAATTAATGCTTACTAATTTATCATTAGTTATCTAAAACTGATTTAATAACAATTCATGTTCTTAACACCTTGCAACTTTGCTAATTTTCGTGATAATCGTGCACGAATCATGCAATACAACCTCGCTTTTTAACTACTAAATCAAATATCTTACCATACAAGTCTTGATGTTTTTCTGTAAAATTTAGAATTTGAATCGGTCTTAAACACACTATGTAAGCATTTTTTTTTCCATAATACCCATTTTTCATAAATATGTTGATCATTTAACGCCGAGTCTATCGAGGGTAATTCTCCTATTATTATAGATCCTAGGTTAAAATCAGATTTCAATACTTTTTCTTTACATTGTTTGATGAGTAACTTGGTCCAAAATTTTAGACATAATGGAACGAAATAATTATCAGTCTTAATACATTTGAATTCGGACATATTCCACTTCCAATGATTTCGTGACGGTGCCACTTTAAGAGGATGCTTGCAATTAGTACTTAGTGCACTTACTGACCGAGTAAAACGTCACTTACTTTGACCATTATCAAAGCTTAAGCAGCGGGGACTTAAAGTGTAGCAGATTGCAGAATTCTAATGGAAGGCCGATCGAGAACCTTCAAATATTTTTTTGTTTCATGCATAAAATGTATCAATTGTTGCAACGACCACGATTAGTGGTAATTCAATTACAGGATTAAATTTTCTGGCATTATTGTAGCGTAGGAAAAGGAAGTTTTTTTGATTCTCTGTGTTCGACATTGTACGTAGAATTGTATTAGCTGCGACGTTTTCATGCCGACGATGTATATAAAGCTTTGATGACTATAATCCTTTTAACATGGCACAGCTAACACATCATAGGACTTTGTGTACTTTATACCAGAAAAGGTTTGTATCGTGCAACTTGCTCTGCCGGAATCGTAACACGTGACGGCTTTTGTGACCGTATATAATGTCTACAGTTGGCAGATATCGATTGTATTGTTTAGGAAATGTGCGAGTGATCAAGCCGAACAATATTCCACTATTCAATGGTTACGTCCATGTATGTTTACCAACAAACAAAGGACGCACGGTTCGCGAACTGCATTCCGTTTCAGCTGGATGAGATTAAATTCGGCGCGGCTGACTTTTGGCATAACAAAGGTAAAAAACAACGATGCAGTAATTATTGTATGATCCTGTATTGCTGTTGCTCAATAATGCAATGAGAAAATCGTACTATTATATGACGAAACCAGCGAATCTGGATTTCTGAAGCTACGTGGCGAGCAGCTCCAGCATTTGGTCGGAATGGTCAATAGACACGGCAATGGGGTCATTAACGTGTAAACAAATTACGGATTTCTAATTATCGATTGGTCGATCTCTGCATATAACAGACGGCGCGGTAAGCGTGTGATTGCGATGACATAGAGAGGAGGTGTAGGTGAATCCGTGTGGCGATAGGTAGCCTACGGTTTGTTCCGTACAACAGCGTCAGAGGGAGGTTGTGCAAATTACTTTGGTCAAAGGGGTGTCGAGCAAATTCACGGCATAATTTATTTACCTTGCGATCGGCAGTTGGGTCGAATTAACTTCGGGTCACAAGCTGTCGACTCATCTACCTCGAGCACCCATCTTCCTCTATTGCTGATTATTTTCGATTAACGGTTCGGTTATAGTCGGTGTTATTTCGAACGATTATTTTATTCGGAAATTAGATAGGGCGTTTCGTCTAACTATCGGTAATGCCACAATAAGCCATGTGATATATACGTATGCCCAATGATAGTTAGTACCTACACCATAATCAAGTCCTCAACTCGTAATCGAGTTAAAGCGATTATACGTATAATCCATGCTGTTCCATGAGCATAGTGCAAGTATCTCTTGGATCAACGAAACTGAAAGGAATTTTAATAAGGGTGTGCGAATAATACCAAAATTTTTCGAATCATTCGGTCGAAACCGCGAAACATCTATTCTTATTTTACAAATAAGTGACAAAGTATCAGAATTATTCGCTCGGAATTGCAAATATGCGATTATTTTAAGATTATGTTTTTTAGAACCGATTCTTATTTACAGGATATCTTATTTCTGAAGTATGAAAGAATTTATCGTTTATCTCAAAATTTTTAGTATTTCAACTCCCTGTCAGATAGAATATTGACAATGACATTTTTCATTTGTCTAATTGTAAGTACCTTCGAAACGGGAAAAAGAACATGGAGAATTTAAGATTTGAACCTAATAATTTGAATAATTCGAACTATCCAAATTATTAAAATAATTCTAAGTATTCGCTATATTTTCCCTAAATCTAAACAACGAAGGAAGAGAATTTTTGTTTTCAATCACGTTTTCGCTTTTATTTTTACTTTAACTGTCTATCGAGTAGCGATACATTTGAAACCAGATGGAGTATAAAACTGATACACTTCTACAATTTACTACACACAAAAGGAATAAAACTCGGGAAAATTATGAAAAGAAGTATTAAAAAGGCGGTGGCGGTGTAGCCGTATTTTTTATCTGAAACAATTCGTTCAATCTGTAATCCCCACAGATGCTACCCGTGGCCAGGTGTAGAATTGCGAAGCCTCGAGTTAAAAAAAATACCATTGTTATACGATTATGCCGCGGGGTTTGTATTATTCTCGAGATATCGCATAAATCCGCCCCAATTTCAATTCGCACTTCATTGTTGTAAGTTTACCGCCGCTTTGACATCACAGATCCCTGTCCGACAAAATAAGCATGCGTGTTTAAATTTGTCTATGAGACTTTATTTCACCGTCGCGAAACCGTTTCTAGTCAATTGCCACAGCGCGGAAGTTTAGCCCCCCTCGTCGATTGACCTATCGATTTCACCCCGCGAGGTTGCAGCCTGCACGCAGTTTCTTCCGGATTTCGCATCGATTTTACCTCACGTACACCAGACTGCACTAGTGTAGAAATGTCGTATATGCAGTAGAGATAAACTGCAATACGCGGATGATCAATATAGACTCATCGTCAGCGGTGACGCGTCTCAAAATACTAGAACTTGGAATTGAGATGTAACATCGAGGAATGACGACAGAAAAATAAGCGAGCTGCATCACTCCGAGATTCTGTAGTCAATCGGTGACATTGACAATATACGACAAACTATTCAACACTGACCGTGATTGAATTTCCCATGAGTCCAGATATCGCACAGCGCCATATGTTCGGTGATTTTCCTCGATTAAGTGCAGCTGCTTTTTTGCTCTTGGGATGAAACGATTCCAATGCTTGTGAATTTTCGTCAATTCTGCAATATATTTCAAGAACCTCTGCGCAGCACGGTATATATGCGTATGTAATAACGCATTTACAGACCTGTTAGATTGATTCTGACGGAATCAAAGCCACCGTTGGCGTTTGTTCGCATGTTAATTAAACAAGCGGTAGCAGACTACCCCGGTGGCCTTGAATGTGTCACAATCAGTCCAAGGGTCCGTGCAAGTTATGAAAGTTATCTTAATCAGAACGATGAGAATCTCGAAATGTCTGAGTGATTCACGTATTTCGGTTAGCTCAATTCTGACGTTGTACCCTAAAAATGGACAGAATGTCGGTTAGTCAGGTAGATCAAACTCATGCGAGTCTGATGTGATGACGATAGCGTAATCGTGTTATATTTGTTATTCATAAAACTGGTGGTACGAGGTACACTACCGTCCAGAATTATCAGAGCTACTTAGCGGCGCCGGTTACTGTCGTTTGAAAAAAAAAAATTACGCCCATCTTTCCGGTCGGCTACCGTGGCACGAGAAAACATACGAAACTTCGTTAAGGCAGCATCAGAAGGCTTGTTAAATTTCGCGTCGACTGAATCCATCAACAAAAGCTTTCAACCCGTCGAGTGAAAAGATATAACGGTGGTAATCCGAACGTGTACGATACTCAAAAGCGTTTGGGGGGCTGTTTCCATTTTCCTCTCTCCTTTTCTGAAAACTTATCAATATCAATCTGGAGAAGAATCACAGAAAAACTTGGAGAAACTTGGTTGAATCCAGTCTGTGTGTTTTCATCTTGGCAATTGCAACATCATAATTTTACTGTTGTTGAAGAATGGCTGAAAACGTTTCTCTTTATTTTCATCTCAGTCAAAGCGTAAAGTTTTTCAGTATTATTCCACCATATTAGATGGCACATCATTTGAAATTCGAAGGGAAAACTTTAAAGCTGCGACGAGTGTTTCATTTGATCTCAAACGTAGCAATTCTTTTCTCCTCTCGAGCGAAAGGCATGAGAAGCACGATTTACAAGAACCGACACGTCCGTATTCCAGATTTGTTTTCATGCAATATCAATTTTCTTTGACGCATGTTAACGAGTTTGAATGCGAGACGTAAGGTAGAGTCGCAAACTCTTAAGGGAAGATCAGAGTGCCGACGAAGTGAGCAAATCGTATTTTACAATGCTCTCCCCTGCAGAGTAATAAAATAATTTAAAAGTTTGGGATATGACAGTGTTACAATAATTGTGCTTGTGTGTTTGCTCAACAAAGTTACAAAAATTGATAAAAACACTGAACATACTTCCAACAGATTCTTACTCGCTTTGAGCTGATGTTAGACTCCTGATATCAGGTTTCTATGTTTTCCGTATTTTTGTACAAATTTACGATTTTTTTTCAGCCCAATACACAATCACAATTGCAGAAACTATCATATTCCAAACCTTCGAACGATTTCTTTACACTCGAGAGGAAAAAATTGTAAAATGCGATTAGCTCGCTTCGTATTCACCTCGAAATCTCAAGCACATATGATTTTCTGACCTACGTAAAACGTTTGATCAACACAAAAGTCTTCGCGTCAAGATTCTTATATATTCGACGCAAAATTCTTTGAAATGCTTCCGTGCGCGTTGAACAATGTCTCTCTCTTTTTCTTTAGTAAAGACATGATAAATATGTTTTATTTTCAACCCCAATGCCACGATGGAATACATACGAATATTCCGGTGATAATTATGGACGATAGTGTACACACTTCTCTCATCTATCATCACACTCGAAGCGTCGACTCTTTCAAGGAAAACAACCGAGAGAATTTACCAGAGGTACTTCACCGCAAATTAAAAATAATTTGTGGATCCGGTTTCATGTATTTTAACATGGTAAGAATATTATCTTGCGTTTTAATCGGAATAATGAAAAAATACTAACAGCAAATCATCCAATGTGGAACGACAGTTTGTACGCGCAACATGCGCGGATCTATCTATCAAAGACCTCGGAGGAAAGGTATAATCATTTCATCAGGTTGGGAAATTCGACACTGCCTACCGCAATAGACTGCTGATCTTTGTTAACCTTAACCCCCTCGCCTTCATACGATATGTATGTGTATACATACCGACATCTGTCAGCTTCTCACGATGTTCTCTATTCGTTCGTTCGTTCGTTCGCGTTTTCTTCCTCAACCTCTCACACCCATCATCCAAATATTTGTCCTGTATTACCAACATATTTGTCACTTCATAATCAGGGAACAGCGAAATCCTCTGCTCCATTGTATAAACAAGAGCGCATTAGGCCGAGACTTGTACCTACACCCGTGGTACACCCGGCAAAGTTTATTCTGACCTCCCTAATTGGACAATTTGACTCACTCCAAGTCGGGGCATGGCGACGTCCACCATGACGGATCGTCAGGCTTTTGAGGTTATGGTTTTTGTCGTATTTCAAGATCATTATTTGAGCAAGCCTTAACCGGTTCTCTTCAACTGCGTTGGTGCGTGTAATTTGATCGTCTTACCAACCTTGCAATACGCGAGATTCTCATGGGGCGTGATTGTAACGATAACATTTCATCACTTGCAATACAGTGAACATTTGTATAATTGTTAGAGCTGAATGTTTTTAGGATCGATAGTATCTTCACATGCATCAGACATCTTGGCGACCTGGGTAGCATAACCTCGACATTCATTTTTGTAGCTTTTTCAAAGACAAAAACTCGATGATCATTATTATCGAAATATGAAAATGATTTTTCAAATATCCGCGAATTTCTCTAGGCGATATCCAATATTGTTCCATAGTTATCACTCGGAACTTTTCAAACTTTGAATTTTTTATCACCTCCGATTTCAGTAATTACTTTTATCCTGTGGGCTGGTTTTTATCATTCCATCGAATACCTAATAAATCCGTTTATCACGCGTTTCATTATTTGCTCGTTTAGCTTTTCGATGATCGAAATTACATCACGCGGAGAGAATGGACGTAAATGTATTGCCTTACCAAAAAACATCGAGCACTGTCGCTTGTATCGTCGTTCGACTGTGACAGGTAATAAAATTTGTCAGATTGAAACTCATCGACTGTACTCGTATATACACGTCGTGGAAAAAGTGGTCACGGTCCGCTCTGGGTCATTCGGTATTTTAACGTCGCAAAGCTGGACGAGGCATGACAGAGACACTAGACGGTGTAAATTTCCGACTGTATTCCACCTCGTCGAAGATATGATAAGCAACACTGTCGACTCACTCTCCTCGCTCCCATCACGCATCTGTCGCTTACAATGACAGCCTGTTGTGCGTTGTAACACTCCGATAAATGCAACTAATTTGAAACTCGAACATGTGCCGTCATTCGTGTTCATTTTTATTAAATCTCGAACCTTTCTAATTGTTTTCAACCGAATTATTAAACTAGTATAATGTACGAGTTATGCATATCGTACTGAATATACCTATCCAACTCGGCTGATAAATTTATTTAAATTTATACTGGTCTACCTTTACAATAACAAGTGGCGTAATTAATTAACAATTTAACATCGTTATATTCAATTTCACGTTTTGTGTTTTACAGTAGCGTACCCTTATACTGTAATATCACTGTATATCCGTTCACGGTAAATTATATCATCGTTTCTACGAATCTGCTGTTGTCGATAAAAAAATTATTCAGTCTCTATTGTTTCATTTTTTCGTTTTATTATATATATATGTATCGACACCCCGCCAGCAAATATCCATCATCTGAGGTTGTTGAGGTTATGGTAACGATCGTTGAACGGTTCTCTCCCAAGTACCGCGTATTATTCTTTCCTGAATTGTCGCATTTTTTCTGTCCCCCGCAGTATAAAAATGTCATACCAAAAAATCGTAAATTATTTTATCACAGAATCAAAGTTATATACGTCCCCTTGAGTGCATTCAAACATTTACCGCGAGACTAAAAAGTGTCGACAAATTAGCCCTCGTTAATTAATTTCAATTAAATGCGGAGGCTAAAATTGTAAAATTCAACATTCGGTACTCGTTACTTGTTCCTCACACCCTTCGGTAGATATAAATACATATAAATATATCCGGTTTGCGACAAGTAACGTCTGTTTCATGATTTTCCTAAGAGGGCAACAAGTACCTAAAATGACATCGACTCTAAGGTAGAGGAAAGATTGAGTGCAAACGAGTACCTACCTTGATGCAGGTGCGGACAATTAGCAAACGATGATGGCGACACCGGGGTGAACCAATGATGTCATCGCTTACCCATAATGTCTATACGTATGCCTATATATATATATATATATATATAGATATATGTATACAACGTTTACATGTCCAGAACACGTCATAAAAGGTGGAATCTACGGAGAAAAAACAATCGTCAGGGGCGACGTCGGGGCGGGGGTGGGTGGGGGGGGGGCTGGGGTTGGGGTTGGGGGTGGAATGGAGCACGCGGAGTAGAGCAAACCCCACGGTACCCCCACCCTGCAGGCAACTCTGATCAGGGGGATATTTAGTCCGTAGTGCGTACCGGCGTGTAGCGTAGATTCAACCTGGCTATAAAAGCTCACCGTCGGTGCCCCGAGAACGTCATACGCCGGTAGTACATTCAACGGTGCAGAACTCAAATCCCAAGTGACAGAAGACGCGTTTAAGAAGGATTTATCAGAAGCGTGACAGACAACCTGCTATAGAATTCCTTGAAGTATATTTCACATCAAGTTTCGACGTTCAGTGATTATAGTTGATATAGTTTCTTTTTTTACCAACTAATTTTTTCACTTTTCTGTTTCTTTTTTCCCAACCTGACGTACGGAAGATACAAACTTGCACATAATTCGCGCTGTCGATTTAGTGTAACTGCTGCAACAAACTTTTTTAAGGAAGATATACACAAGGTGGTATAAATTCAAGGTAAGTAACTATCGATATTCGATAAGCGTGTATGCAATATTATATATATATTTTATATATATATATATATATGTATATAGATATTTATGTATGGCTCTCTAACTTTGTATTATAGTTCATGAACTGCACTTACCACTTTACACTCGAGTCAACTTCTGTTCACGTTTAGACGTATAGAACTTCCCGGAGTTACCGTACGTAACCACCGTGTGCGAACACCTTATTACTTGAATTGGAATTGGAAACGACTAATTGAACCGCCTCAGACGATGTCGATAACTCGCGGTAACTAATTCTGCGTTGCCCAATTTCGGAAACGGCGGGGGGGGGGCGGGGGTAGGGAAACGAGGGGATCGGCGGTTTTGAGCCATTCATCTGTATCTCATTAACATTTGACGCCATAGGATCTGGAAGCTTAATAAGGGTTTTAGCGAAGCCCGGTACGTGCAAAGAATCCCCGACAGCGTTAATTATATTCACATGGAAATTCCACGACGCGACGTGAGGAGGTCTAATTAACTCGGTATCCAAATGCGTCTAGGTGCCGCATTCATTTAATGTAAATTGGAGGAAGGATGTTAAGACGGTTTTTGTGATTATTCATTCCTTTTCAAAACCTACGTAATGTACTTGTAGCGAAGGGATATCCCGGCAATTTAAGGAAGTTTCATACCTTTGGGGACGGTGATACCAAAACAGTGACTTTATCGTGCTCGTATTTGTGTGGATAGTTAAATTTTTGAGTAATCAATTGCTTCCATCAACCAATTGGTCGAATTGATTTTTTCGATTAACAAATGTTGACTCCTTGATGGAAAAAATTCCTAGCGTACTTAGATTGAGTTCTCTTTTTGAACCGACTGAATTACAAGGAGCAAACGTATTTCACGGCCGATGAACCTCCGTAACCACAGCATCACGTCGAAATTAATAAACTTGCGAGCAGAACTGGCCTTCATCATTATCGAACTTTGATTCGTTTTGTTTGCATTTTCCTTCACCCAACTGCCAGCGGTAAATGATTTCAGTTTTGAATCCTTCTCGTGGATATGCACTGTAGAAATATCAATCATTTGTCACGCAATTGATGCAGCACGAGATATGTGTCATTACTAGTACATCGGATGGCCGCCAAATGTCGCAAGGCATAATATCACTCCCGCAATAAAAGTAGTTTGGAAATTCTACCAGACTCTGAAAACTTTGTTCACAAGATCAGACCAGAATCCATTCGGTGCTTTTTTAGCATTGATTGGCCTGTTACATTCTTACAATTAGTGTCGAATAAATGCGCTTTAACAAACGTGAACGGTTAGTGGAAAGGTTGATAAGCAATGTTTTGAATGTTTCAAACAAGTATAAATTGAGGATATAATTTTACCCCGACTTCAATGCTTACTAATGTCAAAATAACATTTCAACTCGACGATTTGGTTTCTTCGGTTGATAATTATACCTGTGTGGACGGAATGGACAATGAAGAGATTCCCAAAATTGTTCCGAAGATAAGTGAGTAAATATTATAACGAAAGCAGAATTTCAAAGCTTCCACAGTTTCGAAACTTAAACATCCCAGAGTCGCTTTCGAGCTGTTAGACTTCGCTAGTCTCGCACCTTGTCAACTTAGTCACGAATTTCCATTCATTTTCATTGTCCCCTTGTGAATTTCGCAAGATAACTTCGAGTAAAGCGTTGTTTTATTTATATCCAAATAGCTGGACTGTTTCCATGTTGTTATATGATAATGCATTTTGTTTATTATTCAATTTTTTCTCTCTATCATCCAAGGGGCAATTTTCTCATACAAGCAGCGTTTCAACTTGAGATGTTTTCTGTTTGGCGGACAGCTTGACGGATGATTTTCGTATCGTATTTTTACACCTTTGCATTTTCACCAAGAGATCTCCTCAACGTATTTCGCAGTATTCAAATATTTACACTCGCTGTATAAAGACTCGTGAGAAAATCAGCAGAGTTGGTTTACACTCGGGTCCATCCTAAATTGTTATACAATTTACGTAATTATAAAATTCATTTAATATTCCTTGTTTTTGCATATTCCGCCATCGTATCCATCCTCATTTTTAACCCGTACCTACAGTGTCGACTGGATGATGTAAAATACATCATCGTCATTTTCTCGTACAACATGCCGCCAGTGGTTCACAAAAACCTACTACAGATTAGCCAATTTATTTCAGGGTAATGAGTTATTTCTACATTCGAATTGTGAAAATATTGCTTGACAACATTGTTGTCGTCTTATCGGAACATTGAAAGGTTCAGTAATTATACGTACCGTAGGGTCGGATCACTATTTTGGTCTTTGGTTAGAAAAAAGCAACTCTTTTCATTAATTTCGTTACGAAATTGTTACACATCGAGTATTCATCAGATTATAATATTCGAAAGCTACGCAGAACTTTTTGCAAATACAAGAATTACAATCAAAAGTTTAAATATCGATGCTTGATTTCAAATCGTTTTAAAATAGTTGAAAATCTAGTAGATTCTTTCGATTTCACTCAGCGATGGTTAGTTTTATCCAGAAGATTATTTTTTACAAAAGTCACTGAAACAAACTTTTATTCACTAGTCGATTCAATATTACCATTAATATCGATCGTAATCAGTAACGGTACAATTTTGTCAAATTAAATCTTTAACAATGCCAACATCGTAAAAAAAAAGTTTTGCCCCCTTTTCGTTTCTTCAGAACTTGGGGGAAATAAATAAATTCGAAAGATTCGCCGCTGATTGAAAATACAGAGTTGAAGGCGGTAGAATTTCAATTTCTTCATTCGTATACCAAGGAGATCAGGTTTAATAAAAATGTTACCATTATAATGTTCACCCTCGATTTTCACGCACCATGCTCCGTTGACCCGCAGGGATTCGCGTCGTTTGAAGAATACCGCGCGTCGCGTAAAGGGAAATCAAGAAAATAAAATCTAAATCGTGTGCCGTTGGAGTAAGGAAATTTTCCGATCAAATAAAACGCGTTATACCATCGTTTGAACGCTCGCCGACGCAGGTTGCGGGAGATTCGATTTCCATCTTGAATTATCTGTGCTACAACAGAGTGAAAACCGTTGCTCCTCATGTCGCACTAATCTTATATTACTGCAATTACGACTACCGTGTGTGTACCTATTAAATTTCGATAATCCCTCTATCGTCATTCTCCGTCGCGACTCTTATCAACGAAATCACCATCATCACGGAAGCTATATGCGTATATTATGTATATGTATATAACAAGCCCTTGTATACGTGATATATGACAAAATTTATTGGCCTATATAATATGTAAGGATGTTATCCACGTGATGAAAAAATTTATTACTTCATGGATTTACTTATATCCGACACCCCCGCACATCTGCGTACGGCAAGCGTGTATTACGACTAGTTATTCTTCATTCATGTATACCGACATACCCTGTCTACTTGATTAATCGCGTATAATACAGTAACCGGGAATTGACGAGTATAACGTGGTCGAGAATTATGCGGAATAACTGCAGAACGGTGATTGAACATCGGTAAAATATCGAACAAGGAGGGGAAAAAATTCGCTCAAGGGTCGGTTCGATCACATCGCGTCGGCAATGTGCTTTATGGGAATGATCAAAACCGTCCTGCGGCACTGTCGTTTAACGGCCATAACCGATTTCCGGACAGAAATTGTTAGATCACAGCCCCTTGGTTTTGACGCGTTGGGAACTTTAATTATTAAACGTCAGGCTCAGCTCAAGAGCAAGAACGGATGGGTTGATAATTGCAAACAATATTATGGCGGGATTTTTGAATAATTGATTACTTTGGGTTATATGGTATATATCGCACGTGGCTTGATAATGGAAATGATTTCTTCCCTGCTGCACGACACTCACATCCGTTTAATACCTGATACGATGCTAATCCGACCTTCCATCAAGTTCTCAAATAATAAATTCCACCTGCGAGAATACCCCGGCCTGTCGCGTTGGCAGGTATTGGAAATTCAGGGGAAATGTTTATCAACAACGCAGAAAAATGTCCATCTTTTATAAATGATTTCCCAGAATCAACGAAAACCTAAATTTCTTTAACATTTGTTCGTGTCTTGCAAGTCAATTATAATTTCTTGTCTACAGGAATATATGAATAAATTTTCAAAACTTTGACACAGGCCCTTATTTCCACGAAATTCAAATATTTATCCGTCCAGAACCTTGGTGCAAAACGAAGATGTTTGACGAAGTCGGTTTTTTTGAGAGAGAAAGTGAAAAAAAAAATAGCCGCTACGGGCTCATTAATTAAGAACATAATTTAAATGCTTTGAGTGATTCATTTGGCGTAATTCAGTTGAATACTTTTACTGATTCTAACCAAACAACACCGGCCGTCCCAGTATTTTCTTTCAAGAAAATTATCCACCTGCAGATAATTATAATTTATTTGTTCAAACTCAATCTTTTTCTCTTGGTGGGCAGCTTGAATCGGTAATTCACCGTTACTTTCAAAGGGGCTTTTAGTACGACCAATTTCAAATCGTATCCAAAGCCAATTGACGAGGAATACGTAGCTTGATTCATTTTATTAGTTCGTCGATCAAGTTAGCTGGATAACCCAGCAATTGTACGCCCAACGAACAAATTGATTTATTTCGATACGGAGCTAGTTATATACATGGTATATCATATATCTGTATCAAATAAATATACATCGCATCGGATATATTAATGTCGGATTGAAAAAAGAATTGAACTCTTAATTCTGATATTTTTACTCAATTTTTTTAACTTTTTTTCCACTGCATTTCATCGATTATATCTTACCAACTTTTCGTTCGACTGATTACGCGAACTTCAGAAATCTGAACCAACCATGCAAATCACATGATAATGTCTTTGAATGTATTTACCTGTCACGCAATAACTTTTGAAGTTGATAAATTGTAGATCAGTGGCCGGTTGGACGGTGTCGTATTTTAGTGTAAATAATTTTCATAGATATGACTGATCGATAAAGAACATAAATATATGTTTCAGGAGCGTTTTTTTACTAAACCTGCAGAAGAAAATATCTTTTTTAAATTTCTCCCTTCGAGTAATATGTCCCCATGCATGAACGGAGAGCAAAGCTTATTTCTCGAGGATAAGAGATACGAATGTATTTCTGCTATGTGAATGCAATATATATGTATACAAGCGGAAGTATTTTTATTATTCCCCGTGAGCTCTTCGTGCATGACGCAATGCAACACAATAATGCGGGAAAATGATGGAAGCAAACCGATGCGTTATAAATGCGAGTTCAATATTGATATACCTTATACCTATGCAGTCGCGCTTGCTTACCGTCCTCCATAGGTATATACGGGTAAACATTCCCCGGTATTTGTGAGTTGTGGGGAAACTTTTCTCACACAATAGTGATCCAATCTTGCTTGGTAGTCGAGGCTTTTCGATTCTTATACCGGTAGAACGTCAGATACAACATCTGCATCAATAATCCCTGACTTTTTGTCATGGACGACTTTGGTTTGCGATGCATGAAGAATTCCTTAGCGCTTTTTGCATAACCGATCTTTTTGACGCGCAATTTTGTCGAATAATACTCGATTCTTGAAAGCTTGAAATAATTTTTTGATTAGTTTATACGGCTCATAAATACACTGAAAACTTGGGGCTTTGCTGGATAAAATAGCCCGACATATTTTGTCGTAATATACCCATGTCAAATAAGGTGTATTGTACTGAAACCGAGAGCCTAGCAAAAATTAAATGAAAATTTTAAATGTCTTTCCCCGTGGCGTTATTGATAAGATTAGTTAAACACGCGAACCATTCAACCGATAAAATTAGCCTACCGTGTTACTGTATCAAACCCTACCATTTTGACGATGAGCGTAGATAAGAGCATTCGTAAATTGCAATCGCCACCTGATAGGTAGTATCAGGACATTAGGAAAATGGATTTTGTTTTGATTGTGTTCATCGATTCGAATAATAAAATAATAAGATTTTGTTTGCAGACCAGAAGTTTGTTCATAAAAAAGTTATTTTTTTCATTTACAATTAATTAAAAAACTGAATACTCATAAAGTAATAATTTTTCGAATTACTTATTTTGACAGAGAGAAGCGTTGTGCAAATTTTTTTCTTCGACTCACATCGGTGTCTTAAAAGATTAAACGAATTCGTAATTTTTCAAACCTAGAGATATTTGTACGGAGTTGGCTACAGTGTAAATGAATACCAGACTGGCGTACAGCGTTGCCAACCTATAATACGAATATTTTTTTAAGTAGCATCAAAACAATCCTTTAGATTTCTTATTTAGGTGGCACCACAATAACTCTACATTTCTCATTCTCAAGATTGATGTTTAACGGTATTGAAACTGAATAAATACAGGAATACATAATATATTTCATTTTTCCTTTATATAAATAACATGGACAATTTTTCTAGAAAATATATGTAATGATAATTACTGAACGAGGTAACACAGACAGATTTATATACTACAATCTGAATTCTAAGTATACGGATATTAGGAAACTTTTATTTATATAATATGTTTTTATCTTCAATATCTAGGACCACCAACTTGTCAAATAAGTACGTTTGCAAGTTGCACACGCTACGTACGCGGTACATTTGTTTTCAGGAGCTTCGCCAAAAGGTTGATTTCTAGTCTGTTGAATCGATTTTTGCATCACCCTTGACATTTCGTTAAAGATCATTAAGACTTCCATCAGACTCTGGCCTAGAAGACAAATTTGTTACTTGATAAGATAACGAAGTTTCTATTTTTCTTGGAAAGGACTCCAACTTTCTCACGTACAACACAGTTTCTTGAAAAGTTGGCATCGCTGCGGTGCGGGCTCACACATGAATGATTCACAAGGTTACTTTTGTCGCGAGAAAGGCAGCATCTCGCGGTGATCGCAAGAGGCAGAGAAGCTGCACCTAACGCTCGAAGATCCAGTAATGCAGCGCGCGGAAGTCTGTCATCGTCAGCAGCAAGCTCTTGGCTTGTGTCAGTCGATGCACGTATATGAAAACAATATGCATAGGTATAAAGTCTCTGAAGTTACGACGCAGCATGTACATGTTGACAGAGTTGAATGAAGGAGGCCAGAATAACTGCAAAGTTTGTTCCGTGTAAAGAAATCCTTTGTCGTGTCCAGCGTTGCAGCGTAAACATTATCATACTTATTATATTGGCTGATATAACAAGCTGGATAAAGAAAATCAGACAAAAATAACCATCTCTGGAGGTTTAAGCGAGAATTGGCATCGTGACGCCGGCGGCTTTGGATTATCCGGAAAAGTAATTCACACGGCGTTGATACACGGCGTAACGTCGGTGTATTAAAAGGGTCTTTGTTCCTTTATTGCCCGAGTTCAATCTTGCACGAATACGTTATGTGCACATTTTATCCTCCGAACTGCAGACGATACCGGTACGTGGAAACGAAAACCCGTAAACCCGCCGGATGTATAAGCTTAAAGTAGGCAACGCGCGACTTTTCGCCCTGATTTCTCGGCGCGCAATTATACGGATAATTAAAGTATACTCTAACGAACTGAAAACTCCTGACGCGCCAAGATGTTCCTGTGCAGCCTTGGAATAGTACGTCATTCTAAAATCTCGCCATTCTTGAATTTAGCAATTCTGACTTGCAACTTTGGCCGAGAAAAGTTGTTATCCACTGCTACATTCCCAATTTCTGAGTACATAGTCTGTAGTAAGCAGAGAAATGAATTAGCTGCAGTTTTTCTCCATAAGTTGACGTAATTTTCCCAGCAATAACAAAGTTTATAATTTCACAGGCAATATTTCTACTTGCGTGTGCCGATGTGTTTCAGTTTCGAATTAAATTCAAACTTTTTGCATAGTGCACGCGTGAAAAAATTTGAACGATATTTCATACAGCGTGGATTTTGCGGTCGTCGGACGGATTCACGGCATGATCTAGCGTTCCCAATTAATCGCGGTGAGCCGCAATACGAAAGTGTGGAAATATTTTCTCCCGTGATCTGATTCGAAAATTCGACGAAGAACGTGCCATGTTTTCGGCGGAAACGAGGTCAGCTAGTGGTTTGAAATGTTGTTGAAACAGGGAATACGGTGAGCAGCTACCATAAGCTTAACAATCAACTCTAATTGAGTTGGGTACATGTGTGTGGGAATTAATAATCCAAATTTAAGCTTCGATGTCCGGATTATTTCGGAGATCCTCGGTGATTGGAACATATTCCAAACGTTTTAAAGGACGAACCATTTGGTGCAGGATTTGATGCGACGCGCCCGTGCAATGCTTCAAGGTAAATTAAGCCGAACGGCGCATCTCCACCCTCCGTGAAAATATCTTTCCCCTGAATTAACGCGACGGTGCCACTCGGAGTGCAAATGCACACATTGACCCTACAAGCCAAGAACTAATATAAATAACAACTTGGAGCAACGACTCGGCTCACTTTAGTCATATTTTACACCTAATAACACGACCAAGTGCAGTACCATGAACCCGTTATTTACACGAATTTGAATAACGGTGCAATTTTTTTTCATTTTTAGCCTCGTCACGGTACACTTGTCAATTACATTTATATCGAAGCCGGTGCATTTATGTACGTAGTTTCATTTTATTTATACTCCTTTTCATCTGCACCGCGTTCATGGCCATTATGTATGTATAATTAATATAATTATGTCCCAAACCAAAGTGTAACACAGTCGAGCTCACCCGTGCTTCTTCATTGAAGCATCATTCAGTCAGCAAAGTCGAAATACTCGAGGCTCATGCGTAATGGTCAAGAGATAATAAGTTTAGTTGTCAGTAGTCCGATCAAAAGGAATTACAAAACTCCTAATCAATTTATTTTTGAATAGGCGGATAACTATGTTTTCGGTAATCGTTTGTCCGATATAGTCTGCTGATGAAATACGAACGAATCGAAAAATACGAAAGCGCACCCGCAGGTCGACATGTATAATAATGAAAGAAAATAATGATAACAAATTTTAATTTCTTTGTGAAAACGGTTGATAGTCATGAAATTTCTCAGACAACCTTTTGTGACAGCGCAGCGTCGAGATCAAAGCGATAACAAGTTGGTCGCGGTACGTAGGTGGCTTTAACGACATCAACCCTGAGGATATGGTGCAAAATTTTGGGAATTTTGAAATTTCATCATTTCACTCCAGGAACAGTAAATTTATCCCACGTCTCCGACATCAGCGTCAAAGGCGTTCTTGGGCTCGCTGGCCAAAATTCCAGTAATTCTCGGTCCCGCTCCATGAGCCTGCACATTACATACTTGTAGGAAACGTCCGATCTGCCAAGACTGAAATTAATTTTCGATAAAGAATCCCAATATTTCACCCTGACGAGTTGTGTGTGTATTTGAATGAGTTTCGATGCAAGAAATGCATCATTTTATAGCTTTCCGATACACTTCGACCGAGATTTCCGTGACCGAAATTTACAGGTTACGTAATAAAGAATTTTTTATTCTGATTCAACCCTTCGTAAGTTCTGCTATGCTGATTGACCTATAAATTTTCAGGCTTCCCCAAGTTTCACTTGACGCGATCGAAGTCACATCGATGTATATAATACCAACACAAATCTAACAATAAGTGCCACTCCGTCGTGTTGTTCGTTATGGCATTCGTTAATTAGTTCAACATCGAGTTCTCCCCGGTAGCCGTATACCTATGTATGTACATATATATACGTACACAATAAACCTGTGTAGGACCGAAATATAATTGTCCCAAAGGGTGGTAAAACGTTAATTGAAAAACGGGTAGAAGTTTATGGCACTAATTTTCGTCGAGAAATTCAACGATGATATAGGTAGGATGAATTTCGTTTTTCCACGAACCCTTGACAAGTTATTGCGGTTTCAAGAACCGAACTTGCAAGCTATACCAAAAAGAGCGAGTTCCGTGAAAAGATCGATCCCCGGTGATTTGAAATACCGAGCGAAATGAACTGAATTCTCATACAAATTAGGGATATGCGAATAATTCGAAACCACGAGCAATCCGATACGAATTAAATTATCCGAATTTCTTGAATCATGTTCTCGAAACCGCGAATTTTCGAATCTTATTTTATATATATCTGTTACAAAATATGCGAACGATGTTGGAATCTCGCATATGCGGAATTTCTACGTTTTTTTTTTTTTTTGTTCGAGTTAATTATTATTTTAGTATGATTTCTCTAATATCTGAACTTCTTCAATTAAATTCGCATTTATTTGTTTTTCAAATAAAAATTTTTTCATTACTTTAAAAATAATGCAGTTATTTTCCTATCAACAATAATTTTGGCAGCTACACCTTTCAATTGACTAGGTACTTTTGAATCAAGAAATATAAAATGGAGATTTCTAGGTTTTATCCGAATAAATTGAATAAATTGAATTATGTATCAGTTACTGGAATAATACGAAATATTGTATTTACTCGATTATTCGATTCGATTTTCGAATTGATTAATGTAATTTGCATAGTATAGTGTACACTGCGAATCCAAATATCAAACATAAAGTATAATGTACATCGTCAGGGTTTCCTGTCAGTGATGAAAGTGCCCACGAAACTTGAGACTAATGAAGTTGAGGTGGGCACAAAGATTGTAGACATAGTTGTGGTGGACTCGAGGAGGGAGAATTGCGCTATAGCGTGATGATTGTGAGTTTGCTCATCTTGCGGATGGAGAGGGGCGTGATGGATGTGGATGAACGAACGACGCTAAACAGGCGGACGGGTGGGTTTGCAGGGTGAGGTATTTCCTGAGCATCGCGAGAGTTTCGAAATCTCAACCACCTGCGATATTTGAATAACGTCATTTCAGAAACGCCACTCTCCGGCCGTCTTCAACCTGCGCCTCATTCCTGCAGAAGCACAAAGAACTGCCTCCTACACTACGGCTGGCCTTTGCTCGAATTTCATGTTGAAGCAGTTGTTGCTTGTTTGCCCTTTCTCATTTATAAGCCTTTGATTCCCGTCCGTGTCTGCAGTTGAGCTTGTCGAGAATGAACATCGACCCGAAACTACAAGTCCCGATGCTAATAAAATTTTCCGAAAAATGTTCCCGCACTCTTTATACACTGTTATACCTCTACTGCAGGACATGAGCAACGTGCCAATAACGTTGTCCCCAATTTTCATTTCGATTTACTTTTAGTATTTCGCCAGAGTACCTCGTGCGAGATTAAGGAGTTTCTACGCTCAAGAGAACCTCATAACATGAAATGTCCGTAATCGACGTTCGATTTTTGTGATATTAGTATGTCACAGTAACGTTCCCCAAAAGTTAGGACTCTTTTTATATTTATTTCATGACTTTACCGACTTGCCACGGTATGAAATTTGCCCAACTCTTTGACAATTGCCCTGTATTGCATGTAATTGTTGATAGTACAAGTTTTTCAACTCATGGTCGCGGTTTCGTCTCTTCAAATTGAAGTCTTCATTGTTTTTTTTTTTTTTTTTTTTCAAACATTTAAAGAGAACTAAGCTCTTGTGGACCGCAGGGGGAGTCTGACTAATTGTCTAAATTGTACAGTTACAAACCTTCATATGCAATTCGTGTAGTACGAGACTCGCGATTATTGACGCGTAATCGTGAGTGGGAAGTAAACGCTGCATGGCAACTAGAGAGAAGGAATACACGGAAAGAGAGAGTGGACTATAGAGAGAGCGCACGAGAGCGAGAGAGAGAGAGAGAGAGAGAGGAAGGTATTGGTGTTTTGCTCCTGTAGCGGCTATTAGTTGTCACTTAGGCCCAGCAATCGAATGGTAATGGGGAATTGATGGAAGAAAAATTGACGGATATTTATTGCTGCGAAAGTTCTCGCTATCGTAATTGTATGCGTATAAGCAAATAATGTCTGCAAAATGTCAAAAAAGCATCGTCCATATTTAAGTGACTAAAGAAAAATCTCGCTATGCTGTACACGCTGAGTAGGTACTGCAACAGTATGCAAGTGAAACAAGTTTGAGCTAACCAATTCTTTCATTATTGCAGACTAACCGTTCCGGCGTTTGCGATTATCCAACACAGAAAATGTTTCTAGTCAACTTTCTTGCGGCAGCCTCTGTGATCGGCATCGTGCAATCCGCCCCAACATCGACGTATCGAAGAAGAGACGAGCTGGCCGATCGTCCAGAGTTGCTCCTCTTTAACCAAATTCACGCACTTGAGGTAAGCCGAAGTAACGACAGCCGACTCGGTAGTGTCACTCAATATTGCGTTGTCTTTATGTGGTAACGGGAAACCGAGCGAACCTAATACAATCAATTTCGAAGAATCGATTTTTACGTTCAATTTACTCATGTATACGGCGTAACGGATATGGTACCATGCATTTGCTCGACGGGATCATTGATACGCCGATGATATTATATCGTATAAAGAATAACTAAACTGAAGAGATAATCCGCATTGAAGCAAAGCAAACAGTATTAAGTGCATAGATTGCCTCCTTCTTCTCGATCACCAATCCCAAGGATTGATAAGACAGGTTATCCTAGCAGAGAGATACAGCGTAGCTGGTAATGTCTTTGTAGCTAGTATTGCGGTCACAAAATCTGGTTTGACTGCCATTACATCCGACGTCTACGTCCTGAGGATCTGATCTCTTGATCCTCTGCTAATCGCGGAAATGAAGATTTGCACTTGTTGATGTTGCAAACTCGATTCTGCACACAAGTGATATTGAATGCTACATGCATATCACATTCTTGTGGACAACAAGGAGAACAAAAATTATACCTGAACATTTACTCGAGTTACTAAAGAAAGTAATCGGGAATAAACGATCAATCTCTTTCCTACTAATTAGTAATCGAGTAGCGTATACGTACTGGTTTTGGCCTCCTTCGTACCCGTTGTGGCCATCGTTTAATGGACTTGTGGTCATATTCATTACGTGTAGTCTGAGGTTACGGTCACAAATGGTACAGGTGTTCTGATCTTTGTGAACACCAAATTTCAAGTAACACACTGTAGCAAGTATCAAAAACGTAGTCAAAGTCAGGCTTAAGTTATGAATCGAGTATAATTAAAGACGTTAAAAGTCAGTGAGGTAAATGTAGAATTTCGTGAAGGTAGCCCCAATTGGTGCATCTAACGTAAGTCGAGGGGCAATAGCGAGCATAAGCTGAGAGAGCACTGACAAATGTTTCAGGAGGCGGATTTGGGTGAATCGGATTCAGGACGAAGTGTCGGAGCAGCGCGCATCAAGAGGCTGGGTTCCCTGTCGATAGTGAATCCTCTGGACGTTCTGAGAGAGCGTGTAATCCTCGAATTGACGCGCAGGAAGATGCGCCAGAACCAGAAACAGGTCGACGCAAATAGACGAATCATGCAGTCGATTGGAAAACGCGCGATCACCGACGCAGTCCAACTGAACTCGAACGAAGATTCCGATCCGGCCGGCTTCATGTCCTCAAAGGCAGATGATTTTCTCTACTCCTATCGCATTCCTGAAACTGATCATGCACCCGAAGATCGCTCAGGTCAGCAACACCGGCAGCATCTTGCCTCCGACAGAGGCACGGAAAGGCAACAGGCTTGGGAAGCTTTGCAGGAAGCAGAATCCGACCAAACGCGAAGAGTAAGTGCTAGATGATAGAAAGAGAGGAAACGGTGAATTTTAACAGACTGATTGGTCGACTGTGCGTGCGCAAAATAATTATTATACTCTATTAGTCAACGAGATCATATTGCGGCAATATTCTAGTCTGCAAAGCAGGAGAGGCAACTTACTCGAAACGGAGTAGGAGACTTCAAACTCACCTTCCTTAAAGGGTAACTTATAAGCTTACATCAACTCTTTAATATCTGTCTAGCCTAAAGAATTTCGCATCTTAATACAACTTGAGGTGGCCATCCTGCATAAAAAGACGACAAATTTTGCGCACGCGCAGTTGGATGCTCAATCGGCTAGGTAAAAGTTACATCATTTCCTCTCAGCACGTGTGGACGTTGAGTTTCTATAAGCTCTATGTGTGTGATGGAATAAACATGGAATGAAACTTATGCTGGATTTTTCTATTACAGATGGGCAGTGAATTAAGCCTGTTGTAATCATTTATTCCACAATCTCGACGAAAGATAACTGAATGACAGCTTCGCTTTTTATGTAGCTCTCACTCGGTACAGTTTAGATGTTGCCATTAACGTAGTATCATTTATAATATTCCATTAATCTATATAGAAAAATATAGAGTTACATGTTTGCCAGTTACTCTTTCAGTACAAAATAATATAAAGATAATAAGTTATATACAATTAATCGTCCCTGAAGTATGTGAAAGATTATAAATGTCATACTTACTGTGTGGTAAGTGCCATATTTATGTATGTAATTATTTATTTATTCATTTGTTTATTTATTTATTTATTTTCTTAAATTACAAAATATTAATGATGGGGCAAACAAACAGTATTATGCATTGAGATTTTTCTAAACGAATTTTCCGATCCAAGTGTATTGTAAGGAAACGTAAGAACAGATTATGCAGTCGTACTATTTATCATAGAAAGAGAATCATTGAGAAATTTGAAAATGCTTATGAGACACTCTTTGTGCATCGATGTTAGTGATATATAGAACATATATGATATGAAACACAAGAAGACACATCAGGAGAAATATAAAATACATTATAATATACGAGATACATAATAATTATTAAACCTTGTCTACCACATATTACGAGCATTACTTGTGCCGATAAGAATAGAGTACCAATTTTACAACATTTATTTCCTTCCATATATAATAAAGATGTATAACATATATATTACTGTAGCTTCGCATATGTTGACACAAAATGGACACGTATACACGCACATCCAGACACGACGGCATACACATAAGCATGCGCAGAGAAACACAAAAATGTATGTTATATACGGATATATCTGAATTATTTAAGAATATTTATACTATTTATTTTAGAGATATAGACTATTTATTTTTTGCCACGAAAGAACGCTTTATTTATTGTTACACGTATGTAAAGACCATTGATTTCCAGTACCTATTTACTAAATCCAATCAAATTAAATTTATTTGTAATAAATTTTGTTTTTAGAATAAAAGTATGAGAATATCCATGCCCAAACAGCCCCAGCCCTCTGTAATTGCTCTCAATCATATCGATAGGCGAGTTGAACGAGGTAAGTAACGCAGCAGAATCAATTTTTACACAATTCAGTGACTGTATAGTTTATACAATAATACTTTGAACGACTGACCCATAGCTGCATCAAACGACGTAGAATCTTCATCTACCTTGTGGCTACATACCTGAATCTCGTAATAAGAAATATGCCAAGTGCAGACATTTGAGAAACAAACGAGCGTTGAAGCGGGTGCCTGGATTACCGCGGCACGTGGTGTGTTCTGAAAAGTCTACCGAAGCGCCACCTGCAGTCGAAATCGGCAAGTCTCCCAACTATGTGATTCGATATCGGTGACGTACGTCACTTACGCTTGGCGAGCGGACGGGAAGCTACGCGCTTTTGTAGTCTCGTAGACACGAATCGTGATGTTCCGTGTTTTTCGAACGATTCAAATTACATTATTTCTGAAAAAGAGATAAATTCGCAAATCAATGTAGGTAGATGAAGCCGCACTACCTGTCGAGAATAAGATCATAGAAATTCATAAATATCCCACCAAGCTTGCTGCGTAATCTACAAATTAGGTACAGTGAATAAATGCATACTGCATTAATTGGACTGTCATGATTATTATGAACTTGCCAAGTTCTGTGGTTGTTCTTTTTGTTCAAAAGTGCAAACGGGGAAGTTTCTTGGATAAAAACTGCATCTTTTGTATGTGCTCAACGACGAGAGTATTTAGAAATTATTAGGTTTGTTTTTTTTAATTTCCAATAAGATCGTTAATTGCAAAAGTTGAATGCAATTAAATTTAACTGCTTATGCGCAGTTTGATTATGAAGATCTCAATATACAGTTCGATTTTGTGTCTTAGATTCTTTTTGTCGTAGCAACATGTGGCGCGAAATCCGGGACAGCGTTTCGATCACATGATACACTTTTTGTTTTCCATTTCTCGCCTCATTAATATGTTTACACTTTCAAAATCAATTTACTTCGAAGTATATTGGGGTTACCAAAATTATCAGTATAGTGGCGCACGTTTTGTCCGCTTTTGTGCGCAAGCCACGGCCATCCCTTCGTGGAATAGATTATAGGGTCCTAACCGATGCTGCGCATTCTAGTGGATTTCTCAAATAGACGTTATACGAAAAAACTACGGGACAAACGTATCTCCACTTTATAAGTGTAGAATTATATACCAGTAGGGAATTGCCGGCAGCTGGAAATGTAGTCAGGCGGGTTGTGAATAAATTCCGTCACGCTGTTCTGCCACGTATTTATAAGGTTCGTTCGACTCGGTATTCGAGCGTTCCAAACGGCATCAGAGTACTCGGAAACGAGCATTCGACCAATTGCAATCGGCCTACACCAAGAAAACTGCTAATAATCCTTCGTTAGTTAGGTCTCAAGCTATAACCGAACAACCTTGTGACGGTGACGAAGAGATTATTTTGTTTTCCATCATTCAAAGGCCACAGAAATGCTGAGTACAACTGTGGTGTGCGGTTTATTTATATAACTGTCATAGGAAAAGAACTGTTCTTCAGTGGTAAAGATACAGCTCATCTCATCGATCATTCATCGACGATCTCAGCAGTTGTTTTCATGAATCCAATTGGCAAGGTGTAAGCAGCAGACGTCACCTAGCCAGCCATACTTTCCTGGATAAGAAAATGTAAGTGTGGGAAAAAATACCGATGCCAGACAATCAACTCGTAGAACTCGGCTTCTTCAGCAAATCTTGCAGCATAAAGCACCAACCAACGTTACATTGAAACTTGAAAACAAGTAAGACTAGAACATTAATTAGCGTCTGATCAGGCTCGTTAATTCTCCAGACCCTATTACGTATTCAATATACTATGATTATAGGTATACGGTAAAGTGTTAATTTACAGTTTACTACATTGTTGACGGTTTGGAAGTTGCAGAAGAACTGAGTTCACGCATCTCGAATAATTTAAACTATAAAAATTGTAGGGATGAGTAATCAGTCAAACTGATACAGATATCTGATCTTGTCATATCATACTCCGCAAGTTATTTGCAGCCTATTGCTGTTATCTGACTTCTGCAACCACAGTTTTTCCTTCCACTTGGATCTTAGTAAAATCATATCGTTAAACAAGTCTGAATTGTGTTCGAATTTAGCTGCCTTGTATTTTATATCTGACTCCAATTAGCAGTTGGCGTCATTCCGTCGCAGAGTATATCTACTGCAAAGGTTTCCATTGCAAAGCTCTGCCGCATTTTGTTCGTAGTATGATTTCCTGAGTAATTTTATAATTCTATGCTGCGCAAATCAGAGTATTGAAGTGCACAGCAACGTTGAATGTTCAGAAAGCGACTAATTAAGATTGGGCTACTATTGCCTTTTCTGCAATATTATGGTCAAGAATGACTTGTTTTTGTATAAAGTGTACAAACACATCTAAAATCAGAGGTCAATGTGCACAGATTTTACACATTCTGCAGTAGCCACTACGCATGGATGTTAGTGCAGTTGGTCCTTTTGACTTTTATTTGGTGGTTACTTGAGAAAAACGAAAACCTATGTTTATGAGTTACGAAAGGTATCCTTTAAGTGCATTACTATTATCATATTTTGTTAATTGGCTAAAGAGAGGAAATAGCTATTCCATTCACGATGTATTCAATAACATGGAGAAATTCTATCGCCAACTAGGAAAAAACTATGTATAAATTGCTTATTAGTATACATGTTAATGCTTTCTAATGTTGTTGCAGCAAATTATGGCGGCCATTATAAAGGAATTAGAAATGGATGCATCTACTTATTCGGAAACGGAAAATCTGAATCGTGTAGATAGCGACAATGAAGACGGTATCTTGTCCACCTATAGTCTACCTGCATGTTTTGAACTAAATCAGAGTTCTAAAGAACAACAGAGTTGTTTGACACGATCTCAATACGCATTGGTAATATTATGTTAATGAAGATAAAGATACATTCTCAATGAAATAGTCATAGCATATTCACAATTTACTTAGTTTAAGAGGTTTCACCTACTCTGAGAGTCTAAAATCAAAGCGGTATTCACCAATTCTTTGCAGCTAAATTGACGAATATTATTATTAGACGGATACGTCTATTTGTCCCAATAAATTTCCGCAATCATCTCTGAAACATTTCAGTAAAAGATATCAGAAGTTTACACAATGTTACATTCAAATGAACGGTATGAAAAATTTCCATTTTCCCTTTTCCTGAATGTATGTTTTTATTGAAACAAAATTGAATTTTCAATTTTTCGATAACTCCTGCGATGATCTCGAAAATTGCTGAACGAAAAAATCTAAAATTTATAGTAGACTTTACATTCAAATAATGGGCATGATAAATTTTTTCATGAAAATTCCATTTTTACGGTTCGTTTATTTACGTTCAATGCACTGGTAGTATATGTTTTGACCTTCTTGAATGAATTCCTAAGTGTTATAAAGATATTATTGGGAGATATACATAATATAAGGGCATTAAATGGTAGAGATAACTCCTCCATATGCAACGCATTTTTTTGTTTTCATCTCTAATCTGTGGTAATCATCACTCAAGTACGCTGTAGATAATTATATCAAAAATATGTGGTATGAATTTTAAGTCAATCGGAAGTACTGTGCAGGAGGAGTTACAATTCCTACAGATTGGAAAAACATGGCGCGTGCAGAGGTATTTATCTCTGTCTATTATTAATAATAATATTGAACAAATTTTAAAACATGTTTAAGAAGCTTGAACTGTATACTAAAAGTGTGTTAGACGAAAGTATAAAATATGTATCAGTGTAGCTGCAAAAAATTCATGGACACTGACTTCTCTTTGACTCTCTTAGGGTGGTGTGAGCCTTCAATAGATATCTCTGGAAAAAAACAAATTCGTTTGAAAAATGTTGAAATAAATCTTTGCAAGAATATTGACATATTCACTTGAAGTAAAATGTACAATTACAGGCGTGAAGGGCTTGCTTCACCAATTCTTTGTAATATGAAAGGTACTCATCACTGCTCTCCTGTTTTCAAGGTTGTCTTTCATGGAGTTGCTGATACTTACCCTACAGACAGTGATATATTGTGTCGATACACTTTGACTGAGGATGTGGAAGCAACACCTGGGGATCGGATAGTATTATTTGCTGTTGGGTGGTCAGCGATCAAAGATTACATTGTGTTTGAATGGGCTCCAGTACCTGAGAATGGTGAAAGAGACCTGACAGTAGTATTTAAAGCTATTGATCTGCCCAAAGATGTTAATGAATTCTATCAGGTTCGTTCGCATTCACTGATCGTATTAGATTATACTTTTTTTGATAGTTTAGAATTTAGAAGAATTTAATCCTCTTATTGGGATTTAACGTATCGGAACGTGCCATTTGTTGGCAGAAACACTCAACACAACTCGAAAATAGTCGTAGTTTATTAGAGTTTTTTTCCAACCCTCGCTTTTAACTACTAATCAACTCTATGTGAGAAGAGGAAAACATAAAGATTTGCACGAAGTATTCTGTGCCTCGATATTTGTAAAACTTATGCACAACAATCAGCTGTTTGTTCAATACCATATTGCTTAGCCGTACCCAATACATTGCATTTTAAAATACTTAATGAAAACAGTTTCATGAGTATTTGTCATCTTCGAATTCTATTTACCCTCAATCAGGTTTGCTATGTTAGTAACGAGGGTGCAGTTTGTGGTGCAAGTATACCATTTCAAGTGCGCATTCCTAACAACGAAGAGTTAACATGTGACCTTGAGGAAGATATGGTTGTTGTACGATCCTCAACAGCAGTTGCACAAGATAAACTTTTCAAGGTGCGTTACAGTATAATATATTACGTCTACCTTGTACGTAAATTTTGTAATGTTGCCGATTAATTTTCATTCTTTTGTTAGGCTCAGTTAGATCGGAAGATTCTAATTAAAAAGAACGTTAATCTTGAAACGCAACTTCGCTGTTTGCAAGATGAACACAGTTTTGCTTTGAAACGGTTAGATCAGCTACAAGACACTTTGTGTACATCCGGAACGCGCAGTGCAACCTTGCAAACAGAAATTGCCCGTTTGTTGAATATCATCGATGAATTGTTATGCGTGAAGCAAAAATTAGAGGAATCCGAATTGAAACTGAGCGAAGCAGAGTGTTCTAAAAGGAATATGCTGGAGGATATTCAAGAACTAAACACTGATATAAGAAAATACCAGACAGAAATGCATCGTCTCGAAGCAAAGGTCAAAGACTTGGATGATGCATTAATTGCAGCTACAAAGAAAATCGAAAATTTGCAAACGGACCTAGAAAAATGTAAGAATAATATTGAATTTCACATTTGACTCGTCAAATATTATTTAAACGAAACTACGATTATCATTCAATGCATGTTTTGCCACTAATTTGATCATAGAATTGGTAACTGCTCAACTTCTATCAGGCTAATTATCAACACTCTACTGTGTTTATAATATAATTCCATTAAACGTTGAACTTAAGTAGGTTTATAATTATCATGAGTGAAACAAAAGCTTTCAATCTTACTTCCACTGTTTCTTCCTCTTCAATTGGAAAATAATTACGAGATTTGAAACTAAGCCGCATCACCGCACTTGTTAATTTAGTTGACAAACAACATGTCAATCAAAAAAAGTTGACAATTATTTTCCAATTATTAGTTTCTGGATAGAAACCAGAAGTTCAAATAACGCGAGGTGAAATAATAATATAAATCATTTTGAAATTTACTTTATAATATTCACCGTACTCAAATTTTGTAACTTTGTTTCCAGCTGGAATCGAGGTTGCCCTCACGTGTAAGAAACTTGAAAAAAGTGAAGAGCATGGGACACATTTGGTAGATAAAATTTTTTCCCTCGAAAATGAATTGAAAGTGTGCAAGTTCAACCTGAACAATTCTCAGGTGGAGAATTTAAAACTTAAAGCAGAATTCGAAGATGTCTCTGATGAAAATACTAAGCTTAAGAAAGAGTTGCAGACCGAAAAGGAGTCTAAGGTTCATTCAGACATATATGGACACGACATGGATAAAGGAAGACTAGTAACTGAAAATTCGAGGCTGCAACGGGTAACGGAAGACTTGCAAATGAGGATATCAACCTTGGAACATGAAATATCTGTCTTTGAGCAAGTGTTGGAGGACGCGTTTAATGCACAAAAAAACACTTGCCCTGAACACTGTAACTTGGAGAAGGAGGTAGCTCAATTACAGTATCGCCTCGACAAAATGTTGAATAAGGAAGAAACACCTGAAACTAAGCAAAGTTGTAGCAGTGCCGGTAAATCTTCACATTCAGAAACAGAAATTGCCACATTGGCGAAGTTATTGGATGATTCGTTAAAAGAAAATGAATTACGGTTACAAGAAAACGTGGAGTTACGACTGATGAACGAATTCTTAGAGTCCAAATTACCCTCGCCTGACAGAAAATTGGAGAATCAAATCGTTGTTTCCTGTCTGAACGTCAGTAACACTGATAGTTACACATGCAGTCCAGAGATACTCGCAGTAAGTATGAATGTTTGCTCTGATACAAATTTGTGTTATCCTTGCGAGAATCCACAAATATCGCAAAATTTGATCATTTCCAGTTGAAGGTTAGTAACGAAGAATTCCAACAGCAGTTGGTTGCCAAGGACGAAAAAATTTATGATTTACACATTGAAATGGAAGCATTGAAAAATAAATTCTCTGTTACCGAGAAGGAACTCAAGCTAGAGATCGCTAACCTTGTTTCTAAAAACACTTTACTCACTCAACAGGAGAAACAATCTCGAATATTAAAGGATGAAATGCAGAAGATGAAGTAAGTAATCTTTGGCTATAGCCATACAATCTCAAATGCATTTGATCTTCACTGTTTGATTATTTTCACGCAGATTCATGAAAGAAGAGTTACTTGTTCAGAACAACTCATTGCTGGATAGGCTTCGCAGCAGTAAATACAATTTACCTACGAATACGGAAATAAATCCGGATCATATAAATTCAGCTTTAGAGATCGAAAATAAGCACTTGAAAGAGCAAGTTGAATCTATATATGACGAATTGAACGCTACTTGGAAACGAGAAAAAGCGGTGACATTAGAGCTGGAAGAGTTTAAAGAAAAGCAGCAATGTCTTAACAACGAAATAGATTCGATGAAGAAAATAAAAATCTTTGCTGAAACCAAATGTTCGTTACTTGGTGAACACAATGATATGCTCTTGCAGAAGCTGATCCGTTTCGATAGCAAAGCACAGGATCATAAGTCCCGTTACGATTACTCTTCAAATCCGGAATTGAAACAAATCAGCCAAAATGTACAAAATGTGCTCTTGGCTGTTGAAAAGCTAGCTAGTTGTAGTAATGCAGAAAAGTCCCAACGCTCTATGTTAGAAGTCGATGATTTGAGGCACAGATTAATATTGGCTAAAGAGGAATATGAAAGACTTCACAGAATTATGATGAGTTACAGAACGAAGTATTATGATTTGAAAGCAAAATGCAAACCCAAGAAAGCACCTGCAAAAACTAATGATTCTACTTTGTCAACTATCTAAAATGTATAAAAGTTGAAATTTGATGACATTAAGCTTTCAGTTCTATAATCTGAATTAGTGGTTTCCAACGAGTGACGGTACTTATTCATAATGGCGAAAAATACAGCCCGAGCAGCCTGAAAAAGAAATAATCATTTTAATTAAAACATGTTCAAGAATTGGTAAATAATGTAATCTATCAGAAATTGAAATATATATACACGTACATATGTATACATATGTATACCTATTAGTGTGGTCGTTAAAAATTAAAATCTTTGCGGCGCCCGAAAAAATCCTTCCTTCTGATGAGAAACTACGGGGAAAATTTTGCTTTTGCGATTTAAAAAAAAATAACACGTGCCGACGGCCAATTGAAGTTAATTTTTCGATAAAATTATGGTTTTTTTTTTTTAATTTGTCTCAGTAGTTAAGTTTGGGTAAAAATCATCAAAAACGGCTTGTAGAAAATTAAATTCTCTACAAAATTTTTTTTTTATCACCATATTTAGAGCTAAAAATTCTGTTTTAGCTGTTTAGCTCTAAATATGGTGATAAAAAAAAAATTTTGTAGAGAATTTAATTTTCTGTTTTAGCTGTTTAGCTCTAAATATGGCGATAAAAAAAAAATTTTGTAGAGAATTTAATTTTCTACAAGCCGTTTTTGATGATTTTTACCCAAACTTAACTACTGAGACGAATTAAAAAAAAAAACCATAATTTTATCGAAAAATTAACTTCAATTGGCCGTCGGCACGTGTTATTTTTGTTTAAATCGCAAAAGCAAAATTTTCCCCGTAGTTTCTCATCAGAAGGAAGGATTTTTTCGGGCGCCGCAAAGATTTTAATTTTTAACGACCACACTAATACCTATGCAGGATTTTCTAAAACTATATTAAGATAAAAAAGGCAGCAATTTGTTAAAGACCATATTATTTACTTTCAATCGTAAATTTTCGAAGGAATGTCGAAAGTTTATGAAACAATGTTGATATTTGACCAATTGGGTATTTAAGTATTATCAATGCTTTCTTCTATTGTAACAAAAGTCAATGAGGGCTATTTCTTAACTTTCACATTTTTTGTATTCATTTTACGTACTCATACTTTACGTAATTTTATTTTGTGATACAGATTTTAAGAGCAATATCTTTGATTCGGACTTTTATCTAACTTGTGCAGGCGTTATTCTGCTGCTTTAATGATAAGGACCGTTATCGTAAAAAGATGCTAAAAAAGCATACGAAATGATTATGCTGCTTTTCAAATTTTCACGTGACGAAAGTAAAATCATTACGCACGGACAGTAATGAAATAATATGTTAACATCGAAGTTTATTTTTTAATAAAACCATATAGAAAAGACTCAACTCAGTATTCATTATTTATAATCTCACGACATAAATGCAATCAAAATCGATTCTACATCACCAGGGTATTACACAATGTTAGCAGAAATATATCAAGAGAAAAGTTAAAATCAGCACACTGACAATGAATGACCGACTTCATGTGCTTAAAATAATGAAACTGTATTTGGTGGCAAGATCGTATCGCGGTAATATTTTTATCTGCAAGGCATGGCAGTCAAAGTACTCAAAATGTAGCATGATATGGCGGTCTCTCGCATCGAGTGTCGAACTGAAATTATAATGTTGTTATGACAGCTTGTACCAATTATCAGTAACTTAACAAACCGAAACTTGAGGCGGCTAGACTGCATTAAAATCTTAAAAAGTTCGCGCACGCGCAGCCAGGCATTTAATCTGCCAAGTTTCACGTTTTTCCATGGACTTACCCTTTGTTCTGGGTGTAGTAAGTTACTCATAGTTTTTGAATTCGCGCCGCATACGAAAATCAAAATTACTCGTAGAGTATTGGAACATGTCAATTTTTTTAAATCTAATTGGTAGAATGAGAAATACTGGTAGTCAAAATAATATACTTTATTATTTTCATCATCCCAGATAATAGCAAAGTATGTAAAGAAATTACAAATATCAGTCAACAACCAATGATATTCTTGTATCTACACTGCAGGATCGTTAGCAATTATTTTAATGTTGTTCTGCTTGCTTACAAGATTTTTTACACAGTGTTGAATAGTTTCTTATAGGCATATTTTATTTTATACAGTGCCTAAATCGCGTTACTTAAATCGAATAACTTTTTTACGTTGAAGTCGTATCATCTATGTAGAGACTCGGATTAATATTTAAATCTTTTTTTAGTCTATCAGAGTAATCCTATACATAATTTTTATAATAGCACCGACTTGCGAATTCTGTTGGAAATGTCATGACCGCAATTTGCAATTCGCCATACACTTTTTTATTCCGACGGGCTAAAATTAATTTTCTAAGGCCACTAGGGTTTATGAGTTCAATATGAGAATACTTTTCATGGCAAACTGCGGTGAAATGTAAATGCCACAACTTCACTTCTGTGACATAGAGCCTGTGCAAAGCGTAAGCATCCAGTAAACGAAACTGGCACCTACGAAATTGCAGGAGAATAGATGAATTGTTAATTCTGTAAATATGAAATATTTCAATGCTTTTTTCACCAACTTATACGTAGAATGAATCACAAATTCACAAAAACAAAATGCATGAAGTATCAAATTCATACCGGCATATAATATGAAAGCTTTGCTTCAGTTAAAACTTTTTAAATTTCCAAATTGGTCGTCGGAATTTGGAAAAAGATAAATACAATTCATCGTTCTGTAAATTAATAAATAAATATCTTCTCTCACCTAGAGTATTTGAAAAAAATATATCATCCTAAAAATAATGTATACTACTATATTACAAAGGAACCACAATTGGTTTCATGCTTATTTACAATAAATGTATTTACGTCCTGAAACTTTCTAATGGTTACCATTCATAAAGGTAATAATTATTTTTGTGGCGAGTGCGCAGAAAATCCCTGTGTACGCAAATGCCACAAATCTTATTTTCTGAGCTAGTTTTTATAAGCATTAGCTCGTAGAAATCGATTTTTAAGCACTAGTGCTCATAAAAACTACAAAGTAATCAAGAACCGAAGATACGATATATTAACTTAGAGATTATTAAGAAATATATGCAGAATATACGGGATATTCCTACTGTCGGGAATCGGAGTGAGTAACTCCGATTGTCCTCGATGTCTATAATTGATGGCCTCCTGTCCCTCCTTTTCTGAGGTATGTATAAATGCAGAGGCCGGCAGACTCGATTTCATTGCATTGGTGCAGCAATGATGGGTATCATCGACGCTGTTATTAATATATGTGTACGTGAAAAAGCACTGCAGTAATACAAGGAAATCTTAATCTGTTACAGAGTATATATAATGGAATAGTGTGCGTACAATATTTGTGATTCATCTCTGAATTATACGTTTTTATACAAGGAGTTATTAATGGCCAAGGTTTGTGACATTTTGAATATTAAATATCTGATTTAACACTGATGTGAATATTATACATTTTTGGTACCTTATATCTAAATGCATACGATTTCAATATTTGTTCTGAGATTCGAAAATTTTATTTCTTGACTCAATATGCCGATAAACGCGAATTAAATCTAACAAAAATCAATTCATCTGTAAAATGGACGTTATAAACACAGAGGGGTAAATGATATTCAAAATAAAAATTTTCCAATCAAGGATACTTCAATGCCTAATCTCAATGGAAATTACAATTTCATTTCTGTAGATGAGATATCTTGTTATATAGTACAGTGGAACTTTAATTAAAGGCATTCGGATTGAGTTCAATTCCACGAGGCGAACGTTTGTTTACATTTTGTTTGCTCATTCAGAATGCATAACGAAGAGTGCCAACATCGGGACTTGTACTCTAATCCGTTGGCCTCAAAACATTAATAAACTAGCCGAACTGATCGTTCGTATGTGGTACGTCATATAAAAATTTAATTTCTATCGTCTTGTTTCCAACTCACGTTTGATTACGTATCTACATGCAATCATTTGTACCGTTTCTCTACATTAAAAATTACCTAACAAACGTATTTTTAAAGATCACTGTTTTTTACTTATCAAATAATTTTGACTCTCACCATTCTTAATTTTGTTGAAAATTTTTTGGCTAGTATTAGCATCTCTACAGCTCACCATTCATTCAATTTATACCGTTTTTAATCGTATTACTTTTGGTTAGAAATGATATAACCCTCTCAACTTCTTTTCACCATTCTCGAAAGATTTTCAAATATTTCAATTTCTGTTCTGACGATTTTAAGATTGGTCTCATGGTGGAATGCATTTGCTCCCAGTTTTTTTTTTTTTTTGACCACTGAAAATTTTGAATTTATCAAAACCAACGCTTAACGTTTTCCACTTTGTGAAAATCACATTGAAATTCCGAACAATGAGAAATTAATTTTTTTACTAATTTTTATCACAATAACAAAGGATTATTTTCAAAAGCAATAATATTTCATTCGAATGTTTTCAATCTTCACAGAAATTATATTCCCTATTTCAATTAATTTCCGATTAACTTCCTAAAGGATTCAATTTTCTAAATCTATATTTTACAATGCGCTTCGGTGATTCTCCCTAATTACCGTCTAGTGTAGCTTGTACCTGCTGAAAATTGAAGAAAAATTAATTTCGCATTCTACGTCATTTCAATGTGCTATTCATAGTGCAAAATGTTTCAGAATTTATTATCGAAACGTTAAAGATTGTTTTATATCCATCTAAAATTTTCAGAGTACTCAAACAATTAGACAAAAAATTTCACGATTATGAAGCCAATCTTATATCTGATTCGTTATCTAGATGGCATTTGGATTCTTTTTTTTTCATTTCATTTTGTTATTCAAATAACTCGAAACTTACTAAAATAGGACCTATTCGAAATATAATCAGTTTTAAATTAAAAGTAGTGCTTCGATTGAGATCGAGATCATAAAAATCTGATAAACCGCTCTCGAGATATTATTTGAATTATATGCGATTTGCTAGATCTCAGAACGTGAAGTTCGGTTAGAAGCTCAATTTTTAATTTTCGGGGTGATTATAATAACTTTTCTTAATCTCGTTGCTCGAAAAATAAAATGACGGAAAATTGATAAAAAATAAATAAATTGTAGGGTTTAGAAATGCTACTAATATCCGTACTAATTTTTATAAAATTAAAAATGGTGACTGTTAATGTTAATTGATTTTGCATGGAATGGCTTACATATAGGCCACTCCATGTTAACCAACTTTTAAGTCGACGTTATCCTTCCTTGGATTAATGCTGGATAAAAAAAGGAACTGTCTTAGTCAATCGATTTATCATGAAGTGCTCTAAAAATATACGTAAGTATGCACATCTATTACTTATAAGTATATTGAAGACTCTTCTTTAACAAAAATACATTCAATTCAGTGTCACCAGTCTCACGTAACCAAAGCTGGAAAATTTTCTAGCAGGATACTAATACGTTCAGATTCCAACACTGTTGATAATTAGATATCCTTAAATAACTTGTCATGTGTAATAGTATTGTGGATACGTTTTATAGATATAAGTATAAATCGCTGTATGTTGTTGAGTTAAAACTTAAGAGCCCCTCGAAAAGTCTAAAATTATTCGGAATCGAGTTGAATTCAGAGTCACAGCAGTATTTATGAATAAATATTATAATTTTTGATCATGTAACAGCCCAATTAGTAGCCAAATAAATATAAAATCACTACAGGTGGTTAATAAATAAAAAGGATTAAAAAAATATGATTAAAAAATATCATTTGTGATGTTTGTTTAATACTTGTTCATTTTACGACTTTAATTTTGTGGACAACCGAATGACAAACAATGAATATCCGCCAATAATTAATCTGAAATCAAATTTCATGGCGAATTTAACTTAGTCAAACGCATTTAGCCACTGATCTACCGCGATCGGGATAATACCTAGTGTTTCTTCCTTTCCTACTTAAACTAGGTTGCTTTTTGACAGAGGCTGATGGAGCTACGCATTTCAAAGTAGAGTTATTTACACGTTTCCACATAGCGTACAAATTCGATGCCGAAACCCTGTGTGCAGTAATAACATTGCGAAACACACAAGGGTCTAGCTTTCTGGAGACAAAGCTGAACCCTGGATGATTGGTTGGCCGTAATTTGGCGCGCCTCGCGCAAATTCCAGTCAGGTAAACGTCCTCCAAATATATCAATTGTGTATCCAATGCAGTCGCATACAGCTTGGAAGCCACATCTAGACTCATTACATATCCAGTACCAGAAAGATAGTTCGGATACATTTTTTCGGCATACATATACTTTGGCATGAACCTGTTTGGTGACATAGTAAATTGTACTTGTGATCTGCAGTGTTACTCTTGAATGTGTGTCAAGGAGGAAAATAATTTTATTACTTAATTTTTGTTACGCTCAATAACAGGTTGCGCAATAGAACTGGTCAATTTCATTCAAAACTTCTGACATACTCTAAAGATTGTTCTATTTTTCTGAATATTCTCTCAAAACATGCAAATCGTATTTTCAACTACTGCATAGTTTAAAAATATTTTACACCTAATGTAACCTAGATGTCCAAAGAAATATGAGTGTACACAATGTAATATCTTGACCCATGGGCTGCGAAATTTTTATTGTATATTGATATCACTGAAAATAAAAATGGAAAATTAGTTCTCGACAGATCACCCTGTCCAATGTAGATTTTGGGATATTTCATGCCTACCATCAGTCAAACTGTCATACAGATAAGTGAATATCGCGATGTACATAAATTTGTATTTATAGCAACAAAATCACAGCGATGAAATGATTATATATGACTGAAGATACACAGAGTGAATTGTTAACGGCGTGAAATGAAAACTTCGTCATCTATAGGTTATAGGTGTTGTAGCTTTTACAGTCATATTGCCTTGAAGATCTAGATTACTTTGGGTGTAAAATACTTGAAAAATACAAGGTAGTTGTAAAAAATGTATATTGTGAGAAAAATTTCTAAAAATACAATGTATTTTAGAAGACATCAAGGACGAGTTTTGCAATACCTTTTTTTCTCACTAAAAAAATGCCCATTCGGTGGGTCACTAAAATACAAATCTTTTTATCTTAACCGGAGTGTGCCAAAGTTTTCTTGTGGATATCGGCCAGTCCTGTTACGTATCTTTGCCTTGTCAATCTAACAAATGCTTACCACTTGTTCTTCGAATCAGTGATAGGTTTGGCACGGCAAATGAGAGATCCCATCAGAGCTCCATTGGCCTTAGGTCTCGCTTGCAAGAGTCTTATTAATACTGGTACGTTGACAAACATATCATCGTCAGTTTTCATTAGATATTTTGCCTGACCACAGTTCAACGTAACCCATTTCAACATCATGATCGATTTTATTGTTAAATTATTATAGGAGTCTTGAAATTTTTCCTGGATTATATCTTTATATTGCAAGCTTTCATTTTCTATATTCTCCTGAAACAAAAAATTCAAGGCATATTGGTATTAATATTCATTGGAACAGATATGTTTATCATACGGGAATACAGTGATTATAGTGATACGAATATACTGTTTCATTTTTCAAAGATATAAAAGACATTCACGAATAGATACCAGGTTAAAATTTTAGAATTTCTATGAAGCTGACCACCTTACACAACTGCTTTGTCAGGTATCTATGAGGAAAACTTTTTGTATCCCTGAATCTAGAAGAATAAATGAACAGCATAAAAGATACCAAATAGGAAAATTAAAGCTCAACTTACATTTAAAGTATCGTTGCTGCTTTCTCCCACAAGAAATGCTACTTCTACTGTTGCGTTATAATTCTCTAGAATAGTTTTGTTTGCCCACGTATCCCTTATAGCATCTCGCGCTTTCTGATTCGATACTGATGAGCAAACAACTATGATTAGAATTGGCGGAGTGACGCAGATTCCAACCGGAGAAATTATTGTGGTATTACTTTCTGGCTGTACGTAGATACGTACGTCTCTTGTGGTATTGTCAGCCCAGCCCGAAAGTTGAGCTAAAATATAATCCCTATTATCAATATTAGAAATTATTAATAAATATTGTTTGTTAAAAATATTGAAAAAATTTATAGCCCAACACTGCGTTGTGTAACCCAAAATATTTCGCTTCAAATTGAGTGATATTTTTCTACCAAAAGTGAGTTTTAATACATACAATGCCAGTTTTGTACAGACATGTAGTATTATGATTGTATTAACATTTGAAAACAGTCAAGGTGAATTCTGAGATCATTGCCTAATGATTGTAAACAGTTTCAACTCTGCTCTGGTATGTAAGCTTTCTCTAAAAATTAACATGCTTGTATTAAAAACAACATTAATATTTTACGTTATGAATGTGGCCAATCGTTGAAGAGTCGAGGGCACCGTTCAGATGAGTGAATTATAGACAGCAATGGTTAATTAGATTATGTTTTTATTTCAAAGTATTTCAAGCTCAAAAAAATGACTGTCAAAAATGAAACTTCTGATAAATAGAATGCGAGTTTTTATGAGAAATAGACGAAGTATAAATCTGCGAATCTTTTTTAAATGCACTTCATGCCAAGCTATATTCCCTTTGCAATTTCATTCAGCAACACAAGATTCGCATTCTTAACACAAAGATCAACTTTGGTACAAGCTCTGAATTGCAGGAAATAAAAAATTAATTTTCTTACTTAGAATTGGCAAATGACTAGAAGCTATTAGCTCAGTTAACTAAACTCCAGAATGTCAGTACGGTAGCGATTAGAAAGTGAGGATTGCGAGGAACTGTTCATGTGTTTTTTCGACCTTATCCAATATATGTGAATGTAGATTCTCGGTGTCTTAGGTCCGAATGAAAAACTGTCAATTACTTGACATTGCGGCCCTTTGAGGAGGGCCCTTCTCAGAAGCTAATAATATATTTATAAAGATATGAATTATACAGGAAAAGATTAATATACAACCAGAAGAGAAAAAAGAAAGTAAGGCAAGAAAAAAAAAATGACGAGCCTAATACTTATTTCAAATACATGACTTACCACCAAAAATCATAATAAACTTCCAAAATGTAAAATTATCAGAAAAGTAGAGAGACTGTTATGAAAAGTCAAGTCAGAAGAACAACATAAAATTATCAATCTGTAACTTTAACGAGGTTATGAACAGTCATTTTCAAAAGAAATCAATATTACAACGGAGGAAAAAATCAGACAACCACTTACGATAAAACCACTATGAGGAATGATTGAAATCATAGATTGTTATCAAAATGGTGATGAAAATCCTTGTGTGTCAGTAGATTAGCCAACCACATGGTTGGTTAATCAATATTTATCGAATAAACCAGTTTTTGTATAGTTCATTTATATAAGATTCAATGTTGTGAGAGGAATAATGCGTTCGACTCTATCGTTAAATGAAAGAGTTTTCAATAGATCACTGCTACTCAGATCTGAGTGTTAGGTGACAATGAGTTTATGGCATATACCAAATGTCAGTGAAGGATAATAGCTGCAGTGAACGAAGCGGAAGAATTGTTAATTAACAACAATAATCCATATTTATAACATAAGCGGTAAGTTGCATGTTTTTGTTGTACCTTTAATTGCGAGTTCTGCCTCCTTGGATATTCACCTCATCAATTTCTTATAAAATGTAAACTCAATGATACACTGTGGGAAATTTTTATCGGAAATTCCGTACATCAATTTCCGTTTGGAATAGAGACAAACGCTTTCAAGTTCTTATCTACACAGCACGAGAACGGAATTGGTATTGATTTGGAATAATTCCGAATTAAATCTCTCGCCTGCTGTTTGTTGGCTTCACAGTCTAATTTGAAAACCGGATTTGATGAACTCGCAATGGTTGCGCGATCATAAACATGTATACTCAGTAGGGTACTAAATATTTTGTTGTAATGAGGCAGAAGTTAGTAGCGTTATTGTAACAATGCAATTTATAAAATATCGTTATTTTGCAAATTTTATAGGGTTGTCTGAAATTCAGTAAACCATAATAAAGCAAACCATACTATTATATTCAGACACCTAAGTTCTTTGAAGTCAATTTATAATTACGAAATGGTAATTTTTTTTGCAATGTTTCATCCAATTAACATTAATAACTCCAACCTCATTGTAACTACCCGTTACAACATGTTGCGATGGACCGATAATAATTAGATGGAGTACAGTAAATGGGCTATTCAATTCTATAAATATTTATCTCTTCAATTAACACGCGTATCAGCGTTATTTCATAATATTTGTCAAGGACATGTTGTACGCGCAAAATATCTATGGTTGGTCTCTCATCACTTTTGTGACCTTTCATTTCAGAGTTTTTTTTTTTATCCAACCTAGGTCACGCGATAAATCAAAAACCATGAAAATATTTGAAAGAGTGGCAACAATTCTCCATAGTGTTAAATAATATTTTCTGATTATTTCCTGATTTTTCACGCTAAAAATTTCAGTATTCCATGACCTATTGCCAGTGTATCTACGAAATGCGGGGCAGCTTTTGTGACCACTGGAACCTTAAATTGTGTACCAGAAGGGCAGAGCATGAAACTTGAACAGTATTACTCTCGAAAGCAAATTTGGTTGAATTCGGGAAAAACAATTACAGCTTCTAAATAATTGGGGGAAAGAACACGATGCATTTGCGATGCATTTCTCGGTGGACCAACGTAATTCCCTAACTTCCTGATTCTGCCGGTTTTCCCAAATTATTGCCACCCTGTTTTATCAACCTCTGAAATGCTTTTCAATTCAGAATATTTCCTCCAGATTTTCATAAACACTACTTGAGTTCAGTATTGGTCTTGATAAGAGACTCAAAAACAGAGGGATCATCAGCTTCGACAATTCTAATTTGTATGGCCTGTACTACACTGTAAATTAAGACCTGATCGATCTACCGCAAATAAAAACTCCAGTCATCCCTAATTTTGAGTACCGATAATGAGTTTTTGATAAGTGAATGAACTTCAGTTTGCTATTCGAAGGTATAAAATAGTGGGATTGTGACTTAATATTGTATCATTCATTAGCATTCTTTTCAATTAAGCTCGATTAATCAAAACGTCACTTGAAAATTCATTTCGAATGGAGCAAAATTTACTCAATCTACTGAAAAAGTAGATTTCTCTCTTTGCCTTTTTATGAATCCGTTCACAGTGTTCCCACGATTTTCGATTATAGTTAGTTATTTAATTTAAGCATGGATGAGTGAGCGAGTGAGTAGATGCATACCTACGGAGGTCACGGACTGCGAGCCCCCAGCAGGGCTCAGGATAGGAATCTCACCTAGGCCTTGGAGGGGCCCTTGGGCGGAGTGATAAACCGGGACGTACAACAGGGCCAGTAATGTTAGAACCGCAGCAAAGACCAGGAACAAGCGTTTCAGAAATGTTGACCTCCCCTTTTTCGATCCATGGTTGTTTATGCTGCTTGCTGACGGCAACTTCAATGGCATCAAATATTCTCCGTCCATCTGCCTATCAAGAGCCCACTAAGAAATGGAATGATTAACATTTTATGCGTCAGAATGATAATTCTCGGTTTTACTTAACGTGGATATGTTATTCTAATAAAATTTTTCTCAGTGTTTTAGCCCAATAGGCACCTTGATTTGGAATAAAGGAAACTATGAGTTCTTTTAAAGAAAGCAAAAGAAAAAAAAACATGGTTCCTTCTACAAGATGACTTTGTTTCATAAAAGAAATCATATGAGAGAAGTAGACAGTACAATCTATCTTACCCTTCTTTCAACACAATACATTATTTTCGTCTTGGTATTCCATTAACACAGACTAGAGCATCCTTCGATGTCCGGGTGTATTTGAAAGTAGAAACCAGACATAAGATTGAAGTTTCCCAAACTTTAAGTTTTTTCCAGAACCTGTAAGAGAACATCACGCCGAATTAGTAGGTGACAAACTTCTGAATAGCTAATTGCAAGTTTGAAATGAAAAGTCTTATCCGACGCAAAATGAGGTTTGGAGGCTATTACTAATGTTAACGTAGAACAGGGAATGAAACTTTTATTAATCATTCAGGGTTATAGCTTGAAAGAATCTGCGAATATTAATCACATGCTCGCCACTGAAAATATAGTTTAGGGTAACGGGTCATAGAGACAGCAATAGTTTACTGTCCATTCGAATACATCTTTCATGACAAAACTAAATATGCAACGAAACCACGTCTGATCGTTCGGAGTGAAACGTGTGAAATTTCCTAATAATTTACTTACTCTCTAAACTTGTGTATTCTGTAAATTTAGCTATGTCTTAGAAGAAAACACACGGGTTAGCACCTGATCAAGCATCTCAGATTATTTCAGGATACCGCTACACAATTTTAAATTTCTTAATGTATACTGTCCATCTTCTAAAAAAGAAATAGAACTGGTAGATTTTGTTTTACACTGACTCTCAACTTATAAGGTATTTCCCATTAGATTTAACAGATGTTTGAATTTGGAATATGATTTTCCACAAAATTTTGGTATTCGTTAACGTGTTTTACCTTTTGAAGTTTTTTTTTTTAAACACTTAATTAATATCGGTTCCTTCAAAGAAATTAACATTAATTTTCTCACCAACCTATCCAGAAGAGTTACTGGAAGAAACGTTGATATAACATAAACACTTAAATAAAAACCAGTTTTTTATAATTTTGGTAAACCTTGAAAAGAGTTAAGGGGGTCCTCTGGTTTGGCGCCCTGATTTTTGAGCATTTTTTGGGATTTTTTTGTAAAGACCAATGAAGAGATAGAACTTTGAACTTTTTACCATTTATTCATACATATTTCAAGAGTATACAGTTAAATTTTTAGATAAAAATATTCAGTAGACTTAAAGTGATAGTGGTCTGAAAATACCCGCCTTGACAAAAAGGACGCCCACTTCCTCCGTGATATCAGTTGATTGGCTTATCTGAAACAAAAAAACCCGGCGGGGTTTCAGTCTGTATACTTAAATACACCGAGTGGACTGCGATCAAAAAAAAATTTTGAAAGTTGGATTTTTGACAGACTTCGGAACACAAAGTCCGAATTTTATGTATTTTTTGTCAACTTTTTGATAAAAAAAAAAAAAAAATAGAAATTTTCAAATTTTGGGATGATAATATTCCACTCGATGCGTCTAGATGTACTGAGTAGACCCTATAAATTTGAAGTAAATCGGCCAAGCCGTTTTTGAGATATGATGGAGGAAAGTTTGAAAAACATGGTTTTGAGAAAAACGCGTTTAAAGTTTCAAGTACAGTTATAACTATAAAAATTCTAACTTACCACTAATCTGCGATGTCTGGTCCGTAAAGTACACCTTCCTCCTGCTCTTGGACGTCTTTCAAAGCAGATTTTTCAGCTTTTGCCTCAATTCTGGCTTTTTTAGTGGCATCACTGATACGTCGCTCGGAGCGCGAGATCCGCTTTTCGTCACGTTTCTCAACGTAAGCATGTGCTTCGCGTTCTGTGGGGCATCCCATGATTGTAATTATTTTTAAAATCCCCTGGAACCCTTCGTTGAATATTATCACTGCCAAAAATGTTGCAATTTCAACGATTTTGGCGCCAGAGTGAAGGTGTTTCAGGGCGAATGTCCAAATTAACGAATTGAGGGATTCATTGTTGTTCTGCGTCTCGGATCCTAAACAACGGGTCGGCAGGTCATCGTTAGATAAATCTTCATACACAGGTTCAATTACTTTCCAAGACTTCGGGTAATAACGGTGGCTTGTCGTAATGGAATTTGTCGAGTTCACCCAGAGCTTCCGCCTTGCGCCACTTGCACCAGCTGTCTTTACTTTCGGGACAATATTGATGCTGAGGATTTTTATCTGATGAACTCTTATGGTAAAATGTCGCCCAAATTTCTTTCCTCATCTTCTTAATGGAATCTGGATGTCGTCGAATAGCTAGTCCGTAAAACTTAGTCATTTCTTTGATGACTTTATCAGTCAGTTTCCCTGCTCCTTTTCCGCCTGTTCCTTTATTATCTTTACCCTTTTTGAGACGACGGAGTCTTGTTCCCATTCTTTTCTCGACGTGACCAACGCATTCTTTTTTCGTTACAGCAGTTTTTCCGTACGGTTTAGAATCCAAGATCCCTTTACAAGTTTTACAATCCCCATCACCAATATATGTGAGGTATTTAACTTCATTTTTAACCAAAGATCTTGCAAACATCTGTACAATAGCACTAATTTCCATCTTTCCTGAACTTCCAGTATGATTAATGGTACATTTATCTACGTGAGATTCATACCACATTTCATATTCCAGTGGTTCTGTATTTTTTTATTTTTCCACATATTACACGCTGCGCTATAACTACTCATGACCATAGCATCTAGAACTTTGCCAGTATACTTTCCAATTAATGTAGAAACCCCAAATAAAGATGAAAAGCCTCGTTTTCTCCAGGTACCGTCCCCCGATACCGTAAACTCATCACGTACATTTCCTGCTTCTTCATTCATTGTTTTTTCTTGCGAGACAGCAAATTACAACACAGATTCACAAGCTGCAGATGAAGCTATGCGTATATTTTCTAGAAGTGCGAAATAAGTTGAATTCGAAATACCAGAACAAATATCCACAAGACTGCAGAAAAGGTTTACACCTTCATGATCAATCCCTAATAACCGCATGACAAATACAAAACAACGATTGATTTCACTTGCATGTTGAAGCATTGGGCCCGAGTTTATAACTTTTTGTCTTGCACAGTTACAAGACTGAACTATTTTAAAACCTAAGCCATGATAGCTAGATTGCGCGAAAGACACATCACCTTCACACTCTTTACATATTACAGTATTGGAAATAGTGGAATATACTGTCACAAACTCTAAAATATAATACCCAAAGTTTGAAGTAATAGGAACCTCCATGTCCATGCCGCCTTGAAGTTTTTTAGCAGAAGCTGATGTATAAACTGTATCTTGTTGGCTTGTGAAACGGTTTCCAGCGAATTGTCGTTCTTTAGAACGACCAGGGTGAACATTATTTTCCGAACTTCCTTTTCTACCACTCATTTTTTAAATAAATAACTTTGAACCGATCACTTGTTTCAAAAAAATTTTTTCGTAGATGTTGTGCTCTCTGAAGTTAAACCAAGCCTAAAATAAGTTTCACTACATGAATAATTACACCAATACTTTCCTAAATTTGTTTCAACTTGTCTACACTTGTATAAATATTTATTTGTTCAGAAGAGTCTCAGGTATAAAGCCGACAGAGAACAATAGGCTCGACCTCCAAGCGTTCCGCTCAACGCTCCGAACACCTGTCCCTTCTAACTGCTGTATCTTTATAATGCTCCGAATATCGAAAAATCACTTTACCTCCACATTCTAGACACATTAAGGAAACAATTTATGTAAAGAAAAAAAAAAACCGATTTTTTGAACTCATTAAACCAGAGGACCCCCTTAAGTTTCCAAAATATGAGTGGTTTGCCTCATTACGGTTTACTGAATTTTAAACAATCCTGTAGTTACAAAGTGATGTTTTTTTCTTAAAATGCATCGTTGCATCGTTAATACGTTACGAATTTCGATCTCAACTATACATCACATGACATTCTCAATACTTTCAAGTTTCTTTCAAAATCCTAGTCAATCCTAAAGTGGAACAAAATTTACATGTCAAAAACATCAGTATTTATCATATTATGATGTCGAACAGCAATTAGCAGATATGTAACTGTTATCGTCTCTGTTGTTTTCTGAAGCAAACACAGATTGTGGTATCTCAATTACAAAAAGCAGATAATTATCACTGCTAACGAAGTGATACACTTCATTGATCGCTATACAGAAGTTCGAGAGAACCAGTGACAACAAATTCAACACAACAAAAAATGTTTGTTGAAAGCGTATGGTTGTAATTGTTTTCTCGAATGTCTGCCATCAAACTTCCAGGTTGTATAACCGGAATAGTATAATTACTGCAAGTCGCATTTACTGCATCTGACACTTTGGTATGTACGGATATTGGATACCCATGTACGATAGTACAGTACAATCTTGATTATCCAAATCAATTGGAACCAGATCTAAATCGAATTAAGAAAAGTTTGGATAATGGAACTATCATATTAGATGAAACGATACTACATGATAAAGAATATCCGAAACATAACTCACATATTTTTGTGTTACTTTTACACACATAACGTATGGCGTCAACACACGCCGCTCATTCTAACTACTTTTATGTGTTGGGTTGGTTAAAATATTGTTAATTTTAACATAAGATTGCAAATGGTTTTTCTCTGATATATTTTTTTCCCAATAGCATGTTTATTTATTCAACTATTTTAGCCCTTCTTTGTAACAACAGAATGTTTAAGTAAAGCAAGACATAGTTCGGATAACTGAGGTTCAGATAATCGAGGTTCTACTGTACCTGCAGACGCTCGCGGCAAAATGTCTGATGGTATGCATTAGAATAATTACAACAATCTATGTAATTATATGCTCATGCCAAAAGTAACGAAACTAAGAAAAACAAATGTTCATTGCTCAAATTATTTGATGCTGAAAATCAAAGTGCATTTTATACGTAAAATTCCACAAAAATTTTTGCCACTTCAAGAAAAATTTATCACAGTCTTTCTTGGTTTTAACCATGCGTTGTATGAATCTTACAAGGTAAAAAAGCAAAGAATATGGTAGTACCTTATTGAAATGGAAAAAAAATTTGCATGCAAACTAATAAATTTTTTTTATTGCGAAGAGAAGCCTACTGCCTGTACAGTGAAAATATTATTACATATTTTTTTCCTTTTCACGATTAAATGAGATAGTAACAAGATGTAAGATTTAAACAGTGGAAAAGTATTAATTATTATTAGTTTTCATACGAATGACTCGCCTAAATACTACGCTGAAAACTGAACAGCCTGCTCCAGCAGCATTCTTGTTTTTCATATAATGTAAAAAGTAGTTTTATGATATCAAATCTAACCTTGACGCCGAACTTCGAATGTATTCAGTGTGCAATGGTGAAAATATTCTAATTTAAAAACTATAGTCTAAAAAATTCAACGGTTTTCTCGCGCTGCAGTTATGATTAAGTTCGTTGATGTTAGTTTAGCCAAGTACAAATAGTTCCGAAATTTTCATTTCATCCTTAATTCTTTATTTTTCGTGTTGATTTCTTACGTTGACTGAAGAATATATTTCTTATTATTGCAAAGTAGTTACGTACATACCTAGCAGTACGAATTTTAATTTCAATATTTTTGTAGGTAATGATATTGTTGCTGATAGTCAGTTGAATGTACAGTGTTATTTTGGTGGTTCCTAAGTTACAAAGTAAATTTTTGTTGGTACTTTCTACTTTAATGTATTTGGCGTAACATTTTTACACCTGAGGTGCTTTTTCAGGATATTCATTAACGACGGATTGTTGGATTCTGCGAATCGTACTTTTATTTACCTTCATTTGTTCGGCGTTTGTTCTGCAGTGTTATCAACATGGATCACCTAGCACTCGAAGAACTACCATTTGTCACCATTCACGAGCCACGGCCACCATTCGTATTACGATAACGTGGAGCGCAACGAGTGCACACCTTGAATCAAGGAAATTTACTACTCCGTATCGTCAACTCCAATGAAATGTTTGGAGAATGTATGGTTCACTGTAACTAATCGTGATTGTAGCACGGGGTGTGCAAATTATAGATTCAACACGTGAAACAGTCTAGACTGCTAGCCTAACGGGGCTTTCCGTAACCGAAAATGGACGAAATAAATGGACGGTCGGTACGTAAAGACGACAAGAACTAATGTTACCATCACGTGTACTCACATGGATAATACAGTGTCGGATATTATTATGACCATGAAACGACAAGTAATTGAAACTCATTTCAGCAAAACCCAGCAATGATAATTAAAATCATATGGATATAGTGCATCGAAGAATGGATTCCAGTATTTTTCAAAATTGGGAAAATTTTCACCAAAAATCCAAATGGATTAGCTTTACGTTTTGGACCAAAAAACTTTTCGTCTCAGAATCGATTACAACGACCCTTTCGAGACTAATTGGGCCCCAAGGATTGCAAGACAGGTATTTGGAGCATCGTGGAACTAGCACCTGAAAAGATGCGAAGGAAATACGAAGAAATTTAAGCGGGTATTATTCATTTTATTCCAGGTTACGTATGATAGTATCAATAAAATATGATAATCTCGTATCCAGCAGAGGTGCGTTGTACCTGTACGCAGGCCGAAACTTAAACTGCACTAAAAAACTACAATCATAACTATCTCATACGACATTATTTACATTCTGCTTAATGCTATGTATATCGCATTTTTCCGTATACAGTAGTCAGACTTGTTATGTAGTGTTCGCTCATTGTATCACATTTTTTTTGTCTCGAACTCCAAACTATTGGAAATATTATACTAATTATAGCAATTAGAATTATATTACAATAATTATTGGTATATCTCATTACTAGCGTAATGTATTAGTATAACATATTATAATTATACAATTCGAAAACTTGGTAAAATAGTGTACACCACACCTGAACACTTGTACTAGGACTAAGGCTTATTAAATAAACTAAAACTAAAACCTTGTAGATATGAGTTTGTGATTTTTATCTTCCACCTTTCTGAAAAATCGTTGCCAATTTGATGTTTTTCAGTCGTCAGTTTTGATTCGCTGCTCGCAGCATACCAAAACTATGCGTAAAGAATTCTTTTCGATAAATTACATCGATGTGGAGCATGAATGAATTGATTAAATTGGTTCCCAAAATTCGCCAGAACTGGACTGAAGATGGCCGAACGGGTTAGCTTTGCATTTTTGAAATTCTCAGAACTCGGAAAGTTTTGGTCTCGGAATCGTTTTGTGGAACTCATCCCTAATTAATTGGACTTCCAGGAAGGCAGAAAACGCACCAAAAAGAGATTAGCACCAACAGCAGGGAGATTACAAAGGAAATCTTTCGTTTTTCGGCTATCACTTTTCATCCGTTGCTCGCAGCGCATTGGGACTGCGCCCAATCGATTCCTCTCGCAAAATTACGTCAGAATAGTGCATGAAAGAATTTTTCGAAGCACTTTTCAAAATCGCGAAAATTTTCGCCCAAAATGCAAAGGGGTTAGCCTTACTTTTTTCTTCATTTTTAAAGCTGAAAATTTTTGGTCTCAGATTCGATTCATATGACCATTTCCTGACTAATTCGACGCCCAGGAACTCAGAAAACGCAGCGAAAAGAGCGTGGGACCAACAGCAGAAAAATGACGATGAAAATTCTTCGTTTTTCAGCTGTAACTTTTTATCCGTTGCTCGCAGCGCATTGGGACTGCGCCCAATCGATTCCTCTCGCAAAATTACGTCAGAATAGTGCATGAAAGAATTTTTCGAAGCACTTTTCAAAATCGCGAAAATTTTCGCCCAAAATGCAAAGGGGTTAGCCTTACTTTTTTCTTCATTTTTAAAGCTGAAAATTTTTGGTCTCAGATTCGATTCATATGACCATTTCCCGACTAATTGGATCCCCAGGAACTCAGAAAACGCAGCGAAAAGAGCGTAGGACCAACAGCAGAGAAATGACGATGAAAATTCTTCGTTTTTCAGCTGTAACTTTTTATCCGTTGCTCGCAGCGCATTGGGACTGCGCCCAATCGATTCCTCTCGCAAAATTACGTCAGAATAGTGCATGAAAGAATTTTTCGAAGCACTTTTCAAAATCGCGAAAATTTTCGCCCAAAATGCAAAGGGGTTAGCCTTACTTTTTTCTTCATTTTTAAAGCTGAAAATTTTTGGTCTCAGATTCGATTCATATGACCATTTCCCGACTAATTGGATCCCCAGGAACTCAGAAAACGCAGCGAAAAGAGCGTAGGACCAACAGCAGAGAAATGACGATGAAAATTCTTCGTTTTTCAGCTGTAACTTTTTATCCGTTGCTCGCAGCGCATTGGGACTGCGCCCAATCGATTCCTCTCGCAAAATTACGTCAGAATAGTGCATGAAAGAATTTTTCGAAGCACTTTTCAAAATCGCGAAAATTTTCGCCCAAAATGCAAAGGGGTTAGCCTTACTTTTTTCTTCATTTTTAAAGCTGAAAATTTTTGGTCTCAGATTCGATTCATATGACCATTTCCTGACTAATTCGACGCCCAGGAACTCAGAAAACGCAGCGAAAAGAGCGTGGGACCAACAGCAGAAAAATGACGATGAAAATTCTTCGTTTTTCAGCTGTAACTTTTTATCCGTTGCTCGCAGCGCATTGGGACTGCGCCCAATCGATTCCTCTCGCAAAATTACGTCAGAATAATGCATGAAAGAATTTTTCGAAGCACTTTTCAAAATCGCGAAAATTTTCGCCCAAAACGCAAAAAGGTTAGCCTTACTTTTTTCTTCATTTTTAAAGCTGAAAATTTTTGGTCTCAGATTCGATTCATATGACCATTTCCCGACTAATTGGATCCCCAGGAACTCAGAAAACGCAGCGAAAAGAGCGTAGGACCAACAGCAGAGAAATGACGATGAAAATTCTTCGTTTTTCAGCTGTAACTTTTTATCCGTTGCTCGCAGCGCATTGGGACTGCGCCCAATCGATTCCTCTCGCAAAATTACGTCAGAATAGTGCATGAAAGAATTTTTCGAAGCAGTTTTCAAAATCGCGAAAATTTTCGCCCAAAATGCAAAGGGGTTAGCCTTACTTTTTTCTTCATTTTTAAAGCTGAAAATTTTTGGTCTCAGATTCGATTCATATGACCATTTCCCGACTAATTGGATCCCCAGGAACTCAGAAAACGCAGCGAAAAGAGCGTAGGACCAACAGCAGAGAAATGACGATGAAAATTCTTCGTTTTTCAGCTGTAACTTTTTATCCGTTGCTCGCAGCGCATTGGGACTGCGCCCAATCGATTCCTCTCGCAAAATTACGTCAGAATAGTGCATGAAAGAATTTTTCGAAGCACTTTTCAAAATCGCGAAAATTTTCGCCCAAAATGCAAAGGGGTTAGCCTTACTTTTTTCTTCATTTTTAAAGCTGAAAATTTTTGGTCTCAGATTCGATTCATATGACCATTTCCCGACTAATTGGATCCCCAGGAACTCAGAAAACGCAGCGAAAAGAGCGTAGGACCAACAGCAGAGAAATGACGATGAAAATTCTTCGTTTTTCAGCTGTAACTTTTTATCCGTTGCTCGCAGCGCATTGGGACTGCGCCCAATCGATTCCTCTCGCAAAATTACGTCAGAATAGTGCATGAAAGAATTTTTCGAAGCAGTTTTCAAAATCGCGAAAATTTTCGCCCAAAATGCAAAGGGGTTAGCCTTACTTTTTTCTTCATTTTTAAAGCTGAAAATTTTTGGTCTCAGATTCGATTCATATGACCATTTCCTGACTAATTCGACGCCCAGGAACTCAGAAAACGCAGCGAAAAGAGCGTGGGACCAACAGCAGAAAAATGACGATGAAAATTCTTCGTTTTTCAGCTGTAACTTTTTATCCGTTGCTCGCAGCGCATTGGGACTGCGCCCAATCGATTCCTCTCGCAAAATTACGTCAGAATAGTGCATGAAAGAATTTTTCGAAGCACTTTTCAAAATCGCGAAAATTTTCGCCCAAAATGCAAAGGGGTTAGCCTTACTTTTTTCTTCATTTTTAAAGCTGAAAATTTTTGGTCTCAGATTCGATTCATATGACCATTTCCCGACTAATTGGATCCCCAGGAACTCAGAAAACGCAGCGAAAAGAGCGTAGGACCAACAGCAGAGAAATGACGATGAAAATTCTTCGTTTTTCAGCTGTAACTTTTTATCCGTTGCTCGCAGCGCATTGGGACTGCGCCCAATCGATTCCTCTCGCAAAATTACGTCAGAATAGTGCATGAAAGAATTTTTCGAAGCACTTTTCAAAATCGCGAAAATTTTCGCCCAAAATGCAAAGGGGTTAGCCTTACTTTTTTCTTCATTTTTAAAGCTGAAAATTTTTGGTCTCAGATTCGATTCATATGACCATTTCCTGACTAATTCGACGCCCAGGAACTCAGAAAACGCAGCGAAAAGAGCGTGGGACCAACAGCAGAAAAATGACGATGAAAATTCTTCGTTTTTCAGCTGTAACTTTTTATCCGTTGCTCGCAGCGCATTGGGACTGCGCCCAATCGATTCCTCTCGCAAAATTACGTCAGAATAGTGCAGGAAAGAATTTTTCGAAGCACTTTTCAAAATCGCGAAAATTTTCGCCCAAAATGCAAAGGGGTTAGCCTTACTTTTTTCTTCATTTTTAAAGCTGAAAATTTTCGTCTCAGATTCGATTCATATGACCATTTCCTGACTAATTCGACGCCCAGGAACTCAGAAAACGCAGCGAAAAGAGCGTGGGACCAACAGCAGGGAAATGACGATGAAAATTCTTCGTTTTTCAGCTGTAACTTTCTATCCGTTGATCGCAGCGTGTTGGGGTGACGCTGAATCGATTTCTCCCGCAAAATTACGTCGGAATAGTGCATGAAAGAATTTCTCCAAGCACTTCTCAAAATCGCGAAAATTTTCACCAAAAATCCAAAAGGGTCATTTATATTATCATGTCACCTATTAATATTCAGACTGCTGTATTCTATGTTAGTCACATATATTATAGGGGCTTTAATAAGCCTCATTTATTCGAGCAAAAAATATTCAGACTTCACTTCTCTACGCAGGGAATGGATCGTCGGAAAAAGAATTAGTATCTAAGGAAAAATGAGTTTTAATTGATATTAATGATCCATTTTCAACATTCAAGAAAAGAATGTTGAATGCGAAATTGACATGCGTCAAAAATTGTTTCTAATATTTGATGAATGTTGAAATCGTTACTTCCAGAGTAATTAGAACTTATAAAACAAAAGGATCTGAATTTGATGAAGAATGAGTTATCGATTGGCTTGTTGGAATTTGGAATAAAAGTGTTCCACGGAGAGGTGGAATAGATCTGCATACTAGTAGAGAACGCTAATGAAATAATGCATCGACTTGCTGTACAAATAGTTTGAATTTCTTTGCAAATTTTGGGCTATAGTCTTCAGTCTTGCTTCACCCGTTTTCAAAATCACGGATTTGTTGGAATAAATTTCTGGAGTCAAAGCATTTCGAGATTTTTCAAAATTTTAAATTGCATTGGTTGAGTCGTGGTTTGAGTAGTATTTAAAGTGCATGTTTCTGATGTTTCTCAGATTTCGCATATTTCTGCAAACAAAGATACGTTTTCGACATATCGGTGGTAATAGCTAACGTTGATAATTTTTATCAAAGATGAGCAATAGCTAAACAGAATAGAATAACTATGTACAATTCAGCGTTGGTTTCAATCAAATCGATAAAACACATTAAGAAATCAACATGTTGGGATACATATACCATAAACTGGATCAAAATCGGAGGGGGCAACCCATAAAGGGTTCCTTGTTAGTGTCGAGTTGTGTCAGAAAGTTGATATAAAAGGAAAGCGACCTATATATTTCGGCAAAGTAGCGATAAAATAGTTTTTCTTACCTATTCTTTCCTGCATAAGGGGTTAGGTGGGTTTCAAAAGCTCAAAATAGGTACATTTTTATGAATTTTTTTTTATTTAATCAACAGAATATTTCATTTCATCAATTTAACACATAAAAGATATATATTTTATGAGTAGTTTGTGAAATTTTCATTGAAAAATATTGAAAATTAAGGCGTGGACACGTCGTCTGCTATGACCCCTCAAAAAATGGTTTTCTCGGCGTAGTCAGGATAACTCATGACAGATTCATCTGAAATGCATAAACCAAAAATTTTCCGTTAGTAGATGTTTAAAACTCGTGCTTGGACGAAGGAAAAAAAAAAACAAAAATTACATTTTTGGCGGCGTTGAAAACAAAAAACACTTATTTTGAGTAAAATTTGCACCCTTCATGGCCTTGAAAAATTACTTGGAATAGAGAAAAAAAAAATTCCTTCGTTCAAGCACGAGATAATGTTATTTTGAAGAAGTGTGCAAAATTTGAAAGAGATCGGTTCATAAGTTTTCGAGAAATCGTGACTACCGATTTCAAAAATGTAGTTTCGAGAAAAACGCGATTGAAGATTTCCAGAATAGTAGCCAATAATCGTACTTACACCGTATAATGATGCAAACCCACGTTTTTTCCACGTGCCATCACCTGACACGGTAACATCTGTCATATCTTCAACATTATTTTCATTACACGTTAATTTTTTTTCTTGATTTGCAGCAGACAACCTCCATATACCTGCGTCACGCTTGGTTATAGCCTGATGGGTGAAACATCCAAAGGCTATATCTCTTAGAATATGACTCGGATCGTTTTAAAATTTTAAAGGAATATTCTCAACATATTCAATTATAAGATAAGCAAAAAAAAAAAATTCGATTTTTTGAAATTTTGAAACCCACCTAACCCCTTAAAACTAATCTTTACGAGTTCACATGTAAGGGTGCGTTCCGAAACTAGCTGGCAGCACTAAAGGTTCCTAGGACAGAGGCAGAGCTAACCATGAATTCAACAGCGCAAAAGAGATAAACGATTAGTGGCAGCACTGAGAACTAATTTCGGAACGCACCCAAAGTTGTAGGGGGCATGGCGATTGGCAATGTCGATTAATAATTAATAAATAAAATTGGCGGCTGCGACGGTTGAATTCCAGATACTTAAAATATTGATTCTTGTTTTCTAACAGAGTACATACTTTTTGCTACACCTCAGAAAGGTGATTGCGGTTGATTAACGATACCAAGCTGAATTACCTTTGTATCTATAGGTTGAGTTGACATTTATTGGTATGTTGAATAGGTTATACTTATTCAGTTTTAGCGGGAAAAGTTAATTGTACACTATTGCACACTCTTGAGTCCTGTCGCGAAACTTTAGTCTGCAGCAACTGTTTTGTAATATTGTATTTGACATATACTGTAATATCGCAACTATTCAAAGTTTAATTTTATGTGCTCGTAATACTCTGAATCTCGTTTCCTGTTTTAAGTGGAAAATGGACTATGTAAAGAGAATATCACGCATCAAGCCCGAAGTCTCAAGTCTTAAGGAAACCTATCCACATGATCTACAATTATATTGTACACCACCTTCTGGTGATATTAGCTTAGCTGAGTTTCAAGAACTGGCACTCGAAAGATTAAAAGGTAATGATCAAGTTTTGAGCAAAGCAACCCTCATTCTGAGAATCTTATAAATTTATTTGGCTCAATGGGATGATAACTTCGTAGAACAAATTACTCAGATGTATTACGCAATGCTATATTGAAGTTGGTATTTTGGTCAAGGTTCAGGTTGACATGATAATACTATTCGTCGCCGCAGACAAAATATTAGATTCTGAGGCAAATATTATGTCTGTTGCAGTTCTGCGGATAGTTGAGTCTGTATATGTGCAAACTGATATAGAGTCAGATAAGCGTCTATCAACAGTATTGAGCGAATTGAGAGATGACAATAGTTTGTCATACTACGTTAAACTTCTTCAGGGCACTGGATGCGGTACTCACAGTGAATCAGATTTGAAAGCTAGAAGAAAGGATCATATTTCCCACTTCATATTACAGCTGGCATACTGTTCAAGTGATGAGTTGAAAAAATGGTTCATCAGTAGAGAAATTGAACTGTTCAAGTTAAGATACAGTAGCTTAAATTCTGAGGGTCTGCAGCAATTCTTAAAAATAAGTAGTATGAACTTTGTGCCTGTAAGTATGGACTGATTACATACCTAGGTTCATTTATCAAAGCTTAAACGTACGACGACAGTTCCCTAATGTATTTATTTCTGAAGTTTTGATTATTCCATCTATTACTGTGTTCCTTTCTATGCTTCAAATAACATCCGTTGATTGAAATTATTTTTTTTACTAGATATCACAGAATGAAAAAGAAGTAATCAAAGAATACCTCACTCAATCAACAGTTGGATACACAGATACTTATATAGAGGTTCACGATTTTTATAAGGTATCATTTTGTAAGGTGACCGATTTAGTCAGAAACAGAAGAGTTTACGTCCACTCCGGCTTTGCTTATATCCCTGACAAAGAGCTCATATCTGTATTTGTAACAGTTTTGAGGATGCAGTTAGCTTCAGCGTTGGCAGTAAGTACGAAAATATAGAAATTCTATGCGCAGCAAAATTATACAAATAACAGTATGACTATTTTTCTGTTTAGTACACCAAACGTGGAATGCCAATTTTAAATACAGATGATAGACTTTTCACTTTATTGAACAGTCTTCACAATACTTATACTGGTGACGACTTTACCATTTCAGATGGTGCAGCTGTTCCCATTGAAAGTTTAGATGCGGTAATAATATTTTATGCACATACCTACATATAATTACATATGTCCAATATAGTGTTTGACTGTGTAACCTTCAATTAATAAATTCACATAGATATTCACAATGAAAATGGTGTACGGATAGCACTTAAATAGTTGGAAAACATTTTTCTCAGCTTTCAAAGTCCTCGTATCCTCTTTGTATGAGGTTCATGCACGACGCACTGAGGGCGAAACATCATTTGAAACATGAAGGTCGGCAGCAGTATGGTCTATTCATCAAAGGAATTGGTGTGTTATACGAAGACGCAGTTCGTTTCTGGCGTGAAGAATTTTGTAAAAAAATGGAACCTGAGAAGTTTGAGAAGAACCACTTATACAATATAAAACACAACTATGGGAAGGCAGGGAAGCGAACAAATTACACCCCTTACGGTTGTCTGAAAATCATCCAGTCTAATGTTGGCCCTGAACAAATCCATGGTTGCGCATTCAAAGAGACGGACATAAAGATTCTCAAGCAAAAAATGTTGAGCTATGGTCTAAATTCAACTGGTATCGTAACTGTTTCCTTCTAGGATTTAATTCTGACTTGAACTTTACAGTTAGGCAATTTCGGTTGATGGCATCCTAATCAAATTATTTTGTCTTTCAGCTATTAACAATATAGCAGGATATGTTGAAAGTGGCCATTACCAAATAGCTTGTGGAAAGTATTTTGAGGCTGTGCACAAATGCCCACCACCACACGCGGTAGTACATCCAAACGTCTACTTTAGAGACAGCCAAAGTGTACTGACAAATGGAAACTCATCAATTGGAACAGGTGTGTGTGACGAAAAATCATGTTTATAATTGCTTGACTTAGATATTGTGTTTAATTCCGAAAAATTATTTTTTTATTCCTCTTTATTCTTCTCTTTCAGGACAGTCAATGAATGGTGAAAAGAACGAAGGGAAACAAACAAAACCTGATCCAGTGATGGATGATGCAGATGACATGGATATTGTACTGAGTACGGCCGTATTATAATCATCAAGCGATATTTCTTATTAATATATATATATTATAATTATTTTTTTTTACAACAAATATAAATAGACATCTTTCAAAAATTATACGACCTTTCCAAAAAGTTCAACTAGTGTTCAACTAGTTTCTTTTTTCATGCAGCTGTTGCACTGTATGACTGGAACGCAAGGGAAGTTACACTAAGGACGACTTCGAAAGTTGAGTACTGGATTGGTTATACGTAGCTGTTGACTTGTTGCTGGGTATTTTTAAGTAGGAAGTTTTCGTTTACGTCTCTAATCATGGCAGAAACGAGACCCTTCATACCGTATTTGTGTTTCCATCCCCAATCGCGTCGTGCCTCGCTGTCGTCAAAGACTTGGGGCCAGGCATCGGCTAAAACATGATGCAGCATTCGTCATAAATAGTTTGCTTTCGCATCAATTCTATCGAAATGTCCCGAGGGTAATTCAGTCAGGGCAGTCATAAATTTAACTGTTCAAAATGAACCAAATTCGAAACGAAATGGAGGTAGCTGAAATTATTGCAAATAGCTTGAAATCACGATAGCGCTGAAGAAATCGCGTGACAAGAGTTGAAAGGAACGAAAATAAATATAAATCTTATGGTAAACGCTAGATGATTTTAATTGATTAACATCCTATTTGTTCTATCTTATTACGTGCTTTCGTTGTTTTTCAGTTTACCAAAGGATTTCCGATGATCCTCGAGTGTTCTAGATGATTTGTGATATCATTTGATTCTGTCCGAAGCGAAAATCACTGACAATCGGCCTAAAGCGCTCGGAAATCAATGAAAATCAATTAAAATCACTTGGTAAACTGGAAATCTACGAAAACCTGGAAAAAAATAATGATTTGGAATAATTCATCTGATTTCCAAGTGAATGGCCCCTAGACATGTCCTATGAAGCTTTGAAATGTGTCCGTTGATCATGGAACGGTTTTTCCCTGTCTAACTTACCGATGAGCTGCCGACTGTCTGGCTTATACGTGATTTGTAAATCAGGGATATAATTCTTCATCTCGGTGAAGAGTTCTTCCGGGGTAAAGCTCATTGCAGTCACATTGTAAACTCGTCTGCCTAATGCTTCGTTTGGTGCATTTAAGAACTGAAAAAGCGCGTTGAGACAGTCCTCGATATACATCATAGGCATCCTTGTATGCGGTTCAAGATAACATTCGTACTTTCCGTGACGCATACCCTCGTGAAAGACCGATATTGCATAATCTGAAAAGATTATCAGAGATCTCCGTATTAAATTGCATTTCGGGTTGTAAATTGATGCTTATTCATCACGTCGCGATGCGATTCTTTGACCTATATTTATTCAAATTTTCCACTCAAATTTCAAACGCATTATACCTTATTAGAGTTTAACCGCAAAGTTTACTTGTACGCGGTCTAGTTGCTGAGAAAACGACTGGCAAGCTGCTGCTATACAACGGAATAAAAGCACTATTATGTATTTTATAACGAATTATTGTAAATCATAGATGAGCACTTGATTATGCATATGGATACCCGTTAGTATGTGGATAAATTATAGTGCGTACTGCTTATACAGGTTATTCAAAAAAGACGTCTTCTAAATGAAATTCTCTAATTTACTAGTAGCGCAGATTATTAATTGTTGGAGAAGCGATGTTATTTACCCGTGGTGCCGCCGCTGGGAAGGTCGCTGCTAATTACACCTGGGAACCTGAGACATCGGAAGTCAAGGCCAAACCTGTGATGATAATATTCTCCAAGGAGTTCTGCGTGAACTTTGCTTACTCCGTAGATGGTTCGTGGACGCTGGATTGTAACATTCGGCGTCGGATTACGGGGAGAATCCGGTCCGAAGGCGCCAATAGTTGAAGGAACAAATATCCGAAGGTTGTACTGTCTCGCCAGTTCAATGACGTTGTGCATTCCTGTAATATAGAACAAAAAATTGTAACGTCCAGATGAAATGACAACTAGTTGTACTGTAATGAGTAGCAGAAAGTTGACAGGCTTGTGTTGGAAAAATATTCTGTTGGGACAGATTTAATAAATTTCGAACCTTCTATGTTAACTCTGACGGCCAAGGGTACGTTCTGCTCACCAACGGCGCTGAGAAGCGCGCTGAAATGTATTAGCCAGTCTATACGATTATTAACTATTATTTTTTGTAGACCCTTGAAGTCGAGTATATCGGCGAAAATAAAAGGCCCATTCCGTAGACCCTCGGCAGTCGGTTTGATGATGTCGGAAAGTATCACGTTTTCGTTTCCGTACTTGCTGCGCAAGAGTTTCGCACAGTCACTGCCGAGCTGACCTAATCCACCTGGTATATAAATTCCACAATTGAACGCACCGCAGTGGTAGATAGAAAAAACGTCATGCCGAAAGTCATGTATTCGCACCTTATCTATTTTCACAAAGCGATGGTTCGAATCAACTTACCAGTGATAAGAATCTTCGGTATTTTGTTATGGTTTTGGCAGTTATCAATCTGCTTCAGTTTCGAGGTTCTACTGAAGCTCCTGAAGGCGATTTTGCGCGCTTGCAAGCTCAGCAATTGCCCAACGTACATTTTTGCCAAGATCTGAACACTACAAAAGATTAAAACAATACATTGGCCTTAGAATATGGGGGCGATCCGGTCGAAGTGAACCCCACTGGGCATAGTGGGCCTACTGTACAATCGAATGGGCTTTGAAAAAATATCCAAAGGGTTTGAAATGTATTTTTAAGCCAAAAACTAACAAATTGTAATGTAAAAATTGGTCTAACGTTATTCCTTTCTTAAGGGACCCACTTTATCCGGATCTCGCCTACCGCAACGTTTTAAGCTTGTGCAATATGTGCACCGTTATTTTCAAGATACCTTCAAACGAGTGTTCCTTAAAAATCAACCGAGAAAAGACAGGTAACCCGTAATAGATATATTTACATAACAATATTACAACAGCATGATATAAAATTTATATGTAACCACTATCTGTTCATTGTATGTTTCACAGTGCCATGAGTTATATATGATAAGCAAAGTGAATTATGCGGAAGCACTTATTTGACAACACTCTAGATAGGAAGGATTACAGCGAAGGAAGTAGTAAAATTTGCGTGTCTGTCAATAAGTTTAACTTGAGCCAATGCAGCGGAAAGGGTGAACCGACTTCGACGCTCTCTTGAGCGCAACTGATAATTTCAATTTTTCGCAATACTAAACAAGCAGCTATTCAGTATAAGTGTATTCAGGATTATGTTTTACATACGGTTGCTGACGTTGGGACCGGTTTCGTACAAGTATGAATTACATGCGCGCATGCCATTCCCAGGTAGCTCACATCGCATCGACATAGGCTTGTAAGTTAGATTGGTGGTAGAGAATGTAAGATACTCGTTCAAATAATGAATTCGTACACATCTCGTGATTGGTTAAAAGAAAAAGAAAGGTGCGACAGGTTGAATTTTTTGCTGCGTTGTTTACTTTTTGTTAATCATATTGGTTGATGTTAGCATAATCAGTGAACAGGAGGCGTTTAATTTTATGATCATAGATCTGAGAATCGCATCCGCTAGTGCTGATAGTTAAAAAAACAAAAATCCTGCACAATTTGATAGTCAATCGACAAAATTTATGGTCGTGGAATTTCTAATATTAATTAAGAATAACGTTTATAAATAGTAAATGCATACTATAAAAACCTAATCTCCATGAGACCTTGGAGTTTTACATAATGGTAAATAAAAGCTACTCATGTGCGAAATTATACAAGACAGCTTCAGTCTAATCAATTATTATCGATCTGCTGAATTACGTCATATTATATTTGCATCCGGGAATATACTAATCGTCTTTTATGAATTTTCGAGCATATTGATTCATCCTTGCAACCGATTGTTGATCAAAGAATCAACATCTATCAAGTTGTTTACCAAACGGCTGTGACATTTCAAACGTAATAGAGTATGTTCCGCCGTTCGCTTTTGCATTATAACATTTTACACTTTCCTCATTGGCGGTTGGAAATTGCGTTTCAAATTCAATCGGTGTTGAAAATAAATAGTATGGGTAGCTAAACGCTGTGACGCAAATTTTCTAATCGTAATGTTGATCGAATAGCTACGCGGTATCCAGACGAGAAAAATAAGCTCTTGTCATTAATCAGGAGGCTCGGCGGAGGCTCGACGGAAGAATTAATCTGCGAATGATGCCTGATTGGTTGGTTGAACTCATACGACTGAACGGGCCTTGTGCATATAATTACGCACCACCTTTAACTCTGACAAGTGAAAGGGACACGACGTAAAAAATTATCATAGGTACAGCTGTCCCGTTTTGCAAAAGTCCCAAACTCTCAAGGATACCACGTATTGCCTGGAGAGCCGTTGTATTTGTAACATAACAGTCTTACGTAAACACAAAACTATTTGTGCCTGAGTACCAAATTGTTTTTTGGAGTGACTTATCACAATATTGAAACACACATAACGACGCCGGCACATTCTTAGGATCCATAATCCATTTTACTGCCGGCGAATGTAACAAATAGAAGTAAAAAAATTACTCTACGAATCTGTTACTAATATTCCAGGATCAAATTTGCAGGAATGCTGCAGAAATGACTCGTCATCAGAACTGTAACAACACCTGTAGGTATGTACAGTCAGTTTTTTAAGTTTCACGATAACGTGTAACTGACATGTTTCGTCAATATTCTTCGACTGGAACGCTTAGGTTTCAGAAGTGGATTTGCAAGGGGATGATACAAATTGATTGTATAAATATTAAGAGTGCAGCGATGTGTAACACATCGAAACATCGCTTATGTCGGCGCTTGTGAGAAGTTGGGCATAAACATGAGCGATAGAGGTGCCATCTATGCGCGCGTTACAAAGCAGTATTTTCAGAGTATTTCTGGAGTGCCAATTACGAACTGCGTAACCTGACAATTCGCTTTTTTGTAACGATCGTGATAAGAGTTTATCGCCAAACGATGGATTAAAAATAACTAGTTTTAGGTTTTTAACGACCTAAGCGACGCTTTTGGAGAAAGGGAAGATTTCCTGGAAGCGTCTCTTTACGGTGGATGCATATCCACTTCGCAATCCTTCTCCTCCTCCGCCCACCACACTCGGTGTTCTTCTTTCTTTGCCGTATTTCTATTTCGCACTAGTTTAACTCGAGAAGCACGCGTCAGAACGTCTCTCGGTACTCGGGTCAATTTCACAGTAAAATTGTGTTTTGCGAAAATTCACGAAGAATCTGATCTCACGAGGATTCCTACAATTGTGCTGACGCTTCAGACCCGTTTAATACAATCTGACGTTGGATACACTCTTCAGGCACACAGGTAAACCCTGCCTTATCCAATTCAACAATATTTTCTGTTGGTCTGATAGCCGGATGTTCAATTGTATAGTTCAGAAATTTGTAGAGAAGCTCCGAGTATTTATGTGGTTGAAAGATTTTTAGAGAAAATTGAGGAGTGTGTCCAAATGTCTATACAGCACTGAGATTTCTAAGAAAAGACACTTAGCTAACTTGTGTCAGTTGTGTGAAAAAAATGTAACAATTTTACGAATAGAAAGTTTCAGTCAAAAACTGTGAAATATTGCAAAACCGTTATATGTAGCAAATTACGACTGAAGTAATTCAGATGCCATTCTCAGTTCCTTCAAACCCCCTTATCTGTACTGAAATAAAGAATTATTTTTGTACATTGTTCGTTTGTAACCTGATATTGGCGAACATGACTTGTGTACACGTTTCCCTGGAAAAAAAAAACAATTGATCAATGATATTTCAACCATGCGGTAATACAACCAGTGTTAGCAACCGTACAACTACCACAGTTAGTCAACATACCTATGTACGATCGCGTAACAGTATCGTACACAAATACATGATGATTTTGACTATCGACTGAAAACATGAAATAAAACGAAATTTAGTTAAAATTTACAACTCTAGGAAGGCTCATGAAATATTTCCGGCTGTTGTCTCTCACTACTACGAGCTAAGCCATTCCAACATATTTTTGACATTCAAGAGTACTTGAATTTTTCTTATTTCAAGGAGTATACTTATATTATAAAGAAATATATACATATACGGTTATGTATTAAAGAGAAACAGACGATGATAGATGATTTACGATGTATATTTATTGTACTTTGATTATTCATGTTAATAAACAACTGATTAATCGGAACTGGATCTGTTATGAGTTCAAAAAAAAAAAAATAATAACAATTTTGAATCCGTAAGTTTTCGCGCCTTGTGGGTGACCGAGATAAGAGATGATCACAAAACGAAAAATAAATTGAGCGTTGGTTGAAATATGCGGTTACGATGATAACATTTAAAATATTCTATGCATCATCAATAGTGCATTTAATATAATTAAAAAATGCGATAATTTTTGCTCAAATGATATAAAATTACGTCCCCGGTACGATAGGCGCCATCCTCAGGATTGCTAACACTGTACGGTGATCTTATGAGTTGTACAATGACGTTTAAAAACATCAATTAATGGATATGAAACGTAATTACCAAATAGAAATAACCAAGTTCGAAAATTCCATCGAATTATAAAAACATCTTGGCAATTTCAATCTCAATTTTGAAACAACAAAAAATGGCTATTGATGAGGGGTTAACTGATGCATGGAATTACCTACTGCGAATAGCAAAGTGTGCTCTACAGGATGAAAGCATCAGTTCCTGTGAAAGGGAGTTTTTTGTCTTGGGTTCAATGTCACGTATCACTGTTAGTGAAATTTTTGCACCACATTCTCCGCGTGGTATTCTAATTGGGATTTTCGCACTGATCAACGATCAACCGTGCGTATATCGTTTCCGGGAAAGTCGGCGACGCTGTCTATTGCCAAACCGTAGATTGTATACAGTACAGGTACTTTGATACCAGATAAATTTCATCACGAAATAGATCTGAGATAGGAGCACATCGGAGGAGTCTTATTGTAGCTCTCAGCTACTCGGAGTCCGGAACTTTTTACGTTCGGTTGCGTTTTGAGGCCGGCTCACCTTAGGGCTCGGCGGCGATGTTACGAAATCCATTTAATCCAACCGTAGAAAGTTGAAATCACTGTGGTATCAATAGATTTTACTTAGTTCATCATTAACAAACATAGATTTTGGAAATTTTTGATCTGTGAATATTATTCTAGTGATGTGCAATAAACCGGGATCGATTACAATATGATATGAAAAGTCGAGGTGGTTGATAGCTAAGGATTTAAAGTATACTTTTTTTTTTAATCGAAGCTTGTCTGTACGATGAGAAAGTACGAAATGTGTTATAAGAAATTGTAAATTGAAGGGGCTGTATGACAGCGCATCTTTCAACCGTTAATCTTTATAATTATCGTAATGAAGAGTGTTAGCTTTCAGGGTAAATTCAATCGCACCTGTGTTAGTGTGTGAGATATTCAAAGCGAAATAGATGTAACGATGTCGAAATAACATCGTGGGAAGCAAGCACGCGTGATAATAATTGCGGTAAAATGATTGTCGTAGCGGTCCATGTTTCGCTCCAAGTCGGGCCTTCCGGTATTCCGCGACAATTTTGTCGCTTGTGACCGTGACGCAATACGCTTTACAATCCTGTGACACTCAAGGGCTGCGTTATTGCATTAATCCCTACAATAAGATCTGTAATTTTCTACTAAGGACGCCGACGCGTAACAAAGTGTATTTTTACCGTTCTCCAAAAATAGCTCTGATTGCACGAAGTTGTTTAATTTTATAGATTAATGGGTCCTCAAACGCTGAGGTGACCATCCATATGAACGATGGGCAAACCTCCGGAGAAAAGGATATATCAATTCCTACTCGTGGTGTGTTTTCTGGGTCTGGGTTCGAATGGGACAATCGGACAATTATTGGATAGTGAATATGGTTGTCCTCCGCAAGAAAAAATCTTACCTTGTAGGTGCTCGACGAGAGATATGGAGTTTCAGATATGGTAAACATGGCCTGAATTGTTTTTTAAGATCAAATTTGACAGAAACGCTGTTATGAAACTCATTTAATTGACAATCTACAAAGATTATTCGGTCCATTTGTAGGTGCAGTCACAGCGAGTTGCCCAAAGTTCTTGAGGGCCTGGACGCTGTCAGTCATTACGTTGCGCGGCCAATCGACGAGATTATCTTGGAAAACAACAACTTGCCAAGCCTGCCAGGGAAAGTTTTTGCCAATTTACGAGTCCTACGGTTAATGTTACGAAATAATAGACTCGAGAGAGTTTCTTCGGGCTGGCTCGACGGCCTGTACGACTCTCTTCTCGAGCTGTTTATCGTCGAACCAGACTTAAGATCGCTACCGGTCGACAGCCTCGATAATTTGAGTGGTCTTGAGGCCATAACATTGCAAAGCAGGTCGATGAAAAGGCTGCCGAAATTCTCGGGACTCCCGAAGCTAAGATACTTGCAAATTAATTCCCCATCCTTGGCGGAACTGACGCCAGGATACTTTAGAAATTTACCAAGTCTTGAACAGTTTCACATATTCGGAAGTCAACGGTTGACCAGACTGGAGTCTGGATTGCTGCAGGATCTCCAAAGTTTGAGTTTAGTGAACATAAGCGAATGTGCAATAAACTGGATCCACCCGAGAGCGGTGATAGGACTTCCGGAATTGAAGGAAATTTCTTTAGTCGGTAACGCTATCGCGGACGCTACAATGGTTGGACGCACAATAATAGATTTGCCGAGGTTATCCATTTTGCGATTAGACAGAAATCACATCAGTCGTTTGGGAGAGGCTTCCTTTGTCGAGTTACCGACGCTCAGTGAGTTGTACCTATCCAGAAACAGGATATCGGAGATATTCTCTGGGGCTTTCCACAGAGTCCCGATGCTGCGGACCATTGATCTGAACCACAATGCGATTCACAGAATCCATCCGGAATTTTTCATCCAGAGGAACGGTGGCTTAGAAGAACTTTGGCTCATTAACAACGATTTGGGCCATATCACTGAGCTACGAACAATTTTGGATGCATTACCAAACCTGAAATTCTTGGACATGAGTTACAACCAACTTGAAGAAATCCCGTTTGGGGCTATCAGAGGACATTCTACTCTCGAGAGATTGCACTTGGATCACAATAGAATCAACATGGTTCAAATGGAGGCGTTCGTTGCTCTGCCAGCTTTGAGAGAGCTCAGATTGCGCAACAATTCGTTGTCTAATATGCTGGAAGGACCTCTTTGGAACTTACCAGCCTTGAAGGTGAAATACCCTTTCTTAGAAAGAATGTAATGCAATCAATAATACCATTATAACCCTCAAAATTATTTTCAGGGCTTAGATTTGGCCGAGAACTACTTCCGAATGTTGGAGCCACGTTTGTTGGCTAATCTACCTAGTCTGCGACGGTTAGATATCAGCGGAAACGCCATCGGTATCGTCGACCCAGCTTCGTTCCTTGCCAATCCTGCCCTCGAGCATGTCAACCTCTCTGGTAATGCCTTGGCCATGATTCACCCTCGGACTTTTGAACATCTTGTCAATTTGTACGAGTTGGACTTGGGTTGGAATAGATTGTTTGAAATAGTACCCGGCCTGCCACGTAATCTCGAGTACCTTTACATGCCTATGAACCAAATTTTGAACCTGCCGATGCCATCGTCCCCATACCTGGCACTTCCTGCCCTGAGATTACTGGACCTCAGTGCCAACGGTATAAAGAGATTACCGCCAGGCTCGCTGAGTACCTTGCCTAATCTGAAGAGACTGAAGCTCGGCTATAATGCTCTTCAACACATGGAGGACGGAGCTTTCGACGGTCTCTCGCGGATGGAACAGTTGGACCTGCGAGATAACCGGCTGGTTTCTCTACACGGTAGTTGCCTGCGAGGTCTGAGGATGTTGGTTGACTTGAACTTGAGAGGCAATCGACTGGAATTAATCAGACCGGATTTATTTGAAAGTAATGCTCGCCTGCAGCGTTTGGATCTCACCAGGAACAGATTGGCGCAAATACCTCATACGGCATTTGCTAATACTCGGTAGGTGGGACTGACCAAACCCTAAGTATACATTCGCATTTTTATTTGGAAAATTGAAATAGTTTTAAACTTTCACTCGAGGAAAACTGACTCTTTGAAAGAGCTGCGGCTGAAGGTATTCTAGTAATTCATAGCGGTAGAAAATTGGTTTCACTCACAACTTAACCGAGTGGGAAGGTTACGTCACTGAAAATTCAGCACCTAGAAAGTGTGGAGCGCGTTGTGCGTCGCGACGCTACCTCCTCGAGGGGCAGGTTGGCGTGACGCCTTCTTTACAGGTGCGTAACCGAACCATGACAGAGATAAAGAAGTTTTCTGTTCGGTATTCATAGCTACTTCAGATGTTGAAGACAGTTTCAAGTCAGCTCTACACACGGCGTACATGAATTCATACTCAACTGTTGAATCTGAAATTAATTTGCAGAGACCTTCGTGAGGTGTACGCTTCGCACAACGCTCTGACAGAACTTCCAAGGTCGTTGCACGGTTTAACAGCCCTCCAAGTCCTTGACTTGAGTTTCAACAAGCTGAATATTCTATCACCGGAAACTCTCAGCAGTCTGACTTCATTGCTTGAACTGCGGTTGGTAAAGAATAAAATTCAAGAGTTGAGGGAAGGTGCGTTCAATAGACTTCCGAGATTGTCTCTTATCGATTTGGAGAACAATGACTTGCAGATTGTCGAGAGAAACGCCATAAGGGCTCTGCCGGAGCTCATAGCACTGCGATTGGGACAAAATCGTCTCCAGGTATTCAGTCACATACCTCAATCAAACATCTTCATATGGCCACGATTCTATGATAGTTAAAATAACTTGCAGATGATACCAAACGGTGCTTTTGTGGAACTACCTCGACTTCAAAGTGCCGAGCTCCAAGAGAATCGCATCGAGGAGATATCTAACAATGCATTCATCAATGTTCCTCAACTGTTGTTCCTCAATTTAAGCCACAACCTGCTACCTAGTCTTGAAAATTCAGGTCTAGAAAATCTAAACTCGTTAGAAGTGTTGGATCTCAGCCATAATCGTGTGGCACGTGTATCGAGTAAGAGTTTAGCAGCCATGGAATGGTTGGTTGAACTGAAGGTGTGTTTGAGTATACTTTCACAATCTCGGACTGTTTCAAGTTGCAATTATAACTCATTACTTTAATAGCGGCTTCTTAGTATGCTTGTTAACGATGTCCAGACGTTGCCATCAGCTCAAAGAGAATGAGGCAAACAGTTTCCAAATACGAAGAAATGTCATGGAGTATACAATCGTGTTTTCCGAGGTTTAACGACTAAGCCCTTGAAACTATTATGGTTATTGTTAGAATGAATAGAGCAGTATCGGGATTCTTAACGACGCGAATTTGGAACGATACTTTTAATATTCCTCATGTTGCACGTTTAGATATTTATTCCATATATTTGATTTTTTCAATTTGACGAATGCGCCTTTACTGATCAGCTTTCGAAAACTACATAATAAAGTACGCAATCATTGATTGTTTTATTTCCGCCGGTTAGAAATACTTTACAGCACATGAATAATAGTCATAGTCATTTCTACGCATCGACTTACCTACTGATGGGTTTTCATTTTCGAATTGCAGATCGACAACAATAGAATTTGTGCTATTCAAGGTTCGCCTTTCGATGACATGCCACGATTGCGGGTGCTCAGTCTTCGTCATAACAGGATGGCTTCTGTGGCGGAAAATGCATTCAAAAGATTAAGATCTAACATAGCGATTCTAGACATTGATGGTATTGTTACAATTCATGCTACACGCAACAGTAAAATGGTTGAATTTATCAAACATGGCGATCGAAATGTTTTGTTAATTAAAATAAATATGCTTTCACTTGATAACACAAATTATTGTTCTGACCTCATTTTTGTTGAGTCAAGTAGCATTTTTTTGAATCGAAGAAACATCTATTTCTCTATAGTTGGTGGATTCAACCAATGCCATGCTTTCTCTGTCTGTATAGAATTAATTTCCTCTGATCGTATTCCTCACGATGTCTGGTATGGTTGGCTAAAACAGTTTTCATCCAACATATAGGTAACCCATTGTCTTGCGCTTGTGGAATGCTGTGGTTGAGAGGATGGCTGCAGCAGGCATCAGCAGAAGGGCCGCGTTGTGCTGATGGATCACTTTTCAGAGAGGTAAGATTATCTCGACAAGATTGCCAGAGGGAAAGACAAATCGAACCTACGGTGCCCGGATGTGAAGCCGAAATGATTGATGCCACCTCTTGTGAGTGAATCGTGATTGCTGTCTCCTGATTATAAAGTTCATAACATGACAATTTTCAAGCCAATCTTCTTGCCACAGTGTTTGGGACATCACAGGTAAATTCTGCCTGGATGAACCTACAGGGCAGTACGACACCGCTGCACCCTCTTCCCAACGAGTCAGAATATTTCTACGACGAATACGTTGACTATCCATATGAAAATGCTAGTACCATGACCCCAGACAATTCCTCCGATACTGTGACAACCATTGCGTCGGCGGAGGAATTGGCAAGTCTTCAAATGACCTCCGAAACGCCTTCTGTTGTGACCGGTGGAACGCCAACGATCTACGCAGCCACTGGTTCTGGTGCCGCAAACATAATCAACAGAACGACACTCATGCCAACCAAAGATGTCCCCCCGTCACCGAGTAGTTCTGGATTTACGTTCTTTGGCGTGCCGCTACCCAGTCTGAACTTTAATCTGTGGGGGAATTCAGGAAGAAAAGCCGACAGAAAAAGCGACTCCTTCAACCAGCCTGGGAGAGGTCGTATACACTTATTTCCTCCGACGGAGCCGGAAATACACAGAGGCGGCTTCGTCCCGTTGCCTCGCGGTCAGAGCGGATTTATTCCCATAGTTGACCCACAGCTTAGGTATCAGATGGAAACTAACAGGTCCGCGTACTTCTCCAATAAAAATGTTACCATACAAAAAGAGAGTCAGAATGGCGGCTTTCAGTTGTCGCAAACGCAGACGGCGAAGTATTCGACCTCGTCAGATGGATCCCATCGACCACAAAATCGAACGGAGAAATTACCTGATCGAAATAGGGGTGAAAAAAATACATCGAAGCTACAAGGTCTCACGCTTTCCGTTAAAGAACAATCAAATGTAACGGTTCCCTCTTTATTGACGTCAAAGGACTTTAGAGGATTTTCGATCAATGTTACGAAGGATGTAAACATAACATCGTCGTCTGAAAAAGTTACGAAGAAATTGGAAATCGATCAAACGTCGGTACCGTCGGAAATCAACGAAGAAGAAAATCTACATTCAATGACCAACGAAAATGGTGCTAACGGCGAAGTCGCCAGTAAGATAGTCTGGACCACTCCAAGTTCCAGCACAACCCAGTTACTGAATATTTCTTCCGCAGAAGATAATAAGGCACCGACTACAGTACGAGCATCCATTGCCAGCATTAGGGATAAAAGCAGCTTCTGGAATTTTCGCGATTGGTTGAAACCCAAGCAGGCTGTGCAATCTGGTCTGATAACCACCGTTAAGCCTGACGATCTTGAAGCCACCGGTTAGTCTAACACAGTTAATAAAAATCTGTTGTTAATCTCATGACCTTCTTCATTAAATGTTACTTCACAGGTTCTCCGGTAACTACAACGGAACACGAGACAATCCTGACAACGATCCATCCCGGAATGCCGTACATGATTTCTATGACTCGAGACAAAGAAGCATCACCTTTGTCTGCGTTATTGGTACCTGGTGGACAAATACCACCTTATCGACCGTTGGGCCGATCAACAATCACCAAAGTTTCCTCACCCAGTCTCACTCCTGTAGCAGAACAGTATCAAAATAATCAAATGTCACCAGAGCTTGAAAAATTATTACCAGAATATCTGCTCAACAATAACGAAAAGGAAGCCGACAAAGATAAATTCTCAAAAGACGACACGACACCAAAGTTGATGGAAGAAATCAATGGCAACGACGATAATGTAAGAATAATAGAGGACAGTTCTTTCAATTGGTATTTTCAACACTACAATGACACGATCTTGGAACCCTATGTAGGATTAGTCGACAGTGGTGCTGACCACGTTAAAATTTTGATCACTCTCTCACCTGTGACTTATTTAATAATTTGTAGATTAGTGTGAGCATAATATTGCGGAATATATTCTATCGGCAACTGCAGACTTTGGCCGGAATCCTGTTTTGACCTCACATTTATAATCTGACAAATTTTATATTTAGCATTGAAATACATATTCCGTGCGTGCAATTTATGAGTCAATCAATGGATCGCTTGGCTAAAGTAGCTAGATTGGTATGAGTCCGCTATAATGGTATCATTTTTTTCGGGGAGTTAAGTTCGCTGAGATTTGATTTTCACGACGGCTTTCTTAGCAAATATGAGACTAAGAAATGCGCATTACCTTGGATTCAGAGAAGGAAACGATAGAAAAATAATAAATTAGTCAAGAAAGTTACGTTTATTATAAAATACAATGTTAGTTAAGGTCCGTTTACGCTGCAGCGTAAAAACATGTTCCGTGAGAGCAAAACTGTAAGTGATCGTTTCGTGGGGCATGTATACTGGTTGTGAATCACAAAAGTACGGCTATATCGATGGTATCGTTCTATTTATTCTTGTTACAATACGGCTAAAAGTTGAAAAGAATGTTTGGAGGTTTTCAGAATCAGTGTATAAATTAATCGATAATGAAGTAACGTAATTCGCGGGTCAGGAGGAATATGTACACGAACTAAGCGCTTAATGAACATTTAGGTTTATTTCAAACCAGCAGTAACAAAACTACAATTAGTAAAATTTGAAACTTCTGCGTGAATTTAATAACGTTTGAGAATCTTGAGTTTCAAGTTACTCTCATATAGATACGAGTACATTTAATTCGAAAAACAAAAGAAAAAACACGTTCTGTTTACACTTTTTCGTAATCGCTGTTTTAAATACATCAAAGTCTAACGATGTAATATTAAGGCGTATTTCTGCGAGAAACTACAATTTTCCATCATTTCACTTTGATCACTTTCATTGTAACGAGGAAAGTAATAACATTATTATTGAAAATAGATTAAGTTGTGGTGTCATTCCGTCTAGGTCGTAAATGAGTTCGGCTTGGTTTAAAATAACATAGGCGACGAAATCAAATTACTCATTGCATCAGTGAAATAATTTATCAGTATTCAACACCATTTATTATGTATAAATCATTTAACTTTTGCCTTTTCCTTTTCATCTTTCTTCTCATCTTCTTTCTTTTCATCCTTTTTCGTCTCTTTCTTATCAGTCTCCTTTTTCTCTGCATCTCGATTCGTTAATTTGTTGTTTATCAAATTGTGCAGTGCTACGATTGACCTGACAAGAGCTGCTAAGTAAACTACCAGCATTTGATCATTTGTTTTGACATAGAGTGAATCGACAAACGTGTTTTGTGACATGTCAGGTAACAAGTTGAAGATATCCTGTAGCTGATAAACGATTTGATGATTGATCGGTAGTTTCCCATTGCCAACCTGTTATTTGCAATGAAGATATAATCGGGTGTTATTGGGTATGAGCTATACGTGAGAAATACGTAGTAGAAACATAGATCGATCGAACCTGGATAAGGTAGTCCTTAATTTCTCGAATTTGGGCATGAAGTCCTTTTAATCCAAGTAATTGGTTCGTTATTCTTTGACTGAGTGTACCGACGGTGGTATCTTTGATGTCCCTGAGCAAGTGTTCGACTCCAACTTCTTCAGCTTCCTCTGCTCCGATTTCACTCGGAATATGTTCAAAGGTTTTAGAAGTTGGTGATCCATCCTGATTCAAGCAAATAGTATGTATAATTGAGTCTTTCATCTACATTAGGCCGTTTACGTCAATTGAGCCACCTTTTTATCGTATGGTTAGCAAAATTTAATATATTCTACAGTGAATTGGTAATTGTATTAAGACTTTTGACAGTTCTGGTAAATGGTAATATAAATCATGGGGACGAAATACTTTGTTATTTCTGCTGCATGCACAGTAATGATAAGTTACCTTCTTTGAGTGTGCTATAAGAAAGTTTAGATCATAGAAAATTAGTCAGATCTACAGACAATGTTGGTTTAATTGATGCAGGAAAATCTATAAATGAACAAGATTTAAGAAAATCATAAATTGCGATGTATCTAGAGTAAGACGCTTACGTCATGGACTTCTTCAACAGCTTGATACGCTTCTGTGGGAAGACCTAAGTCCTTGGGTTTGGCATCGATGATGACCAGTACTGAGTTGGGACAATACCTACGGATTAATTCGTTGATCGCGACGTCGTTTTGATGTAATTTTGGTCCAGTATGATACCAGCCGACCACTTTTTCACGAGCTAAAATGAATTCAAATATTGTTAGGTACATGTTGTATAGCGATGCAGGGTTATCTTTTGAATGCATCATATAATCAATGGGCCACTAGTCGAATTGTTTTTAATCGAACAGACATCAATAACAAAAGAACGGCAATTCAAATAAGTTTCAGTATTTATGGAATTTTAGGCCCTTAGTGACTTGCGCAATCGATTATTCTTGCAAAGCCATGTCGGAATAGAATCAAACTTATTGACGAATTAGAATACAAGGAACTCAAAACCTGAAATCAAGATATCATAGCATCAACCGCTGAAAAAATATGGCAATATACTACCATTTTTTGCTGTTGCCAATTCATTGTCTAACAATAAGAAACTTTGACGGAGCTATCATTGCTTTCACAGTGAAAAACATTCGTGGATATAATCTTTGAAGAGTCAGAAATTTATAGTAGTATTAGACTTGGCAGCGCTCGCTTTTTTCATCGGCGACTCTATTAACTTGCATCACTAGAGATTGGTGATAATTCTTTGTTGGGTCCAATCAAAAGGAATATGAATTATGTTCAATAAAAATCTTTACCATTAACTTTTTTGAACATGCTGTACATGTTTTCCAGGTAGTCATGGTCGAGGAACCACACTGATTTATCCTTGTCATCCTCGTCAAATGGGACTAGAAGTTGCAAAAATAACTGTATTGTTGTATAAAAACTACTCAATAATGAGTTCAATAACAAGTTGCAGAGTATTTTGTTCACCTGCTTAAGCAGCCAGAGGTGGTAGAATAATATAAATAACTAAAGGATAGAATCTAACCTGCAAAACTGTTGGACACGTCTAATACTCCCTTGGCTCTCCAACAGCCCAATAATACGCCGACAACTCTTTTCTGGTTACCAATTTTTCCCATGCGATTAAAATGATCAACTACACTCAATAAAACTAGTGGATGAACCACTACTTTTGCTGTGGAGACCTCTTGACTCGGCATTTTTTGATCAGTTATTTCACAAACGTTGGAAATAGATTAGTTGCCGCTTATACTCAACAGTCAACACAGATCACAGATGACACAGGCTCTCAATTTCAACTTGGCTCTGCCGAGCTCTGCACACTGCAGTCTGCACAGTGTAAAGGTGGAGTTTCATGAGCAGCAGAAAGCAGCAGCAGTTTAGTAACTTTCTAGATGTTACTAACAGCTGTCTAGTGATTTGACGCAGCAGCAGTGCTGCCAGAGATGAGTAGGGAGATTTCCAACGCTCGGCTTTTCGTGATACCAGCTAGGTTGGAGGTTTCTGAATGGAAATGTCCGTCGTTTGGTTCTATTCTAGGGAAAGTTGTGTTGCGTGTTTCATGTTGGCAACAAGTGTGCCTTTTGCTCTTACTCGTCGTACCAACCTATTCCATACTTTTTGGTTGAGACTGTAGTTGAGACATCCAAGAAAGTATTTGGTTTTTATCAGTAAAGTAGCTGTTGAATATTCCATGGTTTAGTAAGAGAAAATAAAAAGAAATACGTGTAAGCTATGAGATACATGAATTTCTGTCACTAACCAATTCGTCACACGTTTGAAAACTGGTTTTTTATTATTATTACGTCATTTTACGGCCAACAGCGTTGCCAACAAAAGAGGACCACGTGTCAAAAGTTTATCCAAGCTAACCGACTTGCATATATATTGTCCTTTGTTATTGTCTGATTAGCGAAATATTAGACATACCAGGAAGATTTTGAATCAGATTTTAGGAGGAATACTTAATTTGTTTCAGGGCGCTAACCGTGAAGATTGAAAATGTCAAAGACGATAGTTTTCGTAACTGGAAATGCGAAGAAGCTTGAAGAAGTGATAGCAATTTTAGGAAAGAATTTTCCGAGAGACATCACAAGCAGGAAGATTGATCTACCTGAATATCAAGGAGAAATCGATGACATATGCAAGGATAAGTGCAGAGCTGCAGCGCGAATAGTTAATGGCCCAGTTGTGGTAGAAGATACTTCTTTGTGTTTCAATGCAATGAACGGTCTCCCCGGGCCATATATTAAGTGGTTTATGGAAAAGTTGGGTGTTGATGGTCTCCCCAAAATGCTAGCTGCTTGGAATGACAAATCAGCTCAAGCAGTGTGTACTTTTGGATACTGTGACGGTGATCCCGATGGCGATGTTAGTATTTTTAGAGGTATTACTGATGGGGTTATAGTCAATCCACGAGGGACGAGGGAGTTTGGGTGGGACGCATGCTTCCAGCCAGTCGGATACGACAAGACTTATGCGGAATTGCCCAAGGACATTAAGAACCAGATTTCACACCGTAGCAAAGCTTTAACAGAAATGAAAAATTATTTTTGTAATAATTTAGTGTAATAAATTATATATTACATAATGATGAGCATGTGTTTCTCTTTTTTCATTAGATGTTTGCTGTAATTCATTCTTTAGTTTCTCAGAAAAAGTATGAACTACCAATGCTTAAGAGGATCAATGAGTTTAACTCTCAAATTTCAGCCGGAAACTGACAACAGTGACGGTTATTGGTGTTCCATGGAATCTCATTGACTGTCTTTCAAAGTATAAGGATTATTGTGGTTTGGGACGGTTTATATAACAGCTTCAAAATTCGAATATTCAGTAACATTCAATGATCCTTAGTCACATAATGAGATTACAATGGAATACATACAATACGTAAGTAAAATATGAGTAAGTTGGTTGTGGAGTGTTATTACCACAGAGTGACTACGCTGGAAAAACATGTGATTACTATTTATAAATTAATATAAATATCGTTGGTGATAAAATATGTTTATGCTGAAAAACTGCACATTTATGGGAAGTAGGTTGTATTGTGTATCTGTCTACCAGGGGTCAAGTTCAACGGTGATAATGTAGTCATAAATTTAGTGCCAGGAAAACAGGCAATTAAACATCAGGCTAACATATTGTATCAGGCTGAAATTTGTAACGTTAATGTAGCGATGTATGTTTGAAAAAAATCGTTATTGTGCAACTTTAGGATTACTTGAAATTTAGTAAACCATTACTGCAGCATTAACAAACTTATAAGGAAAGGTATTGAGGTGCCGGTGCCCCCTCCCCCCCCCCCCCACCGAGCCCCCGATTTCCTTCATTTTGGGATATGTTATTCTTCATCAACATCTAAACGATAAGTATGTTTTGTTATCTGCGGAAAATAGTCTGAAGGGGCGAAATCAATCCCCAGAGTTGGGCATTCCCAGTGGTAGTTTTTCAGTTTCGCATGCTTTCAGCTGAGATGTTTAAACTAAACCAATTGGATGGTGATTCTCATGGCGAATAATGAAAAATGCATTTTGTCCGATTACCATGGGGTTAAATGGTCAAAAATCGCAGGGGTTGAAAGTAACAAATTATTTATAACTAAGAAACTATTGCTTGTATTTGCATGCAATCAATTGCATGACATATTCCAAAATAAACAAAATCGGGGGGAAGGGGGGGGGGGGGGGGCACATCTCAATACCTTTCCTTGTCAAATTTTGTAAATTAAATTTCTACTGGTATTCGAGAGATGCAAAATAATAATTTTTGTTTCGACGTTTCGATACGTTAACGTTATTAAATTCAGCCCTGTCATATGGTGCCGTCTTTATTACTTGAATTGTATTATTCAACCCTCGCGGAAAAAACCCAACTTGGGTTCAATTCGCACCACTAACTTTTTTCTTATGGGAAATTAGCATTATCTATGAGTTGGGGGTACGAACTTACACCCAAGTTGAGCTTTTTTTCCGTGAGGTAAGTAATAGAAATTGAGTAACACAAGCCAGATGCATTGTTGTTATTAAATATTTTTGTTTTATACCTATATACGAGTTATAAATAAATTTGGTTTAATTGATAAATCAACTAAATAAGTTTCAATTTTATTGTTCATGCGTTAGTTATGCTCGTAAACAATTTTATAATGTAATTAGGTCGTTGAGTGAAAAATTCCGTTAGGTCCGTCAGATAGAATGACAAAACATAATCGTACATATTTTTTCCTTTTTCCATCAATGTTTAATAACAAATATATAGTAAGTTGAATTTGCGTGACGTCATAATGTTCACATTCTAGTATAACTACATCTGTGCACATTGTGACGTCACGCGTCAATTTCGAACTGCTATATCTTGATTAATAAACATTGAATTGAAAAAAGAAAAAATACGTGTCAGTTCTTTTTCGACGTTTCATCTGACGGACCTAATGGAATTTTTGATTCAAAGACCTAATTTCCGGCTATCTAGTCCAGTGAAGGATATGACCATGGTTTTGACCAACCAAGAAAAGAGTTTATTTGTAAAATTATCTCAGCGAGACTACAATAACAGCAGAACGAAACAACCGAAGATATGGTCATTTGATTACTGTATCTATGAGTAGCAGCGTGTTGGTGTAAAATGAATCAAGTTCATTTAGTCTTGTGAAATATATCTGTATACAGATACAATGGGTTCGAAAGATGATACCCCTGTCATGGCGCGTGCATATTTGTCTTTAGTCAACTAATTTTTTGTAACACTTTGTTATCGACCGATTGCAGCTATACTACCAATGCAGACAATATACGTGCTTTTGATTTTGTTTCAAAAACTTTGTTAACCCATTAAACAATTTAGGAAGCCTACAAATATTAAGAATTCCAATTGAATTTCTTATTATTGTATGTTCAAATCTAAGGTGAACAAATTCGTTTCCTGGATTTGAACTGTTTGAATAAATAAACAGATGAAGTTTAGAAAAATGACTTTAATTCCAATTATTATATGTTTCCTCTGATGAAAATAATTACATGAGTTTTTGAACTCAGATTTCGTAACAATTGGTATTTTTTCGTAGATTTTCGCATTTCTTCGTAGATTATAATTTTAATTCAAAGAATTATTTTCACCAGGGTTCCTGGTTTAATAAAATAATATATGTTAGTTTTTTTCATAATCCTCAGCTGTTGGGATAAGACGAGTTGAAAGTATACGGCAGATTCTATAAATCCCCTAAGATCGTAATCACAATCAGAAAATGAGAAGATCAGTTATCGGACGTAGCTCCGAATTTTGCGAGGAACTTGACTTGTCTGCAATAAGTTTTCCTTGTGAGAGAGATGCGACATCTAGCGGTGGCTCAAAAATAGTATTTTATACTTTCTCATATATATTCGTAACCTTATCGAACTAAATTGAATTCTAAAATTGTCAATCATCACAAATTTCGTAAAAATTCGTACTCTTTTAATGAGAATTCATAGAGTTTACAAAAAATTGTGCTTTTCAGCATTTCGAATTTCGAGCTCAGATTTTCGTAGATCGATGTAGTTTTGGTTTGTTTAATCGAAAGAAACTATTCCGTTCAACTACGGTGGTAGTTTCTCATAGTTTTTTGTTTTATTTTCTCGAAATGTATGCGGAACTATTTCTCATGTTTTCATTTGTTAATTTTCATAGATATTTATGAATAATCGTAGTTTTCTTTGAAAATACTACAAAAAAACTATGATTTTCGATAACGTTTTACAATTTGCCTTTTTTCTAGTTTGTCATAGAAATCATCTTCACCAGCTTCACTGCTTATATAGTAAAAGTCTAAGTATAATACGACTTTATATTTAAAAATTAGTAATCTATGCGGAATAATGGAATGAAGAAAATATATTGCTTTTGTACGATCGTCACGGTCACTGCACATTAAAATGAAGGCTGGTTTCGAAAAAACAGCGTATTAGCTCATCAGTCTCTTCTTTTAATTAGCGGTCACTTTTGGATCTCCTACATGCGATTGTAAGAGTGCATCTGGAGATGCAGATGACTCGGAGTGTTCGCAGGGTTATCAGGCTGGTATCTTGTAATATAAAAAGGAAACGCACTGCAATTGCGAATTAGTCTTTCACCATGAGACAACCATTGCTGCTCGTCGCAGGTAAGTAAAAAAGCAAAGGCAAACCCGTTTTCTTCATCTGATGGTTTATATACACTCGTTTCTTTAACTAAAAACAACTCACGAACATTTTTCGTCACGATTCTTTTCAAATGTTGCCTTAATGTTGATATGCACTCACGATGGAGTTTCACTATTTCCGACCACTGAACTCAGTGAAATTAAACATATTTTGGGTTTCTGTAGGTCTGCTTGCCTGTTTCGCATTGGCGAGGGCGCTACCAGGTTAGTACATGATGCAGTTACCTGTGGGTCTTGCAAACGCAACGGTGTAACGGGCTTACCGATCTTATTTTCTATTCACAGGTCTTTTCCCTCGAGACCAAGTCACAACGTACAAGTACTATGCGGATGTAAAAGCAGGAAATATTGAACCCGTTCCTTATGCTTCTCAATTCGTAATTGGCGGTGTCATGCATGTGACACCTCATCTCAGTGATCCGAGTCTGAAGAATGCCTTTCACATTACTCTCAATGTTACACACGGTGTTCGAAATGGCGAGATTCAACATTTCGAAAAAATTACGGATCATATGCTTCCTGTTCCCGATGTCGCCGAAGTGATCAACGATCCCTTTATCGTCATTTTTGATGACGACGGCAAGGTGGGTCAAGAATTCAGAGAAATAATTTTCAAACTTATTTTCATTATCTACTTCTGCGATCCTTGAAATTATTTGAAAATAACTGTGTTTTAATTCAAGGTGAAAGGCTTGATGGTGCATGAGCAGGAAGCTGGATGGTCTCGAAATATGAAGCAATCGATTGCTTCCATGCTTCAGTTGGACCTTTCCTCGATGCATCTTGAAATGCCCATAAAGTCGCATGGTTTTCTTACCAGAGAGGTAGGTAACAGTTGAGGGGAACATTCGTTCTCGATATAATGTTCTCTTTGGTTGTTACTACCAGAATTCCATATACGGCCAGTGTGCCGTTGCCTACGATGTCCACCGTACACTGGACCTTGAAGAGGGACACTTCACTGTGACAAAAATGATGAATCCATTGAATTGTAAGAAGTTTGATCAACATACCTTTAATTCCAAGGAGTCTACAGAGAGCTGTTTGATCGATGACGAGGTAAGACGGAAATCATTACTACAGAGACTACGAGCACCGATATAGTTCGATCGGGAAAAATACTTCAATAAACGAAAAATTAAAACTGACATTTTATGCCGTGAATATTTGGTGAAACGTACCCAAAATAATTTTTATCTTCTCAGGATGCAATGTCTGCTGCTAGTCGAAGGGTCTTTCATATAAAACATACCGGAAAAGATCTTCTGATTAAGACGTTGGTTGCCCACGGAGTCCTTAATTATTTCCCATGGAAGGCTCAAACCGAAGCTCACTATATTCTTGCAAAGTAATTAAGGGTGTCATGAAATCACGAGTGACTTTATCTTCAGATGATATTTGTATATAAAGATGATTTTTTGGTATCACTTACAGCCAATCGATGGAATTGATGTCCTTGGTTCCATTCGAAAATAATTTGGTACCCAAGCTGAACGTGACAGGAATGGTATTGCTGAACGATATTGAGTTCAAAAGATCACACCATGGCTATGCTCTTCGTGCCGGTTTGGATCTTACCCACGGACGTCACGTCGTTAATCTTGATGATGTGGCTACGCAACTAATGAAGATGCTGGGGGAAGCTGTTGACTACATGACTGAAAATAATTTGGATATGACATCGCCGGAAATAAAACACGGGCAGACAATAAACCGCATTTTAAACACAATAAGTTACATGGATCTTGCGTCTCTCGAACATGTTTTCAACAATATTGCAGCAGATTCCTCTACTAAAGAAGACAAAGTTAGGTACGTACTCTCAATGAAATAGCATTTGACCTTTGTTTTTGCAAGTTGAGTACACCATTAATTTTCATAGGATATTACTAGAGTAGTATATTGAATGCAGCAGCAATAAATGCAAGGTATTCTTTGGACGAAATAGTAGTAGTTATAAGATGAAGTTCAATTTTCAATGTTTCAACAGGACAGTATTCCTGCATATGATCGTTCATGCAGGAACTGATGCAACATGCTTACTTACGCGAAACTTGATACGAAAACACAAGGTCACACCTCAAATGGCCATTTTCATGTTGAGTAAACTACCGTACAATATTCGTGTGCCTACGGAAACGTTGTTGGTAGAAATGGAGAGTCTGATCACCCTGGCGGACCCTGGTGAAGCCTCGGACAAGTCACTGGGAATCCATAGGACTGGTATTCTCTGTTTCGCTACTATGATTTACCAGACTTACAAGCACGCAGAGAAGTACCATCGCAGCATGGATCCGGATCTTGTTAAGCGTTATGTCAAGCACTATTACGACCACGTGATAAGTAAGTATGGAGAAGCAAACGAATTCCAGTATCAAGAGACTCAATAATAATTAAATAAATAAAAAATATTACAGGTGAGCCTACCTACGAAATGAAAATGGTCTATTTGCACGCCTTGAGAAATATTAGAATTGGTGGCGCACGGGAGGTTTTAGAACCAATCATTCGCGGTGATTTAATGATATCCGAAAGGCCTGACCATCTTAGATTTCATGCAATGATAGTCAATTTGGAGTCATCAGATGACGTTGAGTATATTCATAATCTCTATTGGCCAATTTTGACGAACACGAAATTACCTGTGGAGTTGAGGGTTTGTGCGTACACCATTCTGATCAAACAACCACCCCGTATGGAAAGGCTGATGAATCTTTACTGGTTCATGGTCTATGAAAAGAACGAGCATTTGTACAATTTTCACTACACGACTATGAAGAGTTTGTCAAATACAATGAATCCTTGCATGGCACCTATGAAGGAAATGGCTCGCAAACTTTTACGATTCATTAGAGTAAGACCAGTCTCTGGCATACTTACCGGTTCTTGGACTGTTGACTTTGAGAACAGAAAGTTGGGTTTTGGGGAATCTTTCAACCTAATGATGACTGCTGACGAACATACTGGATATCCATCTTCTGCTGTAATTGAATATAAAACGCTTAACCATCGCAGGCCTGTGAGCCATCGAACGGTACGTATTGTCGATCTTTGAGTTTTGAAGATTCTTTTTTTGTCTCCAGCATGATAATGAATCATTTTTGTTGTGATCTAGTTGTGGCTCCGGGTTGAAGGTGTTGATGATGTGATTGCGAACATGATCTGGGGCAGTGCTATGGACAAACCGTTTATTCATATAGAAGAGATACACAATGTGTTGAACATGGCAAACAAAGACATGCCGCAGAAGAAGCCAGTACACGTCGAAATAGCTGTAATGATTCAGGACCGTACTATATACACCTGTCACTTTGATGCCAAAGAGTTAACGAACATGCAAAATACCATAAGAAGACTGATGTCTGAACCTAATGATTTATCATTTGCCAAAATGCACACCGAATTTGATGAACTATACGTTCAGCATGTGCCAAATGACCTTGGATTGCCAACTGTTTTTCACACTCAAATTCCCAGCGTGCAGATAATGAATGGAAAGGTTGAAATCGGTAATGTTACCGAATCACCGTTAAACGTGAAAATTGAATCTTCCATAAGACATTGGCGGCATGGATATTACTCAATGGAAGTCTACAATCCAATTATTGATACATGGCATGCAATTCGACGAGTATCGGCATTTGATACCAGTCTACCCATTGCAGTGAACATCGGCTATAACAAAGAAGCCAAAAATATTAAAATAAGTTTGCCTAGACTGCCTCTTACAGAATATTCCGTCTCTGGAATACGGTCACATGCCAAGAACTATGTGATGGTGATTGGAGCTGAAGAAGGCGTGCTCGAGCGGCATTGTCCAATGTGTCACCCTGCCGAGCTGATTACCAGGGGTCTGAAGCATAAGAAAAACATAAGCCTAGTGAACGTTGACTCTAAAGATACAGGACTACATTTCAGCATGCACCAGTATGACTGCGAGCGAATTATTCGTCCAGGATCGAGATTTGATATGGTCTCTGAAATCTTTAGCAAGGAAAACAAAAACACAATGTGAGTTACATATTGCAACTTCACATTGGCCTTGACACTTCCGAATCCAAGCTTCAGTAACTATTCTATGTCCATTTAGGGATAATTCGCTGCTTCTGGGAGTTATGACTCTCCGAGAATACTATCTCTATGGACTCATCAATCCCGAGCTTGGAACTTGCGGGTATCTTGCTAAACTGGAACCGAGTATCGTCTACCCAACTTCTGTGGTAAGCACTTCATTGGGAATTACAGTCACTGTCTTGTGAAAACAAATCCAAAATTTCATCATCCCAAACGCAATTACCGAGTACTTACTTTCAGGTTGATATGAACATGCGCGTAAACTTTGAAGAAGCTACACAGAAAACGTTGAACTTATTCCCTGGGGTAAAGATGGATCTCCGTGGAACCCTAGAAGCTAAGACTGTGTCGACGAATGTTCCGTTATGTTCTTGGTCTATAAACGCTAACGCTGCTACCACGCAAGGGCACGTTAATAATCAGTTACGAATTCAAATGACAAGGACTATACCAGGACAAAAAGATCTCAAGGTATACGCAGTAATGTTTAAGTTTGGTGAGGATTTTTTGCCCATCCCTTATAAATCGGTACTCGCTAGTGCCGATACACGTTTCTGGTTTAAAGTGACAACGAGTGACACTACCTCGTACTTTTTGGATCTTGTCAAACATTCTGCAGCAGAGTAGTACTCTTGATATTGCGTGAAATTCGTAAACCAATTCACTTCGATTATATTTCATCGTTACTTACACTTTACGTACAGTACTTGAACCAATATTCATATTTGTATCATGTAACAATATCTTCATCAACGTTATTAAAGCCATATTGATCGTTAACGCAGGATATTATTTACACCTTGAAACAGTTTGCACTAACTATGCATTTTGCATCGGAATCAGAGTTTGTTGGACATTCAATTTAAAGGGTTTCCGATATTTTTTTAAACCAGACCAATCCAAATTTATTTATGCATATTCACTCAATATTCGAACCAATGATCTACCGATGTAAGTAACTACAATATAGAATGTTACAGATTTGCATCGATGGCCACAAAATTTATTCAGGATCAAATGTTGACTTCTTGGATCGAAATCTGACCATAAAACAAGAAACGATTGGTAAACTGATGATGAATATGGGGGAAACGGAGGATTCTGCGTCGACAATGTGTGTCCGTGATGACGCATCGGTAATTATAAATATGAAGGGTGAGATGTCGAGCGAACAAATCGAAGCGCTGAAGGATGCAAGTATTAACGGAAAATGCCAGAAGGATATCGAAAATCCTGTTTACCTGTATGCCGAAAGTTTCATGATACCAAGGACACGCGACTGTTTAGATGAGGCCATTCTCCACTCCTATCTCCGAAAATACTCGTACACTGTGCAATACAAGAATGTAAGCTGGGAGTTGAACTTAATATGGTTTTCGGTTTATCCACAGTATAGCTAGATCGAAAAATGACATCCAAATTAATTACTTGTTTTACAGATACCTGAGCACCTTAAGAGCATGATTTACTGGATGGACGATGTGATCAACGTGAATCTGTGGCCGTACGCAACACAACATCCTGCCCATACAGAAGCTGGCATAATAAAGATAGCCGCGGAATTTCCTCTGGGTGACGAAGGTATGAATTTGGATGTACGCACTCCCATGCACGAAAAAAGGTACACCGCTGTTCCTGTAGGTGACACTAGCAGGTGGATCGAGATGTTGGATAACACTCGTTTCTCCCAAGATTTACTGGTCAGATTGCGAAACAATAATATCAGTAAGTTCAGTTTGTTGGTTTACACTCTTAATCGTGGTTAGTGATTCGCTGTAAACTTGGAATCCTCGTGTTTTTGTAGAATTCTGTACCATTTATCCTGAGGTTTTGATAAACACGGATGGTGGGATCATGCCCTTCGTCCTTCCTAGTAAATGGACTTTGCTCACTGGCGATTCTGAAAGACACATGTTTTCGGTGTTTGTCAAGCGAATTGAGCCTCTAAGAAAGATGGGTCTATTGATGAGTGTCGCCAATCATACAGTAGAAGTTATTCCTAGCGATACCATTCCTACAGTTACTGTTGATGGCGAGGTGATCGACCATGAAAATGGCCTTTCTGTTCTGGAAGGCGACGCTCATTATATTTTACGGTGAATATAAACGTCTAATGAAACTGACTGCAACTTTTGAGTGACACTCCGTTATCTAATTCTGACAATTTCAGGGTGCTTTGGAGTCAAGATCGTTTGATCATTCAAACTAAACATAATGCATTCGACCTCGAATGGACTGAAAGATCTGTCGCTTTAGCTATGAGCACTGCATTGCAAGGAAGAGTGACGGGGCTTTGTGGCCATCTAGATGGTACACATGTGGATCGTATGACGAAAGTATACACATTTGAAAATTGAATGTTTCAGAATTTCTTCAGAGAAACATCGTAGTAAAGTAGATAATTCCAACACGAGTATCTACGTTAGCTATCCTTCTACCTATAGTCAAATGAAATGTCAAACATGATGAAATATATCAACGATTGTAAACGACGTATAATGACATACTTTCATATAATAATAAAAAGCTGTAATTTTTTCTGAGATGTTTTTTCTATGTGTAATTTCCTGATGAATTACATACAGTCTAAGACTGTGTTTTGTTATTTGAGTGGATGTTTTCCATTGCGATACTTCAAAGAATGTACGATAATAAAAGAAAAGAGAAGACTTCTTCAAATACTTTTTTTTTATGCAACTGACCATCTTAAGATATCTCGGCTATTTTAAAGTGACTTGTATCAGGTCGTTACGAAATATACCAAGTATGCATTATACGTAAAATTTTAAGAACAAGGCGAGAAACATAATTAAACGATCGAACAAGCTTACCTGAAGCGAAATCCGATCGTAATTATGTAACAGCCTTGTTCGGCGAGATTACAGTCTACCCCGATTTGAAAAATAATTGAAAATACTTTTTCCCAACGCAATATCATTTCAGCGATTTTAAGCGATTTATCTAAAATGTATGAAATGCACCGGGCATAGGGGGAGGGGAAACAAATTACTGGAGAAAATTCGAATACGGCACTCATCATGATTAATTTCACCGATGAAACCCCGAATTAATTGCACTGATTACACATGGTACTAAAGCAATTAAATTAAATGATAATCGCGACCTTAAGTCGCATGATGTTGAAATTGGTCAAACGAGATGAACTTTTCCCTAACAACAGCTATCTCGCAAATTTCATTACTTGCTAACCTATATAGTTTTGTTTATCAATCACGAAAGAAAAATATTCGGAGTTCGTAACGGGTGCGTAGATCTGTAATTTGTCCATGTATGATGAGTAACGTTTTATGTACGAGTGAAAATAGTTATGTAACAAAATTATTAACATGGTTACAAGATTTGATTATTATTACCACTTGGCGGACGATAAGTCATTCATATGTAGCATATCTACCACTTTTTGTGCTCCAACGGTCAACGGTTGACAAACAATCCAAAACTTGTGGAAAATCCTGATGTATTGAATGTTTCTTATTAAAATGACAGAAAATATTTCTAGTCTAGTTCGATAAATTTCAATGAAGGTATGTCCAATGGATCTATAATGTTTTGAAACCCAACGAAAAATTCAACAATTGTCTGATCTGAACACCGACAAATAATTTGCTGAAAGTCTAATTTTCACCAATTGAAGAATATTCAGCAAGTTGTCGCGACACTGATTAATCAACTACAAAATTCTGTTCCGTCGCTATTCGAATGAATGCATACGAAAATGTCTATGGTGGCTAAGAATCACACGTGTTGGAACTGCTAATTGCATACTCACACCCATCGACGGGAGATATGGTTGTATCGAATGCCGATGACTTGTAGAGATGTCATTAAGGTTATCGACAAATATGTCTCGCCAATCGCGAGTTGATGTGGATTCACGGCAAACTTTGCTGATTACTATATATAGAGTCGAATAGGAGGGCGAAAAATGTCAGTCCCTCATCATGGGGCACTTGCTGCAACTGGTCATTGGTAAGTAAGAAGATTATACTTCTTAATTCTTAGCCTGTGTGAAATCTTCGTTAGAATAATTTGAGAATAACTTTCATCCTGAATGGTATTACTTGGGATTATAGAATTATCTTTAAAACTCTTCATTATATAGAAATTTAAACGCGATATAAGCTGGTTGATCTTGCATACTGTTTTACTGTTGGGGGACGCTTGCATAAAATTCCATCACCGATAACGTATTTTATGTTTTAGGGCTATTTACCTGCCTTAGCTTCACAAACGCGTTACCAGGTAAGCAATCAGATCTGCGAGAAGTATCTCGGCGCATTGCTTTCAATGACTAAATTAAGTTGTTGCAATATTTCGTTTTGAATAGCACTATTCCCGAAGGGCAAGATCACGACTTACAGGTACTATGCGGACGTCAAAGCGGGTACTTTTGAATCGACGCCCTTTGCTTCGCAATTCGCGATCGCTGGTTTTCTGCATGTGACACCTGAGGTTGGCGATAAGAGCCTGAAGAATGCCTTTTACATGAGTCTCAATGTTACTCATGGTATCCGAAATGGTGCCATAAGTCATTCCGACAAAATCGAAAATAATTTCCTCCCTCTTCCCGACATTGCTGGAGTTCTGAACGATCCCTTTATCGTTGTCTTCGACGACAATGGCAAGGTACATAAGAATTAAACCGCTGGTCTCCCAAATTTGTACTTTCAAATGTCATCTTAAGGTGAAATTAAGACTTGAAATTATCCATTTTAACCATTAGTTTTGAAAGTCTTTAATCTTTTTAATCCTAGGTGAAAAATCTCTTGGTGAATGAGCATGAGGCCGGATGGTCTGTAAATATGAAAAAATCAATCGTTTCCATACTCCAGTTGGACGTATCGGCCATGAAACTTGAGACGCCCATTAAATCGCACCTTTTTGTAACTCGCGAGGTAGGTTATAACTATTACTCCCGTAATAATCTCTCAACGTATCTTCACGATTGAATACTTACTTTGTATTATCTTTACCAGAATACTGTGTATGGTGAGTGTTCCGTTACCTACAATCTCAAAGGAGCGAAAATGCTCGGAGAGAAGCATTTCACTGTAACAAAAAACATGGATCCGATGAGTTGCACCAAATTTGATCAAGACACCTTTGATTCTCAGGAATTTCAAGGTTGCCTTATTCCGGTAGAGGTAATAAAACGCTAGTTGGGTACCCAGGTGACAAATTCTACATTGACTTGTAAACCTACGGAATCGCAAGTATAATTTTGATTTTTTTGTTCTTTGTAGGAAGATGTGAATGCTGTTAGTCGAAGAGTCTTTCAGATTGAAAATAACGGCGATCACCTTCTTATTAAAACTGTGCACGCCCATGGAGTCTTGAACTATTTCCCATGGAGAACTGAATCTGAGGCTCATTACATTCTTGTTAAGTAAGAGATTTCGCTTTCTTGAATATTGTCACTTCGTGTTACTACTACGTGTAGCTATTTGTTCATTATACTTCCATTCTTTACAGTCAGACTATCGATCTTGAATCAGTTGAGTCACTGGACAGTATTTCCTTGGCTAAATTTGACATACAAACAGCAATAACTGTGAGTGACATAGCATTCGAAAAGTCACGAAGTACTTACGCCGTTGATGCCGGTATAGACCATACCTACGGACGTCATGTTGTCAATCTCGAGATTTTGGTGACAAAGTTGATAAAATTGCTTGAAGAAGCTGCTGACTATATGTTGAAAAATAATGTTGAAATAGTGTCACCCGAAGCGGAGCACGGTCAAAAAATGAACCACATTTTAGATGTGATAACTTTAATGGACGTCCCATCACTTGAAGAAGTTTTAAAAAATATCGCTGGTGGAGGTTTCGAGAGGAACGAGACTATTACGTAAGTGTTTTTAATGCAGTTGTTATTTTATCGAAAAATGACTGTCATAATAATTAATTTAATTTAGAAAGCTCTTTCTACACGTGGTTCCTTACGCTGGGACTAATGCTACTACTTTATTCACTCGAAACAACATCCGTAATGGCAAAATCGAAGAAATGATTGCTCTTTCCATGCTGAGCAAGCTGGCAAACTATATCCGTTTCCCGACGGAGGAGTTGTTGGTCGAAATGGAAGACCTTATGAGTTTGGGATCTGAGGTACCATTGGACGTCCGTAAAGCTGGAATCCTCACCTTCGCAACTATGATTTACAAAACGCACAAGCATCAGAAATACTATCATACTCTAAATCCGGCACTGGTCAGCAAATATGTGAATCACTATTTCGATCATGTTATGAGTGAGTATCGTGTAAGTCTAATGTAATGAGTACTGCTTTAGGTTTGCAGTCTGATCATGTGCAGTCCCTATGGTTTACTGAAACAAAGAGATAGATTGAACCTGTTTAAATTAGGACACTGTATCAAAATTGCTTAACAGGTGAAACGTCGTTCGATATGAAGTTGGTCTACATTTATGGTATGAGGAATATTCAGATTGGCGACGTACACAAACTTTTAGAACCAATTGTACGCGGTGACTTGAAGGTCTCCAAGAAGCCGGAGTACATTCGTTTCCATGCAATTATGGTCTTCTGGAGAGCCCCTCTTGCGACAGAATACATCGATGACCTCTTTTGGCCCCTTATGGCCGATACCGAGTTAATGTTGAGCATCAGAATTTGGGCATATAATATTCTGCTTGAGAAATCACACCGAATAGACCGTTTGATGCAGCTGTATTGGTTCATGACCGAGGAGAAAAATGAACATTTATATAATCATTATTACACAACCATAAAGAGTTTAGCACATTCAGCCAATCCTTGTTTGATACCTGTAAAGGAAAAGGCAGCCCAGATCCTGCGCGTCATCACTGTACGAGAAAATTCTGACACTCTGACCGGTTTCAGCGAAATCGATTATGAAAATAAGAAGTTTGGATTTGGAGAGGCTGCCAAGGTTTTCATTGCTTACGGTGAAGAGAACGGCGCGCCTACTGCCGCCTTCATTGAGTATGATATAATAAAAAGACGCAAACCTATCAACGCTGTGTCGGTAAGTGTCTACCAAATAATCAGCTTCGCAAAACCATGCTTGTTTGTTAGTTAAATTATGTGTAGAACAATATTCTTATAAATGCAGGTTTGGATTCGCGTAGAGGGTTTCGAATTTGATATTGTCAATGACATTATGGATAATGATTTAAAAGAACCGCATTTGCATACGGAAAAAATAGAAGCCCTGTTAAAAAGGGCCAGCCAAGACATGCGTCGTAATAAACCGATCCATATCGAAGTAATGGTCATGGTTCAGGGACGCACAGTATTAGTCCGATACTACGATGAAGATACGTTTTCAGGAAAACCAGAGTTAACGCATTTGATCAGAATGGCACAAGATATGAAACTTGGTTTGCAAGATATTACCTTTGATGAGCTTTATGCCATGCAGGTGCCGAATGATCTTGGCCTGCCAACTCTTTTTTACAACAAAGTTCCACACGTCATGGCATTACAAGGAAAAGTCACAGGATTCGAAGATTCTGCTCTGATTGCCATGAAAATAGAAGCTGTGCTACGGGACTGGCGCGATGGCTATTATTCCATGGAAGTCTACAATCCAATTATTGACACTTGGCATGCTGTTCGACGAGTATCAGCCTTCGAGGTCAGTCTACCATTCGCGATGAGCATTGGGTTGAACTTGAAAACTGCAAGCCTGAAGCTGATTTTCCCCAGGCTGCCCTTAACCCAATATTCCGTTACTGGTGTGCGATTAGACATAAGAAATTACGTACTTGTTATGGATGCAGAACAAGGCATACTCCACCAGCATTGTCCAAGTTGTCACCCTATCGAGCTTGTTTCCAAGGGTTCAAGCTACCGAAAAAATACAACACTACTCAATTACGACTCGAAAGATACGGGACTGAGTTTCAGTGTTAACGAATATAATTGCGAGAGAGACGTCGCACCAGGCTATCAGTTTAAACTATTGACAGACATGTTGGATGATTCCCAAGAAAATTTCAGGTAAGTTTCATTTGTCTTTCACACAATCTTAGTTTTTTCAATTACTAACATCATTACTACCTCTGATATTGCTTCAGGTACGATGATGGAATATTTGTCCTTGCCACACTACGAGAATACTACCTTTACACACTTAACTATCCCGAACGGGGGATGTGTGGATACATTATGAAAGTGGAACCCAGCGCTGTTTATCCTACCTCCGAAGTTAGTAAATTATCTGACCAATCAAATTCAATTCCTTTTCCGCATCTTGATAAGATCGACGGTAGAGCGATCAATTTTTTCTGAAACATGTATAATGGAGTACTTCTTTTAGTTCACAGTTAGCATGCACTTCGACCATGACATACCAATCTCGAAAAAGTTGAGCTTGTTCCCTGCTGAAAAGTATCGTTTTGATGCAACGTTTGAAACCACAGCAGCTATAACGAAAGCCCCTCGTCAGACGTGGACTGTAAAGGGCCAGTTCAGTTCGCCCGAAGGGCACGTCAACGATCATCTGCGACTCCACGTGACGAGAATTATACCGGGGCAAAAGAACCTCAAGGTATGCGCAGTATGACTATTTCGAGTTTTTTTTTTTTTAATTTTGATGACAACAAATTAATAATTTCAGATTTGCCTGGATAATTACAACAGCTATCCGACAACACAAATCGATCCTTTCGATCAGATTCAGTTCACGAAGCAAAAGTCGTATACAAACTTGACGTTGTTCGTTGGAGAAACCGAGGACGATGCCTGTGTCGATGATGGGATATCAGTTATGATTACCGGAAAAGCTCAGCTCTCAGACGAACAAAGGGAAGGGTACAAAAACGCCAAGGATTATGGGTTATGCCAAAAAGATGTTGATAACCCTTCATATCTTTACGCTGAGACTTCGATAATTCCCAGAACACCAAATTGTTTGAGTGAAACAATTCAACGTACAACACTACGAAAATACATTTATTCGATCTCCTACGCGAATGTAAGTTGGAAGCTAATGTTGAAATTTAAATTAATGGTAAATTGTCATCACCATCAAGTTGTCTATAATGTTTTCATTCTAGATTTCGGGTGAATTTTTGTCTGGGATGTATTTGTTCCTTGACTACCTGCGGCTCGATTCATTACAATACCTTACATACGACATCTCGCGTAAATCACTACCAGGACATATAGAGGTTTCAATGGAATATTCTATGAACGACAAATTCCTCAATTTAACCATACTTAACCCAACATACGGAGAGATCTATACCGGTATTGAGGGAAATGACGATGAAGGTTGGACCTATCTGATGGAGAATACATTGTTTTCTTCGTCTTTCCTTGATGATATAAGAGAGAAAAACTTGAGTAAGTAAATATTAGATATACGTATAAATGATTGATGAATCGCACGTTATTTGAGAAACTTTTGATGCAATAACAACTGAGCTCTAAAATTTTTCTTCTTTCTTACCAATAGAATTCTGTACTATTTATCCTGATGTTTTGCTGGATGCTGATGGTGGCGTTCACAAGATCGTCGTTCCTGGCGAATGGACTCTGCTAACCGGCGATCACGTAGATCATTTATTTGCTGTATTCGTAAAGTCTATCGAACCTAAAAAGCTTGGTATGATGATGAGCATCGCCAACCACACGATAGAAGCCATTCCTTCTTCCTCTGGTCCTAAAGTGATTGTTGATGGTCTGGTGATTGATCACGAAAACGGCGTAATCGTTCCTGAGGACGAGGACTATGTGCTGCGGTAAGTTACCAAGCGGTAAAACGAAATCTGGTGAACGAAACTCCATGGAAATCACCATGGCTCATTTGGTTATACGCGTATTCTCACAAGCGTATTCGTTATCGAAATTATAGGACCGCTTGGCACTACAACCGTTTGCTGATTGAGACAACCTATGCCGAATTCACTGTCGAATGGACCGGAATATCAGTTATGTTGATGATGGAAAAAGACCTTCAGGGAAAAGTGATGGGTCTCTGTGGACATTTGGATGGAAAGCATAAGTATCACATGGCAAAAGTGTACACCCTCGATGCCTAAAGTTAAATCGAAAAGTCGGAAAAAAATTCCCGCGAAAGTAGAGTTCTACAACCGAAAAATCACGCATTTCAACTGAATAAACGGATGTTTTAAATGTTTCCAGTAATTTATAGTTAAACTTATATCTTATTCATAAGTAATGCGAATTTGGTATGTATATCAATAGTTTTAAGTCGTACTGTATGAAATTATTTATGATAAGCGAATAAATTTGATGGTTTTTAATGTACAAGCTGCGCTTTATTATTTTGATGTACCAATAATATTTTCCTTACCTAAGTATGAGATGCCCCGTAACTCAGTGCCGCCATTCTTTAAAGTGGAAATTCATGTTGGGTCCGACGTTCGCAAAGGTATCACAATATGGTGTCAAAGTCTAACAGATTAGTACGCTGTTTTTCTTGATTATTGCGCATATAATTTATGTAGGATGAGATTAGATCGTCCATTTTATATCCTAACGCCGTTTCACAGAGCAGTTTTGAGCCTTTCATAAAGTTTCCGATAGCCATGTGGAAGTAAGTATTTCCAGACGACCAATTAGACAGTTCTGTGAACGGATATACAGCCAAGATATCCTTTGACTGAGGATGTATTACGTTTACACCCGATTTGTTTATAGCAATAATAACGAACTGGGGGAAATTTGGTTCCGTTGTTTGCTTGACTTCAAAGAACGCCGATCCAAAAGTGGGCCACTCGTAAATGATTTGCAGGAATTGTATCTTAGCATCGTCTGCACTCATACCTGCAATTTTAAGTCCACTTGATTATAACAACCGTTTTTACAATGTCTGTAAAGTCAGGACTACCAGATTCACATTCAGCATTTCTACATCTAATCACATTTTCTATCAAAGAAAAATACGCATTATCGTACCTGACTGTTGACTGTAACTTGTAACGATGTACTTCTTCCAATCACTTGGACTGAGCAGCTTCAGAAGGTCACAAGGAATGTATTCTCGAAGTTTTTGCCTAAAACATCATATTGAGGTAGTGATCAAACCGCATCTAATTTGAATTTTTTCACCGGAAATAAAGCTTACGAGATTTCTTGAAGTTCCGTCCGGCTATCGCCATACTTGCTTCTGTAGATGAGCGCGGCAAGTTTAATAGCGTCAAGTTTGTCGCACTTGTGGTAGCCTCTTAATAGCTTCGGCATCTCCTGGTGATAGTAGAAAATGGTATCTGCGTTTCTGTCTCGGCCTGGTACAGCGTTTGTCCAGAGCTTCTTCATGAAGAATATTTGATACTGAACTTGTATCGGTGCCGTAGATCGCGAGGGTCTTGACTGTTTCATCCACTCAGTCAACTCATGGACAAAATCGAAGAAGAAGTAGTTTTCCGGCACAGAAAAGACCTTGTCCGTAATCTTGACGATCAGACTGAAACCGTCGCTACTCTTCAATTTCAATCTGTCAGCAATATCATTGCAGATGTCTATTGCCCTGGTAGAGGAGTGAACCTGAAGATACATTTTTTTATGAGTCTCATGATCGTGTAAGGCGTCAATTATATATTCAAGCATTACAACACAAGGACAGGTTCTGTAGGAGAAGAAGAAAAAATTATCAAACCTCGAAGGCCTCGTCGCTATCATCAGGGAAGTACACCTTGTGGAATATGTGCATACTCTTAAATCGGATTGCTTCCACTTCCAAAAGGTATGGTGGGTATTTTCTATTTCCGCTCTTCATTGTCCTGTTTATCCTGTTAAGACATTCGGCAGCCATTGGATTCTTTTGAGAGGATAAGAATTGAGTGAGTTCCCTGTGAACCGGGCCACTGCAAGTCATGACTCCAGTAGCCAGCCACATTAGTTCCCAGCCACGTTCTTCACTAAGCCGTATACGGTTTTCGGTCACCTGCCTCATCAATTGGCAATAGACTTCGTCGCGTAGAGGTTCCTGAGAATCATACAGATTACATGGTCAAATATATTACCGAGAAAAATATGAAGCTCATCTAGTATGAAAATGAGCGTCATACCAAAAATTCGGATTAAACTATAGAAAATAAGTGCTCACGTGTTCCAGAGGCGCGCGGAATATCTGGTTCGTATATTCTGTTCCGATGCGTTGCCTGTGACTTGGAAGATCTCCCATATACTTCAAGATATTTGTAAATATTCCAATGGCCTCCTGCGCGACGTCAGTTCCTTCTCCAAGTTTGGCCAACAGCGGTGCCTTCATTGGTTCTCTCGTGTGTTTCCAGAGAACTTCTGGCGCACTTCGTCGAGCAGTAGAAATAGCTCCAGTCTCACTACGCGGGATGGGAACATTGTAGCTTTCTCTGAAATGCTCGCTAGCAAATTTCATCAGGGTATGTTTCTTTGTACGTGGCAACGACGCGTACGTTTGATGCCTGTGGCTGTATTCATCTCCGGTAAAGTCTGTCTTGAAGATATCCTGAAAAAAAATCATTCAAAATTAGCAAAATCTTCCTGGTAAAAACGCTGAATTAGTGAATCGGTCCTGTTTTTATAAAGATCTATTCGGATTTTATTGTATATTGTATATTGGTAAACTCATCCATATGCACGAGATCCGAATAGGTCTCTATACATGCCGTAAACAAAAACCGTATGAGATGATGGATAGGTGCATCCGTGCCTTACAGAATCTTCTGGCATCCCATACAGTTTTTGTTTCCGGTCTGTATAGGGATCTATTCGGAATATGGATAAGTTTAGATCTAGACGCAGACCGGACAAAGAGAGCAGAGTCTGAACAGTTCGCTATGCAGGGACAGATTCATCTATTCGGCATTTTCACCACGATTGAGTAAATAGTTGCTAAGCCTATGAGCGCGGATCAACTCACAATTATAGATTCCGTAGGTTTGTTAAGTGTTGGTAAGACGTAGACGTATTCTGACGGGAAGTCTCCCTGTGATCCGCGGCATTCGCCGTAGCCCCAAGGTGAAGTCATGATAGTGTAACCGTTACAACCACCAGTCAACTTTATCAGATCTCCTTTTTTCAGGGGTAAAAAGGATTGTGTTTCGTCTATTGGACAGATTAGATAATTATTTTTGGTCAATCTTTAATATTCAATAATTTTATACACTTACTTGTACTAGTGTAATCTTGCGTGGCAACGACATATTGTGATTTTTCCTTGAGCCCGTCAATCAGGAAGTTGACTAGGTTGGCAAGATCTTCAGCATCAGCACTTTGGAAGATGAACTCTTCTCTTTGAATGGTAGCTAATACCAAGTTTTCTATCGAACTTCCGTTGATTCTGTAACAGATTTCCAAGATTGTTCACCCTCGTCAGCATTACATGATTCATGACTATGACGATTTGTTTACTTTTGAAATGAAATCTCAGATATTTCAGGATAAGATAATTCTAGAAGCATTTGTTCTTGATTATCCACAAAATATACGCCAGTCCAGTTGACTGCGATAATGATGTTGTCCTGTGGCAGTTCTGGCCCAGAAACGCGCTTTGCTTCGTAGAATCGTGAGAAAAGAATAGGCCAAGTCAATTTTGCGAACATGACGACGTCTTCCTTTGCATGAATTGTTGGTACCGCTTCAATGACGTTGAGATTCTGAGAATAACATAAAGAATGATTACGTTCATTTTCACTCATTCAAGAAAGAAAACAATGTGCTGAAGTGAAAGAAATCACGAATTGGTACATCACCTTATTGAAAGCATCGATGACCAGTTTTTCCCATTTTGGTAAGACATGCTCTCCTTGAAGTAGGTGATTTGGTATATATATAGGCAGAGCTGTCTTCACGTTTTCATTAGTGAAATTCTTCTGATGGTCAATGTAAAGCTGTTGGGCAACCAACATCGCGATGTCACCTTCCTGAAGAGATAAAGCAGCAGTTTACGTCTATCGTTGTAACTATTCACAAATAGTTACTTACACTGCTGCATCTGTACTCTCCGTACTTAACACCCCGGACAATTTGATGGTAAATGAGGTTGGTGGCAACTTTGTCTAGACCTGGATCGTGCCAAGGTGCAAATATCTCCTTTCTGAAGAACAGCCTCCAAGGTGCGCTTCGCTCCGGCTGTCCCTGTTCTTTGGCGTATTGTTCACATTGCGATATTGCGTCCATTACATGATCCCTAAAGTAAAAGCAGGAACATATGAATATATCCGATCACGTTTCAGGTACAAGTGATTACGCGTATACTTACTTTCCAGCCCCTAGGGATAACACTTTGTCATACAGAGTGACGAATAGTGAGAAACCGAAGGTATCTTTGAGAGTAACGCTCTTTGCTATAGTGTTTATGACTTCTTCGGCAGTGCTTGCGGAGTCAGCTTCAATAACTTTCGAGTTTCCGTCCATGAAAGTGACCGTCAGCAGAATCGGCTTCCTGAGTTTGGTTGTCTGGAGTTCAATCCAGCTTGGAGGCTGAGTTCTCGTCCCGTTTCGGTACGTCCTTACCAAACGCTTGTTACAGTAAGGAGCGTATCCCGGGGGTCCGATGTGAATGAATGCTCGTAAATAATTGATAAATTTGTCAGATGGTGCGAAACATCCGATGCAGAGCGAAAGCAAGATCCAACCTCTGGCATGAGAGGCTTTGGTCGGGTTGTTGATTAGTTGCTTAACAATTTGACAGTAGATTTCGTCTCGTAGTTCAGGTCGTAGGATTCCGTGGCCTATGATGAAGTGCAGCTTCTCAAGGTTTGTGCTTCTGCGTTGCAGCCACAATTGATACTCTTGGTTACCATATTCATCGTTGACGATACCTGCCGAAGTTGGTAGAGTAATTTACATTACGTGACAATCACATCTCAGTAGTAGTAAGTTTTGTGAATGCAACGATAAATATTTGCCTTTTCTAATATCTTCGTTGAGTTTGTTCTGTTTCTTTAGGGTCATGTGAATCAGCTTTCTTTCTCCATTTCTGTAGAGATCTTGATATTCTTTGCTCTTGCTCCAACCCTTCCTCAACGTTTCCGAGACGGTATTCATGACCGGTTTGTTATCGACGATCTCCGTAGAGTTTCTTGGCTCTGGGAGGTCTCCCATGAACCGCAGTATAGTTATCCATAGTGCTTGGGCAGCCTGAAGAAAATTTGTTAGCATTAGAATGCTTCATGTCTACGTTTTGTTAATTTTTAACGTACTAATTGGTCGTGTGGAAACGGAAGGTCCAACAGAGAATGCTTTAAGGGCCTCTTAGAGTACTGTGGAAGGATACTGGCTGTAAAGTAGGTGGCTGCAAATTTTCGGAATTGGTACTCGGTGAGATCCTCTTGCTCTTCCTCGTCGTCTTCGGGAATTTCGATAACATCATTATCCTCGTTGCTCTCTGCTTTCGTTTTTACGAGGTCCTGTACGAATAGAATAAAAATGTGAAGACCGTATCTACACTGCCTATTAACGTATTTACAATTATGATTTACTGTTTGAATACATACACCGAATATTTCCCCAGTTGGCTTCTTAGAAACGGAATGTCTAGGTTCTTTTTCAAGAAATTCGAAGATGTTGTCGATGTTGTTTTCCCCAACTGGATCAGGCTCTTTTACTGATTCGGGATCTATCTTTTCGAAAGTGGCTAATTCTTTCTGGAGTTCTACAAGACGTTGTTGATGATTGACATCCGCTATTTCCTTGTACTGCTTGTTTCCCGATGCCTTTAGCTGCGATTCTTCCTCCTTGCGGATGCCTTCCAGTTCCAGAGCACGTTTCTTTCTCCACTATTTTTTAAATATTTCAACACAAGTAGTTGGTACTCTTTTAATAGGATTTGCCGGTAATCTCGAGCTATATGATTTGTACTCTTATATGGATTAATTTGATGGACACAGATTTGCTCTACCTTCGAAATAGAATTGAACGACCTTCAACGTGGAAGATACATAACTTTGCTGACTTAAAATCAGTCTTTTTCCGGAGTAATTATAAAGGGAGAAAATTTGTCCATGTCGATGCATGCATTGTTTATACGTATGCGTGTTTACTACAATATTTTTGAACATTTAGTAAAGATATTCGAAATGTATCTGAAAATGCCGCAGTAACAGTCCGTGCCAAACGACTTAGTGCTTCGTGCGGCCTTCCGTGATGTACATCGGTCCTGGTTATGGCATAGATTGGAAAAAGAATGAACTTAGAAAATCAGATTTTAGCATCTGAGTCCCTCTAATTTATGAGTTAAATCGCACATCGTATGAAAGAAATGTACACATGGGTGAGAGAAGGTGTAACGAATTGGATGCTTTGGGCTCTCGGTAGAAGTTAAAATGGCATTAATACGTACCTGAGATTTCTCGATGCACAGTTTTCGGACAAGGTAACCACGGCACGTTGCCTTAAACAAACAGAAGAATGTGATTTATAATAAACGAAACACTTGCGATATTCAGTGAGAACGAGAAGTAATTAAGCGATATCAGTTGTAGCTGATTTTCGTTATTAACAATGTGAAACGGTTCCATAAAACTATTGCGTACGTTTTGTTTTATATAAATGATTACCTGAATACGTATGATGTATTTCCTCTTGAGTTTGAAGGCATGCGTTAACTGTCGAGATCGAATTTGAGCCTGCAGGCGTAGATAACCGGTACGTATGATAGTGTACCGCTTCCGGACGACATTGCCACGATGTACTCTCTGCATTAGAATAGTCCCGTTCTTCAATCTCAAATATCTGCAGGAGCGGATTGAAGTTTTGTTATTACGAGATTTCAATGAAACATGAGAACAATTTGGAAGTTCTTTTGTGTTTTCGACGCCCACTGTTGTCCAGAATTGCTTACCTTCTTCTGCATATCCATTTTCTAATGTTTCTTTGAATGATTAAAATGTATTTAGCTAGCACTCGACTCCTTTCCTGTTCCAGAAAGACATCCTGTTGGTCCTTGAGGAAAACCTTTGTGTGTCCGATCTGGTACTCCATGTCACTCTTGCCGAGGGTGTTCATACAAATTTGTTTAGCAGCTTCTCTCACATCTACCTTGTGAGATGGTGGGATTCCGGGAGCGAGGTGTCGGAATCGATTCACGAACTCCACGAAGTTGTATCGGATGGGATATCCTGCACGACGAATCTTCGCAGTTTCCATCATGCCCGAATATCGCAATTGACGGCAGCATAGAGCGCGATCGAACAACTGTAACATTATTCGGGAAGTATTGTTCGTTTCATACGGCAAGAAGCGTACAAAGATGGTCCATTCTTCCTCCGATGACTTACCAGAGGCTTTTTCTCTTCATTCGGTTTTATGCATCTGACAAAGTACGGATGGCAGCTCCCCAGAGTTCTCATCAGCAATTCCAACGAGCTTCGAAACTCGGAGGACAGGGTTGGCCATCTTTTCTTTCCGTCCCGTTCGGTCCCCGACAACTCGTCAGTGAAGAGAGACTTGAGGAACGTGTTCTGCGATATGGAGACCAGCTGAATCATATCGGTGGAGAAAGTGTCTCGATTCTTTTCGAGGAAACCGGCAACCTGGTAAAGAACTGTGCCTGCGTAGTGTTTTATACCGAATGATTCTATGGTGTCCGATTTCGGTTTGACGTAGTAAGCGTTCTTTCCGTGCACTTGATGCACTTTGGCCAGCATTGTCTTGTCCGTTCCCTATTAAATCGCGTATACTCGAAATTATGATTACCATACTGTTCATCATTTCTAAGGAGAACTCGAACATTGCTAATTGATCATTGGTTTTACTTTACTGTAAGCAGTAGAATTCAGTCATCATACGATTACTGACCTTCGGGAATTTGCTTTCTTCGTCTATGAGTGCCATGATGTTGACCGCTTTCGTCCCAATCAAATCCAACACAACTTGATTATCGACGAATTCGATATGCTGCCAAGAAATACCCTCGTTGCTGTAGTCCTGCTGTTCCATTTTGAATATATGCTGAACGAAGAATTGTTGGAGATGTTCGTTCGTGTAATTTATGCAAAGCTGCTCGAAACTGTTGCTGTCAAAATTCTCGAATCCAAATATATCCAAAACACCGATAGAGTTTTTTGTGTATACTTTTGGTTTGAATATCGTGTCATTGATTTTGTCAACGATCATGATAAATAGCCGGCCGTAGATCGCCTTTACGAACGAATCTCGCATTTCAGTAGCTTGATCTTTCGATAAATTGCTTACCTATATTAAATGAAAATAGTATGAGCAAATATTCAAAGAAAGAGTTAAAAACAGTACAAATATTCTTACCACTCGTTCGCCATGTGCAAATATTGTTTTCTTTGTAAAAGCATCAATAACACCTTGTTCCGATACACCAAGAATTTTTGCGACTCTTTTTAAATTTTTCATATCCGTAATCTCCGTGGCATCCATATTCGCTGAGAAAGTAGAAAAAAACAATCATTGTTGAATCTTTGGCCTTGCTATGCCATTAGCTACTATTATATTTGAATTGGATTGAAATGTAATATCAACACTGACCAACTGTTACGGGCTTGTAAGTAATGTTCCCAATGTGCAATATGCCAGCAAGTATTGTCATGATGTTCCAAAATTCATCGTCGTCGAAAGTCAAGACTTTCATAGCAGCCCGTACCTCCAAAAAGTCTTCAGCATCCACTCGACCCTCGCAAATGATTTTCGTTCCCTTGAAAAAGGAACGGATATCATTTATACGCGTCAGTAAACAATTTCCTACTACAGAAGTAGGTGTTCAGGTGTTGTGTTCGTACCTCAACTAAGTATTGGTATTTCGCTCCGTCGAAGAGATCTAATTTCTGTTTTTCCTCTTTCGATAGGCCGGCCAAAATCGAGTAGAAAATGTGGTAGTTACGCTCGCCTTTTGCCTGTGATACAATTCGGCATTTTTCTAACAGGTATTGTTCGATACGAGCGCCCTCGATGACACCCTTCTTGTTGAAATTGATGTCGATGTATTTCCCGAAACGAGATGAATTGTCGTTGCGAACGGTCTTCGCGTTTCCAAATGCTGAAACAATTTACAAAACACTTCGGTTCAACCGTTTCATCGTCGTGTTTGTTGTTACTACAATCTATTATTTTCCAGAAGTCAAAATTTTACCCTCAAGAATTGGATTGGCTTGAAGAATTTGCTGCTCTATCCAAGAATGCCTTCCACTTATGGCCGCCAAATATTGAAGAATTAATTTGGTACTTTCTGTTTTTCCTGCACCACTTTCTCCGCTGTTGGAATAAACATCAATTTGGTATTTCGCAAGTGTATTTGTTATCATGCCATCAATGTTTGAGCATATCGAATGAAGATAACTTAGAGGTTGTACCTGATAACTATGCACTGATCATCTCCAGATTCTTTCATCTGCGAGAAAGAGTTGTCGCCGATGGCAAAAATATGAGGTGGCATTTCACCCAACTTTTTACCTCTGAACATCTCAATTTCTTGATTCGTATAAATATTCAAGACCTGGTAGGGGTTTACTGCGACCAACAGATTCCCGGTATACGTCTGGATGTATACAAAAATATATATATTTTTTTTATATAAATGCATTCAGGCATTCATTAAATGGACATATGGCAATTAACTCATATATTTGATGTTCTAACTTACGTAGATAAGGTTCTTATTGTAACGGGCGTGTAAATTCTTGAGGATAGCATACTCTTGTAGATCTCCCAATTCAATCATGTCCTCGACTCCAGATACGGAGGACGCATGCATTGGTTTGATGATCTGACTCATCGTTATTTTCATGGGAACCTAAAGGGCGATAATATTTGTCAAGAGACCGTCCATCAAAATGCCGAAAATGAAGATAGGGCGTTTTTTTGATGATACTGTATAATTACGATTACTACTCTGTCTGCACAAGAGATCATCTAAGAAATCAGTACGGGTTTTGTTTTGGCAAAAGCTGTGACAGATTAAAAATGAAATCTGAATTCCGAAAATGTAGCTCTGCCATAAATCACATTAACGCCTCGCGGTACAGACAATATGATTTGATGATTTGAACTACGATTAGATAATCGTATCGTACTGGATAAAAATTAGTTTTCAACTATACATGGAAATTGTTATTACAAACTACAGTAGCGATGTGTCAAGAGCAGGGCAATGTATGGGTGAAGTACAGTTGATCCTTGAAGAATGTGTAATCAGGTGAGGCTTATCTGATCAGTAATAACGTCGAATATGATGATCTAATGTATAAGTATGCATCCTATACTGTAGGTTACGTGTCTGACGAAGATTAATTTTAGGTTATTTCTGCACGGATTCTTGAAAACAGAGGCCTTCAATTACGTCTGCAATTTTACCTTTCCAGCATCGTGCTCCACCATGACCTGGTGCTTGTTGATGGCGACGATCTTGCCTCCCCATGGTATTTCAAATTCACCTGTTTTTTCCGCTGAAAACCACACGTGGTCACCCTATTTTTGAAAGTGAAATGAGAAAGTGATTGAATATTACAAAGATTGAATAAATTACTCGGAATCTTTGCATTATAATACAGGTTAATTCGGGTTAAATGTAAAATTGCGATGACTTATCAAAAGCAGATGACTCACCAAAGTGTAGGGAAAATTTCGGCTCTCACTATTTTCTGGTGTACCCATTTTAAAGCTGTGTTATTCCATTTTTTTACTTTGCCAATAGTCACTTTGACACTTGTGTGAAGACTACAATTGTTATTGTCTGTGAAATGTGAAATGTGAATTGTGATTTTACCGCTGGATGAATAGGCGCGATATTCCTACCAGTCCGTACACCCTTTATCACTACCGCGGCGTGTTATCAACGGCTCTGTTTTTTCTCTAATCAGTACGATCTATAATAGCTACGTGTAGTCGAGTTAGTCAGCGGCTAGCTTTGATCGTTGGAGTTACACAGTTAATAATGCTGTCAGCTGCAAATTCCTGACCAAAATCAAATACGACGATCCAAATTAATTTCGGAACTAGCGGCGTAAGCACCAAATTGATATTCTGAACGATATAATAGGCAATTAAACAGTACAATTCGGGCAAGTATAAAGTGGAAGTGAAACAAATGTCGTGATCCTTTTTCTTACACACGGAATATATTATGGTCTGTGTATACCTGCAGGTGACGACTGTCTGCTTACAAATTCTAAATGATTATTCGGAGTAATCATTTTGTCTACGGTTATCTAATCTGGCGAAAGAAATATCTTATTCGCTCATACATCAGAATAGGAATTGTTCAATTTATGATCAGTGAATTCTTGTTGCTATATTGGGTATAAGGCGTAGATAACTTGATACAATATTATCGCAGGCTTATATATATTTCTAGATTAATGAAAGCGATTCAATCTATACGTCAGTCTATTTGAAGATATTGAACTTAAGGTACGTCTATGAACGGAAAAAATTATTGTATTTCAATGTAAATGTGATAATATGAGCACCATGTGCAATTTCCAATTGTTTTTCATCGATTTGGTTCAACTGTCTGATTTTAGAATCTTTGTGTCGCGTAGCACACCACATCCCATTATCGGCTAATTTTTGGTTTCATCACTTCGAAATACTTAAGAAATTGTCATATTGTAATGGAACAGTGTAATTAAATTTGATTTCAAAAGATTGGAAATCTCCTTTTTCAATCACCAAGATTCAATGGAAAAAAAAGAAAAAAAAAAAAAAACCGTAAATTTTGGAGTAAATCATTTTTCTTTCATTTCGTCAATTTTGTTTTCATATAAGCTATCACCAAACATACTGAAAAACACAACTACATTGGATTTGAATACATTATTTTCCCACCCCAACCGCCTCCGTGGCGCAATCGGCTAGCGCGTTCGGCTGTTAACCGAAAGGTTGGTGGTTCGAGCCCACCCGGGGGCGCGTTTACTTTTGGAGTATTTTTCAGTGCGTAGTGACCCTGGTTCACATGAATTTTTGCTGAAATTTTGGCGACAAAATACAGAAGGTATTCGGGTAGAGACGTAAGTACTGTAATAAACAGCCCAGAAAAGAAAATCAGTTTTAGTCATGATGTTACGAGGTAGACGTATAATTTGCAATTAGTTTTCATAAAAACTCATTTGGACATTTAAAAGCGCTGGAGATTAAGAGCGGCTGTGCTTACTACAAGTTAGTAATGAATTGTCGTTTTATGGAGGTATCTCAACATCTACAGGTTAAGGCTGGAGTTATTCGCGCGAAAACCGTTATCCGTTTAAAGGTTTGTACAGCTCCGCAAATTTAAATACTCAATATAACTTTTTCTTGTTATCCACACCACGTGTTAAATGAATTATCTATCAATTCTGATTTATCTGAAAATTTTATTGTGGAGTGAACTTATAACAATTTTCACATGAAACAAATCAATGGAACAATTGTTATTAGACTGTTGGAAAGATTTCACATTGTTAACGAATCCTGGTGATAAATTGGGTGAACTCAATTACTAGGTTGTGATTCTTCTTGAAAAACAAAAAAATAATTATAGTCTGGAAACCATCTTATGTAACTTCCAGACAGTTTCAAAAAACATCATTCGAAAATGGTTCAAGAATATTTGTTTTTTGTAATTTGAGGTGCAAAGAATTAATTTTCGAACGTGGTTGGCTGCCTCCGCAGTTGCTAAGATAGGGATCTGGCTTCGAGCGCTACCGGCTTTCATCTACACCTATCACGAGTTTTCATTGAATTCGACAATGCGAAATTGCGTAAACAAGCGCACATACTTAGTAGTATGCTCTATCCAACAGAAAATGTAAGTGCTGGTGCAAGTAACGCTCCTTATTACCCTGCACGATGTCTTCTATGCTTTCTACACCTGTGTAAGGTTTGCTTCCCTGGTGCATATCGAGCAATTTTAATAATTTTAATGCAACGAGTCGCGCATTGCCTGACCCCAGGCGTGAAAAAATCACGCCGTACTATAGGCACATACTCTCTACGAAACGAATGGCATGCTGCCTACGCGCAGGCGTATAAATATGCACGATTGCGAGCAACCATACGCATGCGTGAAAATCAGTCCACGATCTGAGCGGAATATCGGGCCGGCAAGTGAAATACACGCGATGTCTACCCCCACTTCGCGAGCATTTTGAGACAGGAGAATCGACCAATCACGAAGTCAACTGAGTGGAAGGAGCCAATAGAGAAGTGAGAGGTTATGCAGTATCAGGGTATCGCTTTGCGGCCTGCAGCCTACGCCTGTGCCGGCTCGTCGTTCTTTCAGCAGGCTGTATTGCCGGAATCCATTTTCCTTTATCGACCAGCATCGCGGCACGAGGAGAAAAACTGATAAAGACTCGGAAAACGCCGTCAATTACGTAAGTAATTCATTATTATGCAGGCAACTTTTAATCATTGTTTTTCACAATATTCTTATTGTTGCATTACGTAAAATGGACACACGAGTATTCTTGAGAATTGTTCGGTTAAAAAGAGCCCGGTCGGCTTAATTGCGACGAGCTATCTTCCCAATGTTTACACATATTTTGTAATATTTTTGGTGATTCTCAGTGTCCCAAGGTATTGTGTTTCACTTCATTTTCTTACAGGCGTATAGAATTAAGACTGAGAAAATCCCTTGTACCAAACTTGAGCTGTGAGATGTAACTTTTTTTTAGGTTAGACTTGGTACACATAAATTAAAGCTACTGTTACATCAGATTTTACTATCACAAATAATAAATCAATAATTTCTTATAACGTGCAGTCCAAAAGTATAAAAATTAATAAAGTTTTTTTATATCCAGGTCCGCTACGAAAATATGGCAGCAAATTTATTCAACAGGATCGGCCAGGTGGGCCTTGGAGTGGCTCTTGTTGGTGGTGTAGTCAATTCTGCCCTTTATAATGGTTTGTTGCATTTTTTTATTTGTCCACAATACTCTATTTTCTGAGTTGTCAAATGCTCCAAGTAAAATACCTATGATTATATTTTCAATAAACTTGACGCGATGAAATACGACTCTGACAGGAGTAGTTCTAATATTATTATGCTATAGCTGGAATTTATAATATAATTTTAAGGTTTATTGAAATAATAGATGAACGATGTTTGAAGTTCAACTTAAATTTTACTCTGGCTTATGCCTCTGAGTCTCTCACTGTAAAATGTGTGAGCATTTTCAAATCATGTACAGATAAACTCCAGATAACAACCTCGTAAATCCAAATCGGTTGAGATGATAATTGTGTTCTAAAATACTGTTAACGAAATATTATTTGATGCTATGATTTAATCACCACTCTATTCAACGTAAAAGTTTCCTCATTTTGTGATTAATTCAGGGATAACTTTGTAGAAGAAAATAATTGCAAGGAAAAAAGTGTTACGATGATTTAATGTGTGTTTCAGTTGACGGAGGGTACAGAGCGGTAATATTCGATAGATTTGCCGGGGTAAAGAATACAGTAGTGGGTGAAGGGACGCATTTTTTCATTCCCTGGGTTCAGAGACCTATCATGTTTGACATTAGATCACGCCCAAGAAACGTCCCAGTCATTACCGGAAGTAAGGACTTGCAAAATGTGAATATCACGTTGCGTATATTGTTCAGGCCGATACCAGAATCTCTGCCGAAAATTTATACTGTTCTTGGAGTTGATTATGAAGAACGAGTACTGCCATCAATTACTACCGAAGTGTTGAAGGCTGTGGTAGCGCAATTTGACGCTGGGGAATTAATCACTCAACGTGAAATGGTATCTCAGAAAGTTAACGAAGATTTGACGGAACGTGCTGCTCAGTTCGGAGTAATTCTGGACGATATTTCAATTGTAAGTACCGCCCTGCGTGGCATATATCACCCGATTTCGCCAATGTCGAACTTTGATTTGAATGATTTTATTTTCAGACACACTTGACATTCGGCAAAGAGTTCACGCAAGCTGTTGAGTTGAAGCAGGTCGCTCAGCAGGACGCGGAGAAGGCGCGTTTCCTCGTAGAAAAAGCCGAACAACAGAAGAAGGCAGCCGTCATAAGCGCGGAAGGTGACGCACAGGCCGCACTTCTGCTTGCCAAAGCGTTCGGCGAAGCTGGCGACGGTCTGGTTGAGCTTAGGAGAATCGAAGCCGCCGAAGACATTGCGTACCAGCTGTCACGTTCTCGCCAAGTCTCATATCTTCCCGTTGGTCAAAATGTCCTCCTCAACCTCCCCCAGTAATGCAATAAATAAAACTGTACATAGACTTGAGAAAATCGTCTCTTATAACACATTCTCGCGACAAACTGACATCATTACAATAGAGAATATCACACGTACATAAATCATTTATCGTACAAAAACTAACCATTGCGAATACAAGGGATAACAACTACGGCTTCAATTGCATTGAGTAGAGATAATACATTGTTCAGTGCTATTCCTTCGTTCATCGGTCCGGGTATCGCGCAGCTACTGTACATTGAGTATAACCGATAAATATTGCTATAAGTGTTCCTATATTAACTGTGTTTTTCATACGCGAGGTAGAGATTCCAGCCTGGCTATTTAGCAATTTCGTATATTATTTCGCTGATTTCACGTAATGGGAAGAGCATTTTCCTTGGATCTTGGCAAGCCTTTGATTAAATTGAGATGTTCTGCTGCAATCAAATTTCGCTCACCACGGTGTAAACCAATTCTCTTCCATTCGCACACAGAATCACTGTAAAAGTACGTAATCGGAAGAATCTTAAAATTGTTTTGATGGATCACCAAAGAGAGGTAATAACGAAGAAATTTTAACAAGCAATTTTTGTTTAAAATCACTTATCAAACCCGTGGCGAGAAAAGAGATTTCACTGTTTCAATAATCTGAGGCAACCTGAGATGTATTTCAGGCTGACTACCCTACGTGAGTTACGGATACAATATATAACAGATTGATGGAAATAGCCTACCTGCATCCTCTCGCCGAGAAAACATTCACAAGCACCGAAACCCCCGAAAAGTATTTCGAATGGTCAAATTGTTTTTTTTTCTACTAACGTATTGAGTTTATTTAGAACTGCAGATGCAATTTATGCGTTGTACATGTGATATTATTCATTGTTACAAGGGACACACCTATTTGCATTTAAACAAAAAAGTTCAGAGTTACAATTGATTGTAATGATTCTAGCCGAATGTTCAATTGAAAATGACACGAAATTGTGCTGTTATCAATTCTAGGGACTATCGAGTGCACGAAAACCAAAAAATGTGCATCTCAAATTGAAATGTAAATTCTGATGACGCATGTCATACAACAAAATGCTTCGAATTTCGACGTGATTTCAGTTTTGTTTACTTGTTATATTCTCCTCCCTGCTCGTACCCACAAAAATCAAACAAATACAAAGTCTAGACTTCAGGAGGTCACGTGTTACCGTAGCTTAGTCATGTTAATAAAAAAAAAGTGGCATATTTTATTTTTATTTGCCATGTTACAGCTCTATGTAATAGAAATATTTTACCAATTTAATAGTTTTGTAGAAACACGAATTTGAATTTTTTTTTTCACCTTTCCTTTCATTGCGTGTGACTTTTTTTAATTCATAGACTAAAGAAAATTCAAAGATAAATCGTTCAAGCATGGAAAATAGAAATTAATTAGTGAAATCTATAATGTCATCTCTATTTTTCCCTACGCATTCTTAAAAGTGAAACGAAACTGTCGTTTGTCGGTTTGACTGTTAGAACGTGATAAAGTCAAAAGCTATTCGACCGTTTATCTGATTCTTGCGTCGGAGAACTGAGCAGTGAACAAGACTGACAATTTCGTCGGCGGTGTCTCTCGCCTCACTGCCCGCAAAATGACTTCTTGAATTTAACGCATCGAACGAAATTCAGCAGAGTCTAAAGTGTAGAGCAAAACTTTTATGTACATACTAATATATAGGTAAATATTATCGGGCATGAACGCAAGGATATCCGTACTGTAACCGTACGAAACAACTTGGATGGTAAATTAAGTACGAATGGATCATGCCAATTAATTGAATTTCAAGACCGGAAAACGATGTAGATAGGTATTCGTGAAGTTAGGGATCGTATGAATCGTAGATGACAAACTTATCTTGTATACTGCATGATTTTATTATTACTAGATAGCGCCTCATATTCAGAATTACAGTTTATGAGAAACTTTTATTAAATCAGAACATAGGTTCTGGGGTGTTTTCTGTTGAGTGACAAATTCGTTTTTAAGAAGGTTCGTTGGGAAAAATTATACCGATTTGTAAGCTACGTTAATCTCTTTGAAAATATCAAAATCAAACATATTGCAGGATTAAAGTAAAAAGCTTGGATATATCGCTACGCCATTTCAAATTGCTTTAATATGATTAGGAGATGCAGCAGATTCATTCGATTTCACTCATACGATGGTTTATTTTATTCAGAAGACCATTTCCTACAAAGCCACTGATACAGGGTTTCTTTCATGTTCAGTAATCAATTTAATTTCGTCATTTATCTATTTTAATCAATATCGGCGCATTGTTGAAAAATTAAATATTGAAGAGCGCGTCAGTGACTTTATAAAAAAAAAAAAATAGTCTTCTGAATAACAGGGTGTCTAGAGCGCAGGGAATTTACATGGAAGTTTAATTTTATGGCAAATTCAGGGAACTCACAGAGAATTTTTTGAGATATCTAGAATTTTTCAGTTTATCCCTCAATTTGACGTAATTTTTTTTTACTTAAATTTTGTTTCGGCTCCACTTGAAATATTTTGATCGGCGTATATTGTTATTGTTTTACTTCACGACTCGGCTAGGCAACGGCGCTTGTGTGCGGTGCGAAATTGGGCCTGAGGTATATAATGTTGGGTTTGTTTGGTTCGATTAGGGTATCAAAGATTGGTTGACAACCCAACCCAAATCCCATTCACACAATCCCCTTAATAAAAAAAGTACAGGAAGTTTTGCTACTCACGATCGGGGAACAGTTTGTATTATGCTCTGGAAAACCGAATCATTCAACCGCTAGCCACCTTGGAATAATATAAGCCATCGTAGATTGAACTACAACCACATGAATCTACTGGATTTTGAATAATTTCGAAGGTATTCAAAATGATTGTATTTTGAAAGAGATCGTCGCAGCTTAGGAATACCATGATTTGATAAATACTCAATATCCGACTATCTCGTATTAATAAAGTGAACAAAAGGTATCGATTTTGGGCGAACAACCTCCCTAAACTTCGTACCGAATTAGTCTGTGGTCTAGTTTAAAGTGCTCGGCGTCCTGTCAATTCCGAGAAGACCGCGACGGCATTGCCGGGACGGGGAGGACGAGCAGGGCGAGGAAGTTGCCGACGAAGCGGCTGTCGAGCTGATATCCTCGAGTCTGCAGCACGACTCTGATGCCGCACTCTGGGCCGCATCGAGATGACGCTCGAGATATTGCCGCCCTCGGTGTCCGTGTCTGCTTCTTGCCGCCTCAGCCGTCCCGAACTCCGGGCCCGGACGGGCCCTCTGGAGGACTGACAGGCCGCCCGTCATTACACGGTGACTCGGCAAGGGCCGGCGGGCCGATGGGCCCGCGGATGGCTATCCGGCCGAGGCGAGAGAACGACGGGCCCGATGCGAACACCTCTCAGACTCTCCTTTCCCGTCTCGCTCTGTAACCACGGATCAAGGATATCGGTGTGAGTATCTAAACGTGAGAAGATGCGCTTAGCCGATAGCTATACCTATACATCTCTACACCTTCGTATACGACTCGCAGAAAAACTTCTGTTGCAATGTTTGCGTAAGTAGATTTATACAACGCAAGCATGTCGTACGCGTTTTTTATGCGTGTTTGCCGTACACGCAGTACCCGTTTCGACCATAACTTTTAAGCTCTAGGAGTTAAAAGTCCCCTTTTGCGTACTGCGCGCATGCGCATTCGCAGACGAATCTGACACTGTTCGACTCTTCAACTTAACCTCATTGCGCAAACTTACGGTCGGTTGAATGACCGAGTTTGCCTCCTTGACGCACAATATACTATTATCCGCGAAAGACGACCATTACAGAATTCAACTGATCGTCATTTACGCGATTTCAAATGATTTTTATTCAATCGTTTAGACTTGAGCTGACCGTTTTACGTCAACGTTGCAAATATCAAGGCATAGAAGACTTTGCACAAACTTTTATAAGTTGATAGATAGATATGTATAATATAAGGTGGTCGGTGAACCGTAACAATAGAATTAAACATCATACTGGCACTAGAGACAAATAACAATATTGGATAAGCAGAAGGAAAAGTACTTGCAAATTCATATTCGACTACTTTCGAGTAATAGATCTACTGCCATCACACCGAGTCTTCCGATATGTTGGAATTCGATACTTAAGTCACGTTTCCCATGGTTTACCAAATTCATGATAGCCATTGAACTTGGCTTGAACATGATTTTGGTACTGGTAATGTATAAAAGGCCGGTTTTGTCGGGAGTGGCTGAAAGTCTGACGCAATATCGACAGACGTCAATTGATTTTTAAAGAGCTCTTAAGCAACATTCGATAACCGACAATGATCGAATAACGATTTTACGGGATACGTCAAGGTGGGTTATACCAACTCGGGCCTAACAGTCGAGACACCTGCCGCGCCGCAAGAAACACCTCCGACGATGAAAACCGTGCGTATATAATACGAGTGGGTGGTAAACCTGCAATCCTGGCCCAAACACCCGATATTTACTGGACAATAATTTGCTCGAAATTAACGCGCTATAACCTTCTCATTAGGGGTTCTTTACCACCTGGACGAGGCTCGTACTCCTGGAGGCTAATATTTTTACGGTAGGTTACGAGCAGGAGGACGCCTTCGCCGAGCCGCAAGCTCTCTGAGTCGGAGTCAGAGTAACGCTTGCATATATTTAAATATTATCATAAACGTTTACCACGTCGTATTAATGAGTCGCGACGACGCGGACGCGGATATCCCGTTGACCGTCAATCCTACGGGAAAGAATATCTCGTCAAGGTGATGCGGTGAAAGTTTTAAAAGTGCCAACGATTCCGTGGTGCCACGTTTTTTAGAATTTTCTTTGTTTACTTTCAGTTTAGATGTTTTCCAAAATTCATATTACTGCCAAGAGTATAGTTGTCACTCTTCGCGAATAGTTGGTCTGATCGAATCGAATTTTCGAATATATACTGAGAAAAATTTCATTTGTTACAGTAGATAGAAAAATTCGGTAAAAAATGTATCGTTAAAAAAACTGTTTGAACATTGTTGGAATTACGAAAAACGAGGTACGCGTAAACACTTTGCGCTATCGTCGATCCTTTTTTGGTAATTGCAACGCAAAACCAGTTTGTGAGGTTTACTGTACTTTTTTAGTTAAATAAGGCTTTAACGTCAACTTATTGTTGCGCGAGCATTAAATTTTCGCAACAGTTGTAAGAAAATATAGTAACAGTGATCGTAATGAGAAAGAATAGCAACGGATATTAGACTTTTTGGTAACAGCTAGAAAACTAATTTTCATTTTCTACCTAGAACTATATTTTTCGATTGTGGTAGAAAAATGAAAATAGTTAAGGACTGAGCGGTAACCGGAACTAAAAATTTCTCTCAGTGTGCGGAACTTCATCTTTGAGTAATTCAGGTCTTCGAATAATTCTAAGAATTTGAATAATGCGAATACGTGAATTTATTTTAGCATTTCACACACGTACACACTAAAGTAATTATTGAATTTACCAAATATGGTTGTCGAATACGGCGTTTGAAATCTTTTGTCAGTTCAAATAAATGTATTGACTTTTGATAACACAAAATATTGCTACCAACACTTTTTTATTGAATCAAATAACATTTTTTTTAAATGGCAAAAACATTTCTTTCGTCATATTTGGTAAATTTAACACATCCTCTGGGTGTTTAAATAGTTCGAATTGTTTCAGCGACCCACATAATTGGAATTATACAGATCATTCGGTTCAAATGTCAAATTGTCCAATTTTTTCCTATTTTAAAACTACTTAGGAGCCGCCCATTTATTAGCAAAGACGCTTGGGAGTGGGGGGTCAACATTTCTTACTTAGCCTTACTTGGGTGAGAGGGGGCCGCTAGGGTGGATGCTGCAGAATTACGATTTTTATGATCACTTTGAATATTTCAGGTATTTAATATTCAATGTTACGTAAGGTTTCCGGGGGGGGGGGGGGGGGGGGGGCTCCCAAGTCTCACGATTTCTTACTGGAGGAGGAGGGAGGGGGGCATAAATCGTCTTACGTAATAAATGGACGGCCCCTTAATAAAACTAAAATTTCTATTGCCAAAGTTGGATCTTCCTGTTTAAAAGAAAACATGTTTATTATTATGTATAAGTCAGAGAAACAGAAAACAATTAGGTGATCTTTTTTCTTCTTCATCGAAAAAGGTAATTGTGGATGATACAAGCAATTAAAAACTGATTTCACAATATGTAGGTATACTTTGACACGGGTGACGTCATATCGTTGTAGTTTTCAATTGACTGTATAATTCGAATATATTTTTCTTCAAACGGAAAAGAAAAAATTCGACTAGAGTTTTTGGAGTTCATGCGAAGACTCAAGTAAATCAAATATAAGTTCTCAAAATTGTAATAAGAAAATTTTAACTTGAAAGTTTATTAAATGCGAAAAATTGCCAAATTTCTCCAATAAGAGAATGTTTGAAACAAGATTCAACTCTGTCGAAAAATTTCTAAAGAAATCGCATTTATGAGATTCCGACCCAATTATCCACGAAATTTGAATCATGCGAACTCGAAACGAGCTATTTTAAAAAATCGAATTATTCAAAGGCTCGAATAATCTGATTCAAATTATTCGTGATTTCGAATTAGCACGCCCTTAATTGTAATGTTGAAATACTCGTCGGGTCAGTTCCTTATAACCTATACTGGATTCGGCGAGGTCCGTGAAAACCGATCTCCTTAACGCGCTGGCTGATGAAAAGAAGAGCAAAAATGAGATTGTAAAAAACGCGTTGATCCGAGCAGGAGATAAAATCGGCAGGTCTATCCGTTGGAACGGTTGTTAGTGAACCGGCAATTTCCCAATTAAAAATAGTTGGAACTCGCTCGGTTGGATGTGCGTGCGGGGAGGTATATAAGACACGGGCGTACAGGTGTGGTTTTACTTTTTCTGCTTCTTTTTTCTTTCACTCTCTCTCTCTCCCTCTCTTTCCCCCACGTAAGCAGCAACGCGCGATCAAGTTCTAATGGAAGAAACGGGCGTAGTGATAGTGTAGAGTCATCGGCTACCTGTGAACCTGCTCACACCTACAAACGCGGGGTGCGAGAATCAGTGGGGATCCTGATCGACGCTCTTCCTTCGTACACCAAAGCGGCCGACTCACCCTCTGAGTGTTGTTAATATCTATTCCTGCTTCATTATTTCATTACCTTTTTCTTATACTCGAATGCTACATGTATATTATATACAAAAATGAGCCGGCTAACTACTTTTGTAATCTTATTTATCCCTATCGGTACACATCTCTATATACGTTCGCTATGTAATAGCTATAACTGCACAGTTTATAAGAAAAATTGTCTCGTAAACTTTGATTTTTTCACCGGGTCATACTGAAAAAAATTTCATTTGTTATAGTAACTAGAAAAATTCTAGTAAAACAGGTGTCGTTTAAAAAACTTTTTTAATATTGTTGGAATTACGAAAAACGAGGCACGCGTAACCATTTTGCGCTATCGTCGATCCTTTTTTGGTAATTGCAACGCGAAATCAGTTGTTCGGTTCACTGTACTTTTTTAGTTAAACAAGGCTTTAACGTCAATTTATTGTTGCCCAAGCATTAAATTTTCGCAACAGTTACAAGAATATATAGCAACAGAGATCGTAATGAGAAAGAATAGTAACGGATACCAGACTTTCCGGGAACAGCTACAAAACTAATTTTCAATTTGTACCTAGCACCATATTTTCGATTGTGGTAAAAAATAAAAATAGTTAAGAACTGAGCGGTAACCGAAACTAAAAATTTCTTTCAGTGCAGGTCGCCGACCCTGAATCTGCGGTTTGTACCGTAGGCGGACCTCGATCAGCTCCATGTCAGAGATAGGAATAGCAATTTTTTCTGTTTCGCGAGTCTCTGCTCAAGCTGTGATTATAGTTGTAAACTAACGTTGTCCGAATGTTGTAGGACTACATATTTTTCGGATGTGATTAAAAAATGAAAATATAGTTAAAAACTGTGTTACATTAACCAAACTAGAAGTTTCTCTTACATTGTCCAAGTAATGTTGCAATACCCGTGCGCAATACTTCGCGCCTCATCAGGATCTGGAATTTTTTATCGCGGAATTGGGAAGAAATGCGGTATAAGCTAGATAACCCTTTCAGAAAACGGAATAACAGTTGTACTCAAAATTTATATGATAGTAATGTATAATTATAAAACTGTATAATGAACCTGTAGGTACGTTGGTAGAAGGGGAATCAGGGTTGAAGGAGAAGCGGTGTTCCCAAGTTTCACAAGTTGTGTCAGCGATATGAAGGCCGGTGCTGAGTTGACTAAAAATTACAAAAATTAATCATCAATATTCCGCAGAGTCAGCGCCGTACCTACGGATTATAGTGCCCTGAGCTGGTTAGAAGACCAGAACCCCCAATTCTGAAGATGACGATAAAGAATTGTCCATACACCATCTACACTTGAGTATGCAGAATGAGGTTTCGTCAATAAGTTTGTGTTTTTTGAGAACGTTTTTTGATACCAAAAAGCTATATTTATAATATAATTCTAAATGGCCCGCTTTTTTATTAGGGACAATTACATGGTTTATATTACTATAGCAGAGAACATATAAGTAATATCGAAAAAAGTTTGAGACAATAATGTTCGACTTGCAACTTCCGTAAAATTTGTTTATACATTTATTTTTACCCCAATAGTTACCGAAATGTTTGATATCGAAATTTATATCTCTATAATCTTTTACTTCTTCATTTAGCCTATCAAACTGCCACTGAATATTTCGTAATTATTTATATTGGTAGATAGAATGAAAATTAGAGATAAGTGTATGAGATAATTCTTATCAAAAATCGAACCTTGTATAAAACTTGTTAATTTGGAATTTTTCTCGACACCACTCACAGTTTAGCCACCATAGTAGTATAAACGATTAAACTATTCAAAACAAAGAAGTGGGCCATTTACGGAGAAGATAACTCTTAGATTCAGATTACACGTATCGTAATACAAAACAACAAACTATCGAAACGACCGTATTGTGTATAGATATGTATTTAATCACGCGCACTTGATGACGGGTCAACTATATGAAACAAAAATCGCCCAATTACTCGAACATTTGTTTTGGAATTTAATGTGAATAATCAGTGATATAAGAATTAGAATCCATCACCAATTTATTCTTATTTTGTTAATACTTTTTTCCAACATCTCCTTAAAAGGTTCAGTTCTCGAAGATTGTACAGCTTGCACAGGGCGCCCTATTTCTGAAGTTGCGGTAACACGACTTTGGCGCATGCGCACAACTGAAGTGCTTTATTTTATACTACAGGGTGTTCTACGGTGCATGCGCATTTTTGAATAACTCAATTTTACGCTTTGTTTCAGTGTGCGTAAGTTACTTAACCCCAATATTACGCGTTGTCAGCGGTACGATAGTTGCTTCTCGAATCAAACTTTCCTTTCTAAGTATTGAAAAGAATAGCCCGTGACTCACCTACGGATGGGCGACATCTGACTCGTATGATCACAATTCTCATATTTGTGGCTCACTCTGATAACTTCAGACTCATCGGAAACCACGCACTTTCCGCACTAGTGACACCACATAATCTTTTTCACTTCGAATTTTAAGACAGCCGCTAAAAAAAAATCCAACTAATATTAACGATACCATCCGGTCGTATATGTAATGTGGTCCCACATTAGGTTAGTATACAGAGTGTTTTCAACAAATTGCCACAGTATATCGGGTTGCCTATCACTGAGGAGAACAAGTATCGGTAAAACAGACCTACCGTGTCATAATAACTTCAATCATGTCATATAATCCTTTCGTGACTCTGGGCCGCGATCACTGAACGCTTCGGCGTAGACTATCAACAACGAAACGACTGCTTGGCCAAATTCACACAACTTGGCAAGATGGGCAGTTCCAGCTCATTCGCGAGAACTTGAATCGTGTTATCTATCAGTACCTAGTACAGTTATTTCTTCTCCTCAGCGGTAGGCAACCAAAAATATTGTGGCGTGCATTCGGTTAGGTACTTCGACTTCATACCAATATTCTGTACAAACGGTAGACACACTTTTATCTGCCCTTGGCAAAGGGGCTGTTATCGCAGATTTTTTTTCTTTTGTTTTCCACGAAATGGCGCCTACTGCAGAAGGGCGCTCTGGGTAAGCACCCCGCTCCCCCGACCCTATCTACGGCGCTATGCAGAGTACTCGGAAAGCCCGAAGGAAACTTGTTAGCGATTGGGTAGCCATAGCCCGAGGTTGAACGCTTCGGGGTCCGCAAGAGGAAAGGAATGGGGGTGCACAGGGTGAGTTGGGCCTGGCTTTTGAGTCCTGCTCGCGCTCTTCTCGCGGTTCGCGTATCCCCCCCCCCCTCCCTTTACCCTCCGGGGGTACTAATTAATTACTGTGATTAATCAGAAAAGTTCGTAATTAGAAAGTTTCTTGGGCGAAAATTAAAATGGCGGGCGAGTGAGTGAGTGACGAGCTCAACTCTGTGGAACTTCTCCGCGGTCCTCCCGCGGCCCCTTCGTATTTCCTGCCGAACCCCAACTGCGGAGGACTAACACTAAACTCCACGGAGCGCCTCTACTACCCGATAAACTCATTAATTAAGGCAGATCGTGCACCCTGCGGCCCCGTACATCACGACGAGTGAGGGTTTCCACCCCGCACCGGCTACCGCTTCTGCCTCTGTCTTTACGTAGGAACGTTAGAAGATGGAGGATGTTGCAGCCATGTTTTTCCGTATTCCGACGAACACTTTTGTTCCACCAGTCATGCAGGCACACCTGAAGATAAATGTCGCTTAGGGCTATGTTAGTTTTCTATGTTTTTTGGTTATAAAATGAATAGTATTCAAGATTTTAGCATGAAACTGGTGTTAACCCAAGTGATAGTCCCTCCGTAATAAAACACACGTCCATTCAATTGTTCAAATAATCCGGCTTTTTGAAAAGTGATTTTTGAATTTTTTTATAATTTGTATCAAGGTACACACGCGCAACACTCTTATTTGTATCTTTAAATCCCTGCATGTCAAGTATAATTTACAACGTATTATTATTTGTTTATTCGGTATAAGACGATAATGAAGAAGAATTTATTTTAGAATTACAATGCGAATCTGTTGTTTTAAACAGTTAAATTCCCAAGAATAAGACAATTTTCTTTGAATATCTGTGCTGGGTTAAATCAGAAATACATACGCCGACTTACCATTTATAACTGAATCAATAGCTTCTTCAGCTCTTTCCTCCTCTCTAGCGTGATGACAAGAAAGATATGTTGAAAAAATAGCTTGTCATACATGAGAACAGTGCTCCAAGGTATACGATGCTCATTCGTTGCCAGACACAACACGGTACAATGTCTCAAAAGCAGAGAGTGTATATTTAGACGGTATGATTATATCTCAAGTGAATTTCACGATGTATTTACTGGGTGTACATTTGTCTCGTGTCGTAAATAAATTTTCGAAATGACGTTCACTAACTAATCGAAAATCGAGAGCAAAATCCTGAAATAGCTAGTAGTTTTGGATGCTAAAATTTAAAAATTACGATAATTATCAATTGCACGGACCGAATGAATCAAATTTAAATTAGTAGTTTACTGGAAGTTACTATTTATCAACAACATACCGCGTTATCCCCATACATGTTACTACACCCATAAAAAGAAGAGCACGTATTTCCAGGTAGACTATATTTAAGTTACAAAAGTTTCCCCATATTATAGAAAGGTCAGTCACTTGCCGTGACTCTTTTACTTTTTTATGTTCGAGTATAAGGCAGAATTGGATTTACGGCATTATTGGCACAAATGCTGTCAAATCCATCATGAATGATGTTACAGAATCAATACGGATACTTCAGTCGAGGCTTTTTGTAATGTACACATAAAGTGTTCCTGGAAAAGGTGCTCATGAGCCCTGAAACTCTGGATGACACGCACCCTGCGCAGAAAGGTATAAAGTTTATCTCTCAGGCCACCCCTAGTATATATTCCAATAATGGCAGCCCGGTATCGAGACACCGAATCGCCAAAATACTAATACACGATAAATCCATTATTTTCAATTTATTGAACTGCCATTTGTATGCGCTTTGGTGCAAAGACTGCACGGAAGTGATAGTAACAGGCTGAAAAACCACTAATGGAAATTATTGGCTGTACGTAGTGGGCAGGAGGGAACTGACCGCACAGTATACACTTGGCATTTTTTTCCACCTTTAATCGATTCGCTTCACCAAAATCATGCAGATATCTGGATAAGTATCTACGATCATCAGACAATTGACTCATCTATCAGAAGGAATCGTTGACGCAGATTTGAGCGAAGAGAAGAGAAATGGAAAACAACATTTTCCATGACGACGGGATCGCGCATCAGGGTGACAAGAAGCGCTCGAATAGAGCAGAAACAGAAACAGATTGAATTCCTGGCTCCCTCGCCTCAGAGTCAGGATCATTTTTTAGGTTCATCTGCGGGGATTACGGCAATCATGCCACGCACACCCCAACTCTCCGGGCTTGAGAGCTGTAATTCTTCGACGACCCCTCTATCGAGTGGCACCCCTGACCGCGGATTGAAATTCATAGTTATACCGCACAGGGGTCCCACCCCCGATTTCATTATTTTAATCGGAACTGCATCCACCTCATCAATCACCCTGTGGTGACACTGGAATGCGTTTTGGCTCTTGGCGAATGTTTCCTTCTCTCGCGACCTCTTGCATGCACTAAGGACTTGAAAAAAAGTATGAAAAAATCAATAAGAATCGAGAGAGGATGTTAAACAAGTGTAGATTTTTGCCCCCATGTATAAAGCGAATGGACCTCGAAAAATCGTTGTTAGGGTCCTCTGCAGATGACAGGAAATACACGCTTTCTTGTTAGCGTAATGTTTATGTTATGATCGTAATAACAAAGATTAAGAAAAATATAGGTAGCTTTTCTCGATTTTTACACGCAAACGTCAAAAATTTAGAAATCCACGCATTCCTAGCCCAGAACCAAAACGAAATATTTTAATTTGTTGACCGGTGTTTTTCAAGATCCATTCACTTCACACTTGGGGGCCGGATTTTTGACACCGTTTTAACATCTTCCATTGAGAATTCAATTCTGTATAATCTTGCAAATTATAACCCTGTGATATCCGCATGGGTCCTTCGCCGAGTACCTGGCCAAACAAACGCAGGCTGTCCTGTAGGAAATATTCGAGAATGCGTATACAGACAAACACTCGTGACGTCAATCATAAAACGGCGGTATTATAACTTGTTTTTACGCCAGGAGCCATGCGGCATCGAGTTTACGCACATATCCCGCAGAGAACTGGCATTGTCCTGGAAGGTACTCGGCGATGATTTGTGACCCGTTGTCGACCCTGGTGAGTTTTAATTTTGCGATATTGGCAACATTACCGTTGGGGAAGGGCTCGTAACTCTGACAGAGGGGCGGGTGTAGCTACTTTGGTCCGCGGAACTCCTGCAGCACCCGGACGGCACCTTGCGGGGAATTCGTGTTCGCATGGTAGTTGTTAACGGTTCAGCTTGAGGTTGGACTCCCCCGGCTGCAGGGCGAGCCGTTGGGGGAGGGACTGAAGGGCTTTGGGGTTGGACCGAGATCTTTTAATTTGAGGCCAAATTCCTCTTGAGGGTAAAGCGCGGGGAGCCACGAAAGAGCGGTTGGATGGGTCGGGTCGTTGGGTCCTCGGATTGTGGGATCGGCGGATCGTCGGAAGGGTGGTTGTTTCCTACCCTTACCGCCCCTACCTCATCCTACCCCCACTTCACCCCTCCTCAGAATGTATCTGCACCAGAGTCACCGATTTACGAGCCCTATGGAACAACCTCTCGACGCTCGTCGGCGCCCTACATAATAATATCCGGGTATAATACCTGTGACATTCGTAATTCTGCATCGCCTTATACTGCACGGAGGGAAAGGATTATTTGAGTCAAATGATTTTCGTTTGATTCAATTAAATGGTATAGTCAAATGCGGTGAACAGAATACTTACTTAATTCAACAAAATACTTTAGTTGGACGAAATACTTGTGACAACTTAATACAGAATCGAATCAAGACTTGAATGATTATACTGAGTGTCAATTTATTTAAGATAACACGGCGCGAGTTCCTTGCAATAATGCAAATTTTGTATCAATAATATGTGTGATTGAAATGACTAAAAACTTGATTGAACGTATGTTAATCGTTTTGTTTTAAAAATATGAAATTATATCGAAACAAATTGAGCTATTTTAATTCATGTTTAGTTGATTCGAGAGTTCAATGGTGGAAACAGGCAATGAAATTTGTTGTAACAAATCTTTTGCATTGACTGAACATTAAAGTTTCTTAAATCGCACAAAATGTATTCTCCGAATGATGTCATGTATGTAATTCTGTTGAATCAAAACTTCGTGGGTTTGGGCCGATATTTATTGGGTATAATCCGAATACTTATTGTAGCATATGTAGAAGTACAAGCCGGACATGTATCCATAATAATTGTTTATTTGTACTCAAAATATCAATATCGACGACACGAAACTAGGTACATTAAATTATGCTCTCTTCGTTTCTGACACGGACAATACGTTATCCGTATCTAACTCATAACTATCAGACTACCCGGTTATATGACTACGTCTGAAGCTACTTTCGTAGCGAGAAAGTTCACCGCCTAGTGGCCGCTTATAATACTAGTATACTGATGTTTACCACGAATATATTCTCTATTTTTTTCAAAGCATGCGGTTCGAGTAGACGTTGAAAGTTTGGCATTCAATATGGGTTCATACTGCTACAACGGAGCGAAGAAATATATCAGTTACCTTCTAGTAGCCGTACAACGAAATGTGGCATATATGTACATATATGTATATTTTCGCGATGTTAGAATATTTTGATAAAAACTACGGTATTTCGATTTCTAAAAATAAAGAAGTGGGATATTTAGCTATTATAGAGATGAAAGGGCAGTTCAAAAAAATATAACCCTTTATACCAGACAAGATCGTGATCATCGCGGGAAAGAAGCATAATTAAGTATCATATAAACAAACATTTCTGTCTCTTCGAAATGTCCCTTTAACCGCAGTTTCCATATTACGATAACGATATGGAAACAGGGTTCAATCTTCTCATAAAATGCATAATATTTTCCGCGCATTTTTTGTATGTACGTATTTCCGTCCTAATGTGCTGCTGCAGCAACGTCGTTCGCTTCTCGAGGAAGACGAGCGGTCGGCTCACCTCTTCACGTAAAAACGTGTCCTAAGCGACTGACTGTGTGTATACCTTCGTCTCGATGATTTACGCGAAGGTGTGAATGTATGCGTGTACCTGCAGGGAACGCGCGACGCGTATGCAAAGCAGACAGTCTTTTGATCCACGTGATAGGACGTGTTCGGTGCCGGAGCTAGTCGCCCAAAGGGTTCTTATTTTCGATGCGCACGTAGGTACGTATAACCACATGCGGGAACATGAAATTTATTCAGAAATATCAGCTAGGGATGTAATTTACTTATTTAATACTTATTTTTGTCGAATAAAATTTATTTCGATGTAATGGGCTCGTTATTGCGGACCCATCGACCCGGTATCACGGGGTAAGTACAAGTAATATAAAGCCGTACTCCGGGTGCCGGGATAAGAAGGCTTAGAATAACACTAACTTATGGCTAATTAGATCTGCGTTCCTTTTAACATCCGGGGTGTATATTGGTCCTTCTATCGGTTTGTTGTGAATCGTAGCTTATTCATAAACATACACCCACTACGATTTGAGGCAAATCGACGTCGTCCACTGTGAGCCATGCCTGATCTACGGCCGTTATCTATGTTGAGGGTAAGCTTCTGGGATTTGTAAGAGTTACAGCTAATTCAGCTGGGAATTGTAGCATGATATCATTCAAGTTGGAACGATTCTTGAACGTGCCATTGCTTGACTAAGCTGCTGCGCTGAGCAAAGGATATTCCGAACACTTATTCCAACGAGCAAGGAATCGGATGACGTAACTGTCGTTTACAAGATAAAGAACTAGCGGCTAGTGGGTTCGATGCTGCATCGCTAGATGGAGCAGAGGGTAACGTAGGTATCTGCACTCTGCTTCTTTGCGAGCCTTTCTCGCAGCCAATGCTGCCGGAGAAATTATACATATTTATACTGTTAGTTACGTTATGCCGAATATTATAAACAAAATGAATAATACGTACTTCAACATGTATCACCATACTTACAAAAATTGAGTCAAGTCCGAAGGACAGGCACCGAAATTATGTAGAACCCATTGTAAATAAACCAAAAGCTTAGAACAATAAAAAACTTTCAACTTTGAACCCTTCCAGCTCGCACCCGACACTCACAGTGGTCCAAATTCATCGAATATCAGACCAAACGTATTTTATCAAGATTCTCGTATTATATTTTTGAATGCGAGGAGAATCAATTTGAATCAACTAATTGGGTGATCATGGGCGGTTATATAAAAATTTAGTCGCTGCAAGCCTACGCACGCAAGGATACAATTTCTGGAACGTATAAGTGACTATTAAATGAAGTGTTGCGACCTTATACGAGAACAATTCTAGCTAATATTATTTGCTACGCTGCTTTCTATGTCAAACATTTATGCACGAAAATGCTTTTGAATATCGACGAAATGATTGAAGAATCACTGAAACGATTAATTACCAGTATAATTTATTGACATTATTTATTAATCTTCATTAAAACGTAATTTTAGTCAATTTCAATCAATCGCAATATTTCATTTACAAGTATTTTTCGGTAAGTAGACGCAATTATAAATAAAAGTTGAACTATTGGTTAATAGTACTCATCGTCACATTATTGCAGTAGACAGTGGATCATTAAATGTAGCTGGAGGTGTGACTATTTTAAGTTAAAGAATTTGCAAACTTACGTAGTCTCCTCTGAGCCTGCGATTACGACGACGCCAGGTTAGTTTCTCTTTGAAGCAACACTGTTCAACTTTTGACCACCGTTCCGATTATTATTCAAAGATGCAAGAGTTCTTGTGCGATGTAAAAATTTCTCAGATAGTCTTTCAATATTTACATAAAATATTCTTAAATATTTCAAAAGCTAAAACTTTACAGCTTGAAAAGCAGGAAGACAGATATATGTGATATCATTTCGTTAAACAGACGTGCTGTTTTCGTGTTACATGAAAGCTCGTACACCGGTGTTTCTAAAATGACTTTCTTACTCATTCCCAACGATGAGTGACCCGAGTTGAATAGAAGCAGCAAACGCGAGCGTCACAGAATCTCGAAACCAATATCGCAAATCCTAATAGAAATCCAAAGATTAATTAAGTGTCCTATTTACGCGCGAAACCCCCACAGCTTGCTTCACACGCGTCAGCGACGTGCCCCGAGGGAGTCAGGCCTGCCAACGTAAAGCTGACCACCTACCACCACAAGTAAAGCGTTAACTATTGCTTTTGTGCACTGCTTCTGTGTGTATCATATACTATTTACGTTGGTGCCGTTATCCCGCGGTCACCGATGATGCTCCTACACTCGAGGCACCCACTGCCGGAGCGATAATGAGAATGCGGGGCAACGTTTAAACCGATCATCCCCTGCCCAACCTAGCGCATCCCCGAACGTCCCGGTCTCTGGAGCCGCAAGGGTGCTCCTGCTAAGCTGACAATATTGATGGAATTAATTATGGGTATGTCTACACTGAGAGAAATTTTTAGTTCCGGTTACCGCTCGGTCTTTAACTATTTTCATTTTTTACCACTACCTCTAGGTAGAAAATGAAAATTAGTTTTCTAGCTGTTACCAAAAAGTCTAATATCCGTTACTTCTCTTTCTCATTACTATCACTGTTACTATATTTTCTTGCAACTGATGCGAATATTTAATGCTTGTGCAACGATAAATTGACGTTAAAGCCTTGTTTAACTAAAAATGTAGAGTAAACCGAACAAACTGATTTTGCGTTGCAATTACTAAAAAAGGATCGACGATAGCGCAAAATGGTTACGTGTACCTGGTTTTTCGTAATTCCAACAATATTCAAACAGTTTTTTTAACGATACCTGTTTCACTGAATTTTTATAGTTACTGTAACAAATGAAATTTTTCTCAGTGTATACTCCGTATCCCGAACCTATTATCGACTGTTTCTCAATTGTCTTTCGCAGATCTCGTCGCCGTTTCGTGATATTCAGTCTACGGAGGTCAGTTTTTACAAAAATCAATTTCCATATTTGAATATGTTACGTGATTCGATGCGTAAAATGTATTATCCGATTGTTATACAACATGGGCAGTACGTAATTGGCTTCGACCTTAAGGGGACACGTCAGTGAAACTGCGAAATTTTTTGCTTGACATGAAATTTCACCTCGTCAATAAATTTTCAGGAAACAAAGATTTTCCTGACTAATCGGATTGATTGCACTCAGTATGTTCCTGGATGTTGGTTCGGATGATGTCGAAGATTGATAATCTTCAACGAGCGCGTTGCTTTATGAAAATTTAAAACAATTTGCCAACTATCCTGGTGGGAGCATAGAGAACAAAAGTTCCTATCCAATTCGCGATGTAATGCGAATGATAATAAGCATCGAATTTTATCACTTATTTACAAGTGACAATTGTCCGGAAAATGTTTGATTAAAAAAGTTTCATGAAGTCGAAAAATTTAATTTCCCAAATACTTTCAAAGATTTCACCATCTTAACTTTCTCTAGCAAATAAACGATGTGGTTTGATACAGTTATTCACAGAATTACAAACTGGATACCAGCTTTCGTTCTCCAGGCGACCAGGACACGGAGTATAATTATTTCCGATTTAAATATGAGAAAAAGTGGGATCCAATACGTTTTCTGAAGAACACCAATTTGTATAAGCGGCGTGGAAAATCCTGACTGAGTCGTTACTCGTTCATACTTCAATGCCCTCCCTTCCCGCCAAACATATCAGAATCTCCGCTACGTGATAATTATGCGACATCTTCATCAGTACCTCACACATTACACTTTCTGGCTGGCTGGCTGGCTGACGTTGCGTCGGCACAGTTTTAATCGACACCCCCGCAGCCTTCCTCTCTTCTTTCATGGTGATCATACACACAGACACACGTCTTCACGTAAGTATGGATGACGACAGCGGCAGGCGGGATGGGAATGGAAACGGGGATTTGAACCAGCTGGGCCGCCTTCTCAACACGCCGCCTGCCACCGAGGGTAACATTGTAATTTCAGATAAGCGTCTCCCAGGAGACACGCATTGTGCGCAACCCCTACGCGCGCGCGTTCTCGCGTATATATAGCCGCTCATTTACGCGCGAACGACGCACGATATCTCGCGCCCGCGGATCCAGCCTGCGCCGGGTTTCGGCTAGGCCTACCACTCTCTTCATCTCCTCTGTCTTATTCCAGAAGTTCGACATCTCGCCGGCTCGTTTTGTCGTGGGGTAGGTAGGTACTCGGTTACAATTTGATCGGGGAATTCGATAGGTGCACGAAGGTGCCAGGATCACCAGCACTTCGCGGAAGATTTGATGATACTGGACTAAATTACGTAGACAGCTTGATCACCGTTCGAAATATCTCTTCGAATTGTCTTCAATTGTAGTATTGAAAGTTTTTGCCTGGAGGACCTGATTTGGTCGGCAAGACGCTTACAATTCGGTAACCACGTTTTGGTTTATCTGACCTATACTACGTACATTGAAATGGAATTTGCGTTTTGTACGATCACCTGAACGTTCAGTTTGATCGGACTTGAAATTGTCTTCGAAACAGAAAGGTCTGAGAGCCTTTTGACTCTGACGATAAGAGGCAATGTTTCGAAGGTGCAGCTGCAGGTGATTTTTACCTGGTGACACGTATTCAGACAGTTTCGCAAATTGGTTTAGCACAACTCTGGACCATGAAATTGCACTCTCATCTAGACATAAAAATCCTTTAAAAACTCCCCCCCCCCCCCCCCCCCCCCCCTTTCCAAAGTGTGTCCTACATAACTCCTCAAAGAATCCAACACCCGATTCAGCATCGTCCCCAGCTGTAGGTACTTCCATCTCTCTATTCGATATAAATAACACCACCATACGTCTCTATTACTTGGCTGATCAAACATCTCTCCTTGCGCTTCCTAATATACCGAAGGGTGGGGGTAAGCCGGGCGTGTAATTTCGCACGGAAATCAGGGAGCCGACAGCCCTGCGCCGAGTTCGAGACCCTGGGTCGGCGTCTTACAAGGTGTCGGCTACCGGCTGCCCGGGGCCCGTGCAACCCGAACGACGGCGAAAACGACGGCCAGGGGGTCCAATGGACTCCTGGGGGGAGGGATGCAGGGGCCCTCGAACGAAACACGCAAGTCGATCCGGCACGCAAGGCGAGCCACATCGCACCTAAGGTAATTGAGAGAATATTCAAACACGCGAGGGACATCGGTCAGGATTGGCGTCGGCCTCAGCGGAGAAGCTGAGAAATGTGTCGGGATACAGACGATGCGCGGAAAATGGAAACTCGGGATGGTTGGATCCGGGAACAGTAATTGAGGATCATCGACGAAGATGGTAGGATTAGGCGAGATTCTTGTACCTCAGGACTTTTTTTTAACATTTTGCAGTGATTTTGGTATGATTTTAAACATCAGCCTTTCCATGACTATTGATCAAGTCAGCACTTATTTGTTCAAAAGAAGTTACGCAGCCTTGCGTGAATAATTTACATTTTTTCAGAGATAATTCCTAATCCCGGATACAGTTTCAAAATTCCCTTACGATTTGCACCACGGTACCAAATTAAGATTTACAACAGACTATTTATTTGTATAATCAGTGATTCATTGTAATATTAGTCTGTAACTTGTTTCAAGGTGGGATGGTAATGCATATAAATTTTTTTTAGATTGCAATACCAGTGTTGTATTTTCAATAGTTGAATCTCTGACAATGTGTAGATTATTCATGAATAATTATACTGAATATGATTCAAAAGCGATTATATACTGGGTTATTGTCTTCAAAATGAGCTCTGTTTTTCCTATCTTGCGTAGTGATCTATAACAAAAGAAGAAAAAAAAAAAGGAAGACAATCAAAATCAATCACACAATCATTGGTTATTGGAACAATGTTACAAGATACACGATGCTCATGCGTCCCAAGGCACAAAGAGAGTAGGTACAACTTATCAAAAGCAAGATGTGCATATGATGACGTTATGTTGATATCTCACATAAATATTACGGTATATACTTGTTAAGTTTTTACAAACATATGTATTTCATTCCATAAATGAATTTCCAAAAAAAAAACCGTTCATTAGATGGTGAAAAATCGAAAACGAAATCCTAAAGCAGCTACTTCGGGATGCTAGAACCTTAAGAATAAGATCAACGTTGATTTGCACTACTCATAGACTAAATGAACCAAAATTAAGCCCGTACTTCACTGTACACGACTACAATTGATGAGGATATACCGCGTTTGTTCCTTTTATTGCACTACATATCTAAACAGGGAATGTGTTTCAAGGTACACTATAGACAACAGTCTCTGCTGTTATAATTCCAAGAATAAAAGCTGGGAATGTTCATCCACGGATTCCAGCATCAGGCGGTAGAGCTTTTCCATAAAACGTGATAAAATGTGCTTGGATCTAGTCACACGTTCGAATCAAGTGAGCATAGGACTCGCGGTTGAATTATGCGAAAACGCGTAAAAGGATTTGGCACCGTTTGCTCGCTTCGGAGCTACAACTTCTAGAACACTGAAAAGTTGGAACATTCACCAAGCCACAAGCGTGAAAGACGGTTGACTGCGTTAGGGATGTCATGACGCAACCTTCTCTAATGAGTTCGTCGAGGAGGATGTTGCAGAGCAGTGCGACCTGCCGGCACTCACAATCAGGGTCGACCGAGTGAAACCTTTTTACTGTTACCGAACTACGTGCCAGTGACGAAAAATCACGATATGCAATATAAAATTGGCGGTGAAGCAAAAGGCACTCGAGTTTCCGGTTAACGATGAGTCTTATATCTTTGGACTGTCATTCCCGATTCATTGCTATACGTTTTGCAATGGCGATTGAAAATCCATTGAAAGTCAGTCTCCGAGGTAGTTATACAGACTGTTCCTCACGAGTCCCAACACGAAGTGATCACGGAACGGTTTCTTAATTCGAAGAATCCACTACTAATACGAACATCACTGAGACTCTCTCATCACTCCGAAACATCCCGATTCGCAGCGACTCTCTGACATGGAGAGTATCAGACCATCGGATCACAGATCCTACTGAAACGTCTAGGGATGTTTCTTTGGCTCAAAATATGGAGCTTCTGATGTGTAGCTCCACTCATTGAGTCTATCTTCGCTTGATTTACGATACATCAGATTACTGAAATTTCGAAATTTATATATTTGCCAGGGCTCTGAAATAACGACAGATCTGTTTACATTTGAATATATAAGCACCTGTCATCGAAATTTTAAGAGAGGACAATGAGAATCAATATTTCAGGTAAAGACATCCAGCAGGTTTCGCTTATTAGGTAATTCCACTCATTGAACTGCGAACAGAATCAATTTGAACTGGAGAGAAGAACGGGCCCCAATGGATGAAACTACACATCAAAAGTTCCATATTTTGGGGCAAAGTAACAGCCCTATAGGAGTTTCAGCCTTGTGAGTCCTTCCTGAGGATGGAAGTTGCGTAGGAGAATTGTCGGAATGATTTCCGGCTATGATGTCATAATATATATCTCGGCGACAGCTGGGTGGGTGGGATTGGGTTTCCCCCTGAAGAGCTATGCAACGACGTCGTGTCGCGCGGCGCGCAAATGAGGTGGAAAAGATAAAGGCCATACCGAGCGATCATTAACATGCACGCTCCGCTTTGGAGAGGACTCGTGGAAAGAGAGAAGAGTGGATGTGTGCAGGGGTACCTGGCTGCCTCTGCACGCGGTCGCAGAGATGCCAACCTAATGGTGCCAGCAATTAACAACAAACACCGCTCATTAATCGCAAGAGAGTCTTCGCTCGCTGCGGTGCCGATTCTCCACCACGCGGTGTAACATCCCTTACCTTTTCATCCTGGCTCGCCCTCTTGTCACAGCCTGTAACATTCCGCGAGTGCAGCTGATCTCCTTGGTTGTGAAAAGAACCTGCGAGTTTGAGGAGGAAAAATGAATGTGAAAATACTTACTTGCGTGGCTCCTTCACATTAATTTAATTGTGTACGCACAGTTTACCGCGATCGTGCCGAGTAAATTCTTTTTCTCTCCATACCTGCGCGATTTTCCTATGTTATTATTATAATACCGCAGCGCAGACTCTAAGGGGCTCTTGCGAATCAGAAATTACTCGGTTGGCGGTTGAATTATCGCGGAAATGAGAGGCGGAAGGAAGCAGCGGGAAAATCCAGCAGGAGACCCGGCGCAGCTCCTTAGATGTGGGACTGGAGGGGGGATCCTCTTGGAAGTTGTTATCATTATTAGGCAGTTCTCCTGGAACATAAAAGATGAAGTTGAGGCGTAAATTACTGCGCGAAGCAAGCCCGAAAATTATTAAAAGCTAAACTGTGTTTGATTTATATAAGAGAGCAGCGCCAACCTGGGCGCTCTCTGACGGCAGGGGTCTCGCTCGAACGGAAGAAGGAACCGCCGGGGGGAGGAAGAGATTAATTTCATTACTTCCGGATGAGTAATTATTGCATTACTTGGCGAGAAAGTTGCCTGTTGCGGCGGCCGAAGCGGCAGCACTCCTAAGCTTCTTCTTTCTATTCTCAATGCTAGTAAATTATTACGGAATTTGAGCAGTTTCCCACCATCTTATTCCCAACAACGAGCTGAAAGGAGGTCCTGCAGGCAGCGCCAGAAGTCCCGCAGATCGAGGGTAAGACTGAGCTGCTGCCCCGACATTCAAAACCACATCCATTGTCAAAGCTGCCATTTACTTTCGCCTGGCGTAATTAGCAGCGAAAAGATTTTACACAGAGCGGGTTTGGACCAAGGAACACTCCCGATTTTCCCCGCTTCAATCCTGCGAGACGCCGAGTTATTTTTTTCAAATTACGTACCAACCCTCATTCTGCACGAAATCGTAATTATATTAGTGTCAAATTGGATTAGACGATAAGCTGTATTCCAGGGAAGGAATTCGTTGGATGAAACCAATAAACAGCTCGAAGCATCAAGTCTCTCCAGAGTAAGGTTATGCGAAGTAAGTATCGTTAAATGTTCGCGTCAGGCGTTGAATTTATGCCTGGAATTCGTGTTACGTTCCTTGGCTCTGTCTGCAGGCCCGAGGGCTGCCCTTCTCTGACGAGTAGAAAGAGGAGAGACGATGGGGCTCGATCCAGGCCTACTAAAACGGCACGCGGGCCAATTTGCCACGCTCCGTTCGTTAGGTGATAAATATCTCGTAAATGGTCCCTAGCCATCCCTGTCTAATGTCTTGGCCAGTCGCCACTGGCCCGCTGTGAACAGCCTCTTCGACATCCTTCGAATGCTCAATTAGTCAGAAGTGAAGTCGACGTACTGATAAATTGAGTCTAGGAACTGATCTGCCGGTATTTTGAAATTTGAGAGGGTTGACGGATCATGAGACCAGTCAAAGGTCACCAGGTTGGAAGTAAAATAAAAGATAGGTTTATATCCTTTCGTTTTGCGTCCAATCTCGCACTTACTTCACTTCCCTTACCCTACGTTGCAGAGTTCATCGAATTGTTATACTTCCATTTATTTTCGACCATTCGGTTTCTCAATACCCCTTCGATGATTTTCTCTTAACTTTTCAATATTCTCAGTATCTTCATGACCTGTATACCTGATATGAATTTGATATTCATGATCAGTTTACTAGTTACACACCGTGCACGAGAATCGGTTAACGTACAGAAAGATTGAGTGAGTATAGGAATACCGCACTGAAAGCAGCAACGAAACACGAATTACAATCGTTCGTAATGAGGGTTAATAAGCGACGAGTTGTGCGGGCCGCGGATCCTTTGACGCCAATCTCCATAACCCTTGGCAGTAGATTAATTTAATACCTGAGTAAAATCAATCAATGGAATTTAACGCTGCCTAGCTGCAAGCTCGTAAAGCACGCAGGGGGAAGAGCCTCCGAGGAAACGGAACGCCCGACCCCGAGGGGAGCCTCGGGCCCAAAGGGTGTGTGTTTGCTTTGCGGCCGCGGCGCGGCGGGGCCCGTAATCAGTGTAAATCAGGGGACACGTAAATCACAGCCAATACATCGAGGGACAGGCTAACGGGTGGCCGTTGCACAATCGATTTGTACCAGAATGTCTTCATTCATTTGAGAGCGTTACAAAAGTCTTTGAGCCCTTCGAGCTGCTTACAGTCATGATGATTGGTTATCAATTATTAATATGACAGGGCAGTAGAACGATCGATTAATTCGACCAAATCAACGACGCGACAGCGAATCTCATTCCCGGCGTGATTTCTATTCTTCCCACATGAAGGCACAGCCACTACTACGCTACGTGCGCCGTATTTAACTATAAAGGTCATTTCTCAACACACGTTTCTCTCCATATCGACTTGATCTGAGAAAACAAAAGTTTAATCGCTTGCAAGACGTTTTCAGTCTGTTCATAATCGGATGATTTATTAAATATTCTCAGCTGATCCCGAGTTACGTCGCCATATTGTTTGGCCACGCCCACACTTTGGATCCCAATTATAATTCGAAACATTTATTCCGTGCGTTGTTTCGTACGAAAATGTTTGTTGGTTTTACCTGCAAGCTTACTCTTTACTCGCTTACCGATTAACGGGGATGCCTGAATAACTTGAGTGAATATAAATTATTAACCTAAAAGTCGATGTCAGAAGAACGCTAACTCGTGAAAAGCGGATTGTAGTTAGTTTTTTACACGTGGTCTGAAAAGTTTATCACAAATTTGTATACGTATTAGTTATTTCTTTGTTTTTGGACCACTGTATGCGCGCGCACCTTCTTATCGAATCCCATCAGAGTCCAGAGACGTAATTGTTAGCGGCGCCTTGTGTGGTCGTCGACCAAACCGCCTCCAACCCACGCGAACGTCGCCGCGTGCGCACCACCTGTTAATCATAAATGATTAAATTATAAATTTTTCCGTGATTATACCACTTTGAAATACAATCTCATGCTTCCTTATTGCCTGCTGATGTGATGCGCAACCGAGTGGGCAGCAGCTGCTCCACCCTCTGTACGCGGTTTCGTGACTGGAGCTCTAAAAAATTGCCATACTTGGCTCAGCACGAAGTTACCTAGTTAATTACTTATCAATTCAAGGCAAACCAACCGCACGAAACCAGGGAGAAACCGATCGAACCTATTAAATTTCCTCCGTCACCGAATCTCATTGAAACGCGTTTGCCGTTCTTAAGTTAGGCACGGTTGACCCATGGGCCAAAAACTGGATTCACATATCCCATTTATTTGTAATTGATACAGCCCCGGTATAATCAGTAACGAAGAAAAATATTCTGCTCCTTATTCCTCGGCTAACAGTAAGAATTATTACAGCATGCGTAAACAATTCCAGCGTCACACATCTGCTTTGAAAAAAGTTGAATCCGAATTTCTTACGAACACGACTAGCATTGATCAGGCCAAGAAGGATTATAGTGACTATTTTTAATCAAATCGTCAGCATCTAAGTTTTTCAAAACGTGATTGTTATTAATCATTGTTCATCGACGTGAGTATAATAAGTACATAGAACAGACGGACTAGAATGGTTTTCTCATAATCAGAGAAAGAGCGAGAGAGAGAGAGAGAGAGAGAGGGAAAGAGAGAAGGAGAGAGAAAAGATGAGAACGGAACGCAAAGAGAAAGGAGAATAGAGGATACTGCGATGATACACACTGTATATAGATATATACGATGCGTACATACATATAACGTCGAGCAGAGTGAGACCTCACCGCCGGATGACCCGTGACCTCTCGTCCCGCAGGAGTATAAAGGCTCATTGTAATTACAATAAAGGTTATCAGCTCGGATTCAGAGAAGCAAGAACGGTCATTCAGATGGTAAGTGAGAGACGCAAACTTACATAATATATATATATATATATATACATTGTACATATATATATACAAAATATATATATGTATATACACATAATATGTACAGATATACATTTGAATTTACAAGTCCCGCCGTATCAACCGACCCGCACACAGTAAACGGGAGCTGGGACAACGCGTGCGAGCCTAAAACGTCTGGATTTAACCGGGTTTTGTGCGTCTCCACACGATAGAGATTCCAGGACGACGTCATGTGGGGGCGATCGGACCCAGATAACCTTCCGATACGACGTGATCCGATCGCAGCCTCAGCGAAAGTAAGATGTACCGATCACCCATCATCCACAGCCAGCAAGTACACTCTTGGAAATTATTTCTGGATCATTGTTCAACCGATATTCACTATAAACTGACTTTTCAATACGTCGTGTGTCATATATATTCTGTTTTGTTTCAATGGAACGACACGAAATATAGGGTAGATGCACCATGATCCATTGTTAGGCCAAACTCTGTACCATTTGTGGCCGTAATTTCAGATCAGATGTGATGAATATAGCCGAAATTACTAGATCAAACTATGGTGACAAATATTGGCACTAAGGTGACCAAAAGTGGTACATCTACTTTAGTTACGATTGACTAGTGGTACAGGGTTGATACAATCATTCGGTTTTACTGAACGTCCAACGTTTCTCGGCAAGAAGAGGAGATGGAAACTGTGATTATTCCTTCAAAGACAATTAGGTTCTGTATTGACTCATCTGTAGATTGGGGCACTCAAAATCAGATGCCGTTTCATCAAGTGCTCGAGCACTTTATCATCGATGAATATCTAAGAGACGTCACAGATACTTATATATCATAGAATAAGTTGTTGTTTGAGATACCCTAGATAGGATCAGATCGGGAATTAGGATCGAATATAGAAGTCTATAGTTGAGGTGTCCGAGTGTATATCGCAAGCGACAGAAACTGCAAGGCTATTGCCCACTTGAATTAGAATTGTGATGTCGACGGTGATTTCTTTCGAAAGTTCGTCGTCCCCGCAGCCTGTTATCACGTTTGGCTAATCAACAAAGAAGTGGTTAATTAATCGTCGAAATTGTCTCCTGTATCGCCCTGCCCGAAACAACGGCCAACCACCTGCTACGATCTGATAAGAGAGTCGTTTAATGCGACAAAGCGGAAGTAATTTCGAGTTATCACTGTCACCTTCTAGGCTGGGTGGCACGTCGCCCCGCCGCTGCTTCGCTATCAGATCGACCAGGCCTCTGGCTCCGGGCTGCTCTTCAACGACTGGTTATTTATTATCAAACCGGGGTACACACAACCTAAGTGGTGGAACCTTTGAGGGGCTCGACTTATGACTGAAGTTTATCACTCTTTTGAAGTGTAATCAAGGAAAAGCCGTTATACTGTCTAAGTATGCCAGCGTGAAAGACGACAGTCAGTGTAAAGATGCGATACGTGTAAACCGCAGATTTTCGACAAACTATCTTTTCCCCGAGTCAAATTAACCGTCCCTTATGAACGCGTTGAACCCCCTCGGAGATGATGGGTAGTGATATCGTGATCGGTTTTACGGTGGAGAATGGAAAGGAAGAAGCGCTTGCAGCGTTTGTCTTATTTTTCTTCTCTTTGATATTATCTTCTCGTGGCTAGTGAAAATTACAGAATCGTTATTTCCCGAAAACAGAAGATGCTCCCCGGTTGAACTTGGCGTTAGGCTCTTCAATTACGTCCCAAGAGCGTTCAAAGAGTGCGAGATGACTACAAGCCCAGGGGGTTTATTTCTCCAAGGATCATCTCGGCGGATCCTGCCAGTCGAGATGGTCCAGGATATTTATTCTTGCGCATCGTGATGCTGCTGGGCCGATAGCGTGACAGTCAAAGACGCCGCACTGCCTAAAAATTATTCTGGACGGTCATCATTATGCCCGAGTTTGGAGCAATCTTCTACTCAATATTGTCAGTCGGTTGGTGGTAAGCTGCGTTCAGCCGAACTCGAGGGTTTATACAGAGTTTAGCCGAGCCCCCGTCTCTCGTACACCAAGCATAATATTATTCAATTTCCAGCAATTTCTGTTATTCGAGATTATTATCAGGGCCTCGAATTCTGTCGAGGGAAGCTACGCCTCGTACCGATCTTGGGCGTGTTTCGAATCCCTTGCCTAGAGTCTTTGAGATACTTTCGATTGCACACGATTCTTTACGTGACAAGAGTATGTTACGCAATTTTTCACAAAGCGCGAAATTGAGGTTAGGGTCGCGTAATATCAGTTTTCTTTACGTCGGCGCATGCGCGTAGTACAGAAAAGACCACTTGTAACTCCTAGGAGTCTTTTTGCGCATGCGCATTCGCAGTCTCACTCTACCGTCGTAAAAACGGGTACTTTGCGTATGGAAAATACGCATGAAAAAACTTGCAATACATTATGTTCGCGTTATATAAAGCTATTTGCTGGACACTGAAGTATAAACTACGAATAGTAGGTCGCACTGAAAATGCACGGGGTGTAAATTTGCAGGACCAATAAATATAGCGATGCTTCAATAACCGGGGCACACGCGGCTGCTTTTGGTTGAAGAAAGCTCACATCGCAATTGAACTCCAGACTGTGATGGCTTTGCTCTCTGGACGCACGCATCGTATTTTCTTATCATGATGCACGTACTGAAATTCTTGAAGATATGCGAGAAGAAATGAATGGAATGAAAAGAAACAATTCCCCAGTTACAAGTTCCGCTCGAATCCATTGATACGGTGAGAAGTCGTCACACCCGCACGTTTTGTTCGATCGATACCACCTCGTACGTTATATAAGTTGTAATGCGGTGTACAATGGGGTAGAAGCCCACTGCGCATTCAATTTAATACACCTTTTTCAAAGCTATAGATTTTCGTCAAAAGAGATCGTTAGTACATTATGCATTACACGAGAAATCGATTCGTTTGACTATGAATGTATCGTTTCATTCCGTATTACATGTCATTTGGACCACAGAAATACACAAACAATGGACAAATTTTCAATTTCTCGGTGACAATGTGTCCTTAGGAAATTTGAGGGGAAAATATTTGTACTGCAAGGTAGGAGAAAAAAAAAAATTATTAATTTAAAATTTACAAACTGCGTATCTTGTTATACTCATAACTTAAAAATATTACCGTCATGACGATCAGTGACGATAGTTTGAAAAACGTAATGGACCGTAAAAATTTGCTTCAATTCTTATCGCAGCTGGTTTTTCTGTGTTTGCTTTTGTTTTTTTATTTCCGCGGGGCAGCAGTCTCGAGCCGTTCGGTAATTTCAGAGCTCTGCATCACGCCACCAGCTTACACAAAATGTAGATCTAAATTCACGGTCAGGTATTCGGGTGTTATTATTGAGGTAAACACAGGGTGTGTCTCGTAATTCGGCAGCGTAATACTTATTCGGAATATAAGTCGCACATCTCCGAAAGTTAAAAGTTTGAACAAGATATACCTGATATTGCAAAGTCTGCATCAACTTACCGTCGATGTGAACTGACCCATTTGATGTCAGTTTGAAAGACGTTATAGGAAGTCGAAAAGAAACGTGAAAAAAAAAAAAAACGACGAGACTCACCCGATTCAGTCAACACTAGATCCAATGGGGATCAACAACCATAAAAACATTCGATGAGCAGTCTTTCCAAAGCTTGCACTGTTTTTCAAACGTTTCATTGCCGTGAATCTAAAAAGTTTAAAATCCTATATCTGCAATTAGAAAAATATAACTATACTTGCGGCTGTGACTTCTGTGAATATAGAGTAAAGGAAGCGCAGTTTTGGTCAAGTAAGTGCATGAGCAGTTTTCGTCCCACTGAAATACTTACAATTGCTGATATTAGTGAGAAGTCCTATATTGTCTTGCTTCCTGCGCATTTTATGAACTTTCGTACAAGTGCGGGATATCTGCGTCACTCAAGAACGTTTGCGAACCGTTGCGAAACTGAAACCTGGGGGCCACCTTGACCTCGGGGGGCAGCACAGCACTGTTATTACTTCGCTGATTGCTGCGCACTGGATAAAAATGAAGCATATCCTTGCGAGTGGCAAGAGAAGCACGTGAAATTGAATGACCGAGAGAAACTTTTTATCAAAGATTCGCGCGTGTATTTTCGAAACTTTAAATATAGAAAAGTCTATCGTCTATACCTGCGATATTTGCAAAAGTGTAAGAAATCGTAGGTTAATTGAACACTCGATTGAGCCGAATTTTGGTTTCAAATTAACGCAGAAAATAAAACCAAAAATTTGGTTGAACTGGAAATTTGATTCACGAATTTTTGTTATCCGTGTACCGTTACCTTAATCGTGACCGAACTATGAAAATCATTGACGTGGATTGATAGCTGAACAGATTTCGGAGTTCTAGCCGGATCTCGTAGGCACGGTAGAAAATTCTCAAGGGTTCGCCAGATGATGGGTGGGTCCCGTTGTCTGATGGGATCTCGACCCTAACGGGCAACTGATTTCGGGTCGGCCGAGTCCCAAATTGAATTAGATCACAGTGTTTGACGAGCTCCACGGCCGAAACTTTGTTAACCTACTGTTCAGAGCTGCAACCCTTCATTTAAAAACACTTTACTCAGCCAGGGGAACTCCTCGATTCTTTATTTGTTCGGGAAACGACAAAATAACGGACTTCCGGACTACGCGATGATCCGCCTCTTCCCATATACGTGTAACCAATTTCTCCTTACTTTTTCCATTCTGTGCGGACGCTATCCGGTTTCAGCTTCTTGCACATCGTAAGACTCAGCCCCATATTTTTCTTTACTCAGCACGATCGATGCAGGTGTTCATATGAAACGAAATATCGTCATACGAATGACGCCTTGGATTTATGAAAATTATTTCAGGAAGCTGCGAAGGAATGATTAAGATCAGCCGAAGAAATACCGTAGCCGTTGTCTTTTCGCAACTTTCCTTTCTTTTGCCAAGTAAGCGATTATTCTTAAAACGTGTTAAAAATTTTTAGAATCAATGCTTTCTGAGTGATTTTATTACGAGACGGTAGTATCTTGAGTGTTTATCAAATTAATATATTCGTAATCTACGGTGATCTTACTAAATATCAAAAAAATAAAAAGTAATCGAAAAATACGAGTTGAGATAACGATTGTTTTTTAAATAAGTGGGGATAAATCTCATATATACATTCCATTAACTTTGTGTTGAGCCATTTTATTCAGGAGACAATCCGCTTATACAATCCCAAGACGACAAGTCTGTTTCATCACCCTGGTATCGTCAAATATTAAATTTTCGCGACTGCACTGATATTGATTTTCATCAAGAAATAACTGTGTTGAATTCACTATTGAGGCTTTGTTAGATGAACGTGTGAAAAACAGTGTTTCAAAGAAAATAAGCAATCGTAGAGTGAATTGAGCGAGTATACTAAATTCTTCACCGTTTTAAAACGGCATCATATGAAAAATTGACTTTGAAACTCTTGTTATTAACTATTTTTTTTAGAAGTATCACCCCAGTTTACTAATGTGATAATTTCATAAACACTCGACACTCAACGTGCGGCCGAATCGTATATAATAATGTAACAAAAAAAAAGAAAGGTTGTATTTCCAATTTCGTCAACAAGCAATTCTTCATAGACAAGTTCGTGAAATTTTTTTCACACGGTATAATGCAAATAAGAATATTTTATATACTTCGTGGATTCATTGCACTTCATTCTGTCCTTACATCGAGTTCCAGCGACGTAAAGTGCAGGGTCGATAATCAAGATGATTTTCTGGTGGCAATTTGTGGTCGGATTCAGACTCCGACTATATCTGTAGAATGCGTGCTCCAAGCTTGGCGTGCGTCCAGGACCCTGAAAAGTTCGCCTGCCTGCTTGCTGTTGGAATGTTCTATTTTGTTTATTTACCCATGTTTCTTTGCACTTGCAGCACGTCGTTTCCTGGGCTACAGGATGCCGAACCGCAACTAAAACTTAAGTACAGTTGAACGAGAAATTTGGTCCCAGGGGTCGAAGACGTCGCTTGAGCCTCAAGGCTGGAATCGAATTTCCGAAATCCTGTTGGGATGTTTTCGAATTTTCACACCAGACCTCCAATTTTCATTTGGATAATTGCGCGGAGGTTGTCGTTCGCCTCGAGGGTCGGTGGCTCCCATCGCTCTCGGGCAAAACGATTGATTTAGATCAAGCCTAGCCCTGTGATTAGCCAACTATACCGGTGCACGCGACCTGGCTCAACAGACCCGGGGCATTGGTTTCGCGGTGCATGAACATCGCCGGAGAGGCTTGGGGTAGTAATTGTTCTAACATAAGTCAGGATCAGTGGCCGATGCTGCGTCGGCATTGCCTGGTGGCACTTTAAATTCCTAAATAGGGGTCGAGGAACGGGGCTGCAGGTGAAATTCGTTCGATAATTGTTTTTCGCACGCTCATATTTCACGCGGGTTCTCTTAATAAAAAAAAAAAACTAGGGAAAATCCTATGCATGGGACGCGCTAAGGGATGAAAAACTAACAAGGAGGAGTCACATTATAGGTCAGGCCAATTTCAACAAAGAGCATTTTGAACACGCCTTTTGGTCCATAATAAAGGGGCCTGTGTTCCGGCGTTTCACTGGATGAGCACTTGCACTTTGCGAGAAATAAATATTGAAAACTTGTTTTCGATTTCGCATCTTGGTGACAAAGGTGGCAATACTGAAAAAAAAAAATAGGTATTTTGAGTACGAGCACAGGCAGAAAAATGAAACCTTCGAAAGCTTAAAGGGATAATCCATTGATCTTTGAAGGAAACTATTACTGTCAAAAAGTTCATTCACACCCATTGCAATAGAATGACGTGAATCAAAGTTGAAATTGGCCGTAAGAACTCTGAAAGAATACTGTTTATGACAAATGAGTCCCTACGATAGCAACGCTTTTGCTCTCTGGTGGCAAATTTTGCAACTACACAAATGTCACTTCGCATAGTTATAGATTTGAATCTCGGCAATCGAAATGTAGTACCAACTGACAAACGCCAATTTTTCCGTTGTGTCACCATTGTCGCCAAGGTGCGATATGTTCTGAGAATTTTCTCAAAACATGCAGGTAATGTTAATTTTTTTTCAGACAACCTGTATTTAACAAAATCGATTCTGATAGGGCTGTTTTACAATATCACTATTATGAAAAATAAAAATTTTGTAGGCTCTAAGTCAAGTATTGCAGCTTGTATGCAGTCACATTTCGTTTCATATCCAAGTTACATTCGGTGTATATAGTTAAATATTTGGGAAATATGACATGTGTAAAACTGAAAAAAAATAATCATATTTTGAGAAATTCACGAAAAAATAGAACTTTTTCAAAAGACATAGAAAACAAGTTTACAGATTATTTCTCTCGAAAAATACCGACTCAGTGAAAAATAGAAACACGGGCCTCCTTATTTTGGTCCAAAAGTATATCAAAATGTTTTTGTTGAAATTGTTTTGCCCAATTGGGGTACTTCTCGTTATAAGATTATTTTTTCTAGTTTGTTTGACGTTTTGACAGGTTGATTTCTATACCATACGCAATGTTGTTCGGTTGAAGTTAACCAACTTTACGAAAATTGACGGCTATAACCCTGAAAATTGTCTTTGAACAAATTGTAAACAGTACCACGGACCGCGTGGTATTTTTGCGTGGAATGCCCCCTGTGTACTTTATTATGACAGTATGTATTATCTGTGTCGCGGCTCAGGAAATCCGGTGCCCAACGATCCTTGGGCAAAGATTCGCCCCCTCCGGCCGCGATGTACAACCAGAAGTACCTCAGGGTCATTCCCAGGATGTCACAGGGTCATCGCGTGTGTCTTTACAGGCAGGGCATGCTATTGTCAACCAGATGCGGGTACCTCAGACCGTCGGTATCGTCTCTAAACTCGCCTCGGCTTGGGTCCATGAAACCTCTCGAATCGAGGTAGCAACTAAAACGTTACAGGACAACTTGGCGATCCAAATTGTCAAAATAATGATAGAAATGTCCCACTCATTTTCCAAGTTGTCTAAATACCTAAATTTGAAATATTCAACGCGGGTCAGTGATAAACATTCACTGTGGCTGTTGAACTTCTGTGCTGATGACTTTGGGGCCATTCAAGTATTAGCTAAGGCTAAAACAGGGGGAGGCCATTCAGACAAATGTTATCAAATGTTACCCTATAGTGGTAGGCATTCCAGGTAAGCGTTAGCTAACATTTGAAATTCGAGGTGCGTGCTTAAAACTAACACACCGCCTGCTTGAGAATAACAAAACAATTGCTTTAATGGATGTGTTAATGATGCACGATGTTCTCAATAATAATAACATAGCAAATAAAATGTTTATCTCATGCATTCAAGAAGAAAAACAATACATGATGTATTTAATATTCAATGAATAATGAATTCACGTTTCAATGATCATTTTAACGTGTATTAATAATTAATAATAATTAATATTTAATAATGTAAGAATAAATTGATCAAGATGTGACTGTAAATGGCATTTTTGCCATTCTCAGGTAATGAACCAATTTGCTTACAAATTTTTCAAAAACCGTTAGCTAACGTTAAGGAACAGTAGTGGGCAAAACAAGCAAACGTTACCAATCGTTATCGTTAGGGGAGGGATGCAAAAATTTGCAAAAAAGACGTTAGTTAATACTTGAATGATCCCTTTTCGTTGCCTCCGCGATATTCGAATCTGAGGCGTAATGGACTGTCAATTTCTTTTCCATCATCAGTGGCTATGCAAATTTTCACTTAGATCGCCATAAAGCATTGTTCGCTTTTATTGCTGGCACATCCGTGTTGACCGATGCTTGGAACACCGTTATTTAAATAAAAAATTCGAAAATCTTCTCCTGATTCAATTTCAAAATACAAGGTTCCAGATAAATTTATAATATACACTTCAAACAAGTCGTAAAACATAAAATGGCGTATAAACATAACTGAGTTTTTGTGACAAACAAGATTTTTATTTCTTACTTTAGAAGCTTCTAAATTCTAATTATACTTATCATACTATTCCCCGTTCCTACTTGTAACAAACAAGAAAGGACATTAATGTTTATTCCTTTCGTCGAGTTTTTCCGCTTTTTATAAAAAACTAATTACTTAGTACTCTTCACTTTTCAAATCTCTCACGATTAATCTTTTTCACGTGGTTGTTCCTACCCTCCCATCTTTCTTTCCGTCTAGGCAAGTTTCTACTCATACGGCAGGTAAGTGGGCGTCTCCGCATCCTTGCCGGGTTTCGAGTGAGCGGCAAATTCAATTCAAATGTAGAAAGAGAAATACCTTTTCCTTACATGTATACTGTAAATATTTATATTCTTCCAATTACTTGAGGTACCGATACCTCTGCATATTTGCTACTAAATTTAAAAAAAAAGTGTGAAATCCGTTTGAAAAAAGACATTTGCCAAATCGATAAATTCTTACATCTTTCAATTTCCAATTGACAATGTATCTTCAAGTGTATTCTAAATGGAAAATGCAAACCCAATTTCAAATATCATCTACCTAGCCCTTGACTCGTGACGATTACATCAAATAACCATTAAAAATTCGTATAATATCGAGATTTTTATACTCGTGATCTGATCCGGGGGAATCAGAGGCCCGAAGGATTCCCACAAGCAGTCTTCAGCTTGATAAGAATAATGCGGTCAAGGGGGGCGCGGAGGTTGCGGCGGGTACGCGTGTAACATGTGTGCAATACGATGGGCGTGTACCTGTTTCGTGGATGCGGTCCGACTGTCCATCGTTCGGCTGTGGCCGGGAGCTGAGGGGTAATTACCACATCCTCCGATGCCACCCCAATTGACCGAACCGAACTCCATCGCCACGGTTTTCCTGACGAAAGGGCCGGACGGCTTCCGTCACGCGAGCTGCTACTCTTCCAGCGAGGTGCTGTTTGCCACTGACGCGCGTGTTTCGCTCGGCCTCTCATTTTCGGTCTCATGATGCGCCGAGAGTCCACTCTTACTCACACCGGGACTTACACCCCTTCCGTTCAAGTCATTAGAAATATGTCCGTCGAATGTTTTCCCCTGATGAATGTCAACCCCTTTAAGCGGATGATGTCAAATTTGGACAAAATATTTCTATACTGTATGTACCAAAGACGGGAAATGAAAACGAAGCTTCCGCCATCTGTGAGTATTGGGTGAGACTAAGCAGATTCAACATTCGACCGCGCATGCGCGAGCTTTGTCGCCCGTTCGTGCAGGCTGGCCAATTCAGGCTTCAACTGTGAATATAAAACGCGGCTTATTAAGGTTATGTGCGCGATGAGATTTTTTTCGGTTAATCAACAGATCACAAATAGTTGATACAGTGATTTGGGAAGACCAGGCAAACTTCTATTGTTAAGTGACTGATGACTGATTACTGCTACGAGATACTGTATAAACAACGTAATTTCAATTCACCATTTGACGCGGGAGTGTTTGACATCTCATGTTTCGTTCAAGTGAGTTGGCTACCCTGCCTTGTAGATGAAAATCTTGCCGAGGTGCGATCTCACCGGCTAATGAAGTTCTATTATTTCTTGCATGCGTAGTCGGTCATTCAGCTTGCTAAGTTTCACCGTTTCCTTGCGGTACAAATATACCGATCACCGCTGTTTGAGTTGTTCTAAGGATGAAAAAAAGCTGAGAAAAAATTACGGAGACCACAGCACATCATCGATCGTCCAAAACAGGGGAGGAGACACTGTGAGCCTATTTATATTGCTACGTTCACGAGTGACAATGAGATTAACCGCGAAGATGGAAATGAAGATGACGTAATAAATCTTCATTACGGTGGGTTGAGGGGTGAAAAAAAGCACATTGTGGCGACAAAAGCCCTGTCTGCCTTGCCCAGCCTGCTGTTAGAAGTGACGTCAATGCAGATATCGACGCCAAAGCTGGTGTGGAAGCTCTGGAAAGCTCAGTTGCATCATGCGTCGATTCAGAAATTCGGCTAGTGTCGGTATTCTATCCTTTTCAAACAGTTATACCATCAATGCAGCCTTTTTTGTGCTCCGTAAAGGGACGTCATACGTTCGTCCGGTCAAGTCGAGGCTTCACGCAACTATGAAATTGGCGCCATCCAATTTTCCGCCTTTTAATCAAGGGTACAACGACACGAGATTGGTGGTCAGTTAGCCGAGTAAAATACCTTTGGGCCTGAGGGCTTCGATACGAGGGGTTTTCCACTCTTTGCAGACCGCCACATCAACCCAATTTTCACCATAATCCATTTCCTTCCAGCGACCACACTGCGACAATCGCTTTGCCTGTGCTTGCATTTCGTTGAAACATTTTTGGTCAAAACTATACACTATAACGCAGTTCTGAAATCGAGATAGCCTTCGCAATAGAAACGCCTACTCCAGTAAACGAGTGATCAACGATTGGACAGACACGAGAAGTAAAAATAAACGAATACAACTTTTCATAATAATCGTGAGCCTTGAATATTCATTTACAGAATCGAGTTCATTCACTGGCCTGTCCATCCCACTTAATTCTCCGGCACGCGTTATTATACCGTTCATTCAAAAGTCTGCTCTCACATTGCGTACATTTTGACAGCTAGGTGCAGCCTACTTGTGTCAATACAACGATATTGAATCCAATTTTTCCGCGATTAATAACGAGTAACACCCTCCGCAATCCATACTTGACAAGGGGCGAGCGTTAATCCTGAGTCTCGAGTGTTTCCAACAAAGGGCGCAAGTATGCTCCAATCCAACCGGAAAGTTGGAAGACCTCTGCGATCGGCGTGACGGCATATGTGGCTTGCGTGCGCGGCAGAGCCAACAGGTGCCAGGCAGGTCCTACACATCGCGGTGCAGGATGGCGAACGCGGTCATTAAAGTTCGTTATTATATGTTGATATTATGATTTTTGTGTAATTAGACCGAATCCCGCCGCTTACGCTATTACCTCTACCACCGCCACGTGCGTATCGTCGGTACAATTTCGTGGCCCCGGCTCCTTCGCTTTGAATCACAACTGCGTGACTCGAAGCCACGTAACCCGTCGGTGGAATAGTTGCATGAGCAAAGTCAGGAGTCCCGGTAGCGAGGGTGCCAGTTTCCTCGGGTATTAGGCAAACAATGAGTGATTAAGACGCGGCAGGGGTCTCGACTCCTCAGCGATGGTTTGTTACGGGGATGCTAATCCCCCCCCGAAGCGATTCTAGTCGGCTGGTGAACTCGGTTGCTGGATGGTTGTCACAACCCTCGGCCTTCGGGCTCAACGCACCCACAAATCACGCGACGCCCACTCTACGCTCGCCATCTTTTGGATGAAAATTATGGATTGTACTTTCCAACGCGGGACAGGTGAACACCGCTTCGCTAATGATATTACCCAATCAATGCGTCATAGACGAAATACAATCACATTATCAAGACCGCGAAAATATAATCTCGATCGGGAGCTTGGAACTTGAATCTTAACGATTCTTATCATAATTATAACTCCCCACGTGCAATCGTGAGGTTGAAGTTGCGGTAACGTTATTGTAACGATGCGTGTTTAGGAGAGATCGTTATTTTGTCAACTTTACGAATTTATGAATTTCAGTTTACCATAATAGACCAAAATATATTTATGAATATTTTGAAAACCAAATTGCTTCAAAGTAACTCTAAAATTGTAGGATCGGTAGCAATTTTTTCTCCAACATTTCGTTACTTTAATCCAACTTTCTTCGACGTTCTGTGCATTCGATATCTCACAAGCTGTGTGCAAATGTTGAAAACAATTCGAACGACGTATACCACATATGAAATAAAAAACATGACTAAACAAAGGTTTTAAAAGTTTAACTAAATCTCAAAATAAATGTAATTAAAAATGTCCCTGTGATTTTAAACAAGATTTGCAGCTCTGAATTTCACACGGAAAGACTCTGTTATCAACATCGTTAGTTAAATTCTATTGTTTGTACGTTTTACCAAGAAATACATACAATTTGCCCGATTTTGATAAACAATAACTTACGTTATTCGTTAATGAATACACTACTAATCTTAATCTAAGATATTTGGTTCTTCAGCCTGCTGGTTAGTAAATAAAAAAAATAAAAAATCCGTTGCCGGAAATCATTATAATTGAGAAATGGATATACTTATAATTTAGAAATAAATGTATCGTTGTTACCACCAATCCGACTTAGACGATCTATGGCGGATTCGTTCACGAATAAAATGAGCTGTTCTAAACCAAAATCGGACAAGCAGTATGAATTTTTCAGTACCAATTTATAGAATGATGTTGTTAACATACTGAGGTCTTTACATTTAAAATTCAGTGTTTCACATGTTTCCTGAATCACGGGGAAGTTTTTTTTAATAATACGTAACTTATAGATTAGTTCGAGCAAAACTGTCTAAGCCCTCGTGTCATCACTTTTTTGTTTCAGCCACTTTTTCGAACTGACTATATGTAAAACCTCACCCTCAAATGTAAAACCGCGCTTTATGCCCTGATCGTTAATTACGTAATAATGAGTACTTCGAAAAATACCTCACGAGTGCGCCATTGAAAGCGATCGATTAAACTCCGACTTTAAGCTGCGGAGAGCCAGGAGCCGAGCGGAAGAGAGTGAGGCGCGGCAAAGAGAGATTAGCGTGAATAATGAAGACATGACCCGCGAAAGTCTAAGCGAACCCCTTCAAGACTATGTACCGATGGAAAGGGGGAGCGAAGGTGGCGGTGTCGGGGGATGAAGGAGAAGGAAGGAACCAGCGGGGAGTGAACTGGAACGGGGGTAGTTAATTACTCATCCCCTGCAGGCCGGCGTAACGACTTCCCCTCATTTGTCGAGAGGCACAAACAGCTACCCCTTCAAAATCCCTCGCTAAGATGCTAAGATCTCGCCTAAGAACGCCTAGAGCCCCGTACTAGGACCGGAGCCATAAAGAGAGGGCATTTTCCAAAGACCAAGGAAAGCCTCTCTGATCTATCGTACGCATTCTTCGCCATAGTTCCATCATATAGTGATTCTCTATTCCGTAATCACGATTGTGCTGTATGCCTGTTCCACCGATTGACGCTCGCAGTAAAACAAATTTCATTTGTTATGGCTACTAGAAAATTTTTATGAAAAATTTAAAATTTTAAGCAATAGAAGAAAATATGAATACACTTATTATCGAGTGTGATTATAGCTGTCAATGTCAATAATACATTCTTTGATTACAGCTAGAAAATCCATTTTCATGTTGTACCCGGAACTGTATTTTTCGATTGCGGGAAAAATGAAAATAATTAATCATGTACTGTATATTAACTATGATTATACGTTTCCAACGTTAATTGGATGGTTGTTTTTATGTATAGAGCTTTGTGGGATGCAAGATATGAAGTTCGTACCCAGAGAAATTTTCAGTTATGGTTATTGTACAGTCTTAACTATTTTCATTCTTCATCACAAAAGAAGGATTTTGTATTGGGTATTCAATGAAAATTAGCTCTGTGGTGAAAACCAGAAAATCTAGCATTTTTTATCAATCTTTTTTACTATGGTCACGCATACCATATTTGCTTGTAACTGTTGCGATAATTTGATGTTTGTACACGAGTAATTAGATGTCGAGGCCTTGTTCCATTGAAAAAATTTACCAAATCGAACAAAAAAGACAAGAGTTGCAATAACCAAAAAATGCAGTATTTACAACTTGTACCATATTTCCTTGTAACTCCAAGAATATTTAAATCGTTATTGTACCGATACACGTTTAACTAGAAATGTCTGTAGCGACTATAGCAAATCCAATTTCTTTCAGTGCTCCCATTGAAAAGGGAATTTTCCTATAGGACATTATTCAAACTACTGCCGCCAATTTCATTCACGCAATAAATTAATAAGCGTGTTGACAATCATTTCCCACCTAAAATGTTCAAACCATATGTCTGAAATGACGGAATAATAACAATAGAAGTGGAAACTTCTCTACTAACTTACGTCACTGTATTCTTCCAAAGTTTAGTGGAAAGCATTGCACAGAAGAATCTTAGTAAAGAGTAATAATGAAAACTCCAAGAGCAGAGGATAAAGAACGCAGGAAATTCGCTAATTTTGGAGAACGCTGAAGGCGTGATCCCGACACGGAATCTCCGTATATCGTTCGGAAAGTGAAATTTGAGACAATTGTACCCTGCGGATTGCGGTGTCTCTATACCACTGGTATTATCACCACGGATGCGTGTATAATACGTGAAACCGAAGCGTGCAGCAGTCCAGTTGTGGTCGTCTTTGGGCCCACCATCTAGGTATCCGACCGGGGGAAGACCCCAACGATAAAGTCAAGGCGTCGGAAGGACTGTTTACGAAATCGACCAACTGGCAACCGGAAATGGTAGCTCCGGGAATCGGTTCTGACAGCATTTTGACGGCGCCCAAAGCAGCACGCAATCGAAAAGAACTCGATGTACGTGCCTTACACATCAACGTGTATAGGAATTGTGGTGAATAGCTACGCGGGGATGTATATATATATATATATATAGATGAATTTTTGCTACTCGCCACTTTTGCAGTAGGTATCTGAGAAACCTCGAATGCAGTGAAAGGTGGAGAAACAAGTCCGATGCTGCTGTAAGCGTGCCGTGAACTCGGCTTAAGGTTGCAGTCAACACTTGATTAGAGAAAACAAAGGCTCCGCCGACAAACAGAACGCGATGATGCGACAGAAATTTTAATTATTGTTGCCCCCCGGGGGGGCAGTGCCTCGCTGATTGCCCCCAAACTCTCCTCCTCTCCAAGGTATTATAAACCTACGACTGCCGTTGTGATCCCGCGAATTCATTACTTTCCACTTGCACGTATAATACCTAGCCAAGCACCGCATAAGTGGAGTTATTTTTGAAACGATTATCATTGCATGAATGGCATGGGTTTTGCAAGATATGGAAATTAACGAGAGCACGAAAGGTGTTTCGAAAATGTTAAATACAATAAGGAATTATATGTATAAGTATTGTGAGAACAGTTCCAGGTAACCTTTACGCCAATTCTATATCCGCTGTTGCATCTAATTCGCACCCGCATAAGGAGAAAGATACAAGGTCGAGAAATAGTCGCGGTGCTGAACCGTATGCTGAGAGAAGCTGTGGAACCCCGTCGGGCTCGCCAAACTATGATGAATTAGCTTTAAGTCATATCGACGTGCTTTGCCGACAGTCAGGACTCCAGAGGCGAGAGGAACCCCACTGAGATAATCTCTCACCAATCTCATTTCTCATTAATCGCAGTGAACTATCGACCGAGGACCCAACGAATTCGATGTTTTCGGCACTCGAGCCAACCTGTACCTGCAGCCAGCTATAAACCGAAACACGACCAACTGTACGCGGTGCCAGAGCACGGAATTATTCTCAGATTAGAAAAAAAATTAGAAACTAGTTTAAAACAGATGCCCAGCAACTGTACCTGGTGCTTGGAAGTTCAATCGATGATCTTATCAGGTAGAAATAACTAGTTACGAGCTCTGGCACGGGATGCAATAATGTCAAATTTCATTTTCAGAAACTTTCAACTTTGGAAGTTGGGAAGATGAAGGATTATCATTTTTTCTTCTTCTGACGCAATTGATAGCTAATTTTTGGTGAAATAATTAGGAACGTTTTCGATAACTTGTAACTCGATTCACGTTACTTTTCTGTTTTTAAGTAAGAAAGTATTTGTTCAAAGTGGCGGTTCCCGAAGCATAAAAACAGAAGGAAACCAATGAACAAAGAAAGTACTAAACGTACGAGTTGACAGTCGTTCGGTAACTTACCGCGTAAATCAAACCCGTGTAGTCGTCACGAGCTGGTTGATATCTTCAATATTCCCTGTGAATAATTCGACTCACGTGAAGATCGGTCTGCACGTGACCCGTTGATCTTCAGCAGCAGTAGGGATCTCCTAGCGCAATATACGCCACGCAGCAAAGAAGCGCGGACGCAGAAGTCGACGAGGAAGGAAGATGCGTGGAGGTAGGGCATAAATCACGTGCACAACAGCGTGGTTTATTAACTACATCCATCGTTTATTCGTCAGACAATTTATTCACCAGACGCACCCACGCGTGCGCTCTGCACGTGCTCGTAGGCTAGTTCACGCACGCGTGATCAACGGGTGAAAAATCAACAATTTTTTGTTCACTTGTTCCGTTTATTTCGGTAAATAGCTCCTGCGCAATTGCGTGTCACTGTTATTTAGGTTTGTTCTCAAAACTTCGTGCTTCGTTGATCACAAGCTGCCGGTAAAACAGTGGCCGTCACATTTTTGGTGAATTTAATAAAAATACGTCATGTGCGAAATTATCGTTGTAAGAAAGAAGCTGAAGGAACGATTTCAATTCCCGTGTTTAAAAAATATTTCGGACCGGCGAGCGGCAGTCAATTTAAGAAGGCTGCGTGGCTGGTTGCAGGCGTGAACACCCCATAAATAACTAATTGTTGCGGCTGAATTGCGTCCATAAACCCGAACGATGCTCCGGACCTCCCGAGTTCCGACGACCCGAAGGTATAAATTATATGCCCCCATGCGCGGGACTCGCGAGCCAACGAGGTTCGCGTCCCGCCTCGTGAGGCCCCGGCTAAACCGACCCAAGTATGAAAGTTGAATAAGCCTAGTCATGCGCTCGACGTGCCTCTCGTAGTTAATTAGTCCCTCGTACCTATTTATGCACCCATCCGATATCCGTAAGCGACGGAAAACCCTTCGAGATTTTTGCGCCGACTGACTCTATTCAGCCTTATGTACGGACTATAAGCTTCGCGTCAGAGTGTGGCGCCTCTGGAGGGTAATTATAGAATCACCGACGACACGCTCTTCGATGACTAGACTAAACTAGTTCTTTTGAGCGCCGGGCAACTTCACGCAGAGCCATGTTGTTGGTGTGATATTTGATGGTTGTATTGCATGTTTTTGGTCGTTGTTAAAAAGTGAAATGGCCTCACACGATAGATTAATCAAGATATCGAATTTTTTAAAAGGTATGAAAATTTAATTCTCATAGAATTATCCATTACACCGTGATATTGTCAGGATACTGAACACTTTTTCGTCCGTTTAGACAGGCTGGCCAACTCTGCTTGGTTAGGTCCTCGTGCCAACTTCACAATAATATGCGGAAACGTTTCGTGGTTATATCGGTTTAAATGTAAACCCGTTATGTTTTTGCCATCTCAAATTCTCAACGCAACGTAACTGTCGGATGTCTATGGATTTTGATAGCTACCGTCCGGCCACAACTGAGTTGGTCAACCTGGCAAACAATTGAAAAACGCGGTGCGAATCAATTAAATCTATCAACAGGGTCACATGATTTGGCGCATGCGCGTTTGAATGTTCAATTTGTTGAGACTGTCGCGGTAGAAAGGAAGAATATAGGATCATCAGAATAAATAAGAATCCAGAAACATAGAATCATCAAAATTATGACGATTCTACATATTTACGCTTTCTATACTTTACCTTCCGACATTTTGATTTTTTTTCAACTTCCTACTCTTTGAAATTCAATGAAATAAATTTTCGGACTTATGAAAACCCGATACTATGACTCTTCTACTGTTTGGCCATTTAACCTTTTGACCCGCATCCTTCGTTTCCGTTTATTTGTGTGACGCAGTTATCTATTAGTAAATTGGTCCAGTGCATTGGCGAAACTTGTGAATTCAACCACAACAGATTAAACAAATTTATTGGCTAGTATCAGAGAATCCCTTGAGAAGAAGCACGCGATGTGAAAGACTGCTCTATGAGAATTCCTGAGTCTAACCACCGGGAATGAAGTACAAATTGAGCACTCAATTATTGCGTATCGGTGTCTATCGGCGCTGTCACATCGGAACTTCGAATAATATTTTCCAACATTTAGTGGCCCGAGACATGCGTGGCCGCGCGTGGGCGTTCATGAATGGGCCTCACGCTGGGCCCTATCTTCCATCGCACTCGCATGCACGTACCTCCCGGGTTCGTATATGCGCGACTGACGAATATACACAAATACATACATCCACGGCACCGATCGCCGGAATAAGTAATGCCAGGTTTATACCGGGTGTTCAGGCCCACCGTCGGTCCGGCCAACGTATAGTGTTATAGGTACACGGCTACAACGCAGCCTCGCAGGGCGGGGGTTCTTGACTAATAGGTCGAGTCAGGTGCCACTGCGTCGTGTCTGGACCTCCAACGGTTTACCTCGGGCTTGGACCACCAATGTGTTCCGAAAGCGCTCGGACAAGCTACCGGATGGACCTTTCATCCTTCCCCCAACACCATTGCTGAAGCGCGCAGGACTTTCCACTAACAAGGAAAGAGTTTCTTCGTCCAAAATATGGAGCTACTAATGCGTAGTTTCATCCAATGAGGAGTCCTTTTCTCAAACTAGAATAGATCTAGGGCCAGAGAATTCGCAGTTACTTCACTGTTGCTACGAAATGATACTTTATCCATTCAAACTTCAACCTACTGAATCTTATAATTGAAATTTCATCAGAGGACAATGATAACTATTGTTCTATAAGTGGTAGAAATACACAGCAGATTTCTTTTATTAAGGTATTTCACTTACTAAACTGCTGTTAAACTTAATTTGGATCCGACTTGAGAGAGGTCATTTGGTATATCGACGTTCAAACCGTCCGCGTGATAGAAATCTTTCATAATTAGCGGTTTTAGAGAGGGCATCTAAGAAATGGCGTAAATCTGCGTTATCCACCTAAAATGGGCATTTCGTGCGTATTACAGTCGGCCGTAAATGAAGCTTGAACACTAAATTGTCAGTAAATGATTTCGAAGAACACCCGGTTGAGTATAGTTTCATTTTATTCACTGCAAATTGATGTTGAACAGTTTCAACGAGTCCAAGCTTTTACAACAACTTTGGAAATAACGAGAATCTTAAGTTTTACTTATCAACTGACCCAATTTCGTTCCGTTTTCATAGCGTTCTCTGTATGTGGACTGATCGTGGAGATGAATTTTATACTCGTGAAGACCCGACCTTAATAGCGGAAGAAGGAATGGAACGGATTATCTTCGAGAGTCGAGGGTTAAAGGAACGCGGGTGGCACCCGGAGGCCCGTTTACTTGGAGACAACACGGATTCCTCGTGTCCCTAAGATTTGTCAAGTAGCGGCGATGCCCCGGGTCCGGAGGAAGAGTGGTAGCGATTACTTAAGCAGTAAGCTCGTTAAGTTCGACAACATTCCACTCGCCTTTAACCGCAGCACCAGCCATGCAGCGTGGACGTCCTCGAGCTCGCGACAGCGTTTCGTAGGTCAAAAATCGAGTGTTCTCCGGTTATGTTAAACTTGTCGTTAAAGGATGAGATACTAACTGGAACCAGTCGTAAACTGGGACCAACGACGAAACTGCCGCGGGGCTCCGACACCCGCTGCGTTTGGGACGGCCGATTACTCCGCGAAAAAATGATATTTCATAAGCTCCGGGTCTGGTTATCGGATGAGGTACCAACCGGACACGCAACCGTGAGCACAAGACATCTTGAATCCGGGATTCTATAAGCGGAGGCGCCGAGTGTCGGAAGAAGAAGAATCTGGGCCGATTTTTAGTGAAAACTGAGTTAGTTGCGGCAGCTTGTTTTCGCTCAACCGTCGTTATTTTCCTTCAATTTCCTGAGCTTAATAACAATTGTTTTTCTCTCACCGATTTCACGCTCCCCCGTTGACGCAACGGTTCACTCGCTCATACACAGAACTACGAGATGTGTCGTAAATGCTACAGAAATATTTCCAAAAAACAAAAAGAATTCTAATACAATCGTAGGGTATAATATTTTATAATAATAATATTTCATAATAATAATATTTACTGACAATAACTAACGTAATCGATAACGAGCAATGATAATTGCGAAGGATTCTACGGCCAATTGTAATCTTCCTTATTCATATTTTCTTATAACAACGTCTGACAACGAAAATAGGAAAATGTCTTACAATTCACCACACATTCTCCCATGTATTACGATTGACTAAATAATAAAATAAGAAATAATAGTAATAGTGATTTGATGTTAATCAATAAATGTCTGTATATCGGTAAAACTAACGTACGTGTAATGTTTATCAAAATGATAATAGTTCAAGAATTATTTGCAACTATCGTGTTTGTATGTGTTTATATATAATGTATAGATAATTAATTATTAATGTGTATTATATAAGTATATACAAATTAGGTACTTTGGGAATGTATAACTTCTCGCGTGCCTGATGATTTCTTTTTTTTTTCGTTTTTTTTTTTTTTTTCTTTATGCCACAATGTTGAACTTGAGGAAGATTCGAGGGGCTAATTGAAACATTTGTACAATATGTATACAATATGAATGCTATTATATCAATAATATTTGATTTGATCAACGACAATTTGTGCACTTTCGATATTTACCTATATGTATATTCATTATTCTCTTCCTACCGATATCTCTAAATTTATTTTATGTATGATATATATATATGTATACTATATATAACATGTGCTATTAATAAACGATGATTTTGTTACTCATGTGATGTGGCAGTATTTGGGAGGCTGGGCGATATTCCGAGAGATTACCATAGGTGTGTGTGGGGGGGAGGGGGGGGGGGGAGGAGATATGCGCTTTTATTTACATTATGACGGGGGGTTGATCGGAAGAATACAGTGCTACTTTTTCTACAATCTAGTATATGCGTTCCGAAGTCTTCACGGCGACGGTGGCATCGAGGAATACCGTCTTGGCGGTGGTCTCCAAGCTTCCTCCGGGTAATGGTACCTGAAAAAGGTTCAAAATATGTCATCAGAACAATGCCTGCTAGCAAGGAGAAATTACGCAGAGGATACGCAGATTTTAACAAACCGTGCTTGGACGTTTCACCGAATGGATATTTACTGACGAGAAAGATAATACTCGAAACTTATTTTTAATACATTGATAAAATTAATATTTCGTTACCAATAGGTAAAGTATCGTAACTTGTATAAAGTTGCAATCTCTAGAATATCTAGGATATGTTGGGTGTAGAATATTCTGCAAACATGAGGTAGTTGGAAAAACATCAATATCGCATTTTAAGTAAATTTTCAGAGAAATAGATATAATAATATTTCCCGGAGATTTTTTACTGGTGGTTATATTTTTTTTCTTTCAAATAAATGGGCATTTAATGAAACACCGATACACGGGTCTCTTGATTTTGGCTCAAAAGTGTATTAAACAATTTTTGTTCAAATCGGATTCTCCGATTGCGATCTCAATCTTTTGTAAGAAAATTGTCAGAAGAACCCTGAAATTTCATAGATTTCATAGATAAAAAAAAAAAAAATTGTTTGAATGCACGGAGAGAATAAAAGAGTTGATTTTACTCAAGACGGTAGAAAATGAGGAGAACACATCAGGTTTTTTGGTAAAATATACTTCGTAGAATACAAAATTTACTTTAAACACAGTGAATACTACTGTGTGCAGACTAAAATCTGTTATATTTATAGTAAAAATTACAGTCAACATGGTTATTATTTATCAAAAACCTTCACCTGTCTTTCTTTTCCAACAGTTTTGAGTAAAATCTATTTTCTTCTCCCCATGAGTAAAAAGAAAAACGCACTGTGGACTTCTACAGGCTATAATTATCCATTAATTTAACACTATGCGATATTTAATTTCCGAAATGATTACAAAAGTTGTTTTACAGCAGTTCACACCGGTCAATTTTTGTCAATTTTAACACCACCATTTTTCACAGTGGAATGAGATTCCCGACTAAAAAGTTTCCAGGCAGAAACTTGTCTCATAACACCGGTCAACAGTGGTTTCGTCGCCCTTGATATTTGAGCGGTCTTAGCAAGATTTGATGTCAACGACCCTAGGAATAAGCGTCGTTTTCCAAAATTAGCTGCAGTTAGTTATTTTATCGACACTTTCATACATGACTCAAAAAAGTAGTATTTTGATGAAAAAATTCGATTTTTTTTTTTTTATACCTAAATATATCTATTAAAAAAAAGTACTAGATAACTTTACAAAGTAAACAAAAAAAAAATAAAAAAATTCTGTCGCCCTGATTTATTTCCGTAAATGTTTGGTGTTTGGGAACGAAAAGTTTCCGAGTGAAATCATAATTATATCAGAGACCATCCCGTAAAATCAAATATAATCATGATTTTAATCGTAAATTCCATGTTCTCAAACGCCGAAACTCGCGGAAAAAATCGGGGCAACAAGAGAAGTTTTCTTTTATTTTCCTCTCTTCGTTTTTTTTCTTTTTTTTTGTTTTCTTTTTTTTTTTCTTTTTTATTTCGTTGCGCTGTGTAATCAGATTTTTGAGGGTAACAGTAACGCCGAACTCCCGTTTGAACGGAGAAATTTTGGAAGGAGGACACGCGCGTGGTGATAAGGGCGTAAGGACATGAACGGGGAGGGGGAGTGGGAAGGAGAGAACATCTCTACGCTGTAGGTAGCTACCGCCTCAGTCCGCATCGGGGAGCGCCTGGCCAGACGTTTAACATATGGGTAGCTACCCGGATTATTAATGCCCCAGGAGTGTCGGCCTCGGGTTCCGACGCCGTGGGCCTGACTGGCGCAGAGGTCCAGGTCCAGCTACGTCGGGGACGCTACCGCTGGTCGGTGGATGGCCACCCGGGGCACGTAACGCGACACTCGAACTGCAGGACGAGGAGGGGGGCGCCTCTCACCGACGGAGTTATGTCTTCCTGTCGACCGGTGGCTAATTAATATGTGTTTAGGGTGGAATGCAGCGCGGGTGGTGGACGTGGCGAATACTGCGTAGAAACGTCGTCGACGGAATATAGCCGGGTACCCTGGTCTCTGGGCAGCCTTTGTGGAGGAGGTATCGCCACCCCGTCACACACCCGCGGACCGTCTAGACGCCCGGGGAAGGGTTGTGGTTAATATTAATGAGGTATAGGCATCCCTTGCAGCGATTGACCGAGTAACGCACCGAGAGAAGCCCACGACGATTCAACCCCTGTCTTTAACAGCCGTAGGTTTCACCCTTTTTACACCACCCTCCTCTCGTACATCCGTTCGTTCGTGTGTGGGAGGAAAAATTAAGAGCCTCTTGGGACGAGGTGATAGACGAAGGAAAGTACGGTCGACGGGATCTGTCGTTTTTATGACGTTGAATTTTTTTTATTTTTTATTTATTTTTTTTTTCACCTCATCGTCATCTTCGAATAAAATCCTGTACGCTAGTGGAATTTTAAGCTATACGTATCACGAATAACGCTTTTTCAGACGTGCTCTTTTACATACCACTTGTGGTATCGTGTTCACCCTTTTATAACACACATATATATATATGTATGTATGAATTATATTGTTACGGAAAGTGGAGCTACAGGCTATAGTTTACTACCAGCTGTATACAAAACGATCAAAGATTGATTTCCTACGACGAGTTATCGTGGTACGTAATAACAGTTCTCGGAGAAAATCTGCTCGTACAAGACATCTTATAATCCTTGAACCTCACCCGGTAATTCCGTTACATTTTGCGTCAGTATATAACAGTGAGAGATTCGAACCCACGCCCAGAAAAGTGGACAGCAATTGAGTGGCAGATTTGTATGGAGAAGAAAAAAACAAACAAAAAAAAAAAAAAACGAAAAAAATTTAAAAAAATCGATTTCGCACCGTACGATCGTCTCTTTAACGCTGCAGTGATTGTAGCTAAGTGAGTGCAGAGCCTCGGAACGCGTGCTAGATAATCGGTACTCGGTTTCGCGATGTGAAAAAAGCGCGGTAGAGGGGAGAATTATACAAATTTTAAATACGAATCGACACGCGATGCGTCCCGGCTCGTTACTGCACGATGATGCATGGCTCGTCGTGCGATGTCCTGGGGCGTCCGGTAGCCGGTCTCTGGTCGCCCCCTCGCTCACACATAGCCCTCGAGTAGGGGGCTCAACACACGAACGCCGGTATGCCGGACCAAGTAATAATGAGAGATCGTAGATAGTGGCGCGATATTAATTGTGCGCATCGTGTGTTGCACGGTGCTACCGACTTACCCCGATCCTCCGGGGCGATATAAGGAAAAGATACGCCCGTCGCGATACGAGCCTAAGGTAGGTATACAACCGGGACCAACTTTTATTTATTTCTTACCTACAGCAGCCCGTGCGCCACGCGCACCTGTGAAACTCGTATCCCCCCCTTCGCACGTTTTTCTTCATCAATCCCGTGGACGATGCCGTTTCATCCTCGTTTCTTTCCGGGGAAGTGTGAATTTACATTTTACGTTCGGTACATAGTGCCGCGTGTGAGCTGATTTCTGCACTAACTGGATAGCTGACTCGTATGCTTTCAGCACTAGGTAGCTTGTGGCGAATAGAAGCCCGAAAAACCGACACTAGCGCTGCAATAGCCAAAGTTAAACTAACGGGTCACCTGGATGATAGCCAATCGGAAACAGATCTAGTCGCTTTAACAAATCACACACGCAGTGAACCACGTGATTCGTTAGTTCCATTTAGGGTATTGTAGCGCTCTGGTGTCGATTTTGTCTGCTTCCAATCGATTCAGGCTGAAGACGCTAGTCAGGCATGCAGTTAGTATAGAGATAAGTGATATCGTGCTACAAGGAATGAAAGTTGTCGCGCCAAATTTTGGCCCGAGTCACGCACGATAGTTTTTATAAAAAGAGAACTGAAAAGTGGTGGGAGCTTTGCGTAATAGTTTTGCGGGATGCGAGTTGTTAACTTCTTCTCCCTAGGGACAGAATTGATCTCAAAAGGGATTAAAGCGAAGCAATTTGGACTGCGCATGCGCAAACCTATCTGTACAACACTGAGATGAAATTGGTTACTTTCGCCCCGCTCAACTCCTACGCAAAGTGATGAAAAATATTGTTCTGTGAATCGAACAGTGTTTTTCAGGGTTTGATCTGTTTGGATAAGAATTCGAAGTAAGCAGACAGCCAATATTGTTCGACTACATTGTTGCTATACTGCATTTTTTTCAAGCTGGACTTATCAAACTCGTGTCTCATAGTATTTCACGTCATCCTTCCTGATTAAATCCATGATACGATTTTGATTAGTGCACAAATAGTTTCTGGATCTAGTGAACGTGAACAGTGATGCTTGAGCTGGGCTTATCAAATTTGTGTCTATTATAGTTGTGTTTTATGCCATTGTCCCTGACTAAATTAATGTAACGATCTTGTCAAGTGGCAAAATAGTTATACGTTCATCGAGCGAATGCACGTACGTAAAAAATAAATCGAACGGCAGCAGGCAAACAACTTCTCTGAAAAATGAATGGCTTGTACAAAGAATTAGGAAAATCAGAAATTATGGAGGGGATCTGGAACTATCAATTACTGCGAGTGAAACTAGTGTAGTGAAATATCGGCTCTGCCCCCTGGTCAGTGTTGGTCTCGGAAAGCGATATACACAGAAAGGCAAGGTCCTCCCCCGTGCCGAGCGAGATTCAAGCGCGTTGCCGGTGTCCCTTTGGCCGCAGATAAAAGAGCCACTTTGAAGATACGATCTCGAAACAAATTACAAGTCCTTTTTCCGTCGCTCTGCTCCTCTGCAGCTCCGCCTTCTCCTTGCCAACAGTTGTATTAAAATAATCACTACCCGTTAGCGAAGAGGTGGATAGGATAAGGCGGGAGGTTTGGGAGGAGGGGGGAGGGGGGGGGGGAGGGGCGAGGAGAGATTCGTTGAAGTTGTGTTTTAAATTAATACCAACAACCTCTTATCGGCGAATCAAAGGGAAGGAAGGCGAGGGGAGAGACGCTCGTCCAGCGAGATAAAAGTGTTGATGACTTTCAGTTCGGATCCACAGTGCGTTGCACAGACTCTCTTCACCGCGTTAGCGAGGGCGGCAAAGCCTTTTTCTTCGCAAGCTCGAGAAAACTCGATCGAAACACGCGCCATCTGCGCAACCTAGGGGAGAACGATCTTGTTTATTTATTTTTTTTTTTTTTTTAACAAATTGCCAATTACCCTAATGGATCTGTCAGAGTTCTGGCTGTTACAAAATCGCGGGTTTTCGCAGCTGATAAGGTGAATAATTGTGAAATGTGTAATAAAGGATCTCGCAAATCCGGCAGCGAAAAAGTTGTCGGATGTTATGTTTTTCCTAAATCGTAGTAAAAGCTTTTCAGAATTGATAGCCTGAACTCTTGATGAAAAACGTATCTAATATCTTCCTTTCCGTGGAAAAGGATTATCTGGGTATCGAAACTGGTACCCGCGAGGGAGGGGGGGACTATCCTTGAAATCTTGCCAAATGATCTGAAACCTCTGAAATTTTTGAAACCCTATAAAATTTGGCAAAATCCATTGAAATCATTTGAAATTTTTGAGATCGTTGAAACCAGGTGAAAACTTTAATAGTATCATTAAAACCGAACATTGCACCGAAGAAGAAATACGTTCATAAAAATTATCCGAAAACGGAGAAGTAAAAACGATTTAAAAGAAGTTTCGTATCACGACACGTTTTGTACATCTTTTATTTTTACTCCTCACTTCTCTTGCCGTATAAGACATTCTCGGGACAGCAATGATTCGAGAGGAGCTCTCGAAAAAGGTTTGCGAAGCTGAGAAAATGAGAATGAGGAAAAGGAGAGGCTCGCCTGTCTCAGTTCTGGTCTGCTTGTCGGTCGAACCCGGCTTACGGTAACACCAGCGGCAGTTCGGCTGCAATTTTATTATCCAGCTAACCAGGTGGGTGGTGGAGAGGGCGGCAGCTTGGGTTTCCAATTTTCTTTCCTTTCCTCCCTTTCCTTTTTTCCGCCAGGCGGGCAGAACTCAATCTATGTCTCATCGCGGATTACCAGGATTTCAAGAACGGGGCGGCGCGGTCGAGGAAGTGGGAGTGCCTGCCAAGATCCCTTCAATAAAATGGCCTCTATCCAGATTTCTTTTCTCCTCTTCATCCTCGGACTTTATTCTCATGCTTCTCAAAGAAAATAACCTAATATCCGTTACAGCTGACACTGCGAGCTCGTAATAATTGAATCCGGTGTCGCATTTTTGCACCCTTTGACAGCTTAGTTTTCAGCGTAATAATCATAGAAAGTAGCGCAGTTGTCGAGGAATTATTTACTCGATGACGAAGAGGTGTTTTTCCGTGATGAGCTTGGCCACCTCCAGCTTTGAAACTGTAAAATTGCTCTGGAAGATGGAAAAGGCAGACTGGACGATGGCCAAAAGAGTTGGTTGGCGGATTTTTTCGGTCGTTGTCGGACGGCGATGAGCCGTAAAATGAAAAGGTTCTATCTATCTCTTTCTTTCTCTTTCCGCTTAACTCGCCGAACAAATCCGCGTGCTATTGGAAATTCGTTCTGATCGTAGCACAGAGAGTGCCTAACTAAATCCGCTCTGAATCAATCAGCGAGAAAAGGTCCTAATATAACGATTGAGGTGGAGCGACACGCGCTGAAGAGGGGCTTCGGCGAGGTTTGACGGCCAGTTACCACGCACGGGGCTTCTGCGCAATAAAATCAAGCTGAACAACACTAGGCCGGGAAAATGCCGTGTCGTTGGAGGTACGAACGAAGGTATGGGTAAGCCGCGACACGTGTACGCGCGCCCTCCTCCAAAGGCAAACCCTACAAACGCTAGGTCTCACCGACATCAAAGCACTTTCGGGTTTCATCCCTGAATCGGTGCTCTACAATGAACGATCTAACGTTAAAAGATAATAATGCAATTTGACTTTCCCCCAACGGCGACGCAACACTCGGCATCGGAACTTGCCGGCTCTTCGGGCGGTCGACAATTGGTACCGCATCCGGTTTTCAAATCTATTTCACACGGACGATTTGTTTCAAGGATTCAGTGTAGCCGGACAACAAGTGTGCAGCAGTGGATAAAACACAGATGAGAAGAGGTACTGGGAGTGATTTGTGCGCCGTGTTACGTTTATTTCCAATTCGAGAAATTCGAGAGATTGCAGATGTGCGTCAAAGAGATGACGGTTGCATCGGAAGAGAGGCAAGACGCGGCACTCTAGTGGTCTAATCCTCTTAGAGAATCCATAAAAAAAAAACGTATTCCGCTTCTGTGACGAGGAGAGAGAGAGAGAGAAAGAGGGAAAGAAGGAGCAGGAGGGGTACGCGATGCAAAATAATAATCCGGGAAATAATTGGCGTAAGAAGCTTCCGCGGGAACCGGGCGCCACATCAAAGCGAATCTTCTTTTTTATCCGACTCGATCTCGACGTCAATTTCAATGATTAATTTTCAATTGCGACTTAATTATGTGGGAGGCTAAGCCGTAACTCGTCCGATTGAGGAGGGTGCAGGTCGGGGGCGGCTGGACAAAAAGAGAATGTCGCCGCGTCTCTAGCTCGGCGAATAAAGGACGCCCTGACCGCGCCGGGGGTTGGATCGTCCGCTGTGGCGAGTTGGGGGAGATGATTACACGAGCCTCGTGATTAGATGGCCCGGCCGGTCCTTGCGCCATCCTACGTCAACGTATAAACCGCACGCGGTGCGTTGTTACGTCACTCGATGTGCATTCAACCCGGATACGACAACGAGGGACGTAAAAATGCAGCATAGTAGGTATTACGGTAATGAAAATCCCCGAACGTTATCTTGGCTCTTCAATCTCAGCCACCAGGCCCCAATCCGAGCTTTTCATCCGAGGCCCACGCGGCTCGATGTTACGGCTCAATTTCCTTCCTTGTTGGAACCCAACGCACGTTAATCGTCCGGAGCTCTACGTCGAGTATGAAAATATCAAACGAGCCCACCCACGAATCTTTTTCCTTCTCGCGCTACACGCGTGCATCAGGGATCAATTACTCGATGTCGGAGGATGAAGATATAGATGAGAAGATCGCACGGTGAAACGCTTGGCCGTTTGAATGACCGCGCATGCGCGAAACGATCGAGATCTATTGGCCGGCGTGATCGTGCCGCGGTAATATTTTCGTCTGCAACACAGGGGAGCCAACTTAATCCAAACGGGGCGTGAGATGTCAAACTCACCCGCGTCAAGTTCACGGGCGAATAGAAATTATTTTATTTTGTTGCGATGACGCGGAGCAGTCATCACTCATATTCACCTAGCCTTACCGAATCACGATATGCTTGATTTGAAAAAGTTTGCTTTGCTTAATTCACATGATTTTCACGAGATGAGATTGAAAGATATGAAGCTAGTCGAGGTCAGCAGCCAGCATGAAAATCCGACAAAGTTAAATCTGCTAAGTTTCACAGATTCAACTCAGCACACGCTACGTGAAAACAGTCTTCATCGACTTTACAAATATTTTTTGATCCCACTATTTACTGCCAATCATCTTCTTACGAAGAATAGAGGCTGAACAGCATGGAAAAACTTTTTAATGCCTTCATGTTTGTTAAATTAACTTAAAACAATCGGCTGTTTCGTCATATTGCTAATCCAAACCCTCATATCGGACTTCGAGTAGCGAATGACTGCGAGACTTGTGATAGGTTGAAAACGATGAGAATTATTTCAAGTGATGAGAGGATTACGGCAAGTTCTCGCCATCTTATAATTGACTACGAGGAGGTTATGGCTATTTCCTCCACGCCATTGCGTCACAGCAAAGCTGCGGGTTATTCGGCGACAGAGTCGGCTGACAGGTGCCGAGTTATTGCCTCTACGACGACATAATGGGAGGGGTCAGCGATATCGTACAAGCATGCAGAAACAGGCTTTGGCGGGGCGGGTCTTGTCAGTTTGGTATAATTAGCGATCGGTAATCAACAGGAATTGGGGGGCGAGGGATGGTGGAAGGCAAGTCGAAGCGAGGCGAAGCTTTTGCGACAAGTTAATAGCTGGTTAATTAATTTGATTACAATAATACAATCGATATGCCTATACACCCCGCACCCACCAGGATTTAGCTTTGACGTCGTTATGGCAAGGATTTGGAGCGATTGATTTTAATTAAATTAAATTAACGATGCCGGGTTCGCTTTGTTCGGTTTTCAAAGACAACGGTGCGCATACGTATCCAACGCTGATTGGCCGACGGCGCGTGGAATGATGACGATGCTGTTGATGACGATGATGACGATGATGACGATGATGATGCGGACGAAGCGCGAGCTTCTGAAGAATTTTCATGTTATATAATTGATCAGGGATATCAGATATCACCGAGTGAGTATCGAGTTTGGTTGGGAGAAGAGGGTTTGTACACAATAGCTAATTTGAGATTGCGGTCGCGGACATTGTTCGATCGAACGTCAGACAATTTTGCCTCGTTTCACCGGCTACATGGACAAATACACCAAACTGCGCTTTTCTTTCCCGTCAATCACCGAGCCTTCGTTCGAATTAACGTCGAACACAATTAGACGCGACGGAAATCCGCCTCGAGCTATAATCTGTAATGCATCTCGTTGAATTCGTAAAAGATCGGTCCACGAACATGAGCCAAAATTAAACAGATGTCGGTATATCGTTACAGATGGGTAGGTACGTAAAAATTAAAATTTTCATTTTCACAGTGATCGTAACAACTTACTCCTTCATTAGTCAGAAGGTCCTTCGCATCTATTACACCTATAGCGGTGAGTTTGTTCTAAGCACAAGCCATTATGCGAACGTACCCGACAGTTCGTTCTCCCTCGGAATGTCTTCTTTAGAAACGCGTGTGTGATATATAAGATGACATTTTTTGGCAATAAACAGTCGCCGAGAACGGTCTCGAACCCGACCCTGGGCGCAGTTAGCGGAGGCATTAGGGGTGAATTATTTCGGCAACCCGGGAGGAAAAAAAATCACCTAAATCACACCCTACTGCAGCATCGTCCCGATGCCGACGGTACGCCTCGATTGCCCGTCTCAAACCCCTCCGAGATCTTCCAACTTGGGTTAAACCTCGGAGCAGTATTGCTCTTCACGCTCTTATACTGGAATTATATCGGAGGTTGTCCTTGACACTCTCCACTACACGCCAGCAAATTATCGGCAAGCGAAACTACATTTTGTAATGTTGGATATTCGGATTGTAGTTTCAGTTTCCTATCTACCAGCGTTGAACTTAGATTTTCCCTAAAGACTCCCGATGAGAAGAAAAGTAGTCGTCTGGTATACTAGATAAACAATGTTGAACACACAATTGCCCAATATTCTAAACAGCTAAAAGTCAGTTTTCGCAGCTGATCCGATCCAAACCGAAATCCAGGAAGAGAAATCTTCTCGCGTAAGATTCATGATCCTAGTTCCTAAACCGTAATAATTTTACTTCTTTTCCATCTTTCTCTTCGCCTCTCTCTTCTTTCTCCCTAGTATTATTATTTTTTCGTTTTATTTTTATTTTTTTTTTTTATTTTTTTTTTCACTTTTCATCCATCTCGGGGAAAATAAAACAAATCCTTGAGTAAAAATTGCTGGGAAAAGAAATTACTTTCTCTTTTGTATTTCGGTATCTCGCGCTCGGCAGTGGGTGCCGCTCTCACCGGGTGCTGTTCGTTGGGCATCCGCTGGATGCTCAAGGGCCGCGAGGGAGATTCGAGGGAGGTTTATCGCGCTCATCCTCATTAAAACCGCCCCCTTCAAACCCTCCCCCTGTCTTTCCGTACTACTGCCTCTGCCCGTTACCTTCCCCTCTTTCCTCATCATCCTCTCTTCGTTCCTCTTCAGCGTTTTCTTCTGGCTTCGCGTGCTCCCCACACTTCCTCATTCTCTGCTTCATCGTCTTCTTCTACTTCTTTTCGTTCTGCTTCTACCCTACGCCAAGTATCTCCATTGCCGAGCTGCAGTAGCACGCTCTATTAATTAAAAACGAGGAGCGCATTCCCCGGCAAAATACTGGTCAGCGGCGGCGGGGGAGACGAAGAACAGAATTCGACGAAGCTAATGACGCGGATTCATTTAATATGTTCTTATTTGCACCCTCGTTAGGGATCGCGGTTATTAAATAACAAGTTTTTCACCCTCGAGGGCTTCGCGTACTCGTTATATAAAATCGGTACAAGTATACAACGTTTACTAAACACATAAAAGTTTCGTCGCGTATTTCACGGACAAGCACATACTTTCTTCGCTATTCGTTTCATACCGTGAATCTTTCGATTTCTTTTTTTCTTTCGCGATTAACGACAAAATTGTCAAATGCGTAACCAAAGGATTGAATTCGCATATTTGTGTACTTGAAGCGTTGATCGATAAAGCTTGATTGAAGAAAATCTTGATAATAAATTAACAGATCAATACTATATTTAGCTTAGATTTCACAGTTCCATACCCTCAAATAATAAACCAAAATTCAATGTTGGCTTCTCAAATATTAACGATTGGTCTTCGATATCATTGACAACTCGAGTCTTTATGCAAGCTGGATCCATCAGATTTTTAGATGCGTGAATAAAGTATATATAATACGCATGCTGCCACGATTGCAGTCTCACACTTCTTCAAGATCCTTGAAATTCGCAAAGGCGATTATTTTCCCACGCTTATCCGTTACGACGATCGTTGAAAGTGTTGAAAATCGCTACCGCAATTGATAGTCAGAATTGTCAAACTTGTCCGTTATCGAAGGTGCGGCTTACAACTTCGCAACGGCGTGAAATTCAAGGTGAGGTCCAGACGTCGGTAAAAGAAAAAAACAAAAAAAAAAACAAAGAAAAAAAGAAAAGAACGAGCGTCGTCGAGAGAGCTCCTCCATCGCTGTAACAGCTGGAGCTGGTCGACGCGCGGAGAACGAGAGAAGGAGAGAAGGAAGGAGGGTCGGGGGTGTTGGCTAAAACAAAGGGCCGGTCCCAGGATGGTCGATAGTCTGTAGCCGCCAATCAGGCGAGACCTGGAGCAAGCCGCCCTCGCGACGTCCCGAACTACCCCAGAATCCGAGAGACGCGCGTCGAGCGGCCCCCGCGTATCCAGGGCGACGGCCGCGGCGAGGGCTGCAGCCTCGTCAGCTGCGCCTACGACGACCTCTGTCAATTTCGGGACCGGAAGTCGCTGGGCCAGCGGGAAAACTCTCGATTAACGACCTCTTGGAATTTTACAGTGATTCCGTCAAGTCGTAGGGAATTCGTTGATTTCTTCACTTGTCGCCAGTTGAACATTGATGATGAAATTAGCATTGACAGAGCTTCTCGGATCGTAGATATAGGTTTCGCACGGAACGTTAGAAAAAAAAATACATATATATTTCGGGGTAAGGTGGCTCGGGGGCGTCCATGGTTTTACTCTCACTAGCAGACTTGTTTACACTCAATCTAATCAATGATAATAATAACAAAAATAATAGTCTTGATCCACTAACAATGCCTCTATCTGTAATATGTATATATAGTCTGTATCTGTTCCACTAACAATTAACTATCGCGTACACGGAGATGCGAAAACGAGTCCATCCTGCCTCTGAGTTTCTTTACCGATTTATAGCTCGGTTCCAATGCAACTGCCATTTAAAAACGGCATATTCTAGGGCTGTGGCTACACTGTTAAAAATTTCTGTACGGAACTTCTTACAATGTATTAGAAGATTTATTCGGATACGGAACGGTGAATTCACCATACATTTACTGTGTATTCAATTTACGAACGCAATAAATTTACTACAAAATTTAGTGAAATCAAATTACTTTTTTTGTGTTTTTCCCTACAAATTTTAGTAAAATCAAAAATTTTCATTGTAAATTTCAGGCAAGTGCGTAGTAATTTACGTTGCTGCGCTGAATTTGTAAATTTACACCTCTTTTGTACAGTAAATGTGTAGTAAATTCACAATCATTTTTAACAGTGTCCGTTCAAGAAAAGGGTCTATGACTAATCTAAATACTGACAAATATGCTTAGACTGAATATGAACGAAATGTTTTTCAATATTATAAACATCACAGCGCGAGAAAGCGCGTCCAGAATATCGTGCACCGACATATATATACATATATATATATATATATAAATTTGGTTGTGTTGACTTAAATTTGGTCCTGGCAATGAAATTTCAGGGTTAATATAAATCCGACCAAGCGTCATTTTCAACCAAGAGGCTTGGATCATTTTATACTGTGCGGGCAAGAAAGTGTTTTTTTTTTAATGTCTAAGAACAGGTTTGACATCACAATCTCATAGATTCTGTAGCGATACGCAGCGAAATCATTTTGCAAGGATTGAAAAATGATTGTTTAATTGTTGTAACTGAAAGAATTATCGTTTGATTGTAATTTATGATACATTAATTAGGAGTCAGTTCAAACAACGACAGAGAAATATTTCAATGTGAATTGACAAGCTGATTCAACGTTATCAGACCACGAATGATTTAGTTCTGCTGATTGTATTAGACAGATGCCTGGAGCGCCTACTAATAACTGTTCGTTTCACTTCTCTTGCGAGAAAGGATTTTCGACTTGTCACAGAGAGTATTTTGCCAGTAGAACAACATTTTTTTTTTTTGTAGATTTACGATGTAACATATTATTTGATAGTGGTAATCAATTACTAGCTCTCGTGATTTCGTAAATTTGAGTAATCTTCATCCACCGAACAGATTTAGCGAATTGCATGAAAAAATTTACTCAAATCTACCAGAGGGTATTCAATATTTTCATAATAGCATGAAAAACGTATTATTTCATTAAACTGAAAGAATTAAAATCGATATTTCGTATGTAAAAGTATATTTTACTCGATTGAATTTTTTTTTACAATTTTCAAACAAATATTCAATTGATTTTGGTATTTACAACCAAATATTTTGTTCTCACGAGAAAATTTTCTACAAAAATGCGTCTAAAAGTTGATTAATAAAAAAAAAAAAAAGTTATCTTTGAGTGAACATAGAACATACAAGTATGAACCTGTGTGAACAAAGTGAAATAAAATTTAAGAATTGGGGGTTTTGAGGACACTGGAAATACCTGTTTAAAATCGAAAATCAAAAAATTTGACCTCACGGATCCAAAGAGTTTAACCTCCAGATACCGAGTTTCATTAAATCCGCACAACGTACTTGCGATTTTTTTCACTGTACTGGATCCACCATTTTGGATTCTTAAACTTTAGTTCAGACTCGTAATCAGCTACCTCAGAAACCACAAATTTCCATATTTAAAGTAAATCGAAGGTAACGAAAATGTTTGCTCCAATTAAATGAGTAAAAGCCATCTTAGTTACGTATTATAGGTTTGTTAATATGCGCGATAGAGAAATATCACTTATACTATACGAACCTCATTTTTCATGCACAACGTCGCTCCAGGCTTATATAAGTCGCGTGTTACGTAACGCCTGTATACTTACAGGTCTGGTAATATAAATCAGCAACGAAGGGCGCGTAGACTAAAGACAGTTAATTATAATACTGGCTTCAAAAAGATTAAAACACCGCGAAACTTCCATAAAAAATTTCGGAAAGGTGACAAGTAACGTTATAAATCAAATACAAGCCGAAAAAGCCTTCGTTAGCAACAGTTATAGTGTTAATATTACGAAGGCAGAAGGTTTCAGACACCGGAAAGGTAATCAACCTTACTCTTGACTAGCTTATGCAAAAATTAAAGAGAGGAGGTCAACTAGCTAAGAAATAGACAGAGAAACGCTCGCGCAAAGTAGATTATTGTCTCTAGTCTGGTCGAAATAAAGACTGGCCCACAGTCTTGAAGATAAGGTACTTGAGAAATTTCCTTTGAACATCATCCATCAAAACATCGCACAAGCATTGAAATTTCAGGAGAACATGTGAAATGTTGTAAACAAATTAGTCACGTAGGTAGTCATCTATCACGCATCCACCTTATACCGAGACCAGGGGTGAAAATCTGCGGCAGAGAGTAAGGCGTATGAAAAATTCATATTTCTACATCGGGATTTTACACGTCAACGAGCGCATCCCCTGCAGCATAGCCCAGTGTGCGAAGGCGTCAGCCCAGAACGATTCGCTGCATTCGGTGCAGCAGCGACCCCATGTGGCATAAATCCCTGGGGATGTTCGATGCGCCCGTTCGCCTGAACAGTCACTAGCAAAAACAACGAGACTTGCTATAATCCTCCGAAGAGTCGACGACAACTGCGAGTATAATTATCGTAACAAACAAGACCCTGGATGCTTGGCCTCCACCCGAGTATTCCACCGGGAATTCAATCATAATACGCGATTTTGTTATCGCGGAAGATCTTACGCTGTGAAAATCCCCTCGATCCGTTACAGCCATAATTAAGTGTATACCTACCTAGGTACGTAACGCTTCGGGGAATTGCCTTCCCGTAGCAATTAGTCTCGTTTTAATACCCGCCTTCAAATTTTCAAATAACACGTTCGTACGTATCAGCGAATAATCCCTACGCGCCTGAATGTGAGATTACGCATACAACATATATATAATATATGTTTTCCGCGGGGGCGGGTCGTTCGTTCCTCTGCCTATTCTGTTTGTCGACATACATCTACCTGCAGCGCCGGTCGGAGAAACAAATGAATTTGAAATAACGAATTGCATGACTCGCTAAGTTATCAACGCGCTCGGGCGTCTGATTGGCACAATAGCCGTCATCGATGAATTCTGGGGAGAAGAGGAGGCGTTCCGCGGGGGAGGCTTGGGGGCGGTCGAACGGGGAAGAGGAAGGTTCTCCACCGGCACCCGTGGTAGGTAATTATTTTTCCGAGGGTGAGAACTTCTGTCTCTGACAGCTCCGCCTCCCGAGCTCGACCTGACGGAGACGAGGCACTCCGCGTTTCCAGTCGTCGAGGGCTCCCCCGGAGACAAAGACAAACGTCACTGGCAAGCATCTCAATCCGTTGGCTGGTCCGGTCGACCGAGCCCGACAACCGGATATGGTCTTCGGGGCGTGCCGATGTCCTTCGTTTCATGCCAGAATTATTCCACTCGTGCGTCGATCCTCTCATTCCGTTCCGTTTCGTTACGTTTCGTCTCGTTTCGTTCCGCTTCATCGGGCGAACCTGCGCGAGGCATCACCAATACCGCAACGTTGCTCAATCTCAATTTGCGTAAGACCATCCGGAAATAGGATTTACTGGCAGCCCGTCATGTACTCTCGGCGACAATTTTCAGTCTTGTCGATTGTGTGAACCGTTTCCTTACTCCTGCAAATTACACGATTTTCATCCATTGGCAGGATGTCTTCGTTAATAGTAGGGTAGATTTCATCATTTGTAGTCACTGCACCGTTTATGGTCGTCTTTGTAAAATTACTCGATGTATGACTAAACTGTCCGACGTTGAGTAAGTTTTTGCGAGAAATTTTTCATAGTTCACCGTTTAATCTGTTGTGTTCACGTAGATCTAACGATCAAGATCTCCGTATCGTTCGTAGCCACAACCTCAGATTACACGTAATAAATATGGCTACACAATGAATAAAATAATGGCCACATCTGGTACTAAGTTGACCAAAATCGTTACACCTATATTATATACCCTGTACTTTTATAACGTTCATTAGGTATTAAAACATAATTCAGACGCTGCCTCACTGTAAAGACTCGCTGAATGAGGTTCCATCCATGCACGGTCTTCTCAAAATTGCGTATATGAGTACCGATATTACTTTCACCCGGTTGACTTCGAGGGGTGCTTTGATATCGAATAAACTCTGACTGCATCACGACGATGGGGATGAGACGAAAGGAAAGGGGAGTGATTCGATAATTTGAGCTGCGTAATCCGCTGCTCGATTAGCCAGCCTCTTCGGCTGGGCTTTTTCTGACCACTGGCTAGCAGCGTTTCCAGTTGACCGTTTGATCTCGGGGTCCGCTCTACTTTATATCACAGAGTAGTTATACATAAATTTAACCATGGAATCCAAACCGCTTTAGTCACAGACGAATGTGTCTCTTCCAAGAATAAATTGCTTCTTTACCGACAGAACGATGCGAGAGAAAATGAATAAATCCTGCAGTGTATCAAATCCTTCGTAAAGTGCCCCGATCTTTTTCTTCGCTGTATTTTAATCATCCGGATAATTACCGCCGTAAGAAGTAGGGTCAAGAAAGGTATCAGAGACAGCAAAAACTCAGCGGCGCACGCTCCTTGCATTATGGTTATTCGCGATACTGTTACGAGTTTATTTGGCCGTTCAGCCTTTCACTAGGAGCAGGTACAAAAATTTCTCCCATCAATATTTGATTATATAAAGTACGTCGGGCAGGGCAAATGTCCCAACTAATTTTAGCAATAAATTAGACCGAGCATCGTCTGGGCCGTTACAAGAAGTCAGTGCTATGATATTTCAAGTTCCTCTCGTGGCTGCTGACGAAAATCAATCTACTTTTTATCGTTCGTTCAGAGCTGCAGCAGCGTGATCAGGGACTCGCGTGGACATACATGAAATATAAAACAACCATTCTCCGTACCGTTGACCTCAGATATACGAAGTTGCCCCGGGCAGCGATGAAATATTACCGAAATTAATACAAAAGTTAAGGCACAGCTATTTTTATTTATTATTGTTATTTGTATATTCTTTCTTCTCGAATAGACAGCCTTACGACCATGCGGTTCTTTGAAACAAACTATAAAATCAACGTGGTTCGACGTAACTGGCTCTCGAAAAACAGGCAGAGGTTCGCATTCATCCATTTTGTGAAAAACGATCGTAGATCTAAGCGCAGGAATAAAATAAATAATAATAATCTAATCTGAAGAAACTCGTTGCAGCGAAAAAAGCAGAAGACGGGAAGGACGTGCAAATATCCCAATATATATCCTTTTACCAATGTTTTACCCTAATTCGGAGTTTCATCAGGGCCTTAACCAAACGGCCTGCAGCCTAATCATCGAAATGGTTTCATAAGTAACCGATCCACAGAAAATGATCTTAATTATTTCAAGATGGGGGCAACTATTACTCCTATAGAACTTACACATAAATACCTACGAGGTCGTTAATGGTTCTACGGGCACGCGATGACTGTGCTAGAACTGGGCTGTAGTGGCAGTTGAACTTTGTGTGGGTTCAATTTCTGGCATCAATTAAAAACTGACACGAAGCGAGGAAAATGGATAATTATCTAAACCATGGGGTTGTTGCGATGTGCAGCTTCTCGTTTTCGACTGATTATCATTATTTAAACAATCATTGCATATAAAGGTGAATACTGATTTTAAGTTCATCAATTCCTTGTTGCAAAAAACTCAGATCTTATTTCTAGTTATTCAGGCTTATCTCTCAAAAAGGGTTTTTTGTTTATGCCAACTTGAATTTAGTTAGCATCAGTTGCACTTTGTGAACGTTTATTCCCCACAAAGTTTCACCAAAATATTTGCTTTCGAGTTTCGAAATAAAAATCGAATACATGGTGAAACATCTCATAGCGGTCAGTCGGATTAAGGATCGGATGAAAGATTAGAGATTATGGAGGCGAGGCGCGAGGTCAGCCTGATCCCTGGTACACAGAGCGAGCGATTCGGTCCTGCACAAAGCGTTCGGAGGGCCGAAGAGAAGTACGGGGCTCGCCTCCTTCGCCCTCAAGCTCGAAAGCTCGTTACGAGGAGTGACTTGGCAGAGCCGCGGTTTCTACTAGCCGAGAATCGGTCGTCCGCGGCAGCATCTTCCTCTTCCAGCAGAGCCTCGGATGGACAGACTTCTCTGCACCGTCATTAGCACCAGGCAAGAACCGACCTTAATTACTAAATACACGGTTACATACCCACCGCGCAATCATTTAACCGCGTAATCACGTGGCGCGAAGACACGCGGATATCCCTGCGTGTGACTGGGAGCTCGGTGGATGGCCCGCTTTGCTTCGCGCCCCTCATTACAGTTATTCTCTGCGGTTTATTTGATTAGCGAGGCAGCGCCACGTCGGGGGGGCCCCCAGAACAGGATACGGGATCATGTACTTTCACCAAGGATCGGAACGTTTACATCAATGTCAACACAGACGAACCGAGATGGATAAAAATTGTTGTAAGTATGGCCCGTTCAAACGCCGATGCGTTACGAAAGCTAACACTTCACAAAATGACTTTCTTGGTGTACACTCTTTTTAGTACATTGAATGCTCATCAACGATGGAAGAAATTCACATGAGATTTCATCGGTACTCATGAGCGGTGTACACTAGGATTTAAGGGTTGGTGACCGCTCCTGAAGATCGGTGAACACCTGACTTCAGGACCTCGTGACTTCACCTTTGATTGACTTTGTGACTTCACGTGACTTTACATGACTTTTCTTACAATGCAACCCAGGCTTTTCGAATGGTTATCCACTCCGGGTCTAGACTTGCTCTTTCTTGCACGAGGTTTTCAAATTGCTCCGACACATTAGAACAGTTTATGAAACTGTAAGTCGATAGTTGTAAAATAGGTGGGAACGAATCGAGTCGTTCGGCTAGCGGGTATTTCATTACCTGTACCTGACAACGGTATATATTGAGCTACCGGGTTCCTTTCTCAGCCACAGCAATGATTACTTATGTACCAGCGATTCACCACAGTCGGATATAGTTTAACGAAGAGCGACAGGGTCCAGTGTAATTTTCGATTAAACTCAGACGTGGCGGCGGTCGCATTTAGCCCCCCGCAGTGTGGCGGCAAACCCGGGAAGCAGTCTCAGGGAAGGTGGCGGGACGGAGGTTCTTGGAAGCTCTGCGTATCGGTAGAGGACACATAATTGGTCGCGCAGCGAGTCGCAGGATCGGCATTGGTAGAACGTCAATCGCCGCCCAGGGAGAAGCATTACTTCGCAGATATTCCGGTTTCTCAAATTCCAAACCGCAAACTCTAATCCGAGCCGGATTTGTACAAATAAAATTTCACTCCTCGCAGAACCGCTAAAGTCGAGACTAATTCAAGCGAAGAATTATTGAAGAGCATGAAACAAATTGAAATGTTTTCACGTTTGATACGATGAACGCTCCAGGGTACGTATCTGAAACAAATTCCAATCGATCAAGCTTGATCGAAAAGTCTAGTAACTTAAGGTCTTGGAGTAAATTAAACTTGTTGAGCGATTAAAAAGCACGATGAAAGTTGAATTTGAGATCAGATATTCTACTGATATATATTCGTTGATTATCAGAACTCAGAGTGAACAAAAATTTTGAGACTTTGATTGACCTTTGTTGATAAAATATCCAGATACTTGGAGAACTCTACGGATGTAACGAACGTAATCAAAATTTACTGGCGATACAATGTTCATCTGTCACTAGGCGGAACAAAGAATTCGTTTGGAAAATATCCTCTACTGGTGACGCAGAGTCTGAATTCCCGAAATACATAATTCAACTTGTCATGATGTGCGCTTCTCGTGATACATACGGCACTATCACATTATAATTGTCTTCTCAGCTACGGTAAATCTGACATTAGCGCGTATAAAATAACTTTGAACCGTTACAAATTCATTAAATACTTGTCTCATTTCATTATTATTTTCTAAAGAAAAAGTAAGTGGGTCTAGCATGATCCATGGGTACCTCGATACCATTGCTGTTTTTATCTAATAGGTACGAAAATTGCCTTTCTTCAATATGTCCTCTAGGCGTGATGTCTGATCGACTAGTTTCAAAAGCTAGTTCAATTTGATTTTGGTGAAACGAAACAATCTAGTCGTAGGTATTTAATCCATCCGCAATTCCGTTTCAGAAAAATGGCGTCACATACAAATTAATATAAATTCGCGATCCCTAGAAAGGCAACGATTCATTGGGATGTATAGAACAGGGAAAGGAATTCTAGGACGCCTTAACTAGTAAATTATGCAGAAGGAATGAAAAAAATGGATAAGTGAATTAGTCAAACGTGAGATAAGAAATGGTGCTAACTCCGCGTCGCTCATTCTGCGAATAAAATTATACTCCACGCCTATCATAAATACCCGGAAGTATTTATTAACGATAATAAACGAGCAAATGGTTGAGATCAAAAAAAGGAATCAAACTAATATTGTAACACTTTCTAATCATTAACTGATAGCCGGCAGGGACTTAACCCGTTCAATGGAAGATTTAAAGTAGCAATTTGTGCGCCGGTATAACGGACAAAGTAACTTTCTGCGGCATTTCTTCATCAAAGTCCCAATTGAAACGCGTAGACTGATACACTTTAATCTGCACGTACATTCAGACATGTTCAAAGTGAAATACCAAAAACGTGTAAAGCGCAAATTCAGTTCAATAAAACAATGAATTTTCAATACAGGAACACAGGAGAAAAAATGAAAAAATTCTGTACAGGTTAAGAGACTGCATCTGCTCCATAGGGTTACGCGATCTTCATAATCCGTATCAGGTGTGTTTCGTGTTCCCTTAATTACTCTTCAACCGGAGGTCAATTAGTCTCGGTTGGTTTTCGGGTGATGACGAAAATTTCGGTACAGGTAGCCGAAGTCTTTCAGGATGCTGGATGTAGCCTCCGTTAACTTTGACGAGTCAATCTCACCTCCTAGAACCAGAAAGGGATCGTCGGAGGCGGAGTTCTTTCCATGAATCAGCGATATCTCGCAGCACCGTCACAAATGATGATCGGCGAAGTCGAGCCACTGCGGTGTAAGTTTCGCCGCAAGTTCGTCTTATTGGTAAAAAATAACGCGAAATAAAATCCCTGTCTGATAATGAGGAATCCGGATATCCTGCGGTGGAATCCTGACGACGCAATGATCGTCGATCGCATCACCGTCACCTGGAGCAGGGTGACTCGAGGTTCACCGAGGCAATCAGGAGCGATTTCATAGCCGTCAAGTTCGGGTGGAAAGTGTGCGTCGAAAGTGGGGTTGGAAGGATGAGGTTGCGCATTCCAGCATCGTCATCGGTTATCCTAGAGTTTCCACGAAATTCAAATCATTACACCCGCGCCTTTCGGTTTCACTTCCAGCTCAAGGATTTTGTTTCTTCAAACAATAAAGTCAGTGTAACCCTGTGTGATTTTGGTGGTGCTTTCACTCACTGTCAAATTGTTCAGGTAGTTGCCACGAGTGAACAAGTAAATGAAGCTGCTGCATGGACACTGAGGACGGGTATGCAGGGACGATGTGAAATTATCTGCTCCCCCGGATATCGACTGCAGACTCGTTGTCGCAATATTGGGGCGCCCAGCCGGTCCTCGCAATTACTGAATCGAGAGGGTTATGACTTATGTGACGTCGATAAATAAAAATTTCGACGATATACCCCCGCAGGTAAAAACCGGTTCCCAATATGAGTGATATTTCATTCTGGCCGCTGACGCTGTAAGTGAAAAAGCAAATACCTACTTCTTATAATGCAAAACGACATAGATAGATGCGAATTAAATTCAGTACTGAAACTTGAATTCCCAAGACTCCGGCGCGTAGAAAAACATGAAAGGACCAATGAACTAGCTTGTACTATCAATCATTTTGAAAATTGTTCGGACCAGGACAAATCCCATTTTGTTTCATTCATTCATCCAGACTCCTAATAGACTCCCAACTTTCGGCAAACTCGACTCTCTATTTACGGACTGCTACTGCACGGATAATCGGAGAACTGACTTGTTCATGTACCTTGAGCATTATTCTTTATCCTTTCCCGATATCGACACATCAGACTTGTGCTGAGTCCGCAGCTGCGCCTTGCGCCTTTTGGTGATTTAGTGGCGCGAATTAACGACCCGTTGACACGCCACTCTGTAGCATCGGGTTTAATCAGGCACCTACGTCTTGCCTTCTCTTGATACCTACTCAGGACACTGGCCGTCGCGATCGTGCTACGAAAATCTACGTCTAAGAGTCCTACACACAAGCACGTTGGTGCCAACTATTAGCAGATATTTCACCCTCCTCATAAAATTAACCCAGTCTCAGACTCACCATGAGGCGCGAAAAGGCCAAGGCGAAGCTTACAGGACTTAGCGTTCACGTCGGCCAGGACTCCGGGACGCGCGCGCTGCTCGTGGCCGTCCAGTCCCTGCAACACAGACCATAAACTCGGTTGAGTGGTCTCTTACTTCATCGTCAATTGACCTATATTCTTTCTCTCCTATCATTCTTTTACCCCATCCACGAATTGCTGCTCTTATTGTAATATCTGTGGTACGATTTGCAAGTGGAACTTGTAAAAGTATGAAGAAACTGATTCAAAGTTTGGAAACTTCTTGCAAACAAACCTGCAGACTGAAGCAAGGCTTAGTAGTGTAGAAATGGTTGGATTATAAACACACTGCCAAAGTCGCCTGGGGACCCGAAAAACGAAAAGGTAGCAAGACTCAAAGGGTTCCAGCAATATCGGTCGGTGTCTTGTCACCATTCGTCACGTTCACACCGTTGCTTACAATCTGAAGCCGATTCCAAACTGGCCGCCAGACGGAGCACCCGCCGGAAAATTTACGAGCACCGAGCGAAGTTTAGTATCTGAGCTGATAATTATTCGCAACAGGTCCTCCGTATCGGGAGAAGGGGAGGGAAAAAATCAATGAAATGGCTATGTTACAGGAATAGGATCAGAAACAACCTTCCAACAAACTTTCAGATATAGTCTCTTAAATAAAAGTGGGGTATAGACTGAAAGAGAGTGCGAGAGGTGGAGAAGGCAGGATACGAAATAGTCCCCGTAAGCTTTTAGGAATGATTGTCTGAAGGCCTGAATCAGACGTCTCTATCTATGCATGGGGACGCGTCGACGCATATATCTTAATATCACCATGACTCGAACCCGGCGACTTCACTCCCGAAGTCACATACATCAAGCCTGACTCGACCTCGGCTTTGCCCATCTCCTGGTACCTGGTCTCGGCCACGGAGAATCGGCGCACCTTCGAGTTTGACCCGATGATAAATCCGAGCTAGAAAACCGCAGGATTTATGACCAAGAGAAGAGTGAACTACGGGGTCCGTTTGGATCTCGCCGCTTTTATTAATGCCACCAATTTACTAATAACGCAACAATGCCCAGTGGATAACTCACTACCTTAGAACATTGATGTACAAGAAACAAGTTGACCCCGGTGACTGGATTAGGCCTCGGATAATCGGCATCACTTTAGGCCCGGTCAGTCGAATATAATCATTCACAACTAAGGAGGGTATCAGCTTTGACCTAAGCTGTCAGTGTTAAAACCACCAGCGATGCAAATCTGTTTTCTTTTCTATAGAGCAAGTGTCGGCGGATTTTCTAAAACCATTTTATAGAATAAAAAATTATTAGATTACATTTTCCTTCAGGAGTAGCAGTAGGACTGTATAACGTGAGGGTGAAAAATACCAGATTGTATGCATCAGATAACGTTATACAAATTAAAATAAATGAAAGAGTTGTTCACGTAGAAGACTGCGGTGGATCTCAATTATCATAATCCATTTCCTCCGAGAGGAAATAACAAACAGGTCCGCAATCTAGATCTGGTTAGGCAGTGGAGGGTTCAACAGGAAATTAAAAGAAGGACAGATAAAAGAAACGAGCAAAAAAGGAATTCCCTCTAACCAAGAAGAAACTTCGAATCGCCAGACACCTCATTGCACGCTTAACACTTTTTAATTGAACAACGGGTCAAACTACTTATACGCAAGTTGTTGACAAAGTCTCCCAGGCCCAGAAATCCAAAATGCTTTTACTTTACACACATTTCTCTGTTCTGAACACTGACAATGAGATAATTAGTGCAAAAAAAACTTTGCAATTAAGCTGTTAGAGTTCTACCGAGTAACGACGGGACCCCAAGGACTGTGAAAAATGGAATTTCGAGTTTGTAGATATTTAGGTTCAGCGTAGGTATAGGTTAAGCGGGAGGTAATTATCTGGAAAGGGAATAGCAGGTCGGCACAGCGAGACGCGGAAAATGGTGGATGGGAAGCAGGGCGTCACGACGTTAGTTATTACACAGTTCATTAGAGGAGCGGTCTGCCTGCGGCTGCACTGCCATCCGCAAGGCGGGAGAGGAGGAAACGCGAGGTGAAAAAAAAACTGGAATTAAGAGTCAGAGTCAGAGTTAGACTTACTCGCGCTCTGGGATAAATTCACCGAAGCACATCACGCTTTTGCGCCCATTATACAGGTATCATTATATAATGCCAACTTTTGGTACGAGACCGATCAATACAGATTTTCAGCGGAGGAAAAGAGAAAGGTGAAGGGGGTGTGGGGCAGAAACAAAAAGAGGATGCGTTGGTTCATACCAGGCGTCGCGACGCTTGTATAGTATAGCCAACGAGTAATGAGCGGAACTTCAATGATGCCCAACAAATGAAAAATCTGCTTCCCCTAATTACCTGCCAGCTTTCCTTCCAATCCACAATGTATTATCATTCTCTCCATGCGCACACGCATTCATTTTGCTGCATCACATGTATACCATGTACACATGGTTAAACACCTGGACGAAGATATAAATATTCAGGGTAGAGAACATTTTGAGCCACCGTCATTTTCCAAGATCGGTGTAAGGATAGATCAACAGTGTCCGATGTATTCAGACTCGGATTCTTTGCGGGTTCAGCGATCCTGACTAATTTCATATCGCGGCTAATCTGGGAATGGAAACTGACAATTATCGTTAATTGATGCGAACAATGGGAACTGGGAGCGAGGATGAACGGAATACCGCTTAGTGGGAGGGAGCCGGTAGATCACTCTTTCATCTCTTGGGAGAGCGCAATTTTCGTACCAACGGCCGCTGGGCAAAATGGGGTAAAACAGGAACCAAAAGGACGGGCGCTCGTTGTTGGTTAACGTAGCATACCGACGTCACAATCCCATTACGCTCAAATTCAAATCACCAATGTGCAGCACTGCCGGGATTATCTTCAATCTGTAGCGAATGATCAGCTCCGCAGCGTCACGGCGCAAAAGGTAGTGAAATACGTGACAGCCTCGAAAATACTTTACTCGCGACACTGATTGGGTGATTGGGTTGGGTTCCTCCTGAATCGTGAACCCATCATTGTCGAGTACGCTGGTCCAATTCACGAGCTCGTCAAACGTTGCACTTTCGCCAGTTACACAGACGGGACTGATTAATTGCGGGTTCCAGTCGGCGGAACGTCGTTGACCTGTATTTGTCCCCGGGCGAACCAGCGGCGCAGTTTTTATGGATTTCGCCGGCCGACGAAAGTTCCGGGGGACGGTCTAGTGTACGCCTCTCACTGTCCCGTTGCAGCACAAGCGAGATGGACTTCCGTTTCCTGGGCACGATTTCTCGAGCGGTGAAATTTCGCAACGTGAATTGGACGATATGCGCACAGCGATTCATGACGTCCGACTGACTTTGATTTCCCTACACAAAACCTCCTCCCGAGAAAATACGTAGGCAAACATAAAGATTCCATCGCGTTGGTTTTATGTCTCTTCTCAGCAGAGGGGTTGATTTTTTTCTCTCTCTTTTTTACCCTCTTTCTTCTTTTACTTCAACAACACCGACAAGGATCGTTGTTAATACGTGATTTGGTGGCAATTAAACTGAAGTGGTCAAAGCAAACAGCGATCAGGAAGAGTGCCGGGTACCAAAGTTTGAACTGCAGGGGCTCCAAGGGTGACGGCGACGACGTAGGAGAAGAGGAGGGAGCACACGTCAAATATTTACCCCATCAAGAACACACGCTAGTCTATTGTTCACCCGCGCTACTATGTGTAAATTTAATCTCCCTACGATGCTCTCCCTATAATGTGTATAATATATTATAAAAGTGTAGACAAAGTTGGTGGACAACGCTTCAACTCGAGCCTAGGCATCTGCATATCAGCGTTTGTCTATGTTTAGTTTCAAAATTCGTTCACTGGGATAAGGATATGGATCGGGGACGCCGGTTGCAGAAGCAAGAACTAATTCTGCTTGTCAATAATACCAAGTATTCTCCAAATCTGAATGAGTTTCAAATATATACTTACGAGAATATGAAGTATGATAGTTGAAAATTAGTGATTTCCGAGGGATTTCCAGTGCATATATATCGTAGACTTGAAGATAGATAGAGCATTCAGTAGAAATTGTTGGAGTCAATAAAGAGAGATAACATTGTCTCACTCTTTCTCACTTGCGCTGGAGGGACTCTCCACTATTTACTTGGTGCAGACCAACAGAACCATGTGTCAGCGAAAGACGGAACTACTTTAAAAGAAGTTTATCTCGTATGTATGACGACTTCGATCCAAGAACAGGCAAAATTCTTTCTCTCGAGCGCTCCGCATCCACTTCAACTTTCAGTCATATCTTGTTTCTTCTTCTTATTCTTACAGCGGCATTGAGTTGCAACTGCCAAGAGAGCTGGAGGCGAGCGATGTGGGATCAGTTGCGTGTCACGCGCGCAGGTGTCCCGGCATCACATCGACTCGCTGATCACGACTGAGCCCAGTATCGTGGGGAATTTGCTGACTCGTCGCGATGGGGTCAACCCCGTGGTTCATCCCGGTGACATCTTCATCTCTCATCAGTACCCCGAAAGTATCCTTGCTCTCCCCCCTTTTTTCTCGTCTCCTACATGCCCGGTCACTGTGCGTGCTTAACTGCCGCCTCTCGATCCTTTGTCGGCTTATCAAGAGCCGGGCCCCTGGGATGGACACCTGGACATTACCTGACATCGCGCCGCCTTCGACGTCTAGATCGGACCGGGGAGGCTGTGGATTCCATCATGCCAGAAATAGACAGCAAGAGGTGTCTGCCTATCGACGCACGATCCTCTGGCATTTAGTACCGCCGGCATAAATACTTGGATACCTTTCGTGTTGGCCTTTGGGGTTAGCTCGAATTAACACCCCTGCTTACTGCCTCCAACCCTCGTGGACGATTTTAATGCTTTATTTCTCTGGTGCGTTTTCTTTTTCTTCACCGTCACGCTTTCCCTGTTGCCTGAACCAGTCGAACATGTACGCAAACTTAAAAACCCAACCGGGCTTCCATACAATTTTGACTATGTTGTCAATTTATTCCCGTCTACCTCCAAAGCCAGAGATGATTTCCGCGAAAATCTTCATCTTGGTGATCTCAGCCGGGGTCGACGAGGATGGCATAATTAGACAGGAATTCGACGCACGTCCCTCAATCGTTCTAGGATCACTAATGGATCTACTTACCATCCCTTCTGAGTCGGCGGGCTCAGGTCCTCCATCTCCATCTGCATCCCGGCGGTTAATAATCGCCAATATTTATTTCGGATTGGTCACGGCTCGGCATTGCCCGGTGATGAGCATCCCGATGGACAGCGTCGCGTTAACTTGAGCCGCGACGGACGGACGATCGAGCATTGTGCCAAGATTAATGTGCGACGAGCGGCCACCGCGAGGGTGTCTGTAGATATACACAGATGTGCTTTGGTCCGAGTAAAGAGGTGAGGAGGTGTACGTACCTGTCCGTACACACGGGCACGTATCCAGTCCTCGGATCTTCAGAAGAGCCCTGACAGCACGGTGTCGAAAAGTTGACCGCGTAGAAACGCGCCTGAACAGCCGTACGACGTAATTAGGGATGAGCCGTCAACCGTTCACCACGTCATCATTAGCCCGGAGTGACCCGAGGCTCGCTTCAGGCAGATAGAGACTACGCCATCGGAAGAGAGCACGTGCTGAACGTTTTTAATACTCGCGCGTCCTCGGGCGACGGCGCGTAGCCGTTTCAAACGAACTGTCACGGTAGAAAAATTCTGTACTCCGTTTCGTCGAGTTTCACACTCCATCGGTCTTCTCCTGTTATCCATTTAAGGTAAAAGACTTCAATGTTCTCTAATGCACCTTACAATACTGTATCCGATCAAATAACATACAGTGGGTTGAAAGTTATCCCCTTCGCAGTAAAACCTCAACTATGATCCATAACAACCGATCATTTCTGACTGATCTGTAGCCAGAAATCCTAGCTCACTGCTAAACACGACCTCAAAAAAGTGCGAGTAAACTATCGGCGACAGGTATCTGCACTTAATCTCCATTAGTGAGCTACCGTGTATAAAGCTTCATAAGTAACGAACGATTGGCCGTTAACAATTAACCGTAGCAGAAACTTCTCCGTAGCATCACGTTACACGCGTTGTTGTACCACCTACGACCGCGGGGCATAAAGGTGAGATGTATCGTTTCCGGTAGCCAGGAGGGACAAATGGGGACATTAAGTTGGTGCCGGTGCAATATCGCCTCACGTTCCTTCCACTGACCTCTGGACTGGAGGATAGATAGAGGAAGCGGGGGGGAAAGGGCCTCGTAAGAGAGGACGACTCTAATTCCGTCCCCTGCAAGCCAGGAGAGTTGTGACCACAAACCGGATAGCCATCCGATGGCTATCGAGTTCCGCCGGAAGAAAGGATGCAACGCGTGTTGAGCTGCCCGGTCTGAATCCTCTCTCGTTTCCTCTCTCTATATTTTCCGTGCTCGCGGATTTCCTCCACGTCCTTTCGTCGCTGGTTGAACGCAGAGAACCAGAACTAGGTTTCTGGTTGATAATTCATCCGAGCAAAGCGTTATGTTACGACGAAATGAAAATGGAGAACTTTTACATCATCAGGTGTTGGAGGATATCACGGAATTGGCCCCGGGCCAGGCAGATGCGATTTCTTCCTTACAGCTCAGGCAGCTATCCGTGTGCCGGGCTAAATGACCTTGGAAAAGACTCTCGAGTCGTTTAGGACCGGAGGAATGAGAGGCGGGAAAGAAGGTGGCGGTTCGAGGACCTGTCACATTACGCGGTTAAATTTATGCGCGATGCCCAGCGGCGTGACAAGTTACCACTGACGAACGGCCCCTCTGCGAACTCTGGCCCTCCGGGGCCTTTTCGGTATACGAGGGCCACGCGGAGCCGCAATCGTTCAGAGTTGAAACGACGGGGGAATTATATGTACGAGTTATGAATCAAATTGTAAATAATTACCTAGTGCATGTGCGGCTCTGCAAATAGAAAATCATGTGTTTTGTGCAAGTATATACATGGCATGTCCTTCAAAATGAGAAGTAATAAGATCTTAGAATTATAAACAAGTAATTGAATTTCAGGTTTATGTGGTATAATAATCTGCTTTCAGTGGCACCATTTTATTGCCAATCATTTCGATTTGAGTACAAATCCTTGTGCAAACTACTATTATCTACTTATTCGTGTGCTCATCAGAAAATTTCTGAGGCTCAATTAAAAAATACGTACTATCTGATTTAAAAAAAATTTAAATACTTGAGTTTCGCATTAGCACAGTTTGTCGAAATGACACTTCAATGTCTGTTCCAGGTGACCGGTAGAAACGCAAAGCATGGCACGTGCCTAGAGAAAGTGACGAGCAAGCGAGAGCGAAGCAAATGGGAAAGAGCCGGAGGCATGTGGGATAAACGGGACGAGTCACATTATATTTCACGGATAGTGTAAGTTTTTGCCGAATTCCATCGTTTTCCGCCCTGTAAACAAACCCAGTGCCAATGTGCGCCGCGTCCACGAGACAGTCTGGAGGGGATGGCGACCAGCGGCGTTCCCGCTATCCAGGCGACCAAAGGACCTCGGGAAGGATCGTGTAGCCGGGTGGTGGAAGCCTCGTTGGTAGCCGATCCCCTCCATTGACCAGCTCTTGTAACATACGTGGTACACGTTCGAGGTGCGTAAAAGCTGAAGATAGGCGTAGAAAATGCGAGTGCTGTGCACCCTGCGAACCGTAAAAAGTCCACCGTTGAGTACGGCTTTAGTTTCAGTGCACATTCTCGCAGTTCCACTCCCTACAATTTTTATCCTAACCTCAAACAGTGAAACATCCATCTGATACATATTGTGCACGCGGCGGTTTTAGTAGACAATTATTTGTATTTGCACAAACAGTATTTCACATGACACGATACAGCCATATGATATAACCGAAGGTGATGTGACGAAAAAATCATTCTTGTGTATCGGTTAAATGATAACATTATTCATTCTATGATGTTTCCACTTGGAACAGCGTTGTGGGACGTAGTTGCGGTCATATTCAGATCTAGGATAGATTCAGTTATTCATTAGAAAGGCACCCAAACTAAAGTTAAGTCAAATCGCCAGAGAACGACGGATTCTATCAATTGAAAATTTTTTATCCAATTTATATGTAATGAACTTAGTCTGAGGTACTAGCATACCAAGTAAATGTAATAATATATACAATATGCACGGTGACATTGACATCCGCTCGACTGCCGAATATTTAGGTTAGGTTATGATTGTTTCAAGTAAGTATGCATAGAGTTTCGAAATTTTTACAGAAAATTTTCGGCATAAGGTCCTAATGTCACGAATGCGTGTGATAGAATCGAACAAGCAAGCAACAAAAAGATTATTATACGTAGTGTAATTACAATAACAAAATATATCTTACATGTTGGTGACTTTAAGTTCGCATAAGGTGTGATCGTATGGCAGTTGATATAAGGAAAGTGGCGAAATAATTGTCACGTGACGAGTGGATCTGTCTTCGACCTATTCCTCGAAGGTGTACTTACACCGAGCCGTTCCTATCTGATTAATAGGCAGGGCATTAGGTAACAGTATTGAATTCGTTTGGCTTGTTAACAAGCATGGAACGAAACCTTATCTCGTTACAAGCGTGGCTTGTCTAATTGCTCCGCGAGGAGAAATTCTTTACGGGGCGACAAAGTGCTTCGTTCTCCGATTCCGCAGTCATTTCGAGGAACTCCGGCCGCGAGCACCTTTAGTAAATCTCTCAACGTCAAGGTGTTCCGAAATGCAATTATACGCGACTGCAGCCACGTAGGTGCAGTTCAGCTATATGTGGCTGACCGTATTTACGTGTGCCAAGTAATGCGAACGGCGTGCAAGCGTCGAGTTTCGTCGTCTCTTGGAACGTGAGCCAGGCGTCCCGGACGTCTTACCTTGGTTAACATAAATGTAACGCTATACTCCGCCCCGGCTGCATATACATCGCACTAGATGTCAAATCCGCGTTCTGTCTCTTTGACAACTGCATGTACTCGCATTCTGAAAATTGGTAAATATTGTCTTCAGCTTCGTAGAAAGTTGTGACAGCTAGGTCTTGACTTGTGAGAACAGATTGCGAAGAATAAGGAGGAAAACATTGAGTATTGTGAGCCGGTATCGATATCCAGTAAAAATTTACAACCGTCGAGTGAGTTTGTCATCGTTTACCTGCTAAAACCAGAAAGTATTATCTTTTTTTGGAAGGTTTACCGGCTAACCATCTTCTATTGTTCTATATCGGGTAGGTGAGAGTTACACCAAATAGGCTCATTGTCTTGGTAGAACAGCGGGGCTCTTCGACCCCTTCATTGTCTTAAAGTTTCTAGGTGTTGTGGCCTGAAAACACACCACGGTCAGTCTCTACCCCTCTCCTACCTAAACTTTGTCAAACTCTCGATGGAGAATTACCAAACCAATTAGCGGCATAATGCGGTCGACAAGATCCGCGGCTGAGTGACCGGTGGCGATGAGAGAAGATCTTCTATCTCCGTTGAGCAACGTAACTCCAGGATTTGTACACCCGAATAGACGCGTTACTGGATTACTAGAGAATTACTGACGATTACCATTCGGGAACCAAAATCACCTGGTCGTGTAGGACGAGAAAGTTTCGTCGACACTACGAAGCCACGATGACCTTCCTTGCCATCATCTCATCCTAAAGTCGATGTGACCCACGGTACTCGGGACTCGGGACTCGGGGACCATAAACCATCCCGGGGTGCCGAGAAGGACCGATCCGGACGAAGGACAGTTTTATGGCGGCTTCGGACCCTTTGTCTAACGCATGTCAGGAGCTCCCCTCGGCTACGACCACGGTCCCTGACGGCAGGAAACCCGTCAAGGATATAGGTGCACAGGATTGCACCGATCGAGGTACCCACTGCCTTCGGTCCTTCCGTGAAAATCAGCCCGCCATAAAAGGCATGGTTAGCTAGCTGGCTGGTTCGAATGTTCCGCAATTCTACTGGCAGCATATTCTCAACATAAGGTCTTTTCTTGCTATTCCGCATTTCTTGCATTATCTCCAATATAGCGCGACGCGAAAATGTTACATGAAAATACGGGCAACTCCAATTAATAAACTACACAATCTAGTATTGACCACAAGATGAAGTTTCAATGGCATTCGGTCAGTTTGCGTTAAGAAAGAAAGGCGGGTGAGAAGTCCTTGTCACTCCCCCGCACCAGCACATTTCATTGTAAGCTAAACGATGACCTGTCTGATTCGGTGTTATTTCCGACGTATCATTAGCGGACCCATCCTTGATCCGCACCATTATTTTGAGGCGCTTCAATTCCTGACAGACATTAAGAGACGGACTGCCGGTACGGGTCTTGGCAGACGGAGTGGCCCCATCGGAGATGAGGATTGGAGCGATGGGCTCCCCCGTTGTGCGGCGGTCGGACTTCAAAGTGTCCAGACTTCATCGTCGATATGGGGATTCGATCAGCACCGAAAGATTAGAAGAAGACTCCCCTGTCTTAGGTCCGCATGACGCGACGACCTTCTCTCTTCTCCCCTGTAGTATCTCCTTCTCACAACCGTGTCACTTCTGGAGCTTCGACATTTCTGTGGCAAGATTTTGAAATATCTAGACAAGACAACGCGAAGTGGAAGAAGGCGAAGGTGTCTGGAGAGCCGCTACCTGTCAGCGAAGATACCCCGCTGTTAAGAAGGTGGCCAAACTTGTCAATTTTGACTAAGGCCTGGTCTTAGGGGTGGCCATAGGCACGCCTCGAGATTACAGGTGCAGCTAATCGTTGAGCTCCATCGTTACGGTACACCGAAAATTATTATGCATAACTTGCTAGACCCCAGAGTAGTAGATGAAATTTTTCCATAAAAATGTTTCAGCAAATTTCAGCGTCACATGTTTCATGCGTGAATTGACTAAATCCAAGTATCTTCAACTGAAAATGCGAATCAAGTGACCGTGAACGGTAATCCTAACTCTGTGTCAGACTGAACATACCCAAGCCAGGGAAGCAAATGCCAAAATAGATAAGTTATACGGTACCGAGCAAATAAAATAGGATTCAGGTTTACCGGCTTATCTATAACGAAAGTGGCTAAAGTAAAGAGTTTTCGAATTGTGTTCCGAGCTAGCAAGCTTCTGCAATAATCGTTTGCGGTAATTGTTGGAGCGATACCCCGTGGCGAGTGGGTATTGTCTGAGTACTTTCTACGGTTCGGACCCAGGACGACGGCTTTCTTGATTTGCTCAGGTGTACAGACGGCGAGTGGCGGCTCGCTCAACATCCAGACAGCGAACGAACGTTCAGCCGGGCTGCGAGCAGTTTCGGGCTAACGTAGCGTGAGATTCTGTGAAATATCTTTGCACTTTGGCAAAAACTGGGTTTCGTGATTCAGGCGATGCAGGAGCTTCGGATTTTGACTGGGGCATAAGTCGTCTGCCAGTGCACCGTGCTAATGCAGTCAGCGTGCGTCGGCATTTCCTTACAGCCGTGTTGAACTCACGAGAGAGGTTCGACGTGTGGAAGTTGCTGATTTAACAACAAGAATATTCGTTTGACCGTACCGCGTTCTCGGTCATCCTCGTTTATACTGCCGTATTGCTATTGGAAAGGTTGAATTAAACAATAATACAACTGTCATGCAGAATTGCAATGCAATGCACAGCTGTGACTTTATGATAGGCAGTAAAAAAATCAACGAGAAAACATAACTTTACGCATTTGTTTACACGGTTTCAATGAAAATAAGATTCCTTAGTGAGTACTGATACAAACGCAATGAAATTACGTGTGAGCATTCCAAACTTAGTACCGTTTTTCACCTGTTGATCGTTTTAACTGATCGACATTTCTTTCTTTTTCTCTTGTCAAGAACAATCATGACGTCACTGAATATGTATTTCCTAATTCGTTAAAGTTATTTATGTATACTACAGTGCCGCAATCTAGAGTCAAACTGGCTTACTCACGCATCTACAGAATGACCTCGTATATCTTGTGCGAAATGACGTGGGCTGACCGCGACCGTTGGTTAGTGGTTGGTTTGTTTTCTCTCAGTTTTCTTCTTCCGGTAATTGGTTAAAGCCAGTGAATTTAAAAGTCTCTAAAGAGTGTTAGGAGACGCGAGAGTCGCTAATACGAAGGGAATACAATTTTTAGCAGATTTTTGAAATTCTTGAACAAACACGCGAGGGGTCTAACCGAACAGCAGAGTTATTGAGTAAGAGTCAGGTGGCGCGACCAAAGCCGTAGTAATTATTCGACGCCCACGTGGCATCTCGTTGGGTCGAGTGTAAATCTTATTACTGACGAAGTAAGCGATTAGCATCCTTATTTCAAACGGTACGAACAGAGGTGGGTAGGCATATACCTACTTACCTATTTCGTTTCTTCTAATCCGCTCACCTCATATCAAGAATGAACAACACCGCCCACTCCATACTGCCCAACTAATTTCCGATAGCAAAGCGATCCTATTCGTTGTTTAAATTTGTCCGACTCTAACGCCGTTTAATGACTCCATCGTTAAAACGTCAGCTGATACTTTATTAGGATCCTGTTTAACAGGTAACTATCAGGATTTACATCGTGAATCGTCATATGCACTCTCTGACTTCCACTTCATCTTCATTATGACATGGTGAGAAAAAACGTCTTGCGGCATGTACGTAAGTACACAATTTATATTGTCACAAAATCGTGAGAGTTGATCCGGATAAATTTTCGACACCATTCATGCTCGAAAATTTGCAATTTTTTCTTAGGTTTTCATTGGCTGTTTTGAGAGAAATTTAGGAACTGTTTTCACAATTTTTTAAATTAGTTGCTTCGAGTAGCCGGAGTGAAAATGGTAAAGCATCGCTTAAGTGTGAGGCTGCCGCACAAGGTGAAAGAAGGTACGAACAAAAAAAAAAAAAAGAAAAAAGACGCACGAACGACGTCTACAGTTCAAGTAGATTGGCAAAAGTACTTTGCTTACTTAATTACGTACATACGCGGGGGTTACGCTCGAGCGGATGAATGGTTGCTGATTGGTAACGCGACTCGTTCGGTCAGCATCCGACTGACTTATGCCGAAGGGGCCGCATCTTTTAAACTTGCCAATAAATCGCTTCAGGTAGCCAGCCTGTCGACTGTCGACCCTCCGCTTCGAGGTGTGATGCTCATTTGTCCGATGAATTTGCACTTTTTATTCTTGTATATTTCTTACTTCTCCCCCTCGCCTTTTTTTTTTCCTCTTTTTTCAAAAGGTTTTTTCAGACGGTTAACAACAACGCGGAGGCGTCGGTGAGCAAACGCCAACGCAAAGTTTAGCTGCGGAACTTGTAAAAAAAATTATCGCGGTAGTGCTGATTGTCGGTTGTTTGGTAAAAGTATAACCTTAAACGTACCCACGTTCGTAACAGTTTACAGATTACCCATACGCGTAACATTTCAGAAGACAAGTTCGAAAATTAAATTTTGCAAAAAATGAAATCATCTATCTTAGAGCGAAACAAGGCGGGGTGGTCAATTTCGATGAGAAGTAGATAGCAACGATGAGAGCTAAACCGATAGTCGACATCTGGACAATGGACTGCGGGTTTAGGAACGTGAAATTCATCCAGAATCATACAAACTTGAAATCTTAACCGAGCATCACATCCGATTAATTAACGGCATTGTCGCCGCACCGCTAAACGCTTTAATCAATGTCATCGGGCCAATTTCCGTTCACCGCTAGCCTCTGTTGGCCTCCGTTGGCCTCGACTGCGTCCCATCCTCGACGCCCCATTTCCCCTTCATCCTCCCCCTCGACGGGAGTCGGGCAGGTCGTCAACGCTATCGCGGTACTCCACAGGAAATTACATAGTCGGCAACCAAAATGACGTAGGAAGTGGTAATTTATCAATTTTTCCTAAATGGCCAATTCTCGATCGGCAATAAAACTTTGTTTCGCGATTCACCCGACAGTCGGAAAAAAACGTCTGCCAATCAAAGGAGTATCTTCAAAAACCTCAGGTTGATTTTTTTCTCACCACAAGTCTAGGTTTTACTTCCCGAAAACGTGTGATTGAACCGACTTGGTTTATCCTCCGTCTCTTGACGACTCGACGTTGGGACAGGAATTATCCGTCTTCAATGTGGCTCGATTCGATTACCTCCGTAATAAAATCAAATCACTAAGCAATAAAATATTTATAGAATCGTTTACGCCGCGTACATACGTCGGCTTCGGGTTCACCCTCCCCCTGTAACTTGCAGGCTTCGTCCCCAGCGGTTATTCGCTGTTTACCCTCGAGGTCCCCAAGGCTTCCTCGTCCACCACGCACGTTAAACGCACCCCCGAGCTCTCCGTGTCTAGCATATGCTACCTTGCAAATAAAAGCGCTTCATCGGTATAACGCGTCGATATTTACACAAATCGTTTCTAGCTTCTCGCGATCAAGTTCGGTAGAATCATCCTCTGGCTGATTTCTAAATGTTCAGGATTTACTCGGAGTATCTGTATCAGTATTTAGAATGTAGAAATATTTTTCACAAGGCACTGTTCGCTCAAAGAATGTATAAAAACAGTTGGAAATAAAATTTTTAATCTAAGAAATTTGAATGACTGAAATATTCTTTAAAATAATGAGAAATCGATTAGAATCGTTGAAATTATTCGAAATCATTACGCATCGTTTGAAATCACACTATCGCGATGAAAAAATCACGCGGTAATAAGCGTCTGAAATCATTGAAATCATTTTAATTCTTGCATTTAATACCAAATGATTAAGTTTCGTTAAGATACTATTGATTTTCATTTTATCATGTGCTTTCGTTGATTTCCGATGATTTCAAAGCGTCCTAGGTGGTTTCCAGTGGTTTAATTAAACGCCCCGTAGATTTTACATGATCGGCACTGAAGATCGTTGTACAAAAATAAATGAATTGGCGATTTGTCACACAAATATACAGGATTAGGCAGGACATCCGCCGATCCTGAAACCAGGAGAACTTCGGCGAAAAGTGGCGCGAAGCTCGAGGGAGGTTCACCGTATCGAATCGCCGCAGCAGGGGAACACGGTGCCCAAATTGGACACGCGCTGGCGTCCGTCGATCCGTCAAGTCCATCCAGTCGAAGGATCCGGTGCTGGGGCAATGCGTCGGAGATTGAGCGTCATCGGGAAACAGGCCTAAGCGTCACCCTCGGAGCGTCCCAAAAACAGTTGGGGGCTTTTCTGCAGCCGCGTGCAGCTGCATCGAATTCAGCACGATTTTCAGCGAGCAAGTCGGAAGGTTCTACCGGGGAGGGGAAGTCAGGCCCTAAATCGGCCTCGGGCGGATCTCCCCGCCCCCTTCCCCCGATACGAGAAGTCGTCGTTTTGGCCTCGTCGCCGCTCGTTCTTCCCCCTCGGAGAGGGCGCTGCGATATCGGGCCCAATCCTTTCGCGGTTGTCGATTGAATTGGTCACGGCTCAATTGGAGTGGTTCTTCGACGAGGCGAGGTCTAGTGGCGTGTGTGATCGAACCGGTGCGAAAAAGTGTATGAAAAACTCGTTACGATCACCTCCTCGATCGTCACGCCCGGAACGAATTTCCCTCCGCATATCTCGTGTATTATACACGGCACATGTGTATGGTAGGACTTCGTTTAGACCTTTCGGATGAAAAGAGAACGAGATAATTGTCTCTTTCCCTCTCCCTCTATCGCGAAGAAATTGCAACCTGACGCGAGTCAACGAACTCGGGACGTGTTGGGCTTTCGGGTCCTATACCCAGCGATGGAGTTTAATGGGCATGCGATTTCAGTCTTGGAAGTAAGATAAAAAGAGAAAAAGAAAGAAAGAAATTCACCCGGAGTAGAGACTGTCTACTATATAATGCGAAGACGCGGGCGCAACGTGAAACTTGTTGGACACGTCGTACCTAACCGGTTTATTATAGCTGAACAGTACAAAACTAATAACCACTCTTCAAAGTTCATGCTATAGATATCCTATCTAGACGTACGATTATGGTCTACGAAAAAAGTAAATCACTATACCAGTATCGATAACGAGCCTCGCAGTATGAATATATCGAAGGATTATCTTGAGCAATAGAGTATACACTCCATGGTTGGTATTACCTACCAATATTGGTCTCTTTAATCTGAATTCCGACGGTAACTCAAACCTACGTCAAATATTCACCCGATCGCTGATGCGAATATATTCGATTCCTAAAATCGTGGAAGAATCCGTGCACGAGGTCAAGAGAAGATATAAGGCTTTCGGTAAAACAACATAAATAACCGCAGAGGAAAGAGATTTGGAATGTTTGTTAGCCGGGACAGAAAACATGTGTATGTGACGGGGCGCAGGGTAAGTCAAAAAAAAAAAACGAAGGAAAACTCTGCGGTACGTGATTGGGGAGAGGCGAAAAAGTTGGTCAGTTCTACGAGGGTCCGATGGAGGAAAAACACCGGTCAGAATTCTCTCCTCCCAGGCAGACAGGGCGCCGGGCGAACCACAGGGCCAGTTTGTCAAACGACCCTTCGGAATATCGCTTACCCGACAGCAAATTTGTCTTCGACGAGGAAAACAAATGTCTGCTCGAGGAGCTGCTGCCGCCCTCACCGCCGTCCGACGATGGGGATCACCTCGCTCTCTCCATGTACCTAGTTACACGTCTCTGCGCAGTGTCCATCCACTCAAGACCACGTAACACGATAGGCATGTTATACCTTCTCTATGCTCGCACGTGCACGTGCACCGAAAGGTGCAACAGTATTTGTTCACCCATTCGATATACGTCGAGTACCGTCGCAGGTGGCGCATTTCCATTGTCACTTATATACTGCAGTCAGCTAGCTCGTGAGCTATTGGAGTCACGGTTATTCCGTCAAAAAACTTGCTCGATGTTTAGTACGGTAATCATCCGTGCACGGTAATGACATCGAAAGGCACCGATGGGTTTAACAAAAACGAGGATTTCATAGTTATGTCTGGACAGTAACGATACAAGGGTTGAACTCGTGGCGTGTATCTGACAAGAGGTACCGAATTGATTTACCAGCACACTTTGAAAGACCATGGAAAACGGTATAAACCAAAATGAGAAAGATAAAGAAGGGGGGGGGGGGGGGGTAAAAACACCGCCAGAGGGAAAGACGGAAGTGCGAGGGTGATACCGCAGGCAGAGGAACACTTAGCACGTTGGCTTGGTCAATTTTTCCCTCATGCAAGATTATGATCCCACCATTAGACGTCCTTCGTAATTCTTACGGGGAAGTCTCCTGCTGTGTATCCAGATTGAAAGCTCCCACATCCAGGACATTGTTTTCCACCTCACAACGGTCTCCCGCATTCACGTGATGAGATATTTTTTCACAAGACACGATCGTTTCCCAGTGATGCTTGTTCCATGTTGAATTGATGTGATCAGCTTTGTCCTTGATTCTACCGCTGCATCGGGCCTCTAATGATGAAAGTCGACGAACGATTGACTCGTTAAAAAAAAAGGCGAATCCGATCGCGGTCCACGATGACAGTTAGACTGCTCCTTTCGGGCGTGCGAGGCCGTCGGTAGGTGGATGGATGACGGTGGGTTAATATAGGTGTTAAACTATCTAATGGATTTCCTAGTCGACGTCCTCCTGTGACGTGTTTCTCTCCCGAAGCCTGACTATATCCCCGAAGCGCATAGCGCGACTGTGATTTATCTCGCCTGAAATCAGTGTGCGGTCAGGGGTCACCCTGCAGGTCACGCCTATGCGGGAGTCATAGCTGTTGATTTTCCAAAGAAATTCAAAATGGAAAGGCTATGATTCTATCATTTTTCAATATTTAAAATTTGCAATTGTTATTCCAACTAAATATGTTATGATTATTTTTCAGGTGACAAGCTGTTCAATCTGGGAATCGGTGAAAATCACTTGAAAATCAATTAAAGTCAGGCTATATCCGTCAACAGAAGAAGTCACTTGAAAATTATCAACGATTCCCAAGTTGTTTCAAAGCGAAATCGATTTCATCGACCTAACCGAATTGACGATGATTTCGGACCTTTCTGTTTTATCGACAAATTCATCGAATCTTATTTTACACGTTAATCTTCCCCTGAGAGAACTCTCGAATTTGAACGTTGTGAAGCGATACGGTTACTGATCAAGTTTGTGTGGTAATTATGGAAAGTTCGAAATATTAACGAAAACAGTGTGAATAATCTACTCGCACGGTTTTAGGTTATGACATGCTAATCCTCATCTGAATACCATACTTTTCTATTCTCATATCAACATAGGTATTTCAATCTCTTCTCAACGATCATACAAGTGTGAAGTGCTACGATGAACCGGATCGCTTCTCGAAGAGAGAATAAAATGGGATTAGCTGGAATCGTCGTAACGAAATTGGAAGGTTGCCTGCATCCCCTACACCGTATAGCTCAGCTATAAGACATGAGTAGGTAAAGGAAGTAACTTCCCGACGCGTGATGGCACCCCATTCGGGGGTGCAATGGCAAATCACGCGTGTTTTCGTGCGACTAGGGACATCCACACGGGTTTGTTCCAGTCCCACTGGCTCTCTCTCTTCTTCTGGGGGCGAAGGAAAAAAGAAGAGCGAACCAGCGTCGGTAGTGTTAATGCAGCCTTGAATCCCCGGCATTAAGGAGCCGCCCTTCCACGTCAAGACGCGTTAACGGCCCCCGTTAACGGAACCAGAAACGAATGTCTGTCGTTACGTCGAGGGTGCGTGACGGCACGACGCACGCAAACCGCGCTAATCGCTTTGCGCAATGCCAAAGTTCTCCGATTCATTTGTTTAAGCGCTTTTCGAGAGAAAATTCCACCGATATCTTTTTACTACTATTTCTTCGATCAACCACGTAAATTTTCGAAATAAGAAACTTCCGGTGATTCGACATCAGTCTACTATTTTTTTGAGAGGAACACGTGGAGGATGAAAAAAAGTCCTGGTGGCGAAACCTCGGCTTTTTCTGCGGAGGTCGAGGGGGGGGGGGGGGGTTGTGTGTAAATCATAACGCCCCCGCCGGTGTCACGTGATGACAAATGATCGCCGCGATCATCACGCGAGAGGCTATATTATGTACAATCGCGGGCGTCGCGACGCGGATCTGATAAACTTTAATCGCATTAACAACCATTCAAATTATCCACCTTATATGCAGCCCCGCAACTCGACTCATAGCTGGCCTGGTACAAAAGAACGTATTTGCAATGCAAATTGACCCGCAGGTATATGGATATCAACCTGTAATTGTAGATTTTATATTAGCACCGTGTAATACAGACCCGTGAACTTCCCGTGAAATTGCACCTTACAAAATATCGTCACGAAATTCTCGCGTCGACGTTCGTCGGAATTGCTGCCACACGGATTGTAAGAAGTAGAAGAAGAAGAAAAAGAAGAAGAGAAAAAGCAAGTACGTTGAAAGATTAAGTAACCTGTTTATTATACTACTTTTAAGCACATCTCATTACGTTTGGTTTCGATTTTTTTTTTATTTTACACCTTGATGGGCAACGCGACAACGTTATTGAAAAAATTAGAAGGTTTGAAAAATTTCGGAATGTAGAGTATCGGAAGATCCGTGACTGGGAATAAACGGAACAAGCTCAACTAACAATAAGTGACAGCAGTATTCGAATGAAATACAGCGGAAAACATGTGTTATACGAAAGTATAATTATAAAATAATACGAGTAATCGATCGGAAGCTGTGAAAAGCTTGGAAATTGTTATTGAACTCGGATCCCTTGGGAGAGGGGAACGCGAAGTTATATAACCGTGGCAAGGCTGGGTTCTAGCGGGTATTATTGCAGTTCGTATTAGCGGTAATTTTTCCTTTTCTACATATACGTAAGCACCCGCGGCGAAAATACACAATATTTCATTGAAATAGTATTTCAAGTATTTTACTCTGTGCTCCGTTCAAAGTCATTACCAATAAAAGCTACAACCGAGTCACAATTCCAACTTAAGCATGTAAATCGGATGATTGACGAAAAGTAGTGAAAGCGTGAAATTTATTTTAAAAAATTGACAACGTTTTCGTTAGTCCGTTTCGAGTGGTGGATACCGGATTACCATTTCCGCCTAAAAGATGAGAGATTAAACGGTGGAGATTCCCGAGCCGAGGAGGCGTTGCTGTTAATCGACGCCATTAAACTGAATAAATTAAACGCGAGCTGCGGCATAACGACCATGTTCATTGGATAGTTCGCACCTTTAATCTGACTTCAATCTTCAGCCGGCCCGGCCACGTCTTGTACCTCCACGCGTCGCTCATTAACATGGAATCTTAATTAGGCACAAAACGAGCGGGTGTTAAGGGTGTCCAGATAATCGACAAGATTACAGATAAAAAAAAAAAAAAACTACGTTTTCACTGTACTCACGATATGCGGTGAGGATTAATTACTCGAATACTGTATTCAATGAACGGTGAAGTGTAACAAGCAATAAATCAAAATGAAAACCGTAATGATTCACCTTCGGACGTGAACGAGTTTAAATCCATTTTGTAAAACACCGAATACTTGTGCAAGCTTTTGCTTTCAGGTACAGTAATAAGTGATGCATGTCCTCGCGCGATCATTTAGAGATTAGGGTCAAAACTTGGCGGCTAATTCTACACGCGTATAGCCATGAGCACAAATTGCAATAAGCCAGTCGTCAGGGCCTGGGCGTCGAATAATTGTGGCTTGTAATAACAGGCAATGATTCGATGTAGTAATCAAGATGGCATCGGGACCCCGACCCTTGCTTCTATCGTTACGAGAATCTCGAAAGCCCCGGTTCTCCTCGATTGTTGACAAAGAGACGGTAGAGTTACTAGAACGAAAAGCTTTTCCTTCCCCGCAGCAGTCTCGAGTTTACAGAAGCTCTTGTCGTAATGGCAACGCGAACTCTCCGCTCGTTTCGACACCAAAGCTTTTTTTCTCCTCCGTCCCAATTACACGGTATTTGTTAACAATTTGCCGATCGAAGAGGCGATTGCTTGTATACTAAGTCGCTATTAGAACGGTTCCACGCCATTCGGCAAAAAGAACACGACAGTTAATGGTCAAAATAAAATGCGTCTTGGCTCCTGACAAATGATCTGCCTGGTCGTTATATCTTTTTGAATTCTTTGCAAACTGCTACGGGATCAGCAAGATTTACGAATTCGATTATACCGCGGCAATAGGACCGAAGAATTATGACAGACGTTTGTATGTGCACAGCGTGTCGATATTTTATCGAATAACATTCACTTATACACCGGTTAAGAAGAAAATATTTTTCAATTGTCTGAGGCTCTGATATTCCTATTCCTGTTTACTTGATTCGAATTTATTCAGCCTTGACAGTTTCTTTTTACTACAAAGTCGGCAACTTGTGACAACACGAACGAATGTCACACTCGCGATTCTTACGTGCATCGGTAATTTCATTATTTCAAATTATTCAGCCTGATCACGTGAGAGAGCGACTGCTCTGGGCTATTGAATCCAAACGACGTTTATGCACACTGGATAAATTAGTCCATCAACAATTACTCACCATGCACGAACAGACTCGGCATAACATCCATTCTCCGGATTCAGCATTTTTCGCTCGTTTTCAGACCTGTGAAATAAGTGAAAGACATTGTGTGAGATACTAATTGTAAAATACCCGAGAGAAAGACTTTTTTCAAATTTTCTTATTCAAACTCAGTTTATTACGGTTTCAGAAAATCTTGCGAGCCCGAAAAAAAACACACACACACACAAATTTACCACAGGGATAATGCTTTCATGTTCACCTTAATGTGAAAGTATACCTACAGTTAAACGCGAGTGCAATCCAGAAGAGATAATCACCGCAAGAGTGGCAAACTAATGAAATGACATGTAATTACGGCGATACGTAGGCCGCTTGATCCGAACTGGGAACGACGGTTTTTCTCTGCTAGACACCGTGTCGTGCCTACCAGTCTTAACGATCCGGTTGCCCCGTCGATTTGTTAATAACGACGTCGGGCGTCGCCACGCGGGCAACCCGTCATTACCGTTTCAACGGCTAGTACTACTGAATTAACTATGGAATATGGGACACACCAAACACACGTGCGAGGGACGCTACGCTTCGAATCGGCCCCGATACCCGATAAAATATCCCTTCGTACAAACCGCCGTAACGTATCGAGGTATAAACACGTGGTCATTAAACGTTGCCGTCGCTACAACGTCACGTTATCGAGGAATTTTTTTACACACCCACCTACGAATAATCTCGAAACAGAAGCTGCAGATTATATATAAATGCGAAACGAGAAAATGCGTGTTATTTTGTTGGAGGAATGTCGGTAGAGATAGCAAGAGAATGCACACTGAGAAAAATCTCATTTGGTATAGTAAGTAGAAAATTTCAGCAAAACAGGTACCGTTAAAAAAAAACTGTTTGAATATTGTTGGAATTACGAAAAACGAGGTACGCCTAACCATTTTGTTGATTGTAACTCGATGTTATGAACTAAAATTCTAGGGAAACAAACATGGCGCTGACAGGTCCAACTAGTTGAAAGGTTGAAAAATAATATGGGAATTTCGCATATTCGCCAAGGCGGATAACGAGCGATATCTTCGAGAATAGCAATTTCAGACGTCGAGCCGAGGGATCGAGAAATCACCGTATGACGTACGGCGTGGGTATGATGACCTCGAGATTCACGAAAGTGGGGAATCAAATTACAGAAGAAGGTGTAGAGTAGGTATCCCTTGTGTAATCGCATTCACGTCAGGGTGAAAATGATGATGATGATGATACTTTCGACGGAGAAGCAGGTGAGCCCGCGAAGCAGTGTATAAATTCAAGATCCTAGTCCATATTTCATGCGAAATTCGTTTAATTTATTCATGGGAGGCGTAAAAGGACTGCAGGCGGCAATTGAATTGCAAATGGCAACGTTTAATTTCAGGATTTTAATTGTCTCGCCTTCTCGCCATTCCGGGCGATTATACCCCTGTACATTTCACGCCCCCCTTTCTTCACAGAACCCATGCTCACGGTTTCGAATTGCTTCTACATGTGCGGTGCGGTCAATCGATATGCGCGAGTCGTCTTCGTGGTCGCGTAGTTGTCATTAAATCGAAAACAACGCCACGCCGAGGGTCCCGACGATTTCAATAAGTGAAAGTACAACTTCCACCGCGTCTTGGGCGCGTGCGTGTTTATAAATAAATCTTGGAGATATCCGTGTACATAATCGTTTTTGTTGGTATATGACGCCTTTATGCCTCCAGCGCATAACCGTGTATGCGATTCACGTGCCTAGGGTAACGGGATAGGAAACACTCTTTGGCCCAGGTGTCGTTGAGCCATTCTCAAACGCTGTTCAACGAAAACTAGGAGCTACGATGCCACCGAGTCACACCCGAGACAATAGCTTATAAATCTTTCATTGCAGGTAAAAAAAAAAATACACGAATACTCCTTTACTTGTCATCAAATAAATAAATATAAACTTCGCGGGCTCTTCGGAACGATTTTTCGTAGGGAACTTTCAAAATATATCTCATAGCCGGCTTCCTAAACTATCAGTATATTTTATAGAGTCGAATCTGTCTTTTAACGGAGTCTGGGTAACCAAACATCGCTAATTTTTAACAATTTTATTAAGAGATAATTGGACGTTGAGTATTTATAGATTTTTTATATTCGCAATGAAACGATTTTTCTAGAAATTGTTTAGAACGGGTCTTATTTTCAGTAGTTTCAATTCAGTATTGCGATTTGTTCTTTGTAATCAAAATCGGTGCAACGTGCTATAATTAAATATTCAATGATGTCAACGTGATAAAAAAAAAAGTGTTTCAGTGAATTTTTATAAAATAGTCGGGTGAATAAAACGAGCCATCGTAGAGTAAAATCGAAATATTTAACTAGATTTGTAAACCTTTTGAAGCGACATCATTAGAAATGAATCATCGCTATCTAAGCCTTTGTGGACAATTTCAATATTTCGTTTTCCTGTATCTTTAAAACAGGATCTGCGCAGCTTACGAATATAATGATTAGATAAATACTAAAAGTACGACTATGTCTCGATAAAACGAATGAAAAGTATCGATTTTTGGCTATCCAATCTCGTTAACGTAAAAATAATACCAGACTATGAAAGAGGCTGAAGTTAGTAACGTCAAAGTAACGAACCCTCGGGGGAAAAAATCATTATTGTACAATTTCTGAATGACCTTCAAGAAGTTTGATCATCATCGTGGTTCACTAAATTTCCGCGAATCCAAAATCTGCGAAGTAACAATTTCTCCTGAACACGCGTCGTTCCTATAACGTTACTAACTTCATCCTCGCGACTATGAATAAATCACCGCGTGATGCGAGTACATAAAATAATGAAATGCTCGGGTTGTTGTGACAGTCGGGTTATTGCGTATGGTTACAAGTGACATTAGTGAGTCGAGTTGGGCGGGAAAGGAAAGCGGGTCGTGAGAACCCCATATGCCCCAAAGGGCGAGGGTGGCAAATCACTGTCCGTGAGGAACGCGGGTCCCATTGCTCGGTCATGCGTTGAGGGAGTTGCGTGCCCCGACTTTGTGGGAATGCGCGTGCTAATTCTGATTCGAAAATTACCGAGGTGGTGTTTTTCCCCTGACTTTCGCCCCCAGTCCTCCAGGCCAGTAAGTGTCCTATCATACCTGCTCTCGTAACCGAGATATTGCGTTGGAAATTTATTGAACGCGATTTCCTGGCTGTTCTGGTTCGTTACCGCCTCACCAATTCAAGAGACTATATTTTTTTGCCTACCTGCACTCGAGTCACTATAATCTTTTCTTTTTATTCACGAACGTACTGTTCCTTATTTCATTTCTCGGCGTTAATGCTACCAGAGGAGATAGTCGCGTTGCAGGTTGTTATCGACAAAATGGGTTTGTCAGGAATAATTGAATAAGTCGTGAACGAACGGTGTCGGCGGGGCTTCTACGAATCCACTTCGAATTGCTCGATCGCGTATATTGGGACTCGGGCCGGGCGAATGGACCTCTACTTCCACTAATGGATAATAAGATGGATTTTTACGGTTCGCTGATCGTGTTAACGAGTCGGTGAAAAAGCCTCGAAGAGTCCCGCCGTGCCAGCTGGTTCAGGAAGTCGCGCTTGCCATGGCTCATTTACTCATTTCGTTCCTACACACCTCGTGATATTCCACCTTATATCGTAATCATTCGCACGGCATGAAATTATCCGTTACTTGGAACTTGGTTTATCTTTATCGTTGCAAAAATCTATTCACAACGACACTTGAAACTTATTATTCGCACCAAATATTAGTCGCGTGATGTTTTTAGCCGTTCATTCCTACATCGATCGACCTTAGATTCCAGTGTATAGAGTTTAACGCTTATCACTGTTAAAATTAGATTCTGAATTTGATCCCGTTTAGGATTTTATGAAAGTCGAAACAGCCTTTGACGTTCAACCAGCAATGCAATCCGATACAGATTGTTGTTCAGTGCCAGAGAAGGACACCTTTCGATGCCGAACCACCACCACCACCACCACCACCACCACCAACTCAACATTGTTTGGTGCTGAAGACCGAAAGCGACACCATTTGATGCTTAACGACGTGCCATCATTTGAAGTTAATCCAAGAGATTGACAGCTTTTGTGCCAAAATTTTGAGTGCTAATTTTAGTTATAATTGCCGCCTTCCACTGCTGAATCCAGACTTATGTTCGTGTAAATCGATCGGGTTTCATCCGAATGTCACATCCATGAAACATTGTGGTCTTCTACAAAAGCGGAATTTTCAACAGCGCAGGATCGTGGGTGTGGATTTCAGCGATGACTGGTAGCATTTAACACTCCTTGCGCAATGTCATGGCCCATAGCGTGCGCTGAGTAAAAACGAAAGGAAAATGATTCACCTGCGTAACGCGGAGGAGCGATTACTTTACAGCGTCAGAGGCAGCGTAGCGTGCCTTATAGTGTTACAGTCGTCTCCTCTCTTCACTTAACGTTTAACCTCGGTCAATTTGTGACTACTTAGCCGCATTATTTAACCCCTAGATCAACCGAGTCTAGCCCAGGGTACACGCTCCATTTGTGTCAAAACCAATTCCTGCACCTTCTCTGTCACATGTTCTTGAACGATGAGAAGAATTTTGCTTCAACTTTCGACTACATTTCATGAAAATCCAGTAAACCTACCCACTACTGTACCTACATATTATATTATACATATTTATATTAATCATTTCCTATAGTAATGCAGGCAAAGTGAGCCAAGTTCACATGAAACTTTTTATAGTAGAATTATTCTGTCGATCTATGTAACCTTTTGAACAAGGTAATTTTGATCAGAACAATACATTTCATCGCAGGTTCCGTAAAAGTTTATGCGTGACAGTTTGGTTTGAATTTGAACATAGACACAAGGATTCCAATAGTTTTCCGTTCAAGAGTATAGTTTGGATTGAAACGCTAGCTCTCGTCACGGATTCCATGAGAGTTTACGTATCAGAGTTCTATTTTGAGTTAATTTTGCTCAAAAACCGTGCGGGCAAACTATTCAAGGATAACGACCAAGTTCTATATCGACGTTTTCTGTAATTCTCGCGAATTTCCGAGCGCCTTGAGCGTACCTGGGCCAAAGAATGTATAACCGCGAAACGGTAGGTCGACGGTGAGTGTAATTCTGGACTGTATGTGTTAGCGCGTCATTGGCGAGGGACTGTCAATCGGTAATGACTAATAATCCGGGGCATAGTATACGCGTAATCCCGGCACCTCGGGGGAACCGGGACATCAGGAGCCAAGGGTCGAAGGTGGTACGCCTCGGGGACGTCGTGGGAGACGCGCCACGTGGTTGACGATGTACGTAGAGTGAATTTTACACGCAGTAGAAGGTGTCTGGGGTAGCGGCGTACCTTCGGACCATTTGTCAAGGTGACAAGGCAATCTCACCCCCGTGCCGCCACGCTCTGCGTTATTCCCGTCGGCGTGCAGAGCCCCGTTCTATACCCACGAAATGAAACGAACGAAACGAAACCGGCGGACCAGCGCACCAGCCAACGAACCAACCAGCCAGCCAGCCAGCCAGCCAACCATCCACCCCCTGTCAACGGAGAATCGATCAAAGCTGTTTTAAAATTGGGAATTGGTAGCGAAATGGTTATAGCCTCGGATGTGTGTATGCGTACACCCGCGCTGCTCCGAGTTAATATCGGAGTGCAAATCGACCCCTCCGAACCGAAGGTGTTAAATAAATTGGTTCGGGAATAATTACGAACTCGCGACTGTCCATTCAAAGTTTGATAAACGGCGGAATAAACCCCCGGATATATATCGCCAACCGTACTGCCTGCTGCTTCAAAAGGGTCACCAATCCTTGCCATGAACCCGCCAATTGAAGGACCTGAGAATCGGTTTATCGACTCCTCCAGTGCGAGCAGCTTAAGGGCCTACATCGATTTTTCAAGACCATGTGAATTAGTGCGGTCTAGTCGTTCTTCTTTTCGTTACTTTTTCAAATGAACCAAGTCCTGTCGAAAGCGACGAATTCCCTAAAGAGAACCTGTTCCTACTGTCATCTCTATGCACGCATCGGCGTAAAATACAAGATCCAAAAAGCATCCTATTAGTAGACACTCTGTACGCGGTGCGAAGTGGTCGAGTTTTGGTTGCAGGTGGTGGTTAGATTTCCCATGGAGTCGTGAGGTTTCGTCGCGTTAATTAGGGACTCCATTGCACCTGCTGCCGCAAATGGACGTTGGTCAAGCTGAGATTCCCATGGTTAGGGTAAGCTTGCAGTGTTGCGGGGGTTCCGAAACTAAAAATACCTGCACACAGACCAGCGGCATGTCTACCGGACGCATGGGAAACGGCTATACGCAGAACGCCACGCACTTCATACCTGGGTATAACTTGCTCATTATGCAAATTGGTGAAAGAATAATTACCCTCCGCGTTATCGGAGTTGTACTTTTAATCAGCAGCGATGTTTCACCAGCGTCAACCAGATCAAAGAAGAATGAAAACTCCCTTCACTCTAAATCGACATAAATAAAATATTTGTTGTGCTTCTGTTTTGCCACGTAACTCAATTCGAAGGTTCCTGTTCGATTTCACGTAAATTTAAGCACTTACCACACTGTGCAACATCTCGATTTGCCGAACATGGTTACACATATCAAACCAAAGGACTCCTCATAACTCCTGACAATGGCCACCTGCGGGGAGATGGATGATCGTTGAAAAACTTTTGTTTTTCATGACCCGACAAGCTTCACAGATCAGCACCATTGCTGCAGAGTAACGCGGCGTCGAATGTCGATGCATGCACAGGCTGCGTGACATCGTCGTGAGGGAATCGGCTGTGCTCAAAGTCCCGGAGTCCGCGGGCTCGCGGGTGCCTGGCGGCGGTTCCGCGCCCGTCCGGTTCCGGTGTTCCGGTAGACTTGGTTCCGCTGGGGGAACACCGACTTCCGCCTACAGTGGGATACACGCTCAGCCGCGCGACATGATTCTCGCACGATTCACGCGTAACTCGGTGTCCGTTTACCTCATGATCAGAGGGTCGCAAGTCCGAGTATAAAACTATTCGATATGGGAACTACAATTTCATTTTACACTGTACCAAGGTCGAAGATTGACCTTGGTGATTCGAGATCACACAAATGAAAAGCTGAATGACCATTTTTATTTTTCAGACATTTTAGCCGACCTCCGAATTTTCACGTGCCTCGAGAATCAGCTGAAATATGTAAAAGCACCGATGATCCGCGCGATGGACTCGCAGCTTTTAGGCCCTCAGCCAATTGACGGTAACTGCGTAGGTGAACGGATTCTTCCTGTCAGTCGGCGCCGTACCAACTAGGTACAAGTCATGCAGCGTAGTTTACACACGGTTTTAGGTCAGGTTAGGTTTGATTTTTTAGGTTCGACGGACGGGAAAATTCATTACGGAAGTGGAAGTAGCTAGTCTTCGTCGTTGTACACTACCGCTAACAGCACGCTTATCAAATATCATCGAAGTCATTTCCGTTGGTGAAATTGGCTATTTCGAGGGTTAAGGTACAAAAAAAAAAGGTTTACACACTCCTCATTATTGTCGCTTGCAGGTTTTACCGCACATTTCATCATACGGATGTGCACTCGGTACGAGGGTAAGGCAAATTGTTTGCGTTCGTTGGGCATTGTTAGTACGTACAGAAGTTTCGTTTCGAATCTACCGGGTATCGCATGCTCGAATCTCAATATGAAGGACTAAGGTGGATGCACCGATTACGGTTACTGTACTATTTATGGAGAAATTTTTCATATTGTATATATATTCGATGGTTTGACATTCAGTTTCTTCGATAACTCGATCAACGACTAAAATCGAACTTTGAACAGACAAAGTACATTCATTGACTAATTAGTGTTCAGGTAGACCAAAACACCGATGTGTATCATTCGTGCAAATGACCTCAGTTGACATGTTATAAATAGAGCCACAAGTGGTTCGAACGATGGCCATAACTGGTAACGACTAAGGTAACCAGAACGGACAAATCCACCCTAAATCTTTTTTGTTACGAACAATGCTAATGGTTTTTCCTATAGAAATCAAGAATTACAGACCAAACGATCGGACCACGCGGTGTTATAGATAACTGTGAGAACGTACCGCGATGATTTTTGTAGTCTGGAATAAAAATGACAACCGTATACCACGGTCGCGTCGAATTTGACCGTGGTGAAAGTACGATCTTGGCAAATCGGTGCAATTCGAGGCTTCCCGACGCCTCGCATCCCTCCCCTCTGTGGCAACGTGGCATAGGGGAACACACCTGGCCTGCACGCGCAGCTGGCACCCTTCGACGTTTCTGGGGTTCGTAGAGTCTCGATGCCTGCAGGAGGGATGCTGAGATTTCAGTTACGCCAGTCGCCACCCCTGGCACTGGCCGGATGATCTAGGTGCAGCGGGTAGACTGCGCGTTATGAACTCCCCAGTTTCGAATTCGGACAAGGATGCTGTGCAGCCTTCCGGGATGCGAACGTTGGCGATGACTGCTGCAGGTATGCGGGCGAAGCTACTGCAGCCGGATATCGAAAGAAATCTATAAACCTTGAATACGCGAAGCTGGTCGGCTCCGTAGAACGATCGGAGGGCTCTGAAGGACCCTCTTCCCGACTTCGCCCCCCACCCCCACCCCCCCAGTCTTTCTCTCTCTCTCTCTCTCTCCTCTCGTGGTAGGAAGCTCTCGGGAGAGCCAGAAGAGCTACTACCACCACACAACGGTGAATCACTGCAGCTCTGTGTGCCACTCCGGGGGGAGACAAAGAGTTCCTGATCCTCCTCCGGTTCGCATTGCGCTTGGCTACCCCGGCAGATCGCTCCTAATGACTCGGGAGAGATATTTCCGAAAAGCAAGGGAAGAGAAAAAAGCAGTAGTAAAATCCTCGCGCGCACCTTTAAACTCCCCAACCCCCGACCTTTCGATAATAACGATAATAATAACAACGACCAGACCAGATATCCGTGATCACGATCCTCCTTCTCTTTCATTGCGCGAGATAACGCGATGGGAAATTCCTGCACCGCGGCAAATACGTTCCTCCGCACGGTCACGTATACCTTTACTATATATATATACATATACCTTTATGTGTATATATATATATACACCTTGTCTCGTTTGCGTTGCGTAATACGAGGGTTTCGTATGAGACCGGAAATTCGTTGTCCGCACCCTTTCTGATTGAGCGCGTTATGTTTTTATTTCACCGTTTCACGACGTGCGTGCACGATCGTACGAAAATTCTGGATGAAATAAATGTACCGTATAATGAAATTGACATTTTGCACTTGGGATAAATTGCAACGAAAGGACTGAAGATAAAAAAAAAAAAAAAAAAGAACAAATCCCCGTAACCTGCCGAATGGATGTAACAGGTGAATTTATTCATGAACGTCAATGGACGCGAAGGTCGCGGTTGATTCATTGACAATGTATAAACGTGCTGCACTAGACGAGCATCTATCTTTCTCTCTCAGTTTCCATTGTGCATTCTGATCCTTGCCCATACAGCTCCCTGCAGGTATAACAACCGCGCGGGACTGTCGAGCGAGGCGGACAATAGTCGTGATCAACGATCGCCTAATTTGTTTATAAATACCCGCATTCCCATTCAAACTCTAAGCGACAGTCCAGAGAGAACGGCAACCCTTCAAGGGTCGCCACGCGAGGTGTAAAATTCCTTTTTACGAAATACGATGCAGCAGCACTGGAGAAGGGCGAACTAGCCGGACAGGTTGTCCGTTTTCATGAAGTGCCAGAGGACCAGAAGGACGGATCTTGATGTGACGATCATCGAAGGATCGCCACATGCATGATAATGAATACTGAACCTAGTTGCGGAGCAGATACTTGCAAGGAAAGGACCTTAGGTGTACCTCGTTGATTTTATTCATTCTGTGATATGTTACGGTGCGTCGAAAGACGTTACAGACGTGATTTTCAAGGAGTGAAAACCACCCTTGAAATTTACCCGAAAAAACTAAGGCGGACGACCTCTGAAGTTAAAAACACTGCGCACGTCATTATCGTTTGTTGACAGTGGATAACATCAAATTGAATTTGTCAAAAAATCTTTGAGTATCCATTTTTATGCATTACACAAGACATCGCGGAATGACAGAATTCGGTAAAGCACACTTCGGGTGCTTTCTTTGTTAGAGTATTGGAAAAGACGAGTCTCCTCCGAGTTTCACCCCGGGTTTTTTTTTTTTTTTTTCTTTTATTGTCGACGGGATGTCGCTGCGTTTCTCGCAATACGCGCCGCGGTGTGACGGTCGTTCCGCTTATCGAGAATTATCATGTATCATGTAGAAATCCGTGAGACACGCCGAAGGAGAGCAGAAAAGAGCGAAGAAAAATCTCCTCCGCGCGCCGCGTGATAAATATTCATCGGTTTAATTGTCTCGACGCTTATACGTCCGTTTAACCGCGTGTATAATCTCAAAATGCATATTATATTTCCGCTCCTGCACCAGCCGCTGAATAACTTTGCATCGAGATATTTGACAATATTCGCTTACACCTTCTCGCATTCGTTCGCGCTCTTCGGCTCAATCTCCTAGGTCCAGGTAAACTCGAAATCAGCTTTGTTGTTGTTTCGGTAACCGTGACGCGAGTCCGCCCCTTTTTCACCGCAAATTATCATAAATTAGGAATATATATACGATATTTTCTCTTCCCCTCCATATCTCTCGAGAGTATCCGAAACGTCTTTCCTTTATAGATATGGTTTCACGCTTCTCACGTTCTCCGTTATATATTCACACACCCGCGTATATTAATATTTACGAAGAATCTCCTTAGACTTTATTTATCACGCGTCCGAACGTCACCGCAGCGAAGCGAACCAAAACGATACGTTTAATTAGTATTAATATCGTTGAAGCACGTCACCCGCACTGACAAATTTCAAAATTCACGTCAGGATGCTTGAACTGCACTTGATATTCTCGGCCCAGTCTTGCGGGTCCAAATTCAAAAACCACTTTGTGAAATCGAAGCGTTTGATATTTCGACGCGTGAGAATTCAAATGAACCTCGCTAATGGACATTTACGATCTTATCCCACCGACTCGAGTCGAATGAAATAATTCTACACCACGCTCAAACGTCGCGGACGGAAGTTCGGACATCCATGCCGTAACGCCTCGCGTGCGTAATCCAACCATTATTTAGATAAGGCGCGTACAAAGTTTGTTGCGGCATGGTATTTATTGGACGTAACCATCCGTTCCAGCTGTGAACGTTATATCGGTCCATCCAACCGCCCATGTCGCGTCATTTCCTTTTGGTTAATCGAACGTGGGACGTACCAAACCATCGCGGCGGAAAATATGCATCTTTTAACCGACGGATTATCGATGAGAAAATGTTAATGGTAAAAATCGAAGACGGAATAATTTCTATCGGTCTTTCTGAAATCTTCATTTGCTTTTTCGACACTGTTATTTCGGAGATATGTCTTGATTTTTTAAAAGTGAGAATGTATGGGAAGTACGGTGAGCTCAAAAATTCGTGAATACAATAACATGACTAGAACAGGGTTTAATTGAAAAATTTAATTAAACCTTATTAAGAGGAATATGATTAAAGTATTTGCGTTTGAAATTTTTTATTTTTTTTTTTTGTTTAAACACTGAATCTCAGCGATAAGTTACCTGTTATTAAGAACGTCGGAAAATATTTAACTATGTTTTTACCGCGATCCAAGCAGTTTGATTGATTTTAGTGAACAACAGTTCATTTTAGTCATAAATTAATGCAGTACCAAATCAGATACATTTTTTCTTGAGCTCGTCGGTTAGTGAAAAATTCTAATACGGAGATGATGAATTTGTGATTTAAAAAAAAATACATAATTGTTTCCGAAAATCTATCTCTGAAGATGTATGGATGATTCATTCGCGAATAAGATAAGCTATTGTTGATCAAAATTGGACAAGCAATGTGATTTTTAAGTGAAAAATTATACAATAACGTTATTTCTCTGAATTGGTCGTTAACATGATAACGTGTTTACATTTAAGATTCAGCGTTTGAAAAACTTTTCCTGTTTCAGGGAAACTTTTTTAGTTATACGTAATCAGATTAGCTTGAATGTGACTTTCTAAGCATTTCTTACTTTTCATCACCTTTGGTCGAATATCACTTTTCCTAATTTCAACGAATCTTTACGTTTTCGAACCCCTGTAATCCGAAAAATAGGTGCTTCGAAAAATGTTGGTTCGTCGATCTGTCCGACAAAACACCCGCGACGATCTCGGAAACGGCTCGATGGTAAAATTTTAAACTTATCTGATTTTACAGTCAAATGATGGGCATGAAAAACTTCCGTTTAATTTCAACTTCCGGTTCTATCGGAAATAACACGATTTTCAATGTTTTACCGACAAACATATACTTTTTCCCCCTTATCACTTCTTCTAAACACACAATTATTTTTTTCCCTGTTCGTATATACATTTATATATATTTTTTTTCATTTCTCAGTCTCAGCTTTTTCAATTGGCCGATTTCGATATCATCGCGGAAGTTTGTCGAACTGACCGACAAACTATTCCCCTTTCACGATGATGAAACGTATCGCGAAAAAAATTGTTTTTCCCGGCTTGTTATATCACGTTTTTGTTTCAACCACTTTTCACGTCCCATACATCCTAATATTGGAATTTCTACGAGTTTTACTGACCATTGTAACAGCGTTCTATATACTTTTGGCCAATGCTGCACGTGTCATTCGGTTACAGTATTTATTCAATGTTGACATGAATTAGAAGAAAATGAGGAATAGGTACAAATTTTATTTACCTTATTTATTTAGCTGGAGCACACAGTCCGAGGCGTGTTTTTTATATTCCAGCTTGTGACACTGCCTCGTCGTCGAATTAGACACGCTGTGAGCTGACGAGCCTGTATACACATACCTGTGTCCACATAACTATGTATACGCGTATTATGTTACAAGATCTTTAAATGAGCCGGAGGAATGTTTACCGAGAGAGAGACTTGATACACGTATAAATGCATGCACACGCTGCCTAGCTTGCATCGGTAAATATTAAACTATGTAAATACATAATATTACGCAGCAGGATGTATACCTGGTCAAATTTTCTGTCAAGTACACGGAAGTGCAAAAAATTATCGAAATAAAATTAAAGGAAAACGGCTTGCTACTGAGTACAAAATTGAACATTTTTTTTTTTTTTCACCAAATTTCAGTAAAACTCGCGTTTGTATTAGCCGGTACGTTCGTTGTGTACACGTTCACTTAGGATTCACACTGTAGAAAATAATTCACACAAACGTTAAATTATTTTTCTCCCAAAAAGTCGCATGTTTTTGCAAATTGATTTTGCGTTCGACGAGTTGTTTTTTTTTTTTCTTTCCAATTCCGTAAAACGTGTTAAGAGGTGAGTTTAACAGTTTTATACGAAAAAGAATTTCGCCGTTGCGTTTATACGTAAAAATGTGCTAATTTTCTTGCACACGGAAGATGTAACAGGTTAATAATAATGCTATTATGGTAATTATTTTCAACGATAGAACGATATTAAAAAATTATTTCTTCTTTTCTCAACGGCAGAAAAGATTGAAGGGAACGCATTTGCTATGAAGTAACTGCGAATATTAGTCTGTATCGGAAGTGCGATGCACTTTCGGGATCTTGTTGCAGCCACGGTCGTTTATTGTTACTGGAAAGATTCCGACACGCGTCTTTGTGAACATGACGGTAAACCCAGAAAGACAATATAATGCCAAAGAGGGGCGTATCCTTTGCGTTACGGTTGCCAGTTGGCCGGAAAAGGTGCAGAAGCTTAGGTACCTACACGAAAATCGGGAAAGAGAGCCAGCGTGCCGCCACGGAGCGAGAGGCTCTGTTCAAATATTAACTTAGAAAACAGCGAAGGAGGGATTCCGTAAGTTAGTTTCGTAAGTCCGGTGCCAATATAGCTGAGCTACCGGCGCTTATTCAACTCCGAGGATAATTTTGACTGTAAATTATTACCGTTGGTTGGAAGACGTTTGCGAGATTTTGTGAAAAAGATTAGAAAGGTTGTTTGGCCAAAAATCGGTACTTTTAATTGACTTTATTGCGAGATGATCGTGCATTGAGTATTTCTCGAATTATTGTATACGTGAGCTGTGATCCTAGCTGTTTAAAAATACAAAGATCGAAAACAACGGAATTCTAAACAAAAGCCTAGATATTGATATTATTGATGCTTCGCTTCAAACTGCTTTAAAATGGTAATGATATGTACTAGATTCGGCTGATCTTACTCTGCGATGGCTCGTTTTATCCAGAAGACTATTTTCTTGTACGAATTGGCCAAAACGTCGTTGTGTACTTAATTTTAAAAAATTTCACCGATACTAGCTATAATGATAAACAAATGGCAACGTTGAATTGACTGTACAGTGAATTTTTAGAAAATAGTCTTTTGAATAAAATGCGCTTTCGAACGAATCTAATGAACTTTGAACGATTTCAAAACGAGGTTAAAGGTAACATAAATATCTAAACTTTTGTTTCGAATTCCAATACTTTTGACTTTTTCATTTGCACAAAGATCTTCGTAGCTTACGAATAAGTTAATTTAGAAATAATTGAATGCACGATCATCTCAAAATGAAATTAATAAAAACTATCGATTTTTGACCAACTAACATCCCTAAGAGAAACATTTTGTAAAATTTCAAAAATATTTTTAAAAACAATCGTTTCCTATTTCTCTAATACTTTCATGAAAGAAACTCTGTGCCAATACCTGTTAACTTGTTGTGTAACTATAAATGTCTATAGAATCTTTGAGAGTATACAGAAGTCTTTCATAGTTTTATTTTATTTTATATATATATATAGAATCGTTAAACAAAATTCTCGAAAATAGTAAAAATTATTTTACCACCGAGAATCTCCAACCGTTTCGTTACGATTTTCCCACCCTGTTTCGAAGAAGTTTGGAAAACGGTATTTCAAACGCGGGTTGCGTCGGCGGCGTTCGAGTCGAAGGAACATGGACCAGGGCAGACAGTCGGGCGCCTAGGACAAGGATCACGAGCCCCGTGCGAAGAGAGGTTAGTTCGGTCCGCTCAGGTAGCGACCGCGGACCCCCTCCCCCCTCGTTTGGGCCCCAAGCGCACCTGGGCGATCCACCGTAGGACGCAAGATGGGTATACTGGTCCCAGCCCAGCCCCACCCTGATCCTGCCTGCAGCTCCTGCTTCTCCCGTCCTGCCGGGATTACGCCCAGCGATTCTCACTTTCCCGCTACTAGAACTCGGCGAATTTCGTGCCGAAATTCTCTCGCGATAAAACAATTTCCTTACTTGTTTTGTTCGCCGTTGTGTAAATGCGGAGAACAACGCGATCGAGGAGAAATGATGTTCGAACGGGCGTTCATTAATTTTTTCCAACCCCATTACGAAAGACTTTGCGAAATATCAAACGTTCGTGAATCAAGCGACCCCGTCGAATAAATTCTCCAGTCCGGGTATCACGTGTATACAATATGTATACCCGTATACATCGACACGTATAAACCATCGTCTGAAATTTAATTAACGCTCCGTACGAGTATGGATATAACAGTTTTAGCCACGAAGGATCCATTCGGCGAGTCCGCGAACGAGGTGATTAACGGGGTGATTCGCAAGCTGCAGGGTGGTGCAGGGGATGTGACGATAAATTTGGACGATGAAGCCAGTGGTGAGGGGGGAGGGATGGGAATCATCCCGGAGCTCGAACAGTAACTAACTGCAACCGGATGTGAAATTACGTTGTGCGAATATAGATAGCGAAACTGGTGTAAGAGAGAAATATGCGAGGCGTATAATGAAACGGTTTGAGAACCCCTGCGAAGCTCCCCCAAACGGGGTTTTCGGGGTTGGAAAACCGAACAGACTAGTCCGAAGTACCAGCAGCAACTGCGCACAACATGTACAGGGCTATAACTAGCAATAATCATAATAATGCCGGTAGTACCAACCGACCCCGCAACGATGCTACCTAACCTATAAATGCATGTGTAATATAAAATACGTTCAGGAACGTAGAAATACACGCGTATGGGACGCGGGTTTACAAACGCAGTACATATACAAATATACCTGGCAACAACCAGGCAAAGGTAATAATACACCGGGATAAGCTAAGACTAAGCTGTCGGCTCTTCTCTGCAGCTAGCGAGCACGGTTCTCTACGGTGGTGAATATATACCGGTAGTATGGATGGAGGTGCAGGGTAGGGTGAGAGGGAGGGAGGGAGGGAGGGAGGGAGGGAGGAAGAGAGAAATAGGTTCTTGTTACGGAGAGTTTCCTGTATGGAAATCATCGTCGCGCGGGCGCTAGATATACTAGTCTGGAAACTTGTCCGGGGCAATCTACGAATGAAATCAAACCCTCGTATATATGCGAGGTACGAGGAACTTGTCCAGCCACAAACGGACCCTTCAGAGACGTCCTCGTTACTGGACCGTCCCCGCGTGCATTGATATCCACGAATGTGCGCACGACGCGAGGATGATAACGCGACAATTTACTGATATGGAATTCAAGGCGATTCAAACGGCGCGGGCTTGCCAAGAACGATGGAATCGGACTGGAATCGCGGAACGATGGGAAATATGGCAACGGAGAACGGCTTGTGATCCAGTGATGTTTATACTGGTCTATGGAGGGTAGAGGTAAGGAGGACTATCTTCGTGTATATAAAGTGTCCGTAAAGTAGAGGCAGATTAAGATGGCGCTGCTGCAGCAAAAGTTCCACAAAGCATCAATCACGTTGAACTCGATTGATCCCTGATTGCTAAGCGCCGATCAGATTGCAACCCTTATTCCTTATGAGCGCCATTCTGGTGACTTGTTGAAACCCGTATGAGATACTTCTCCTTACCTCTGTTAAAATTCATGCTAGTATTTCGTGAAAATATTAATTCATCATTGAGTCAACATTCTATGCCAATTACACATCATTTAGATATATCCAACTTTTTCCGACTTGACAAATTATATTATCCAAAAATTTGAGAAACAAAGTGGTCTGGGTTGAATAATTTGAAATTGGCACGGAATAGCATATGCGATTACAGTTCTACGTTATAATAAAGGAATAAATAATCAACTGTAGTCGACCTCATACAATTGTAGCCGATTGATTGTGTATTGATTATGATCAAGAAATGGTAATATCGAAATGACCGCTGGAAGGGGAAAGTAAAGATAACCAGTTACAATAACTTCGTATAAAACTGTCCGCTGACAATGAATAAAATAAAGAAGCCAGCGTAGATATTACATCGATTTTTGACCAACCAAGCTTTCCGTAATCACTCGTAATTACATTGTAATACTCGGCGGATACACTTTGCCTTTTTCGCAGTTCTGTTTTTCTTCGTCAGAGCACCACCTTGCGGTATATTCATGACACTTACGGCAGAAAATGAGGTGTATAACGGAGTACGTGGAGGGTGAGTCCGGATCAATCGCATTGACTTCAAAAACCGAAACCTGTCTTCCTCCATAAAGGCCGCACCGCTACATCAGCGACATATAATGGTTCACCCTGCGCGTTTGCTACAAGTACCGTATTGTCGGTTGTGTACTACACAAATGCCGCATTCAGTAGCGTATAACTATTGTGCGAATCGAGCGTGAATGAGAGAGATAAAAAGAAAAAGAAAAAGAAAAAATCTTATTCCAATTCATAACTACCCGAGCCCTCCGCAACACGGGGAAAGAAATACGGGTCGTCCACCCGGCAAGATCAGTTCCACTATTTACTTGTCATGCTAATTATATGCCAACGTCGAGTTCAAGCTTCAAAAGAGCTTACGGAGGCTTCGAACAACCCGGCAGGTTCCCGATACAAGGCAGACGGTCACCTACATACTTCACAATGACAATTAATGCTCCGAGTTCTCTTTCGGTGATTGTCACTTTTATGACCTGCACAGTACATTGGACCGCAGTTTATTCAACTTTACCTGTATTTTTGTGAATTGCAATTCCCTACCTGGCAGCTTGGTAAGTCTTTTCAACCGGTATTAACTTTTATGTATTACACTCGAAATTGTACTTAACTTTCCATTTTCAAGAAAAAGTACCCTGACCCAGAGGTGTCGCCCACCTTTCAGTGAGTCGAAAACCGTAAATCACTGGAAAAGTTGGTCACTCATTTTAATTGCATAAATGAATAGGTACAGCAGCTCAATTTCGTTGGCGTTAAGTAAGCTGGCGTGTCGTGATAGCAATGCGGATAGGCAAGTGTTAGATCGTATCGCACGGTTTGTAATCAAGGCGAATCGCACGACACGCGAGCCGGCCTAAATCCCTTGGGAATAAAAGTACTAAAATCCAGTCTCAAGTCTTCAACAAAAATTCCGACTTTTCCGAACATTTACTCAAAGTTCTGCGATCAACTCACCAATTTACGTCACCGATCAAAACAATCTGCAAGTAAACCCGTTCTACAATTAAAAAGTGAAAAGATCAAATCGAATTGTGCTGGTCGGCTTTACTCGCACGGAAGGAATTTGGACATCTATGATTATCCGATGAAAAGAAATAACTAGCAACACTTGTAGCTTGTTTATTAACGCTATACTCCAAGTCAGTCTCCAATCGCACCGGTATCATCTTCCATTTGAATAACCACGGAATAATATAAAGATGGAATTAAGATCAGACCACGTTGGTCACAAACTATCATAGATATTTAATAGATCATTCCGATCTAGTGATTCAACCGTGCCTAGACAGTGCCGTACCAGTCACGTTCACATCCCTGCATCCCAAAGGAAGTGTTCGGTCACATCAGAAAAATGAATTACCATGCAGTGGCTGAAAAGAGCCTCGGCTAAATCAGCTCGCGCTCACAGTTTAGAGTTCGCTCACAAGTTCTCTAATCCAAAAAGCGCAATGCAGCGAGTAGCTGCGATGCTTATTATGCGCGAATTTGAGGGTTCCTAAATCTACTGTATTCGGTGTCTGTCTAGTCTTTTGTCCAGCATCGCGGTGTTGTTGTTAAACGTATTCGAACACGGTGAACTTCAAATTGGTTATCCGAGCCGATTCTGCGAGTATACGTCACACTTTGACCAGCCGGTGCGCGGTTGAGTTCTTTGGACGTCAGGCTTTATCGGTCAGTTATTCAGACGGTAGTTCCGCGAATTTATGGCGGCAAGACTGTAGTGCGAAACAAGAATAGCTAAATTTTGCGGTAAAACTTGAAAGCCTGACACCTGCTCAAGGAGACACGTCGGTGAAACGCCAAACGTTTACGATACACGTGAAATTCTAATGATCAATAGAGTTTTACGAAACGAGTATATTAACGTCATTTTGAATTATTGGTATTCGGTAGCTTCTTTGGTATTGGTTTAAGTAACAGAAAAAATAAGAATTTCTCAAAGATACACCCTGGCCACGGTTTTCCTTGTGAAAATTTGAAATAATTCTACAATTATCCTGCAGGTAGCATAAAGAGTTACAAAGCATAAGGTTGGTATCCAATTTGAAATCTGACGATTAACGGTCAAATTATGATTTTATTCACAATTGACGATATTTAGATTGCTATTCAATTGAAAAATAAAAATTTCAGAAATAATTTATCAATCAATTCCACGTGTTCATTACATATCTATTAATTTTCATTTCAATTTTTAGTTTGCAATGAAACGGCATAATTTGAGCGTTAACAACTAGACGTTAAAAATATGAAACCAACTTTTGCTCTCCGCGGAAGCTGCGAATTATTTCAAATTTTTATAAGAAAAATTGTAACGCTCCAGTAAGGAACTTATTGTGGATAATGAATTTTCGACGTTACTTGAATCAACGACTTGATAGAAACTTTACTGACTTGAAATTTCACACGGATCGAAGAAGTTTGGAGCTTCGCTGTCGGGTTCCTTAACCGTGCAAGGACTTTGGACGACTGGCAGCTTCTCTCTCTTTCTCTTTCTCTTTCTCTTTCTCTTTCTCCTTCCCTCTCTCTCCCTCTCCAGCTTGTCCTTTCCGCTTAGTTTTTCTCTTTGCACAAGCCGCTCTTCAGCGGGGGCAAGTCCAGCACACTCGAGGTATTCGAACCGAGCTGTCCGGGTCTCACGGATCAAATAGCGGCGAGCCGGATAATTCTTGGCGGGAGTTAAGCGAGGGGTAAAAAATTCGGTAGCTGCTGGAGAGGACGGACTTCCACCGCCGACCGCGAGCCGAAGATCAGTCGACTGTTCCTCCACCCCGAAGACTCTTCACGAACGACTAATACGAATCCTCTCTCGTTCCCGGTGTCTACTTTGATCCTAACAAACCGCGACTACAAACCAACCGATTTCTCGTAAGCCAATGTCGATTCGCATTTTGGCCGAGAAACTGGACGACTGGTTTTGCGGGGCCCGCTTGGCGAAGTGACGCTGTAACCAGGCCAAGATCTTGTTTAGAATACTTCGCAGACGTGGCGGAAGATCAAAAGACGAATAGCTCGTTATCACGTTTCACGGGAATCGATACGAGAACGATATTTACACGAATGGAGGACAGTAATGAGAATCTAGGGTTTCCTAGATTACACTTTTGCGAAATTTTTCGGTATTTCCAGGTGGTGGGTACCGATGTGCTTTATTCTATGGTACGAACATTTCGCATCAAGTACCTGTACGTATAGTGGGTACATTGACGGTAAAGCTCTTAGCTTAACTTTCAAAGTTCCTTGAAACGCGATCGAGACTGGAAAACATTTAATTAAATTAAATGCATTGAACGAGTTTGTAACAACATATTATCGTCTTTCTGCAGCGCGATGCTTACTAAGAGTCTGACTTCTCGCTACAGCGCACTTGTCGGCTCGTGAGCTAAGCCGAGCCGAGTAACTAACTTCGATATAATTGAATTCCACATATTGATCTTACGCTTCGAAACAAATTTGAATCAAGTTTTATACCGTGTTTGATGAATTGAACAAAGTAAATCCGAGAATCAACAAGTAGTTAATTATTATAATATCGGCTCCGCCTTACGTTAGATTATTCTAAGTTTTTTTTCCTCGGCCTTTTTGTTTACGTGCATTAGGACGGCCTAGATAATGGCCTTTTTTATATTTCGCTGTTCTCCGAAATTCTTTTACTTTTTCACTAAAAAATTTTACTACTGTCTCAACGACGTTGAAATTTCGAAAAAAGTCTGTTTTCGGGTATTTGAAAATTGAGATATTCTTAAATCCTTTGATGGCTATGTTTTGTACAACGAAACAAAAGTTTTTGTAAAACCTGAGATGCGTGAAATTTTTTCAGTACTAAAAATCTATGTTGACATTCGTGAAAATTAATTTTTTCAGCTTTTAAACATGAAAATATTTCACTGCTCTTTGTTTTCCTCGTTGATTCATAGCAAACAAAAGCTCAAACGAAACTGGAGCAGTGTGAGCCAATATTGAGTACCGCCTCATTAAATTATTAATTGTTTCTTTTCAAGACTTGAGTTAAAAAAAAATTAGTTTTTACAAGTATCAACATATATTTTTCGGTACTAAAAAAAATCCCACGCATCTAAGGTTTTACAAAAATTTTTGTTTCGTCGTACAAAACATAACCACCGATGAATTTAAGTATATTTCAACTTTGAAATTCCCGAAAATAGCCTTTTTCTAAATTTCAACGTCAGTGACGCAGTAGTACAAATTTTTTTTCAGCCTCGCCCTTCCGAGCGCACTTTTTTTTCGTGAAAAAGAACAAGACTCGGAAAATAACGGAAATGAAAAAACGACCCTTTTCTGTGTTTCGACGGTGTTATCGATGCAACCTTACCGTCGTCCGTTCACAGTAGAAATGTAGAAAAAATTAAACAATTAAGGCCCTAAGATAACATTTTCCACAGGCAATTGAAGACGGAGAAGAACCGGTTGCGTGTGAGTATCAAAAATTTCTTACAAGAATCACGTGATTGCAGGGACCGCGAGCCAGTGCGAATTATCCACACACGTTTGAGAAATGCTAGTTTAACCTGGCAGTAGTTCCAAGGGTGGAGTGAAAATCTCCACGTGCATGCGACGAGTGTGCCTTCGCCGAGGACATGCTAATCAAGCTCGCCCTAAGCCCTACAACGCGAGAGACGAAGTTCCCGGGACTCTTTTGTTTCCTTTCGTGATACTTCTTTCATTTTTTTTTTGGTTTTTAATACATTTTGGACGACGTCAACCATCCGCACCTACTGACGGTGAAATCGTTTTTTTGTTGCGGCCAGCGTGCCCTCGATATATCGTGTATGACATGCAGAATAAGAATTTCAGTTGCGTGTGCATTTTTCACTCGCAAGAAGAATTTACGGAATGGAAGCTTATTTCGACAAAAAAAAAAAACAAATAATGTATTTAACACACTCTTTGTCCACAATAGAGACCCATAAATAAGCATTTATTTGCGAAATAAAAAGTATTGGAAACTTCTTTGTAATAATTATTGAAAAACGTTGTAGGTAAACTTTAGAGAATGTTTTTGCAAAAGATCCTGATAGTTTATCTTTTTTTTTTTTAACTACGATATATTTTCCAACTATTTGAGACCCCATGTAACATATATTCAAGCCAATGCAACTTTACAAACTGTAATACTTGACCTAGAGGTTATGAAATTTTTGATTTTGCATTAACAGATGCTTGAAAAACAGAAATCGTCATAAGTTATTGTTAAAGTCGACCTGTCTTGCCGAGTGCTTTATGTCGGTGGACCAATTCGTTGGATGAAAAAAAAAAAAAAAAAAAGGTAGAAAATACTGGGTATGCAGTGCGAAGGGCTTAAACTCATACGGGATGCAATATTGCAGAAAGATTGCTACTGTTATTGCACCTGCGACGTTGCAGGAATATTGCAGTTTCATGGACGGACTCGAATATACGTACGATATACATGTATAATGTATATTTGGGGATATATTTTGGAATTTAGATGATTGTGGAAGTGGTCCCCGCTTCGGGAGTTAATGAAACGAACAAACGTTGTGCATACTAAACGCGGATCCCTTTGCGGGGCTCCAGTGAACAGTTTGCCTGCGGAGCTCCAGCCGTCGGTATAACGTCTAACGCTATAAATTCATAAACTAGAAGTTGGAAACTTCGCAGGGCGTAACTTTCTCCAACTACCGCAGTAGCTGAGAACAGAGCGAGAAATTCAACTTACATGGACCTACTTGTAGGTATATGTGTAAGTAGAATATATACATGCAACCATGCGTGTACCTCATACACCGACGCTTCATTTATTCACGACTAGTTAGATTCCGTGGAAAATCTTTTGTCTGCCGATCCAGCGAAATTGCGTCTCCCATTATCGCGTAACGATGCGGCCAGCCCTCCGATATCTCAACAACTGTCTTTGCTTTATGACTGACCAAATGCACGCGGTTTTCTTGTGTTTACCAAGTTTTTTCCCGTTTCTATGTTTTCAGGAAAAAAAAGAAGTTATTTTGATCACCTCGAAAATGAAAAGATGAGTTTTCGCTAGATCTCGACGTTTCTTAGAACTGATTAGATATTGGGTTTGATCCGTAGAGTAATTTTCGAATTACTTAAATAAGGGAATTCCGAAGAATAAAATAAAAATGATGATACTTTGAGAACGGATGAACGGATTTGAATGAAAATTGGTGTGGTGAAGTTTTTTTGGGTGGTCGATCACGAATCTGAGGTCAGATTTGAGAAATCCAAAATGGCGGATCTAATACGGTGAAGAAAATCTAAAAATATTCGGATTTTGGTAGAAATTAGTAGGCGGTGGTTTCTTTGGTTCACTTGTAACAAATCCAAGATCAGACTTCCAAATTTGGTAATATTGGATTCGTTATAGTGGTTTAAGATAAAAAAAAAAAAAAAACCCGAGGTCTTGTAAATCGTTAATCACGAATCCAAATTTGTATTTATTTTCCGTGAACTTGAAATCTCTGCAGTGTGATAACGTGAAGTTCGAGGGCAGGCTCGAGATCAGGTTGAATCGGGTTCTTTTCGATTTTTGTTTGATTTGAAACAGAAGTAACACAAAAAAACGCGACAAAATCTGATCGCAGGAGCATCGAGAAAGATGAAAGTGAGTGGATTCGAATACGGAATATTAAGCGGGCGGTGTCGAGGCGATTAGAATGTGAAAAAGACTGGACGTAACGCGCGCGGTAGGAACGAACGTGACGGTGGAACGTAGTAAGGTCACGTGGTAGTTGGCCGGTTGTATTAATTAGTAATTATGAATAATAACCGGCAAACAGGCACGTCCCGTTCCGCGCTGCGTCGCCGCATCCCGAAGAGAAACACTTCAAGCCTGCAGACGCGACATAGACGAACGTTGGTACAACACAATACCAGCTTCCGTGCACGCGTGTGTTGTGCGTCAGTGTTCACCGTTCGCTGATAAATACTCACAAACACCCGCGAGCAGTGGAACTCCGTACCCCGGAGTACTTACGGGCTGCAAATTACTCATGTGTGCGGTATTATAATCGAGCGGGCGCACTTACCTGAAACAAAAGAAAGAAAGAAAGAATTCGTTAACACTCGAGGTATTCAGTCCGGGTGTCGCGTTGCTTCCTGAAAAATTATACTTTGCTGAGAAATTTCACTGAATCTCACAGGCCTGCCTGTTTTAACGCAACGAATTTTCCGCACAGCAACCGGAAGAAAATTTTTGTCGGTCTTTAAGCCGGGTGATTCGACGAATTTTGGAAACACTTTTGTGCCTCGCTTCCACAAATTTTATTGTGATTTTTTTTTATTTAGACAGAGATACGTACGACAGAAGGGAACGCTCCTTTCGTCAGTATCGTGACTTCGATTTTGTGTAGGAGAAATTACGAATTTTGAAAATATATGGGACGTTGGCTCTGAAGTAGAAAAAATCGCTTTATCATTATGTGCTATCTACGTTTTTCCCAATTTCATATTCTTTGTCGAAAAAGTTAGAATTTGTTACATAAAAATGTGAACTGAGAGAAATTTCATTTGTTATAGTAACTAGAAAAATTCAGTAAAACAGGTATCGTTGAAAAAACTGTTTGAATATTTTTGGAATTACGAAAAACGAGGTACGCGTAACCATTTTGCACTATTGTCGATACTTTTTTGGTAATTGCAACGCAAGATCAGTTTGTTCGGTTTACCGTACGTTTTTAGTTAAATAAAGCTTTAACATTAATTTATTGTTGCACAAGCATTAAATTATCGCAACAGTTACAAGAAAATATAATTACAGTGAGCATAATGAGAAAGAATATAAAAACAGATAATAGACTTTCTGGTATATTTTATTATATTGGAACTATATTTTTCGACTGTCGTAAAAAACGAAAATAGTTAAGGACTGAGCGGTAATTGGAACTACAAATTTGTCTTAGCGTGTCTCACCGAATTGGGAAATTGATGAGGTGTAATTGAAAAAAGATTAAATAAAATACTCACGAGCCACATATTACGAGCAGAAGTCACGAATTGATTCAGTCTGTATTAAGCAACTAATTAACCAACTATTAAGTTACCTTCCAGACTTTTGATCTCTTGAATTACGCAATTTCCAACTAACAATAAGATGCGCCATTGAGTAAGTTTCGGACAAAAGTTTTAATACTTGTCATACTTTATTGTTTAAATATTAGTATTCGCATAGGTCAAAATCACCTCTGTACCACTCACTATCACGTTCATAGTCTGCGATTAACCTAACGAATATATATGTTTACAAGCGTATGAAACGACGTCCACAACCGTTACCAAAATTACCAAAATCGGCCAGTGATCCAAAATCCTGAAAACTTTTGCTTTCCTTACGATCAGCCCGCCTCGCGCAAGGATATCTGGGCCTTTTCATAACAGTCCGCTTCCCGTCTCCTACGTATCCGTGATTCACACACGAAACAGGAGTACCCTGGAGCTACACCCGACACCTCGGCAGTACCTTTACGACGGTGTAGGTTAACTGGGGAACTACTTTTCAGCTACGGTGTCAGTGGTCACGAGCAAATCGAGCTCAGTCACGGTTCTCGACGGCGTCCACGACACTCCGACTCGCCGAGGCACCCACCGTGTTTCCTGTCTAGCGTTTGGTGTCGCCCACTCGTCTCCCCCAGCCCTCTTTCGCAAGCTCCGGTACGTGCCAACAGGTTTTCCATGGGCAAACGTATCCATCCGGACAAAATTCGCACGGTGGAAGGTGGCAGGAGGACCCGGAGAAAATCGGGACAAGCATTCGAGCCACCGTTCCATTTGAACGTCATGATTATCACTGAGCGTCCTGCATTGGAAGGTCATGGTCTCGTGGGTACCTATGATGATCGCCTCGTTGGCGAAGCAATGTTTTTGGTTCAACGATACTTGCTGAATTTGTTGTGATCGTTATTTCGAAGGGATTTAATACTGAAGTGCAACGAATAAGAACGCGTCCAGCTTTCGGAGACTGTTGTGGTCACATAAGCCGCGGTATCGTCGTTTCGTATTCCCGGTGAACGATAGTCGGAAGTATCCGATACTGATGTCTACGTCACGGTAATAGCGTGTGAGTATATTTTGATACTCGTGGTCACTCTTGCACCTGTCGCTGGGTTTGAAAATAATTTCAACAAGCTTGTTCCCATGTATGCAAAGTTGTAACTGGGTCATTCGTCCTCTACACTCAATAAATCAATGAACCTCAAGTTTTTTCCCGTGACAAAATTTGACCTGTTTTAAACCTCTTTTTTTTTTAATGTATTCTTGATCCCTGTTATATACCGGAGCTGAAAACAGCTACGTTTACCAGTTTCATCTCAGGATCATTTCTGCAAAATCGAGGATGCTGCACGTGACAGGTTAATGCAATACGCACGCGAGAGATAAGGAAAAAAGGAGGAGAGGCGAGAAGAGAAGAGAGATGAAAATAAAAAGAGAGTGCTGTCCGATTGTCGCGGAGAGAGGAAGTCTGAGGAAGCCGCCTGGCGCCCGCATGCGACACACGACACCCGGGAGGCGAGGGTCCTGAAGACGACGACCACAAGTGACATCCGAGACTATCGGAGTATCATCAACCAGTTTACGCTCATGCGCTTCTGAAACGTCGGGGCGACTCCTGAACGACTCGATTAACCGCAATTTCAATACCATTAGAGTTTTACAGTTGTAGGACAAGACGGACCGTCGTTTGAGAGCCCAGACATGATCAATGAGAGCAACGTCAAAGCGGGAAAGCTGGCAGATACGAACACCTCAATCTTAGAATCTAACAGCCGGTACACGTTTGGCTGGAAAAATAAGACGTAAGCTTTGAGAACCACTGCGGTGATGTTAGTTTATAGACAATATGAGAGACCCATTAGTACCAATGACATATCTCATCCCGTCTCATCCTCCGGCGGCGGTGACGAGTATCAGGTTGCACCGTGACGTAATGTGTACGAGTATATCCCTGGTTTCGAGATTCGAAGGGTGTAATGGTGCCGAGAGAGCGTTATTTTGCGTCTTGGTGGAAACGCATTAACGCGCTGCGTTTAATTGTTCAAAGTTTCTGCTTGATATTCGTCTGCTCTAATGTCGTTTCTCAGCGACTTATATGACATTTGGTAGGCGACGTGAATATCCTCGAATGAAAACTGGCGTGCGGCTTTGTTGAGTAACGGGCCATTAAGCGTTCACGCGATCTTGCGATTAATTATCGGGAAGAAGACTGGGCTCAACCCTTCCCGAAGTCCTCGTCGGCGTAAGACCTACGGCGAAGTCGAACCTGCACCACCCAAGAAGCCCAACTCCGTCCGCACAGGGAAATACATGTAAGGCAGGCAGTCAGAGTTCGCGCGCCGCGAACAGAAGCCTGTAATTAGGAAATAAAGATGTTTGGGGAACTCCGCGAGTCGAACATCTGCGAAGGATGAGGATCGGAACGGCGATAGGGGACCGTAGATTCCCGGGAACTGAGCGACCTGCTAACGATCCTGTTCAAAACAATGAACCCCCATAAATCTTGGGCAGGTGTGTCCTCCTCGAAAGCTCCGCGCCACGCTGCCTTGCGGCGATACCGTTCTAAGTTGCTTGGATCCAAGAGGATGTCGGGAATGCCTGCGGGACGACGGGAAGTGCACGGAGTGAGGTGTGAATTCTGCATGACCCAAAAATTAGGTCTGAGATTTGGAACGGAGAGCTAACTTGTCGAGGGTTGCGAGTGCTCCGGGAATCGAGCTGACCGACTCGACAAAAGCTTTCGCTTTCGGGTGGCTAATTATGCATCGGCATAAATTAAAAGCAAACACTGTTACCACCCTCCTTGGCCTGCACGAAAAGTACTCGACCGGCTCGAGTGCTCCAAGCAAACGGGGTCCGCAGAGATTCGCCGGTCCGCTCGAGCAAACCTCGCAGCATTCGGTTCACGGCAAATGTCCCTCGATCCTCGAGATTCTGCAGAGTCCGGGAAAGTTGTTGCTAACTTTCCCGCATATCTTTATCGTAGGGAAGACCGCTGTACCCTTAGTGTATATAATGTAGCTCGAAACACGTCCCTTATATTTTTGGGGTGCAGAAGTATATGCAGGAAAGACGCAGCGGTTTGTCGTCGATATCAACGTACAATGAATTCTTGTCAATGAGCTCAATTCGATTGATCTACTATATGCAGTTAAAGTTTGTAGATATTTTAAGATTTCAGCGTCTTAAAGTAACTATTTCAGGATGTCGTTCTCAATTTTTGTAAATTTTTTCATTATTCATTTATGGCGTTAGTTATTTTATGTAAGATAATGGGCATGAGCGTACCTTTAAACGCTGTTCCTATTCACAACAGTTTTTTTTTTTTTTGCTTTCTGTTACAGATCATTGCGTGAAACGCAAATAAAAATAAAAAAACAGAGCTCCTTTTAATGCAGTAGAAAGTATTCCGTTATGTCGTTTTATAAAATAATGCAGAAGAGATATTCATAAATAATTTTCGTATTTTCGGAGATTCAATTATTTAAGGGTATACAATATTCATACTGTGGTCCTAAAAGAATTAATTCTCATCACCGTTTTATCTCAAACCAAGTGATAGACAAACGTTCGAATGAGTCACTGAATACACAAATAATAGTCTGTTGTAAATCCTACTTTGACCTTCTTACACTTACCTGTGGACTAATAAATTTTAGGGTGTTTTGTCACGGATAGGATTAAAATTTTATACCTAAATATTTAAAACTTTCCATTTTACAACGAAATATCGAATGAGTGTTTCGAGGTGAAACAATTTCCTTTATCGCGTTGCCAGGTGGTCAAAATTTTTATGATAATCTTAACTGCCAATATTTTTTATCGCGTAACGATTTTCTTCAGTTGAAAATACTGCCGTCAACACGAAGCGGTGCGCTACTGCAACCCGGGTCCAGCACCTCGATCTCGTCCTCGTCATCTCTCGCTTAAACGGACAACCGACACAAATCCGGACCTATTAACAGGCTCATTCAATTTCCGTATAGGATTAACAAAAGCATCGAATTACAAATTCAAATCCCTGGCACGTGTATCAAATACAACGAAATTCTTTCGACGTCGTTCCACCTGTGCCTCTAGCGACGGATATAAACGAACACTGAGCAAGCTCATTCGAGTGATTCACTGTATCAGACTCGCGAAAATTGAAAAACAAAGACGTCGATGATACAAGTAACTTTCAAGTTCAAACAAACCCGTTTTCGTATACCAATTTTTCATTTTCCAGATTGTCTTTACTGTTTTCCGATATATTCGAGCAGAGGAAAAGCGAAACTCCTCTGGGGTAAAATGTGAGTCGAATGGGACTGTGGGACAAAACGGGACCCAAACGAGAAGTTGCATCGCGTTCCTGAAAGTTTCAAATACTTCGCTACGTCATTCTCTAGGGCCTCTCTCTGGTGTATTTTGTGTACCGTGAGTAAGAACGTATCTATAGATCCCCACCACGGCATAACCGTGTCATCGGATTCCGTCCGCGGAGAACGAACATGCCTACGTGGCCTATTGTCATTCTAATATCTAACATTTTGATTTATTTTATGGGGGCCAGGTCGCACGCATAAACATTGCACTGATGCGTTAAACGGTGGCTCGAGTCACTGTGCAATTACACAAGTCAAGGCTTGATTGCGGCATAAACAGTTAATACTGCATACAGCATAATATCAAATTTGCTGAACATCTCTCGGTATACGGAGTCGAATTTCACTGGCAAACTTCGCATTGACAGTGAATTACGTGAAGACGTTTGGAAGGATTATTGCATGCATTTGTAGAGTTTAACCTTAGCTGTATGCTTATCGGGCAAAGATGCAATACCGTGACAGTGTCGGGAAACAGAAAACCCAATTATGCGTGCGTCAAGTTTGTCGTCGGCTCAAGCAGGCTGGCCAACTCTGTCTCTTTCGGCCTGCAAGCGCGAACCGTGAATGCAAGCATGCCTTTCGAGGTTAGGTTGACTTCAATTCAAACCCGTCACGTTATGACTTCCTAAAATTCGCAACGTAACATTACCTCGAGACCTCTACGAATTTTGAAAATAGTTAGCGTTTGGCGCCAATCGAGTTGTCCTCAACGTCAGTTGGCAAGCCTGATTTGGCGCATGCGCGTTTGTTGCGACCAGTTTCTCGAGACCGAATCAGGGTATAATTACGACGGTCGAAAGAAAAAAAAACAAACCCCACGCGATGCATTTATATTTTTATCCGCTCGAGATTTATAATAAAAAAAACAACATCGAATACAGTTTCTTTTAGCTCGGTTCTTTAAGCAAAACCTTTACCTGCCTGAACAATTTTGTGAAGTTTACAATCGGAATTCCAAGACCGGTTTTTTTTACGATTGCTGCAGGTTCCGCGCCAGGAGGAAGAAGAAGAAGAAGAAGAAGAAGAAGAAGAAAAATAATAAGAAGAGGAAGAAAAAAGAGTACAAGAAGAAGTCGAGAAGGAAGACGAAGTAGCTGTGGCAAAACTAGTAGTACGAAGTATTCTTCGCAATAAACTTCGCGTCAGAGGAACATATGGCGTGGCGGCAGTACCAGCAACAGACACCCACCTCGGTCTGGATGATTTACAGCCAGGACGGCTCCTGCGAGAAGGAATACCAACATTGGCACAACGTGTCTTAGGTAAAGAAAGAAAGAAAGAGAGAGAGAGAGAGAGAGAGAGAGAGAGAGATAATCAGTTCGAATTTTGAGGAGTCGGCGCGGCCAGTAATTGCAAATATAATCAGATGCATAATGCGAAAACAGGAGAAGCCGAGGAAGAAGACAAACACGAAACGTGACTCACGACGGCTGACGCACCGGTCTGCGAGATGTTGTCGATGGCCGAATTCTCTGACGGTTGGTACCGAGGCTTGCTTTAAACCTATCGATAGAAATATCGCCTAATTGTGAGAGACGGAAAGGCGTTCGTACGGGTTTTTTTTACCCGTGTACATCACGGACGGCGCGACGACGCGGCATTTCGAAATATTCCGCGTTATAACTTTGCAACACGCGTTGCCTCTGCCTTCAAAGTGACCTCGTACGGCTTACATAAATTATCATAATGTACGCGTATTATAACTTAGCTCTGCGAAAATACAGCCGCGAAGGAGACAACAATCGCGATTTTTGTCCCTCTTAGGTTTGATTTTTATACCATATTTACATGGTGTGCAATATATATATACATATATATATACATATGTATATACGTAATATGTGTATGTACAGTTTCGACGTGGGTGTGGCCTACTCATAATTCACTTTTGTAGGTACGTCTTGTAATGCTCGCCATGCGGCAGACTGCAGAGGTCAAACCTCGCCACGTTACATACCACTTCATCATTGTAATACCAATCTCTGTGAAGTATCAGCTACTGCAGAGTGAATATTGAATTGGAATGTTACCTCTACCGAGTCGCTTTTCAATGAATTTTCTGCAACATATTGAAGCAAGCCGCTACTCTTCTTCGAAGCGTATGTATGTATATAATACGAAATACGAAATCTCTCCTACGTTTGCACCCGATTTTTCTTTTTTTTTTCTTTTTTTTGTCTTGCATAATTCGTGAACACCGCGTCGCGTTGATTCGACGACACGTAGGTACGATATTTTGATAAAATTACGGACAATAATTATAATTTTCCCACGAAATGAGTGTGGTAAAATTTTTAGAACTCGTCAACTTGTCACTAATAAGTCTAAAAACGTGAAGTACAGAATTCGACATTTTTTTATCGACTCGTGCATCAAAAGAAGTACACTAGATTGATATACAGTTGTCGGAATACACTGTACTCGATACTATTCCAACATCGAGAACAATGTTAGGATGAGACGTGGGTATTCAAAAGGTGATCAAAGTGTTGCGATCGATTCAAGCTGAAAAAATTTGCTGTCATCACTCCCGGTATGACAACAATATTTTTGTTCAAATAAGAATAAATTGCGTACACTTGAATATATTCGGAATGTTTCCTTTCTTTATAAGTCTCTGATATTCAAACGTTGGAAAATATTACACAGGTATAATCGTCTGAATTTTTGATAAGACCGTAAAAATTTATTGAAAATCCGTAACTATCGTGAAAAAATTCGGTTCCGTTACAATTTTTCCGTTAATCAGTGTAATTGTTCACAATAATGAATAAAGTCCAGATTCATCGAGTTTCCCAGCATTTCGTTGCACAGCAAGTAGATAGGTTCGTTTCAACGACTTGACGACAGTGACAAAGAAAAAAAAAAAAAAGGGAAAAACTAAAAACAGGTACCCGTAGTGCCAAAAAATAAAAGGGAATGAGAAAAACGGAAACGAAAATAAAAATTCCAAAAGTCACAGCAACGGGCCTATTAATAGCACATCGGAGGTTAAAAGAAAAAGGAGAGATGACCGAAAGAAGAAGAAAACTTGATGGTGAAAAATGCGGTCCTGTAACTGGGAACCGGACGCCCCGCGGGCGGTACTCGGGCATTTTAACTCCTGGATCCCGGCCACGACGGGAGGCTGACCGGGTCCGCCTGGACGTGTCATATTAGGAGAACCCGGGCACTAAGGGCTACCAGAGGAGCTACCATCCGCCCACAGGTGCGAGAGTCCGATCATTCGGGCAGGTCAGCTCGGACCAGGGACATAATTCAGAGGCGTCGCGGCGCGTTGCGTCATTTTTACACGCTCGTCTCGCTTAGAAAAAATCGGAGGAGGAATCGGAGCTGCGACGCGCGGTGGAATTTTCAATCCGGCTTTCGCGCGATTTCTGACTAATTCCCACGATTCCAGATGCCGCTACAGGACTTGATCGCATTGTCTGCCCCCGGAGCTGCCGAGCTCCCGGCCCCGAAATTCACGCGGGGGGCCGTAAATCAAGTTTCGCTGATGATTTACGCAGCGCGTCCCCCCCCCCCCCGCCCCCCCTATGCGTAAGAAACCCACCTAGCCACGGAGGATAATGTCACCCGAGGAAACTTCACGGAGGAATTATTACATTCGAAGGGAACTATCTCGGTATATATCCTTACCTACTACGCTAATTTGCGATCGAGAAAATACGACGAATTTATTTTCTCCGATTCGCGTAACAGCGGGGCTGTACTTAGAAGTATCATAGTCTGAATACAATGACTTCTTTATACCTAGAAAAATTCAGTGCTCGAGGCAATAATTGAATTTTTATTTTCATGATACGAATATATTGTACTCAAAACTCGGTGATACTAAACTGTTTCGATTGAATTTTAAGCAGTTGTTTGCTTCGGGAAGAATTAAGCAAAACTTTTACCAACGAAAGATAAATTTGTTAATAGTAAAAATACTTTTCCTCTGATGATTCGAGGAAACGTTTATACTATACGGCAGACGAACTTTATAGTACCTACGTTCGTCATATGCCTCAAATGATTTTTTTGCTCGTAGGATTTCATTTTTCGTTTTTTAGGTGGGTTGAAAAATTTACTAATTGCATGTACACTGTTGAAATAATATTTTCGAGAATTCTTGCTATAACTGAAAGTGAGATCAGCTTTAACAAATTTTCCATGAGCTGCGTTCTACAATATACCTTTCATATGCATATTTTCGCTAAGAAATATAATCATGCATACTCACAATAGCAAAAGTGAAAAGAAAGGGGAGGATGAAGGTCTATTATTACAATAACTAACCGGAGGGAATCACATTCAGAAGCCACCTCTAGGCAGGTATGTACTTATTACAATTACAGTGCACTCTCTCAACAGTGTCTTGAGTATTTATTAAATTATTATATTTACAGTCGTCGAAGGTAAGTCTAAAAGAATACAATATGCTGGAATTTATTATAAATACAGGCTTGGATAGGGATGTTATACTTCAAATCGCTTCGAAATGCAGGTTAAAAATCTAGTAGACTCGTTCGGTTTCACTGGACGATGGTTCATTTTATTCAGAAAGCTATTTTGTATACAAATTCACTGAGACACTTGTTTTTCACCATGTTCGCATAGTTATGTGATTAACTTTACAAAATCGCACCGATATTGATTACGATCAACAAATAGCAACATTGAACTGAACCACTGATATATACAAAATCTTTTAGTAATAGTTTAAAGTTTAAAGTAGTGTTTTAAATAAAATGTATCTTCGCAGAGTGAAATCAAACGAATTTATTAAATTTTCAATAATTACCAAGCGATTTGAATCAAAGCATCGATATCCAAATTTGGATCAATTTCAATAATACACCCAGAAGAAAAATTCATTTCAATATAAACCTGTTAAAAAACTTGCATCTTCGTCACAAAGATTTATTGTATTCGAATAAACTTCGCTACAATAAAACAAATTTTCCTCGCTTAATATTGAAATGTAACGTTTCTTAGTCTTGCACAAATGCGTGAAGAATTAAAAAAAAATAAAAATTTTCCACAAAATTCCACATTCCTATGTTTAAAAAAATTCGTGGCAATACAACTTACAAATACGATTCAATCTGGCACAATATATTATAATTAATAAAAGCTTATATATCTCGGAGGTATTTTCGTTCCAGCCAATATCCTTGCAACTATAAGCACAGAGGGCGCTGACTGCGTCTGCTTTAATGCCTCTGGCAATTAATTAGCGAGAGGGACACGCGCCGAGGGCAGATCGCGGCGAGGCAGGGCATACGGAAGCCATCGCGAACGTAACGCAGCGTGAACCGTGTCGGGGAGGTAGGAAGGAAGGAAGGGAGGGAGGGAGGGCGGGAGGGAGGGGGGGAGGGAGGGAGGGTGGGGGGGGGAGGGGGAGGACAAGATACGCGGCGAGGCTTCGCGACGCCTCGCAACGCGGCGAAATACGCGCGCTGACACCCTTGGCCGCTGCAGCTACGCGCGACGAGTTTGCGTTACAACGCTGCGCGACGCGACGCATCGCGCAAGGAAGGCCGCAGCGCGACGCAACGCGACGCAACGCGACGTAGCGCAACGCAACGCACCGCAACGATCCTGAATGCCAGGCCATCCACGAATCCCGACGCACCGGCGACGCCGCTCGCATGCCGTTGCGCCTTCGCAAAATGGCTTACGCTCACTCGAGCACGTTTATCATTCTCTCCCTCCTAGCCTCTTTCTCGTGAGTATCAATTTCCGCACGTTTACGCATACGAAGGTCTCTCTCTCTCTCTCTCTCTTGCGAGGCATTCGCGTAGGTACGTTGTTGTATTACGTATATACGTTTGTTTAACGATGCTCGATCAACTTGATTCTCAGATTCTTTGTGAAAGCAAAATCTGCAGTCGAATTCTACGGACAATTTCAAAAAATGTTCATCATTCTCGGTTTTTAACCACACGCTTGAGCAATTCGATATTAATTTTTTTCTTTTTCATTAGGGCTGCGAGAATATAAACAATGTTGCAGAAAATTTAATTTGTAACAAACTTGTTTATCGTCGTTTTTACGCAAAAAATCAACAGTAAACGTGATGGTAAAATATTTAGGTTCACCCCGTACCTGTTTTCGGGTGTGAATTAAAAAAAATATCTATCCTAGGGAAAACCAATAACGACCAAAGTTGTAACAAATTTAATTTTCAATAAGAATCAATAATAAACGAGACAATCGCGATGCAATAATTGAATTACACCCCCTCTTTCGGGTTTTGATCGAAAAATATCGATCCTAGGGTAAAAAGGATGGGTACTAGAATTGTAGAAACTTTAATTACATCCAAGCAACTTTGGTCCCTACCATTTTTTGTGTGAAATTCAAAATAAAGGAGTTATTCAATAAATACAAATTGACCCTTAAATTCAAGATGGCGGCTGAAACCAGCGGGTGCGAATCGCTGCTGTCTTTTTTTTCTGTGCGAGCCCCTTTTTGGTCTAATTTGTCTAGACTATAGTGGCCGAATCGAATCAAGAGACTCGGTGGAGTCTCGCGCCAAGTGCATAACAAAAACAAGAAAAAATAAATAAATAAATGACATTCACGCACGCAGTCCTTTTACCGCGAAGAAAAAATCAACGGTCTATAAGGCGAAAATAGTATCAGATATTTCGCCCCTGAGTTTTGGTTAACTCCGACATTAGAGAATTTTAATTAGAATGTGGGTTTGAAGAACTTTCATTGAGCTCTATTTGAATGCAAATAGCGAACAGAGAGCTGAGATATGTAACTTGATGCATTTCTAACCTCGTTGAAATTGTCAGTTCGCTCAAAAATATTCATCGAGTATGAAAATGATGTAAAAATTGGCTTGACTCATGCGAAACTGACATTGAGATAACTTGTTTGAATTAATTATCGTTTTCATGGTTTCTAAGTCTCAAAGTAAATTTTTGTTGGCAGTTTCCACTTTGATGTACCTACTTGGCATAAGATTTTTGCACGTGATATCGAACGGATAACAATTTCAATTCATCAGTAAGAGTCAACTGATCAGAGCAAAAATAATGATAATAAATTGCACATTTGAGATGCCGACCGAATAATTTGAGAAATCCGAATTATCCAAACATCAATTATCGAATTACTGTTTGCTTCGTGGTGAGTTATTTGTGACGTTTGATTTATTCGCACACCCCTAATTTTCATACTCTGGTGTTGGTTTACATGAAAGGAATTTTGTCGCTTGATACATTCGACTCATATAACGTCCTCCTACGAAGCATACACGTCGATGTAAACGGATGTTGGAAACACCGTTCACCGGGCAGCTCAGAATTGGGATCATCCATTTTTAGCTCGCGTTAATTAATCTCATTATCGGTTTAATATGGCGCGGCAGACCCGGGGCTATATATGAGATGCGTATCAATTAATAACAAAATCCTGCTGTGAGACTGTCAGTCGTTTATAAGGATAACTAACGCTGCCTGCATTGATGCAACCAAACTATAATATCGTCGGAGCGTGTAATACGTAACTACACAGGCACCCTTGAGCTTCGGCGCTGAAAATGAGAGAGTCTGAATTTCAAACATCCACTGAGAGAAAAAAAGTCATTGAATCGACTAAATGTTTGGCCACGGGCGTCAAAGTAAATATTTGTTAGACCAACAGATCTTGAATTGACACAAATAAATATCGTTAGTATAATATCACAATATGTTAATATATATGTACAATAATTTTATTAATGTTTGACTGATTTTAACTAAATTTTATTAGACCAACAGATCTTGAATTGACAAAAATAAATATTTACTTCGCCACCGATGACCACACATTTAGTTTGATTCAATGACTTTTTTCTCTCAATTTACATATATACTATACTAATCACACCAGCGAACGTTCACTCTTCGTTCATTTTCGATTACACATACGGCTATGTCAAATAGAAATATTGATCGCCCCGAAGTACATTTTACCCCAAATTTCGTAACAGAAAACTGTACATCTCTGAAGAATTCCTCAACATTGTGTGAAATTTTCAGTTAAACGTCTTCACCGGAATTCCAATTGGTCGCAAAATTTTTTAAACCAAGCATCGCACATCCGTGTCGACGATAATATCACGTAGGCATTATAAGAGAGCCGCCGCAAAATGAGTCTGCGTATCCTTGAACGCTACTTGCCATCGATGAGCAAAATACAACAGTGAGATGCGGATGCGGATACGTTAATACCTATGGATACGAACAAGTACGTACATACATAAGTACCAATCGCAAATTCGTACGCAGAGTGTATTACATACCAACACGCGATGTGTGGTGTAACATCAACACCAAGTGGCGCATGCTAATGAGTAATTAGTAATTATAGTAGAGCGAGGTGCATCCGCGTATCGAGTTTGTGTAAGCGAAGCGGTACGTCGTTATGTCTTAATTACGTAATTACGTAATTAGACGCTCGGCAGCGACTGAGCCCTTCCCTTTTCCTACCCTCTCAACTCATCCCATTCGCTGACTTATCGAATTTGAAACGGATAAGCGCAGGACGAATTCACTGAATTAATATACGATGACGCGCTTTGCTGATTGTATAATATTTAGGTATATTATACGCGTGCATTTATTTCAACAAATTGTTTTTCCTGTCTCGGTTACTTTTCTCCGTGGCAATTGTGCCGGTTGTCCACTTGAACTAACGCTGCTGCAACAGTAAGGAAACTCGAGTTTCTTGGGTCTTTTAAAACAGGTTATGAATAAAGTTCCAGAAAAATGATACCAGTTTGAGTTATAAAAAAAAAAAATTTGATACAAGTAATTATTTGGTGCAATTACAGTAATCAATACTACGATTTTCGTATATTAGCTGACTTATACAATTAGTTTTTTGTTTTTGTAGCTAAACAAGGTTTGATATCAACTCATTACATCAATTCGCGGTGCTGATGCCAAAGGGTGTATAATTTTTTTTTTTTTCATTGCCAATCGTAGCGCAGACTTATTTTCAAGCTAAATATTGAAAAAATGTATAAGCCCTTCTGGCTTTGAACTTTGATATACGTACTTCTGTCTTCCGATTGTAATTTTTTTTCTTATTTTTCAATATTTAGGATGAAAATAAGTCTACGGAGCGATTGGCAGTGAGAATAAAAATCGTACACCCGTACAGAACATTATGTTACAAATTTCTCTCGGTACATCAACGCACCATACGCTGTTGTCCCAAGAGTTGCAATATCGAATGTAACGCCGCAGCCAGAACCAAAGTATAAAAGAAAAAAAAAACAAATTTTTCTACATATCCTGTGCAATGTAAATATCACGTGTATAAATTTTAATTTGCATAGCGTGTTTACAGCCACGACGTTTATAACCGAATATGTAAATGAAAATTCATCAACCCAGGCAATATTTGATCTGCGGATCGACGATTGTGTGTATGTTTAATTAAACAAACGTGTAGCTTTTGCCGTGGCCGTGTGTGTGTGTGTGTTTGTGTGCGTGTGTGTGTAATATGCCAACTTCTGAATCTGGAGGAAAAATAAAAAGCGCGAAAATGATGTTGTCCCAACTTTCGATTTGTTCGACGGTTTGACCATGACACCGACGACCGTGCCGGCAGAAGCAAAACACTTAAAGTGTACAGCTGAAGGACCGAATGACCGGGTCACGTGCAGCACGGCTCAAAATATTTCCAGGACTCGAGGTGAAGTGAGCAAACGTTGCAGACCGTCGAATAATTCAATTCGTTGTGGTACGATATTTCGCCACTGCCTGCAGTTCATGGTTGGACACGAACTCACAATTTTTTCTCTTTTTTTTTCGCAAAGTTATTTCTCAACATGGGGTAAGGGTCACACGTTTCGTGAGAACTGCTGATTTCCTCTAACCTTCGTTAGTTCGTTCCAATAAAAGTATCAAACCTGCACACGTGGCTGGAAAGTGATTTTTTATTCACAACAGAAACGAATATTTGTTTCTAAATAGTTTTTTTTCTCCAACGAATACGATTCTGTTTCATGGCGATGAGAGTAATTTTGGTTCATTGTTAAACCGAGAGGCAACGGTGAACTTGTGAGATTGACGGTCCGACTGCGCATGCGCGAGCTTTGTCGGATTTTCATGCAGGCTGGCCAACTCAAGCATCATAACCTGCAAACTCGGCTTACGGAAGTTAGGCAGGTAATGCGAATTTCTTTAGGTTAAACAGATCTTAAACACTCGATTCAAAGATCCGGAAAAGCTGGACAAACTTTTACGGTTAACTGACTGATGACCGATAACAGTTACGAGTGATCCTAGTGACATAATTTCTTTTTACCACTCGAAGCGAAGAGTTCGAAATCTTACGCCACCTTTCGAGTAAGTTGGCTCCCCTGCCTTGCAGAAGAAAATATTTCCGACCGGTAGAGTTCGATTATTTCGCGGATGCGCAGTCTGTCACTCGGACTGCTAAGAATGAGTTTGACCGTTTCGTCTTTGCATCAAACGAACAGCGAATTGGGTCAAGGTCTGAATGTGCGACTAACTATAATCACACGAGGTGAAAATTGGCTGTACCCACTTCTGCGATAACGGTAGATCGTCGTAGAATAAAAATGAACGAAACTACGATCGGATTTGTCAGTTGATAAACTCGTAGTCGAGGAATTTATTAGCTATATGTTTCGTATTCGCGGTTGAGACGAGGCGGCAACATCTTTTTACAGAAACGTTGGCGATGGCGAAGCCTTGAAAGGATTTATTTTTATCCCGGAATGACTAATAGCTGTCCTCAGGTGTGAAACGGCACGATATAGAAATTAGTGAGCAGGCGTTGCAGCGGCGGCAGGGTTTTGTTTTTGAACCGGTACCCCCGGGGTCCGATATGTTTGTTTAACGTGACGCGGTTGGGGCCCCCGCAAGAGTCAACGACCGCTGACGCGTCGTAATCGCCGTACCTTAGCAGGTATAAACCGAATGCGCAGGTATTACGGATGCATATATGCGTGCACACGCCCACGGCGTAAGGAAAGCGAGAAAGTGCCAAAAAACAGAGACGAGAATAATGAAAAACAAACGGTCTGCCAATATTATCCGACGTATCCCAATTCCGCTAATCAATATGCTGCTGCGCCTCGTCGGTGAAAAACATACTCGATACTCACAACATTTGCACCTACATGAGCACTTGTACACTTCGCCTGAAATTCTCAAAAATAACAACGAATACACAATGCATCATACGCAACTCTCTCTCTCTCTCTCTCTCTCTCTCTCTATCTCCGTCTCTGAATGACGAAAAACATTCACCTCATCCGAGCTTATTCGTACGTCAGTTTTTGTCGAGAGTGAATTTGTGGATATAAGATTGTTATTATTATTCCTTGTGAAAATCGGTCAACATAAGTACTTATCTCATCACGAAATTCTCGAGGGTCTGCGTCGAGACTGTTTGTCAGACACACGGACAATGAGCTTTAAGTTTTGTACTCATTAGGTATGAGGAGCGCCGAAGGTTTCGCTTTTATTTGGCAGTGCTTGAAGCAACCCTAACTGAGTCACTCGCGATACCGACCCTTTCTGGGTCACGTGACCACTCTATGCTCGGTCATAATAAGAACAATATCATAAAAAATAGTCCGTCCCTCCCGTTTGCAAACATGGTAAACAATATTTTGACCAAACCCAGAGACAAAAGACAATTTACAGACAAACGACGATTGCGCGGATTTCAAATGTCACGTTTAATCGAACATTTCGTAGGGCCGTCCTTATTTATTAATTCATGTTTCACGCGCGTCTTGCGAGTTCTTTGAAAAATGTTTTGCATAATACCGGAACCTTTAGCGCAGTCATTGTTTTTTATGAGCAACACGTATAAAGCAATAACACAGCCTGGGCACTTTCCAACCAGGTATGTACCTACCACGCGTGTAATGCCCACTAGTTACGTACCTTGTACGCTCCGTGTGGCTGGAATATAACTGTACATGCATATTGGATCTACACACCGTCGACGGCGGCTCGAAAATTAATTATTTTGCCGTAACCAAGGCTGTCGGCGTCGCGCTCGCAAAGCCGAAGAAACTGTGGCGACCGGAAAGTTGGTAACCGGCAATCTCGGCACAGTCTCGCCTCTGTTCGCCTACTACGTCGCATTACGACCTCCGTTTGATAGAATAAAAAAGTACCGCTTACCTTGTGCTAGAGATATAACTGTACGATCTTATCTGATCCTGATCGCGTGATTTTCGTTCATGATATTCTTCAATGGAATCGAAACTTTTGTCTTTACTTTATATCGTACTAATTAATTATACCTACGCGAAAGTTCGTTATGAATAGTCAAGTTTCGCTAATAATTTTGGCAGGTACCGATCGATCGCTAACAAAAATAAAAGTACGCGTTAATCGAAATTCTCCGACTTTACGTTCGTCTCCACAAATTTCAACGTACCATTTTGTTTAACGGTTGTTTTCGTTTCTTTTTTTTTGCTTTTACAAAAGCATCGCATGCACTTAGTAACCATCGGCAATCCGTTCCGAAGCATTCGTCTTTCGCCGTGACATGATCAGATCAGAAGTATGAAAAACAAGGCAGGATATGTTGCAGGTACGATAAGTTGAACCCCCAGGAGGCATGTGAGCATGCACAGGGGTGTAGAAATTGGCGGGTAGATTAGCGTTTGAATCCGGGAAGGAAATCTTGGAACACGGAACCGGACGGAACAAACAATCTACACACACACACGCATATATATATACATACATATATAGAGAGAGAAATGAAATTACCCAGAAGAGGGTTGATGAGAATTATTACCAGGAATAGAAGGTGCGACTCGAGCGCCACCGCGGATGAATTAAGACAAATCGGAAGATTAGCATCGCGGTAAATTAGAAGCAGGGAGAGAGAGAGAGAGAGAGAGAGAGAGAGAAAGAAACAGAGTCAGGGTACCGATGACGAAGTACCGAGTTTTGTCGCGGCTAACCCGAGCATGCGAATTGGTCATTAGCTCTCCTTCCTCTTATTCGTCTTACGTCTCTTGGATTATCTGGCCCTTGCAAACGCAGAACTTTGTACTCGGCTATGCGCACAGATTGCGCATGTAGTGCCGATCCACAGAAGGTTAGAATTGACGCTCCAAGGGAAACGATTTACTTAGGAACGTGAAAACGTCACTGATTCCACGCCATTTCATAACGCGGGACAATGCACGCATGCGCAAATAGCGTTGCTCAAGGGAGCAATTTAATACCTCTTGCGCAGACGTAATCCGTCGCTGACGATGAGCCTGATTTCGTAAACGGAGAGAACTGCAGCTGACAATAACGGTAGAAGAATGAGAAAATTCGAGGTAAGAACAAAGGAAGAGACGTGGAAGAAAAATCTTGCGACTTCACGCGGTACAGGAAAACCATATTTTGGACTTGAGACGTCTCGAAGAGGCTTCTCGTGGGTCAAAATAGACGACACGAGCTTTGTTAAAAGTCGTCTTCTGGACCAATGTGTCAGGTGAAAAGTTGAGACCACATTCGCAGAGAAAATATCTTCACACTATCTTCGATATCGCGGATCGAGTACCTAAACGGCGCAACGTACTATTTTGAAACAATTTTTCTTGCGCAACATTGAACGGGAAAGAGAACTCAGCTTACCCGCCAGGTAACCTCGTCACGCCCTTATGCCTACTATTCAAGGTGGGATCGCTAGCTCATGAAAAAAAAAAAAAATGGAATACCCCTTCTCGCCCCCCTTCCTGTCCAGAGTCTGGCGCAATGAATAATTTTTACCCCCTCAGAATCCCATAGGTAGGTATTTAGAGGCACATATATATACTGCAGAGTTGCTCAAATTACAGTTGCGGTATTCCAAAACCAGTCATTGGATTGTGTTCATTTGAAGGTACTGCTCCCTCTCTCCATGAAAAAAAAACTAGATGAAACCTTTCGGGATTTGCCGAGAGTAAAAAATATTCAAGACACCATGTATGCGGATTTTCATACGGTTTTATCTAGCGTCGATTTACTTCTAGCTTCAGTGTAGGTACGGTATTATTCTCAAATAAAGGCGTAACAGTGTTTTTTTTTCCATTCATTTCTCGTTATCAGTCACCGTGCCAAAGTTGAAAGTCGTTATTATGAACATTGAATTTTTAGGGCATTGTTGAAAATCCATAAATAAAAAAAGACAGTTCTACTCGGAATCGCAAAAATTTTCATACCTTGCAAAAAGACGTATCTTTACTGGCTTCGAAGTTACGAATTATTTACTACCTTCACGATCACACAGTTTATTGTACCTAGCACAATTTTTGGGATGGTCTAAGAAGAGTGAAAAAAATTTCCAAAAATCTTAGAAATGAATAGGAAAAATATTTCCGGTAGATTTTCAAAATCTTGGTACTTTTGACTAGAATTTTCTGCAACTTTTTTTCAAATTTTTAAGACTGGTCCGAAAATACGACGTTAAATTGATCCTAACTTCGAAACGGCTTCTTCAAATTTTGTAGAATCAAATGTTGCTCTTTCAAAGTAAAAACCGAACCACCTCGACAGGACTGAAATTTTACTCCACAAAATTTGAAGAGTTGATTATGCCAACAAAAAAAAAAAAAAAATGCGGACGGTAGTGTTTCAAAGTACTGCCACATACTGAAATTACTACCCAATGCTAAGTATAAGATCGCATGTGATTCCCCATATATATTAAATTTAAAGACCATTTTTCAAGGGTGAGAAGCGATTGTTGAATCTAATTCTAATTCGGTCAACTATTCACCAAGCTTAAATTCAGGGCAGTTAACGAAACCGATGTTTAGCCACTTTTCACGGAATTCCACCAAAGTCCCCTGTTGAATCTCTGACGAACCCTACGATCAGATCCGAACTGGATACCGGGCGATTTTATCAGATGGAGTTTGGTGGCATTCCTGGTAGGGTGGAGGCGGCTATGAAGTCCTCGGCTCTCTCCCCCCTTCGCAGGGCCCGCAAGGTGTCGGAACAGCTCCCCGTACATCGGAGGGAAGGTATGAGAACTATAAGGTATACGGGAATGGGGATGAGGAAGAACACCTGGTGCCGGTAGCCCACCCTCACCGGCAACTTGATATATGTTACGATTTAGGGCCATCCGAAGTTGGTACTTAGGCACGCCCGAGGCCACTGAAATCTAGATTTCGTGCAGCCGATGCCGTTCCTGGCCCGGGATTTTGGGACTTGAACGTACGGCCCGCCCGACGTTTACGGCGACAAATGGCCGTTCCACTGATATACCTGCGGGTAAACTAATTTGTTAATTGAAACTGACCGTCTATGGTCAAGGGTGTTACTGCACGCACAATGCACGCGAAGAATCTAGGCGCACGCGATACAAGATTCTTACAGTGAGCTTACGATTAAGGATGTGTGGGATGTATACTAACGCCAAAAACGTGCCGTGTTGAAAATAAAAAAGTCATGTCAAAACGATGGTTGAACAGGCTGTTCGAGTTGAATTTGAGTCAAGAAAGTCTCTGTGAACCAGAAAATAATATATATCGTGTAAGAAAGAGGCAGACTCGGTCTTTTCGGGCCGAGAGTAAGTTTGCAACATGAGTCGTATAGGCGAGGCTGAAGTAACAAGAGTACGCTACGCGTTTCTGCGCAAGATACGAAATTGAGGTTATGATCGCGTAATCTCAGATTTGTTTGCAACAGCGCATGCGCGTGGTACAAAAAATTACCACTTTCAACTCACGCGATCGGTGGAAATAGATTTTGAGTTTTGAACATAGTTTTTTGTATTAACAACAAGTTCGTTGTCAGTTGATAGTTGAAAAAAAAAGAAAAAAAAAAAATCGAAACTTTGTGAGACCTTGTACTAACCCCGTGTAACAATCCGACCTTGACCTTCTCATACGCGCGTAAATAAATGGTTGAAACTTTTTGAAATTCGATACAAACATTTTTGGGCTAGATCAATCACATCTTCATTCTCTGTATGTTGCGAAAAACGCGGAAAAAAGTCGATCGATCTAGCCCAAAAATTGGTTGTATCGAATTCCAAAAAATTGGACAAAAAGGTAACATAACTGTCAACATTTTCTGAGAATTTGCGATTTTTTAGCTGATAATTACGGCAGCGGTAAAAAAAACGATTAAAAATCCCGAAAAACCGATGCTTTTCTTATGGCAAAAAGTAAGGCTTCCTAGGCGTGGGTAAATATGGAGGAAAGAATTTTTAAAAATTCGGACATTTTTTTTTTCTAATTATTTCGAACCAATTTGGGGGGTAAGACCATTAAAATTCGATTTTGCCCTTCTTAAGGACAGGTCTAAGGTATATGTACACAACTCGAGGAAGGAGTGGATATTTTTAGGTAATTGGCTGTGAACGCGATGCTGCACGAGTTCCGGGACCACTCGCTCACGATCAGCGGAGAAGGAGAAGCGCATGCAGTTTGGGAGCGCAGCGACGCGCAGCCGATTAAAGTTAACAGGGTAAGTTATAACCGGGATCCCCCACCCCCACCCCCACCCCCACCCTCCATCCTCCTGTATCAGCGTCAGTTTTACCTCACAAACCGTTGGTTTTCCGCCTCTAGTTACGACGCGCAACCATCGCCGTGAATTTAGCCGCAGATTTGCGGCCCGTTACCGGGAAGTTTTACGCTTTGGCAACGGAGAAACCGCGAGGTGTGCTCAACGTCGAGTCGAGTTGCAGTTTTGATGTAACCCGACGTTTTTCTCCGATTTATATTTTTTCATAAAAATATAAACGGCACGCGATATGTTATAAATTTTTAGCGGCTTTCGCGGTAACCGCAAAGTCGCGGGGATCGCTCTAATCGTAACTGTAATCTAATATACCGATAAGGAAATTCGTTGGCGTTACGATTAACCGGCGGATGCTTATCTGTAATTTATGCGCATTTTTATCACTCTCTCTCTCGTGATTTTTGTCATGATTTTATATGTATAAAAGGTGTATGTTTACATCAAAGGGTTACTGAAATTTATGGATCTATAAAGTCACCGTTGTGTTAGATCGGCCATGTTGAATTTGAAAATTCGAACGAGTCGTCACTGAATTGATGTGTCGATAGGTATGTTATTCATAGTCATTATAATTTACCTGAGTTAATTGATTTATTAAAAATTAACTCAAATAATGAGAAGCAACTGAATTACGGAAGATTAAATCAAGTTCTTTTGAATCAGTTTGGATTCGTGGCAGAATTATTTTCAGAGTTTACAGAGAGAAAAAAATTTAATTGAAATAATAAAATTAAGTTGAATTAAAATTTGTTCGAATTAACAGGTAATACAAAAAAATGTAACGAAATTTTTTGAAACTCTCTTGAATGAATTATTGAATTATATGTATAAAAGAAATTGATATACGTGAATTGAAATTAATTAAGTTAAGCTAGAGAAATTTACTTGAATTGAAAAAATTAATTTGAGAAAAACATCAATTTAAATTACACGAATTACCTTAAATTAATTCAACTCAAACAATTATTGTGTCACTCTAATCTAGAGTTATTTCTCATTCGGTTCCGACATCCCCTAAACTTGAAAACGGTTTCTCTCTTGGTCGGAGTTCACTATAATAACTTATTGACCAATGAACCAAGTTTCGGTCAACTTTTTAGTGTGAAAATTTTGATATGGCTGCAATTTGGCTGTATATAGTATACAGTAAGATATGATAATCCTCTAATTTTTTGACTTTCAGATCTTTCCGATTACAAAAAACACGGTAATCAATTTTATCACGTTTTTAAAATGCTCCATTACCTACAGATTTTGAGTATTTCTTGTCGTTGGATAACAAATATGCCTTAATATGTTTTTGTTGAAAAAAATTCTGATCTTTTCGAATATGAAATCCATTTCGAGGATGGTTTTTAAGAACTGCTCAAAAACACATTTTTTTCGAAATTCCCAGTCTCGCGTGTGCAATAGATAAAAAAATCCGTGGTTTTCATTTTTTCGCGCAAAAAAGTATAAATACTGAAGTAAATCCTGAAATTTATATAATGGGTTGAAAATGTGATCACAATTAAATTTATACAAATGTTCCAAAGATGTATAATATATTCATTTTTATCAACTCTATAATTTCAGAATCCACTTCAAAAGGTTTACTTTGTCGCACAAATAAGAAAAAATTATTCACTCCCCCCCCCCCCCCCCCCTTCGCATGCGCGGAACTGAAGATTTCGGAAAAACGTGTTTTTGGCAAATCTTGAGTATCCACATTAAAATAGATTTCATATTCGGAAAGATCCGATTTTTTTTACACAAAACCACGTCAGCTCAAACATATTTTCTAATAAAAAAAAGTGCTAAATTTTCGAAGAGAAAAATTCAATCACAAAAACGTGATGAAACGGATTAACGTCTTCCTCGTAAATGATGAAATCTAGGGCCTAAAAATTGGAGGATTTTCATACCTAAGTTATAGAAAATAATCGAAAATCGTATAATTATACACGACTGATTTAACTGCGAGGAAAGAATTGTTTTATTCGAATGGACGATAATTCACATAAGCAAACAGGTTTTCACTCGTAAGTAAAAGAAAATAGAAAAAAAATTGGGTATCGACGTGGTTCTAACTTTCTTGTTTGGTTTATACGCCATTAATTTTATCAACGTCAATATTTTCATCCAAGTTACCAAAAAACGTATACGTATACTCCTCGCGTCAAAACTTACGTATGAGTTAATCGAATAGTAATTTCTACTAGTCACGAAGTCATTGATACTGTGACTTTTCTTTCTCGCTTGCCTAGCCGCCGTCTGAAGCATAATATTAATAGCCTATATAATCGAGCGGTCTTCTTCCAAAGCCTAATCGAGCGCCACTGCGTAGCGCTTGTGCAGAAACAAGTTTGCGAAGAAACTTGAAAAACCTGTGCGAAGTATATTTGCACGCTTGAAGATACTATAACAAGTATTATATATTGTCGTTGTATCCGTTATTAAATTCGGACATATTTACCGGTGAATTTTCGCCGACAAAACATGTCGCGTGTCTAACGGCATAAGGTCGTAAGCGCCAAAAATGTAATTTTAGCGGAAAAATGGCGTATAATTTTTTCATTCAACCGTTCGTTCCGAAAATGATCCGAACGTGTAATTCGATCGAAATCAAACGTTTGAAAATATAAAGGCAAACGGTCGTACGTTGGGTAGATACGACCTTTTTCCATTGATAAGTACGTGAAAAAAAAAAAAAAACATCAAAACAGAAGGTCGTAACAACCATGTTTTTGTTTTCTTTCTGCAATCGTTCTGAAAACGATTGAAACGTATAGATGAATCGAAATCTGCAAAAATCCAGAAATGTTATAAAAAAAAGTTCTCGAAGATAAAAAAAAAAAAAGAAGCTCGTAAGCACCAGTTTCATATTTTTAATCCAAACGCTCCAAAGACTACTGAAACGCATAAACAATTGAAAGTAGCAAAGTTATACGGTGAGGAATCAGCGAACAAATCACCAATTATCGGAATTTAGGAATAAAAATAATAATTTTTGGGAGTTACACCCTTGCGCAATTATCGTCGTAGATCACTTTTTCAATTCTCATCAGGACGAAAAAGTCGTACCTACCACCGAATACAACCTTTTGCTTTTATTTGATGAATTTATACTGAAAACCAAAAAGGAAAAAAAAAAAAAAAAAATATATATTCCTGGCACATAAGACATTATGGAATGAATCGACATAGGTTTTTATCGTTGAATCAATAGCGGAAGGTCGTATCTGCCGGTATATACGACCTTTCGCTCATAAGGGGTTACATGGGTTTGGAAATGTAAAAAAATCAGTTGAAAAAAATCTCTTTTCACTCATAGTACAACATATCAAGAATATTTTCCCAAAGTTTCGAACCAATTGAAGTAAAAGTCTAGGAGAGAGATAGCCTTTGGAAATTTCTCTCATTTTCATATTCCAAACCTGGATACGATCAGAAAAAAAAAAATAAAAAAGTCGTAAAAGGTGGTGCTTATGACCTTACGCCGTTAGACATGCGATGTTTCATCGCTCGATATAAATAATTGTTTTTTTTTGTTATCATCCCCGCGAAAAATGTTTCCATTTACGAAAATTAAACGTTTCTTTTCCCCTCGAATAATCTTTTTTCTAAAAGTCTCACAACTATGTAATAACGACGCTTAAACAGGTTGCCGTGAAAAAATTATTTATCTCGTTGATGTATAAAGTAAATGCTTGTTATAAGTGTGTGTGTGTGGCTATGCCAGCGCATGGACGATATAAATATAGCGCGCGGAGAGCGCGAGACCTCGTAAATTATTCAATTACGTAAAATCCCGACAACTGTGTAAATCATTCATTATCACCTCTCAAGCCCATTGAGCGGTTTTCAACGAGCCCGCATATAAAATTACACTAAAATCCAAGTATAAATAAATCTTACAGGAATAATGGCACAAGTACCTTGTTAGCGGCGTTGAGTAGTGAACGATAGTTTCCGCCGCTCGTGTATAATGTAGAATAAGAAACACTTAGCACCTCTTTCACGCAATTTATTACCAACGTCATTATATGATGTGATAAATTTCGGCACTCGGTTGCGATGACGAAATACCAAAATAATGATAATGAAGGAAAGAAAAACTATTCACGATAGAAGTTACATACGCGCATCTGTGCTAAAAACACACGCGCACGCTGAATCTCTGAATCTACTTGTATAACCGAGCATAAACCCAAAGCATCCAACTCTGAATGATGCGAATGGAACAGAGCTGAGGGAGGACGTTGAGTTCTAGTCTGTTTACGCTTGGACCAAAACAAGCCTGGCAAATAAACACCCCCGATAATGTATTTGAGAATGGGCGTGTTACTTTTATCCGCAAAATAGTGGAGAAATCCGAGAAATCCGAGAAATGCTTTTATTTTCTAACTAAATTTCGAAAAAAAGACTTGCGAACTCTTCGGATGTTTGATCTTTTCACGAAAAGAAATATCTGTACTGCAAAGTCGCTGTGAACACTGTTCAAGGAATTTGAGTTGCTTATTTTGAGTTTCGTAAAAGTTATAGAATTATATGTAAGATAATTATTAATCATATTTTAGACGAGTTTTCGCTTCCATTTGGTACGTACTAAATATAAATGTATAAAATGCTAAACGCACTCTGCATACAGATGTATTTAATTTCAGTGAAAAATTTATGTTTTTTCATCAAATATTGATTGTTGCATGACACCTACAAGAGGCGTTTACATTAAACACATCGTACATCGAAGCGCTGGAAAGTTGGAAGAGAAGATACGTGCACTGGGAGAAATTTTTAATTCCGATTACCGCTCAGTCCTTGACTATTTCCATTTTTTACCACAATCGAAAAATATAGTTCTAGGTACAAAATGAAAATTAGTTTTCTAGCTGTTACCGGAAAGTCTGGTATCCGTTACTATTCTTTCTCATTACGATCGCTGTTGCTAGATTTTCTTCTAACTGTTGCGAAAATTTAATGCTTGTGAAACGAAAAAATCGACGTTAAAGCCTTGTTTAACTAAAAAAAGTAGAGCAAACCGAACAAACTGATTTCGCGTTACAATTACTAAAAAAGGATCGACAATAGCGCAAAATTATTACGCGTACTTCGATTTTCGTAATTCCAACAATATTCGAACGGTTTTTTTTTTTTTTTTTTAACGATACCTGTTTTACTGAATTTTTCTAATTAAAAAGTAGAAAAGTAGTAGAAATTTTTCTCAGTGTATGGTACCTACACGTGTATACGAGAATTATCGGACTATTTTCTCTATACAATAATAATTAGAGCCAAAATGAATATATATTGAAAAATTACAAAATATGTGCGTATAATATATACTTAAAAAACTAAAACATGGAAAATAGAAACTACATTTTCCGGCTCTAAGCATCATACTTTATGTAAAAAACCAACTACGGAATGAAAATGATTTCAATAAAAAAAAAATGTGTATTTACGTATTAATCCGGGCCCTAATAATAATAACAACAATAATCATCGGTAAGAGGTAAAGAGTTTGCCAATTATTTTCACCGTGTCGCGACGATTCGTTTAAACAGGGGAAAAGTAGGCGTATTTATAAGGCGAGAAGCCGACTAACCCTCGATTGTCGGGCCCAAACCGTGACACACGACATCGAGAATACACGCATATGCATACATGCATATACATATATATATATAGGTAATTGAAAGCACTTTGGCCAGAACCCCGCTTATGCTCTACACTTTGCCTGCCTCGTCCGCATTTGCATTTAGTGGCGAGGGTACCCCTCCTTCTCTCCCTTATCCACCCCCACCCCCACCCCCAAACCTTGCCTTTTAACTCGAAACGACTTGTACGTTACATGCATGAATATTTTATATAAATATATATATATGTATGTATATATGTGACAAATGCCCCGTTTACTTCACTCGATATGATATTTACTGCGTCGAATTAATGTCTCTATCCACGTGTACCTGAATTTGCATTTATTTGTACGTACATACATACATGACCGTGACATTTCTTCATCTCGCCAAGGATATTTCCTACGTTGGTACGATCCCTGAAAAGTTTCCGAAACAAAATTTTTCACATTTTTTCATTCGCTCTTTATTACCCTACGATTTTTTCAAACATCTCTAAAACACCTACGTTGATTCTAGTGAAACAAGAGAAAAAATTCGTTCGATTTCCGATGTGAAACATTCTCACCCCAAGATTCGGGATGGGACCTGGTGGTTTTTGTTTTTTTTTTCTCATTACAATTTTTTTCTATTTTTCTAATCGTTTTTTTCTACTTTCGTACCTGTTAGAAATCTATGACAATACGTACCGCATCTCGGGCTTTTTTACGGATTTTTAAAATTGTTTCTCCAGTTAGACAAACGCACAAAATTTTACAGTAGATTTTGAACAGGTATGAAAATAGAAACAACGATCGAAAAAATAGAAAAACTGACTAACAAAAGTGGAAAGAAAACTAGGTCTCACTCTGAATCTTGCGTGAAAATGTTTCATTGCGGAAACCACGTTTTTTTTTTTTTTTTTTACGTTTCATTAACATCAATTTGGGTGTTTTCGAGATGGGATTAAGAAATCATACGGTAAAGACGAGTGATTAAAAAAGATATGAAAATATTTTGGAAGCTTTTCAGGAGCTATACTAACGTAGGAAAAGTACTTGATGAAATTAGAAAATGTTACGGTCAACCGTTTACTGAGTTGGTGTGGAATGCCCTATATGTATGTACCTACGTATAGGCATCCCTGCACGCAATGAAATTTTCATTCCGTCAAACTTCACTCCGTGTCCTATTTTGCATCAGTTATATTTAGCGACGTACTTATTCGTTGTAAAATTTTCTCGCCATGACTTGAACGGTTTGTTTAGATATTGTAAAGCTTGTTTTAATCTCTTTTTGATAACTTGAATATTCATTCGTTCCATGATCTATTGCTATTATTCGCGGATAAACGCGGCTGCGAAAATATACATATAATAAACATCATTTGATTATACGCGGTGGATCACGATTAAATATAAGAAATTTGTTTCACCGTTGAAAAACATGTTTACACAAGTAAAAATGTCATACGAATATGCATACACAAGATACTTGGCGCGTGTATATTTGTGTTTTGTACGCGCGGATGTGTCAATAATTAAAAAACATTGGTGAAATAACATATATAAACGATAAAGATAATGTGTTTACGATGTGTTTCATCCGTAGAGAAATATTAAGACTGGGTGAACAAATTATCATCGTACTGGCGAGACAATGAAGTGTAAACAATTACATTTCCACTAAATGATCATTTTTTTTTCAACAGTCGTAACTCATATGCTGGATGTAATATCGTTTATTTTTTGACAATCAACTTCTCGGAGACGTGAAAATGAGATCCGCAGGATTTTAGGAGGGGGCGAAGATAACGTTGATGAGCGAATGTGAGTTGGATAAGCATGGCTTAGATTTGTGTAAAATCGTGTTTCAGTCTTACCGGAACAAACGTCGATGAGTTTTGTATAAAAAGTGCGATAGTGAAATAAAATTTGGATTCTTTTATATAATTACCTTATTCTCCCGAGTGAGTCGCTTTTGTTCGAAACTCGTTGTACTAGAATAGAGAAAAGGTAGAGCAAAAAATAAATAAATAAGTAAATACGATAGAAATAAGATTCGATTGAAGAAATTGAGAAATAATAACATGTATTCATCAACACGGTTAATGTTTCAAGCCCAGAAATGTACAGTTCGAATTTTCGATCCTTGATATTAAAGTAGAGAAGAATCCGCATTTATTTTCGTAACTGATTGCCGCAAGTTATGATAAAAAAATTTGTCGATACGCGGAGAGACTTTTAGTATGAATCTTTGTTTTATCGCGTACGCAAAATTGATATGAAATATAAGAATTTAGAGATAATCGGTACACTGTTATAATCCTTCCTATAACAATAATTTGAAATCATGATATTTTTTGATGCATTATCCCAATATTTATGAGCAAGAATTAGTAAAGTACGTTTAGAAACATTAATATCTACTGTTGGAAATTTAGAAGTGTTAAAAAAAGTGATGACAATAAATAAGAGATTTAGTAAAAATTATTCTGAATATAAGTATTCGATGTAGCAGAAGTTGCAAACAATACACTAAAATTTAGAGTTGGTATTCTCTGTAAGAAGGCGCTAAGAAATGAGTAACACTTATAATCTTTGCTACTGGGGTTCAGAAAAATTCTAAAACTTTATACCTACGAAAAACGGCCGAATATTTCTGAGCTGTTTCGGCTAACTGGATTTCGTCGCAATTATTCCGATGAAAGAAGTATAAGTATAAGTATAATTAACGGATTACGAAAGTATGTGATTTGAAAGCGTATTCCTCTACTATAACGCGTGTAGTTTTTGAGGTTAGGAACGTCGCATCAAGCACCGGGTTTTTAAAATCTAAAACAAATTCTGACGATTGTTACATCGAATGTTGAAGGTATTATTGGTTTTTAAATATGGAAAAGTACATTGCCGTATTAATAATTTATATGTATGTAAAAAATGTTCGACGATCTAGTCGTTGACTTCGAATCTGAGGTCCAGGTAAGCGTCGTTACAGCGACTTGCAGTTTCAACGTGTAATAAGTCGCAAATAGCCTCCATTGGAACAAGTAAACTCTAATATTAAGATTACAGATTTCCGGTAGGTATTGAGAATAAAGTGAATTGAATGATTTGGCGTTCTACCAAAAATTTTATGTTACAGAATTACGTCCTTCAGAGCTTAGATTCGGGAGAAATAAGAAATCCAAATAAACAACTACAGCTTACTCAAAGGCTGTCTCAATCCCCGCTAAAAGTCAGTGAATTACAAAATTTGAAATCCTGTTAAAAGTTTTCAGTACAGTACATTCGTACAACGATATTCATTATTTCAATTTATTTCGAATACTGTAATTATCAGAAAGGATAAATGATTTCCAACATTTAAAATTTAAAGGGGGGACGGCGATGAAATTTAAAAAAAATTTAAGTCTTCTATATTTTGTTTTTTTATTTGCAAAAACAGGTGTTTAAAAAAAATTATATCGTATAAAATATACGATACTCAGAGTTTCATTTGGGAAATCCTCACAAGAGAAGACATAAAAAAATACTTTTCTTTCATACGTGAACCAACTGAGCGATAGAAAGTACTATATAAATAAAAATTGGATGTGATTTGTTATTTTTATAATCCTACGTGCAACAAGTGTAATATGGATAAAATAAAAGTCGAAAGCCGGGGTGTCTGAGTATATAAAGATATATATGTGAGCTTCTTTTTTCGTACAGTGATTTAGAGAAATCGCAACGCGTTTATACTGGAAACGTACAACATTTAATCTCGCTCTCTGCAAAGCTCTATATTAATGTTTGTTAGTCGAGTCCATTGCAGATTTTACTACGAAAACTTACATACACTTTAATTCTTCTAATGTAAGATTCTAATATTCTTACGAGTTATGCGAATTTTTGCAACAGTACCTCGATTATTCGTAAATTCTTATATTTTATGTCAATTTTGCGTAGGCAATAGTAGAAATATTCGCACTAAAAGACTCTCCGCGTATAATGAAGCGGTAACGAAGCAAAAATGACACGTGATATTAATAATGTATGGTACGTTGGAAGTGAAGTCAGAATGATAAATCAATTAATTCAAGGAAAAATGTAAACGCCGCGACTCAAAATCGATAGTATATAACATCGCTGAAGTTGTGGCAATTTGGGATATTGTGGATGTTTGGTGATCAGGTTTATGGAACAGAAACACAATGTAAACTCGACTTAATGAATATATATTCACATTTTTGTTTTGCGGCAATAATACTCGCCGCATGCGAAACAATAATTATAAAAAAAAAAAAAAAAAAAAAAAAACACAAATTAAAATAAACATCTGTACAGAAATGTTTCATCCTACAACGTTTTTGTTTTTGTTTCACCTAGTTATCATTACGTTATCTTTTTTTTTCTTTTTTTTCTTTTTCTTTTTTTATATTATATGCGAAAGTTTGTACAAATTCTTTGTTCAGAATAAGGAATGACACCTAATAAACATTAATGGAAAGAAGATGAATGTTCAAACTAAATTATATAATTCGATTTTCTTTTCTAATTATAAATAGGTAAACGAAGTTGACATACGTGCTTCTTTTTGTTTTTCCGTCTGTATAGCTACACAAAGTCGATGATGCCAATTATAGTATTATTATAATCCATTTTCTGGTGTATTTTTTGGTTTTTCAAACATTTCGTAATCTACGTAAAATGATTAGGTGAGTTTCATTTCAACACTAATACCTATAAGGTATGATATTCTCCATCCGGTATTTATTTATACATATTTTATCATTATTATTACCCTATGGAACGGCGCCGCTCGACGACATTATCGTGCCCCCCAAACACGATCTTTCGATTGTTCTCTTACTTTTCACACATATATATATATGCGTAGAAATATGATAGAAGTTTGAAAGAAAATGAAATAATTATCTTGCGTTCGCTACTAAATGGCGTATTATACTGATAAATATTAATCTATATACGACGATGATTAAAGAATTAATAATAGTAATAGCGGTAATCATAATAGCAATAAGAATATTAATAATGACAAAAATAATACAATAATAATAGTAGTAATAATAATGATAATAATAATAATAATAATATTATTATTAATAATGCGATAATAATAAATCATAATGACGCGGATCTGGTCTATTTACCTTTTTTTTTTCTGCGGGACATTATTTACATAAGGGGTGATTTTCACAGATTTAAGGGGGTGGGAAGGGGTGGGGGGGAAGGTTAGGCGTGTTGTTAGCGACACGGGGCGAAAGCTAGACCCACGGATCCCTGACGCGCGACAGCCGTACACTTACACATGATATCTATCTATTTTTGTTTTCTCTCATTTCGTGTATGTTTTATTATATACCAATATTAATATAGTTAACAATATATAATAATGACGATCTAAAAACTAATAAACAATAGTTTTGTATACATAAATACTGTGACTGGTATAGTGATGATGTTTTTGTATCATTTTATTTCTATATTTTTTTTTCCTCCCCATATATTACATGTATAGTATATAGATATTAACGCATCTGGGCATGTATATCTCTTATCAGTTTGCCAGAAGATGAGCAGAAAATTTTTTATATACGTATGTACGGAGAGAAAGAGGGAGAGAGAAAGAGCGAGAGATATGGGAATTGGGACGTATGTTTGGTATATTATGTATGATCTACGAGAAGGAAAACACAAACTTTGGGAGTTCACGTCGATAACTGTAAAAACGCTAGTCAACAAATTTCGCATTATATATATCAAAATCACATCGATGATTGTTAAACGGTTTTCGAAATTTCTATTTTACATGCATATATGTATACATAGCGATATTACGATAAAAATTGAAATTTCGAAAACGTTATTAATTTTTATCACTTTCCAATATATAGATTGTATAACTTAAAATTATATTTCATCTGTCATACAAACTATAGAGGAGTATATGTAAGGATAATCGTTCGAGGAGCGAATTAAAAATCCTAACGGAAACGTGCGGTTCTTCACTCCTCGACAGATCGATCGATCGCATACCTCCGTCAGTAGTTTCTTCTTCGTATCTTTATTTTTTTTCCCCCTCTTCTTCTCTCTTACTTTAGACATACGAAAATCATTCGGAACGTCGAGCGTTTTTACGGCAGAGAGTGTCAAAATTTCTCGAATACAACGACAATCGCGCCACGTTTTTCAAAGTCTTTCCAACACCATGCATTCCCCTGCAGACGTAAAATTGGTCTCCGGGTAACACCGAGGCGTCGTATATACACATATATATATTATATATAAATAACAACGACACGTACGAAGTTATGTAAACGTTACATCCTTGCATTCCAGTGAAATTTCGACACGGTTTTTTGTTCAACGTTTGTGTTCTTGTTCTCATTGTTGTTGTTTTTATACAGGTATGTTGAACGGCTGTTTGTGATTCGGACTGATGTAAGTATGTTTATGGAAAAAGGTAAAATGTGGGGGCCGAGGGAGCATTTTCGTTTACAAGATCACAAGCGTCCCCTTCCTCCTCCCCCCTCCCCCCCCCCGCCCCGAAGGGGCCAGTCATGTCGTCATGCCTGTCGAACCGTGTTTTCGACCCAAGTGCGGCCGGCATTCCTCGAAAACAACGCAACACTCTTAATGGTTATCTTCTCCGAAGAAGGTGGTTCGTGGAAACGCTTCTGACCTCGTCGCCTCGATTTTTGGTCATTTCGTCTTTGGTCCCGCAGCCCCCACACCTTGTCTCTGCGCTTCGGCCTCACTCGCTCGCTCGCTAGCTCATCCATCCTCTCTAAGCTAACCTACGAGGGTAGTTTTTCTGTGGTTAGCTCATTGGTTGTGCTTCGTGAGATAATTAGCTCCTACTCTGGACCGCTCGCCGTCGTCTGTCCACGACGTACCCGTTCGTCTTCGTAAGTATTCGTCAATCGGAAGAATCGGACTCGGCTCTGATACGTCTCGTCTAGTTTCACGGCGTTATATCTAGCAGAGGCGTGCAGGGTTGGAATCATATAGCAAAGGTACACAACAGGACAAATTCAAGATCCACAGAGAGAGAGAGAGAGAGAGAGAGAGAGAGAGAAAAAGAGAGAGAGAGATACACACACAGTATACACTTCAGCTTTCGCCTCGTCGCGAGGGTTGCGAAAGAAGTCGGATGAAAACGTATATTCATTATATATGAAAACTTCGAACTTCATCGATGATGAATTTACACGTGCATCAAGTTATAGAATATTCGGAATATATTTATGCACGTACACGTATAGTAAGTCGTTTGACGTATTATCGAGAAAGTGAATTGACAAAAGGAATTGAAAAATAAAGAAGAAGGAAAAAAGAGCCCATATATACGAATATCACATACGAATGCAACGTAAGAATGAAGAATAACCATCGATTTATAATAAAAGTTAATGTATTCAACACGCGAATTATACACGGCAGCGGCGTCAGTAGTAGCAGCGTAAACGCAAATTTAACAAAATAAACATATTATTTGCTACATAATAAAGGTATGTTGGGGTGGTTCAACATTACAATTAAACGATAAAAACCACGGTTTTCGAAATGTTATACCTGTATGAGATCGATGTAGAGTAATATACAGACATCTCTGTTTAAAATATACAATTTATTTCGTACTTTACCATTTGTCACAGAATACGAACTTGCTTATTTACAAGCTTCACAGTATTGATAATTATACACAAGTCTTTTTCGATACCTTAAACTATAATATGAACAATGAAAAATTACAATTAAATCTATAAAGTTGAGATTAGGTATTGAAAAGATATAAATAATCTTTTGCTTTTATAAAAAAACTTAAAGAGACCTCTTCCTGACAGCATCAGGTTGTCGTCAAGTTTTCCATACCAAACTGGACATATGTACAAAACTTACATAATTACATCAAGTAGATTATCCGCTTACGTGTATATATTTATATATATACATACATATGAATACAATTCTAGATAATCGTGACAATAGTACAATACTTAGTTGTAAATATTGTGAAACTTGTAGTCAAAGGCTACGCAAATTAATAAAGTTTTCGGAACGACACAGAGCATTTGAAAATCACTCGATCGAAAAGAGTTCAATAGCCGTTATAATACAAACGATCCTGCTGCCTGAAAGATAATGGTAGAAAAAATAAATAAATAAAAATAAAAATAAAAAAATAATAAATTTACACAAATGCGAAATTGCAGGTGAACCACCCTAACATGACACACATCACAGTTCACACAAACGAATGCAATAATCTCTATAATTATTTTACGTGGCAAGGGTGCTTACATGTGAGTTAGCGGCGGTACGCCCGAATGGTGCTGGGCCAGGGGATCGGGCGATGGCCCGGGTGAATACACGCTGCCACCGTGCTGAGGAACACCCTGTTCCGCGCTCTGTGGCAGATACATCGATATCATCTGCCGTAGGTCACCCTGGGGCTGAGGGGCCTGCTGCTGGCCCATGTACTCCCGCTTTACCGGGGCCCCGGTGGACGAGGGTCCGGTCGGCGTCGGCGTGTGGATGCCGCCGCTCGCCGGGCTTGTCGGCTCGGATTTGATACTACTGCCCGACGGACTGTGGCTCGACATTTGCGATCCAGGTTGGGGCTGGTGATAGGGCGAAGGCGAGCCCCCGGGAACGGTGGTCCCGCCGTATCCTCCGTAACCGTTCATGTAGCTGTTTATGGGACTGGGACTTCCGCCCCCCATGTGATGTCCCATGTCGTACCTCGGGTAGCCGGCAGCGGCGCCCATGTGTCCACCGTACGGATGCTGCTGGTACGTGACCGCCGGATCATGCATCATGTATCCGTTCGGCATGTATCCATTGGGCATTTGATAAACATCTCGTGGTAACTGGGTCTGCTGCCCGGCACCGGCGGCCACGTTCCTCTGATCGACGCCTAGCATGCCGCCTACCCCTGGGACGCCACCGCCCATCGGGAACTTGTCCTTCTTAATAAGGGTCTTTGTCTTCCTGCGGGGTCGGTACTTGTAGTCCGGATGTTCCTTCATGTGGACGGCCCTCAGCCGTTTCGCCTCGTCGATGAACGGTCGCTTTTCGGTCTCGCTAAGCAGCTTCCACTCGGCCCCGAGCCGCTTCGATATCTCCGAATTGTGCATCTTCGGATTTTCCTGGGCCATTTTTCTCCGCTGACCCCTCGACCAGACCATGAACGCGTTCATCGGTCTCTTGACTCGATCGATGTTGTTGTTTTTGCTTGTATTATTGTTGTTATTGGGCGGCTGGTGCTGCGGCGCTTGTTGCTGATGCGCGTGATGCTGAGCCGCCTGCTGCTGCTGCTGTTGCTGAGCCGCCGATTGCTGACTCGCCAGCGCGTGCATGCTCTGCTGTTGCTGCTGCTGTTGTTGCTGCTGCTGTTGCTGCTGCTGCTGTTGTTGCTGGGACTGCATCGCCGCGTAGTGGTGCGACGAGGCCTGATGATGATGCTGTAGACCTAGGCCCCCGAGGCCTCCGGCGGTTGGAGGGCTGCCCGACAGCGCTGGACTGTGGACGATAGAGCCGAGGGCTCCGTAGGGCGACACCCCGGTGTGGTGACCCATGGGCGAGACGCCCTGGTGTGGGTGCGGAGGCATTTGCCCGTGGAGGCTGCCGCCCTTGAGGTCCGTCTCCATCGTCAGCATGTCGTCCTCCCTGTGCCCGTACAGCTTGCCGCCTTTTGTGTCAACTAGCGGGGGTCAATTATCGTTGTGCCTCCTAAGCCCCGCGCGGTTCGAACCCGCAAACGATTAGCGACGCGCTCGTTGCGCTACGCGCCGGATCCCGCGATCACTGTCCAAAATCGAAACATCGGCGCACTACTGATATAGTTTCGTTTTAACGCCAGCGACACGTTTACACGCGTTTGGAAAACCGTCAAGTCTTCGGTCAATTTTCTTTCCTATTTACCATACAGGTTGTAATCTGCAATCCGTAACGGTCATCGGTGTGTATTTTTCTTTGTTTTGAATTTGAGACGGCGCAACGACCGTCTCTCGGTGATTCTTCCGACAGAGAGAAGTAACTTGATCGGCGTATCTTCGAATGTTTTTAACGACCGCACAGCGTCGACGAGTAGTAATTACAAGGACTGAACGTCTCGCGAATCAGTTTGTACAACGATTTATCGCGCACCAATGCAACTTTCAAGAGTAGCAATACCACTCGTGTTCTTCTTCTCCTATCTCTCCTTACTCGCTTATTCTCACTTGTGTTTATACATGCGGTCGTGACTCTGCGTCTGCGGAGAAAGAACTAACCCGCCTCACAAAAACAACAATAAACACTGCAGCTGAATCCAAGTACAGTTTTTACAGTAAAAACAACGCTGCACCGATAATCAATAATCAATAATAATACACTTCACTGAGGGTTTATATTTTATACATGTATGTTTATGTTAAAGATCACGATATCAAGTTATCGAGAGCGACGTAGAACGGTTTTAAGAACATATAAGTTTTAAAACAATCAGCTTCTCCTTGTCGACGAATGTTTTCCCCATAAACTGCGAAACACTTTAAGCGAAGTTTGCATGTAAGTACAAAAACGCGTAGTACGTTTTAAAAACAAACCGCCTTAATCACAGCACGCAAAAATTTTAATACAAAATAAACGATAGTTTCCGCACGACGGTTCAACTACAAATCGCAAAACTCGATTGATGAGAATGTAACAAGATGTTTATTATTCCCGAGAAGCGAAGGTGACGGTTACGAGTGACAACGTGTTGCCGTAAACAACGGCCAGTTGGATTTATTCGATACAACGAACCCTCCTCGTCGCCGCACACTCGTACGCCCTCCTCTATTCGCGCAGTCTCTTTTTTTTTTTTGTAAACTGCCGAACGTGCTGAAGAGACGACCTCCACTCGCTTCGGAGCAACAGTCCGGTCTGAACGTACGTACAAACTCTAGCGCCTGACGATCCCTCGGTTCGCCTGTTTCCTGCCGAGTTCTACCCCCTCTCCACCCGCCACACCGGCTATGACGCTGACGCGTAGACCGGAGTCGTCTAACCTACCAGTGGCTATCGATTCCGACGCACGCCTGCCATCATTCCCTCCAGCCAATGGGAAGCGTCGGCGTCGGTCGGTGGGCGGGGCCAATTCACAGTGACGTCACTGCAGCCGAATGAGTCCTCTCGCGGCGACGCGAAACGTTCTGCGCCTAGGCGCTGGCCAATTCCTAAAGCCGCGATCAAATTCAGGCAAGCCGTTCCGACTTCCCGCGAGGAATCGCCGCCACCTTCCAGAACGCCGTATCATGCATTTTCACACCCCGGGGTTAGTAGAATTCTCTTCGGTCAAATTGATCCATCGACTTCGTAACTTGGAGGTTATAAAATGAAAAAAAAGACGATCGGCGTTACGGCGTAGCCAAGAACGCTTAGGCAAAAACCGCCGTCGTCGTCGACGAGAAGCCGAGAGAACAAAGGACGTATGGCGTAATGGTGTACCTACATGAATGTATGGGATTCATCCTCTGCATGTGCAGCGGGAGGACCGAGAGTCTGACGCGCGGTAACGGGTGAGAGAGAAAGAGTCGCCTTTCCTCCCTCGCCCCCAGCCCCGGGTTTCCCTTCCTGCCTCCGCCGTTTGTCCGTATAGAGAGTCCGCCTATGATTATCTACGAGACGCATTCTTCCATTATATACGTACTTATACATCTGGTGTGGCGGGCAACAGGTTCTCTTCTCTTGTGTGTTGACGAAACCGCGGCGATGCACCGTGGCTCGCCGCACGTTTATCGCCTCTCAATAGAATGTTTTCACGTGTTTAGGTCATAGCGGATAATAGATCGTGCTTAAATACACTGGCATTATACACGCCGGGTATAAGTACACGCGCATTATAGGCACCCATATAGAAGTGCGTTATAGAGCCGATTGAGGCTAAAGAGGAACTATTACCCATCAAACGATGCAATTTACGGTCTATCGCCTGAGATTTATACCTATACTCGAGCACACACTTTACTTGTTTAACAATAAGTATAATATTGTAAAATATACGAATAGTTCAAACTGCAACCAAATGTTTAATGTGTTGTAAAAACACGGTCTGCGGTTGAAGTAATTGTACAGAGTACAGTTACACCGTTATAATTTTATTTTAGGTTAGGCAGAAATATTTAAATTGCTTGAAAGCTAGCGACGAGTAATTTGGTTAGAGCAATAAAACCTTTTGCAAGTCCGATAAAGAACCGCTAATTCTAGTCTCATTGTCAGCACCAATTATTATGATCCGGAAACAAAGTCAATTTTATTATACAGTACATCCATGACGATGATACCAAATGAGAAATCATCGGTTACGGATGAACAGCAGTAGCCGTACCGATCACCTTATTGATTCAAGGCGCCGAAAATCTTCAAATTAAACGAATTTACTTGCAAACGTGTCACGGACTGCGGCGATCGGAAAGGTATATAAAGTATAAATGAACCGTTGGAAAATTCGTTGCCAATTGCACGATTGAGAGCGAGTGCTACAAGTGGCACATAACCGTGGCATGCCAGAAAAAGATGGAGAAAGAGAAAGAGAAAGAGACAGAGACAGAGAGAGAGAAAGAGAGAAAGAGAGAGGTACAATAAGCTCCGCGGACTGACAAAAGGCGGCCGCGGGCGGGCTTTGTGATTCAAATCAATGTTTGTGTGATATACCACGTGCGCGCGGTGCATCACCCATATTGCCGAAGTTTTCTGAATCTTGGCCGTGAGGTATTCCGGCCTGAAAGAAGCGCGCGAAGATTGTATACCTCGAGGTATATTACGTATATGATAATAGGTACGTGCCCGAGACTGATGAAGGCGGTCGAGAGATCCGATGCTGCCTTGGCGAAGGGAGCGCGATGTAATAATACAATCGCAAAGGTACAGATCGACTTTGAAGAACAAAAAGATCGGCGGGCCAACAGGTGACTCTATCGCATTGCTCTATTAGCTCAAATAACGAGGCCGAAGAACCAGGGGGGTGGTGGTGGCTCGAAGGGTGGCCAACAATATCTTTATTGAGGAGGCCCGATTACAATGCCTGATTGTTGTCATTCACCGGGATCCAAATAATCCCTCTACAAGCTATACGGTAGTCCTCGCGATGCGACCTCGCATCACCTCCACCCCTGCATCCCCTCGACGTAACGGATACACTATGCAGGTTTCGATTACTAGACTTTTAGCCAAATCGATGATATTTCGCGGCTTGTGATATGCCGTGGTGGTTTTATCCTCCGGTGAACAAGACGATAACTCCGTTTCACCCAGATTTTGTGAAGGGATTTAGATTGTTGAAGGTTGTAGTCGGAGAAGCAAAATACAGATGGAATTAAGAGGGACAGAAACTTTGTAACGAGATTCGAGGTGCAGGCGGTGAGAACTGATTTTCGGACGGAAAATTGCCAGTTATGATTGCGTATAGTTCGACGGTACCTGTGTGGGAACGGGACTATAGAACGTATAACATACTTAACCGCTGATGGTCGTTCGTAAGAATTGAGAGATGATCAATCCGTGAAGAATATCGTGCTAGTATAATAAAAAGTGAAAAGGATGATGAACAGAAGAAGCGATGTTCGAGGGTGAATTTTTTCTTCATTATTTCTTGTAGGTCAGGGATAAAAACACATAATGAAGGTGTGTATACACGATCGCAGGTTGGTTCAAACGGACCGTTTAGAAACGCGTGTATCTATGTATAGCGGGTTACACAATGGAATACGGAGAGAGTAGATGGCGAGAGGATTGAGGTGATCGTGTACGAAAAAGTGAGGAGGAAGGAAGGTCGGTCGGTTTTCCTACAACGCACGGGGCGCACAAGGCATGCCCAACAGGGTACAGTCGAGATTCTTTGGCGCGTGAATCGCTGAATGGACACAATGACGTCAGTGTTGGATGATAGTATAATACGTATTGAGCATTGAACCGTCGTTCGACTGCGGCTTTTATATGCAGAGACTTTGTAATCCGTTTACGCGGTGCTTGGAAACGATCGAGCGACTTGAAAAAAACCTCCGCGAAAAAACATCGCCCTGGCATCCCGCAGCCCGGCACTGAAGCTCGTTGAAAAAAGTCTTTTTTCACCGTTTCCATCGCACTGGAGAACAGTCGCAATCGCGTTGCTCAGCGTCGACACTGCGATCGATGTCCTCTATATCGTCCTTCCCTTCCTTCCCTTCTGCCCTTTATCCCTCCCGCCCGGCAAACCTGCGCTCCTCGTCTCTCTCTTTCTCTCTCTCTCTCTCTCTCGTGGTTTGTGAAGCTGTGATTCGCCGGTGCTCTGAAGGGTTGAAGAGACTCCCGTTTGAACCCTCCCGCACAAACTCAAATTCGTTACGCATCTGATTTTGGACGGAAAGCGATCGCAGCTGATCGACTGTGCCGGAGATTTGAATTCGAACAACTTCGCGATGTGCAATATTATAATCAAAGCATAAGCCTTTAGAATTTTTCTAGGACCTTTCCAGAACCAAAGGCTGGGATCTCCAAGATATACCGGGTGTCCCAGACCACCTGTCCACCCCTTCTAAAATCAGGAGAACTGAATTTTTCGGAAATTTGAAAACCCGGTATGGCTATATCGGGCCTGTCCTATTGAACAAAAGTTGTATGGTTCAGAGGGGGACACATGAAGAATTTTTAGTATTTTAAAGTGGAATCATACATTTTTGTTTCAATTAAAATATTCCTTGTTCGAAAATGTACATCTTTCTCAGGACACCCTGTATACACTGGTGTTTTCCATGAGTGGTATACTTGTAACTGGGAATCAGCGAAGTTTCACTGATTCAAATTTAGAGAGTTAGCGAGTCTGATCAATCCGAAACAATTTCAATTTGCCCGAAAGTATCGAGCATCTTCGAATTTTCGGAAATTAATGTATAATCAAAGAATAGACAAGGGCAAAAAAATTCAAAATAAATATTGAAAAATATTGGTAGTATTATAAAAGTGAGATGCGATGAGAATGCGAAGATATTTATCAGACTTTTCTAACCCTTCAACGGCCAAGTCTCTTCCCCGTTGAAAAAAATCATTTTTTCAATACATTTTCAATTTCAAACAGTTACAATTATTCTTAGTATTGTTCGAAACCTTGCAATAGGTAAAGTTGTAATTCCTAGTAATTGCCTAGTCATCCGCATGGATATGTTTGTTGCTTGATCCTTGGGGTCGATCTATCCTGCTCTGTAGTATTGACCGCAAGTAAAAGTATATCACACTTGTTTTTGGGCGAATTTCAGAGGTGTTGATTTGGCCAAAACATGACCGTTCGTACAGTTTCCTTATCTTCGGGTAATTACGCTGTCTCGGCGTATGAGTCACGCTTTCCACCACCCACAGAGTTTGTCCTAATTGGGCTCGAAGACGATGGCAATTTAAATTCCTTCATCACTCGTATAACCTACCCGACTTGCTAAATTATACAAGTCGAAAACGGGCAATTATCGTACCTTGCTCAATATAGAGCTGGAGCATTTTACTGCGTTGCAGTAATCCCTCCAAATATGACTGTTTTCTTAAACCTGGCTGGAACCCCTTTTCCGTTATTTTCTACTTACGAATGGTTAGACAATCTCTGTACAGAAACGAATGAGCAAATAGGGTGAGTAAGCTATAGCCTAGGGCAGTAAAATTTAGAAGCGACATTTTTGTTTCAAATAACGAGTAAATTGGTTCAGGGAAATAGCTGAGCGGCACACGAATTGAAATGCATTTGACAGAGTTTTTTGAAAAATCAGGGAAATTTTTAAGCTTATGTCATAAAATTATTCCTAAAAACTAATTGATCGACTGAAAACATTCGTGTATGCAATACACATATTTCTTATATTTTAGATTGACTAGTTTTTTTCAAATACGAAATCGGCAGCGTGATGAAAGGATAAATCATTGAAGTAGGTGGATACGTATTTTTGAATGGTATTTTCCACCTTTTCTTTCAATTTCACGGAGCAACCGAAAATATTGTTCCAAATTATGTCAAAAAAATCATCTTGAAATTTGAATCCGTTCGGAAAATATTTAGAGGCAGCTAGTGTACATGGAAAAATAAAATATTAATCTTCGTTGTTTCAGACTTGCATTTCTGTACTGATAATACATTTTGAAAAGATTAGATGACGTAGAAAAATATTTCAGTTGTACCGGGGTTAATTATTAGTATCAATAATGGTCAGAAAAGATTAAATGGTGCTGTTCTCGCTGTATTTGAAATAATTCTGTTTTTCATTCGATATTTTTATCATGCATTGTCAGTAAGAAAAATGCATAGCTCAGCTACGTAAATTCTACTTTTTTTAAAAATTTTTCTTTCTGAGTATTTGTTGCTCGGATCCACGTTTTACACAGATTTTTTCACGTCATTTGGGACAATATGTCCGGTTGCCCCATAAAATTAAAAAAAAAAAAAGAAGAACAAGAGTCGAAAAAACTGATGATACTCATTTTCGATCTGTCAGGTATTTTATTTCATTTCATCTAATCAATAACTGCGTGAAAAATTACTCAGCGATAATCCATAATGTCATTTTTGACATATTTTAGAAAATATTCACGTAAGTACTCGTATAAATTTTTTCCATTTATAAATTTGTTAAATAAAACTATAATTTGGTCCCGAACGGACGTATCCATCGAACATAAGGTCTTTCACTTTTATTAATTTTTTCGGCTAATTTTAGCATATAAATATGCGTTTCGAGTGTTTTTCATTAAAATTATAGCCCGTTTACCTGCACCAAATTCACCCTTTTGGCGGATACGTCCTTGTACCATTAGACACGTGTTTTAAAAATGCAGCCGTATAAATTTCTAACGTCGATAATTCTTGTAGCAGCAACAGCAGCGGCAGGCATACGTCGAGCTGTCCGAATCGGCTGCTGCATCATTACAGCTGATTGCTAAACGCCGTATGAAAGTCGTAACATGATAGCCTGTCCACACCTCTTCCGTCATGGATTCTCTCGACTGGGTTCAACCGTCGCGTGCAAAGTCGTGACGATGTAATTTGCACGCGCGAATGCTGAGGGCCCTTGATAACTCGAGCAGTGAGTTAAGCTGCAGTTGCAAGTTAACGATGCAGAGAAAATTTTATGCTGAATATTTTTCTGAAAATCCTGTGAAGTTTAATTTTACGGAAAGTCTATGATTCGTTCAGAAATGTCGCATTTCAGAATTATTTTCGGATATGTATTATCCGAAGAGATGTTCAGGATTGAATTAACTTTTTAAAGTTTCAAACTAGCATTGTTACGAGGGGCCGCTTACTTGAGACAGTCATAAGTTAACGAGTTGGAAATAAAATCTAAAATGAAGGAATTATTTGATTTCCTGGATGTTCTTTGGAATAACGTACGAATTAATCGAGATACTAGTCGGAATCATTACGGAACATATTTTTAATCACTTAATATAACGGTGAAGAAAATGCTTGGCAATTGTTTTGTCTATCATGGAAATGGTTTCAAGTCTGGCGGTAAACGCGCAAATTAATGATTTAAAATTCATTAACATTTTATTGATTTCTATCTTATCGCGCGATTGCGTTAGTTAAAATTTTCATCCATATTTAATGATTCCCCAGCGTTAAAGACAATTTACAGTGATTTGTTGTGATTTTCTGTAACACTGTCCAATTCTATTCGATTCCTATAAAGGTAAGAATCATCTAACGAGTTCTGACGTCATTCAAAATCAGATCTAACTTTGAATACCAATGATAAACAAAGGAAACTCACACGACAAGATAGAAGTCATTGAAACTTAATGCTAACGAATTGAAATCATTCGTTCGATTGCCAAGTAAATGGCTCAGCTTCGCGGTGCAAGATCATCAACAACGAAAAATGGAGAACATATTCACGATAAATAATATATTTTGCACACGTTTGCTTATGTATACCAAGAGTATGTTACGCGTTTTTTCACGAATCACGAAAGTGAGGTTGGGTTCGCGTAATGTCAAATCCGTTCGCGACAGCGCACGCGCGGCGTTTTTCTAGTCCGCGCGCTTGCGCAATCGCAGCCTCACTCTACCGTCATAGAAACGGATACTTTGCGTACGGAAAAGAGGCGTAAAAAAACGCGTAAAAAATGCTCGCGTTATACGAAAATAATGAAGCAGATAGTAAATTCTCCCTGTGACTACACAATACTAACATATCCTGATCCAGCGAACTTTTTTTCTCCGTGTTCGAGAGAGTGAACAGTTTTCAAGTTGAGAGCCTGCGTCGATCGAGTAGCAAGGTGGGAACGGCCCGGTTTAGTTCGCGATCATCGAGTGATGGAGCAGTCGGTTCGAAACTCGGTTGCGTAAGAGGGGCCCAGTTAACCGTGATATACCTGCAGGGGGGTCAGGCGAGCCGGGAAGGTGGCGCCGGAGGGGCCCGATATTTATTGCAGGGATGCGTGCTCGCCAGACATTACTAATTGGAAGTATTCGTACCGCGCATAATTTAACCTGGTCGTTAAATTTATTTTGTTACTCGTTCTGCGTAAGGTGTTCGCAATTTCCTTCGGATACTCAAATTGTCGCCGGGCTAATTACAGTATTAACTTTATACATACATGACTGTGATCCCCGAGGTCTCCGGTCAGTTGTGGGGAAACGATTCGGCGACGAATTTCTTGGAATTTTATTCCCCCAAACGCGTTGACAGGGGTGGTGTTGAAATCTCGAATTTGAAGAGTTTCGAATGCGTCAAATTCCGAATTTTTTCGTGGTGAAACTTAAAGTAAAGAAATAAAACTCTGACGGAACATCAAAGTTTCGAATTGTCCGAAACTTGACGCTCAAAGTTCCGAAAATGCGACAACGAATGATCAAAGGTTTTCAGTTCTGTGAATATCTGGCTTGGTAAAATTTCACCACTTAGCGCTTTCTCTGTTTTGAATTTTCTATATTTTTACGTTCGGAATCCTGATAATACTGACTTTCGGTTTTTCTGATTTTTTCACACCCACTCGTCGAGTAAATTGAGCTGTGTGAATATTACTGAATGTATTCTGATTTTCGGAATTTTACTTGATCGAAACTTGAATTTTCTGACACTTGCATTTCGAAACGTTGAGCCGCCGGATTTTCGACCGTTCGAAACTGTGTTGTTTCTAGAAAATTTGATTTCTTCGCTTCAAGTTTTGCCACCAAATAATTCGGAATCAGGCGTTTTCGGAACTTGATCCCCCGACGCTCTCTTATAACGAGGAAAGCACTGTACCAAAATAAGTTTGTCTTGGCTTGGCTAACGGTCGCTCTCTGGATAATCGAAAGGCGTGCACCCGACTTGTTTTTTTCCCCCCACACTCTTCAGCACTTAATGCCAAGTTAATCGTGAGATTGACGCGACGCTGACGCGTCCACGTTCCGCGGACAATGTTCAGGGATCCAGGGATCCAGGGATCCAGGGACCGGAATCATTGCAGCAAAAATTCTTGAAGGACCGGGCGTGCGAGTCGCGACCACTCTCCCCTCACCCCAGTAAGTTAAACTCGTATCAATCTCATTTATGCCAATTTCAAGTAGCTCTGCTTATGCCGGGTCCTTCTTTTCTCTTCTTTTCTTTACTCGCATCACTCTCGTCGCCTGCAGGTCTGATCACCCGGCTATTTACATTTTCATAACAATCGCTACGCGTCTCTTGGGGTTCTTTCTATTGCTGTATTCACTATTCCGACACGGACTGGCTTTTAAGCGCGTTCACTATATATATTCATTCGCAATTCTCATCATTAACTGTAACACCTTTGACGCGAGGGGCCATTCACTTCGAAATCAAACGAATTAGTTCGATCAATTAACCTCGATTTCGACTGCTTCCTATTGATTTCCATCACGTTAAACCGTGATTGTCGTTAATTTTCAGGTTACCAAGTTGTTTACATTGATTTCCAAACAGGTCCAAACATTATATTGGATTTACTAGATTCGAATACTGGAATTCCGGGAAATCATTGGTTATCGATGAAAATCACTTGTAAATCATCGAAAGCACGCGATAAGATAGAAGTTTGATGAAAAAAAAAAGAAGTCAGTGGAATTTTGATGAATTAGAACCATTTGACTTTCACCGCAAGACTTACAAGATTTTTCATGATTTCCGGCACTTGTAACACCATTTTTTCAGCACCATCGTGTGATTATAATTAGTGATCCGCGATGATCTATCCAAAGATTTCAGATATCTCGATTCAAATTATTACTTCAAAGAGTATTTCAGTCACTTACGAGATCCCTTGATTACAACCATTTTGATTTTCGTACTGTTATAAATTTATGACATCCTTGAGTAAACTGTCCTGATTATTACCCGGATGTGTGCCGATATTGATTTTCACAGTATTTCGCTAATTTTAATTTTTCTATTAGAAAAAAACACGATGCTTATCCATGCATGGAATATTGTATCAGGAAAACAAAAAATAAAAGGGTTGTGCATCGAAGAAGGGTTGAAGGAAGGAAGAAAGTGGAAAACATACATACTCAAATTGACCCTGCAAACGGTGTCCAGTAAAAAATCCGTAACAAATTCATGAACAACATTTCCAGAATATTTCCACGCGACAAGAAAAATTCGAGGGTAGTTTCCAGGACTTTTGAAGGACAAGCAAAGTTCAAGGACATTTCCAGGACCACCGGACGCCATGTTGCAGGATCGAGAGTTTCACAAGTCTCGTATGGACTTTCCGGAAGCTGGTCCCCCTGCATATATGCGGCTAGCGATAAGCATACCTTACATAATCAACGGAAGCCGAGGTGCGTAGGGAATGTGATTCGGTGCGCAGTGCGCGTCGATTGATTTCTCGGAAACGCAGCACTGATCCTCGAAGCAAAAGAGTGGCGGATGATCCGTGAGGGAGAGATCCTCAGCTCGAATCCGGTGCCTTTGCTTGGAGTTGGGGAGACCCTCGTCACTGCGGATCGCTCCGACAGGTAAGGACGATGGCGGGGCGCTACGGGGTGCACGAAACCGAGCGAAACCGAGTCCTCGAGTATCCGTTCCGCCGAATTTTATGTGCGTCTCTATGTGCACATAGCGTGCCCTGCATGTGGGACTATTTCTCTTTGTAAGGGCTGAGAGCGGGTACGTATACGTGTATACGTGCATGTACACATATGTATAGTATGTATGATTTGTATACGTATACGCAGTCTCTGTGACCTGGAATAAACTCGAATAAAACTAACTACACATTCGTATAGCTGATATAGGTATATTAGACGTGTGCGCACGCGTGTACGTTATGCCCACGCAACGGATGAATAATATACATATGTATACAGCGCGTATGTTCATTCAGCGTTCGTTAATCCCCACGACGAATTATAATTCGAGGAGAGAGGAGGTGAGGCGCCAAAGTTGAGTACTTTCAATTTGAGAGGTGGTCACGGGACGCTGCAGCGTGCGGAGCATGCCGCAAAATTACATCGTAACGACGCGCGCTCGTTATCATTGGCTTTTGAGCGTTGCAGGTAAAATCGATCGTACGTGCGATGCGACTTTTTTGGTAATAATTGCAATTCGGCAGAGGTCAGTATGTTATATATAGGTATGTATGAACTGCGATTGATTTGATGTTGAAGAAAATATATCGCAAATTTTTTACAACATATACGAAGCATGGTGCTTAGCAACGATTTACTTGCGACTATTTTATATAACAATGACTATGCCGTTTGGCAACGTGTCCGAATGATTGGTAACACGATTGGGTACGGTCGCGGAGCCACTTGGAAAATTGTTAGTATTCGTTTATACCGTGCACAGGAACTTTTACCGTTGTTTCCGCACTGTCTGCACTACGTTCAGCCTAAAAACGGCGAAGGTTACGAGCATTCGTAGTATCTATGATTTGGGATGACAGGCAGTTGCATTAAACAAATTTATACGAGTACTCTGATAATTCGTCCGAGCATATAATGTAATTTTCTTGCTCGCGAAACTGTGTGAATTGTAAACATAACCATGCACGAGCAAGTTAAAGTCCGACTGTGCAAAGGTGACTTAGAGTCTCTTGTAAAGTACTCAAGCGGCCTTGCACGCGAAAAATTGGAATGAAAACAAAATCCAAGTCGGTTCTATAAGCTCGAAAATTGCTAATCAATTTTTAAAACACATTCTTGACCAGCATTTATACCCCAAAAAGACTTGAAATTAATATTTATATAATGCGATCGTGTTTTCCGTACACGAATTACCCATTTCTATGACGATTGAGCGAGTTTGCGTGCGAATGCGCATGCTCGGAGTACAAAAAAGACCGCTTTTAACTCCTGGAAGTTAAAAGTAGATCCGCTGTCGTAAAGAAATCTGACATTGCGCGACCCTAACCTCAATTTCGTGCTTCGTGAAAAAATGCGTAATATACTCTTGTTACATAGAGAATCCTGTACAACAAGTAGGCAACGGTCTTTTTACCTCGTATACTTGCAATGTTCGTCTTCGGCTCGTATACATGCTGACCTACGACTCATATTGCAAACTTACGCGCGGCACGAAAAAACCGAGTTTGCCTCCTCGTTATACAATATACTATCGATTGTAGTGGATATATACTTGCCATATATTTATATTCATTACAGAAGTTTGTAAACTTGATAGAAATGGATACCACGGAAATATTTTTCAAGATCATTTGTTCGCAGTTGTTTTATACTTCTACCAGTGTGAAAAGTACATTCAAATATGCGAATTAAATTTCACGGGTCTTTCTTCGAACCTGTTAGATAATTGAAAGGCCTTGAAATCGATTGTTCCAACGATTGTAACACGCACGAGTGCTCTTATTCGATGTTTCGGTACCGTCACCTAATACCACGTCGTAAGTCACAGAGTACACCTATAACAAGCTGAATAAGGTATACCGCGATACAACACCATTGACTTTAAACTAAGAAAGCGTCTCATTATTCTCCTTAAAATTGGAAATACGATGTTCACTACCTATTTGCAACAACATTGTCGATTACGGAAAATCCCAGGCACCCCATCGCGCCCAGCAGTTATACAATATAAGTGCAAGGTACATGTATGCAAAACGTAGACCCAAGTACCAACGAACCTACCGTGCGTATAGATGAGGCTCGGCGATGCCCGCAGCGAGTAGCGCTGCGCCTATGTACAAACATACCCGAACGTACAGAGTACGGCCAGTATGTATGTACCCAATACCGGTGGCAAATAGCTGATGGCGAGGCGACGGCCTCGCAGAAGAGCGCGAGAGCGTGGATACGTGCCTATACCTAGGCGCACACGAGCGCAATCGGCGCGCATAGGCACTACGAGCTGTGTACCTCTGTACACTCATATGCCCACGCGCATCGCATCAGCGACGTCGCGCCGTTCGCTCGCAGTGGTGCTCGCAGTATGAGGCGCACGCACACAGAAGCGACGCGTTACACGCAGCATCGCATCGGTAGGGTCGCGCGAGGGTTGGAAGCCATCTGCATCGCGATGAATGCTTACCCTCCCCCCACCCCCCACCCGCCCCTCTCTCACCCCACCATTCCGGCTACATCCCCTGACGCAGGGCAGCCGGACGCGAGCAGTGGCTCTCAACTAACTTTCCGTTGACGATCAGAAATACCTGAGCCGCGGTGCGTTCCGCGCTTCGCTGGATCGACGTGGCTCTCACGGGACAACGATTAACATGGGGAAAAATTATGGTTTTGGGTAGGTAAGTGGAGGATTATGTAGGTGGTTCTCACTTGTGCTCAATTGCAGATTGAGTTCGATCGATTTAATGATTGGTGAGTTTGAATATTGAGGGAAATGGGATTCTTGAATTAGGGAAATTTAGGAGAACCAGGCTCTTGAAAATGTTTGTCTACGGAATTAAGATACGTGTAGATGAAGTCAGGTTTTCAATGCAACGGGTATATTGTACCGTTAATTGTCATGATTTAGGATTGTTTTAGAAACAAATTCATACATACTTGTAGGTAGCGATGTTGAAGAGTGCTTTCTCACCTGCGCTCAGTTTTCGATCAAGTCATCGAAATTCGCGTATCTGTAGATGAAAAGATTTTTTTTTTTCATACAAGCGGTGTATTATACAGTTTATGATTAATCGTGATGTTGTATCGTGATTGCGTTTTGTGATATGAAAACCTTGGGATGTCCAGATTGAAAATCTCGGTAAAGTTGTAACAGAGGAATTGAGGGTGAAAATATTTCCATTCGAGTGGATGTCGGAGTGCCGACAAAGCGAGCAAATTGTATTTCACACTCTTCTGGAGTTTAATGAATTCTGATAAAAAATTCGGGAATTGATATAACACGCTTATGTGGTAATATTGGTAGAAGGTCGGAAAATTTAGATATCAGTAGGGCGTACAATGAAGTCAAAACGAGTGAACATCTGTTGTAAGTTCAGTATTTTCGTAAATTTTCCAAACTTTTAATTCAATGACCACGAAAAGACAATTGCAACCACTACAATCATAACTCAAAGTTTGAAAAAATTCCAATACTCCAAGTGCGAAAAAAAGTGTAAAATGCTATCGTGAATAATTGAGTTCACCAAACATGGTATGAATATATTGTTACAAAGGGTGAAATCACCCTTCTTGCCCCCGTTTCTCATCTAGTATAATCGTTGCAGATAAAATACGTATAAAAACTTTCGTATGTCACAAGTGAACAAGGTTTCTGCGTCAACCAATATTGTTGTAAAAACAGTCCTGTTCCAGACTTTAAACTGTAGACACGCATTGTCATTGAAGCATTTTTTCTCATCCGTTAATTTTGCTGCCTGTTTGTTCGCTTCACGAGCTCACCAAACCTGTTCTATTTATTCTGTAACGCCTAGTTCGTTACAATATTTTATAATGTGATTATTATGAACGATAAAACAGGGACGTGTCTTGCGCTGCGCTTTTCGACGACAAAAAAATACAATCCTGACCGAGCTTATGCTTCGAAACGAGGAGGAAGGTAGGCGCGCACTGCTCGTCCTGCATATCTACGCGCGAGTAATTAATCTTCAATTTGAAACCAGCTTCTCCGAGCGCGACGATACGGCTTTATATTATACACACGTGTATGCGTGCGGAAAGCGAGCTGTACCGACACGGCTCGGATGTATAGGTAGATGTACGCTCCTTACGAGGGTAATAAAACGGTAATTTAATTCATGCACTCGATAAACGTCCTCGACGGGAAGGGCTCGTTTCGCAAATCATCGCCCCCAGCCTGCTATGCGCACTCGCTCGTGTTCCTGGCGTGTTTACCTTACGTACCCGTGGCAACCGCGGTGCTATTAGAGTAGAATAACTGAAGGATGTAAAGATACGGAGAATGGCATCCGGGCCGCAGGGAAACTTTTTCGGTGACCCCGAATGCGCGTGAGTTGAACAAATCCTAATTTGAGGATTGTTATAATTTGTACATCGTGTCGATAAAGCTGGTCAAAAACCATATATTCAACTTTAAAAGCCGGTATTCACAAATTGAACACCATACGAAATATTCAAGTTCACCAAGTGATTGTCCTCATAATGATCAAAGAATCGAATTATCGAAATTTAAGGAACCGTTTCCGGTTCGGAGCAGAATAGAAATTAGAAAAAATAAATAATTGAAAACTTTGATTTTTGACATCGATGGACCATTAAAAAAATGTTTGAATCAGTTTTCTATGATCAGTTTAGAGACCTATCAATTTCATCTAGTACATCTAGAATGGTGCGAGCTTCATAAAGGCTCAAAAAAGCCAATTGTAATTTTGAAAATGCTCACAAAACTCGAATTTTTGCCACAATATCTGGAACCCAAGAAATCCAATGTACTTCATCGCCATATTCAACCTCGTTTTTGAAGCATGTCTATCCGATGTCAGAATCGAGAAAATCGAGAAATCGGAATCGGATGACACGATTTTCGGGATCGGGATTAGCAGGAGTGACTTACAGACCTAAAAGTCGAGCAACATTACTTTTTCTTGTTGACAACTGATATGGAATAGAGCCGGACCGAATTCTCGATAAGTTACTTTTCACATGTTAATCCAGGCATAACCTTAGACGTATAGATGCAACCTTGCTGTACTCGGAAAATATACAATTCACAGCTAAAATCACTCTAAAAATAATCACTTGTACTTCATAATTCAATCAACATTTAAACCTTTATTGTAACGATTACTGGAATTTTTTTTTCGCGTGTACCCGTACAACGACTCTAATCTCCGTGTTCGTCGAATTTCAAGATCTTGAAACGTGGCCAAAAAAGGACACCATAAAACGGAACGAAATTCGTTGCATGGGTAGAAAGCTTGCGCGAGGATGAATTTTTTCGGAATAATGACCTGAAACTGACCCATGTGAGTACCCGGGCGGCTGTAATATGGACCAGCCGTCCCGCATCCGCGGTTGAATTTAAAAAAGGGTCTAGGGGAAGGGGGCTTCAAAATTTCGCGCCATGAGCGTTGGGTCGCGGGTTCCGGATTCACGCGACACGGTTTCCACATTACGTCTACACCGCGTTACCGACTGTTACGAATTGCCCACCCCCACCCGAACATCATTCGAACACCCTTTAGACGCGCCGGACCTGATCGATTATGCGAATTGGTAGCCTGCGGGGAGGTTGCGTAGAGTGTTGAGTAAGCCAAATGTAAACGTAGAGTATCGGTTGGTGGATTCCTGGAAATATTAGCGTCCTCTCTGCGAAGCGTTGCGGAACCTACTTGCGGAAAGTTACGAAGCTTTTGCGCACGCGACTTTGTTTTCGGCGAAAAAACATCCAAGCCCAATCGAGACCGCCTCCAACGATTATCTAATCATCGAATTCGGACGTCATGCAGAACGTTCGTACGGGGTACGGTATGACATAATTTGTTTGCGGAACATGGTTAGCACAATCAGCGAACAGATTCTGGTTAAGTAGGTATAACGACGGTAGCTTTGCCGGATTTTAGTAGTTGTTGGTGAATCCTTTTTTCCAACTTTTTCCCTCGTATTCCTTTGATTCGAAGAGTATTCGTTTAGATACAGATGGACTGCCAATCCGGATCCAAAAAATTGTGTACCCACACTTACGAAGTATGTGTACAGGGTGAACATCTAGGGACCGAATAGTCCGTCGTCTGCTAAGATTTAATGCGCGTCCGTTATAATTCGAGAGTATTTATTTGCCAAGGTGACCAACCGTCATAAATTTAGACGACGGTTTGCCGCTGCGTATGCGAACTTTAAAATTATGACAACCGTTGGTTTTTAACAAGACAGAAAACGGATCATTCAGTCGTTAGCAATTTACTCGGAACAGTGGTTTCTTTCCTTTCTTCGGTCAAACTCAAGTTTTATTATACTTGATAAAACTGGCGGTGCAGACCGCGTCGAAATGCCGTTTTTCATAACATTTCTTGACGATCAACATGCCGAAGCTATGCTCGATGACTTTTAAAGTGTCGCGTTGGATTTTATGGTTCTTGGGAATGACGTGTACAATACGGTACAAGGCGACGTGGTATTAATCACTTCCGAAACCGGTACAACAGTCGCGATCACGTCCGCCTGCACAGATCCAAGATCCATGGATCGCGTGAAAAAACCGGGCCTGTAATGATCGTCGAAGACTGAAACGGCTAACCGTGCGCAACGCCACGAGCTCGGTGCCACAACTCGGAATCGAGTTCTCGCCTTTCGGGTGGTCTTTTTTTTTTCTGTCCTAGGTCTTTTTTCAGCGACCCGTCGTCCCGAAGGCCCGATTCACCTCGGAATCTCATCGACCATTCGTAGTAATTGAATAACCCGGCAATGAATCGACGGGATCCGCGACGCTTGATATTCCTATGTGCCAGGCGATAAAGGGCTCTCATTTTTCCGCTAATCAGATCGAGTCATCTAAGAATTAACTCGTTGTGACGTCATTTGCTTGAATATTCCATCCGAGGTTATCCGCAGCCTACACTGAGAAAAATTTCATTTCTTACAGTAATTAGAAAAAATGAGTTAAACAGGTATCGTTAAAAAAAACTGTTTGAATATCGTTGGAATTACGAAAAACGAGGTACGCGTAACCATTTTGCGCTACCGTCGATCCTTTTTTGGTAATTGCAACGCAAAATCAGTTTCTGAGGTTTACTCTACTTTTTTAGTCAAACAAGGCTTTAACGTCAATTTATCGTTGCACGAGCATTAAATTTTCGCAATAGTTACAAGAAAATACAGCAACAGCGATCGTAATGAGAAATAATAGTAACGGATACTAGACTTTCCGGTAACAGCTAGAAAACTAATTTTCATTTTCTACCTAAAACTATATTTTATCGATTGTTTTAAAAAATGAAAATAGTCAAGGACTGAGCGGTAACCGGAACTAAAAACTTCGCTTGTCAGCGTAGCTTAGCCTTACGTTTGACCATGCATGTAAGGTTGGGTGTGGAAACATTGAAGCGACGATGTCGCGGACCGCGGCAATCACGGGCCATGCAACATTGACGAGATGATGGCGTGCTCGTCGACGTACGTCTCTCCCTTGAGCCGTTGAATAATTAACGGTTAAAAGTGTACTGTGCGCCTACACCCGCGTCTATGCACACGTACCTACCTTTCACTAAGCGTACGTTGGTATTGCGAGTACACGTAACGGAGTCTGTAGCGATTCTCGAAAAATCGTGAAAGAATCCCGACGTACAACGAATCTCGTGAGGATGATGATCGTTTTACGGATTTCAGGAGCCATTCAACGAAGGTTACACGTTCGGCAATTGGAAATCAAATAAAAGTTATCAAGTGAAATATATTCTTTGCGATAACGATGAATCGATCGAGATAATACCGAAGTCATCGGAAATCATTGCAATTCACTCGAAATCATATGACAGTGCTTTTGAAATCATCGGAGAAGCTATGGAAATCGTCGATATTGTTGTGAATCTTATGGTAAACGTACACTGAGAGAAATTTTTAGTTCCGCTTACCGTTCAGTCTTTAAATATTTTCGTTTTTTAACGTAATCAAATAATATTACAGTTCTAGGTAGAAAATGAAAATTAGTTTTATAGCCTGTTACCGGAAAGTCTAGTATCCGTTACTATTCTTTCTCATTACGATCACTGTTACTAGATTTTCTTGTAACTGTTGTTGTGCAACAATAAACTGACGTTTAAGCCTTATTTACCTAAAAAAGTACGGTAAACCTCGGAAACTGATTTTGCGTTGCAATTACGAAAAAAGGATCGACAGTAGCGTAAAATGGTTACGCGTGACTCGTTTTTCGTAATCCTAACAATATTTAAACAGTTTTTTTTTTAACGATACCTGTTTTACTCAATCTTTCTAGTTACTGTAACAAATGAAATTTTTCTCAATACACATCGGTTTCAATTCATAAACCTGTTAATGATTTCTGTCTGATATGCTTTCGTTGCTCGCGATTATCATCGATTTCAAATGATTTCCCACCCTTCTAGGTGATTTTCAAGAATTTACAGTATATATGGATTTATTGTGATTTCTCGGAAATCACCGACAGTGGAATATGAAATCTCCGCAATAATTCGAAATATCGTAACACAGGAAATCAGCGAAAATCACACGATAAGGTAGATCTTAATAGCGATCGTTCGAAATCAATACTAACGAATTGAAATTATTAGAATTTTCCGAGAATTGAGTATTTGATTGAAATTTTTTTATTTCATATTCTTGTAGATTGGAAAAAAAATATTTTGGACGTATTTTTTATTTTTTCGATCGAATAAAAATTGTCATTGATATAACAGATTGAAAACTATAACATTGTGACGTCACCCATGTTAAGATATATCTATACATATTAAAATCATTGAAATTCAATCACCTATAACGTGAAAAATTATCATTCTTAACGAAAAACAAAAAATACGTCCTCATTATTTTGGCTTGCACTGCATTGTGCACCCCTAAAAATGGAGAAAAAAAAATTTCATTCGAATACGCAATTACCGCCCCGTCGACAACCTTACAATAAATCAAAACCTCGCGCCTCGCGATTCGAACAAAAGTATTCTAACTCTAAAATGGAGTTCCTAATTTTCCCTATTTGCTAGTTCCTACTATTTATATCTCGAAGAATAGCATAAGTCGATTCACACTGTGTAAGTCTAAGTGAAGCGGGCAGATTATTGCCGTGTATAGTTCAGGTAAACGGATTAGTAAATTTATTAAGCCAAGTTTGGGTGAGTGCAGGTTCAACGCCGGTGTTCAAACCCTGTCGGTATCTAAGCTCCTCCCATTTTTCTTTCTCGTACCCAAAAGTTAATCCTTTTATTGGTCGCAGTCAACCTTAAGGTAGTTCGTTCGTGAAAATTAACAGGAATAAGTATTTACGCCCAAAAAGGGTATAATACCTCCCAGTTGTCTCTGTTTCTAATAATACCGAAAGTTTCTGGCGAAACTGACCACTTCGAGCCACACGCACACCGCCGGCGTAAACAGATGCACAGGTTTTCACGTAGCTCGCACGGAGAGAAGAAAAGTAGCAGATCTTACTCCAAACTAAAGGAAAAGAGGGACGCATCAAAGTTTATTTGTGAAAAATAGCCACGTCGTATATTTTTTAGCATAAATTTAGTAGATTTTATTCTGCACACAGTGGTTTTCACTGTTCCTAGAATAAATTCTGCATTTTACCAAATATGTTTTACATAAAAAAAAAAAAAAAATCTGACGTGTCTCTCTTTTCCCACGGTTTTGAGTAAAATCCGCTCTTTTAATCTCTCGGCGCAGAGTCCGCACTTTCACCGGATACTTCCTCGTATAATCGCGAAGACAGTCATTGCAGGTGTTCCAAATTCCTAATAATATTGAAACAACGTTCAGCACTCATCCCCGGATAATACCCTTCTAACGGAATTGAATAACGAAATACGGTCAAAGTACGGGTAAATTTCCGAGACCCGAGACATTCTTTTCGATATACAGGAAAGGTCGCGAAAGTGTGTATTTCGTAGCGTCGGTAATTCCAAAAATTTTAGAAACGATGCTCAGATTTGCAGCTAGGGTGGTTTGATACACGGACAACTGCCGCCTACCGAACGAGCATCGTGTTCGCCGGGAAGCCCCGAGGGTGGACTTTGCGCGATAGCAATGTCATGGCGGTGGGCACCGGAAATAGCCGGCACTATCGGCCTCTTCGCCGGAAGGAGTCCCGTCACCGCAGAAAGAGTTCCAATCTTCTATTCACCGTCTCGCCCTTCACCCACCCCCATCTTCACCCCCAGCCCCGTTCACCACCTATACGCTACCCGGAGCTTCGCGCCACCTCTGACCCTCTTCTTCGATCTCCTTTTCTTCTTCTTCTTCTTCTTCTTCTTCTTATTCTTTCTCTCATTTTTCGCCTTCTTTTTCTTCTTCTTCTTCTTCTTATTCCTTATATACTGCTTTACCTCGCAGAGAGTACCTTGTATGCGATACATCGTGTCAACGAAAATGGACCAACCAACCCACCCTGAAAAAGAAGTTTAAAAGTGGTGGAAGATGGCCGCAGTAAACGCAAAAAACGTAGACAACATCAACTTATCTCCCGCTCTGTATAGCGGGGTTTTTCAACCAAACAGCCTCCTCGAATTCTTCTATATATATTTTTATACCCCTGCGGAAGCCAGATACTATACGTACATATAACGTAAGGATTATACGTTTATACCTACCTGCTGGCGAAAATATTCAACAAGCTTAACTTCGCGTTTTTTAATATCAGGTTATAACTAACCTAACTTAGGTTATTGCGTACAAGGTAAATCTCCGAATTAAGCGGATGTCGGAGTTCCGTCGAAATGAACAAATCGTATTTTAACTTTTTTTTTTTAGCTTTTTAAATTTACCGGTATCAAATCGTTTTCTATTCTGGATCATCATTGTACTGTTTGCCGACATGCTTCGGGTGGTAATTGACCAAAGTTCGAAAAAATGTATGTAACAGCACGTAAAACATCGTGGGTTTTAGATATCGGTATACACCTAGCGTACCATGACTTCAAGACTGTTCAGTCCTTTCGTACAATGTTCGAACTACTTTTCATTCACCATATAAGCACAATTACAAAGATTATCATTTCTCAACGTTTAAAACGACTCAATTATTTTAGCGAGCAAAAAGGTTTTAATACGATTTGCTCACTTTGCCATTAGAATTTAATCAATTATCGTACAATTTGGTTAATTATCTTTTATTATTTCCCGCACATCTTCTTCCATTTTTCGTTACATATTTCAGCCCGTACGATCATTGTTTTTGCCGTCGACTGACTTTGATTTTTTTCTAGAGATTTTAGAAGGACGATAAAAAATGATTTTGTACCAAAGTGTCCGGGGTTAATTCAGCGAGTAAAATACGTGAAGTTTTCTTTTCCAACATGCCGACACTCCCGACTATTTTCGGGATAAGTAGTCGCTTCTGGGTGTAAGCGAAGGTGGTGATACATCACCGGGTGTCAACGAGTGTCCCTACAGCAGTAATCTCGCATCCATCAACCTCCCGGCGACGGACGAAGGGAACAACCCTGATCGATGTCCGCGACACCCAACGACCACCCGCCTTATACCTACGACCTTATCGGTTCTCAGATGCCTGCTCCGGGGGTTTAATGCTGGAGAATTTATACCGCTTATGTCTTCGTTGCCATTATCGCAAGGTAACGATAATCGGGTTACTGGGTCGAAGACTCGCGGATGTCGAAGAGGCTGGATACTCTGAAAATCAGAAGTCTCGCAGGATTCGCGCCCTTCGTCAAAGACTTCTTGCAATAACAGTGAGTAATTTAGGGTGGTTCTTGTTTAGGGCTCGGATGAATTTTTCTTCATTCGCCCGCTAAATCGGCTCCAAATTATTCAAACGCAATTCCCTAATTTTTTTCAGATTTTTATCTCAACTCTATCTAATCCTCGCAAGAGATTTTCCGATTTAAAATATACGTGTTTCGGATAAATTCTCAGTATGGGACATTCCATGATATTTTGATCAAGATTCTACGTCAATGTCTCAGATTGGCTTTATAATTTTTTGTATAAGATTACATGAAGAAAAACGCCATCCCATTTTTTTCCAAAATTTTTTCCACCCAGGGTGTCTGCAGTAGCATTTAAAAAGTTGAAACAAATAGGTACCCCGACTTTCTAAAATCTGCAAAAATTCAGAAATATCTTGTGAAATATGACAATATTTTTATCACCTACCAGAAGATGGAGATTTCATAACTTCAAAAGATAAATAAGAAAAATAAAAAGATTAAAAATTATTATTATTCGGTTGCATTTTTGACGTAAGAATGCACACAAAAATGATAATTCTTAATAATAATAATATAACTTTAAATCATTTTTCTCATTTCTCTTTTGAACTTGTGAAATCTCCATCTTCCGATGGGTGTCAAAAATTTTGTTATATTTCATGTGATTTTTCTGAATTTTTGAAGCCTTTAGAAAGTGGGGTTTTTCGTTTTATGTTTTTAAATCATACTTCAGATACTTCTGAAAAAGTTGCGATTGCGTTTATCGTCACGTATTATCATATAAAAAATTATAAAGCCAATCTGAGACATCGATGTGTAACGAGATTGATCGAGATGTCATGGAATATATATTTTATTGCAAGAGTAATAATTTTCAAAAAAATCTATAACAGTGAGACTTTAGTGGGCGTTGGTGCTACTATCTGATAAAACATTCGCATCATCATACTAGGCAATCTAGACGAATAGCGCATTCACTAAATGAAAAAAAAAGTCAGATTTAGTGGGTTTGCAATTCGTCAAAAATGTTGGAAATTGTTTTTGAATTATTTGGAGCCGATTTGGGGGGGGGGAATGATTAATAATCCGCCCAAGCCTTAAACAGAGACTATCCTAGTGAGTATTGGTTATTTTTATTCTTTCGCAATTCTCTGATGTACAATTCGGATCGATGAGAGAAAAATATATCAATGTATAATTTGGTTTCTTTTCTCGCAAACGGTACTTTAAATCTAGCTACCATTTATTTTTTCACGTCAAAGAAACGACACGAGTTATTAAAAAGGGAAGTCAAGTAAAAGTTCGACCCAAGTTTGCCAAAACCGTCTTAACGAGAATGCTGTAGTCAGTCTTTACCGATCGAAAAAAATGACACTTATTTCGACCGTTATTACCGCCTAAGTACCGTCACTTGAAAGTACTGCAAACGAAGATACCTATCCCTGACTGGATAGCCGATTGGGTATAACTGGCATGGTTGCAGCGTGGGTCCATTGGAAACTCGGAAGGTGCCATGTTTTTGGAGCCCCCGTATGCTGCCATCTGTGCTTGACCGTCGCAAGCTACCTATGAATGCAAATTTTTCAATATTAATTGTGGAAGTCGTCAGGTAAGTTACATTCATTTTTTCAAACAACCAATGTAAACAGTTAATATTAACATAGAAATTGCAAAAAGCTTGACTTAAAGGTGAACAAATTTTTAAGAAAATATGGATAAACGTGTAGTTTGCTAATCTCGGACAGGTGAGAAGTTAAAGTCTTAATAATGAAACGTATAAAACGCCACAACGTTGATTTGCATTAGTGTTTGGCTATAAAAATCAAGGAATTGCCTCAATTCGGGTAGAAACACATGCGGCCTGGTAAAGTGTACAAAATTCCGTGATGTAAGAAGAGTAGAAGACTTGCCAACAGGTGGCGACACAAGGGGGCTCGAATTAAAATGGCGGCTTCGAGGATCAGAATTTTGCGTTATTATTGTATATATATATAAAATATAGATATCACGTAAGCAGCAAATTTTTTGTTTCGTACCTTACGAATAACGGCCCCTGCAATTAATGGCAATTCAACTACAGCGATAAATTTCCCGGATTTATTCTAACGTAACAAAAATATTTTTCATATGTTCTGATTGAATGGTGCTACTTGTGGAATTTTCACTTTAGTATTGCGTCGCAGGCTTCGGTAATAGTAGAAGTAAGTGACATATTACTCGGTCGGTGAAAACTTGACCGTAAGGTTCTAATATTTCAAGTCGTTTCTCAACGTAAATAATCAGAAGTTGAATAAATCTCAAAAAGTGTTTTGTCTCTTTAATATTCGAGTATTTTATAGTTGAAATGATCATTTGTCAATCCAGTTTCGACGCTATATTTCTTTAGTCGAACGAAAATATTGAAAAACTTTTTTGGTTCTTGCAAGAAGTAGGCTCTGTAGGAAATATAGGAATTGTTACGGTAAGTAGTAATTACAAATGGCAGGACTAGATTTTTTGGCTTCATTGTTGCGTTAGAAAAAACTTTGTGGATAATTTTATCCGACATTGCAGGATGAATTGCTCCGACCCCGTCATTTTCAAAATCAGTGACGCGTAGACTTTGATAACATAAGTCAAATTAAGTGACATTTAACGCGGTCGGTAAAGAATTATCTTCCATCCACTTAAGGTCGTTCTTTCATTAGAGCATTTTAAGAAAAAATGAGCTCAGTTTGGAATGGGTTAATGATAATAATATTTTCCAGAATCAATTTTCAAAATTTAGGGGTCGATTCCTGATGACATATAAACCAAGATTCATTTTAAAATATCACTTTTTAGCATATGGTCTTATGACACGCCTGTGCGTGCAGTTGAACGACGGAAAAATTTCATTACTTAGATCGAGCGTATCTCGACCAAAAACCAATAAATACATTCTTCAATTCACGCAGAATTCTAACGTATAGAAAAAAATTGTAGGTAGTCCATGTGTTACACGAGATAATTCATATAAAATCCGGCGAAATTTACTGTAAACGTCGCACTTCACTGGTGTTGTAAAAAGTGCTAATGCTGAACATCAAAACGCGTGCTATTGTTGACAGCATAAGTTATTAGATTGCTACGAAATACACACGAAAATTAAACGTTTTTATTACATGAATTTGTTTCGATATCTGCTGAAATGAAAAAATTGTATGAAAGCCAAGTGTTTACAATGCTGTTGTTTTCAGTGACGAGACGTGATAGAACTGGTGCTGTGCGATTAATCGATTAATCGGAAAGACGAGTTTCCCCAAGTAACGCTGTCGAGTTTGTTTTAAAATGTGCTGGTATTTTTTATTGTACAATAACAAGTTAGCCGATTTTTTTTAGCGAAAATCGCTTATTTAACTTTCCAGTGTTACCAAAAGTTGAAAAAACAATTAAAAAAAGAAAAAAAAAAAATAATCGACAGCGTTACCTGGCGAAACTCATAAACTAACAATATCAATTTGATTTTTTGATTTCAGATGACCCAGTGATGAGTTCCAACCGTCACCGCGAAACAACTCCATTTCGAGACGTCTCCGAAGATTTGCTGCCAACGGCTTGGTTTTTAATATCTTCGACTGAAATTTTCATAAAACACATAACGAAATGTTACTCTACAACACTGTAATCAGTCAATACAAAATACATTGCCTGCATGTTGTAAAACAAATTTTAAAAAAGTATTTTTTTGTTTTTTTTTTTCAACGAGTTAACGATTCCCTTCCCTTACCTTAAAGACTCGGTGGCTTTCCGGTGAACCTCGGCGACGGGATAAAACAATTTATTCCATCGCGTCGCGGCATTTGACCATTCAATTACAGGGTGTCCCGACGCCGTCAGAACGTAGCGCCGCGACGCGACGCGGCGGTTGCAGCGGGTGAAAATGGTACAAAGCCGCGTCCTCCGGGTCCACAATGCGCCCACGCGGTGCGCGCGTCCCGGTAACTCGACTCCCGTCAGCGGGGCAGGACTCGAGGTCCTGCGGGGTTGGCGCTGGTCGGTCGGGCCGCCAGGGCGCGCCTGGATACGGTTACGCGTCGTCCCGCACGCGGGATCGCAGGTAGCGAAGGTTCGCCGGGCCCCGCGCATTCAACTGTCAGTCAGCAACGTCGGCAGGAATCGGGGCGCAGCTGGCCCAACGAGGGCCCCTCGGGAAAGGGGGCGGAGGGGGGGGGGGGGGGGGGGAGGCGTGGAGGACCCCTTTACCTGCCACCGCTCGCCGCTGCCGCGATAATCAAAACTGCGGGACGCCGCCCCGCGTCTCCGGCCCGAGAAGCGAGGACGTGTAATTTGGCTTGGTGGGATAATTTCGGAACGATCCTCGAGACAAAGAACCCCTGGCTACTCTGCTTACCCCTCACGTTGCTGATCTTGCACGCGTCTAACCACGACATAGTCTTTCGGATGAGGCAACGCGCGCTGCTCCGAACCGGGTCTTTGCACGTTTAGAAATTCCACGATTAGAGAAATTTTTGATTCCGGTTACCGCTCAGTCGTTAAATGTTTTCATTTTTCACCACCATCGAATAATATGGCTCTGGGTAGAAAATGAAAATTAGTTTTATAGCTGTTACCGGAAAGTCTGCTATCCGTTACTATTCTTTATCATTACGATCACTGTTGGTAGATTTTCTTGTAACTGTTGCGAAAATTTAACGCTTGTGCAAGAATGAATTGACGTTAAAGCCTTGTTTAGCTAAAAAAGTAGAGTTTACCGAAGAAACTGATTTTGCGTTGCAATTAACAAAAAAGGATCGACGATAGCGCAAAATGGTTACGCGTACCTCGTTTTTCGTAATTACAACAATATTCAAACAGTTTTTTTAACGATATCTGTTTTACTCAATTTTTTTAGTTACTGTAACAAATTAAATTTTTAAATTTGTAAAACCCATAATTCCACCTAAAACAAATCTATGTAACCAGAAAAAAACTTGAACTTAGATGCATGATTAAAACAGAAATGTGTGTCTATATTGTTGATCAAATATTTTAATCCCATCAAGAAAATCCACGCACACAAAGCCCGTTAATTTTACGATCAAGAATACTGAGGTCTTTGATACTTCGGTATTTTGCAAAAAAATTAGGAAAACATTTTCAATGTACCGAAATACCGAAACTCCCGTAGTAAAGATGCAGAACAATTAGAAAATTAAAGGGTCAGTTTATCGAAATTTACTAAAATGCGCCATTTATTCGACAGAATATCTAAATGTACGCTGTGACATTTTTTTGGGAAGAATTGGCGGGATTCTAAGTCTGTACGGACCAGTATAAGTTTTACTCGAGCACGTACAAATTGTACTCAAGCTCAGAAAAATGTAAACGGAATTTAACTCCAATGAACAAATTTTCGCGAATCTTACACGACTTGGTGCAAATTTTTAATGAATTCATGTGAACTTAAATTGAATCGAGAAAACTGCTTGTTTTGCACCCGGACGCATGAAAATTTACACGAAGAGTAAATTGCCGAAGATTCTAATATATTTTTGTTTCTTATACTCACACGTTCCTACATTTTGACTACTAAGTTATACCTTCTATATTTTCATGTTCTGTGAAATAGATTTTTGCATATTTGAAAATTCGATATTGTGACCTTATATTCAGTGATTTTTCTACATTTGCACCGTCACTCGAATTTTCGTTGTTCATTGGTATCAAGGAACGTAGCTAGTCAGAAATTGTGAAAGTCAACGCAATAATGAAGTATTCAACTGATAAGCAAACTGAGGCAGCCGATGAGTTGAGAGCGGCCCAGAATATGCAAGTTAACGCAAAGAGCTATTTTCTTTGAAATGAATCCCAAAATTTCAATTTATTGACATTAAATTTTCGGAAGTCGAATTAGATTGCATCACGATGAATTACAACAAGTTACTGGCAATCACTGAAAGCACATGTGTTAGAATTTGAATTGCCAATGAATTCTAACTATTTCGCGTTCACCGTAGAACTCCACGATTATCTTTCTAATTCTAGTATATTCTAATCGACGATTTTCGCCGTTGCCTGTATATTTAAGCGTGAATTGTAATTAATTTTGTAAATAGTGTAATTATGTTGGATATTTGTGGGTGATTACGAATTTGATTCGATCTGGAAATATATACATATATGAAAAGTAAGATTAGGATAAATCCGCTTTAGGATTTCTACTAACAGGTTAAATAATAAGATTTCCGTCATCGGAGATAATCGTAAATATACAAGGGTGAATAACGATTTCGCTCTTGGTTTTTTCCCGATTTCTTTAATGTGAACCTGCTAACGTGTCATATTGAAAATTCACGAATGAAATATCATGTTATAATATTGATATTATTTCTCGGTTAATTAAACGACACATTCAGAACGAATATTGGGCTATTCCCGAGAAATGGTGACTTTAGCTGAGCAAATTTTTATCAAGCTAACGCATAAATTTGAATATTAAGATCTGCTGGTGCAAAATCAAACAGTTTTACAAGTAAAACCGGTTGCATGAAAGAGGCTAATAAATTTCACTTTACGCTACTTATAAACGTTCACTTCGTGCTGTCATCCTTAGAATTTTATAAATATAGCGAGTTTTGGTTTATGTTTGAATTTATTCTCAGCTTTGCCCTCGACGTAGATTTTTTTCCAAGACGAAAGCATCGCTGGCGCTGAGTTATGATAAAAGCTCCGAATACTATTGAAACTGAATCGAATGGATGTATGGTTCCTTCCGGCTTCGACGCACATGCGTCAATGTACCGCAGTAATCAGAACCGCTTAGCGTGGCAATTACCCGCTGTTTAAATCCATTTAGTGCCATTTCCCATTTTCGCCTCAATTTATAGAGAATGCAATAATGCTTTCGTCTATTTCAATCGACGAAATTATCCCGTGACAATTAATACCTTTACGAAAACGTATTCCAAATTTTACAAGGAAAATTGTTTACTTCACGCGATAAACGTGACGTCGTACAAGAAACAAAAAAAAAAAAGATGTCCAGTTCATCGTGCAAACGGGACGCGACTTGATCGACAAAGTTTCGATTCTAAGAGAACGAAGCGTTATTTTTTTTTTTATTTTTATTTTTTTCCATTCCGTCAATTTATTGTGAGATTCAAGACCGAGGTTTGCGGTCGGCAAAGAACGGCAGTTGAGTTTCGATTCTCAATAATAGGGAGACTAACGAGTTACAATTGGGTGAAAAGACTCCCTTACATGCCCTTCGTTTCTACGGGTAAGTCGCATCTTCCTCAACGGGCTATCAAATGACATTCGTACCTTAAACCACAGTTCTACCAACTGTCGCAATAAAGAAAGTTCTTCTCTTCCGCGTTTGAATTCGGTAGCTGACTATCTCGGAGTTCAACGCGGTGAAACCCGATACTATATATCTCATAATTTCCAACCGATTTATGTATTATATACCCAGAGGCGGAGGGTGCCTCTTCTCTTTTTTTTTATCCCCTTTCCCCCTCTATCTTCAAAGAGCCGAAACATCGTCTTTAGTCGCATTCGCCGACCTGTCACTCGGATCTGGCTGCATGGAACCGTCTTCCTGAAAATGATCCGGTTTCAAGTTTTCGTAGCGCCTCTTCACACGGATCGGAAGACGAGTGGGTCTCTCTCTCTATGACGGTCTACAGTTCTATGAATGGCGGTGATTGGTTTGCTTGGATGCTTCATGCTGATATTTTTTTTACTCATTTCTTTTTTCCTCTCCCCCTCTCTCTCTCTCTCTTTCTCAAAGCGCGTCTCCTTATCTCACTTTTCGCCGTCAAGAAGGTCTCATAAGAATTTATGGCATTCCAATGTTCCCGCAAACCATGAATGAACGCCGACTACGCTGCGGACCTTTTCAGGACCGTCAGAATTCACCAGAATTCATCGGGAATCTTCGGTTTGGGTAGAAAAATAAAGGAAAAAAAAAAACATCACGTCGCAGTATCCGTGGCAAAACTTAACGACTCGACAATAAGTTCATCGGTTACAAGGAAAGCACCCGAGGCGTACCTGATTGATTTTCTTAATTTTGTGATACGTTGGAATACGTCAAAAAGCATGAAGCACATTTTTTTATGCACAAATTTAGCCGCTTGAGGGGTAACACCATCCCTTAGGTTTACCCTAAAAACTCGTTAAAAAACAAGTTTTTGTGGTCAGACGAAGCCAATTGGACATTATTCATTGTGTTTTTACCCATAATTTTGGCGGGTAAGCTTTAGGGGGTGGTTTTCATTATCCACGAACGTAAGAAAATTACGTGTCTGATCTTTTCTGATGTTATGACAGAATGAAAAAAAACAGCGAGATACATCTAGGGTACTTTCTTTGTAAAACAAGCTACCAATAATTCATACAGTGATATAGTCAAGTTCCAAAAAGAAGTGTGCAAAATCTGTGAATCGACATTATAGTTTTTCAAAACTTGTTAGCGCCAAAGGTTAAATTTATATTTGATATATTTGACCGCAGGTAAGTTTGACCTCGAAGCGAACCAGTTCCCGATGTCTCGAAGATGGGCTGAATTTTTTAGATACCAAAATGAAGTCCCCCGGTTTTTGCTGCTGCCACTATTACGTATATTAGGAATTTTTTATTATTTTTTTTTTTTTTTTGTGCACGCTGGTCATCTAGCCTACATCGGGGAAAAAGGACACGAATATTTTGGGCAAATTTTATAGTCCCCTATTCTTCGGGCAGAAAAAGCCTCGCGGTACCTGGAGAGCCAGAGCGGTGCGGTGGGACGGTTGATAAATTGGCAATAACGGGGGCGCAGCGAGGAACGAGTCAGGAGTTTCTGGGACTCGATGGATGCACCCTGACTTCTGGAAGCCATTGTACCACCTCCCACCCCGCGACCCTCCGGACTACCGGTATTTTCGTTCGATGAAATATCACGGGGTTTTACTATTAGTGACAAATGGCGTATCCAGCATCCCTTCGGGATTGAAGAAAAGTGAGGAGGATTTGCCGTTCGGCGTGTCCTTGTACATGCCTACGGACGATGGGACGCGCTTCGGGATGTCGTGAAAGGAAGTGGGCGGCCTGAACTTAAATACACCTCGCACCGATTTCATCAATGCATCTTGGCGATCGTATCTCGGCCTGGAAGGAGGAAAATGTTTAACCGCTCGCAGAGCTGAATGACGCTCTGCGACCTGAGCTTGCCGCATTATTCGGCATGGTCCACCACCGCGTCCGGACATCTTCAACGACGTGTGTCTTATCGTACAGCCGTGATCTACTCTGACGAGAATATAAGCGACAAGGAATGCTCGAGCTTCCGTTTTCAGGGATGAAGGCGAGAGATTCTACTCGCCGAAATGCGGACAAAGACTTCCTTCGAATGCCTCAACTAGGGATTTTCTAATTTTTCAACAACCAGACGGGCTATCGTTGAACACACCACTTTTTTCTATGCCGATATGTACTAGAATGCGAAAATCCTGCAACTAGCGAAAAACATTACCGTCGGAGTTACCACGTATCCGGTAAAATGAGGTCAACTATCAGTTTTTTTTTTTTTTTTTTTAAATTACCACAGTTTCCTGTTAAAATTACTGCGGAAATGCTCCGAGTTACTAGATCGATGGTCCGACTTACCACGAAGAAAAGTTATAGTCAAGAAAATTACGTCAATATCAAAAGCGTGTCACTTCCCAAAGTAGTAAATGCAACTGAGATTTTTTCCGTTCTAGTTTCAGATCTCTACCTCTTACAACTTAGATAATACATGTTTATAAATTCTTTTAACTCTAAACAGATTATTTTTCACGACAGAGTCTATAATCATAATAATAATAAAACTTCCGAACCCGCCATACCTTTTGGAAATATAGTTCTAAAAGTGTAAGTAGGATGAAGATATTTTTAATTTTTTTTTTGCAAATGTAACTAGAATGGAAATGTTTTGCTGCGACGACAAAACGTTTCGCTTTATAAAATCAATTGCAAACCGCGGCATGATAACGTCTCCAGAATCTTGAAAGAAAGTTAGTTTATCACGTAAAAAACTGCGAACCATCAGACTAAAATGTAGAATTTATGCTTCAAGAGTTGGAGAAAATTGTTGTTGACAAACATGTTTATTCTTTACCAATTTCCGAAATCTAGTCCGAGACGAATTCCACAGTCGGGAATGCCAGACTTTTCTACATTGAAAACACCTCGGCGCATATTTTTTTCTCGCGATAAAGATACGATAAGAATTTAAATGTAACAAGGCATCTGTTCAAAGTTCAAAAATCAAACAAAACTTTCGTCCTAAATGGTAAGAGTCACAGGGTTGATACTCGAAGGTTTCTTGCGTATCATTGTCAGTTCACATGACAGAATATCAAAATTGCAGAAAAATAGACATCTTTGGTCTTAGGTTGCTTACAGATTATTTGTGAACCTGCACTTGCTACACAGATAGACACTCGATAATTACGACCATTTTGACATTATACTTCTCTGATTTGAAAACGAGTTTAAGGATCGGCGGATCCACAAAGAGGAGAGTTCACTATCGACGCAGCATGTGCCGCAAAGTATTATCCCAGGGATGTCCTGTTGCCGAGGTCCTTAGGAGAGTTGTAAGGGGGCAGGGCGCAAGAAAAATCTTGGATGAAACACAGGTGCGCGGGTTCGGGACACCGTCGAGTCTGGGTAGAGATCGGCTAATCTTCCTCCAGGAGCGCAGGAGCAGAAGGACCGGCCGAGGGAACCCCGGCGAAGGATTAGACTCGTTAGTCCTGGCGCGGGTTCCCACGCGTCCATCCGCCTCCTTCTCCCTGACCTCGTCCCCGATCCATCTTCCACTATTCTCAAAAATTTCAGGAAACATCTGATCCTGCCGATCCTGGAACGCCCGATACTCTCCGCTGCTGTCGCCCGGGGTGAGGATGCTGATAAAGAAGCGGGGCTAAATCTCGGTGGATGAATTTCGAAGACTCACTCAGTGTTTGCGAGAGCACGAACAAGTTCGCTTCGAGGCGAAGAGACCGCGGAGGCATGGGTATAATGGTGAAATTTTTCTCCGGATGATCTTTCGTTCGGAAAGCCTATTAGGCAGAACCTTGCCAATAACGTATTGCGGTGGGGAGAGTTGATCCTACTTGGCTTAGCGAATCGGCAAATCCCGCCACAAAGACTGGAGAAAGAAGAAGTTGGAGAAGCTTCCAGCTATCTCGTTCATCCCGGGATTTTCACCTGCTGGAAGCATAAATCATCCGAGAACCCGGTACCTCTGAGTTTCGAATCAGCCACCGCAGGTGTCTTCGAAACAGTTTCATTTCAATGTAATATATAATAATTCTCAAAGCGTTTCTGTACGTGATGTTTTGACCTGCGATCCATTGCTCGGTAACGAGAACTATCAGAAATCCTTCAGGATCATCGTAAAAGCAATAAATCGGTTGCCGATGACTTCGCGATCAGTATCGGTTTGTTTTACTTGCAGAAATCACCGCCTCTCCGTTTCTGGACAATTTCTGTAATTCACAAAGCTAATTACAGCGGTGACAGACCGTCATATTTGATCTAGTTTCACTTTGATTTACTACACAGTACCTACTGTATAAACCTCGCGAGTCGAGTGATTGTAAATGTATGTTCTAAACTGGAGTAGCTGAAAGATCCAAGTCTTTTAGTGCATTGATTCTACGATTTGATCAGACAACTCACTTGCATGCTGTTTTTGGACATCCGGTAAACGAGCTCCTCCCTGCAGCCCTCTGAAACAAGATAAGGAAGGAATCTGTCAAGATTTTTGAAACTTGTTAGAAGATCAGAAAAGTTGTACGAAGTTCGCGGAATGTAGGTAACATAATCCGCATAACGAGGCGTCTGTGGATTGCTGCAGAGACTTTTTGCTTCTCGTGAGTGTAAAAGGGGGGCAAGTTTATGGTCGAGAAGTTTTCGATATTGCAATTAATCTGCTCATAAATTATCACCCGGAAGGTTCTTGGAAATGCCCGACTAATGCATATATCTATCCGGGGGTTGAGGTGCACCTGGCCCCAACTCAGCGGGACGATACCTGGTTTTAGCCCAGACTGCGTTGCGCCACCCCGTCCATTGTTACACCGTAGGCGGCCATCTTTTCTTTTTTTTTTAGGAATTTGGACCCGAAGCTGTGGGAAGGCGTCGACGCGTCTGCAGAGTTGACCGCCAATAATTATCATTGTGATGTTGTTTTATCCGTTTCCGAGGCAGCGGCGCCGCGTTCGGATCCAAGATCGAAGGGAACCAAGCGATTTTGCTATATTCGAACAGATTATACCGCAAAGCGGTGTTTCGTTGGTTCAGAGAAGCATAGTCATCAAGTTTGAATCGATTCGTCACGTTGAAGATGACACTTTTTTGGAAATTTCGTTACGGAGTGATCGCATTTTTCGTAAATTGATACATTTGTAGGCTACCGGTGACTTTTCTGAAAATGAAAGAAAGAAAAACGAAACGACATCGTAAACAGCTTGGACAACGATTTTTCATCTCAAATCGCTTGAAATCGATGCAAAATCTTCACCGAATTGTACGACGATTTATAGTGATTCGAAATCAAAATGCAACAGCGGAGCTCTTATTCGTATTTTTATCAGTCACAATTTCTCCTTAAAGGGGTTCCTAACCCAAGAGCCTTGTACAACGTTCACGATTTTCCAAATTGCATGGATTCGGGAGTAAAGGAAGATAAAAAATGAGCAAATCAAGGTTAGAAGTACGCAATTTCAGCTTTAATTTGACACAAAAAATTGTTTCGTAAAATGAAAATTGTGGCTGTTATGGTGACTGAAGTCACGGTGTGCAAAAAGCAGCGTTGAAAACGGTAATTATGTTTTCAGCCAAATGGAGTGTTCGAAAAACCAAAACCAAAGGTCACTTTAAAGGCTAAAGTACCCTCAATCTTTCTGTGAAACCGATTTTCAATTGAGTGGAATTTAGTAGAGTTGTGAATTGTTTTTACTGGTGAGTCACGTTATCTGAATTTTCACCATTGCCTTCAGCCTTATATTTTCAACGGACAGACGGGTACTAAATCCGTTCCTTACGAGGTTCGATATTTCTGCTCGTAACTTCTTTAATTTTGAGAATTTCGGGTTAGGCAAACAATCAAAATAAAGATAATGAACCCGACTACATTAATATGCAGAAAACCAAAATGTGATATAATTCATTTCCAGTCTTAGGAACTACCTTAAACAATACCTGTGACTGATAATTTCGTTCAATATTATTTGTCTGATGATGGAAACTTTGTAATTTTGTTTCGAAAATTATCAGCACGACGATTAGATTGAGAAGAAATGTGGAGTCCTACAGAGATGGAATTGAGTAGATTCGCGAGTTGAGCGTCGCTGAGTGAATTTCCTCAAAGTCGACTTGGCTTTTCTTCTGGATTCTTGAAAACTTTCTTCTTCTTCTTCTTCTTCTTGTTCTTTTTCTTCTTCTTCTCTCCCTCCTGAAATAATTCATCGAGAGGCACACCGCACCGCACAATAACGGCATTGACGCCTTGCCTCGGCTCTCCTGGGTCGGGAGGCCGGGATCATTTCACGTTATTTGCTAAATCAACTGTAAAACGGGAAGCAATTGCCGGGGGAAACCTGTCGAGATCTCGAGGAGGCAAGGCAAGAATCGAGAACGATCAACAGCGGCAGTCGAGGAAAGGGTGCGCCGATATACCAGAAGGGTAAACCCCCTTCCACCTCAATTCTAAGGTTAAACCGTCACTCGAACGAAATTTACAATCCTGTGCACGACACGCGCGTGCTGCTGCAGTTCTGCATTCTTCATTCTCACTGCGTGCAATCGACAAAGGCCTGCGTCATTTGTGCAGCTTCACGGATTGCAGGCTTATCCTATTCTGTGCATCATTGAAGGGGACGCATACCTCGGAAAATACTCTTTCTAAGCGCTGCAGGTTCGACCCGACAAAGTGTTTCGGTTACTAAATGTACTTCACAACAGGTTGCTAGTAATCCTCAAGTGTAAATATACGGAAGTCTAATTGCAAGTCTTGCGAATAGCCAAATTTTGTCGATTTCATTTCGGAATGGGATTAAAGTCGTCGATTGGCCAAAAGTCAGTATTTTCCATTAATCTTACTACGAACAGAAAACTAACAGAACAGACTATGAAAATAATATTCTGATTTTGTCTGAAACAAAAAGATTTCATTCAAATAAATATTTTACCTGGAAAGCTTACATTACGTGTTTGTCAAATTATTCAATTTCAATATAGAAAATACTGGAGGTTATAAAAAAAGATTGAATGTCTATGCTTCGTTTCAAATTTGTTTAGAATAGTTAAAAATATAATAGATTCGTTGGACTTCGCTTTACGAGGGCTCGTTTCGTTCAAGAGACTATTTTCTACGAAGTCAGTGACACACTTTTTTCTTCCATCATGTCGGCATCGTTGAATATTCGATTTTAGAACATGTCACGGGCATCGATTGTAATCAAAAAATTACAATATTGAGTTGACTTTGTAGAAAGTACTTTGAATTTGTTTCAGTGAATCAGTAGTTTACCGAATAAAGTGAACCAGTGTACCGTGAAATCGAATAAATCCACTCGATTTCGAACCATTTCAAATCTACGCTTTTGCTTATAATCTTAGTATTTCGTAACTTTAAAAGGACCTTTGTAGCTTAAAGATATAATACTTTCATAAATACTCAACGTACGACCATCTCGTGATTCTCCATTCCTGGCTGAGCAACGTCCTTAATCCGGTGATCGAGTCGCTGAAATATCCGTTTACGACAGCCTGGACCTCATGGAATATCGTTTCTTACAGTGTATTTCCGTACCTGGATGAGTCGAAGAAGTTATTCGTCAGGCGTGATCTTACGTCGGCGTATATTTCACCTGTTGCATTTATGGTGTTGGGTAGGTACAGCGGAGGTATAGGTATCGGGGTTCCCTGCCGATATTGTAAATTCTGAAATACGCCAGGGTGAATGTAGGCGCGGCGTAGAATCGGGAGAGGTGCCTGTGGTGGTCCCGATTCAAAAAGCTCTCGCCGCGTCGTCTTTTGATCGCAAATTCCATTCAGCAACGAGAGAAAGCCAACGAGAGAGAGAGAGAGAGAGAGAGAGAGAGAGGAGCGAAGTCCGTGCGGCACGGCAATTGTGAACATATAAGAACGGAGGGCATTGCTCCCCAATTGTTATATATTTACGCACGAATCAACGGCAAAAGCAACGAAATTAAGTCGCTTTTGACACACTGCACGATGTACAACAAGTCACTCACCCCGCACAATGTGTCCTCCTCACCTTTCCCAACAACCAAGCGACGCTCGGTAAACCGATTTTCGTCATTCACCCTGATCGACAATTTTTACACGTGTCGCGTGCCTCCTCAATCTCAATCTTACGGGATCGGCATTTGGGGTGCGAGAATATCTCGATTCAGGAATCATAGCAGGAACAAGAGCGCTACGAAATGGCAAAAATTACTATAGAATTTCGGTACCCTAGAAGGGGTTTCCTTCGTCGTATCCGTAGTCGTGAAGCGGCGAGCTGGGAGGCAAGCGGCGGTTGCACCTGTGCACGCGGGTTGTGATGTATTGTCCATCGTGTCAAGACTAATTAACAGGCCATTAATTACCCGAAATAGACCAATTATACCCGGCCATTAACAAACTCCTCGTATTAGCCCGGAATACCGACTGACTGACTGACTGACCGACCGACCAACCGACCTTTTCATCGCCTCGGGGGGCAGCGTGTGAAAAATTTGAGAAATGCGGCTACAAAAAATAAACTCAGGAATTTGTCCTCCCCTCGGTCTTATTCTGGGCACCTCCACAGCACGTGGCTCCCATTTTTACCCGCATTCATATTTATATTTATACTCTGCCCCATGTAGGTGGGCATATCCAGTTGAAAATACGACAAACTTTAACTTTTGACAATGTTTTATACATCCATGTACAAAGTGAAGAAACTTGGGAAAGTTTATGGAAAATACGGAATTTGGCCGTAAAGTGGTGTTTCATGTTCTCAAAGTATGCACTTCCGTTAATTTTTTAACTTGGTAACCACATAAACAAGATAATAAGCTCAATCGTTTTCGAAATTTGAACGAGGTTTTAATTAATCCGGTAATACAAGTGCTTAGAGCACGATTCAAGATTCTCTTACAAGTAGAGTCACCCTGTAGTGAGACTCGTCGATTTTGTTGAAACCTGCCATAATTGTAGAGCAATAAAAAATATTCGGCACGCATGTTTATTTATGCCAGCAACGTTTCAAATTTGTACGATAAAAACTCGTCACTCGATCGTAGGAGAATATTGGAACAGCTCGAAAAGAAGGAATTCCAAGAAAAGAATATTTAACACGAATATTGTAGAAATCAGGAAATGCATAAAGTCGTGATACTTGACTGACCTTTGTCGGAGGTAGCAAGGTCAAATGAAGGTAAAGCGAAGGTGGTTTTCATCGTTGGAACTGAACTACATTCCCGACATGAAGAAATACGTCCCCGTTATTTTTGACTGGTCTAAGTATAAGCGAAGAATCAAAAAAATCGACGAGATACATTAGGACGGCTTTACTTGACAAAGTAAAAAATTAGTGAACATTCTCTGCACAAGTTCTTCTTTGTGTAGTATCACTCCTTCGGGCTCACTTAAGGCCACAAGTGCCGATTTCATTGCATGCCCGATGTTTGAATGCCGATTTTGGCATTCCACTCGATGGTTAGAGGAAGAGAAAGGGCCCTTCTTACTTGGAAACGGAGGAAACCAAAGGACCGAAATAGCCGGGAGCTTGGGGTCTTGAGGAAGAAGAGAGGCGGCGAGGAGGGGAAGGAGATCGGATCTGCAGTCGGGCCGATTCACCGCTGGCAAACTCGGTGCGCGCCCGTAATAACGACATGGAGAAAAAAAAAAAAAAAAAATAAAAAAAAAAAAAAAAAAAGGAGGAGGAGAAGAAAGAGAGAGCGAGAGAGAGGGAGGAAGGGAGGGACGGAGAGAGAAGTCGAGAAACTATTCACCCACGCGCGTAAGTGGAGATTTCCGGAGGCTGGGTCCTGCGCCGCGGGGGTGTCTTTTTACCTGGATGCCCTCCCCCATCCGCCCCTTCAAAACGCTGGTACCCACCAGCCTAACCTGCCTTCGGTACCTATGGGAAAATCTACATTGAGTCGATGGTGAATGAATGAGCGGAGCGGCGCGCGGTTCTTTTGTGGGCATTCCTTTCGGTTCGCAGAGCACTGCTCCTCCGGAATCATCCAGAAAACGGGGGGGGGAATCGGGGGACATGGGGGCGGCACAACACCGTAACAACATCGCCGGCAGTTTCTCTCCTTATTCCTCCTTCTCTCGTACTCTGCTTCTGCACCTTCGTCGTCTTCGTCGGCCTAGTCCAGCGGCCTGTTTCTTCTTTCTCTGAACCATTTTCCGCGAAAATCTCTACCAGGCAACGGACTTTTCTCACGCCAATTGTTCATCCCTTTGCGAATATGTTGCACGGTAATGGCCTAAGCTGCAGAGTAATGATCTTCGGATCGAGTGTACTCTGGTTTGGTATCCGGAATAGTCGAGACGTACGGTTCGAATAAACAACTAGTATCATGAGGTTGAAATTAGTAACGTTTTCGTAACGACAAAATTGGGAAAAAATCACTGTTTTCTTATTTTTACAATGATTTTGAAGGAACTGAGATTTGAAGATACGAGTATGTTTTGTTTTATTGCGTTTTGCTGAATTTCAAACAGTTCCGAAATCGCAAATGAACGGTTTTTCCTCGGAATGAATCGTTATGACAACGTTACTAACATCAAGATGATCGAGTATTATTGACAGAACATCGGTTTGAAGCTTATTGCATGGATCCGATTCGAAGGAGCTTTCTTCGTTCAGACTGAGGTTCATTATTTTCTTAGTGTCGATTTGAATTCCGATATAGACAGAGAAGCAATTCACAGTTTTGGGATGAGCAGAGAGAAGCGTGAATGAGGGCGGAAAGCAATGCCAGAGTCAAGTGGCCATTCATTTGGAAATCAAATTAGTGATTTGTATTAATTGCGACCTCATCATGCGATTCTCGATGTTTTTCAGTCGTCCAAGTGATTTCCATTGATTTCCGAGCCCCCTCGGAATGAGCGGTTTTCGGTGATTTCCGGATTGGATAAAATCGCATGAAATGTAAACGAATCATTCGAAATCATGTTAATGAATTGAAAAAACGTGTAAATTTCCCGCAAGATTCATAACGATTACGATGATTGTCAATATCTTTCGTGGGGCTTCTTCACCCATGTGATTTCAAACGATTGGGAATGATTTCTAACAATTTGAATAATCTCGATTGATTCCTCGTCATTTCAAAAAATATGTGAGTCATTCAAGTTCTTTCGATTTCGAGTGTTAAATTTATAATTCCCTCAAGCGAATGTTTTCTCGGTCATGATTCATCAAGTGACATCACGTTTAGAATATTTCATGATTACGAGCATTTTTTGGAGTGATTACAAGAGATTACTTGACAAATAATTTTACCATGATTAGGTAATTTCTACGATTTTATATGATTTCTTAGGATTACAAAAAAGATTTGTGTAATCTTAAATGATTTCTCACAACTACCAATGATTACTAACGCAGAGTTTTATTTCAATATTACTGATTAGAGTGTAATTTCGAAGATTACGAAATTGCTTCTACAGATATCGACACCACGATTCTTCGAGTGAAACAACCGTTGTTCAAAAATGTCCGTACCGAGTACGTATGAGTTGTTTGATATTTTGGTTGATCGTTCTGCAACGCAGTACCCAGCCGGCGTTGAAATATTTCCGGGCATTTTGACCGAGCCGTGATGGTGAAATAATGGTAATAAAATAAAAGAAGGTTTAAAACCTCGACAAAGTGAGCCGACAAATTAATTACAGGGTGGTTATAAGCGGCGGATCGGAAGGAGTGGTCCTCGGTCACTCCTCCGTCGGATTTTGCTCGTCACGAGGCAGCGAGGGTGGACGTCGAGGATGACGACGACGACGCCGATGTCCGCGGGGAAACGCGTCGGGCGAGGATGTCGACGGCTCTGGGCCCGGGAGCAAACGGGGCCCAGAAACGGCGGAGAGAGAAATACCGCGTCGTCATGGGCCGCTATTAGATGCGCTCGACTTTTTACCTACATTCCAATCTCGTGTGGCTGGTGGCGGCTTTCTCGATCACGCCTTGATTATAACGTTCTTCGGAGGAATTCTTCACCCCTGCGTCCTGCAGGTTTTCTTCGACCTGGTTCGTTCCTTCCTCCTTTGGTCTAGAGGGTGCTGCTGCAGCCATGCGTTCCGCAGGCTAAGTCCTTTTTACGCCTGTCATAATTGAGACTTCCAATTTCTTCACTCAAGGTTCTATTTTTTTCACCGACATTTCTTGCGTTTTCTTTTTATTGTTTCGTTTCAATTTTTCATCTTTTCTTTTTGGTTTGTTCCTTTTCTTCGCGGCTCGAGGAAAGATAAGACGAGCTACCGGTTGCCATTTTTCCTTTTCTCCCATTAACTTTCACCCACCGCTTGGCAGTACAACAGAAAGAAGCTAATATCTTTCCTTTTTCACATTTGTTTTTCCATTTTTCCACTAAACTTGCAACCATCTATTTCGTCCATTGGATAATTGCGTTAATATGGAAACAGATTTTCTCATTGTTTGGAAGAGAATGAGTGTCCAAACTTACTGACGTAGGATCGTCAATAATTGGACGCACGGGTAAGAGGGAGTTGCACAAGGAGTCGCAAAACCAACGAAGCTTCGACGTAATCGACAAACGAGTTGAATTTCAGCATGCAAACGACAGGGGACATCGAATACCCCGCAGACAAAAAAACAAAACAAAAACGTAAAGAATTTAAACGTTCATCTTTGCACCTTTGCAACTTTGCACTTTTGCAGTGACCATAATATTTAAGAAGAGAATTATGAAATACGAATTTTTGGTATTTTGCGAGCTTAATTCATCCCAAGGGGACAGTTTCGCTACCGCATTGTCCGGTTCAACCACCACCTATAAGCTCTCTCTCCGATCTAACTATGTCGGATCTTACGTCACCAGCTCACTTGGATGGAAATTCTACGCGGCCACGTAACGCGCACCTTTTAATACGTGTGCGTCTCACGCTGGCAGAATTCCCTTTCCGGCTTGAAGAATTACGTAAATGGCTGCTGCGTGCCGGTAAACCACGCATACGTACATGTTACATATTCCGTTGGGAGAAAATTATCGGTATAACAACATACGCAGGTATTTGAAATTATTTCCATGAAAGTTGCAGATATTGCGTCAAGGTTACGTATTCCTGCTGAGGGTGGTTCGGGCTTGATAATAGTTATGAGCGGTATCCTCATAACCGCATGGGCAGTATGAACGTAACGGTTCAAATACTCATTGTTTACGTGCTTTATCAATGGAATTGGGATAACTAGCTACGGTACGCAATTTCCAGAGGAGCTCATCAATGGCATGGAATGCTTGCCCTGTGATTAGCTATCTGCTACACTGATTTTCCTCCCCATGTTACGGGAGCATACTCGTCATAAGCTGATATAATTGTTTATCTGGGCAGCAACCAGCAACAAGAACGATTGTACGGGTACATTGACGGCTCGGTATATCCTTAGTCTATTGAACTGACAACAAGAGGTTACGCAAAATGGTTCCAAGTAGAGGAGCCGGGGGCTCGAAGTTACACTTTTTAAAAAAATGAAATTTTGCCCAATGTATAAATACGAATTCATCTCTAATTGACGTGGCGTTGGGTTTACTATCAAATAATATTTCTGCGACAGAACTAATTGGATATCGAAAATCGTTCTTGAGATATACATTTTTCTTTAAACCTGAAAAGACTGTCGCATCTTACCCCAATCTGGGGCAAGAAGTTACGGCCATGGCGTAAGTTGTTAGATAGTTTTTTTTCTGTGGTTTAAGAGGAAGTTAAACCTATTCTTACCTTCGCAACAAAACGCAATAAGTGTGATTATGAATAATAATACTACACTACAATAGTACTCCACGTACTCACTGCCGCGGCGCAAAATTTGTTTCTTACGTTAGAACATAGCTTTTTTAGTTTAAACCGTGGCACCATCTTCCATAGTTTAGAAATAATAACCGTTGTAACAACCTACCCCTGTAACTTCTAGCCCTGGTCTCCCCTACCTCAAGTTTATAATCGAATGACAGCACGACCATCTTCTGAGGGGAATCATGGGATGTGTTTTCAACAGAATCGTCTAAACTCTACGGATTTCGTTACTCATGAACAAGAATACAATTAACCTTGCGTAAACCCTTGTATTTTTATAGACTGTAATAGATCGTTCGCAATAACGAGATCAGTCAAAGCTAAATGTTTGCAGATACCACGAGGACATCGTCAGGGTATTCAGTCTGTGCGTACTCAAGGCCAAAAGTAAAACCATTCGAACCTTGAAGACTACCAATCAGTTATCACCATTTAGGGCAACTTGACTTGGTCCTGAATCTCGATTGTAATGCGCCCTGATATTGACGTTCGTAAAAGACTGTCGCAGGGTTTGAAGAACTGATCGAAGTCAGCCTTGATCTATCCAGCATAACTAAGGTGAATTCCATAAGTGAACGAAGAGATCCTCAGGGACGCAGGGAATCCGGACTTTAGGAGGACGCCGGACGCCACATTGTCTGGCGATCCTACCGGGGATGACTAGTCGCATTGAATCAGCTCCAGACTCTCGGCCTCCAGAGCCGAATTTTCCTCCTCTCTCTCTCTCTCCCTCACTCTCAGGTTCGAAGCCGGGCGAGACCGAACTACTGATATACCTGCCATAACTCGGAGGCACGATGCAGCGCTCTATCCAAGGCTCGGTCTTCCGAGAAGCAGAGAGGAGAGAAGACCGCAGTTTCTGGACCACCTGGACGGACGGATCAAAATTAATGACGACTTTCGTAATTAATTGCCGGGGATTGATCATGGTCATCCTGACATACGTATATGTACATACATGTATAAATATATATATATATATATATATATATATATATATATTGCAGATCGCGCGCCGAATGCGGTGAATTGGCAATTGCATGATCAGTGTCACTGCAAGTGTACCTTTTTATGTTTCCATGCATCAGACGGAAGCTGAATGGCAATGCATCTTCTCCTTTCGTTCAAACTGCACGAGGTCTTTATGGTCCCTGTTTAGATCTCACCTCGTTGCTAGGGTCAGAGCAATGAAACTGACGCTGTGCCGTTTAAGGTGTGTGTTTAATGCCTGCTACGTATGGGAATAAGCGTCCATGCGCGACATCCTGGTATTTCCTGGATGAATATTTATGCCAAGAACGCGTTGATGGCATTTCAGCCCAGTGAAGATGAGAAAAAAACCACAAGTGTGTATTATTAACATAAACAGGGTACACTGGCAATTCGTTCCGCTTCCCTTATATCCCGGCACCCTCGTCAGTGAAAAAAAAAACGTCGTAAAAAGTCAAAAGATTCTGCGTGTCTTGAAATAACCATGTATCCTGACGTTCCTCGTGGAGAAGCTCTTGTTCTGAAGTGGTGGAAATAATTGCAATTCCCCAGGTTGAGACCGGTGGTCGGAAATTCTTGCCGGTAAGCCACTTTTGGCCGATATCTCCGTGTCTCACCGATTTGCCCGCGACGCTATAAAACCTCGAAATGTACGCCAGATGTCTTTTTATGAACCCCATGTAGCACATTAATGTATAAGTATAATATATTTATAACCGAACAAGGCACGACCTTCACGAATGAAAGATTTTCTTGTGGATTGCCACAGACTTCTACCAACCGAGTGTTGAAATTGAGGTTTTATTATACTCATTCACCGGTAGAACAACCATGCGAGGAACAGGGTTGATTGAAACTACGGAGGGTAAGTTTCTTGTAACGTATTTGTCATTGTGTTATTCACAAAAACAGTCACAGTGGGAATTTGACGCTGAAAGTATCGCTGAGGTACTATTGTTCGTTCTGGAAAGAAACAATTATTTATCATGCCATCAGGTGGGAGGAATGAAAAAATTTACAAAAACGAATCTAGATGTCAGATTCATAAAAAATCTTTCCGATACTGGCGTCGAAAGTAAACCCAACAGCCGGAGTACTTATAAGAGTCCCGGTAAAAGAGTCTTGAAGAACATCGGTGCTTCATTTAAGTGGCACGATTGTTCAATTGATGATCAATAAACATTATCTAAAGTATAAGATTGCAAGATACATTGTTCGGTATTCTGAGGATAAGAAATTGAGTTTGAACATGCATGCATTGTTATCATTTACATGTATTCAGTGACAAATGTAAACGTAACAATACCATTGTAACCATTATACTTATACAGGTTATTCATTTTCACGGAACATCGGTGGTCTAAAATTTGTTTCCTGCTGTCAATTTAACGCACTTGTGAATCATATCAACCTGCCATAATATAAGGTCACGTTATTAAGTAGACAAGTTTATTGCATTTCGAATGCGAATGTCATGAAGAAAGCACATACATCGGACAAATATACAAGAGACTGCGGAGGTAACTATCTCTATTCAAGTTATTTTATTGAACCGATAGTTTTAATTGTTGTTGACTTTTGAAGATTTCAGTTGTGCAGGTAAAAAAGGTATGTAATATAAAATACATTACATTTGAAGTATCTGAATAATAAAACTTGCACGTATATGTAACCAGATACTGGGATGCAGATTGATTATCTGCACCTTATCAAGTTTTCAAACTTTCCGCAATAACTCAGAATTTAATGGCGGTGATTTGCAACACTTGTGACTGACGGTAGTGTAGCAATCGTGCTTGTCAAGTATAGCTTATAATCAGTACACCTCAAAATTTAAATGTTTCAAAATGCAATATCTCTTCATTTCAAACATCACCTATTACACAATGTTTTGCATCTATGTACGTATGGATGTGTGTTCACTTCGAGTAATGGAATCTGAGATAGCCAACTTTTCGACAAGTCAGTTACACTGACAATGCAGAATCAGCGCGCAGCGCCACCGCCCGCCAATCGCGAAACAAGCTCAATCTCTGTAAACCTAACCTAACGATGCAAAGTTCAAATGGATTATGTCGTGTTTACAAAAATTGAGTCTGTTTTGTGCCTGTTATTGCGCGCTGATTCTGCATGGCCAATGTAAGTGACCAGTCGAAAAAGTTAGCCTATCTTTGTAAACATAACATAACCTAACAATGCAAAATTCAAATGGATTATATCGTGTTTAGAAAGATTGAGTCTGCTTTTCGGCAGGCCGGCGTTGGCGCTGCGTGTCGATTCCGCATTGCTAACGTAACTAGCTTGGCGAAAAAGTTAGCCATCTCAGAATCCATTTACCCAAGTGTACACAAAAATGTGTCCAAGTAAGCACGATAAATTTTCTATCTCGGTGACAGCACTGTAACTGACAAGTGTCATATTGAGACTGTGTTCGAACTTCTTGTCCGTTCTTGTAACAATCACCAGATGGCGTACTTCGGTTACACGCGTCGTGAATCGAGCAGACTCTATTTTCTCAAGCAGTATCGAAAGATCATATATTCAGCCGCCATCTTGAGGAAACCGGGGAAAGGACGGCGTTGGACGCGGATACATGTGCCTACTTCGGATGCGCTTACGCCTGCGTTCGGAGGTTGCGCGCACACCTCGTATTCCGTGTTACAAACGCGTCTGTAGTCAGAGCGCGTATAATTAAATACCACTACCGCGGCGAGGGGCCGTCACGCGTCGGACATTCCAGCAGCAGCCGAAGCAAGGCAGAGCCACCCTCGCGCTGCACTGAATAGCGGCTAATGAACGTGGAGATGGAGTCTCGCCCGGGCATCCGCCATCACGGCGATCATCATCATCATCATCATCCGCGAGTCGAACGAGTCACGGATCACGAGTCAGGGCTCAGTTTCGGCTGCAGCCTACAGGACCCGATGCCTCCGTCAAGTCTTCCATCGAGGTCGTCGACGTTGACCTTGAGGTGATTCAACGCTGAATGTTTCCGCATTTGGGATAATGGCTGACGTATCCGTTTTATCGACATATATTTAGCAAATCGTATTTCCCGCATCTTTTTCTCCTCTGAAACGTCTTTCCAAACTTTGGGACATAGTAAGGTTTATGATCACATTTTATGGTTGGTCAGTCAGAAAACATTGACGAAAATACTGTAAATTATACACTTGCGTTAGCTGATTCTCAGATATTGTTTTGAGGTTATCCCACATCAATTCTACAATAATGAAGCCTATCATTTCCTGAAACTTTTCAGCCCTTTCGTCGTTCAAGAGAAGAAAGAACTGTTACGTACAATTTGCTTAATTTGTTGGTAAAACTATTGACGGTCCGATATCCCCTTAAGTTTTCGCTGGGCTGAGAATTCTCAGTCTCGATGTTCTCAGGGAGAAGCTAAGCTGTATTCAGAGTTTGGAACGCGTTAGCAGCGTCGAGGGGGAATGAACAAACCGCGATATTTCCGTTGCGCTGAAGGAGGTTGCACCATTCGTCAGCAATTCATCCGGGCTTCAGGATCCCCATTTATAATGATTGCCGGTAAAAATCTTGGCTTCAATCCAAGTCGAAGATGGATGTAAGGAGCGGAATTCGCTGGGTTGCTTCTATCTTAGTCTGATCTCCTCTGCCATGCCTCTATCTTTCTCTCTTTTATCATGAACTCTGACTGTATCTCTCTCCGCGTACAATTCCGTCCCCAAATGCAGCCATCCAACCCCTCGAAAGTTCAACCCGTGAAAAAAATCATTGTGGTTCATTAAATCTCAGAGAATAGCAGACGTCCATTGCGCCCTACGCCTGCGGTAAATATTTATGAATACCAAGTGTAAGCCAATCGATCCAGAATTGCCAAGGGTGTGGGTGTGCTTTTACTTTTACGACCGGAAGGGTCAAAGTTCTCAAAGCGATGATAGATATTTTCCCTGGGTAAAGGTAATTCGAGGGAAAAAAAGAAGAGAAAAAAAAAATAACTTTTGGCTTTGGGCTAGACGGTCAACACAACGTGATATTATGTGATATTATGCCCTCGGCATTTGGTTCAGGATTATCTTTGACGGGGGCAAAATATGAATTTGTAACTGATGCGATGCAGCATTTTTTATACGCGGTTCCTCGATCAGGATTACATTTATGTATACCTATTGTATAAAGGCACACACAGACGTATACTTGCTCAAACGTATGGATAGCACACGAAGGGCGAGGTAGATGGATGGTCCAGCGGTGATGCTGCGAGTCCGCCAGTCGGAGAGATACAGCAGCGCCTCCGCACCTATTAATTAACCTCCGATCCCAGGGATTTTTATACTCCCCGTTGCCGCTCTTCCCTACGTCACAACGCAGGAAGCGAGATAAAGAGGGAGAGTGAGAGAGAGAGAGAGAGAGGATTAAAAATGTAGTAAAAAAAAAAAAAAACTTACAAGGAAAAGAGAGAAAGGGTGTTGATTCTGTGTAGATCAATATCCTCTCCCCATCATTTTTAATATGGGACTAGGCTGATGCCCTGAGTATGCAGCTCACCTCCTACGCTCTGTTCAATTACTCACAAAACAGGCAGAAAAGATCGACTGGCCTGAAAGGACCGGTACAGTCCCAAAATTCTCGCTTTTCCTGTTAAGTGCCAAAATAAAGCTCACGCGCAAAGAGATTCTCATTTCCATAAATAATTCGGAAATAGCTGGACAAATTTTCCACAAAATCTAATCAGTTCTAAATTAAGATGAACCGAATTGATCGAACACAATATTATCGAAATCTGTTCATTCGTTTTTGAAGCAAAATCAGACGGGGAAAAATCCATCTACATCTAAAAATGGTTGAAGGTGATTTCATAGATCTCGAAACGTAAACATACCTATAGTGAAAACGTACAGCTTCTCATTTCCGTTATTGTTACAATAAGTTCCCTTCTCATCCGAAACGTACCCTGCATGAATATTCGCACATAAAGGAAGACCCGGTACGATGTAAAAAAAAGTTATAAAAGATATGGTGCAAGGTTGCTCAATAAAAGTTAACAATGTGAAAATCGAACGATTAATGGAAAACGAATTTTTGGAAACTACAATAGCGCCTTTCGCCCCAAGACAATGATTCAAATTTCGTTTGCTCAGAAATCAGAACGAATGTTATGATACGGTCTTAAGAGCAGCGTCGAGGGTTCGTGTCCCAACTGCTCGACACCCCCGTCGGTCGTCGGGACATGCAGAAGTATGTGTATGGGAGGGGAACGCCGGGTAACCAACTTCTGAAATTCAATTATCAAGTCTACGGAAGGGCGGGAGGCAGAGAGGCGGGGGTGAAGGAAAGCGGGGAGGTGTTTGAGTGACAGCCGGGTGCGAGGAAACGCGTTGGGCCTAAACTCTCGCTAGCGTAGGCCCGCGTTGGCTCCTGCACGGAGTGACGGAACTCCTATCGCTCCTACCACGACCATCACGGAAGGGGAGATACTGAAATTGAAATTGTACCTGCTGATATACGCTCCCTACGCGCCAACGGAATTCTATGATAACTCGACTGCACGTTTTCCCACATCCCGTATTATGCGCGACTTGGAGCCCCGTTCCAAGTTGGAAGAACTTCTCCCTAAAAACGCCGTGTGACACGTTTTGAATCCATTTAGATCCGTCAAGCCAGTACGAATAGTCTGGAAACGCAAACAGGCTTATAGCCATTGAAGACACCCGTCATCAGTGATGGCACTTGATCGGTTTGACCTCACCCGAAGGAGCCATGTCGTAAGTATAAGCCTGGGTTGCACAATACACATTGATTGAGTGGATTGATATCGGTCTCCTTTTACCTTCCAAAACAGGAAGCTTCGTACGACATATGAATGAAGATAGACCTGCGAATTTATAGCTAAAAGTCACCGTAACGATACGGCTATAGTGAAGTGAATTTTGAATCCTATTACGACTCGCTGCCAACACAATACTCGTACGTAAGTCAGACCATCGCCGGAAGCCACGTAGGAAAATGGTTGAGAAATGTCTGTTGAATTTTGTTTTTTTCTCCGAATCATACAGCTTCTGATACAGAGAGAAAATCAGCATCGCGGGCTGATTCAAAGATGAAGAATTTATTGAGTAATAATTGCTCAGGTGAAAGGAGCTGATTTCCATTCTGTGAGAAGATAGAATTGCGCCTTGATCGGTTAGTATGTAAAATTGTCAAATTTTTAACCCCGGGGGTGAATGTACACTCTGTAGGGTAATGGTGATAGTCGGAGAAGGATCTTCGGAGGAGTTTCTGTGAAGCATAAATCTTAGTCGTCGGCGGTCAAACGTCATTAGACAAACGGTGAGATAAGCGAACTACCCGTCGACGAGAAGTTTGCAAACAAATGTGTTCGCGCGTCCCCCGGTATTTAGACATCTCGCGGTGACATTATCAGCCCCGCCCGTCATCCCCTAAAAGCCTGACGAGTGAGCAAAGGTAAATGAATATAAATGAATATAAATGATTGTCTTGACACTGGGGCGAAGCGCTCTGCAGTGGGCTGGATGGTGCAGGGGAGGCAAGGCGACGCGAGGATTGGTCGGATAGTCGTCACCGAGATAAATCTATAGGCGGTAAGACCCTGTTAAAGGACGGGGAAACAAATCTTCGCATCGGGACCAACTCCAGTCATTCGTATAATCAGTTAGTAACATCTACGAACTTCGATATCTCAGATAGGTATTCTAGGTGCGTAAGACCTTACCGACATTTGGAACACACCGGATTCCTTTTGTGTCATTTTTTTACCCAAGTCGTATTCCACGCATCGAGTTCCATTCACGCGATCATTTTGAACAGTCAGAACCGACGTAGAACCTCTTGTACTATCGTAATCTGACCCAGGAAATAGTATCGCTCGGTTCATTCTCACATTTCACTGTGAGGAGATTAAGCGCGTTAACTGCTTTAAAACTGCGACAAGGGTTTGGGTCGTCCTAGTATGCAATAAAACTGCAATATTTGACTGACTGCTGAGACAGTGTGAGCACGAACCTTTTCTCTCCTGTGACAGTTCAACTTAATCCTTTAAGTCTTATGCCAATACTTTTGGAAATGATCACGTATAGGCTCCTTGGCGTATCATAAACACGTTCACGATTAGCGGTAAAGGTCTAGAATCTCAATTCTGTAGGGGTAAAGGAAACCTTGAAGAACAAAGGTCGAGAAGCATAAGGTTTGTTAAAGGGGGTTGAGGTATGAATCCGTACAGGGTGTATTGTGCAAGGGTTACATCGGCCGGTGAGGCATGAAGTCGGTAAGAGAAGCGGCGAGAAAAGACTCTCGAGCCTCGGACTCGGTATGGAGAGCCTCTTGGAACGAACCGGGTAGCAGTACTTATTTGCTCGCCTGCACTCGCTAATCCAAATGAATTGGATAATTTGATCAGCTCGTTGCTGGCCCTTTGTTGCCTCCTGGGAACTCTGAATGGAGTTCTGGACCCGACGACCGTCGCCTCTCGCCCCCTGATTCTCAAGTCCCGCCGCGTCGTCATTGCTTCTGATATCCACTCATGCCAATATCATAGCGTCGTTGGGTATAGAATGCGTAACAGTCACTTCCTCTGTCTTTCATGTTACATCGCTGCGCCACTAGTCCATGGGTTTGGAATCAGTCAGATCGATCTTACCTGGTAGGTGAATCCTGGAAAGTCCGTGAGTCGGCTTCAGACTTGGACTGGAGTGGGATGTCTTTTCAACAACTGTTGATCGGCCGTTCCTGACCCGCTTATTGTCCAATTAGCCACGCAACGGCCTTTTAATTATGCTTATCTGATAGATCTTGGCTACCGTTGTCGATAACATCGTCTCTTTTTACTGCTCCTCTTATACGTAAACGTGGCCGTACAGCTTTTGGTACCCAACCGGAAACTACACGGCAGATAACGTCGAATTACCGAGGCGTTATTCTATCGTTCGAAGTTCTCGTTTGATACTTAATTAGTCATTATTTCTTACAGTACGATCAATTAAACCAGTGATCAGATTTCTTCTTTATATGAATCTTGTCTACACGTAGGTACTACCGAAGGATTGGTGCCGAGTGAAAGAAGGAGGGTCGAGTTGAGGAAAAGGCAGGTTGCAGAAGGGACGGGTAAGGAAGAGCAGGAAAGGACAAACAACCGTATATATCTTACGATATTCCTGCAGGTCTTTATGTTTATCGGTATTATTATTATTATTATTATTATTATTATTATTATCATTATTATCGTTGTTGTTGTTGTTATTATCATTATTATTGTTGTTATTATTATTCCTTTTACTTTTTTTTCTCTACGTAGGAAGTCTTCTTATCGCTGGAACTGCGGGAAGATTGTGGTCACAGCCACCCCCGGAGGCTGTTGACGGATTCATTAAAACGTTGAGATGGAATTGTGCCACGATTAAGGGGAGACTGGGAAATTAAAAAACGTACCACCCGCCGCGAGCAGAAGGCAAGTTTTGTAATAATAAAAAAAAAAAGAAGATTAAAATGAAATCCTGTCGTCCTTTGGCCGTATTCCAGGCCACGCAGGCTTATAGTTAGGATATTTCACTTGTTATTTACTGTTTTTCATACTCGTCTTAACGATCCAAAGTATATGTAAAGAAAAAATCTTATATGCAATAGAAAGTGAACTAGCAAATGTTAACATTGTCTGGCAGGTACAAGCTCACGTTATTATGACGCACGATTAATCTTGTTTAGCTATTGCGATGATTTCGGAAAAAGAGAAAAATATGAAAACCTGGTGATAGGTTAGATTGCAGAGTTTTTTTTTAATCATTCGTACGTTGAAGTTGTTCCGACTAGATATTTTTCTGATCACACTGAGCGCGGCTTGTGCTTCATCCCGGTTGGCGGAAGCGTTTTCCGCAGTTCTTAGATTTACCAACCCCTTGGAAAAAAGCGCGAGCGGCTCCCATTCTTTGTACCGTCAATCGTCCGTTCGGCAGAGTGCAGCGGGGTGATCAGTCTTTCCTTCGGGAGCGAAGGCAGGGCCGAAGGGCAGAGGGACGGAGGGAAGAATCAGGACGTGCGACCATTCGTCAAAGTCTTAACTCTTCACGCCGCACGCACCGTGTGGCGCGTGAGTGCGTCGGGAGCGAGCGCGAAGGTAGGCCGTGTAAGTGACTGCCCTCTGCCTCCAGCGGCCATGTTGCCTCCGTTTGACGCCCAGATGAGGTGGCGGAGAGGGAGGCGGAGGCGGCGGCGGCAGCGGGGAAAAGGGAAAATGATTAATTACGAGGGAGTGACGAGAACGGGTCGGTCCAGCCCGGGAAAGGGAAGAGGCGAGAGGCGAAAGAGTTGAGGAGGAGGGCGTCGCGCTCACCTTGAGATACTCCGCTGAAGCTGCTGAGGCTGCTGAAGCTGCTCCTGCTTCGCCGTACGGTACGGCAAATCCCACTGTTTCGAGATGAAAGGTGGGTCGTGTAATTGAAGATGGTGTCGGTTCAGCCCAAGAGCCGGTTACTTGACGCATATTGCGTGGAACTTCGTTACCAGGCAAAGCCGAAAAAGATTCTACAGTGTTGCCTCGAAATCGGTTTTTCCATGCCATCGTTACCCTCGGGATGAATTCCGAAATGCGTTGTTTCGCCGTTTCGACTTCAGAGAAAAAGTTTTAGTCGGCTTCAAGTCAACGGTGATAATCATTCGTCGATTCTATAAAGGCGAAATGGTTCAATGAACCGAATGCAACATGACTCGGTATATAAGGAAAAGATAAAGGTTCCGCTGGGTACGATTAAAAAGGGGGGTACCGAAACAATATAGTTAAGCACCGCGGAGATTATTTTATTCTCACGATTGATTCTGCCTATATCATGTGTGACGGAATTACTACAACAATATATTGCTAAACAAAATCAGAAGCAGCTTAGGAGATTTACAATACTTATTAATTCAGTGGCGCAAGATCCATCTTCTTTTTCTTCTCTTTTGGGAGGACCAGTTTGAACCCATACGTGATGAAAAGTTTGCAAACCTCTTTATCTTTGCTATAGGTATTTGCACGAGTGGGTCGAAAATTTGTTTGCGAACATCACACGGTGAACGGCATGTACGCGTGTTTTCTGACCCCGACTATTCAAGAGACTCTGACATCAAAGAACTGTTAATTCCCGGTGCAGGTTCGCGCTACTGAATCGTGAAATGGACGGATCAACAAGAGCTTCGGAGTCAATTGATGAGTCTGGCCGTCATGTATATCCTCGAATCTCGCGTGAAACTCGATTTTCTTTATTCAGTTTCATAAATAATTTCTGTAACTGCAGTTTGCGTAATTTGTGCAAAACCACTTTGAACTATCTGTACATTTGCGCGGGTAAAAACCTTGCTAGATCAGAAACAGTGATCGAGGCTCGACGCAAGCTCTTTGCAGTTGTGGCAACGTAACATGCGAGAATTAAGGAATTCAGCCCGTTTTCGATTCAACTCGTGGCAACCTGCCGGTAATGTGTTTTTGATTGCCTGCCACCGCCTTTTCTCTTTTCGCGGTTCTCACCCAACTTTCAAAGCTTTCTGAGACGAAATCCCTGCGTCGTGGCCATCCATTCACGCGGCTCGCGGGAATTCATCAGCAGCTTCGGAGTGGACGCGACGTTTTCCAACAATGTGCTCGCGCGAGCAGTGACACCGTCACCGAAAACTGGGTGGCGGGAATAAATTTTCATCAGGGTAGATCAGCGCCAAGCTCGTTTGATAACCGCTGCCTTCGGCGTAGATCAGTCATGAGGATCAGCAAGGATCATGGTGCGAGGGTGATGGATCCTGCCTAATGATCTCCCAGTTGTAGGTATAGCTCGTGACGTAGTCGGGTGTCGCTGGCCATATCGTATCACATCATGATAATCACATCTCGCGTCATAAGCACGTGTGCAATGGCAGCCATAGTGAAAACTATGCGTCCTCGTCCATGAGCAAATGTACACATGGACAGGCGGCTGGACGCGCGTTGCATTATTCAGGGAGGACAAGCCGATGGAGAAAATGTCAAAATGTCCCGCGTCTGCAGATCCTGAAATATAACCACGAGTGAACGTGCGAACGAATATCTCGCTGGTAGTTTTCTGCACCCGAACATCCAATTGTGAGCAACTGATTAGCTGAGAAACCAAGTCTGCGAAGAAAATTCTTATTTCATATCAAAGCATCTAATCGTAGCAGCGTGACGATTCATGAATTCTTTCTCAATTTGCAACTCCATCGCCGATTGGTCTAATGTAAGTGAAAAAGCATTCAGTGAGCGAATTCTGTGACAAGCAGACAATATGACACCCGTACGAAGAATAGTCATAATAGGCATAATAGGTTAATAATAGCGGCACACCGCAAGTGTCAAGACTGTCTCTAATTACCAACAAATTTAGTCAACGTATGAGTCGAGAAGCTCACTTGTAACTAGAAGACGCCACACGACCACTATAGTCACCTTTATTTCGTTTCTTGTAGTCATAATTTCCTCAAGCTTTATTCAATCAGCATCTTAGATCGAATGCTAATTGAATAACCTTGTAGGTTGAATGAAGTGTTTCAAAAGTTGCTTAGAAATTTCTGGTTATCAGGCCAAGTGGAAGATGTGCAAAAGATTCTTGGCCATGTGGAATTAGGTCGATATTTGTCGATAAAACATCACAAAAATTGAGTGCCTGCGGGAATTCAGCAGTTATTTTAGATAAAACGAGTAGCTGCATGTTTTCATGTCAGTGTCTTTGGTCTCAGTGATGGATTTTCGTGCTGGTATTAGGGAAGCCCGTTGGAAGCTAGGCGGGGATCAAACTATCGATAATATTATATAAGGTTGTCTGTTATTTAAGCAGTCTGATTGAATGGAGAGGGCTTAAGGCTCGGCTGTTGATTGATTCCACTAATCCTGATGGTAGATATCTTTGGTGAACGTGCAGGACTTGGCAAGGGAGATATCTACAACCATCTTGTGTCAACACAGCGGGAGCCCCGATCGGGCGGACGGTCGCACATGACGGTTGACAGTCGCCACGTGCGAGACGAGCGATAGGTGAATTTTGAGTTCTTTCGTTTCGCGGACGTGTTTTTTCAGGCCGTCAATTTCGTCTGCATCATTGATAAACTCCGTCTGAAACCCTGCATCGGCAATGGATTGCCAGACAATTCAGGGAATTCGTCGGTAGTCTTTTGGAATCCGTCACGGTAATGTCTGTCTTTTATTCTCTCATCTTGCTCTCACTATCTATCTTAGCTGTCTATCATCTCAACTGAACCACAGCCTACGATTAATAACCTAGGATGTTCATGCGATTTCCAACTTTGCAACCTCTGACGGTCCTCAACTCAATATTAGTAAATCCAAGGACCTTACACTTGGCAGTAATTCTTCCACACGCGAAATTGAATTTTCTGCTTTACCACCGATTTCTTTTTAATGGAGTGAATATCCCGTTTGTTAACGAAGCTCGAAATTCAGAAATGATTATGCACTCCAATCTGTCCTGGAGATCGCATGTTCACCATATTTCAGAAAGGATTCATTTTGCCCTGTATCGATTAAAATTCCATCAGAATGTGCTCTCTCAAGAATTGCTGTCATCGCTAGTTGTTTCGCTGATTTTTCCGCTTCCCGACTATTGTTGTTTAGTCCACCATAATCTTGCCGACGAACTGAACTCGATGCTTGAGTGTTTCATAATTTGTTGCATCCGTTTCATTTTTTATCTTCGACGTGATTCCCATATCACACCATTCAGGCGGAAACTTAGCTGGCTTACAATTAAATCTAGGCATCTCTATTTTCTGGGTATTTCAATGTTTAATAATTACAGGTCAGAGAGCACCGAACTACATTCTTGAATTATTCAGGCGTGAGGACAGTACCACAGAGCGTCTCTTGAGGAGACCGCGATTGATTTTTGCAATACCAACCCATCGCATAACTACTTACCACGATGCTTTCTCTCTATCCGGCATTTATTTTTGGCGCACCTTACGGCTGCAGTTTACTTCTGGTCATAGCCTAGAAATTTTTAAGACTCGTCTCAACGCTCATTTGTTTAAACATGATTAATCATGTAGACACAATTGAGTCGTAATCCGGTTAATCTCCGATTAATACTTAATAGTTCACTTTACTGCCGTTTTGATGAATTAATGTTTATAATTATGTAATGTTAATTAAGTCGTTACTGTAACATTTTTTTCGGCTCTAATTGGTTTAGTTTTCGTGTGATTCTTATTACACCTGGATAATTATCTGCTTTACATCAATGTTATGTTAAATTGTTAATTTTTGTATTAGTTTCCCTGTACTTATTTTTTGCCAGAGGCTTGCCATGGCATAATATTAAAATCAATCAATCAATCAATCTCTCTCGTTAATTTTAAGAAGATTGCGTCCTACTGAGCAGCGGACTGTGCCAGACAGAATTCCGATTTCAATAATTAAAGTGTACGGTATTATACACATTTCGAAACATCCTGAACCATCACTCACCTCCGCAAATTGTAAACGAAGAATTTCAGCCTGCAGTTTTCACCATATTTTGAAGCTCTAGACTGTCTGATGCTATATTAGTAGCAATCAAGTTATCTACATATAATGAGAAAATTGAGATTTCTGTTCATTAAAACGTGTGATTAAACTGTAATTGATAGAAACTTTCTCAATTCAAAAACAGCCGTATAAAGTGATTGTTCTCTCTGTTCCGCAACATTGCCTTAATATTTCAACATAACGAATGTTGACACTGTTGACATTTTAAACGCTTAGTTATTGTTTCAGCAAGGGTGTTGTTGTTTGTCGAAAAAAAACTTGTTTTCGAAGCCCTAATCCTATAATCAACATGTCATATTTCATCGATTATGCCGATCCAAGTAGTGTCGGGGGTCAATGAGCGACACAAAAAAATAACAAACATGCTAAAAATGGAGTGGCAGGTGAAGTGAAGAAAAATTGTATAGACGAGTCGAATATGGATGGAAGCGCATCAAATTATTGGATGATCATAACTGTTCAGGGTATCATGCAGCGGCAGAAGCATAAAAAGTGGAAGGATTTCTTGGTCACTCTGGCGGCAATGACTTGATTAATAACGGCTGCCTTGTCCAAACACGAGAATCTACACCTACGCGCTGGTCGATCCGCTTGCGAGTAAAAAAAGTTCTTTGATTTCACCGCCTACTTACGGGGTTGCCGCTATTACTTGGGCTATCATCATCACCATCGGCTAACGCATAACCACTGACGAGATTCGTCATGATCTCGTGTCAAATCCATCGGCCGTTGTTACTAGGTGTCAAGTTTCTGGTCGATGTACATCAGTCCGTAAGGAAATAGCTCAGTGGCAACTGTGTGTAACCTTCAGTCGTGTCCCAAAATAAGTTTTCACAGTAGACACGTGAATTTGACTTTCATGAATAGATGATCAAGGACATTTGTTTCGCGGTCACTTCGTTGAAAAAATGGCTTAACGAAGAATTAAGACGATTTCTAGGATTTTTTCCAATCCGAAGAACCAAGTCAGTTTTTGAGACATCCGTGCTACAATTTTAATGTTATTTTCATTTCTTTTCCCGTCGGTTTTATTTTCGGGGAACTCGAAACACAAGCCTCGTTACGAAACCCATCTGGTAGAATATCAATTTCGCCATGGCACTCTTTGCACAGTGCTCTTTCTCTCCTGCAGCGCGAGCGCTCCTGTCTGGCCAAGGTCATCAAAGATGCAGCAGCAATCAGCGAGCTAGTCAGCAGGCAAGCGACCCAGCCAAGCTCAGTGCTCGTAGTTCGCTATGCCCCTGGGACCTGCACCGCTCTTTGCATTTGTAAATCGACCGAGCCATACGCAAGACGAGATCAAGTCCTTCAACTTCCTGCTGCAAACGACACTTTCGAGTATGTAACATGGTTCGAAATGTAATACCGAACACACGAAGACCGTGATTTCGATCTGCGAATCGACGAATGCTAATCCACAGTTTTTGCTTCCAACGTGTAGAACTTCTTTGGAACTGGTCGCTAGCTCAATCTTGTTCAAGAAGCAAGTTTGGTGTTAATCAATTTCGAAAATCACACGTGCAAAATGACGTTGGACATTTTACTTGCTTCGTACTCTTAGTGTTTTTCTCTCGATCCTCTTTTCGTGTTTGCATGGTCCTCGGACCGACTATCCGAGAGGTGGGCAAACACCCCGAAACACTGCGCCAATTGAAACGACATTCCACTTTCCGTATTAGTGGGCGCTCTCTTCTTTCGAGAACGTCGGTGTGTGCTCACTACGGGAGTGTTGGTGGTACATTGTAAGGTCTCTTTTTCTGATTCCCCCGCGCAATCAAGGATCCCTTTGGCAGCGGGTGGCAGGAGGGGCGAACAAGTATTCGATATGTATTGATATAACTCAGAGCCCTCGTTCGGTCGCGCATTTGCATCACAACGGGGCTGCTGCAGCCCCGTGATTCGAACTGGGTAATTAGCCGGCGCCACATACCAGCCGGGATTAACCGAAAGATATTGCGTTTTTAATAAAAGTGAAAAGGCGAAGGCAGAGACTCGACGGATTCTGTCTCCTACGCATCTCCTGAAATCCCGCCCGGTCATTGAGCACTTTGAACCTCGTTTCAATTGGACTGTTCCCACTTTACATCAGGTCGCCTCTCAATGAACTCCCGATCGACCGTCACCATAGATTCCTACAATCCATTATGGGGGAACCGAAATTTCATTTCTTTTCAACGGTCAAACAATGATTCAATGATAATGAATTACAAGTGAGTGATCATGGTAGACGAGGTCAATGTCAATGTGCGGTTTTAGAGTAATTATCCAATCAGACATCAGACAGTGTTTCGTAATTATGTTCAGATCGTGAGCAGATTTCGTTAGTTTAATAACAAATGAAATTCAGTTATCAGTCGGAACGCGGCCTGCAGACTCCGGCACCAACGTGTAGCCATCACTGAAGCGCATAATATCCCATTGACGGGAGTTGGACCGGGATGGTCCAGGTTCGTCCCGCGTTTGAATTCGGTAGCACCAGAAGAGGATCACGTTGACACAAAGCGGCCTTAATCCGTTTATCTGCTCCACAGGCACTCCGTTCACCCGCTTCGCCGTGTCCACACGTTCTGTTTCAACTTGAGCCTAGCCTCGGCTCAGGGATGACACCGATGTTAAACGATGAAAATCGCATTTCCGTGAGACGCTACGATGCCGAGATGTTGAGACAAGTATCGCGTAATTGAGACTTGACTGTCTGATCAACGTTTCGTCAAGGTCTCATCAAGACCTCATTGGATGTACGGCTGGTACGCGATGGTTTGGCCTGACCAAGATCAAATGAAACGAAAGCTTACGGTCTCTTGGTTGGATCAAAGACCAAGTGCAAGGATCCAAGCTGGCGTTGTGCGAAATCGGTGACCATATCTCTGGTTAAGCGGGTCTATTATGGGCTTGGTTATTAGTTGAAATCCCCCGACGCTGCGAAGCAGAACTGTGGCACCTGCCTTCAAAGCTGCCGCAGAGTTCCTCTTTCCCATTGTTGTGCCCTCGGTACAAAACAAGCGGCGACCCCCGCTGGTGTCATAGTTGAAGCCGCCTTATAACTCCTGTTCTCGCGCATTGTGGACACGAAGGCATTAGCTAATTATTTTCAAAGATTATCCTCCGCGTCTGCTGCTTACACGGGACCAATACTCGCCCCGTGCCTCTACCAGATCTTTTCGGAGGGACCTTTCGCGTTATTGAGGCTCACGCCAATTAAGGCAAAACGAAGGGTGCACGACGTCATACTTTGGTGCGTACCGCTGCACGCCTTTAATGAATTTCCGAAAGCAAACGGAATTATTAATTACCCAACAGGTGCTTTCAGCCGTGATGTCAAGTCACGAATGTACTACCGGGCTGGGAAGATCGTCGGAGGGCAAGAATAAAAATAAAGTACCGGTATTTCAAACATCACCGACACGAGGAAGTGTTCGAAGACAAGCAGTCGCAGCCATGTTAGTGAAACTCCATAGTTCACGGTCTGGTGGAAATCGGTTTTGTTTCGCAAGGGAAAAAAGTTGGGGGAAAACAGTCAGAGAGATCCCATTCAATGAGCTACCGAAGAGAAATTTCATAGTAAGACCACGCGACTCTTTCACCGTAAGGTGTGCACCATAATCGGAGAAATGATGAAAAGCCGGGTGCTTGACTTTTCAATGAATTCCGCATAGTTCCATAATGCGATATTTACGCGCATACGTCGGTATGCGGATGTTCCGCGCGCAGGTATTCATTTACATAGGCATGGAGCCCGTGTGCAGCAGACTATGGTGGATAGTATGGTCTGAAGACTGTACGGAGGCTCGAATAAGGGGAGCAAGAGGCAGAGAGTGCATAGATTAAACGGTGTTTTCTTTCGAGCCAGTCGAGTCCACCGCGTATAAAGTACCCATATTCACCGGATCACTTAATCTGCAGCACTCGTACCAACGCCGATCGAGTTGTTAACGAGGTGAACCAGAAATAATACAAGCCTCTGAAAGTACCGCGGCGGCGTCGGTGCTAATTCGCAATAAGAATTAAGAATTCCGAGAGGTTGTCGAGAAGCTGTGCCACCATAACGTCCACAAAAATAATTCATCGATATGTATTATACCGGAACTGATGTAATTGCGGTGTTAAGCGGTAGTGGTTTATTTAATTGGTACAAGTCATTGAATCGAACGCATATTGCCGGGTATTGCCGCGGCCGATTTCCAAATGGCGCACCTACAATCGCGTAGGGTCCCTCGATTGCCGAGGTATTAAATTGAATTGAACGCGCAGGAATCAGCGTTGTTTCTCACAAAATTCTCTCGGCTATTGGGTGTACATAACCTACCAGTTTCACTCGACTATGAATGGACCACCCATTGGCAAGGAGGCAACGTTCATATAAGAAAAAAGGAAAGAGAGAGATAGATAGATAGAGATAGAGAAAGAGAGAGAGAGGGAGAGAGGCCCTGTGTCAGGGTTCGCCGCTTTTATGCCCCCCATTTGTACACGTCCCTGGAGACTAAAAAAAACTAACGCCCTCTCTCGCGTCAGAAATTTTTCTCCCGATGCAGGCCTTTACTAATTTTATTTATTTTTTTCTCACTCCTACCCATGGGTTTCCTCTTCTCCCCCTTTAGCATCCTTCAAATTTCACCCTTCCGCGCGCATTTTAGCATCGAGCATAACTAATATATTTCCTCTTGACTCCGGCGCGGCCGCATTAATAAGCGTAATATGTTAGGGCCTCCTTTGTCAGTGGCTCGCGTCCGTCTTTCAACGGCACGTCACATCGTCAAGACGCGTCGCGTCGTCTCGCTGCGTGCGGAGGATATTCAAAAACCGGCCGCGGACCGCTGACAAATGTCGTTGCGGCGCGGGGAGGGAGGCGGGGTAAGGGCGGGGGGGGGAGGGGGGGGAGAAGGAGGAGGAGGAGAACGAGACAAAACGAGACGAACGAGACAAAACCGCGTCGCGGTGAGACCGTTAAGTGGTTTCTGGGATTCCTGGGCCCACCTCCCTCCCTCCTGCGCCTCGCCCTTATCCGGGCATCCCGTTCGGGCCCCAACGGGGACCGCGTCGCATTCCGTGGCCACACCATTGACGACGTCGGCGTTCCGTCCGTCCGACGTTCAATCATGGAAATCTCGTGCTGCAGGTTACATATTTCACGACTTACGCAAGACGCGGCAGAGAAACGTCACCGCGCCCGAGACTAATTGCATATTCGATATAACACAGACGACGACAGAACCTACGTCAGAAATCCTCCGCGCCTTTACCCGCTTCGCGCTTGTTAGTGTGTATAATATAGCTATATATGTGCATATATATATATGTGTATATATAGTGTATACGAAATTCTCTTATTGTTCCAGTTCTTCTCCTGCGTCTCGACCCGTGTAATTCTTCACTCATCCACCTGCAGCATTCTACGTCACGCCCCACGTTGCGACTGTGCCGATTCTATTATTCTTCTTTGGTCTTTCTACGCTTGTCGTCGACGAAGGACGTTCGCCTGGAGAGCAGTATTTTATACCTTACGATAAATTTTCTCGCCAATTGGCCACTTACGTATATATTTTCGTCCCGTGGTCCTCTATTCTCGTCCGAATCCCATCTCACATTATCTCTGTACACATATACCTTGAGAAATTTCGCCCAATCATTTGTTGCTCTGCAATTACGAATGTGTTTTCCTTTTTCTTTTTTTTTTTATTCCACGTTAATGAAGCGAATTTTTCTCAGACAAACTCAAAAAAGTTTCACGGGGTGAATAGTTGTTGGATTTAAAAATTTACAGGTAACTGTAAATAAATCAGAGTCTGAAGCCAAACGAATGATCAGTATCGGGAAATTTCGATCCATAATTCGCAACTTTAATACTCGTCCCCGTGTTGCTGAAACATCTAAATTCACTAAACAGTCGATGTTTAAAATGCATATAATTTTACTGGAAAGATAAGCGGGTAGATGAAGAAAAATGTGACTTGAACGAAAACCGCCGATCGTCAAATAGCGAAATAAAGCGAGCAAGTGAGGTTGCGGGAAAGCTTCTTACCTACGCAGAGATCTCAATGCGATGAATAATCAGACATGATATGACACTCGACTTGTGTCGTTGAGTGGGCGTAGATCGACGACGCGCGAATGTTTCGGGTAATTTGAATCAGACCGCGACTTCTCACTTCAGACTTGCGGCCTCGTTTCTCCCGCCCTGCGAAGGGAGCTGTTGACCTAAGTCCTCGAGGCGCAGAGCCCTTCCTCTTCGTTGGTGAGCCTAGCCGAGCTCATAGCGAAGTCGCTCCGCGCAGCAGGGCTTCTCACCAGTAGATGCGTGTTCCTCCCACGCGAGTGAATCGCGCATGCGCCGGGCCACCCTTGAAACAATGCGCCGACCAATCTGGTAAGACAAAGGACGGCGATCCCTATTGGCCCATTACGGCTCGTGGGACTTCTCGTCGAGGGCCAATCTTTTTACCCCGAGCTGCACTCGCCTCGTCTTTCCAAACTTCTCGTTTTCTACCTAACCACTGCGCTCGCTCTACGTCGGAGATGCCGCGTGCAGGTTATGGCAGTATCGAAACTTTACGATACCTCCGAAGCTGCGGGAAAACTTGGAATGGTCGGGGGCTTTTGATTCACCTGGAAGAATCATTGATTAGCCAGAAAATTTCGTCGGATTTCGAGGAAAAATTGCTAATTCGATACTTTTTTAATATTACAAATACTAAAATTGCGCCACGAAATACTGTAGCATAATTGGTGCATTCGTGATTCAATTTTGGGTTGGGAAAATTTTGTTCTATGTCAGTTAAAAGCGAGGTGAAAAAAACCTGCTGGATTTACATTCGTGACGGTAATTACACGCACAGCGCGGTACATTCAAGAGAGTTAATCTCTTTGAACTTGTCAAATACGACAATCCCGATAATTTATTCGATTTTTAACAATCATGAAATGTATTTGTAATTGGACTATTGAATCTGGAAAGCCTGGAAACTATCACGAATCTTACAATCAAAAATAAGTGACAGCTCATTGGTTACGGTAAAAATTGTATTACAAAATTCGATAAAAACCCTTCATGTCTTAATTGAAACTCCCAACAGATCTTGTAAACATTATTTCGAATTAGGACTATTCAGAGTGATCCAATTCTGAGGGTTCCAATTAAATTTTATATCGTCGTAATTCAGTACAAATCAGAATACCGTAGGATGCCAATAAAACTATTTTAGCAGAATTAATTGCTATATAGTTCGAGGTATGACTTTATCAATACTTTAAAACAAACTATCGAATTATTTGTAAAAGCTGTAAGTAAATGCAGTAAAAACAATCTGCAGTTCTTGCTAATACGTATAAACCCTGTAAGAATGATCGAATCCACGGTAAAATTTTTGAGTGCCGATAATTTTTTTTTCACCACATCCAATACACACAGCATGTGGTGAAAAATATCCGAGATAGGGTTTGGCACCGAGATCCATTCGTATCGCAGCGATGCTGTACCTGTATATATGTATATATATTTTGTATTCACAAGGGAAAGTGGAGTGGAGATTCGGCGGCGGCAGCGGGTGGTGCGCAATGAATTTTAATTTCTCCCTGTCGACTCGGAATATATAAACAGAACTGTTTGTTATTCCTAGTAATGGAAGGGACGAGGATCGAGAGAAGAAGAGAGAGAGAGAGAGAGAGAGAGAGAGAGAGAGAGAGAGAGAGAAAGAGAAGGCGAGAGGGAGAACGACGTCGAAAGCGGGGGTGAGGGGGCGGGATCCCGATGCGGAAGGAGGTGCTTCAAAGCGGCAAAGTGCTTGCGATGTATCGGAACTCTGCATTAGCCAGTGAATTTTGAAGACAGATTTCGAAGGGTGGGCCAGATACTGGAAAAACACAATAATAACGGTGCGAAAAATGAAAAGTAAAATAAAAACACGGAGTGAAAAACACAAAGAAGGCTTGAAAAACGCTGAATAAATAACCCACGATGGATGTTCCAAATATCGTGTACGCAGTACTTTGCTTAACAGTGATCGGAGTGACTCCGAAAAGATAAAAAAAAAAAAAAACAGAGTTTTCTCGATTATATTTCACCGTGAAAAGTTGTGCAAGTGATGAACTGCAGGTTAAGAATTTTGCGGAATTTACTGAATACTTTGCGAAAATGATAAAATTGACAGTGGCCGAATGTTCGATATAAAAATTAATCCACTGTTTTCATCTTTCACCGTAATCGAAAAATACTGTTCTGGGTACAAAATGAAAATATGTTTTATGACTGTAACCGGACAATCTAGTATGTATTATTATTCTTTTCGATCATGTTTACTCGTACTAAATATTTTCTTCTAAATGTTGCAATAATTTGATGTTGGTGCACCAATAAGTTGAAGTTAAGATCTGCAGTGGCTAAAAAATGTGATAAATCAAACAGACGGAATTGCGGTACAATATAAGCAAATGGTGTCGTATTGACAACTATAATCACAGCTAACAGTTACCTGTAACGCATCTGTTTATTGTACCAACAATTTGTAAATCATTATTGTAACGATACCCATTTAACTAGAATTTTAAAGTAACTTCGGCAAATGAGATTTTTCTCATGCAAGCTGGTGTGAAATTTTTTTCATCGCGCAAACAATAGCACCCACTGATTGTACAGAATTTCATTGTCAGACGCTTGATTTCAATCTAGTCAAAAATTAATAATCAATTTAAAAGACCATCATATCTGACATTCGGTGAATATTTTTTTCTTTCCAAACAAATGCACTCAGTTTTTTTTTTTTTTTTTTTTGGTTTTTTTGGTTTTTCATTTTTTTTTTTAACGAGAATCAGCTGAATTCTAATTGCAAGCATTATACTATAATATCTACACCTACAAAGCGGGGAATTAATTGCACCACGTGCTATGAAGCTAACCCTCAAAAGCATGCGTATAATCAGTCCTCCACGATGGCTGGAATCTTGGGAGCATAATCAACGACATTGGTCCATAATTGGAGCGAACGTCGATGATTCGGATTGGCAAGGCTGCCGAGGAACGGATAGAGCTTTGCGAGAGGAAGGGGCGAGGTAGGGCGCCGGGCGTCGTTCTGCCGGAAGTGCGTCTAATGCATCCGTCTGGGGTCACGTGTCGTCTCGTTTCCGGTACGGCCATTACGAAAGCAGAACGCAGAGAGCGGCGAACGGGGAACAGGGAACATGGATTCAGCGCAGTGCAGGAGATATCGAGAGGAGAGAAGAGGACGAGGAGGAAAAGGCATCGCGGATTATAGGGGAACGAATTCTGTATATGTGGGTGTATCTTCTCTGTGGCCGTGTCCGCACCGACCAGAGAGCGAGTTACCCCACTTATATGTTTGTTTGTTCGCCCTACATGCGATATATTCTGCAGACATTGGGATTTTATGCTGCCTAGATTTTCACATCTCGTAATCGAAAACAAAGGATCGTCTAAAAATTCTTTCTCAATTCATTAATCATTTATGCGCGCAATCGTGTAAGAAAAAGTGTCGTGAGGAGGGGGATGGCGGAATACATCAAACAGTTTGTTCGTCATTTTACCAATTTTCAAGGCTTCTGCGTCTGTAAAAATTTACTTTAACAAGCTGTAGCTTCCGAATTGCGATTAATCTGGGAGGATAATTGTCGGGAACTTTTTCCTTTCTCAATCTGGAAAGATCTAGTGGCTGTATATTTGCTTTTTCTTTTAATTGGTAGTTTGGCAAACCGGGACTTCAGAATGATTATTTCGAGAGCACAATTGCATGAAAATGTTCTATTCCTTATCCGATTTTTCAGTGAGGAAGTATTATTTTTCTTTTTTTCCCACCTACACGCAGTCTTCAAAAGAATTTAACAAGTTCGCTTAGTTTCTTTTTGAAGATGCATTACTTTTACGCAACCGTTGAACACGTATAACTGAATTCTATACCAGCACCCCGTGAACGAGTGATATGTGGTTACAAAACTATAACTGACTGAAAAAGAAGAAAAGAAAAAAGATCAACAAAAGTTTGTTCTCAAAACGATTGTTCGGAAGCTACAGCGTGTTAAACTTCACATCGCAAATTCCGAAACCTTGAAGTTCATTTTCGAGTATATTTTATATTTGAAAAATGGCCGAGAACACAGAACACAATTTTTTGTAAATCTGAGAAACTTAAATTTCCCGGAGCGGGCACAGACGTCGAAAAATTATCAATTCCTTCCGCCAGACTCGAATTTCTCTGATGATTTGAAACCGATTAAGACTAATTCGTTTTAAGCGGTTCAATTCGATGTCTCCCCCGGCAAGTGGACGGAGTGCGTGGATCGCGTGGTTGAAGGCGGAACATTTGAAAGCTGAGCACGATCGAAATATTGGTAGGTTCCTCTCGGTTCGGCGCAACTTCTCCGGGCTTCGAGGCTTCGAGACTTCAAGGCTACGAGGCTTGGGTATAACAGGCCCGTCTACGGTTCTCGGAGAGAATCGCGCGCGGCTTCGAGCGAGATTGATATTCACTATGCGGCTCGGGAACGGGGAGGACGTCAGAGAGGCGGCGACGATATAGGTATACAAACGGTGCCGAGAGTTTCCCGAGGGAGAGGAAATGAAATCCCGTTTGGGACACGCTCGCGCGACGTTTGTCCCGTTATTAGATCTGCGTAACTCTCCTCTCGTCGAGTGCCAGCTTCAGAGTTTCAACCTATCGGCACCGATGCTCTCGGCATTTGAAATTCTCCAGAACGAACCGAGTCTGGTCCGATGAAATGACGCTGACGATTTAAGAACCTTAAGCAGAAGATACATCATTCAGTGCCGAATCGTGTCTCCAAAGTGGATTAACCCGTACAACAAAGTCGTATACATATTGTAAAAAACATTTCGGTCTCGGCTTCGTTCATGTAACACTATCCTACGTCAATCTATAATAACACTGTGTGATGATGATACACTGAGAGAAATTTTTAGTTCCGGTTACCGCTCAGTCTGCAACTATTTTCATTTTTTTTCCACGATCGAAATATATAGTTTTAGGTACAAAATCAAAATTTGTTTTGTTTCTGTTACCCGAAAGTCTGGTATCCGTTACTATTCTTTATCATTACGATCACTGTTTTGCAGCACGACTTCTGAAAAAATGTTCACCAAAGCTGAATGAAACTTTATTTGATATAAGTTTGTAAGACGGTCAAATATTTCACAGACGTATATTATAATTCGTTTTTAGCGGAATTTGATTTAGTGAAAAGTTGACTCCACGATCATGCTTGATTTATCGAAGCTTCAGGTACACCTCGATCACCGAATATTTCAGGTATCATTCGGTTCAGATTCCACAGGCGTCGTTAACAATTCTTTTATGCAAGTCTGATAAAAAGTCAAAAAGTCGTATCAGATTTTCATACAATTTCAGAAAAAAAGACACTCTTCTGATACGATCCTCTAGAGATGTTGGTGTTGTTGAAGATATAATCGAATCATGCAGGTAGGTACTCGTAATTAATGATACGAACCATCCATTATTCGCACGACTGAAAATCTATTCGTTATAATGGCTGACCTTAAAGTCCACATAAACTTAACTCATAACTGTAAACCTTTCGGAATACCTTCTCCGCAGTGACAAAATTTCAGCGTCAATTCTTCGATAGCATGTAGACTAAGGAATTTAGAAAAAGAAATAAGCGGTCTCTGATCTCATATTCCGTATCACATGCTTCTGGTAAATAATAATGGGGTGTTACAGCTACACTTGAGTAAAATCACGAATACCAGATCAATACGGGAGCAAAACGAGGAGGACGATTGATGGGTCGCATCAATGGTTAATACACGGCAAGCGAACGGCGGTAAATGAATAACGTGGAGAGAGAGTTGGACAACTTTCAACTTTCCATCGCCACCCCATCCCCTCGTCGTTTGTAAATATACAAACAAACAAACACGGTGCAGAGGCGTTTTCATCTCGGCCGATGAACAAAGGCCGTCTCCACGGACGTCCCGTCCAGTCGTCCATCGGTCGGTCGCTCCTCTCGAAGAGGGAAACGATGTATCGATACCGGAAACACGTCACGCCCGTTGACGAGGTCACCGTAACCAATGTAACCCGCGCGTGCTGCAAGAACGCACCTCGTGAATATTTCTACCGATTTTATGCTCTACGAGCTCCCGTGTCGATCCGCTGCGTCAATGATGAATTATATGCGGTTCGATGCAGCCCAGAGTGATACACTGAGAGAAAGTTTTAGTTCCGGTTACCGCTCGGTCCTTAACTATTTTTATTTTTTACCACAATCGAAAAATATAGTTCTAGCTACAAAATGAAAATTAGTTTTCTAGCCGTTACCAGAGAGTCTAGTATCCGTTACTGTTCTTTCTCATTACGATCGCTGTTGCTATATTTTCTTGTAACTGTTGCGAAAATTTAATGCTTTTGCAAAAATAAATTGACGTTAAAGCCTTATTAAACTAAAAAAGTACGGTAAACCGAACAAACTGATTTCGCGTTGCAATTGCCAAAAAAGGATCGACAATAGCGCAAAATGATTACGCGTACCTCGTCTTTCGTAATCGCAAGGATATTCAAACAGTTTTTTTAACGATACCTGTTTTACTCAATTTTTCTAGTTACTACAACAAACGAAATTTTTCCCAGTGCAATAATACTCGTATTCTCGGAAACGAATGAGTCCGTTTCTACGTTTAGGTACCGGTAGATCTGAGCTCTTAAAATGGTAAAAAACAACTTTTGAAAATCCTGATCCTTTACAGTGCTAGTAGGTGTCTCGATCATGGTTGAAAAATTATTCGTCAAGAAAGACTGAGCGTGGGAAAAACTTACAAATGAATTTTCCGAATAATCAATCGAGATGGAAAAAAAGCTCCAAAAATCAATTGTTTGATTATCCAAACTATTCAAACCGGTAATAAATTCCGTACGCCGAAAATTTGTTCCGTAATTATTTATAAATGTTTTTATAGTCAACATTGCATGTAGAATTGCACTGACTGCGGTATTTTCACATCAGTGATACGTAGGTTCTGATAATAGTCAAAATAAGCGATATTTAAACGCGACCGGTAAAGACTGTCTATAGCATTCTGTTAAGGGCAAGGGTTAGCGTAACTCCAGATTTTTTTATGGCCACGAAATTTAAACTATGAGTCAAGTTTCTTAATACAAATATTTTCCCGCCTGTTTCGATTGATTATATTCACGAAAATTGCGAACGTGTGAAATTATTCTAAACTTTAAACATGATTTGAATCAGAATCTAGAAACTCATCGAATTCAGTACTTGTTTTACGAAACTCTACAAACCGTTAAGATTTCACGTCCGTTATAGTAAAACTTTGAAGTTTGACTGATGTGGTCCCATAATGTTTTTCTTTTTTTTTTTTTTTTTTTTAAATATTATTATTACTTTTCTTTCGCCACTTGACGACTGTGTCACGCTAAAGTAAAAAATTTCTCACCGTCGATTTGCAAGAATATTCTTGTCAACTTTTTACACATGTATCTACTATATGTGCAAAATTCGCAACGGACGTACGATTGAAACCGAGATTTAGAGAGATGTACGATATCCAAGATGTGCAATATACGCAACTCTCGAGCTGCGATGAGGGAGGGGGCGGGGGGGGGGGGGTGTGGAGGTAAAGAAGGAAACGGAGAAGGGGCGAAGAGAGCGAGAGAGTGACTGATGGGAGTATAATGACGATGTCCCTCTCTCCTAATTCCCCGGCCTTTCCCGGCCTTCCTCGAATGGTGGGGGGAGGGGGGGGGGCGGAGGAGGAGGGGCAGAGGGGGGGGGGGGGTCGTCGTCGTCGCTATGCTAAGAGAGCGCGAGAATCGGAATCAGAAGCAGCGGGAGAGCTGGCAGCGCCAGAAGCCTCCTCTTTCCTCTACCCGCGCTATTCTGCTCCCTCCCGTGGGGATTAATAACGGCCTACGTCGTCGCCATGGCAACCCTGGAAGCGTTAAAAACGCGCTTGTGTGCCAAGCGAGCGTTAAATCAAAGAATCGCTACCTACGAGAAGAGAGAAATACTCGAAATACGGGCTTATCTTGACCAAAAAAAAAAAAAATATTACGGATTTTCAATTCATCCACAGCGTGGTTTCCATTGAACTTCAGTGGACCACTTGAACCTACAATAAGAATCTTACGATATGTATCAAGACTCCTCAGAACGTATCACCAAAAATTGGGCGAGACTTTGTTAAGACCACGTTGGTAAATTTTTTACCGTTCCATTGAATACGTAGATTTTTTTTTATGGCAGGTACGTTCGTCATTCGATTTAAGGGTTTGACAAGATTTCGTTCCAAAGTTATTTCAACAACAATGAATTTTCCTCGCTTGATGTAGGACGTTGTTTCAGGAAATGGTATATAAATTAACAGTTTTGTGCACATAAAAAGTAAGCATAGCTGTAACAGTCTTTAATTGTTGTATTTTATATATTTTTTCTTCTAATATGATAGATTTGTTGAAGCAAGCGCGATAACTGCCCGTTGAACTTCTCCAGACTTGGGATGTTGAAAAAATGTTCACACGTGCTCGATTCACAGGCAGCTGCTATACCGGAAATGTAAGGAGGAGCAGCAGGAACAGGCTGCCTGGCACGCGTCGTGAAATGTGTGCAGTATATCGATTATTCCTTCCTTCATTTCCTGTAGCACCGAGATGCGTGTCACGTCGATTTCGTCGTGCCGATCTTGCCGGAGTTTGACTTCACTTCACCCCAGCGTTTCGAAAAAGTAGCACATCGCTAGGGTGCCTGTGGTTTTCATTGTCTCACCGGACGGTCCGGGTCTCGTGGACGTTGAACCGCACGTTGAATGACATCGCCGCGGGTCCCGTCGCCGAGGATCGGCCACCTGGAGCGATGAGTCGATAAGAAACGTGCGCGATGAACAAAATGTCAGAAACGAGGCTCCGCCTCGCCACGTGTTATCTCCTGCTCCAGGACCACCATATGCGGAAAAAACTCAGCCCGACCCAGATGGTGCGGGATATTGGCGGATCTGGTCGACGGTTGCGGTACAGGCATATAATACCTGCTCGTGTCGAACGCCGCGCAGCAGGTACCGCGAGCACCGTAGTAGTTCAGTTCCGGTGCGGGCCATTAGTTGATGAGCCGCTCCATTCCCTGCCTCGCCGATCCCTTCCTTCCAGCTCCGACGTCTCCTCCCACCCCCAGATCCGCCCGCCGCCATACCCCAGACCTCTGAAAAGCTCACGTGGCATTATTGCCCCGTGCAGGACTCGCGTGTCCCGATGCAAGAAATCCGATCAAGTCAGGTACCGCGAGGACAAGATTCCGAGGAACAGATCCAAGCCGCAGTCTTGGGCGCTCCGATGATTCCCAAGCAACGACCGCCGACTTTTTGCCAGAGCGAAGCTTTTTCGTCGGACGAGCAGGGAGATTCGAGACCTTGTTACACTTGAGCGAAACTGCAGGCTGGTTGTTCGACTCGTGTGTGCATGCATGAGCGTGCGAATCCGTGAATCTGTGCCTGGCTACAAAGTAGTGTGCAGAGAAAGGCATTCAGGGTATTCACCGGGAAGAACTCGGGAACGCGAGAGCTCGAGCTAGTGGATGAATGAGCCAGGTCCCGACCGGGGCACATTATCTTTATTAAACACCTCGAAGGCCTCGCGCAGACTGGGTTGGAGCTCGGACCGCGATCGCTGCATCGAGGAACCTCGTTTCCGCGGTTCGTTATACGCGGAAAAGTATCCTTGTGCGATAACGCGCTGCTTGTAAATCTGCCGCGTGATGCCGTTCGCTCCCGCGACCCTGAAGAAGACACGAACTCTTCGCCTAACGCCGTGCAACTCGCGAAGGGTGGAGAGTCTCGTCCTTTTGCCGTAGCCAGGAGGAGGATGACGAATTGGCGTAGTCCCCTTAATTACTGCCGCGTGCAAATTGCAAGGAAAAATTAATCGCAGAAATGACTTAGTGCTCCCGGGGACGGGGGTTGGGCTGAAAGGAGGTGCAGGGAGGACGAGGAAGCGCACCCAGCCGGCTCGCACAAAGGGAATGAAAGGAAGTCCGGGGCAATTAGAATGATGCCCTTCGCCCTTCGCCGCCCGTGCCAGGTGGGGTGGATGGGTGGGTTCGCGTCCCGCGATATGATCTCTTAGAGGTCGTGACCCGCTCCTGTTTTTCGTCCGGAAGTCAGCGAGAAATTATGCGCGCCAACTTTCCTTTCCTCCCGCGAGTCCTTGCACCGGGTACTCAAAATTTTATCGCAGCTTTTCATGCTGAGTACCTATACGTACGAGCTTTCAGACCCGGGAAAAAGTAAAAAGTCGCAAAGCTCCAAGACACCGAAAGGCAAGCTATCGCGATCTCCGGCGGGATGAAAGTGACTGAAACAGCGTAAGAGCGAGGAACGCATCCGAGCGATGGGTATTTAATCTCGATTTTGGTATGGGTGGCCGGCAAGGTCCGGACCCCCGCGGTCGTCGGAGGCGATGAGACGCCCCTGGAGGCGGCTGTCATATCTCCGGGGGATGATTCAACCTGACAGCTCTCGGGAGGGTTGCCGCGTCGCACCACACTCCGCCCCCTGCCCCGTCGCCCCTTCGGCCCGGAGGCGGCAATATACGGCGTGACGTCCGCGGATTCCGCGCGTGCCACCCCAACGGCCACCCCCGGCGGAGGTTTAATGACGTATAAACTATGCGTCGGATTAGCCACACGGCGAAACAGGGGTTAGCCACGCATAGACTGCAGGGGTGGCTCCGCCCGTCGTTGCATCACGACTCGCGTAACTTATGCCCATCATACACCCTGTCAACGTCAATACAGAGACCACGACTCCGTCGTTCTGACGGGCTTCTTCCAAGTTAAATGACCTTGCGGTGACTTCTAGGGCTTCGAATCTTGGTCGCAGTTTATTGCCAACCTTTCGCGAATTCGCGAACAATGGTTCAAACCTCGTGCAAGCTTTGATTTGTAAATACGACTCGCGTAATCCATGCATGTCATAGACTCCGTCAACGCCGATACAGAGATCAAGATTCCGTCGCTTCGACGCGCTCTTTCTAAGGTCAAATAACGTCGCAGTAAATTTTAGTGCTTCGAGGTTTGGTCGTACTTTGTGCGAATGTTGTTGAACAATTGTTCTAAACTTGTAAAAGCTTTGATAACTGGTACGTGATAATAATGATCGTGATACGAAATACTCCGGGTCGCTTCGAAGTATCGAAGTCTTTTCAGAGCGATACTGACCTGCCTCAAGACGTGTAAAACAGTTCAACGAGAAAACAGAAGAGAGAACGGAATCACGAATGAAAGAGAAGGAGCGAGCTACTTAACCACCAAACCCCGTTTGAGAAATCTCCCGGCTGTTAAGCAACAACACGAATAATTAACTCGACAAAGAGCGCCATTCGCGGGAAAAAAATCTCGGACAAAAGCCCCAACAACAAAGTCAAGTGGGGCACAATAAGGACCCAGCATCGGGGCCCGCGCGGTACTATTGAATACTATGGTGCCTCAAATGCCTCATGGTTTTTCGAGGCGTCGTAGGCTCCCATGATACAGTCAAGCCTTTGCATTCGGGGTACCTATAAACCGGGACCAGGGGTTGGAGAAAAAGAACCAGAACCGAATAACCGAGGTTCTCGAAGTGGCCAGCGTGATCACGACCTTAAATTCTTGTAGGTCGTGACCGGATATTTTCAAGGGTGACACTTGACATCTCGCTGGAATCCAGCTACGCAAAAACTGGCTTTCGACGATCGGAGTTTTTTTCAAGTTCATTCCTCACGTCGTTCGGTTATGTCAATAAGGCTGATATGGGTTGTTACCGCTTTTTGTGTACTTGCATGACATTTTTACGAATATAGCTCGTCGCAAAGTTATTACCTGTGCGAACGACCTCTAAATATAATGTCATTGCCCAATCTCCAGGCTTGGCACTGTGCAGTTGTAAGGGTATCATAGGATTAGGAGGTTATCGTTGCCTAGGCGAACTAGTGCTCTTCAAGTTGAAATAATGAACAAAATTAAACCATCCACTCTTGGCATGGAGGAACATGTGAGTCAAACAGGTATTGTTACACTGGGACTAAAACGAAAATACGAAATAGCGTCACTTATGTATTTGACATTAAATGTTTTTTTTACAATAAAGCCAGTCTTGCTACCGCGTTTATTTTATATCGACTCCTTGAAAGTAACCAAAAAGTTACAATTCATGTACCCAACTCAGTCACTTGAAATGTAGCATTCAAAGTTGTCGTCTGTCTGTTTGCACGGCGTTACGAGCATCTATCAAAGCAGTTTTCCTCCCATATGTCAGAAACGACGATCATTTCACTCCCGATTCGTAACATCCGGGGCTCGGGAGTGGAATCTTAATGGTCATCGAGAGGCCGGCAAGGGTCAAGCCGGAGAATCCTGATAAATGAAAAAGGCAAATATAGTTTTGAGGCTGCGGGGTGGGCAGGCATGCAGATCCCGTCCCTCTGCGTGGCCGCGTTCTCCGATCCAAAATCCATATTCCCCACTTCCGGGCTGACTTTCCTGTTCGTATCGTTCGCTGGAAGGGGTGTTCACGGTGGTTCAACCGGGGTCTCCAACGGGGTTCCACGGGGGCGAGACGCAATCAATAAGGCATTCGCGACGCGGGGGGACAGCGGCCGGCCCCATGAATATCTTTCGATACATTGCACATCCCCAACGAGACGACGACGTCGACGACATTGGTGATGCGTCGGGCGACGCCTACGATGTGCAGCCACGCGTCACACGTGTGGTCGTCGTCGACGGTCGCCGATCAAAATACGAGCCCCAGAAAAAGCAACTCGTTCCAGAGCGTCGAGGGTGCAGAATGAGGACAAGAAGCGTAGAGATAGTATTTTCGGTGTATCGGGCCAGTTTTTGCAAAAAAAAATTCGGAAATTATGATACCACAACTCGCACGGAAAGAGATTTCTCATAATTGTTGTTACTGGACAGTCCTTGACTATTTTCGTCTTTTATCATAAGCGAAAAATACGATTCTGAGTACAGAGTGAAAAACAGTTTTGTAGCTGTAAATGAAAAATTTAATGTGACGTGTTGATATTCGTTTTGATTATGGTTTCTTGTGCTATATTTATTTTCGTGACCGTTGGATTAATGATGTTAAGGTCCTATTTAACTAAGAAAATAAAGTAAACTGAATAACAGATTTAATGAACAACGATAATCACGAATAACAGTTACTCGTGTTAAAATTTTTTTCTTCATTCCACTATTGCTCAAACCGACGGAATTTTTACAAATTTCAACGGTACTTTCAATATCAACCTTTTCGGGAGGGCACCATGCACACCATGAGTGGTATGAAAAACGTGTCAATCCAAGTAGGTTACAATTTTTTTACTGTCTCTTCGTCACAGTCTAGCTTGATTGTAAATTAATTTACAATATTCTAAGCGTTTTTGATCAAAATTTCACTGAGAATGCCTCGCAGATAGAAGAAGAGTAGAAGTAGCATAAGAAGGTGAATAAAGTTGAAAAAAAAAGACGAAAATACTGGACAAGATCGAAGGTCAAAGCTCTTCGTCTCGCGACTCCCGAGGGACTCCAGATAACTCGAGTTCTCTATTTCCTACCGTGTCTCGGTTGGCGTAGCGTTCTACGTATATATCACGTATCGCGTAGAGTTCCATGTTTTCGAGAAATTTGTCCTCGTTAAGCGCCGCTTTGAACGTTGGCAGCCGTGGCCGACGACGTCGCATACATTACGGGTATTTAGGCAGGCAGTCCTCACCTCCTCGGACGCTCGCGTCTTTCACGGGGCTCGACGTGCGTCTCGTCTGCGTTTCAGACGCTTATTATCATATTTCGGTGCGGCAACGGCGGCAGCGAGAAGGACCGCAAGATGGCCCCGACCCGATGACGCCGCCGTACGGCCGGAGCTCGACAATGCGACTATTTATTTATTTAAATATGGCATCCTGTCCTTTCACGCGAAGATTTATGTACGACACACCAGTTAATTGCCGCCATTATCTGATAATGGTATTCCGACGGTGCTGCGACGACGTCGCCTCGATGTGTCACGCATATCTCGAACGGAATTCTCACCGAAGGTGATTAATACCCCGATGACGTTGTTTTCATTTCTCATTTCAATTAGGTACACCGGCTAATATATAGTTGTAATAATAATCACACCACATTGCGACTGAACTTCTGCATGTTTTCTATCTTACACTACATGCGGTACGCAATTTATCTGAGAAAAGAAAAAAGTTCTCGGAATGATCGGTGCTCAAATTGAAATACCTGCTTTCCTACACTTCATTTTGTATTACAAACTTGACCAAATCTGGCTCGTGAAGTATTTTAAATGCCGAGTACCGCGAGTCTTATCGTAACACGTACTTGAGATAATTGGTTCTGGAGCAAAGTCAGAAACGCCCTTTTAGATATTTGGTTAATGAAACAATTGCCAAGTTGAATCCTGTCGAGTGCAGTGAAGCCCAGGATCTGAGGAGTTGCCTGAAAAGGAGTTTCAGTTCGATACTAAGGAGGAATAAGCTCCGTCGTCTGAATCAGAAATTAGAGAAAACGAGAATCACCGTTAATAACACTCCAGTGGTATTATTTGCACCTTCGATAGTGAGTAGAAATAAAACAGAAACCCTGCAATGTAAAAGAAACGAATACGAACCGATTCGGACAATATGAGCTCGGATAACAATTCAATTTATGATTAGGTTTACAATTAGAACATTCAAAATGGATGAAGTCTAGCATTTCATCTAGTTCGAACGTTTTGTGTTCGTTTTGTTCGCCAAAGAGGTCTACTTATGTCCGTATAAAATAATATACCTAAAACGGTTTCTGAAATTGTTGATATTTTAACTCGTGTTATTCTAATTTGCTCATAATTATTTCTTACTGTAGGGATTTTCCATTCCATTCGTGTTCACCATCATTGGCGCAAGCAACAATGCTGGAGATTTTCCAACAGCTTGTTTCTCTTTTCCTAACTTCCGATTCAAACGGTGGAGCCCGTTCATCCCGCAATTAGCGAGGATCTTTTTTGCCTTTTCAGTATTGCTACGTCGTTCGAATCGAAATATCGATCGAAGTTGTTCGAATTGTTGTTCAAAGCTAATTTCAAATTCCGTTGAAAACACGCTACATCAGAAATTCCTGGAAAGGTGGATAAGTGTCACATGCGCCGCAAGTTGCTGCGACATCCACGTGAGGTCAGTTGTTGAAATCCTCTTGTTGAACTGACAAAGAATGACCCAGCCAGGTACGGTACGCAACCTGCTGTACGAAGTTTGGCTGTACGTCCGGGGCACGTCGCAGACAATTATTCCCGTCACAATAGCCTAATCACTACGGGCACGGTGCGACGTACCGCATGGTCCTACAACCCAGCCACACACCTTTTCGATCGGTCTAAGCCTTGGCCGCTCGAAATCCACGTTCATAAAAAGAGGCCATCGCATTTACTTTCCGTGTATGTCACGTCACGTCATATAATTAATTTCGGTTTTTGCACATTCTAATCCTCGATTATGATTCCCAATAGCTCTTCTATCACATATTTGTCTGGCTGGAAAAATATGTAAGGCGTACGTTTTTTTTTTAAATTCCGAACGTTGTTCAGAATCGAAACATTGTTCACTTATCAACTTGTCATTTATTCTCCATGATCATTGATCCGAAATATTCAAAAATTTTTAATTTTCAGAGTACAATTTCGACGTACAGATGAATTGGAAACTTATTTGATTTTCAAAAGCGATTGACACTGTGAGCAATTTTGCCGGTGAGTAAATTTTATGAATACGTGATGAACGTCGGCTTGTCGGCAATTGTTTATTATTCTTCCAAAATTAAAAAAATTTTCCTACGTCCGAGAATAATTTAGCCTCCTTATTGAAAAATATATCAAAATCGGATATGTGGACTGGCAAACTTTGCCTTGACAGTGAATTACGTAAAGACGCTGAAAAGAATCATCATATGCATTTGTAGAGTTCCACCTCAGCTGTATGTTTATCAGACAAAGATGCAATATCATGAAATTTTCAGGAAACTGAACATTCAAGTGTGCATGAGTCAAGTTTTGCGTCCAATTAGAACGGCTGGCGAACTTTGTCAGGTTGTGAGCCCTGGCATGCGAACTGTCTATGCGCGTAAGCATTTCGAGGTTATGTCGATTCAAATGCAGACCCGTAACATTTTTGCCATCTCAAATTTTCAACACCACATAACCCATAATATCCTGCGAATTCCGATTATAACTTTGGTCAATCCAACAAGTTGTAGAAAAAACTCAGCTTGAATTAGTTGAATCTGGCAGTGAAATAACAAGATTTGGCGCAAGCGTATTTGGGTGTTCAGTTTCCTGACTCTGTCACGGTGTAAATACGAAATGATTGACGCGAAGATTGGCATTCCGTTTTTGTGCTAGTTTCTTTTATTTTGTTTTGTCAGGGTCTACCGCAGTGTCGGTATAACATGACTTTGCGTATAGTATATATGATGAAAATCAAACATCGCCCCAGAGTAAAGGGTGATACACGGGGGCCGTGACCAAACGAACGGCATTGCACGGGGGGGCAAGAGGGCGAACCGGACAGACGGAGCGTGGAGAATCGAATGACAATCGAATTATACCGTAGCGCCGTTCACGACGAACGAGATAAAGAGAGACAGAGCGAGGAAGAGAGAGGCGGACGGCGACGTTTCGTTGGGCATCGGGGGTCGTGGTGGTGGTGTGGTTGGGGCGGGGGGGGGGGGGGGGAGCCGATGAAGAGAGGAAGGGCGCGCGTCCACTGCGGTTCGCGCTTAGCGTTCGGTACATTATTCATACGTGGAATTAACGACGTCTGCCGGGGTGGGGAGCGCGGGGAATGAGCTTTGCTAATAAATATATTTCTCATTTGCACTCAGCGAACGAGCGTTGAGCGCGTTGGTTCGAGAGCGGCTCGTGCAATGGTTATTCTCGCGTGTTTCAGGTTATTGTTCTTTTACGAGCTCCTAAATCGAGCCGTCCGACTTGCATCGACTCGCGGATTCTACGCGTTACTCTATTTTCGCTAGAGGCAGGCGTCCGAGTTGCAAGTTGGCTACGGTCGTCGCACAGTTTGTAGAGTTGGCAGCACTGTCTCGGTTCTTTTCGGTATCGCGTCTTCAGTCGTATCACTGACGGATTGGCTTCTTGAGAAACGTCTCATTTTTTTTGATATAGGCGGACGGAATTGCAAAACGGTTGAACGTAACGTTGAATCGAAATGTCGAGTGAGAAAAATAGTATTAGTTTATTAGCATTTCGTATTAAAAATCTTGGCGATGGCTGCTGTATTACTCGCTGTGGAAAAACCTGGTTAAAAGTTTGATTAGGAAAAGGAACGCCCATTATTCTCATGCTAATTACGTACTCTGTGACCCACCGTCTGCTTCTCGGTCTCGCTCGAGTTTCTAAATTATGCCAAATCTGATTTGAGAGTATAAAGCACGCTGTAAGCTCATTCGAAAACTGCACTGCGCTGAAGAATCAAGCAATTTCTGAAGTATCCGACAAGGCTTGTAAATCTGACAGTCAAAATTAATTATATCCAACTTCGATCAAATCTAGGGTAATTTTTATCCGTAAGTGAATATTTTATTCCATGACTCGCGACCGTTCAGTTTCAGTTTGAATTACATCATATTCCAAAATTCTTAAGAATAAATCAAACATCCGTCAGGCTTGGTTCTGAGAATATATTCAAACTCCTAACGTTGAGATGGTTTGTTTTTGTCTTTTCGTATCTATCATTGAAGGACTGAAATTAGAAATGCACGCAGACTGACTAATGCTAGAAAACTTGTGAATCATACTGTGTCAAAGAAAAATTCAACAATGCCGCATGGAATACCCAGAACAGTGACTGTACGTTTTGTTTAATTTTCGAAATTTCCCATCATTGAATGAGTCAAGAACATTATTTGGCGTCCGTTGCCAATAACCAACTTCCCGGATTACTGGTTTTCGTCTTGACTCATGGAAGCAATTTGATCTCGTGATTTGAAATTCTCTCCAGTAAGGTGAAAGTATGAGAAGAATAAACGGCGAAGGCCGAAGAATTTGCAGAATTTTCCGAAAGGCTGCACCTGCGAAGTTGAAAGGCAGCAAAGTCGATCAGTGTGACCTTAAATCGGACTACAGGTGGGCTTAATTGCCGTTTGACAGCGCTGACTATGACGTTGTTCTCTCAAGGAGGGTTCAAAACGGCGTGATAACGACATCGTCGTGACTTCCGGGTGCAGCAGTGCGTCGGCTGAAATTCCTCCTCGTCCCTCCGGCGAATCACATGCATCGCTTCGTAGGCAAGACCCGCGGTTCCATCTTTCTTCTTTCAACCCTCTTCCCGAGGAATACAGAAGAGCCGAGATTCTTCCCCTACCAGCGAACGAGCGCTACGGTAAATATATATTGTTAATGGTCGAGAAGATCCAGGATACGGCGCCGATCCGGGCTTGAATCCTCCCTCTTCCAGCCTCGGCTACACGTGTGATCGCACGATGTACATGCGACGTGTAGGCGAGCTCGTAAAACCCGAAGACTGCCGAGATCTCCTTCGCAAAAACTCTCTCTCAGATAATGCCACGCGGCCTTATCACGTTCCAGAGGAACCACCGTGCGAATTTTGTGACGTCGCATTTAAAGGTTGCTATTACAGAAGATTATCTGAATCTCGGACGGCGTGGAGTTACATGGAAAACATCGCGTGGACCATTTTTGTAACTCTTTGTTTACTTTACTTCACAGAATTGAGCCGCAATCAATGAAGAGTCTGGACGAAATGTTTTGTAATTCAAACAATCGTCATTTAATTCAACAAAAAGTTATATTTATCAAGTGAAACCACATTTACTTGATTAGTATAGTGTGATGAATTCGATAAATGGTTGTTTAGATGCGTAAATAATTAAAAATGTAGAAAGTCATAGTATATAATCGTCAAAATACTGCCGATTATATGTTTCGGCTTGATGAATTCTCACCCGTTCTGATGATTCTACATTTTGACAATCTATACTTTAGCTTTCTGCATGTTGACTTCTCTGTATCATTTCAAGCTTCTCCGTATATAGAAGGGATTTGTAGAATTTACCAAATTAGGCAAAAAAAATGTTTTCCTTTCAATCGGAGAAATTTTATTTAATTCCACAAAAAGTGATTAGAATAACGATTTCAAGTAATAAGTAGAACAACATTGATTGGAATCAAAAAAAAAAGTCTCTCGCCATATTTATTTGTCATTTTTGCTAAATTCACAAACTTTTTCTTGCTCGTACATTTGAAACTTCCGTAAAACTGGTACGGTTCCAACTTTTGAGCTGCTACTCGCAGCGACTCCGAGCTATGCGCAATCAATTTCGTTCGCAAAATTACGTCGACATAGGGTATCGAGAAATCAAATCTATCATTATTCAAAATCGGCAAATTTTCGACCGAAACAATCCAAAGCCTTCCATTTTTTGCAATTGTGGAGGCGAATAAGTTTTGTCTTGAAATCGATTCGGATAACGCTTCCTAGACTAATTGGACCCCAAGCAAACCAGAAAACGCATTAAAAACCTTTCAGTTTTCTGTACTTCAGTACTTTGAAAATTCGATATTTCGACCCTTGTGTCGTGTGGTCGTTCAACTATTTGACTCGCTCCGATTCAACGCTGGAAAATATCAGAGTTTACGTTGCTAAATTTGAAATTTCGTGACCCTCTGAACCATGGATAAGAATTTGAGTCTGATTGTGGTAGTACATGATCTTTGCGGTGTCCGAAAACATAACCGTTCACCCGGAGGCACTCTTGCGCACTGGGTTTGGTGGTTGGGGATCGCTTTGCATCCCCCGCCGACTCACGCTGACACGTGCGTATATACGCAAAAACACGGCGAAGCGTTCTATACGAGTATAAATCACCCTGGTAGGTACGCATACATCATCCTTCCGCCTAGCAGCGGCAGCAGCAGCCCCAGAGTTGGATGAAACGAGCCTCGGGAGTAAAAAGTAAGTGAAAACCTCTGCGAAGGACAAACCGCCAGCTTATCCAGTTATACGCGTCGCGGAGGAGGGCCCCGGTCCTCCCACCTTCCGCTTCTTTTTTGTATCATTTTTTACCTTTTTTTTTAAGCAGTTTTTCCCTTCCTTTTATTCCTCTTTTTCATCCCCTCTTCGCGATTTTGCCTCGTTCTCGCGGCACTGTATAATGATATGCCTTTAGACATAAGAGGACCAAAATGTATCGGTCGGAGGATGCGACGCTTGCTAAGTTTCAGGATTTGAATTCGTTCAGGTGTTATTATTGATCACCCAATCCAAAGATTCACGTATTGTTGCATGAGAAATCAACAAAAGGTTTCACCGATATCCAGAAACGAAGGGTTTCCGGAGTGCAACCGAAGTTAATAGGTACATTTCGAATGTTACTAAGAAATATCATGGTATCACAATGTAGGTTTCAAAATATTGATGCCATGCCTATCTCTCTTAATACGCCAACATGAGAGCCAAGTTAGGCATGGTTGACTTTTGTAAATCGTTCGGTAACGAGGTATTGGCATCATGCGGACACGCATATGTCAGTAATAACGCCAATTTCGTGAATCCCAGAATCTCAGACAGATGGTCGAGCGATTTCGCGCCAACCGCAGGGCATAGAAACCATGGCAGGGAATAAATATATTCTCACGAAAGTACCCTGCTGAGGAGTGACCCCGGTCACCCCGCGGGTCGAGATCCTGATGCAGTAGGAATCTCACCCCAGAGCGATTAATTACAAGATCAATTCCAACGAGATATCTCTTGCATTCAACAAGCACAGTTACATAATAGCCGCTAATATTGTCGCCGGCTATCGAGGGGCCAAGACAATAACCACCGGAATTGGTAATGCGGGAATACTGTCCATGCCCGGGGTTTTTTCGGAAAGAAAAAGTTACATTGGGGCTCAATTGAGGAAACATGTGTAATCCTAGTACGCGCAGATCTACCTCATATCCGACGTATAACGCTTATTATACTCTTTATAAGCTGCGCCCGATTGTTCGCCAGTTCCTTCGCCGGGCTTTCTTGCCTCCGGTGACATTGTGGACCACATAATGAACCCCGATGACACGATTGTCAGCTTAAGTGGATTACCGCTGAAGTTCATACCGTCTCCGTCGTCTTCGGTGAAACTCGCGGTTAACGGAGAGTGCATTTTGCACGCTCGGCGACGCCATTTCATTGTTTCAATATTGTCATCGCGGTAAGCAGCCGGTTATCAGACCTCGTAATCAGGCAGGTACGAATGTTCGTGCGTACCCTGGCAGTGTGTGCGTGGGACTCTGATTGGTCCGCTCCACAGCCCCATCCTACACCAGGCACGCAACACAGCCAGATCGATACGCACTGTCCAACGCTGCGCGGACCCCGCCGGCTCTCCTCTCTCTCTCTCTCACCGCGCGCTACTCTCCTCTTCGAGTCTTGGCTCCTTCTCTCTCTCTCTCTCTCTCTCTCTCTCTCTCTCTCTCTCTCTCTCTCTGTCTCTCTCTCTCTCTCTCACTCTCTCTGTCTGTGCAACTAGATGCGCAAACTACCTTCTCAGCGTTTGACTTAGGTGAGAGGCCATCGTGAAAAAACTAAATACATGGCAGCGATTATACGATCAGAATGGTGCGCGACAAAGTTTCGTGGCCTGTCATACACTGCTGTTTCTTACACCGGACAACGCCAATGACATTCGAAGACACGCAACTTGCGTATTTATTGATCACTGGCATTATTTACAAAACTGATCACCGATTTTTGAGCCGGCATTTTATCCGCCGTAACCTTCTGCTGGTAATGATACTGTCTTACCGACTGCTTTACCCCTTGTTCCAGTCCCGATTATTCATCCGGGACCACTTAGACATTAATATTGTTTAAAAAGCTGGCCTGTGTATGAAATCTGTTGCAGCGTTCTGCTGACAAGCGAAATTTTTCAATTTAGTACCATATTGCAGTGTTTTGTTAGTCTTCTGATTTTGGCGTGGGTTGAGAAAAATTCATGTTCGAATGTCGCTCACACCGGTGTTGAGGATATTTTTAACTGATCCATGTAACCATGTAATTCTGCTTTGACTTTAGCCACAGAAACACTGGCCTCAATTTCTCGTCCATGCAGACTTTGCACGTCACTACTCCTGAGGAATGACGTAAACACAATAGTCGGGCCTTGTCAAGTTGATATGCATCTGAGTTTAGGTTACAGTATATTGCGGGGACATCTAAAGTGTCCACAGAATAAAGAAACGTGCGAGTAATTGAAATTCGTTGAGCCGAAACTGTAAATAAGGTGACATAATTTTGTGAAGTTCTTTCGATGATCTATATTTTTTTTAATTCCAGGAGATCTGTCCAAGGTTTCCAAGGTGAAAGTACTTTTCCCGAGAGTTCATACTAACGAGGAAAAGCATCTACGCAAATCAGTTATGTTTACAATAGTCGTCCGATGCATCGTGTCAATGCATAAATAGTAAAATGGTTCATAAAAAATGGAAGGAAAAAATGGTGAATGTAAAACGAGCGAGTTGACATGAGAGGGATGAACCATTGCACGATAAATTCGATGAAATCATAAATTCGTCATAAAGTCGGGATCGGGTTTCCGGTTCGCGTTACGCGATTGTGTAGATAGCGACTCGCGTACCAACCAGCCGATGATAGCCAGGATGGTGAGGGGAACACTGCAGTAAAATTTGTTAAACGATGTAAATAAAGTGCCGACGGGGTGGCCAGTTGAACAGTTTTTCGGCTTCGGTGGTACACGTTCACAGGACGGACATAATTCAACGGCGATTTATGATCGGCGTTGCTCAATTACGCAAAATGCTGTCACACAGAAGACAAAACGCAAAGAACGGGAAAAAAATACAAACCGTGGGTCCAACAGTTCGCGGGCAACGAACAAACGCATTGTTTCCGAAGTATGGCGCAGATAAATTGCACAGCTGTCTCCGTTTATCCGTGTAATTATTTCACCGTTCGCAGCTAATAATCTGTGTACCCATTTTTCCCTTCTTTCATTCCTCTGAGCGAGAATTGATGGCTGAGAGTAAAATCTCTCGAGCTCCTCTCCAGATCCCGCGGCGTCTCGCGGAGGTTGGGCCACCCCCTTTAGCCCGTTCTAATCTGGTCTCCTTGGTTTCGCCCCTGCGAGCACGCCGGGGGTGGATGGGTGGGCTGACTGGCGGGCGGCACTGACGGCGAGATGGAGGCGGTTTTAAAGGGCAGCGAACGCCTTGACAAAAGGATTCGAACCCTCTTAAAGTTGGCTTCGCGCTCTGCCTACAAATGCGCTCGATCTACTCACGGTGTAGCTGGATAGGTGGGTATGTACTTGCTGAGCTACTGTACCACATGCTTCTACTACCCTCACTCCACTTCCATACCCTCGGCTAAGTAAGAGCAGAAAAGGTTAGTCCGTTTACGGGACGAGAAAAACAAGAAGCAAAAAAAGAAGTTGAACGGCGAATGGTACACTGCGAAAGCGAAACTGACGTTACTTGGAAATACGCCAAGGGTTATGACTGCGGAAGAAACTGCTTTTGTCACCATCAAGACAATAATGGTATCGTCAAAATTTGACCAGGACGTACTTTACAGAGTACAAGTGCGGTGTGATCGGATGTACTCTGTCCATTGTCTACAAACATTTTTTATAACCGTCGCACGTTAGCTTTTCATTGTCTTGAAACCTACAGTCTGGGTTCGAACAGGCGTAATTTTTGCCCTCCGCGAGTTCTTCATGCCGTAATGAAATCTTCATGAGGGTCGATTGTTGAAGGAATAAAAGCTTTGCTAATCTTGGCTAACCCAACCTGACCTGACCTAACTTCATTCTCACAGAACTCTGCAGGACTAGTTAATATCGGTCCCAATTTTATCTATGTGGATAAGTAAAGTGAAGAACTTGGCGCGCGAACTTCACTATTAACATCTTTCGAACAATATTTGAAAAGTTGCTCTTTTTGCGTGGTTGTATCTTATACCTTTCTTCGTGCAGACTGAATGCCAAATCCTCACAGCAATACATCCGCGCGTCGAGTAGAGTTTGAGTTTGGTATTGGATGTAAATTGTAACCTGTTCGATAGATTGATATGGAGACGAGAGCGTGGAAACAGAGTTGACTGCCAGAGACAAAGCGATCGTTGCAGACTGGCTGTGGTTTTGGCGGAAAACGGAAACTCGGATCTCGTCGACCTAGGTGTCGAGAGTGTCACTGGTCTAATCTGGGACGCAGCACGGGAGCGAACCTAATCCAGCTTATCCAGAAAGTAATTTTGAGTCTTTTCAAAGCAGCTCGCTCTCCCCTCGGAGCGCGTCGCACTCAGAGCCAGCGGGGTTTTAAGTCGCCAGGAAGGACCCAGCGCTCGTTCCTTCTCTTTCTTCAGTCCACCCTCTCTTATTCACCTTTCTATCTCGGCCCTCGCGACGAACCCTCGTTGGCGCTCCGCTATCAGCAGGGGCCAGTTGTTTTTCTCAATCTTTGCCGGGGAAATTAGCGACGAAAAATAAGGTGGGTTTTTCTTTTTTACTCCCCGGCTTCTCTTCCGTCGAGGGAAATTGTCCGCTATATATTCTCTCTGTAGGAAAGAAGAAGAAATCCAGAAGGCGCTGAGTTTGAGGAATTAATTTCTGCTCTCCACAATTTTAAACCGAATACACTTTCCCAAAAATTCATTGACATCAGCACTGATTAGGTTCAAACTCAGGCTGCTTGATCTGACAATTTTGTACGACCCGCCGCAGTGTGTTGGAGAATGGTTAAAGATGGAGGAAAATGAAAGAAAACGCGCAGCGCCTCCAGAGGCGGATCCTTCGGGATTAGGAGCACCCGGATTGTGACTGAAATGGGACGGGGCTCCTTGCCGACTGGAGTACTTACAGAATCATATATTACCTTGGACGGTCAGCTCGACGAGATACCCGCCAAGATCAGATTACATCAACCCTGTACTGAGCAAGGGTGATAGCCTAGAACGAGAGCCGTTCCCCTCAACTTCACTTCTAAAGAAAAGTGAAAAAGGAAGATAAAATATGATCAGGAATGAATTGCAGTATAAAATGTGAATAATATCTTGAAAAGAGAGAGAGAGAGAGAGAGAGAGAGAGAGAGAGAGAGAGGAAGAGTGAATTAACTGAGAGAGATAGAGAGAAAGAGGAGGTACGAAAATGTCGGGATACGAAAGAGGCACCACCGAGTCTCTGAATAGTGGGTACATTTGAAGAGTGCTCGATGCATTGTCCCCCATGCGCCACAACTCCGGAACGCCAGCCCAGCGGACGTAGCATACGCGACCTTGGACGTGGTTGTAGGCACTATACCGCGAAAGCTTGAGGACCCTCGAGGCCGCAACATTACGCTGATTGCCTGAATTATCCGTAATCCACCTCACGTATGCCTCTCTTCTCTCACTCTGCCGTTCCGCGTTTCCGATTTTTCTCTTTTTTCAGCTCCCGGCAACTCGGGCTTCCGCGACTCTGCGAGCTACTGCAGATATACCTGGTCACGGGGGTTCCGCCTGCACTGCAGCAGCGCGGCGTAATCACGCGGTACATGTCTGTGTGCAGGTATTGTGGGGAAAAAATTGAACCGGAATATGCTCACGGAAAACATGTGACTTTGCAGAAAGAGGGATGGACTGCTCATGGTACTCGGTGCTCAGTTCATCTGGTATAATGGATCATTCAAGAGAAGCCGTTTAAGTTCAACATACAGAGGAGAATTCCGAACACAGTGTAAGAAACGGTCGATTCGATTGTGGTTCCATAATCGTACCTGCATCTTCATTCAATCGTGATTCTATACCGATAGTGTTCAATTTAATAATCAAAAAATCCAATGTCCAACGTATCATGTGTACAAATGCTTAAGACTAAATCGTGTACCGGTACAATGGGGAATCAGTGATACGGTGGTGTCTTGGTTACGTTTTGAATGAAACCGCGGAATTGGGGTGTAAGTTGAATCGAACGGGCTGCGGGGTCTCGTTACAAATTCATGGTCATTAGGACATTGGCGGTAACTCGGGCTCGACTGGGAGTGGGACGTAGAGGTGGTTGACAAATGACACGCGTGTCCGAGCTACCCTTTCTTAAGTGACGAGGGCGGGGGAGGCGAGGGACGGAGTACATTAATCAACTGTTATGATACGCATCCTTAACCCTTCTCTCTCCCCTTTCATATCCCTCCTCACCCTTATTCTCGCTTCGTTTCCCATTCCACTTCGCAGCAACATCCCAGGGAAACTCGCAAGTAAATTCATGGCGTGTACAGCGAGCCGCCAAAAGTTCCGGGCCTCTGCATCGCTTCGATCGTGGAAGTCGAACCTACGAGTCGTGCCAATTTATTCATACACATTTCGCTCCGAAGTGTCGCCGATACGACAGTCAGCAAATCGTTTTTCCAAATTATTTATGCTCCATACACTGCTAGGAATTTTTACAACAAGTCGTTGAAATAAAGAACGTTCATTTCACGTCGTTCGTGTTGTTAGTATTTACATGATTGAAACTGAATATGACTGATCTCTATACCAAGAATAAGAGAAGTGAATAGAGTGTACAGAGGTAAAGATTAAGAAAGCCAGGGGTGGAGTGTTCGTGACAGCCACAACCCCAGCATTCTCTACACTTCTGGAATGCTGGAATCCAGAGTCATCGCGATATTAGGAACGCCGATTTCCTCTCGGAATTGGAGGGAGGGTCGCGTGGCTGACGTCCAGAAACCCATTTTACGGTCGACGAGATAAAAAGTTGCGGCGTATTGCACTGTTTTTATGGTTGTAAATGAATTCTTCGAACGTTAGTAAGAACCACACCGCATGAGGTAAGTAATGTTCAGAATATTTTTCTCCGGTTATGAATGAAATGTCGTACAAAGTTTGTTACAAATGAGTTGTGTTTTTTTTTTTTTTTTCTGGAGTGCGTTTCGCACTTGTGAAACAAGGAAAGGTTAATAAGTAGCAATTAGTTGAGGGAATGATTCTCACTGAATTGAATGCTCGACAGGGCGAAAAGGGCGATAATACGAAAAGCGAAATAAATGGAGAAAATGTCTGCTCTCCTGCTGCTACTGGTGCTACTGCGAGCGAAATAGCGCTGAGAGAGGAAAAAGCAAAGAGTGGCTGGAGGTGGGGTCTCGGGGGTTGGGGATGCAGTAGCTGGCGCAATCAAACGTCAATCCCAGACGAGTAATTCTCAAGTAATTTGTTTTTCTGCTCGCAAGAAATGGAAAAAATATTGCGGTTTTTCTTATTATAAAATAACATAATAAAACACGATGAAAATAACCCTGCTGATGGCAGGGGAAAAAACATAACAAGAATGTCGACCTCCTAAAGAACGGTTCATTGCATATAAAAAAAATAAATAAAATGTTCAAAAAGCGTATAAAGGTGCATAAATATATTTCTTCAATCAAATTACACAAGGTGTTACACTAGCTGAACAAATCGTGGTGTCTTTTATCCCCTAAACAGTTGTCCCTTCGGATAACGAAAAAGAAAAATGCATTCCCCGCACCGTAACAGAGAATATGCTAAGTAGTGAAGAAACGATTTGTAGACGCTCCAGGCTTCCCACTTCCCGAAGTCCTACATGCCTCCAAAGTCCTGAACATCTTCTTTTCGAGGCTCTGCGAGTCTCCCTTCATCCCTGCAGTCAACGAGCACGGATTTAAGCGCGATATATTTGTTTTAAAGTCCCTGGATTCCCGGTCTCTGGCAGGTTTATAAGTATATATTCACCGTCTCTCGTATTATATACCTATATTTGCGAAGGTACAGGAGCACGGGCTTTCGCCAAAACGAAGAGGAGGAGGACCGGAACAGAGAGGTTACGGGTCGAGTAAGTGCTCTCGATTTTATATAGCGGTTCTCAAACGTCAAATCATTGTCTCTTGAGTACCGATACTGATCATAAAAAACTTTGTTCGCGCAGTTATTACCCGACCCGGCATCTTCGTTCGGTAATTCAGAAGTGAATACCAAACTTTCGCTTCTTTTTTACACATTTTATCAAGTTATTGATATACTAGATGCAAATTTACCCTGACGGAAAATTCTTTTGATATTTTGCGTCACGTCTTTATTCAAACGATGTGAACGATGATCTTCAAAGTCCCCATTTAGTTACCAACGAAGTACTCAATTAGCTCACTCGATGGCTGGAAGACCCGTGTCACGACGCTTGTCTCTGCGATTCCGCGACTGCCCTGTGTACCGGTAAATATGATAACTATACGTGACTTGCCGAGTATGAGTCAAGAGACACCAAGTTGTAGGTACGCCGCAAACGCGTTTCTTCGAAGCGGATGAATCTAGCGAGTAGAAAGTGGAAAGGGGTGGAGAACGGTATGTGACATGCATAATATACATGTATTAGTGTATAACAGAAAGATAGAGTGGTGGAATGGAGTGGTGGATGGATACCGGGATGTCTGACTCTGCATGGAAACATCCGTGGCGCGGTGGTTCGGAATGGTGGAGAACTGACTTCGACTCGGTAACATTATCGTGTTTTAATTTAACTTGCTGCTAGACTTTAATTAGACTTTGGCCTGAATGAGACGTCGACAGGCAGCACCGTGGAGACTGTTCCTCTCTAAAGCGAAATAATTGGCCCACGCCTACAATGTCTGCTCAACTCTACACTCTCTTCCAGAGAGAACGGGGAGAGCGTACCTTTGAGAAGATTTCAGATACCGAAGTGGAATCTCCAAGGAGATCTTCCGATATATTGCTGCCAGGCAGTTCGAGTGTTCTACATCACTTGAGATAATGACACGGCAAACCATTCGCCGTTTCCCTCCCACCCTCAGAGACTCAGACTTTCAATAAGCTTGTTTGCCTTCCGAGTTATAATGAAGAATAAATTTGTTACTGTGCACTAAAATTGTTTTTCGTCTTTGTTGCAAACGAGTCGTACACCCACTAATCCGCCAACGCGATCCACGGGGAACGGTGAACTTCAGTCATCTTGCGTCAACGCTCTATCTTTTTACAAGGTCTTCATACCACCTCTGTAAATACGCAATTTTTATTTTCAGAAATAGTTTTTTCCATCGATGATAACTGCATTCCCAAGTACCTGAGATTCTGCGTAGGCATAGCAAGTTGCGATGCTCGGAGCTTTGTGGTCGGAGATCGAGAGATGGCTATCGGAGTTCACGACGCTATAATTACCAGGAACTGTGAGGGGAAATTAAAGTTCACCCTATCTTCCGCTTGTCCATTGTAGTTGTTGCAGCCAATGGCAGTGTACAGGTCGCTTTTGACAACTCAAAAGTGTTTGCGAATGAAACATAAGTAGTAGCTTTCTTAAAGCATGAAACCAGAAAACCCATCTGACTGACCCACTGTTGATACCATATACAGAAAACGGTGCATCTGTACTAAAGAGTTCGAATTTCCAGTTGATGTATGAGCCTAGACCCATTCGTTGGTCATCAAATGTTCGTTGTCTACCAATGTGTTGGCTGACAACCACGCGTTGTCCAGAATGCCGAGAGTCTCTCTTCCCGCTGTCCTGTCTCAATTTTCATAGAGGCGACGCAGTTTGTCCAGTGTGACGAGTTAAAAAGTGAAATAATAAAACTGTGAACTGGACGATGAGAAATGGGTACTATGTATTCAAGACAGAGAATGTTGACTGGACTTTCAGATGGTATATTAATTTCTGGCTGTAAGTCTTAATCATCCGTGACTGCTGCACTCCAGAATACCGCTCCGTAAAAATGAGACCCGTGAAACCGTTGACGGAGGTCAACGGGCAAGGAGAGTAAGCTGCAGCGATTCCCTGGGCATATTTCGGTACACGGGAAAGCCGAAAGTGCGGAGAACAGCCCTGAGCTCGAGCAACGTACTTGGTTGTATTGCGCAATTACTTACAGTGGCGGTGCATGTGTGTGCGTCGAGTTTACACCGAGGCTCAATGAGTCTGTTACACTAAAACGCTGCGTACAGTGTTCGCATAGCGATTCTCGACTAGTGTCAACTATTCCAGAGGCAAGTCACGTCATGCCGTCTCGGTCAGACGTTGAACAGAGCAAATTGAATCGTTAATTCAGTCGAGTTCTGGGTGAAACGGTCAATTTCCAAAAGCATAGAGGATTTATCAAAGAAACAACAGACGTCTATTTGAATTCCACAACCATGTGAAACCTGTAATCTTGGATCAATAGTACTAACTTCACAGTGCTCACTTTGCGGCAACCCCAGATGAGGTATCACTTTCATTTTCATGCCACGGAGAAACAATAATTGCAATGCTCTGTGTAACTTGCCGAAGCTGTAATGTTATTTGTAGATCATGATTTTAACGCCTGACGAACGGTGAGACATAGCAATGACATGCGATTAATGGAGCGAGGTGAATACTGGCGCTCTCGTATTAATCATGAAAGAAACTTGTGTAGGCCAATCTTAAGGACATGCATGCAACTTGGAAGCAAAAAAGGAGAAGCTAAGGTGACCGGCTAAGAGACCTGTAAGAAGTTTGGTATGTATAATACACGGTATCATTACCAATTGAATAAAAGAAAACGGGACGACAAACATCGACTGCCATTGATGAATATTCATTGAGTGTTTCTGCTGGTGCTGTTCCACCGTCTTTACCCTCCTCTTCGTCACCCTCTCCCAGTGCGGGATCAGAACTGGCATAGAATAATTGCTAACTATTCCGAGCACGCAACTAAGATGGAGGTGGAATATAAGGAGGTAGTAGAGGCGGTGGATGGAGGTGGTTGTGAAGACGGTGGAGAGCCCGTGGATGTGGATGTGAATGTGTTGAGTTACGAGGCGGAGAGTGTGGGCGGGAGGGAGGAGAGTTACCCAAGATGGCGCCACGTGGAGTCAGGCGGTGCGGAGGGACCCGGAGGAACGCTGAGGTGGAAGGGTAAAAGATAAATGACGTGTCCAAGACCCAACCCTCCGCGTCCTAGCAGCGTCGCGGCCGCCACCGACGTCAGCGTTACCCGCACTTTCGAGGAGGCAGCGCGGGGCGTCCATTAAACATAACATAACCCGCTCTAAGCTTGGCCAAATTTTCCTCGCACCACCGAACGTCCTCTCTCCGTCTCTTCATCTTTCTTTCCGGTACCAAGTCCAAACCGACGAACTTAGGCGGTCGAGGTGAAATGCCACCGCACTATCAGAATTCGATGAAAACTTTCTTGGCCTTTTAGTCCAACTTGCATACCTTTGATGGGACCATGTGAAACCAGGAAAAAAATGGTATCAATCTGCAAGAATGGTTGGCATTCGCAGAACTGGACGAACACTGATTAATCCTACTGTGTTCACGTGATCAACGGGGTCCTTACAAAAGCTGTGCGGCAACCACTCGGGCATTCACGGTTACGTGGGCTCGTTCGGCCCGCTTATGAACTATCGGAAGACATATTAGCTCAAATCTGTGAAGCCAATAACTTGGTTGGGTTGGCTGGAAGGGCGAAAATTATTCCGCGATTAATAATCTCCGTATTACACGCGTGATCGGGCCCTTATCGGGGCCGCAGCTTTCCTCGATGATCCTCGCGACGCTCGCCTATATCCACTGTATATTACAACACGGGGCGAGTTCACCCTGCCACGCGTTAGACGCTCCGCTGCTACATTGATCACTGACTGTGACGGCCTCATTGCCATCGCCTGCCTCATTCGCAATTACCTATAATGGACGGGTACACCGGTATCTGAAAACGGCAAGTCTCATTGATGCTGGCTCGCATCTGCAGTCAGCACCAACGAGTCATTCAATAACGATCCACTTTTTTTGCCCAAAAGTTATTGTAGTAAAAAACTTACACGGTCAAACACTGACATACATTTCAGTGTTCTAAAGTTGTACTATTTTACCGATGTATGCTTAGATCTGGTTAAGATTCTCTTAAGTTAAGACCTCTGCAACTAGCGAAAGGACAAGAATAGTGAAACGTGTGTTCTTTGAGGCCGGTTATGATACATGCGCGTGCGCGTGCGCCGACTTCCGTGTATGATCACGTATGTGTGGATAGGGGGGTTCAGCTGCAAAGGTACGGGGGAGAAAGGGTGATATGATCCCCAGTAATGCGATGCAGACGCGATGATCCAGGAGCAATATAGCCCAGAGACCCGGGCGAGACCCGGGCACGAGTCCTCTTTGGCCTTCTTTGGCCCCGGGATACCGCGATATTGCTTGTTTTATTGGAGCGTGACGCCCATTTTTTTCTTCTTCTGCTTCCCTTCACTCCACTCGTTTCTGGGCTCGCTTTTTTTTTTCTTGCCACAAGATAGGGGAGATCTGAGATTTTGCGAAAATTATTTTGCCCGGCGACGAGCTGCAGGAGGATATCTCTCAGCTTTTCGAGAAGGGGCATATTTGTCACGTTTCCTTTTCTTTGCTCCCCGTCGTGATGATTGTCACTCCGTAGAGTCCCCTGATATTTGTAATCCCGGACGCTAGTAATTAAATGGCTTCCAGCTATTATTTGGTACGCGATTGAAGAATCGGAAAATCAGAAAGCGAAACACCATGACGATTCGCTTCGATGCGGAAACTTCGTCATAGTGGAATGCGTCAAGTGTCTGCTTTTACTCTTCCGCGCTTTCCAAGATTCAACGAAAAATGTACGATTCTAGGTGTACACTCCGATACTATTTAATCCGCGTTATCTACGTTATCGAGCGAGGCACAATCTCGGTGAAACGAAGCATGTATAGATGCGATGTGCTCTCACAAACGCGCGCGCAATCTTTTAGATGGAAAAGTTTGCCTCGTAGCTATGGGGAGAAAAAAAAAGAATGATGAAGTCGAATAGAGAGCAAAAAGTAAAAAGTGCGAGCGCAAGAGGAACGAGAAAAAAAACACCAGCAACAAAAAAACATCTGCACTTTTTCTACTTTGCAAGTTTCCACTCCGAGGGTCCCTAGAGCGTCCTTCTTTTCCTTCTCGGCGCAGAAGACGCCGACGCTGGTAATGCCCGCAGGAGAAATCCAGTAAATTTATCAGCGGTCATCCGGGGGCGGAACCACTGGACAAATTCTATCGCCAGCGTCGCCCTCTTAGTGGCCGACTATCAGAGCCTAGGGCGAGGGGGAATCCCCGAGCGTAAGTCATTGCGGCTGACCGGAAGTCACGGGATCACCGGAACCCGGGATATTTATGCGCGCCCATACCCTGCAACCGGAGCATTACCCGTAATAAGGAAATTGCGAATTTATTACTCGCTCGATATTGTCGTCCTACGGCCAAGTCCCCCAGGTCCCGGCCCAGCCCTGAGGTCCCAGGGATTGGGGATCAGAGGCCGAGTTGAAAGGGGCACCAGGAGTTATTCTGCCATTTATGTACACCAGTCCACGCCTAAGGACGGTTACATCCAGATCAGCAACCTTATCAGACCCTATCTTATATGATCCTCTTGTAATTAGATCCACTGATTGATGTAATTCAGTTCAGCAATCGCCTGCGACAGTAAAACAATTTTCGAACCACGTGAAAATGTAATTTTCTAGCTACCCCTCTAACGGAGAGATTTTCATAAGTTTTGAAGTAACACTGTTGGACGAGTACGAGTTCGAAACTCTCAGGGACTGACATGTATATTAACCGGACGAGAGTGACAGAGTCAGAATTGGAAAGAGGTGAAAAGAAAGGGAAAAAAGCAGGCTTACTGCTGCGGTCATAGGTATGTAACAGACACGCAATCAGCAGTGAGTTATCGTGTAACCACGCCCACGTCGACTGTCAACCGACGAGTGCTACCACCCGCATACTGGGTATACACTACAGAGCTGAGAACAACAATGCCGAAGCATCACACGCAGCTATCGGGCTGTCGATGAAGTGTGTTAATAGTTTGTGCCATTGGTCTTTTTTCCGAGACTTTTGGGTTCGTTCGCCGGTTCAATAACGCAACTTCATTCTGCGCGATCAATCATACTGGCACTTATGAAATTCTAAGCACAAATGACGACAAATTGTCTCATTCAATTTATTTTTAAATAGCCCTGAATTTATCTATACCTATTATATAAGTTAATTTTTTAGGAAGTGTCTCGAGTCACTCGTCGTTTTTAAAGAGTGTGGCAGAAAAACAAACGGTCATGGTTCAGTGCCAGAATTTTTGATATCTTACTCTAGTCGTTAGCGAAGCCACCGTTATAACGACATGACAGTACTTCGGACTAGGTATCCGAGTAACGAGTATCGAAATGACGTTCGTTACTCCGTGACGACTTGCAGACTTTGAAGAAGCCTTAAGGGCTTCGTTGTCCTCGACTAGCGTGTCGGCGTGAGCCAGTCCTCTTCAGAGAGACGCCGTTCACCTCATTGTCGCGAAGACCTTAGGCGAGGAAAAGAACACATCCATTCCTGAGGTTTTCAAGAAAAAATATGTGTATAATGTTCGAGAGTCCAAAACCGTGATATGGGCGGCACCGTGCCCGTTGAATAGACGATGAGCTACATGCCTCACCTTCACGATCAGAATACATGCATGGGTGTGGGTGTCCATCACTGAGAGACGGAGACTGTGTAGGTATTCACCTCACCCGTCGGCCGGATTATCTTCCTGGCGCTGTCCACAAATCAACGCTAATGTCTATAGTGCCTCTCGCCCTCCTCACGCCGCTATACCTCGTGTGATTAATAATCAACGGCTGTTCGCGCCCACCGAATACCTCGCGATTCCTCGACGATTATATGCAGTCCGCTCCAAGAGGGAAGAGAGATGGATAGCTCGAGAGGTGGCTGGTGCAGGTTAATCGTACGTCTTGCTTCGTGGAATCGTGCGGCGATGCTTAAACTGTCAGCACAGTAGATGAAATAATGCTGCATTAATTCGTTATAAGAAATATTTTGCTTACGTAATTACCGATAGATTACACTTTCATATACGCCATTGGTATTGACTCCGAGACCTGACTTTTCCTCTTCAAGTCGTGTACCTCGGAGATGACGTTGACGGATTGTGAAGCTTGAATTCGGTGCTAGATATTTTTCCAAGATATCGTATCAGCGTATAACCCAGGCTCGAAGACCGTTGGGTATACTTAATGGGGACGATTCGTCGTCGCCATTACCAGTTTCCGCCTGGGGAGTCGGGCGAGGGACAAGTCGCACGGTGACGACGGTGGCTATCGCGCTGACGGCGTTGAAACAGGTCCAGCGAAGGATGAGAGTTTAGTTCTCATTACTTCGTAATCAGTGTAGGCATCATTAGGCACGTCCGCTGTGTACTACCTACCCACAGTCGGTCAAACTGACGGATACAAATAGACAATGAAGGAAGGAAGCCCCTCGCACCTTCTCCTTCTCTCTCTCTCTCTCTCTCTCTCTCTCTCTCTCTCTCTCTCTCTCTCTCTCTCTCTCTCTCTCTCTCTCTCTCTCTCTCTCTCTCTCTCTCTCTCTCTCTCTCTCGTTCGGTGAACGCTTCCGAAGATGGCTAACGTGAGCTCCTCGCGACAGAGGCGGGACTTCAGCCCTTTTGCCGGGCAACAGAGAGCACAATGCGAAGGTGTTAAAGGTAAAACTACATGGAGGCTCGAGTCCAGGTTTGTGGGCGTAAACTGGTGCTCTTTTGCGCCCTTGAACCCAAGGAATTATTGATGATGCACACGTCCATCCACGTAACGCGATCTACGCACACCCGGGCCCAATTACATCGTCTTCCATCTATCACCTCAGCAGCACCGACTACGCATGTTAATGAGTGCCACTCCTGAGCGCGGTATTACATGGTCTCGAACGGTACTTTCGGATCGATGTGTCTAATTGTAAGTAAGGCCTAAGTGCCTGTGCCATGTAGTGTCTACGAACACGTTTGTTAATCTATTCCTATTAATCAATTAACGAATTGCAAATTGCAGGCAAAAGATTGTCTTTAAGGGGCAAGTTGAGAAGAACCCTCTGACCGATGGATCCAAAAGTAATCCAGGAGCATCGAGTTCTAGCCTGGATACTTTGGATCTTGCCAGTCGAGAGAAGTCCAAGAATTCATCATCTGACTCCTTACTTTGAAGCCAGGATTTCAAACAATGGTATGATGAAGTAGCTCACTTGCCAGTTTCTGAATGAAAAATGTGTTTGCCAACTTGTCCAAGTGGCAAGTGTTTTTGTCTGAGAAAATTCAAAAAACTCTTCAGGTCTTGGAGCGGAGAATTCACGTGTGTCTATCAAAAGCCTATTGAATATGAGTCGCCGTGCGAACTATATCTGTGCGTTTGAGCTCTATGAAAGGTGATTTTTTACACCTAATCATCAATTTTGATATTATTATTCTATTATTATTTCATATTAGGTATTTCATATTTCAGTAACAAAGTGGTTTTCAGTGGTCAACGATGATTGGTTGGTAAGCTCTGTGGGGACAACGCAGACTTCTGTAATCGTGAGTCATCGTCACTTACATACATTTTTGATGCGTTCAGAAATGTATAGGCATGGCACAAAGATCGACTTAATTCGAACCGCCGCGGAATGCTTGCGATCCTTCGCTGTTATAGTTTCCGTTTAGTGCGTGGTCTCAGGAGAGTTCCGCTCCATGAGCCTGAAACCTAATCTTGGCACTGCATCAGCCAGGTCAAACATAACTTGGCAAAATATTGGCGAAACCACCCTGTAGATGTGCCCTCGGCTCGGACTAGGCTGGCTCCTGCAACCGGCCAGCCAAAGGGAGTGAGCCAGGAGGTAAGAGGGAGGCAAGTACTGTATGCCAAAGGCTGTTTGCTCCCGCCTGAATGTATATCGAGGCATAGCGGTTATTATGTCGGCCTGATTAACGTGGGTAAACGTTTGCGCTCCTGCATGAGTCGAGCCGTGGCCTCCTCGAGTGGTTGGCCAGGTCGCTATTCCAACGGGAGCAAACTGGACAGCCATTGCCCATTCCCAAGTCTGCGGCATAATGTAGATCTGCACACGTACATTTCGCGTGATGGGGAATGGACCTCCATGGTTTGAATCTGGTTAATTTTTAGCGAGGACTGTGCGAGGACTCTGTCTATAAATAATGTTGCTCAAGAAATTGTCTCCAGATCTACTCTACTAATTACTGTTCGACCTCTTGATTTAAAACGAACCTCACCTGAGGTGGAAATTTGCACGAGTCCTGAGCCGGGAACAGATGCGACGATCTTTGGCGATAATTGGACCCACCAGCAAAAGTCTGGACCACGCCATATGTGTCCAGCGGAGGGCGCGTGTAGGTTTTTGCGCACGTGGGTATAGGTATACCTATAGGCGAGTACTCGAAACTCTGGAGTAGATGACGCAGCCCGCCAACTACGGAGGCACTACAGCTCGGTACCCCGGCTAATGGTGAGTTCTTGAGGACCACCACGGATTAAGGGTTGCTCAACGGTGTCAGTTAAAAAGCCCCCAAGGGGGTTAAAAGACACGGCATCGCTCAGAGGCACCACTACAGTGCTTCTTGCAAGTCGTACGATCATATTCAAGCGATTCGGATATTCACAGACGTAATGTAAATAATTCATGCAATCGTGAAATGGTGGTGATGTAAGTGCACAGGTGCATAAATACCTGTAATATTCAAAGTGTTTTTATCAAAGGGCAACAAAAATATCTATACCTCACAAGGAGACTCGGGAATATCGATTTTACACCGAAATATCGTAAACGAAAGTATAACAGGAAACTGAGAAACCTGAATCGATCCGCTGAAAAGGGGGCTAGTTCAGAGCTAGGGTCTTTGGAGAGCAATAACGTTTTAACATACAAAAAAACCAGCTATAGTTCTTTCAACTACATGCCATCTGAACTGGTACCCTTTGAATCCGCGTGATGGTAATAACTAAATATCATTTTCAGAATCGATAATCAAGTAGCGGGAATAAATAATAAACATTAATAACCCATGAATCGAAGAGGGTGACCCGTTTGCGCGCCAATGTGGACCACGGGGACATTAATATTCAGTGACACTCTCTTGCTTCACTCGAGCCTCTCCGAGCGATTTGATGGATTTGGCACGCGCCCGTGGTACAGACACAATGCCCGGTGATTTTGACAAATGCCCAGATTTTTTATCCTCTGCACACCTCTACATGTACACACACCTTTCCCCTACATTGTGGCCCAGTCTTGACAGCCCCGTGCCAATTTATCAATGGCCCATTATTATCGTTCCTATCCGGTTGCTTGATTGATTTCGAATTAACCAGATTGCTTACTGCCCCCCTAACGATACATAGATGCGCCTAGACTGCATGCCTTAACATTCAAACCCCACAACTTATACTTGTTTATTTTATCATTTCAATAATCAATTGAAAGCTAGGGTAAAGCATTTACGTAAGTTTCCGTACTCGATGCGGACTTGTTGTTTCAAATTGCTGGAAGAGACGAGTACAGTAACAGGAAACAGCGATAAGTAGTTGGGCCTCCGACGGTCTCACCTTACAGGAACGAGGCGAGAATTCGTAACTTGAAAGGAGAACCGTGGAAAATCGTAACCAATCATCGCGTCAAGTATTTTATTTAGTTGGACAGCCTAGCGCGAGTTTCAATTCGAATCGCCGCATCGCTCGGCGGGAATGAAATGAGCAAAAAATCACGTGCGCACGAGTGTTTTTGTTATATGAATACGTAAATGGATACCCAAGTCTGTGCGCAGCGGTGAAGAATGGAAGAAAATAAAACAGAAATAAAAATTCGGGATGGAACGGATGGATGCGGAAAGTCGAAATTATACTTACAGCCAAGTATTCGGAGCCAAAGAAGGAAAAAGACTTGTTGCATTCGCTTCCGTTGTAGCACAATACTTTTACAGCGTCGCAACCGTAGTAAGAAACTTGCGATGCTCAAAGCTATGCATTTATGTGTAATGGGATGCATGCTAAGTATGAGCAGGCGGTGAACTATCGGAAATTCGGAAATTAAAGGGGCACAGAATAAAATAAAATCAAAGGTCAAGCTTGTTATTCCACAAATTCCTGGCCATCGGGTGGAGACGCATCGTTCCATAACATTTCTTCTTCCACCTTCTTTCACTATTTTTTTTTTTCTTCTCCCTTCTGTTTTCCCGGTGATAGGGACGAAATTGGAAGGAGGACCCTGTGAAAATATGGAAGATGACGACGATGGGGATCGGGATTAATTCCCAGCGATCCTTTTCGCGCTTGGTGGAACAAATTTTCTCACAACGCAACGCGGGCAGGCATGCATCAGGCCATGTGAGAGTCTACCTGGGCGAGGCGGGCGACCAGGGCAAAGCAGAGCAGCGTAGCACAGAGCAGGGTAGGGCAGGGCAGGGCGTTGTGCTCTAGTTGGCAAAAAAGGTTCCCACGACACGAGATCTGTGCCTCTGCAGTCGCCATGTTGGTTATACAACCGAGGGAGGGGCTTCCCTCTGAGATTATCCCAAATATTTCTGTATCCCCGGGACAAGCAAGACGTTTGCGCACGTGTTTTTGAACCTGCAATACCGTCAAAAACGTGCAGGAATCGCTAGATTCTTACTGCCATTTCCCCTTTTTCTTCGAAGTTTCACAAACAGTTCTCCAACGACAAGACGCAGTGTTTTCGTTTTGCATAATTCATTTTGTGTCATTTTTGAAAACTTATTCTCAACCTTATTTTCAAAGTTTTTTTAATACAACATGATATAACGAAAATATTGACAAAGTAACTAAAAACATTACTCGTTTTGAGCCGTAGAAATTTTTTATCCATTTCCAACGATCATTGCTGCTTATACTCAGAGCAATCGAGCACCATTGGTAAAGTTTGCCATAAAAATGCTCAAGCAATGAAGACGATGACATTTGATTGCTGTAACGTTTCGCCCGTTTTCTTCTTCGCCGAACAATATTGACACAAAAAGAAACATGAATTTGGTAAAGAAATGGGACAACTAGTATCCGTGTAACCATTTGCTTCAATGGCTGTAAGAAGCGGAGGAAATCAGCTGGTTGATCGGTGGATCGAGAGATCAAGGGATGAGTAGCCAGAGCTGCCATCGAGAAGATCAAGCGAGGCTCTCGCACACGGCAGCCGTCACGACTGCGATGCACGCGGAATCGTTAATCAACTGAGAGCCACTGGAAACGCTCATTGTGGCAAGGTTATTAATCATATGAGAACCACTGCGATCTATTGTCGGCCGTTGGCAGGGGCTCTGAGAGGGATACCGTCGTCCCACAGAGCAAGAGGAGAGAGGAGAGGAAGGAAAGGAGAGAGGAGAGGAGAGGAGATGAGAGAAGAGGAGAGAAGAGGAGAGGAGAGGAGAGGAGAGGAGAGGAGAGGAGAGGAGAGTCTCTCCTTCGCGTATCGACCAAGCTTAAGAGAGCCAGAGACCTCACTCGATGAATACGCATCTATATACGTACACCCCCGCGCACACACCTAGAAACACTGGGACATGGGCCTACGGTTGTGTGACTTAGGTGCGCGAGTAAATACCTCGACGTATATACACTGTAGTACACGTCGGCTTAGGTGGCTACATAGCCCGCTCCAGACAGAAACTTCTTAGACTTGACCCGATTTCGTTTTATCAACCCTGAAGTACGTGTGGATGCTCAGGGACACGTGCTTACACAGTGGCAAGTACGTGCAGCGATAGGTTGCACTTCAACCTGAAACCGTGGGGGGTGGATCGACAGAAAAAGGATTTTGGCTCCCTTAATGTGACAATGTGTGTCCGGTAATCATTTTTGCCACAGTTGCTATGTAATACCACATTCTAGCTCACGGTAGAGAATTGGAATACTGAGGTATTGAAATAATCGACAACCCGTTGTGATAATAATTGGAATTAGTGCAATTATGGAAATGCTTATGAGTGCATCCGCACAGCACGCGATATTGCAGGAACTCTGCTTGTACAATAATTCTACATCATCATTCCATTTGTGTCATTGTAATCCGTATTGGAAGTAGATGTGTTATCTGAAATATTACAAACCTTGGGAAGTTACTTTGCTGCAATATTACGTGCTGTGTGTGTGGAATCAGAATTGAATTTCAAAGTGTAGGGTAGAAACGAAGCGAATATTTTGTATTCCACCGTTGACCGCAATCAGGCAAAGTGCTCGTGAAGCCAGATGGTGGTCAACCAGGCGCGATCAAGTACGATGAAAGCGAGCAGCTTCAGCTTGAGCAACAGTAAGCGAAGTTGAAACTTTTAAATAACCGCAAACTTGAAAACTGCGCTGCAATGTGCGGCTGTTCAATCGGCCGCGAAACTCTCAAGAAGGGTACGAAGCACATTATACCTTATAGATATCTGAAGATTCAAGTCACGCGAATGATGAACCGGGTATCCAGTGCCGGAAAACGAGGGTCTTCTCGCTGACGACGAGTAAACGGCATTCAGTCCGAAGGTGTCGAAAGCTTCAGAGTCCGGGGTCTTCGAGTCCGCGACAAAAGCTGCAGCGTTTACTCGGCGATTAAAAGAAGCGAGAGACAAGAAAGCAGAGCTGATTGAAGAGGCCCCCAGCTTTCGTCACCCGGTCGAATTGACTCAAGTTAGAAGTGAAAGCGATTCACAAGTCGTCTCCTTGCGACAGACCGGCAGTCAATAGACGGACGTATACGGTATACTCGCTCGGCGAGAAACGGACAAAGAATTTAGAGGGAGAAACGCTATCGACGGAACATCTATCTCCCTGAGTATGGGACGTGATCTCGACGCCCTACGTGATCCAGATCCGGACCAAAGACAAGAACTGCACGAGGAGCGTTTAGCGGTCGTTCACGCTGGTCCTGCGGCCCGGATCTGCAGGAGCCGAAAAAGACGGCAGATGGGATCTAGATCCTGTGGATAATTCAAACTCGATGACAGCCCTAAACTGCGACCGTATTGTCAAACCACTGACATGACGGGGTGTTTTTCTTTATTTTGGGAAAACCAGAGGCGAAAAGTGAAATGAAATGTAGAAATACACACCTTCCCTTGAACTTTGAACGTTTTGTAACCGAGATCGTATTGCGTACAGTCTTAACGGTGGTGAAAAAGTCCTTTGGGCTACGTTTGCGCGGAGGCTGGTTTAAGAATCGCAGCCAGTCTTCCGCGGCCGTGACGCGCAAAGAACGACCACCTTTTGTAGCACGGCTGAAAATTTTCGAATTCGCGCTCAGAGAAGGCGGCAGCTAGTGCGGTTGTGGTTAGCCCCGGGAGCGGGCGATTGTTCCGTGTAATTAAGTCCGCGGAACTTTTCTCAGAGCTTTCAAGGCTCGCTACGCCGTGAGTGCGAGTCGGGCGCCAGGGGAATGGGTCGAGGCGGGAGGAAGTCGAGTCGGTAATTAAGAGAGTTAGTTGCCAGTCTTCCAATTAGGAGGCGGGAGCCATGCCAGGAACAAGTCCTGGATATTTTTGCCCCCGAAATTGACTCCGAGCGAGGATTTGCGTCCATCTGGATCCCTAACCGGCTGTACTTTTGAACAACTTCAGAGTAAGATGTTGCTCGCTTGACAAAAAGTTTTTAAAACGTTAATCCGGCTCGCTTCCTGCCTCTGCGGTATAATGCTGAATCCAGTTAACAGGTATAGACCACCAACTGTGAATCAGTATTCAGAATTTCCGTAGATTCTTGTTCGCAGCTCTTTGTCATTTTGTTGATAAAACAGTCAGTCAGTGCATTAAACTCAAATGTGCTAAAAATCTATTCGCTGACGCAAACCTTGCTGTACTTCAGTGAACTGAAACTATCGTACAACTTTATCGACATTAGCAGTATCTTTTTAAAATATGTTTCGCTTTCCGTTTGCGTCGAAATTCGACACAATAGTTGTATTTAATCGGTTAATTATTTCCATTATTTGATGTATCGCAGGCCCAAAATCGAACTGTAATAAATCAAAATACCTCGTTTCTTCAAAACTGCCATAAAATCTCATGCAGTACCATTTATACTCTAATTTTAACACAAATTCATAAAACTGTTTTCAGATGTTACGGATTTGTTTCAGGCATACGATATCTTGAATTTTGCGAGTCTTTGAGGTATTTCGCAGCAGTATTCGAATCGTTATACGAGGTCTTTTTCCGTAGGCACAGAGGACATCTCGGGACAGATGAGACGTTACGAGCTAGCGGTTATTTTCGATCCATTAACTTCACACACAACGGTTATCGCAGCGATTCGTCCCGGTCTCATTTCATTGCCCATTCGAAGCCTGGAAGAACTATGAACCAGTAAACAGCTACAACTCGGTTTTCGCATCGACCGTTAGTCTCTGTTATACATTCGTTCATCCCTTCGTTTATCTCTTTTTCATAAAAAATGAACGGTATCGTTAAAACAATGAGCAGCAACTTCTTTGATCGAGTCACGATTATCATTCAGAATCATACTTTGAACAAACGGTTTCCAATTGTATCGACAACAATTTAAATACACTATTGAGTTTTACAGCATAACGCGTATTGACAAAAGAAATGTTGTCTACGAGGAGGGAAAAAAAAATGGAACGCAGAGTTCAAATAAGAACCGAGTCAGCACAGGACATAAATATTAGATGCTTTAATTCTGTTCGATTCGTCGGGTTCACTCTTCGTCCCTTTCGCTGCTTGATTCGTCGGGAAGGTGAGGCTCTTTATCGTGACAAATTGTAAGAGGGTTGAAGGGCAGTAGGAGGAGCTTCTTTCTCGGGTTTCTTTTCGTCGAAAGGGGTGAATAATTGTAACAGGCTGAGATTACGTGCGACCGGTAGCTCGAAGGAACTCGATAAGAATGCAAATAAGTGCGGGAGCGGTAGGAACTCGAGGGAAACGAAGGTTGCGACTAGGGGATGGGTGGAGATTTTACACCAAGAAGGACTGCGACCAGAAGCAGTTAGTCGAAGCACCGTTTCAATTTGGCCAAATTGTCTCGATTGGATACTCGATGGGTCCCGTTGACAAATAGTGATTTATATTACAAAGGGCTGAGGCATGGACTTGTCTTTTTCGATATTCGAGTGGATGATTTGCCATCGACGATAAGGTGCCCATTTTTACGTATTCCTACTTCTTGTCACCGAGTCCTTAAAACGGGATTGGAACAAATAGTGCAAAGTCTAACACCAAACTCTGGCAGAGGCCTTTCCGGTATTAATGACGATGTCGACGAAATGGGCTTTGATTCAGGAATCAAACGTATCCGTCGATCTGACACACCGGAAACTGTCAATACACCGCAAATTGGCTGGTTGCTGCTGCTACCATTACTGCTTTTGAGGACATCAACAGGTTGCGCATTCCTTCATCTTGCACCGATAATACGTTGTGAAATCTGAGGCTCAGCTTGCGAATTCAAGGACTTCCTTGACGGCTGACAAATTGGTATAAAGGTGAGGAGCAACCAGTTATATAGCCGAAAATGTGAGAGGTTTCATGTAAATTTTCTCAACTATTGTCCCACGATGTTCCAGATGCCTTTCTTGAATTCCTGAGGTTCGGATAAGTGCAAAAAGTTCTCATACAAATCATATCTGAGAAAAGATGAAAGTTCAATGAACTGAATTATCGAAAGGAAGATGCAATACTACTACGACCAAGTTAACCGAACAATGAAGAAGATAAATAAAAAGATTGTGCTAACGATATATACTTCATTATAGAAAAAGTCTCAGTCCCGGATTAAACTACCCCCCGATTCCCTGCACAAAAATAACGAAAAAACAAAAATAAAACTTGTCACAACGAATATAAGTATGTTATACACAACCGAAACAATACGCATATATAATTATGTCAAAAGAATAATTATGAGATATTAAAAGTAGAATGTATCAGTTGACTCAGAGAAAATAATTTAACGAACAAGTAGACTTGATACCATAAGACAAATCACGTAACTATATGTTATTGGTTCACAAAAAGACTAGAGCGATATGTAACACACTAACGACACGATATTCCTTTACACAACAACTCACACATCGATAAAACATGTACGAGATTTAAGGCATACAAATAAACTAAACCGAACTAACTCCTTCATCCATATTTAAAAAATGTTGGCGGATATTAAAAAACAGTAGAATAAATTAATTTGGAGATCATTCCGGCGTAATTTTACAAGAGAGAATAATTGCGGACAGTTTTTAGCCGGTTCTATCAATCTATCAAAAGTTACAGTCTAAAAAACCGAAGTGTAACCACAACGGGTTAAAAATATTTTTATTGAAGTTGCAGCACCGTTTCTGTTACTTGTATATAGAAATACGGATGATACACGTGTTCGATTGATGAGTTAAAAAATGTTGAATTTTCTCACCACGACGAACATGTCCGGAAGAGGATTAATAATTTTCACAGAAAAATTTTCCAAGTTTTACACACATGATTACTTACCAACAATTTTTCATTCGACGACCCCTTTACGTAAACAGGTATAGGTATCGGTACTTGATTTCAAGATACTTACCTGAAACAGAAAAAAAACATCTTATTCAACATTGTAACACCATTATTGATCAGATATATGCGGGAGCAAGTAAATACGACGAGGCCATCTTTACACGGAAATTACTGAATTCGGAACGAAGGCGCCTACCTGTCCCCAACCTTTACTCCGTTTCTTGTTCTATTTTCTCCTGCTTCCTCGCAATACTCTTCTATCCAAGGTATGACATGCAGAGCAACCAACATCCCTTCGGTCCAATGTCACTGCAGGCGAGGGAGCTCCGCTTTACACAAGGGCTGAACACCTGGTCGCCTCGGTGGAGGGGGGGGGGGGGGGGGGGTATTACCATGACAATGGAGGGTTCTGTAAGGCCCGGTAAGGCCCCAGGTGCGTGGGACCGTGCGCTAGGACGAAGGGCCCGGTAGTCACTGGCGGGAGGGCCGCAAGGGAACTCCCCCGCCGCTGCCCCTGTCACGGGACTGTCACGGGACTGTCATTCATTCGTTCATTCATTTTTTCTTCACTCTCATTCGCTTGCTACTCGATCTGAGCTTCCAGTCCCTCACTCCTCCTCCCTTTCTCGCTTCTTTTTTTTTTTACTCTACTCAGTTTGAACGCGAGAAACAAGCCTTTCAAGCACTCTGCCAAGGCGAGTGTTTCATGCACATCTATGCGTATTACTTGCCTCACGCGTTGTTGCACAGTCTGTCCGAATCTTATCTCATTCCGTTCCGTCAGTCAGTTTACACTCTTGTTTATATGCAGGGAGACTTGAATTGAGGCATATTACTTCATTCATTACTTGTGCAATTATTTAAAATTACAAATTACAAACCGTGGCCGAAAACTGAAAAATTTGCAGTTTTGTAAAAGTATCTGAAATATTTTATGGACGCAATGAATATTTATTATTATATAAATAGGTTTTCTGTAATATTTCGCAATAAATTCAAAATATTCGAAATTTTGCAAAGTCACGGTTCTGCAATGTGAAAAGTGCATGGACCGTGCATAGTTTCATTGCTGCAATGTTTATGCTTAATATTGCAAAACAAATTTCCAATATTCTAACGTTGTAAAGATAATGTGCTGCAATGTTCTACAATATTGTGCAATATATATTTTGAAAATTAAAAACTATTCAATACCGAGTTTCTATTATCCAGTACTGTAATATTCAAAACCTCAAAAAGTCACGTCGCTGCAATATATTTGCAATATTGTACGAAGGGTTAGACTTATTTTGAAAAACAGTTCGCATCGTATGAATCTGCCTGATCACGAATTTCAACCAAGTACCGAATAGCCGACACAATGTTCGCTTGGCAAAATTTTCGATTTCAACCGAAGACATTCACGTCAGTCTGCACACTTGGAACGGTCGTAGTAACGAAGTCGAAGAACGTGTCGTTAGGATGCTGCGCAAAGAAGGGGGAGGGGGGGGGGGAGGAAGGAATCGCGGATACTACATATTCTATACACGTGAAGATTAATTCTCCTCGACTTCCTCCTCGGCTAGAAACACTGCTTGGCCGCACTCCTAATTCCCGGTAGACGTGGAGGTTCACGCGTGCCGCGTCTCGGACGTTAAGCCGAGTTCTCAGCATGCCCTCACACACGTTGTCCGTGGTCGGTCTCTGATTTAGTGGGCGATGACGCCGTCCGCGGGCCCAGACTCGCCGACGAGGTTGGGCCTTAAGGAGGTGTGACGATGCGGGGACACGCGTGTACCTGGAAGGCCCTATCATCGTCACCAGGTGTTCTTTACTGCGCGATTTCGTCTCAACCGGGAATAAATCATTGCCCGTGTTCGCGCGAGGGCGATGTAAGAGATGTGAGAACGACGCGGTTTTTTCGCATCGTAGAATTCCTTCGAGTATTTTCATTACGGACTTTTAGAACACTGTCGCAGGCTATGAAGCATTCAAAAAAACCTGACTTTCATTTTCCCCAATTATTACACCAAAAAGCGTTCACGCGTCGATTACACAGGTCTGTAACCCAAAAATTGCAGAGGTTTTTTATACTACTTCTTAGAGATTTTTACCCACTGAAACGGGGAAAAATAATCAAAACATTCCATCGTGTTAGGGTTTTTTTTTGAACTCGTGTTTGCAGTTTCCTTTAGAGTGAACCTCCCGTTCAACTCTAAATCTGGTATCCTAGTCTTGATGATGAAAATTCTATGAAAAAGTGATTTCTTAGTTTCAAGCGGGAAATAGAAAATGAAAAGCGGAAGCGTTTGGAGAAGTATCAAAGAAATGGAGAATATGCAATATTACGTACATTTCATAAAGGAATTGTTTGTTTAAAAATGTTGTTCAGTTCATTGTAATAAAACGGTGGATTTTTCATTATTGTTATGCTTTTTTTTATGCAAACACCTTATATTTTCAGTCATTTTCAGTCGTTTTTGAATCTGGCACACTCGAAAACATAACACTTATCAAGAATGTCCCATGCAGCTGAAATGAAATATATTTTTATTCTTTTTTTTTTTTGCAGACCTGTGTTGTCTCTCCTGTTTCATGAGTCCGAAGTTTGTATCGAACCAGCTTGAATGAAAACTCGAGTCGACAATAGTAACATTGAGTGGCGGTAATAAATCATTGAGACGGTAATAAAAACTGGTTTAGTAATTGCAGGTATAAAATAGTAAAATGTGGCTAAATATTGCAATGTGTTATTCACTCATTACCAAAATTTTTTCAGTCAAACTTAAACAATCGAAACTTGCAGTGCATCCTATTTTACAAAGCAGAAAACAGTAATCTCATATCACGGTTTTGTTTCTTTCTACAACGGTTCGCGGTATCAACTTTTTAACTTCAAAGACACGCCGATATCAAAGACAGCCAAGGTTGAAGAAAGCTTGGTCGGATTGTGGAGTCTCAAAGCCGCATTCATAAAGGTTTCACGGATGAATATAAGTTCAGAGCTTTCTTCGCTCTTTGTCTTAATTCATTTCACGTTTGTTTTAAAATGTGAGACATTCAAAGAAAATACACAACTAGACAAGTGGGTCACATTGTAGTGGAGACAGGATAAACGTTCAGGAAAACTGAAAACGCAGCTTATGATTAGCCAAGTAAAATTGAGCGGTTAAATTGTTTTCAAAAACTTCACCCTGCCGTGATTCATATAACAATTAGGTTCTTTCACAATTCTTTCACGCATACATATATCTATTATACAGAGATCATTGTCTGCCAACTATTTTACTGTTATAAGCTGTGAGTATAATTTTTTCTGTGAACTTGAGCCATCGGAGCATGATGAAGTTTGGGTGTGTTGACCTTGAAAACTTTCTTGATACAGGTTTAAGACAATTTCTTTCCAATATTTGCCAACCGCATCCAGACAAGTATTATAGGTTATGAGTGGAGTGTGCAACGGAGCCTGCATCACAATAAACCACAAAGCATTGTTTGCGCTCTCAAAAGTATATCGATACAGGGACAACAATGCCGGGCAAGCTATGCTAATATTAAGGGCTCGACAATGGCTGTAGTCGTGTAATATTTACCAAAGTCAATAACACAAAATAAATATCGCCTTTATGTCTGCGGAGCACCGCGAGTCCGCACTCCTGCCTTGTCCTCCATGCCTACCTGCCTGCCCAACAACCGCCCCGTTGTTACGCATTGTGGTGGCCGCGTTTAAACTCGCAAGAAATGTCACGGGAGATTTTCTCCTTCGCTGCCTTCCTCGATTTGAGGTATACTAATCCATTGTGCGTCCCCCACTGCTGTTGCTGCTGCTCTATCGTCGATCCTCTTCCTCCCAGTATTCTCATTCTCAGTCTATTATTATTTTAATAGTGGGACAGGAAAAATCAAGTTCAAAAACATCGTGGTATACCTGTTTCCGACGAAAAAATGCAAACAGGCCAGTCATTTTGGACCCTACATCAAAATCGATCTTGTTTGGGAGAAATCCCGGATTCGGATGTTTGTAGAATTAAAACCCTGATGCGTTCAATTGCCTTATTCTTTTCTTTTTTTTTTTTTGGATTAACATTGGCAGACAATTTCAACATTTCTATAAATTTTCTATGGTCAAAGTTGTCCCTCCGGTGTCATGTCGGCGGAATAGAATAATTGACGATGGTTTGTTTGAAAAGGTGAGAAATTTTTGGAGGGTTGTCAACTCTCATCGAGCTCCGGAATTGCACCTGACCTTTAACCCTCGGTCAGCTGAACAGCGGTCGAAGAACAAGGGTTGAAGCCTGATGACCAGCGTCTCCTACGACATCAGAATGGCGCGTCTTATCGGTGGTAGACGTGACGCTATCATGTCCGCTGACACAGTGGCCGGTATTGTCACTCGGTGAACAGAGTGATTAATCTTAGCTCAGCGGGACTCAGCCTCGTCTGGGTAATGATCCGTGGGTTAGACGATAACCCCCGCAAACGAACTATACGCGTCCCGTTAATTCAATATCCAAGTGTTAGCCACGTGGTAAAACCGGTTAAACCCTGGTTAGTACCGCGTACCAGTTTGGCCGGTCATTACGGGTTATTCCAGATATAGTATTTGAAATTGTTTCGTTGTTGGTGAAGGTGAGGTGATCGGAACGAAAACAGATCATCTCTATGAGAAGAGTACCCAATGGTATCCTAAATTGGACGACATCATGGAGGTTAATGTCATTGAAGAACGCATAAGCGCAGGCATGCAGTCACCGACGCACCAAGCCCGATGAGAACTTCCCGTTATTTTAACAAGTTTAAAAAAAATTTGCGGACAAACCAGTCGGCAGAGGACTTACTGGTCTCGGTAAAACTCGAGGGACGTATTTCACGCCGACAAGTTTAGCGAGTATTAAAATAGGCTTGTGCAGGCTACGCGACGAACGGTGTGCGTATTTGTGTATGTAGCTTTGATACGACCGTCACGGGGGGTACGGGTACAGTGTCGTTAAAAATTTACGTACCACTCAACTTTTCAAGTATAATTTGTCGAGTCAAAAGAAAAAAAAGAAAGAATAACTTTCCACCGAACAAGGCGAATATATTATTATAACGTGCTTCTCTTAAAGCCTCTCCACAACAACGATTATGATTATACAAAAACTGAAAGGGCAAGAAAACTTATATGGTATGTCCTAGGCTTTGCGCTAGAGTCTTATCATCACCCGAACCCGCTGGATTTTCATTGTTTATACAAAAAAATAAACTCTCTCCAAGTGTAACCGAGAAGCTGTCAAGCTAGAAAACTCCAACTTTTCGTTAACATTCGGACGTGCTGAACTCAATGACGAATATGGTACACCGAAACTCTTTTCGATTACCGGTATCGTTTAAGGAAAATTTGATTGCATCCATTATTTTATTACTTTTCTTTTTAGATTCTAGTGGATTTTCCTCACCGCTCTTGACTACATTCACTGATTTCGACGAACAATTACCGTTGCCATCGATACGAATACGTTTCTTTTGGTCATTGGTGAACTGGTGTCAACCCAGCTGTGAACCGATTTTTATCTCATTATACTGCGGTACAGTCCGGAATAAGGTGAGCCGTGAAATCAATGTTTCGTAACCAAAGGTAACTGGTAAGCAAACCACCGGACTACCCATGACCAATGTATGTCTTGATTTACCGGACCCACACCTGCGCGCATTGACTTGAACTGCGTGCGCGTTGTACTGACACTAACGATCAAGGCCTCGACCCCTTCTTGACCAGGAATAACCGGTGCTACGGTTCCTAGCCCCGTTAGCAGGGGTGCGAAATGCGAAGAAACGCCTGATGTTGTGTGTCAAATGACGTGATTCAGACTTTCTTAGTCTAGACTTGCCACAAAGTGGAGGTATCGATACTGTGTCTCAAACTTGATGAGCCATAACTTTTAAAATGATTTTCCTAGGTTCATCCTCACTTTTTCAAGTCAAGTACAATCAAGAATAACGATGAAATGTAAATACAGCCATTCATTTCCACTGTTATTTATATCCATATATGTTTTAAATTATTGCGTTTTTTTTCTTTTTTTCCCCATTATCAGATGCTAAATACGAGGCTTTACACAATTTTATGGGTTAGCAATGAGACGATTGTTGGTCACACTAGAATGCAACTCAACTGGTCCTTACCATTTATGACAATTCACCGGTACGTACATCTCTGCTCTACGTGATTTTCGCACCCCACGGAGCCAGGCTATCACTGTCCATCATCTATTCACACACTTCGTTCAGCGACTGTTTGTCTAGCCTCAGAGCTTGTTAGCCTGAGCCCACAGGCTGATAAATTTATATACGTATAAGTCTCCAGCCCGCACGCAGAAACAAACGAGCAAACTTAAATCTTGGGTTAATAAAACCAACGTTCAACATTTCTAACACAACAATCGAGTGATCATGTATTGATTTATCCAAGAGGATAACAGCGAAACCAAGACGACAGCTAAAAAAAATATCTTCTCAAGCAAAATGACATGAACGTTAAATGGCCATCACATGAGCCGAATGATGAACAAAAATGTATAGTATAGCAGGTTAATTATAGTTAATTACCAAACATAACGTAGTACCATTTTTTGATAGTATCCGTTCTTTCGCCAATGCCCTAGTCAGAATGAAAGATCAGGTATTCCCCACCACATTTTCACTGATTATTAGTATCTGGAGTACTTGATCCTAATAGGTCAACATTTTTCAAACTACTCGTACGATTCCTTAGTAGTGTAAATGGGCCTCGTGGCGCCATTCTTCATGCGAAATAAAGATCTTTTTCATTCCAAAATTGATTGTGACCTACTAGGATTAATTTTCCAAAATTCCAGAGAGCAGCCAAGGAACTATACAGGAACGGTTTTCGAACTTTCGCACACATGGTCCGGTGATGGTTCGCACGCGTTAGAATTAAAATTGGTCCCACGGTGCGCGACGGGGATCCTGGGGACCAATAGGGGGGCAGAGACCTACGCTGGGTATAAATCATTACTGTACGGCTACCGATTAGTCGGGTGCGAAATCGTGGGGCGGTATCAGTGGCCAACTATGTGATCGAGATGGTGGTGGCTGCCATCCCATCGGGGAACACGGACGGTGATTATTGCTGGAAGAATTATTAGCGATTCGCGATTGACCCACGCCAGGCAAGACATGCGGCTGAGCAGCAGTCCATGATACTTTTCGCCCGAGGGTCCGACTCCTCCAGTCGCAGTTACCCATCAAATCGTTTCCTCGGACAGTCGTATGGATGATTGTAATTACTGATGACGGATATTCTCCCATCCGGGGAGCCCAAGAGTAGAGGGAACCGGAGGTCATCTGTGATTTTCAGATACTGTATCCCCCCAAGTCTTCATACATGTGATCCACAAGCTTGCCATGACACAACGTTCTTCGTTTATAAAAAAAGTTTTTTCTACAGAAGATGGGGAGAGGTGTGGAATATTTTATAAACAAGCTGAGTTTTGTTTCAAAGATGAAATTTCTGCCCCAGAGTAGGAGAATAATTTAGTAGCCTAACGACAGTTGATTATCACGAGCTAAGTAATAAAGTGTAATAACGAAAGATAGCATCGACCACTTGAAAAAATTCATCTTTGGGAATCAGAGGTTTTCCTAGATCTTCAGAACCATTGACTTATGTACCCTGTGACCAGCTAGTGTCAGGAACTTCGGTCATCCAGCTAACAATAAATGTTTATAGGTGCTCTGGCGTTGCACATACAATTTTGATATTCATTTTGGAAAGGACGATGGACAAGCCCCAAAGTAGGCTCTCTCAGGCTCTGCTGCGTCGAAGAGACGGATCATGGACCGGCACTCTCCACATTTCTTCAGGGTAACGTGTGGAGGTAACCGACCGCTGGCGTCGCCTGCGCTCTTCATTATTTCCAGTTTTGAGCCTGGCCCAAACTTAAGTCCACATTATGAATACACGGGGCACAATGAAACGCGGGGTGACAGTTGGGTGAAGTTTTGAGGGTGGGCAACCCCCGTTATAATGTTCCAACTACCCTGAGAGCTGGAGCTCTGCCACTGCCATCGCCTCGTGCACGTCGTCCAAGTCGTTCTCGATGTCGGGCCGACTGAAGTGGAGTGGTCGATTCAGCCCACCCCTGGACATGCTCTAGGCAACCCTAGGCACAGGGTGCTCATCCTACCAAGGGTGGCTCAATATGCTTCCACGAGCATATGCCGTAGCTAGCATCCCTTGCGTAATCCGATTTATCGCCACACGTGTTTGTGTGTGTGTGTATACATGTACACAGTAGGTCGAGATTTTATCGGGATGCAGTTATCGATACGGTGCCATTGGCACGAAGCTCGGCATATCCGATCCAGAGCGGGATAAATTAACGGTCTTGTTTTACCCGATGTGATGCTCATCGGTTAGATAAGCGAGACGAACGCGAACTGTAAGCGAATCGTTTTAATAAGGGGTGCAGCAATCCCGGAACGCATTGATTACATCGAAACTCCCCCCTTATTTTCATACTGCCTTTCGTGGTCCAATGAGGTCGCAGAATTGAGGTACAAATCCACCGCTATTCACCCGTCTCATTCACTCTGTAGACATTAACTTTCAATACACTTGGCACTGCAGCTTAAACACTTAACTGTCAAGGCGTCGTAAAGTAATTCGACTTTTTGGGTGTCTCAGGTGAATGTTTACTTTTGAAAGCACGTGTATTACGTATTTCGAGGTCAAGGAATCCGATTATGACAATAAAAAGTTTGTACTACTATTGTCTTCTTTCTTCGGGATGAATTGTTCTTTTGAAAAACATTAAATAATAATGGAGATATAAATTTGAACAACTGGTGATTTTTAATTTAATTAATTAGGTTAATTCCTCTTATCACCAGTAAGTTCAAATTTGAGGAATTTACGACAACAGAGTCAGGGCGGCTAGGTGGTCTAGTGGAGTAAGGCTCCGGTCAAGCATCTCTAGATACCAGGTTCGATTCCTGGCTCCGTCGTTAATTTTTCGAAATCACCAGTTGTTCAAATTTATATCTCCAACAATGAATTTTCTCCTAACTAATGATACTGCACATCCGCATATCATTTATTAAACGGCTTTGACCGTCTTGCGTGCTTCCTATCAGAAGCGTAAGATTCCAACATGTAAACATTCATCTACATACATTCTTACATCAGGTGCTCCAGAGACGAGAACTTTCTATTCATTAAATAATAATATCTTTGAGTCCAAATATGCAATTCCAAGAATTACCGAGTCAATGTGATTTATTATACAGAATATTTATAGCGTACATTAGAGAAATTACTTTATGACTCCGTTCTGCGATTTTTGGGAGTCACGGTTTATTTGGCATGTTGCCCTGCTCATCAGTTTATGTTTGCGCCAGATTTACATTTTTACGATTTCGGAAATTCTATATTGTACTATAAGGGTTTTAAAGCATTTAAAGTATCTTCATTATGGGATATTAACCCGGGTCGAAATTTAGGGTCTACATTTGACGCTACCAAGGCTCATATAATAAATCTACTTTGAAGGAAAACTAAACCTAGAAATCCTATATTGACTCTCTAACTCCTAAAAAATTTAAATAAAAAACCTTATTTTGACGCTATTCAATCTACAGCTCCTCCGTTAGACCTGTAACTCCTCCTCTGTAGATATATTATTACAGCGATATTCAGATGTTCACTATAAGTAATCCAAGAGCTATTTTGACATAATTTTAATAAGTTTCAATGACATTTGAAAATTAATTATTGCATTTCAATTACATTTAATCAACGTTCTTACGAATTATCAAAACCCTCTTAACTGATATGTACAAAAAATGCGATTAAACGTATGTGTAAACCAATCCTATTTAATGGGATTTTATTTTAATTTCATACATTTTAGTCGTATTTCTTGTATTTCAACCATAATCAATCAGAATCGATGGACCTTTATCAGCGGGGTAGCATTTTCAGCGTCCAAGGAGGGTTTCGAACAAGCAGGTTTAACCCTACCTCTAGAGGGTTAAAGGAGGTTGTAAACAAACCCTACTTTGAGCATAAACTTGGTAAATCGGGAAATTTCAGACAGTTTTCTCGTCAAAGTAGGATCCGATAATGCATTGAAATAGAACCTACTTTACTATTTTTAAACTCTACGTAGGATTTAAAGTCAACGCTAAACTTCGACTCGGGAAGGATTTTGAAGATTTCGCAGACCGCGTACATAATTCCATAGGATTTCACATCGTTTGATGAAATTTCAAAGGTTCGAGAAAATTTAATAAGATCTCAAAGGTGTTAGGAGATTTTATCTGACTTCAAACATTTAAATTTTGAATGATTCCATCAACTTCGAATGTTGCTTATGTCTCCGGTCAGGTACACTTCAATTTTAATTGCAAATAACAAGGCACAGGTACGGTTTGACTATTCCCCCTAATAACCATTATCATAAATAAGAAACCGTTCACAACTTAATCAGAAGACGAGGATGTTAGGGGTCGTGGCAATTTACGAAACTGATGTATCAAATGGAAGAGATGTGACAACATATTTAAGAACTAAAGCGACGAATATGCGATTGGAGTTTGGAGAAGACTCGATGCAGCAATGTGAGGTACGATGGTGAAACAAACGGCATTGCTGAAAGGAAAATTATCAAGCGAAAGGGCGGAGACTCGTAACCAAATCGCATCGGGTGTCTCGTTCGTCGAGTCACGGGACCCTCATCGTCCTCGGTCTGCGAAACACAACCAGAAATTCACTTAGCACCGGTTAACACGAGACCCCTGCAGCCTTGCTCCCCGAGTTACTTGACGTCACCAAGTGGCACTGTAGCCACCCCTCAGCCTCCCTTCGGTCGTAACCTCAACCCTGAGCTCCGGAACACCCGTATTCACACTCCCATCTCGCCACACTCCACGCCCAAACGTTCAAATTTATAACCCCTGAACTTTCGGATTGAGAGGATTAGGCTGCCGCTATTTCGATCCTTTCCGTTCCATGATATCAAATTTTTGACTGATCTGAGCTTTTTCCAACTTCCTGCCTCTACATTCTGTATAATTTATGACAGATCGTGATCTTTTTCACCTTCAGCTAACAATAAGAACGTAATTTCAATTCCAATCAAACGAATGGCGTTTAATTCGACAGTGGAAGTTATCAATCGAGCAATGCTTTTCGATCTAATAATATTACAGTTTGAAACCAAAAACACTTTTAATCTATTATAATTCGTATCTAGAAGACCCAAACATTCACTGTAACAGCATATGCTGAAACTTTTACGGTAATTTTCACGCTGATGTACATCTAGAAAAGGAGCTGAAAACGTAGATAAATAGTGAGGGGTCGAGGTATAAAAAAGCTGGGGACAGAGGGGAGGGACGCCATTATCGAAGGAAGGAAGGAAGGCAGGTTCACCCTTCTTCAAAGTTTAAAATATCGACACACACGTACCGTCGGCACCCCCTATAGCGAGTTATTTCAGAAGCCAGTTTCGCGGGGCTGCAGCTCGCCGAGGACCGGGTCAATTTTAGCGATAACACCGTTAGGACTATCAATAACAAGTGAGCATAGCTAAACTAAGCCTGAAGTATCGTTCCCGAGAGGCGCGGCCACCGGCGAGCCTTTAAAATTGCCGCCATTTCCGATTTAATCTCAAGCTCTGACTTCCAGTTTACGAGTCTTTAAATATTCCCGCCTCTTCCCCCTCACCTTGGTTGGTGATAAAGATTTCTACCCTGCTGCAACAAGAAACACAAAATTCAACAGGATAGATCTTCAGTTGCACCGCTTCACCTTGTTAACCCAATAATTTTTTACACTCGAAAGTTATGTTAGCAACACAGAGAAACCTACAGCGCCGTAGTCAGCAGAGCACGAAACAAACTCAATCTCAATAAACATAACATAAGCCATGACCGTCGAATCTAACCTAAAAGTACCACGGGGATAATGACTCGTTGGATTGACACGTCAATTCTTAGGTTAGATTCAACGGTCATGGGTTATGTTATGTTTATTAAGATTGAGTTTGTTTCGCTCTCGGCCGACTATGGCGCTGTAGGTTTCTCTGCGTTGCTAACGTAACCGTCCAGTTTAAAAAATTAGCCGTCTCAGATTCATTGTCCCCAAGAGTACGTCGAAGTGTTGTGATTCCGCGTGCAGTTAAGTGTCTTCTATTTTCATTCATCGGCTGTATTTATTTCGTTGAATATTATTCAGCGCAGCGAAACATAGCTTCCAAAAAGACGTTCAGCTGCCCTTTCGCAAAAAATCTGATACATGATTTTGGGGGCGATTCAGGCGATGGAGAAAGCGAGCCTGGGGTGTTATTACGTAGCTATATGCACAAGCAAATACGTAATACGCGGAACGTAGAGTATAATTGTTCTTCGCAAGGCGTAAGAACGGGAGGCTCTGCAAGCGTGTTGGCCGCGTCAAGGCAGTTGACAAGTCGCGCCAACCCCCCGGCTATTATTTAGCTAACGGCGGCCTGCCGCGGGGGTGTGTTTCGGCTGTAGGGGGGCGGAAGGGGTGCGGGATGGGGGATAGGGGGATAGGGGGTTGGAATGAAATGCTTCTGAATATATGCGCGGCGTGTGATTGACGCTTACACGACCGACACCCGGGTGCCATGCCGCCCCGCTTTGCTTCGACGTCTCATTTCTCATGCGCGCTCTCAGCTCTCCGTGACGCGTGCACGAAAAAGCGGAAACCGATTCCCGCCACCATTTTGATCCAATTCCGTGCTCATGCTGCGTATTCCTGAGTGCCCACATTATTTTCTTCACAGAGATCTCGAATTAAAAACGCAAGGCGATGTCGCTAAACGACATCTTGAATACAAATTTCAATTAGGTTCACGGGATGAAATTAGTTTTTCTTTAAGATGAACTAAAAGTGTATAATTGCGAAGGAATCAGATTGAATTCGACATTCCTGTGTCCTCTACGTTTTCAAGTACGTATGTTTCTTCCGATGATAGGCAAGTCGATATCTCGGGTCCAGAGCGAAGTTCCAAATTGACAAAGTTGAGACAAACAATTTCACCGAATGGTAAAAATTCTGGCTTCTCAACACTACAAACGTTACCGACCTTCACATATGCGATCTACGCTTCACGGCACATGCGAAGTTTGCTAACGTTCAGAGGTTTGTCCATTAGAAATTTCGTCAGTCTGAACTTTGACAATTCGAAACTTTGAGCCTCACGCGATGCCTTGAATCAGTATTTCGCATAGAAATTTCAATTGTCTTGAAACAACAATTATCGTAGGAAAATTGATAATTTTACATCCGCAGGATAACAGCTATGAGAGTAAATCTAGAAAAATCTGAGAAACGGAATAAAAATGAATGAAAAAAAATAGATCGGCTTTTACCGAGCTGTAAAAGCCGTAGCTCAAGGTCCTGATTTTCCAAACATATAACAAATTTAATCTAGTTTCCAAAAAGTGGACTCTGTGTAAGGACACTAAGTGCGGTCGAGGGTGGAAGGAAGAAGATGGAACGGTGGAAAGCGAACAAGGGAATTGAAAGAGGTGTGCTGAACACACGTAGCTCAGCTGTACGGATGTGAGCGATACTAATCAGAGATTCTTGTCGCGTAGGACGGACGGTGTCGCGCGAGGCCGCAATCATGCCAACATTCAAGCTCATACCCGTACCGCCATTACGTTCTGCCATACGAAACAGTGTTACATTCCGCATCTAGCCTCAACCTCCTGCTGTGAAACTCGCTAATTATTTGCCCATTCGATGGACAACGTGAGCCAAATTTACAAACGTCGAGTTGGGAGTTACAGCTCGTCGCTCTACGAATTTCGACGCGGTGAGGATAGAGCTGAAAAGAGACCGGGGATGACGAAGAGCGGCGATGATAAAAGAAGGGTAATAACAAGGATGAATTTTTTCTGCTATGTATTCCATTTCGTTAATTGGAGAAAAATTATTATCGTTGCGTTTTTCCTTCACTGCGGCCCGCGAACTCGCCTCGCCTCGCAGCCGAATATTTACTCTCACAATTTCACAACTGCAACCCTCATCTCCGGACAGAGTCGGGTGCATGGATAACGTTGCGAAGGGATGGGAAGCCCCCCATCGACCCGGGTCAAACAGAAATTAGTATAGAAAAATTTTACTCACCCGAAACAAAGAGGACCGCGAACGTGCTGCAGTGTGTGGGCCAATATTTCAGTACCTAATTGATTTATCGAATCAATCGCCAATTATCCCTTACAGCATGAACCACTAATTACTAGCAGCGCCGTTCTAATTAGTGACTACCTGCTAGGTGTTAATTAATTAAAGGCACTATGTCTTTCTCTCTCTCTCTCTCTCTCTCTCTTTCTCCTCTCTTTCCGAGAACAAGCCCTTATTCTGCTCCCGTGTATAGGAGCCCCAACGTGCAGCTGATTTTAATTGCTGATTAGTAAATAAGTAAATTGCCGTAAGAAACCACCTGCGAGAACTTTTGACAAACCAGCTTTGCACCACTTCGCGGTCAACGCGGTTCAACACCGCGAGCTCTCAGGGGTGGTGGCTTCAGCCCCTTCCACAGTAGGATTAAAGGAATATTGTAAGCATATTGCAGGAATGTTGCAGAAAAATTAAAATAACAATTAGAGTAATTCAAGATTACCGTGATAATATTGAAAGATTTTTGTATGAATATTGCATGAACATCTGGAAAATATTGCAAGAAAGTTAAAAGAATTCTGGTGGAATATTTGAAGAATGTTACCGACGTATTGTAAGAATGATGCATAAATATTATCCGAGTATCGTTGAAACATTTAAAAAATGTTGCAGAAATGGTGCAGAAACATTTCACGAATGCTGCAATCTTACGCGTGCACTCAGACCAACGGAAAAATATCGCAGCGATATATCAATAAATCTGAAATATTCCGGAATTAGTCGTATAAATTTGTGGATATCTGACATATTTTCGCAATATTGCATGCTGTACGAAAAATACGACTTCTCGCCTTTTACTCCCAACTTGCATAATTTCGCGTTTATCCCGCCCCCTAACGAAGTACGCGACCGCAACCCCTTGACCCCTGCCCGTCCGCGTCCCTTGCCGCAAGTTCGCACGCATCGGCACCCCGGTATGGCACCTCGGATGCGTAGGTGGATAACATCGACTCTGCCCAATGCGGTACGCCCGCAACCCCCGTTATGAACCTGGCTCGTAGGTACCTACCTGGATATAGCCAGTGGGTTGCACCCCATCACCGTCGGATCATGATTAGCAATCCGTAAGCCGATTATCGCGCGAGCCAAGTGAATGTGCCCGTTAGCCCGAGCAGCCGCTGTACCCTAGCCTCACCCAACTCGACCTAACCTGACCCGACCCGCAGAGCGCCAAGCCGCCATCCATCGAGGAGAGGTGATCTCCTTGTTAACCGCACGTGGTAATTGCACGGGGTATGGGTACGGTTTCGCTCTACTGGATGCCTGCCTGACTGCCCCCGTACCGAATTAGTTGGATTAGTCGCTAGTTGGTGCAGAGATAATTGATTGAGTTGCGGGACCGCCGCCGCGAGCGCTCGCTCCATGTACCTACACGTGTTGGTACACGTTCGTCGATCTCTCCGTAGTTTCCAGGTCTATGATCGACGTGTTGGTACCCGCAGTAGTTGGGCATACTTACCCTTGCAGAAACTCGATTGTTACCGTTATTATATCACGTTGTTATCGTCCGGATCACCTCCAACTTTTAATGCGGGACGAAAAGGACAGTATCGAACATCTCCAAAATTCAACGTGCTGTGAAACGCTTTGCCTTTAATAATCACATCTCCGAGTATGAGACAACTTGACTGAAACTCGTGGAAGATTCTTTTGGCACATGAGCTTGATGGTTAGGACACTGACCGAGTCATTTTGCCTTTCGAATGATGGGTGACTTAAACTTTACACCATGACATGCGAATCAATATCAGCAAACTGATGGATCCGAATAGAAAAAATTTAAGTATCATCACCGTGTAGATTTTTTAGCTTAACATACTAGACAAGACTTTAAAGAAACGTTCATCAATCGGAGGAAAATGTTATTTATCTACTTTTTTTTAAGTACAATCAATTCCAGACACGAAACGAGCATCGCTATGATCGCTTGTTAAACGCGACGAAAATCAGTTGTATAATGAATTCAGAAATCGGTTTGAGACTCCGGAGGGAACCTTTGGAAGTGCACGCGGTCGGTGATTCCGTGCGAATCGGCACGTGTTTCCAGCTAACCGAAACCGTACTCCAGTTTTTAACCGCAGCCCTGACCAAGCAAGGCTCGGGGGTAATATTCACCCTCCTCGAAACCCGACGTCGCAGTTCAAACGCTGACGGGACATTCGAAACTACCAAAGTTTCAAACTTTTAGTTAGTCAAACACATTTGTCGGTGTACCCTACAGTGTGCTTGATCTCGGACATTCTGACCCACTGTCCTTCGATTCGGAGTTCCGAATGTTCCCCCAGCTGAAAGTCGGAATATTTTATCGGTTAGGGGTTAATTCAGAAATTCCTAAACTCATTTTGGTAGACCATACAAAAAATAGGGGAAAACTATGTTTCACCATTTTGCAACGGTATTCGAAGAGATTCCAACAACTCTGACAAACTTTCAAATGGCAAAGCAAAACTCGATTTGAATTACGATTTCCTAATTGGTATCTTGTAAACATCTGACAAGTTCTCTAAAACCTGTATGAAACTTCCAAAATTCATGTTGCGTCAAAGTAGGTAATCAAGATGATATCGGGGATGATCGGAGTTCCTTTCGAAAGAAAAATCATGAATATTTTTCCCACCACCGAGACGATTGTGCAACGAACGCAGTTTCATTCGCACAACCGATTCCAACAGCAGGTGGTGCAGCGGGACGGGATCAACACGCTCGTCGAGTCGAGCGAAGCATGAACTGGGAATGTTTTAATTGGAGAAAATAACAAACTCCGGGATTGTTAACGGCCAACAATTGGCAGGCTGCATACAGACGACACGGCAGCCGCGTTTAACACGCCTTCTCGCGCCTGTCCGCAGCCCTCGACAGCTCTTTCCACTCTTCCCTCCAGAGCGTCGACGACACTTCGACACTCTCGAGGTGCGGGGCACGCGCGGCCCCATTTACATCGTGTCCCATACCTGGGACACTAACGGGGATATTATTTTCAGCTGGCATGAGTTTTCAATGCTCCCTTTCGCTTCGACAAACGCTCCGCCGGTGCATGGCAGGGTGCATAGTTAGGTGAAAAAAGTGCAAAACGGGCTACAAACACCCGACTCGGCGGCAAGGAATACATATTGTAGGTATATTATATATACACGTGTACAGTGCACTTTGTTGCCGGCGCCACATTCTTCGCTCTTTCGCTACAATGCGAATTATGAAGTTCCTACGTTGGTATTTACCCGCCCGTGTAGTCAGTCAGTTTTTTTCACTTCTTACTCCTTTCTGCCAGAATTCTTCCTTTATTTTTCATATTCTCACATTATCCCATTCTTACCGCCTTCCCTTAACAAATATAAATTCTTCTATTTTTCTCCATACTTTAAAGTTTCTGCACTCCGTGAGCTTAAGCCCGTTTTGTAAAATTATTCATCGACCGCGGACCAAGTCGTTTTCGCAAACGCTGCAATTCAGCATGTTCTTTCGAATAAAATGTGGTAACAGTTAGTGTTAAAGTATATCGGTCAAGGCCCAGCGTCTATAGGTGAAAAAACTTTACGATACCGAGAGTAAAAGAAGAAAAAATACGAAAAGAAATGAGAAAAATAAATGAGGAAGTAAAAGCTTGGACGAAAGCGCGGCAAAGCGAGGTGGGCAAGAGGCATAAATACAGTTTATCCGGTGTCACACCCATGACGCTTATTATTTCGAAGTATCTCACCTTGGTTCAGGTCTGTAAGGCCTACGCACGGGGACGACGAAAAAAACATAATAATAATAATAATAATAATAATAATAATAATAATAATAATAATAATAATAATAATAATAATAATAATAATAATAATAATAATAATAATAATAATAAAAACAAGAAATAAATAAACAAGGGAAAAAAATAATGAAATTAGACTTATCTCAGTTCCTTGCGAGAATAAGGCGAAAGGAAAGAGGGAGGCGCGAAGCTACTGAGGGGGAATGTTAATTGCCCAATAAACGAGAATTATGGGGGCAAAAATGGGCCGCTGCGCCTCGCTCTACGCCCTTCGGTCCTTCGTGAAACGAGACCCTGGAAATGAAGTGGAAAGATGTTACTATTTAAACCTCATCGCTTGGTCTTTGTCATCGCATTTCTTCTCGGCGAACCCATTACTCGTTCTTTCAGATTATTTTTTAACCTGCAACGATCAAGGAATTCAGATATAAATCTACTTCGCGTAACATCCAATATTGCAGAAATATTACGCAATGTATATACTAAAACAGTCTCGTGGAATATTGCGAATACCTACAATATTGAAACGCGCTTATTTCAGTGTCGATTCATAGCCTCTGCAGAACTCAAAAGATCGATATGCTTTAAATGACAATGAGCCAAAAATGTATGTTTCTTCCATTTATCAAAGTTCATTCATCTGCTAGTTTTATTAAAGACACACTGCGAACTTTTTCAAACGATGCAAGCCACTCGCATGTTGGATTGCACACTTGAGGTAAAACGCTTTACGATAGTTTGCAAAAAATGGTGATGCGAGATAAATCGCTCGTCACAATCGCCGTTCAGGGTCTCTTGTGTCTCGAGAGTCGAGGAGGTAGAAGGCTTAAGAATAAACAGGATTCGGTGTCAGACTGGATCAAAATATTTAAATCTCTAAACGGAAGGATTTTACAATAGCGGCACGTGTTAATAGGATTACTCAGGGTGCATCGGGTGACAGCCAGCCGGTTGTTGCCCACGCATCCAGGGCGCCGCATTGCGAAGCCTGATTCTCCAGCCGCAAGAGAAGATGTTCCGAACGCACCATCGGTAGGCACGACGTGTGCACAGTTCGTTAAGTAGTTTGACACAATGTGTGGCAATGGTACGGCAGTAACTACCGGGACGTTACCAGTAAATTTACCCTCCTCAACGCCCACGCGACGTGGACGTCTGATCCAAGGCTCTCCGGCGAGACGTTTGGAGGAAAGTAGCTTTTCCACTACTGGAATACGGGCGATGCTTGGAATAAAGGCCAAGGTCTAGGCTTGGTCATCTTGAAAGACGTGCCATTTTATCAAGAAGATCCTTCCCGCAGAAGAAAAAGGTAAACGATACGAAACGGCCGAATTCAAACGACACGCAGGACAGCCAACGCAAACGAGCGTGCCGTTTCGGGATAATTTCATGGCACCCCGAGAACGCATCGAGGCTGCAGGCGAGGAACACCGGATTACGATCATCCTCCGGTAGGAGTACGAAGGAGTGATTTATCCCGTCGCCACGCAGCCTCATTACTGCGGGCCCCATAACTGGGCCGCACCCTGCATAGATTATAAGCGGTTGCATGTCCTGTCGAGGCGGAAGACTGCTGTTATACCCACGGTAGCGCCGACTCTGCATCCACGGCTACTAAGGGATCCTGATTTCGTGTCAAGGGTGACATTATAACCTCGAAAGGAAGAAAATGAGATAAAAAATATCGAGGACGGTCTTTCACGATGAAACTGGAAGAACTGTTAAGTTAACAGAAAAAAAAACAGACGGACTATGTTCTATATAAAGATCCGTTAATTTCTCTGAGAACGTTCGAATTAAATTATCTTTTTGACAACATTACTGAAACATCGCACAATTTGTCTGAAATATTTCAAATATTGCATATTACGTTCTGCAATATTTTTGCTACATAGGTAACAGAAATATCGCTACAATATTTAAGCATCGCTATTGCAGTTGCAATGCTGCAGAAATATTGCACAATGTTGTCGAAATATTGCCTCAATATCTCCACATTGCAAATGCGGATGCAATGTTGCAGAAATATTGTCTCAATATTTCCATATTCCAATTGTAGCTGCAATGATGCAGAAATGTTGCCTCAATATTTTCACGTTGCAATTGCAGCTACAATGTTGTAAAAATATCCTTTCAATATTTCCACATTCCAATTGTAGCTGCAATGATGCAGAAATGTTGCCTCAATATTTTCACGTTGCAATTGCAGCTATAATGTTGCAAAAATATTCTTTCAATATTTCCACATTAGAATTGTAGCTGTAATGATGCAGAAATGTTGCCTCAATATTTTCACGTTGCAATTGCAACTATAATGTTGCAAAAATATTCTTTCAATATTTCCACATTAGAATTGTAGCTGTAATGATGCAGAAATGTTGCCTCAATATTTTCACGTTGCAATTGCAACTATAATGTTGCAAAAATATTCTTTCAATATTTCCACATTAGAATTGTAGCTGTAATGATGCAGAAATGTTGCCTCAATATTTTCACGTTGCAATTGCAGCTACAATGTTGCAAAAATATTCTTTCAATATTTTCACATTACAATTGTAGCTGCAATGATGCAGAAATATTGCCTCAATATTTTCACGTTGCAATTGCAGCTACAATGTTGCAAAAATATTCTTTCCATATTTCCACATTCCAATTGTAGCTGCAATGATGCAGAAATATTGTGATCTAAAATATTTCAGAAGCTGTAGAGTTGAGTTGTTGTAATGTTTTTGCAACACTGCTAATCTCCGGAACCGAATAACTCTTTCGACGGCATAATTTTTACTCGTTAAAAATGCTCTGTACCAATTTCCGCGAGTATAACAACGGTACAAGTTTTCGACGATAAGTTAGGTCAGGTTAGGGAGGTGCGGACTGTACCCGCGGGAGCATAAATATCGCGCATTATACCAGGAGCCGGTCATTCGGCCGGTCATTCCGGCTCCCCCTCGCCCTGATTTATAGGCACTGTTGTGAACATGGCAGTCGGGCATTTTTATTTAAATTTAATGCAGTACGCGTGGGGTAGTATTAGATAGTATTAACACGAAGCATTCCGAAAGGATTACAGCCAGTTTTCGGACACAAATACAAGCCTCGCCGTTATATGCTGCGGACTGACTAATGAAAACCCGGAAACCTAGCGAAAGATCAACAAATTTTTTTATCTACATACTTTGACATTGCGTAAAGGATAACTGGATGGTATTAAACAATAACATCTTGAGCGATAAAAATAAAAATTCGAGATTCTGACCGTCATATTTTTTCATTGATTTTTGTCTTCCACAACAATAAACTTAACTGAAACCGAATATTTTATCTTTTATATGCAATTTTTTTTCTATAATGAAATGCACAACATAACAAAATGCGAAAAAATATAAATGACGAACTATAAAAATAGTTAATACGTTTTTGCGTAATGAACTTAAATTGAATGAAATGATGTCTTAACCAACAAAAAACAAATTTGCTATTTTAATTAAAAAATACGGACTGACTATCGCTTATCAGCAATAATAAAATGAATCATTATCAAAATTTTTTTTATTACAAATAAAGTGATTTATTTATTTCTGCATCAAATGAAATTGTATCGAAGTGTTTTTGGTTAGAATTGTGTATAGAATATGGCTGTTGAGCACTGTTTGGATTTTGAGATACGTGGACTTTGATATTTGGAAATATATACGTCAACAGCGAAACTGAGACGAAGATGTATTTTTTTATTACGGGACTATTTAAGTTTAGATATAGTTAGGTAAAATCTAACTTATCACGATGTTAACTTATAATTATGTCAATAAAAACTATGAAACTTTGAATCCTTTGGTATTTTTCAAAATATTTACTGGATTTAAACATGAAAGCTATACGTATAGTAGATACGTCGTTATTGCGAAATACGATATCCAAGTTACGCTGTAGGCAATTACGACAATCGTCCAAGAGATGGCGCGAGTATCGATGTAGCGGGAAAATTGAATAAAATATACTCGAGTATCATTCACTGGATACATTCATCATAATAACTCGATTTTTCTTTAAAAGTTGGTTAAGACGTCATTACTTATTACCATCCAACTGAGTGATGGTAACTAAACTCAAAAATGATCGCAAATATTTTCTTTCAAGGTGTATGTGAAACGTGTATAGTAAATGAATTTTTACATATATATATATATATATATATATATATATATATATATATATATATATATATATATATATAGGATTAAATCACAAAAAGAAGTAACCGAAATCTACCGATCAACTCGTCATTCCAACCGTTAGCTACTGCGAAATCGTCTTAGCCGAAAGTATGCGTGCGCGGTACTCGAGCGTGTGTACTTAGGGCCGCTAAGTAAGTCCCTATCAGATGATATAGGCCGAGGTAATGTAGCTTGCAAGCGACGTATCCCGACCGCAGCGTAATCCCCAACTTCAGACACGGCGAGGACCCCTCAGAGAGAAGAAGAGCGTGGGAGCCATCGCAAGAGGTGCGAGGCTGCTTGATTTGGTACAGACGGAGGCAGAACTACCACCGCTAATCGCATGATGGCACAATAATCACTGAAACTTCTTCGGCGCGCAATCTCAGTTGATTTTCATATTTTTTCAAGATAACATTACATTATTCCATAAGGCTAACGTTAATAACGTTAACTTAACGAAACAGCGGGAAATAATCATTATTGCGCAATTTTTGAATGACTTTGAAGGAGTCGACTTCTCAAAATAAGAGTCTGTTTTGTTTGTCATGCTTTACTAAATTTCATACATTCCTAAAAGTGCAAAATCACGATTTTTCCTAAAAATGAATCGTTGCAATAACGTCATCAACTTCATCCTCACGTTACATTTGTACCTAATACACCTTATCCAGCACCCTCAACATCATCCGTAACAATTCGTGAACTTATTCTTAAGATAAGATATATCATACTTCATACTTTAGTATAAAACAAGTAACGCAAGGTATCCAACATACTGCTGACAGTGAAGAATCACCCAAGATGTGACATTGTGCATATATCTTAAGAGGCGAAAGGCACAATAAACTGATTGCAGAATTAGTAACCGAGGTATTGCCCGCGACCGATTGATAGGGGGATTCGACTTGGTCCATAGAACGGCACTTGCGGCTCGTATAAAAATCGCAGGGACAAATGAAATCAGGCATCGCAGATTCCTCGACAATATGTTTACTCGGGTTCGTCGAGGCGGTGGGAAGGAGGGTCCCAACCTCGTCGGGGTCTGTAACTCGGTTAAAGCGGCACGGATATTTCATTAGCCACCCCCCGGACGACCCTACGACCCCTGCGACATAGCCGTCTGGGCCGACGGTGGGGGTGACTTAAAACTGAGGGCGCCCGCCACATTAAGTCAAGAGCCCCGGGCTAAATTGTTGACACAACAAATATATATCTTGTTTGGCTCGTCGGCGCGTGTTTCTACGCTCCGCGAACCCTTCGCAATGCTTGAGAAAACCGTTTTGGCACCGGGACAAAATGTATGGAAAACGAGTTAGATTGTACATCCATAGAAAATTCACACATGTTGAAATGTCGGAATTTCACAACTAAGTGAGCATATATAGTGTGTAACAATCTTTCTCCGTTAATGAGTCAGTCAGAAATATTGCACTAATAAAATTTTGCAAGGCTTAAAATATTACATCAACCAAACTTTGCAAGATTTAACAATTGCAAAAACATCGCAGCATCGGATTACTGTAAAGTTTGAAATACCTGAGAAATATTCTGCATCATTTCTGCAACGATACAAAAACACGGGAATGATCATAAATATGCAAAGCTTACAATATGTCAAGCGAATGGCGCAATGTTTATATAACTTTGCAAAGCCATTGCAGCAATCTAACTTTGAAAAATTTGCAATATTTCCGAAATATGACGCGTGTGTTTGTGCAATATTCCTCCAACACTGCGTGCAACCGGAATACGGAAATATTCTGGCAATCTTTCTGCAATAAGCGTGCTGTGTGGGACACCTTGATTTTGTGAAAAATTTACCGGAGCACCGAGAGAAAAGTTAGTGCATCGGATAGCTCCAACAGTGGCTTGAGGCGATCGAGGTGTTATCAGGAACATATATTAGCTTTCAACGCAGACGGCTACGACACGTATAGAACCGGCACTAGGGTAGCCATTAACCGGACATTGTCCGCGTCGCCTCGAAGGCACTCCAAAGCACTCCGCGACCTCCGGGAACACCCTTATCGGCATTCTGCTCTCGAGCTGGAAGACATCTTGTCTCAAATCCACTCACCGAGTTCAGAGAAATTTCCACAACGTACGACTGTGGAATTGAAATGCTCTCAGGTCCGCTTCGATATCTTCAGTTCGATGCGGTAAAATAGAGCAGAATCGCCGAATCGCCAGAGGATCTCGAACACGATTGGATTACAATTTCCCAGACGCCTAATTCACACTATGTTCATTGAAAAGAACAGAACATCGAAGTGTTGACTGGGTCACACACTGCAGGATATCTTTGAAGCCCTGTTATATTTTTCACGGTAGGCATTCACCTCGTTGAAAACAACGGCCAGACATCTCACTGATTCGCAAACTTGGACGAACCACCGTACTCGGCATTCCCGCAGAAGATAATAAACCACCGCGAAACGGTACATCTCAACGAATTAGCTCGACGTAACGCAGATGGAGAGCAAAGTGGGTATAGCAAACTGAACACCCAATGGGTGGTACCGCCACGAATTGAAGGAGAGAGGAGAAGGACGAGGCGGAGGGATGAAAAGAGTGCGAAAGGGCGAAGGGCTTGGGGTAAGGGCGAATCAAAGTAAAGTCGTTGAGAATCGGTGAAGTGGAAGTAACTGACAGAGTGCCCTGAGCGTTGAACCACTAACGCTATGCAATTACTTTACAATTTGTTTTGTACCAATTTATGTATACACATCCCGTGTATACCTTATACTTTGCAGGGTGATCAATTAGGCATACTCAATTATGTGTTTGTAGGTACAGATGCAGATAATGGTATTGGAGTTCTGCATTTCAATCAATGATTACCCCGTGACTGTACTCCTGAGGAATTTTAAGCTGTTATCGCTTTTGCAATTACATATAATCGAACGTTAACGTTGAAATTATTTAGTGCTAGGCCAGACTTTTGATCGAACTTTACGTAGAACATCATGTGTTTTCACTTGGTCAGCAAGATTCGATGATTTATACTAGTCTAGTTCCGCTTTTCGGGATGTGCCGATGAGGAGAAGTCCTAATTGGAAAAATTCGGGGTTCCACCGAAGGGCGAAGAAGTGTATAACAATATCTCGATAGGTCCCCGATCCAATCTTGGTTATTGAAAAGTACAAGACAATCCTAGACAATTGGAATCCCCGGGGTATCTGTGCGGGTCGTCGAGCGGCGCCATTTCATCAAGAAGAGGAGGAAGCAGCAGCGGCAGCGTCCTCCTCAGCGGGCCGGAGAATGGAGACGCAGGGCATCCGTGAGAGCACACATCCCATGCTATCCAGCCAACCAGTCAACCCAACCTAACCCCCGAAACTCGAATATCTGTTCCAGTTTGTTCGAGTGTGGAGAACGAGAGACCAAACGAGCCTCGCTTGGAGCTTTGCGACTACATTTCGGATCTGACAGTCTTCCAACGCAACGGAAAATGGTTTTCGAACCGTTCTGCCAGACTGAGATACTCGCCTCTACACGGACTGGTCGAATCGGCGACAGTACGGTTGTCGTTCGAGGCTAGTGGAACACAGATGACGCAGGCATCCAGCCATTACAGTGATTGACTGTCGGCCCCGCGGATCGTGCCAGTGCTGCGCGGTCCTCGTGTAAGATTACCTCTTTCCGCGGAAGAGTCGGGGGTGAAAAGAGGAGCAGTATGAGGGGTGAGACCGTTTCGAGAAAGGAGTCAAGGAGGAGCCGAAGAGGACCGGCGTTTAATGGATGTCTCGAAGGTGGAACCACGGCACAAGGGGAAAACCTGCATCGCGTCGCTGCTGCGACAACCATAACTGGGTGTTTTATTTGTTTATTTTTTTTTTTTTGTGAAACCTGATACTCGGGCTACAAGGAGGGGGGGGGGGGGGGGGGGGGGGATAAAGGACAAACAATGATAATTTAGGCGGAAGGTTTCGACAATTGACGTCGACTACTTTCACGGCGAACGTAGGTGATTGTTTTTCAACGGTTTCGCGGGGCACGAGCGACCTAAACACGACCATATGGCCGGGCTCGACGGTCACCGGGAGTCGCGAAGTCCGGGACGCCCATGTAATCAAGGGATTCTGGGACCCTGCATGGCCCCTCCGTTCCCTGCCATCGCCAACACGGCAAACCGTGATTAACTTTTCACCATACAGCCACGCCCCATTCGTTTGGCATTCATTCAGGTCCACGTGGATTACGTCGCACATGGAAATCGAGCTTCGAGTCAGGGGAACACTCTGCAGCAGCAGCAGCAGCAGCGTGTACTTCAACTGGGGAACTATATTTCCCCGATTGAAGAACGGTACGGGAATTGTTGGAATAATTGCTCTGCGTTTTCACAAATATTCACTGACTAGAACACGAGGGTTTTCACCGAAAACGGTCACGAAATTTACCGACTCCTTGTCATACATATTATATATTTCTATCGCATCCTGCGGCAGATGGATCATTTAGAAATTTTCCCGGCTCACAATCAGCAATAATGCTTGTATTATTTAGTCATCAAATACGAAAATAAACTAGTTTTTCTCTCTCTCTATCTCTCTTTCTCTGCTAACTAACTTTCATTCTCGTACCATTTCACCCACACGGTACGCTGTGCGGGAATATGCGATTGATCAAAAGATAATTGAGCATGAATTTGTACTGTAGAAATATCACAAATATTGTCAAGTTAAAACTGAAACGTTGCGGTTAAACTTGCGCAACGAATAAGACAGTTTTTCGGTTGATGATGACAAGATTTCTCCTTGAAAACACTAATATACAAATATACCTTATTGTTGTCTGTAGTTCAAGGGTGGCGTACAACCGCCGCGTTATACCTTCTCAATAATTTCAGAGTCGGCTGGACCGTGAACAAGAAACGTGCCCCGTTTATCGCATATACTCTTGGGTTTAATATGCCGGGTGCTCGAAGCGTGTAATCTTGGATCTGGCATCCCATACTTTAAACTCGATGGCCGTGACTCACCGCCTTAAAACCACTCGAGGACAAAGCGCAGAAAGGGGTTTCCGCCCTCGGCGCCCGTCCGCGGCTTAATGCCTGTTGGTTATCAGAGTAATCGCGGTCCCCGAACCTCCGCCTCCATCCCACCTCCTGCGAACCGCCCCAGAGACTGTTGATTGAAACGTTCTGATTGCATCCCTTGGGGGCGGCGGTATGCGGGTGTCACTGGGGTGACCGAAAGGCTCGGAACGAACCCGCGACGGGGTTCGTCTGTCGGAGTTTCCGCTCTCTCGTCGGCACCCCGTCGGCTTCTTCGCATTTCACCCCTGCCCTCGGTCCAACTGCACTTATTTGGTAGTCTAATGTCTGATCGCGACATCGTTCCGCTATCCAGTGATGCCCTGTGTCTAGAAGATGATTTTTTTTTTCTTGGAGGATGTGGTGACGGAGATTTCCTTCGCAGTCCCTTAACCTGACGAAAATATTTCCTTCGCCTCACCCTGAGCCGAAAGGCTGATCTGGATCCTGAAGCGACGAAGGGGTGTTTAATTTTGTTTAGACGCAGCGGCGCACTTTAGAAGACGTAAACACGGTATCTCAATTCCTTGGTGTAATTTTCCCGACGACGTCGCCTCCCCATTCCCTTTCCCTTTCCCTCGGTCTCAGCTATCTTCCCATCGTTCTCCCTCTCTCTATCGCACTCGCGTTCACCTTACGACTTACGATTATGGCGTAATCATATCGGATTGTTATTATGGCTGATGGTTCCGCGGGAGGCGCTGTAAACCTACGGTGCAGCGGGATACGGCGAAGCTCGCTGAGGGAAGGGCGAGCTTATCTTTGAAATATGCTGATAGACCGACGCCCCTTTCGCGGCACTTCGTACCCTGCATATATAGTGGTACGTATATCGTATTCCTACACGATGACAGCGCACGGTTGTTCGAGAGAGAGAGAGGAAGATGGTAGAAAAGAAGGAGGCGAGAGCGAGAAAGAACTTTATCGCGACCACGTGCCAAAAGGGGCGAGAAATTGCCGAGAGACGTTTTTTTCTTCCACATTTTTTCACGACGCCGCTTTCTTTTCCTGTTTTTTTTCTTTTTTTTGGTAATTTTTTTTTTTGTTATCTTTTTGTATGTTTTGTTTTTCTTACCATATCCCCGAAATCTGGCGTGAGAAATTGCTTTTCTAAATTCAATAAGGTTTATCGCCATCTTTTTACAGTCGACGACAGTATGGAATTTCCGGGCATTTCTAGATATCTTGTGTTTCCCAATAACGAGTCACTTGGGAAGCCTCTAGGTTGTCAGTAAACATATGTTAGCGTCAGAGAGTTTTATGATTCGACACCTGGAAATTGCAAAGTTAGAACCGATCGACAGTCAGCTGACGATCAGGAACATAACGTCGAAAAGTCAAACTCTTACTTTCACCCCGATATTCCGACGCTCGCATTGTGAATTTCAAGGATGGAATGGTAATGGTAAACGAGCGGATCCATACAGAATATCGACGGTTCGATGAATCGGTGAATCGACATTGAGACCCGCTTCTCCGTTCCTGTAGCGGTACTTCAAAGATTGCGCCACTCCTTACGTCGAGAATTCTTCCCCAGACTGGAGCTATTCCCAAGGAGAATGTCGCAGGCACCGGAAAAGGAATTTACTAGGACCCTGGGAGAAACCCAATTGAAACGGGAGTCGAGAATCCTTCGCCGCTTGTCTTCACGTCACATCGATCAGCATTACCAATGGAAGGACCTTTCTGTTTTATCGACAGACTAACCAAATCGCTTTTCACTTTTTTTTCTTCTGCTGATACGGGGTCAGACATAAACGAGGTTACCAGTTTAGGGGCTGGTTGGGGGAAGGGGAGGTCAAAAAAAGCTCAAAACTGGTAACGTGGTTAATGGATGACAAGTAGTCGATAAAACCGCCACAAAATTTGGGAATGTCGGTGTTGGCTCTATCGCGCTTCTGTGGTCGCTAGAAAGAATTCGAAAAATTGACTCAGCAATAGCGTGTCGTAACCTAAAAGCGAATTAAAAACCGCTATAACTACCTAGTGTTTAAATAATTCCGTCTGTATCGCTAACGTTTCCCAGAGTTTGATGAGATCCCGTTTACTCGTCAGAATAAAAAAGTGTGAGCCACGATTCGGCGAGTTCCGTCAGTGAATCAGAGATGTGTCCGATATCGTCTGAAACATGCGAATAATCTGATCAGAGAGGTTGCTCACCTGAAACAGTTTGGGATCGTTCCATATTGCGCGATTCTCGTTGTTGATACGGTACGCGGCACCGGCAGCCGTCGAAGATATACGTACTCGAGAAATCCGGGCGGTAAACAAGCTGTCGGTATCACACACTAGACGAAACCACGTCTGGCACCTTCTCGTACTCCACTCGAGGGTATTACCTCCGTACATATTTAAGTGCATAACGCGAAGACTGCCCGCAGCACAGCCACACCCACACCACTCGCCTTGTTGAGCCTTCTCCTAGAAGTCCCCGTTCCCCCGGTCGCTGTCAGACGCAGCCCTCGGGCGGGTCATCAGATAGCGGCGTATAGTCTGGATAATACCGAACGGAATATACACACACACACACACACGCACGCACAGAAACACACGGGGAACGTCGTGTGGTCTGGCCAAGGAGTGTCTTGTGCCGATGTCGGCGATATCAAAATAACGACAGGCATGTATCGAGTACTTTAGATATGATATTATACTTTATGCATCACGTGATGATGCATGTCACTACGAAAGAAAATTATGGTTAAAATTGATAATGTCAAGGTATTAGACGTTAGAAATGTCATTGTGATCGTAGAAACGGTAAAAACTGTCATATCGTGGGCAAGTCCAACGATAAATCATAGTGGAGGCCCTTGCAAAACCATGTATGCACCATATATCTTTCTCACTCTACAGTTGTAAACATAAAATATGAAAATATTGCATGATATTGACAAGCTGTAGGTACCACGATTTCTGGGTTTGAATATCGGCGTTAATCGTCCGCCGGAAAGGATTTGAATCACTTCGATACGCGTGAAGCAGGATCGGTTAATACGGCTCTGTGGCATAGATCGAGATTATATGGTACGACAAAGAGTTTCTCTCGAAACGGCTACACAGACACTCCAGATATGAAGATAACCTCAACCGGAGGTCGTAAGGTCATCTTTGAGTTTCGGTGACACTATTGACGTCTTTATAATATTCAATTGCTCTGGCTCATCGGTACTCGCTAGGCTCGGTACACAAATGCGATACCGCGGTGCTCTTTTGTGCCAGGCCATCGAATCCTTTTGTTGAAATTTATCGAATCATTGACCATCCGTGCTGAGTTCTCACTTAGCGCGTACCTTTAGTCTTCTTTCTCCAAGTGTCATTCTTCCACCACGAGCTTCTAGCCAGCATCATTTTGTCCTTTCTCTTTCTTTGTACGATCTTCTCTGATTCCCATATCGCATTCCGCTTAGAGTTAGATAACCTGATTGACCATTCATACAAATGATGCTATCTTATTACTGAAACTACTGACTACCTTTAGTTGCCGTTCCCACCAGTCCGTTGTTTTCAATGCATTGGTTTGTGCACCTAAATTAGCGCTAAATGTTAAAGTCACCGGCAAGTTCTTATCGACACTTGTTCGAAGACATGACATCGCTGATGAGATTACATTTCCTTAATTTGAATCCGGTAGGAAGAAACTAAAGAAATTTTGTATAAGGTGTTTCACAAACAATCACTAATGGAAACAAGCTTCTCGTGGAAACAAGCTTCTGTTGAAACGTCCTTAACTAGAGTGACTGATATGGTGATGGAATGATGCGAAGAAGTGTATAAGACTTAGGAGAATCTTTCGGGACCCATAGAGCGTAGTTTATGCAAAGTAATGATTGATTTCGATTCGCTTGAAAATGATTAGAGTGAATTCCTGCACACCAGAGAGAGCCAGGCGCATCAGGCTCCCGTTGAAATGGAATCCAAAGTCTCTTCGTTGTATCTTGGCAACCGTGGTGACTCCCTCTTAGTCTCCCGCGGCTTGCGAAGACCAGTTTGTATAACACCAGCTAACTTTATCAATTCATCTTAAGGACCTAGAACCACCGCGTCGCATCGAGACTGTAGTTGAGAGTGCCTTGGGGCTCGTCGAACAAAAGAATGATACCTGCAGTGATTGGCCGAGCTAAATTAGCTGGATATACCGAGATTAAGACGTCACAAGAAATATCCACAGACCTTTTACTAGTACGAAGAATATTGGGTATGAATAAGTGTGTAAATTCGCATTCTTATGCAAAATTGATCACCGGGGAAACAAACAAAAAACGATTGGAATTTTAAGGTGGGATACCCTCGGGGAACAAACAATAAACCCTCCAAGATTTTCGACTCGTTACTTCCAGTCCATCTGACGATTATTACCAGCTACCACCGCAACATTTTTACTTCACCCTCCAGTTTGCTCAGTCCTTCCGCCTCCAACTCCCCCCCAACTGTTCGAGTTTTTCTCGAGTTTAATACCATTTCTGATGATTCGCTCGGATGCCTCCGTCAACTACAAAACGTTACTTTTAAAACAAAAACTCTCGCTGTATTCTCTCGGATAAATTTCACAGTGCATTAGCAATCTTTCATCTGATTTAACAAGATCGTTATATTTGGTTTTCGTCATCATTTTGCAACATTTTGCAAATACTATCGCAGTAATCAGTGTACTTTTGGCTTGTATTTTCTTCCAAGTCGACGCATCTCAAGATTGTCTACTTGCGAGATGAAACTTTGCGATTCCTCTATATTTGATCAAACAATATACCGACCAGTTAAAACAAGTCAACACTAATTTTGGTAGTTCTTTGAAAGAGGAAGTCTTCCGCCATTGTATAAAAGCAGAGTGAGATGGAAACGACGTGTAATAATACAAGAGGCATACCACCGCGACTGAGGAGAATATATTTTGGGTTTGAAATCTTGGAAAGGGTTTCCTCCGCGGTCAATACAAGCCCCGGTCGGAGGTGGGCACTCGACTAATGGATGCTAGAGAGTCTTATGGCTGCGGAGAGAGCGTCGCGACGCCAAACTTTAACTCGTTAATTACCAGCGCAAGGGTAACTTCTTGCCAAGGCTCGAATATTTCAAACTATTGTGTTCGTAAACCCCTTTGGGCTTGGCCTCAGCGCCTCAACCCCCGGCATCGCTCTCACCCTTGCCTCGTTTCGCTCTCCTTCTCTCAACATGCCCCAGAAAACCCTGGCGCTTCACAAGGAAAGGAAAGGCAAGGAAAGGAAGGGAAAGGAAGGGAAAGGAAAGGAAAGGTAGGGAAAGACGATGAGAGACGAGGCAAGTCGCAGCCCTAGGACGTGGAGCGAAAGACGATCCCGAGTTTGTAGCCAAGATTCCCAGGAAATCATTATCGATATAGCACAATACCGTTTGATTCAGCGAATTAATTCGGCAGTAATTCGCCAGGGTGAATTATACTGGTCCCCATTTAACCCCTGACTTTGTTATCCCAGCTTATAAGATGATCTATACAATTGTCTACAGCTAGACTATTTCGATTACACTGCTTTGTCTTTCATATCTTCGTTATATTCATGTTCAAACGTTTCGTCTCGAACGAGAATTTGTACTCAAGGTAAGCAAAGGACAGACAGATAAGTTACGCGAATAAAGAGCTGATGATGGGGATGTTATTCGCAGACTATTTCCTTAACGGAATTTTGCATTCTGAAATATTTTCAGTGAATTTCACTGTAATCACGAATTTTCCACAACTTTGGACACTCCACATGGGCTACACGTATGAGTATACGTCGGAAATAAAACGCGAAGGATTTTGTTCAAAAGCGCTCTTCAGGCACCGCAACGTTAATTGTAGCAATTATGCGATATTGTAATTCGTGTAATTACTCGAGTAATTAGTGAGCACAAGTAGTTAATTAGTTCTTCTTTAACCGAGTGACTGCAACCTAACCGCAAAATGACAGTTGCAATTCCATGTGTACGCGAAACGTAAAGATTTGTGAAAAAATACAATTCTTTTAGTACTTTCGTTCTCTGCGCGGGGGAATATGTTCACGAATTTACCAAATTCAATCTTCATCCTATCTGTGCAGCTATTCCTGCGAATATTATTTGAATCAAAACTGAATTCATCATACCCTCACGAATTCAATTCTTTTTCAAGAACCTACGTCATTTCAAGTTCATCCCACAGTCAAAACATACTTCCATCTTCGTTCAACTGAAATAAAACTGCAATTTCAATCTCAACGTAACACTGATTGGGTTCAGAAGTGGGATTTATGTAAACCGAAAGTTAGAAAGTTTCGTTGGGGGTTATATTTCTTCAATATTGGCTGTTAACCTGAATCAATAGCAACATTAGCACACTACGAGCAAAAATAAAAACCCACAAATGAATATTTAGAGTACATGAATTCGCGGTATTCTGAGGTAGCTTGGATCGGATGACTGCGCCCTTTCAGTCGAATTTCAACGCTTTTTGCGAGTTTTCGTGCGTGTCACGTCTGTCACCCCATGATGCACCGTTGTTTTGTACTCCGATGCAGTGCATTAGCAACAACGCACTGCTGGCAATTTCGAACCAGGGCTTGAAGTGCTGGCTGAGCAGCAATGGCGTCGTCGCGGTACAGGTACCTCTATCATACGAAAGGAAAAATATCACCTGTGCAGCCTCGAAGAGTCGAGATAATGCGACTGCCGGGTTGTGAAGCCGCCATCTGATACGAGCCGAAGCACTTCGACTAGTCTTCGTATTCGCGATGAATAGCGACCACCTCCTCCTCCTCCTCTTCGTCTTCCACCTCCGCCTCAGCGGTAGCGGCAGCTTCCCGCGCCTCTTCACGTCACCTTCCATTTCTCTTTTCCTCTGCTCTTTTTTTCACCTGCCTTCTTTATTTCTCTTTCTCTCTCTCTCTCTTAGTTTTTTTTTCCTTTTTTTTCTCTTCTTTTTCTGCTGTTTGTTGGTCTTATTACTTTCTTTCCTTTAGTTTTACGTGCGAATCTCTCTCCACTCCACGTCCAACCTCCAACTGTGTGAATACATACAAGCGAGCCAGGGCAACACATCACTACGCGCGAACGTTTTCCCCGCGTGCGCGAGCTTATTATAACGAGCATTGAAAAGAGGCGAAGGAATTGTGGCGAAATATTGCGGTGAAATTCTACCTTGCTGGTGAAAGATAATGACGGGGTTTTTCCTTTTTATAAACAATTTTCTCTTTTTTTTTCTCACAACTCGCAAAACCATGATATTCCTCCACAGGTCATGCATTGAACGCGTTAATGCGGAACGGGTTCATCTGTGCAAGTCTTATCATGTATGCATTTCCATTTCCGAATACATCCGGTAAATTTTAAGTCATAGGTGAGCGCTAGCGAATTCATTGTCGTGATTGAAATAAATCAAGAATGACTAAAAATTATATTACCCGTTAACCTGCTAATATACCTGATCTCCGAAAATTTCCTCCGCTAATTGCCAGAGGAGAGGAAAATGAGATGGGAGTAAGCGTATGCAGGGTCTGTAAGCACTGTGATGTAGGTGGCCTCCGTGTTCCTCTGTTGAAGAAACCGCGGGTCACTGCCCATTTGGAATATCGCGTTGACGAATTAAAATTTTAATCACCTTTCCCCGTCACCCAGGAAGTTTTTCGAGCCGCGAAGGGGACTCGCAGTGCTTCTTCTTCCACTCCTCTCATAATACTTTCCGCACACGAAAACTCAACCCACCCCCTCTGTTCTTTTCCTCTCTCGGTCTCTCTTTTTTTTTTTTATTCCGTTCCCGTTGCCTTCGCTCGTCATGCGACTTATTTGAGGGCTGCAGATGGAGTGAAAAGTTTGTGTAATCGATAAAACTGATGTATGCTGTCCGTATATCGATATTATCGTAACGTCGGGCTTTTTCACCATCACACGATATTTTACGGTGTAGCACAGGGTAGCCCCGGGAGTAAAACATACGCGTAATACTCTGAACGAGAGAACAAGCACGTGACGTGACAATGCTGTTTTATTTTCCACTGGAAAAAAAAAATCTATCATGCTTTAGTCCACATCAAGTGGTGCAGGATTGCTGAACACGATTTCTACGGTTACCAAATTCATTTCGCGTTGTTCGATACTCACCATCTCAACTTGTAATTTTGTACCCACGTTCAATGAAAGCTACACCGTTTTTTGTCCTAGAAGAGTAAAAGAAAAGTAAAAGCAATATCGCTGAAACGTTTCGCATAAAATGTTCCCAGAAGGTTTTAGGCATTTCCGATCGATGGAAATAATTCCATTTCTGCGACTTAGCGGATATCATACGTTTCAAGATTGCCAGAAATACCACGCATCGACTTAATAATCCAACGATATCCTTTGAATTCGATATTTGGAATTGCACTTCCTATTTCAGGATACAGGACTGCAAATAAAATAACTAAACATGGAGTCAAGGCAGGGAACGGATCGGGCATGTGTATTATACATACGTATATGTACCTGTGTACAGGGACGTGAAACACAACGCACACCAAAGCGTACTTACCAACCGTCAGTGAATAGCGAGTTACTTTTCTTGCATGCCATGCATATGTGAAACGTGAATGTATGCTTAAAGGTTGTATAACAAGCTGTGCGTGCAGCGGTTTCCGCATACGTGCAAACACAAGCATCGCACAGAAGATGCGAAACGAGGCGGGTACGCGCATAATAATAAGCGACATTCGTTTGATCCACGTAAGCCGGATTTTCCGTTTACGTGCTCAACCCGCCCCCCAGTTGAGTGGCAGGTTTGAAACGATGAAAAGATGGCTTATATTCGCGAAAATTAGCTTCGATTTAACGTGTATATTAGACTCCGAGTGGGTATACGCTGTATATTTTTCAAAGTAATTAGCCACTGTAATCCCTGACAACTGCGAGGCTGCCCGCATACACACCACCAATTATCAGTGCACATACCCATTCAAATTCCCGCCCGCACATGTGACCCGCCATGCCTCCTCCGCCGCACGTAACCTCTTTCTGCAGCGATCCTGCTAACATTGAAGCCCGTCAACGTCTGCGAGATTTAATCTCGACTAGATTATAGACAGTCAATGGCCGATTAGGTACTGGAACGATGGGGCAGCGATATTTTTTTTACGTAATGGAACGGTAGGAATTTTAATATCTATATGGTAGCGCCACCTACAACTGAAGTGACACTGTCGACATGTTGTGTCTCCATGTCCTAAGAATAGCTTATAGAAAATTTGTCATGCAGGTTTACGAATGATAATGATATTGTACTTATGTATGAATATTATTCGCCCGTGTTGAGGTTTCACCCTTTATTCCGCCTCCCCTATTTTTCTCGCCGTTCAAATTATTTGTATAAAAACACGGACTGCAGGCAGCACACGTTTCTGTTTTTACGAGTGCGAACGTCGACACTTCTCGCTTGACGTGCAGGCGTCGCGACGCCGTGTTCACGGTGCGTGGTGTAACGCGTTCACGCACTCACGCACTCGCGTGAAATGCGCACAGAGGCGGGAACCGGTGTGCAAGTGATATTACTCAGACCACCGTCAGCGACATAAGTGCGAATTGCAACACTCCGGGAGCGGAATCGAGGCGTGCAACGCACACTTGCGTGCATCACGCAAACTAATTACGGGGTAAGCAAAATCTCGACTTCTCTCTCGCTCTCGTTAAAAGGAAGAGAAGATCCGGCGGCGGCGGCGGCGGCGGCGGCGGCGGCAGTGGCGGCGGGAAGGGGCGAATCTCCTCGGCTCTTTAGTCGGAGGAGAGGAAGGAACTCGGGAGGCTGCGGCGCTGCTTTCGCCGATAATTGGAAAGTCTCCCGGGCGCTGGGAGTCAGGTTATACGTGTACATATATTCGCGAAAGATGCGGAAGCTGCAGAAACTGCACGCATCGCGCGTTCACTTTGACTCTGGGATTCTTTTTCCTGCTGCAGCAGCTCCGTGTCGTTAATTAGCATTTCGATTCTCGCCACCTGCTTGCCGAGAGACGAGGATATGCATTTGTACTTTTTACACTCCTATCTCCGGGCCACACGTCGTCTGCAGGAAAATTAAACTGAACGAAACGGAACGACCCATCTATGTACATAATCCACGCACGTAGAGGTAAATACACGTGCGCAAACTGCACAAACGGTTCCGGGGCAGGATCTGCAAAACTTTGAAACGTACGTACCTACGTGTATATGAGAGCTTTCCCCAAACCCATGCGGTAACACCATGCCGTATGTCTGAGCATCGTACTTTTTATCTCGGCGAAGATCCGAGCAATGTTGTCACGGTAGATGTGACCTTTTGTTCTTCTTGTTGCTATTATGGTAATTAGTCTATTCGCGTCGTCTCCACTAATTACCTCACTTTGATATACACGCGCGTATGTGTCTTTTTCATGCTGTATATGTACGCATCTCATTAATTGGGACGAGATTAATGCTTTTGCATAATGTTCGCGACTTTGTTCAGACTATGTTGTATATCATTATTTTCAGTCCAAAGAAAACAGCTCGATTGGTTCCTGCATGGGGTTTGTACACTTCAGAATACCCAGTGATTGATAGACTTCTTAGATTTCTCTCACAGTAGCATGATACCGTGAACTCAGTCATTTGCAAAAGTTTGAACCGATTTGATCGATAAGGAGAGGTAAAAAAGTGTTTAAAAAAAAAAATACCATCTGCAAAATTCATCGGGCGGATCATGGTGATGAAAGTGTCTAATATCTATAAATATTAGCAACCGATACGTAAATGTATTGCGTAAACGGTACTATTTTGTCGCAGAGAGAAAATGCTTCACTTATCATGAACCGACAATGGCGAGCAACTATTGTGCTAGGTAGCATATTATATTCGCATTTGCCTTTCCTAACTGCACAGCCCGAAGGTAACGATACATATGATTGAAATCCCGATTGAGAATTGCGAACCGCCTTGAATGCCCAATTATTATACTGAAAAATATCTGTCATATACATAAGTATACAATGATATGTATGTGTGTATATATAAATATATACGTACACAGATATGATATATGAAATTTGGATAATGGAGACAAATGTGGTGCGAGGATGGCGTCGCCGCAGTCGGCGGAACCTTTTCCTCATCCTCGTTCCTCATCTTCATCCTCATCCTCATCCTCATCTCCCTCGATTCTCTCGCCGCGCCGCCGAGGAAAATGTCAGTCACACGCGCAAATGCAGAAACCGCAGCGAGATGACACTCGTGGCGGTACTAATTGGGCCCTCGAGGTGACGTTCAGGAGCGAGGATGCTCCTGCGTCGGCGGGTGGCGTGGGTGGCCGTCCGGGGGTGAGAGATCGCATTAAATCTTACCGGGTGCACGCCTCCGTCCCCAGCGGCTGCACCCTTCCGCGCCGATAAAGTTATGACGCGGTCACGTGGGCGCGCACAATGAGCATTAAAGGAAAAAAGATACTGGAAATACGTACATCCGCGTACTCAATTTTTTCAATGCCAGTAAACTTTTTTTTTTTTATCTTGAATGCTATATTCCTTTTCACCGCGCCCTGTGCATAATTTATTGACTCCGCAGCCTGCAGGCAGTTATAATGAGGGGATGAGAAATTTTCACATCGTGATTTGTCGTTTATTGTTTCATTCAGAATTTCAACACTGCGGAAAACCTGCATTGCGTGTATTTCTGAATTTGCGAATCTGAATTAAGCGATCACTATACAACCAATAATTAATGGATTCTCGATTTCTCTGATTTTTGTCACTGCCCAATGATGGTTGGAGAGGAATTTTTTGGGGAACTTTTCGGTTTCATTACCTTCTGTATATCTGTTTTGACAAACAAAGAAAAACGTTGGGATACAATATATGGAAAGTGGCGATCTGTCATAGTGGCAGGAAATATAGAACTCGAAATAATCGTATTTAAATCGGCAAGTATTTCTTCTCTTTGCTACCAACGAACTGAATATGACAAAACAGAAGCTTTTAACCTAGCCTGTGCAAGGTATTCTTTTATGCATTGATATTTGTCGAGTTAACCTTAAACCATCGACTGCTAATTCTACGCCATATTGTTCAGCCACGCTCGTATGTAGAGAATCGCAATCGAGACGGGCAAGAGAATTTGAGAAAAAATGTGAAAATTCATTGGTCGTAACAGGTTGAATTTTTCATTGTCCCGAAGAGTTTCAACCCCTGAACCCGACACAGAATTTCGCCTTCGGGTGATCCGATGAATTTTTCAACGCCCAATACGGAGTTGTACAATGCTTTTGACGTATATTATTAATCTCGCGAAACGAATATCGATCATCGCATGTTACAGGATGGCTGCCGCAAGCGGTATATTCTTGGGTTATATGTATAGCAAAGCCAGACGTTGGAAGGGGTTGGATGACAATTATTTCTCCGGTGGAAGTTTGAGCGCGTTGCGAAGTGTTATTCAATTGCATATCCCAATTAAATAACAGGCAAAAGGGCGACGTAGCGTCCCGGCGACTCCCCTAATTGCGAAAAAATAAAATAACCACTTCGCTGACGCACAGGGACAGAGTACCTGCACACATACAGCTGCGGAACTACTTATACCCACCCACGAGACGTGAGAGACTTCAGCCAATTTCATTATATATTCGCAATAATTTTCATGCGGCTTCATTACAGCCACCAAGCGCACTCGGCCTCGGTGGACACAATATGCTCTGTGCGTTGTACGGAGCTTTCAATGGAAAGGGGGTAGAAATTCTTTATTAAATTACATCAGTTACACCAAGATGAAAATCTCACTCTACGCAACCATAATAATTCGCGCAAATAACTGTTCCCTGAGAGAACTCTGGATAGTACGCAAAATTGAAGTAATAATATTGCAATATTTCTGTATAGCCATTCAAGTTGCAATATTAATGCAAAAACAATTCCCGATGTATCTAAAATATCTCAAACTCTGCAGATTATAACTTTCATCGAATTTTTCACCAATATTCGAGGAACATTGCGCAGTGTATCTGAAATATTTAAAACTTTGCAAAATTACGATACCGAAATATTTTTTCAATTTTACTTGCTATTTGATTATATACGGATGTGCATCTAATCTCCATCGGTGTGTCGAATATTGTTTTCATCATCTTGTTTCAATCACTTAAATTTTGTGAATTCTAATCTACCTCCAGTAAATTTTAATGAATTTTCGATTATTGATATATGTACTTTTGGACTCGTAATCGAGATTTCGGAAACCTGACACTGTAAATCAGTTTAATTGCATAAAAATTTGGCTATTCACGGATTACTCCTCATCCACAAAATCTTCATTCTCGTTATTCTGGTTCGAATTCCTGTAGGGGATCGATATTCACGGTCTTTTCCTTTAGTCTCAACGGCTCGTACATCCACGCAGAATAATATACCGGGACTTTTCGGTGACACTACTCATTCAACGCCAGGAGATAGGCAACCAAAGTTACACTTCACGTCTGTACAACCATTTCTGAATATATCTGGCTTGGCAGTTGTCACGAACTCCGTAATTCGGTTAGGGATATCTTTTCAGAAATGGCAGTACATGCCTGAAACGTAGCTTTGATCGTAAAAAAAAGAAACAAGTCCCCACGTGTACGATGTTCCGCAGAGCTATTTAAAATAGGATGCAATGAATATATATCAAAACGGACCGATGACGGGTAGAACAGTTTTGACACATGCCTCGCACCCTTTATCTCGCGACCCCGAGACTTCTTCGCCCTCGGTAATCCCAGCCAGATAGTCCGAATTACAAGCCATCGCCGTTTTCCCCCGTGTGCCTGAGACACTTATTCGCACTTGCTGTGTACGTTCAGACCTAGGTATTATATATCATATATATATAGGCTTGTTATATTCCTAGTAACATTCTTCTGCAAGCAGAGGAAAGCCCCACGATATGAGCGTCGCACACAATGCGCGGATAATCCTTTATATATACATTTCTCGGCGCGACAAAGAATCTTGGTAGGTATGTACAAATGTGTGGATATGTATATACCTACACATGGACCGGGCACCGCAGGGTTCGTCGAAGAAGGTATATATTTTTTGCATTCAAGAAGTGGATCATATCCTTTCGGAATTAAGAACCCCGGGCAGGACTTCTCCGAGTAGGCTAGCTTTCGGTGTACAGCTGTCAATCAAGATTTTACCTTTTTATTTACTCTGGGAGCCATGGCAAAATAAATACACAAGCACATCCACCTCATATTACATATTGCATTTTCTTCTCTATGAAGTGCTACATCAAACAGAACTGGAAATATTTCGTGTGCTTGGTATGGAATTTATCATTCACGTAAAGAATATTTCGAAAGATTCCGCAGTAATTTAGTAACCTGAATCTCCTTTCTTGATAAGCACGTTTCTTGAACGTCAAACAATTCGCCACAGTTGTCAGAATTACAAAATCTGCACAATGATTTTCAATGAATTTTTGCAATCAACCTTAGCATCAATATCAAAGACTTAACTGAATGTAGTTAAGCATGGCAATTATTTGACTCACCGAATTTGTTACACTGCAGGGGCTTCTTCGCTTCCAACAGCTGCAACAAGTCGGGTATAATCCACCTGAAACAATGGAGATAATATCACGTCAGGAAATGGGTGAAGCAGTTTTCACTAGAAGGCGGATGCAATATGGGAATCCGGAACGTCGTCGGTAGGAGAGAAGACATTAAAATTAATCGTTATGTCTATGGCATTACGTAAAATTATCCGTGTTATCCTCCAACAGTCGGGCGTCTTTATTGCTAGCTCAGGAGACTGCGGGCTGATAAAATTAAGAGCAGGGGAGGATTGTTGGATAATATTTTGAAATTGTATTATATGCCTATATATTATACAACAATATTCAAAGCATTGCGTTCGGAACATGTCCAGGAAATATTCTTGAAATGTTCGAAAGCGTGAAAAAGCGGCTTAGAAATATTTGATCATTATACATACTTGTAAAATGTTTCAAGCTGAATAGCTTACATTAAGAATTAAATCATATGTACAACTACTTCACATTTCAATGGAAGCATAACCACTTAACTGTCAAGGTGTCATAGCGACGTCAAGCGCATCCGTGCCAAAAATCGCATAACTGCCAAAAATATACGGAATAGCGTCATAAAGTAATTGAATGTTTTTGGGCGTCTGAGTTGAATACTTATTTTTGAAAACATGTGTTGTGAACATAAAAAGTTGTATTTTCCCCGCATTAAGACAGTTTTGAGCCCTCCAAGTTGACGAATTTTCGATCATTGTCTGAAATAGCGTCATAGAACAAACTATCATTTTCTTTTTTCGGAATCCATTTTTCTTTTGCAAATCACTGAATAACAATACTTTTGATTCCAAATAAGCAATTTCAAGAATTACCGGGTCAATGACTTATTATATAGTATAACTGCAGCTTATATTAGAAAAATTACGTAACCCAAAAGTGAAAAATTAATTAGGTTACAAACATTTATCGACGAGAAATAAGATCAAACTTCAAACCAGGCAGCCCTCAACCTAATTTTAACCTAAAACCGGAACGGCGGTACGATTGCAAGTGGAAGAAATTATAACCCTGCGTCTAATCAGTGCGATGCGTAAGTGTATCCGAAGTGTGGCTTTCGAAATAAATGGCAGTCCATTGTACACCCGTTTCAGGTGTAGTAGCTGTGAATTCACGTATAATACAGGTATACGCATGTATACCAACAACAAAAAAAAAAAAATCCGAGAAGAGAAAGAAAAAAAAAAAAAAATGTGCGCGGGGCTTTCGGAATTTGGCTCCAGGGTGTGGATGAATATGGAGGTGCTCTTTCACGTCAGGTTATGAGCGATCGAGGGAATCACAGGTAAGTGCGACGGCTCCGAGCCGTTTTATTTAGTACACAACTGCCGAGTCACCAGTTATTAATGAGAAGCCGCCTGCAGCGCGAGGTGATGACCGGGTCCGAGTTCAGCCATTCTTCAAATTTTCATCCTCGAGTCCGGCGAAGATAAGAGCGATAGTCGCGAAATCCATGTTGAGAAAAGACTCGACACCGCTTCTTAGTCTCGGCAAAAATGCCCGCATCGAGTTTTTCTCCGGCTGCAAGGAAAAAGTTCAGGGATGAATTTCTCGCTGGACTTGTGTGGGAGCTGCACTAGTCGTCTCAAAATCCGGTTAGCGAAACGACGGCGGTTCCTGTGTAATTTTCAACTCTCGTCTCGGCTGGTGACGTTTCTGCAGTAACAGGATGAATAAGGAAGGCAGGCGGTCTCCTTCCCATCCCTCGAGAATATTTTTACGATCTTGGGACACCTGCTGCCGCTGACACCCCCGCGTAGCAGCGTCATTGACGGGCGGGTTGAAATATGAAGGTCCCCAAGGATAATCGCAGCTTGCAAGGTATCCGGCGCACCTGGTTTCAACAAGACTTCAATGGGGCCTCGGCTCTTGGGTCAGAAGTTCCGCTCTCTCGACCCCTTGGCTTGATTTTTAACCGTCCAGAGGACCAAGCAGCTCATGAAATTTTCACAGCTTCGTAGGTTTCGAACATTTTTCAACCCCCTCCCCAGCAGCTGATGTTGCAAATCTTTCCGAAATGAGAAAATTCCTGAAACTTCTAGTTCAAAGGTAGACCTGGACGCCTATCTTGTTGTTCCTGGAATTGAAGAACCTCACACAACACGTACCTAATAGGATAGAAACATTGCTACATCGCGATTGGAACTGGAATGTTGCACAAGTATTGCGGCAATGTGACGGAAACATTTCAAGCCTCGCAAAATTACGATGCTGCAATATTTCCGCAGTATTTCGTGCTGTGTGGGATACAAGATGATCGCCAAGGAAAATACAAGCACCGTCAACGTTCCATGCAAGTTAGGTAAGCACATTGGAGGAGGCGAAGCGTGTGGGGTAAAAATCGCGTTGACTATCAGTACACAATGCCACGACCAGTGACTGGAATCCTTTGAGGCCCTGCAGAGTCGACCAAACCTTGTCATCCAGTCGCATAAAGCGTGAACTCATCGACAAATACATGATATTTTAATAAGCCTCGGAGGCAAACGCGCGGAAAATATGCTGCAGGTAATCCACAGGAAAATGTCCCCCAAGGCGCAGCGTGCAGCCCGCAGACTGCCGTCGAACGGCGGAACGGTGGAACGGTAACCCTGGCGTACGTACACAGAAGATTCCAATAATTCCGCTTGGTAACGTCACAATGCTGACGTTTCACAATGCCAATAATCGATCGGATATCCTCGACACTCGCAAGGCGCGTTCTCTCTCTCTCTCTCTCTTTTCCTCTCCGATTTAGGAGACGAAACTCACTCTCTCTCTCTCTCTCCTGAACTCTCTAGCTGTCGTGTGTCGGTATCTTATCATATTACCGATTAGCTCGATGGAACATACAGAAAATTACAATTCACTTGACCTCAGCTCGGAGTTCGAAGAGAAATATTTTTGAAACGAAATTGATTTCTAGAACCACTTATTTCTCAGAAAACCGCATCGCTTAGAACAGGAAAAATGTATGTACTCCTAAATCTTGCTCGTACCCGAGGCATGGATGACAGGATCTCTAGGTCATCAATAAAAATCATCAAGGATTAGAAGGACGATTACCGGAATCCCCGTGCCAGCCAAGAGACGTATCTTAAACTCTACTTGTTTATTTTTGCGTCCGCCCGTTCTGTCGGCTTTGCTTCTATGCGCCACAAGGAAAGAGGGGGTGTGGTTCGGGCTGAACCAGGTGTCTCCCTCCTCTACCACCCTGTCCCATCCCAAAAATCGGCGGGAACACAAAGAGGTGATGGATGTCTAGCAGCAGCTTCCCTCGCCACCTCACGTGTCGTGTCGCTCACCACGACGACCAGAAGTCGTTATCTCCGTGTCCCTTGACGACTTGAACTGATACTCCTCGTGGCATCATCTCGTATAGTACACTATCAAACATTTCCCTCCCATATATGCCAATGATGTCAACGAAGTTTTTTATTCGCACACAGTCGTTTTGAAGTCTTGAGACACTGGATTGTTTTTCATCCTCCTTCCATGGGAGTCAGCAAAGTGTGAAGCTTCCGAGGACACGGGATGTTTCGCGTTGTGGGCGGCTCTTAACCTTGAATGCCTTTTGGCCTTCTCCCGAAGCTCGAATGTGAATGAGAGGTAACGAGTGACAGGTAACGAAGTGAATTTATATTCCTGCTGGCCTCAGGATGCCAATTTACTACCGACCAGTTGCAAAGTGGCTTTCAATTGTCACTGACCACCGGCAATCTTTTCCCCTCTATCAAAGGGCAGAAGGGCACTAGAGTCAAATGCGAGTTGACAACACCACCAGAAACCGAAACAGAAACATAAATCGAAGGGAAAAGTTATTCATTCTTAAAAACGTGATCCGTTCACCGTCGTAAGATACATTTTCATACTGACGGTTCAGAGTTCTGAACTAAAATAATCCAAAGATCAGCCTGAGTGGAAAATACGTGAAAATATGCGTGGAGTTTAGTAGCGGCTAATCGAGCCGTGACATCAATGGTACTCACAACTGCACAGTACAACGAGATCGTGATGCGGATATTGCGACATTAGAATCCTGAGGGGAGGATCGCTCAATTGTAAAATTCCTTGAAGTCGGTCGCGTGGCTTTTCCTTCGAAGAAGAGGACAAAGATCAGCAGCTATTCGGCGCTGAGAAAACGGACAAAGGACTTCGTGCGTAGCCAGAGCCTCGGCTAAGAGGTTGAGGGTTGTGCTTTCTCGGGTCGACTCCTTTTCCTCAGAGGATTTAGAGCCATCTTCGACCCTGAATCTGTGTCCTTTCAGCTCCGGGCGATCGGGACGTTCCGAGTTCACCAGGTGCGAGCCACGCGTCCGCGAATAACACTCAAGGGTCAAAGGACTCGCTGTAAGATTGCACCAAGCTCGTACCGCGATCAAACCATGCTGAGCCACCCGGCAGGTGTCCCTCGATTCTTTTGTCGCGGATTTCTCGGGGGCTGTTCCTTTTCACTAAGAATATTCTCGGGAGGAGTCAAAGCTCTACTTCGGTGCTGCGGTCAAAGAGGTCCGATACCGCTGAATCAAATCACGCTTGATTTTATCTGTCACGTGTCGCCAACGATCGCGACACACGGTAGATTCCATATCTTTCACCAAACCACGCACACCGAGATTCGGCAAAACTTTCGTACAGAGTGGGCAAACCAGAGGTGGTGATATTCGCTGGAGGTTATCGAATGAAATGAATGAGTGACCTTGACGAAGCATCGGTTTATTGTGGGGAGAAAGGTGGAGCCGTTGAGCCCCAGAGAACAAAGAGATTTCGTACCTCTTTGTGCGCCAGTCTCTCACCGCGGTTCTGGATCATGCCGGGAAAGTGTATACCTAATGTATAGCAGAAAGGGGGATGAGGTGGGCGCGGAATAATAAGGGAGTGATTTGCATCCATTGACGAAACCGACGCGTTGCCCCGAATCCCGACGCGACGAAACGCCCAACATCGTGGTTCACTAGGTAACTGAGTGTCTCCAAAATTGCTTTCCGTTGTCGAGATTACTGTTATTTGACGTAACGTGATTGGTTCACCCATTTGAACGTACCGCAGGACGTTCATCGACTCTTTTTTCTCCCCTCCGAAGTATCGTCACAAGAATTAGAGGTCAGTTTCAACAAAATGCGGGACATTTTGTTAGAGCTGCCCGAATCCTGGACGAATCAACGATCATGTATGCTGATCACGTTGTTGTCTAGACAGGTACAAAATTTCAGTGGGACTATGCTAGACCGACTCCAGACTCTGGAACTGACGCCATCGCGCTTGCTAGGGGAATGACATCAGACGGGGCAAAAGGCGGTGACATTCAAGTCAATCAACGACCGGCCAGCGCGGGGACTAAATGACCTTTTATTGCTGGTCCCACAGGACGTCGGGTGCTAGTCGCAATCTTTCCCTGGCTTGCTCACCCTTGGCCTCCGCCATCACCGCCCTTCTCCACCTATGCAGAGACGTGAGTCTCAAAGTAAGAGATTCACGCTTTCAATCTGTAAGAAATGAGAAATGATGGAATTTTTAATTCCCGAATGCAGAACAGATGTTTAAGGTAATACGAGCAAATGAGAAAACGTTATGTTAAGTGTTGGGAAAGGGGAATATCAGTACATAGGGACGGGGAATTAGGCAGTTATGGAAGAAGCATGAATTGAGGAGGTTGTTGGGAAAACATTTTCACAGCTAATGTTCTTATCCGGTTGGTGGAATTCCAACCTAACCCAAGCCAAGCCGTCCTAACGTAGTGTAATCTAATGGGGGGAGACATAAGCGAGGCATCTAACCCTTGATTCCCCTGACTCTTGGACAAATCAACGCATTTGTCCCGTTCGTAAGTGCGTTACGCACCCCACCGAAATAATATCTACAAACGTGCACGCGCTGGCATGGGACGTTCAGTCACCTTCGATTTCTATGTATTACACGCACACGAATACATTATATATTAGCTACGAGTATAATCCACGACCACTGAGTAGAAAGAACGGGGAAAAATATGCTGATGAACAATCGAGCACCATTTACCAAAACGAGGTATACTCGTATATAAGGTTCATGCAGCACCTACAGTGACGTGCATTTTTCCACTACTGTCCATTTCCTGGTTGTGTGAATATCCTTTATCATTCCAAATAGCGGTTATTGACCGGTTCCGGTGTCATTCACAGGGGGTATACACCGATACGTATACATTTACACAATATAACTTATATGTTGTATAACTATGTAAGGTCGAAATATGGAAGTTATATCCGTCCCAGTGCCTTTAACGTTACGGCTTCGTGTTGGAATAACATTTGTTCGGGGTTCAAGCTAAATGTTTTCGTTAAACATTTCTGAAATCGTTCACCGCTGAATCATCGGTATTCGTTGAAAAGTTTTTTTTTCTGGCTTTACCGCCTTTGTTGTTTTAACGGTAAAAGCATCCGCGAACTCGGAGACACTTCTTGAAACGCTTAAACTACTTCGTGGACCGCAAAAGCCGCTCTCAATATATCTTCGTTGAATGTGAAAGCTTGCGTCACTGACCTCGCTGCAAGTAATATACCGTTTCAACTCATCAGGACTACAGAGTTATGTATGCAAATGAAAACTATATGGAAACACAGAGACGCGGTGGAGTATGAGTAACTAGTCTTATGTCATAACTACACGTGATCAAAACACGAATGGTCCTGGCGCCATTTCTAATTAAAAATGTCAAAGCTCTACGTGTAATGGAGCCCAAACACGTGATTCTAGTCAGGAAACGGATGACTTCAAAGTTATTAAAGAAAAGAATTGACCAACATATGTTGTATAATATTGTAGATATCGAGAGAAGCTTGCGATAAGTTATAATTTCGGACCTGTGAGAACAGAGTCGTCCAATCTTGGTGGCAGCATCATCCATTCTGGCGGTAGAGGTCTCGGATGCTGTGGACGCGTGGACGACGACAGGAAACGGAGGAGTGAAAGGGGTGGCAGAGAAGCTGGAGGAGCAAGACGAGGAGGAGTAAGAGGAGGAAGAGGAGGAGGAGGAGGAGGAGGAGGAGGAGGAGGAGGAGGAGGAGGAGGAGGAGGAGGAGGAGGAGGAGGAGGAGGAGGAGGAGGAGGAGGAGGAGGAGGAGGAGGAGGAGGAGGAGGAGGAGGAGGAGGAGGAGGAGGAGGAGGAGGAGGAGGAGGAGGAGGAGGAGGAGGAGGAGGAGGAGGAGGAGGAGGAGGAGGAGGAGGAGGAGGAGGAGGAGGAGGAGGAGGAGGAGGAGGAGGAGGAGGAGGCTCTCCATCGCAGTCCGTCGCCTTCTGGGTGGAGGCGACTGCGCGCGCGCTCCCCCGCGAGCCTCCCCTCTATTGATTTTGTAACATCGTGCCCGTCGGTCGGCGGGTCCTCCACGTCCCCCACAGCCGCCCTCAACGACCCCTAGCGGAGAACAGAGACGCGCGCCGATGCATATAAGCGGAAACAGCTCGTGTATTCCCCGCAATTATTCTCTGGCCACTTTTCGAAATCGATTATGAGAGACCGGAAACGCGGCCGACTGTCGCTGGGTTGAAGGGTGCGGAGGAATCTTCGACGTCGAGAAGCGAGCCGCTCTTGGAGAATTTGCAATTTCCTCGGGCAAATTGCGGTATTAGTTACCGTCGTAACGTGCGGTAGCTACGCCTACCCGACGGACTCCGTAGTCTATATACACACCTGCGCTCACCAAGCCGTAAGAATTTCGCGCATGTTTGTAGCGTTGGGACGTGCCGTACGGCCGTAGGCGTAACTTGGCAATTACTCGGTTGTGTTCCCGTAAGCCTTTACGTCGCGCACGCGCACCCGACTTGATTCAGCAAACTTTAGTCTCTGTCTGTCATTCCATGAACCGGCGCGACGCCCTTGTGCCATTCTATGCTGAAACTACAGAGCATTGCCAATCTATGCAAAAGCATTGCCCACCTGACCGTGAAAATTTCTGATTTGAAACACTTTCCCTACTGTCGCCAAATGCTGGTAACCAAATACTGTATTGACGATAAACCGTTATCCACATCTTATCACGCGCTACACTGTAAATTTATCAACCATATTTAGCACATTCGGCAAGCAGCGGATGTTTCATTGTTAATGGATATCATCTACTGACGTAATGGATGAGTAAAATGAAAAAGAATGCATCGGAAATGTCATGTCACAGCATAGATAAGTGCGACCATTTTGATAGGTCTTTCAGAAACACTGACGAGCAGACGTCGAAACGTTCCAGCAAAATATGTGAAATATTGCGCAATATATCTAAAATATTTGATACTTTGCAAAATTACGTTGCAGCAAATATGTTTGAACAATGTAGCAGAAGTATTACACAACTTAGATCTGAAATAATTTTAATTCGGCAGAGTTACGTTTCGAATCATTGCAAAGTTACGTTGGTGCAATGCGTATAAAATGTTTTCAACTTTGCAGAGTTACTATGCACGAAGTTGACGCTAGCAACCAGCAATAGTAGCCAAACGTTCTAATGTTTATTCTAATAAGGTAGCGAAGACCGACAATCAAAATTTTGTGAAATACCTTGAACCCCCGATACTTCTATGAAATTATGAGGATAAAACTGAACTGCATTTTTCTATTTCCAAAAAGTTTAACGGTTTTGGTTGCTAACTTTGGTTCCTAGCTTTAGCTTCATTTACTTTGCGGCAATATTTCTGAAATATTGCTTGCTGTGTGATAATATTTGATCCTAAGCGGCAAAGTTTTTCTACTAGAACCTGACTCGACGCAAAATTGACAACTACATCAGACGCTCACGCTCGCTCTCTCTCTCTCTCTCTTCACAATCCAGCCCTCGTCCCTTCCCTCTATCCCCCGCCGACAAACTACGCGGCTGAAGTTGAAGTTGAAGTTGAGGCGAAGTACCACGTGCGTGGTCTGGCCCCCTTCTCACTCACGGGCAAGCAAGAAGTACTTGAGGGCATTTGCGGTGGATTCGGCGGTGGTATACGAGTATATAGGTACCTTCCCAGTGGGTGCTTGCCCGGAGCCCCACTTTGGATACCCACCACGGGCCCTCGGGATCGGGGGCTTTTGGAGAGGCACGACGAACACTGCACGATATTCCGTGATAATCCCCCCGCCTCCTCCATCGCCTCTCCGCTCCACTCCTCACTTCTAGCCGTTGCCCTAGGAAGGGTGCCGACGTCGCATGGCGTGGTAACCAACTACCTACTTCCTTCACCTAGGGAAACCCTCTTTTCATCTCCGGATCCTTAGTGCTACGAGTAGACCAAGAAAACCAACCCTCATTCACGCTGAACTTTTATTTTCTGGGCTATTAACACAAACAATTCATCGTTATCGGTCTCACCTGACGTAATTGTGAATGAAAATACGAATTGAAATGTTGACGGTAAGTCGGCAATTTTTCAATACCATCCTGCGAACCATGTAGGTATATTCAATCAAAAAAAAAAATTGTATAGAAAAGATGAAATGCTTGAAATGTTTGATCTGGTGAAATAAGAAGTAGACATGCGATATTTAATTGATTTCTTCGTGGACCCCCCGGAGCTCCGCTGACGATAAAAAATATTCGGCTCGACATCTGGTGCATCGTTTGTGCAAACTTGTTTCCGTTAAGCCGGCTTCGGCGCAAGTCAGGCGGACTGGGAGGATTGGAGAGAGAGTATATAGTCGAGGACCTTGTTTCGTGGGATATCCCCTGCAACGCGCAGTCGATATTGCGCGGATTCGATCCATTTCCGAATTTTCTAACGGCTTAACAAGCATCTGTGACTTGCCTGGTTCTTAAACTTCTTGCCGTTATATGCTCTTTGCTCCCTGTCTTTGAAGATATTACGGTACCAGAGAGAGAGAGAGAGAGAGAGAGAGAGAGAGAGAGAGAGAGAACAAAGAGCCACCAATTAGCATATGAAAAAACCTCTAACTTTGCTGCGCAATATTCAGTGATCACTCACAGTAATATTGCCAAAACATTGCAGCAACAGAACTTTTCAAAGTTTTGAATATTTCTGTTACATTGCGCGAACATTGCAAAGTTTTCAGGCGAATGCGCAATAGTTCTACAATGTTGCAGTATAAAAATATCATAGCAATTTACACACAATATTCCGCGCTTTGTGGAAAATTTCATGTGCAATTATGCTCTCAGTAATCACGCAGCGAACTACATAAATCGATGACACCAACTGTGCGAGATTTGCAAGAGAATTTCGGGTTCCAAAAACTCCAAATACCTTGAAGTATTTTGAAAAACAGCTCAACACTTGGACTTGAAAGCAATATAACCTTCAGGAACTTTTCCTTTACACTTGAACAATTCGATTCGCTTCCACCCTCGCATGTATTGTTTTACTTATTCGAACAGGGTGACAAAGCGTCGCCGGATATATTGGATATTGTCGGAAAGTCCGAGTCGAATAGTTGCCAAAAATGCGGGAAGATGCGCCGACACATCCCTGGATAGCCAAACTGGGATAATAACGTGATATTAAAGCCCCGGGTGGTCTCAGATCCCAGGGGTCCTCGTCCAGCTTCTACTGGTCAGTGCGACCCAGAGTTAGATTGTCCGCTGATCCGTGCTGCCCGGTGTTTCATTATCAGCCCTAACCGTTATTCCTCGAACAACCGCGACGCCCGGCCACACACTCGTTATTATGCCCTAATCCCAGTGTTTTACATGTTATGAGGACGCCCAGAATGGCTCGTAACCTTCGGACTTCAATCTTGCGTTATTGCTCCGGTCACACACGCCCAATTTCTACCCCGTAACATCCGACTGATTTTACATAAATTTCATTTCATTTCATAGGCTGCACCTGTTATCAAGACTCGCTGATTTACTTACTTACAGGAAATACTAGATTCCGCAACTAGTGCGCACACGTGTTGCGCGTAGTATTTCTCGCAACCGAATGCGCTAAATTCGATTTCTCGTACTCCAACGAGTGCGCAAAATAGAATATTCCCACACTACTGCGTTTGGGTACGTAAAATCGAATTTTTCACACTCTGTTGGGAAATTTTTTTTTTCTAATTCGGATAGCGTGAAACATGTGGCAAGAGTCAATCAGTATTGGGTAACCCACAATCTAATTTGATATCGTACCGTTGAACCTGGAATTTCACAATATAATTATGAATTCAAAAACCCTACCCAACGTGACAATATTCCGTTTGATCTTTCATTTGAGACACTAGAAAGAACAAAAGGAGAAAAAATAAAAAAAAACCAGGTCGACTAAGGCTTTGGAAGCAGGCACTACATTCCACCTATTATACATATTTGAGTAACATAATTGATTCGCGCCCCTCGAGGTTCGTCGGCTAGCCGCGGTGGTCCAGGGCGGCTGCGGGTCGCGTGACGCGTGACGCGTGCAGTTGTGACGTGAACCCCGCCCACGCACGCTCCGCACGCATGCACGCAGGTCGCACGCCAACGCACTATTAACGATATTAACACGCGTTTAAGACCGAGTTGCGAGTTACCCATGAGAATCCCGTGTCTCGATACATGCGTACGAATTGGATTCTGAATTATTGAATTAGCAGTTTCTTCTTTTTTTTTTTGTTGCTCATTCGATATTTCTTTTCGACTATGATGTCTCTACTGTGAATCTCACGCAGTACGCTGCAAAAATTTGAAGATACCTATGTATTGCAATTGAATTTGCAATGTTTCAGGAATATTGTGCAATGTGATCGAAATGTTTGAAAAATTGCCAGCGTTACGTTCCCACAATATTTCTGCAAGGTTGTAGAAATTTTGCACAATGTAACTAAAAGATTATAATTATATTGCGCGATGCTTTCGAAATATTTTAAATATATCAGAACATGCGATGTAATTGAGAAATTACAACAGTATTGCACAATCTATTTCAATTATTTTAAACCTTTCAAAATTACATTTCTGCAATGTTTTTGCAATATTGCGAAAGCATTATCGTGCAATGTGGCTAAAACGTTGTACAAGTATCGCGAAACATAATTAAAAGTATGTAAAAATATAGCGCACTCTATTTCAAATATATCAAACCTTTTAAAATCACGTCGCTAGAATGTTTCGACGATAAAATTTTTGCAGGCATGTCATGAAATATATGCGGAATTCCATGCAAACTCACCAAATGTCTAACCCTCAGAATTTTTAATTTCGTTAAAAAAAATTCTCCAATTGTACTAACTCTGAAACAGCACCCTGAATTTTTTTAGATTTCTTATTCAACTGGTTAATTATTTATAAATATTGAAAGCAATTTTGAAACGGGAGTTTTTAGAAATGTGTAAAAAGTTCGTAATGAAACCAGTCCAGAAATGTTCTAATTGAAAAACAGAAGTTTTGACAATTTTTTGGTCATTCACAGACCGTTTAAACAATGTTTCAGTTCATCAAAAAAATTTTAAAAAAGTCCTGAAAGAAAATAGAAAAAAATCAGTCCATCATATGCCCGGTCTTGAAAAGTTTGGAAAAGAAAATACAGTTTTTCAATACTTATAAGTAATTAATCAGTTGTATAAGAAAATCTAAAAAAAAATCAGGGCACAGTTTCAAAATTAAGAGAATCGCAGAAATTTTTTTTAACCAAATCAAAAACGTTGAGGTTCAGACGTCGGTTGGATTTGCATGTAATTTTCCATGTGTGAAAAGCCCTTTCACCAATTATTATAAGCCGTTTGAGGCAAGACCGAGAATCTCTTATAAAATCCGCTATCCCAGTGAAGGCAATAAATCTCAGAGCCTAGACTCTCGCGGCGAAGGTTGGTGCAGAGCGTTAGCGATTCGAGGGTGGGCGCGCCCTCGCATAAGCTGGTTGTATTGTAGCTATTACCAAGCCATGCATCATTGGTAACAACCGCACGATTTCTGCTCCCGGCGCCTGTGCTACAGCTCGACAGCGGCGCTGCAGAGAAGCCGAGGAGATGCTGCATGGCCACGCAATGACCAGGGTGCAGAGCGCAAAAGGTTACAGGGGGTTGCGCCTGGGAAACGGAGCACCTGATGATGGCGTGCTACGGGCCAACCATCTAGGACCACCCAGGTGCGGACGAGACGAACCAGATCCCATCCCTACGGTATTAGCATCGTTTCGAACATTAGCCGAATGCGTTGACGCACGGTGAAACTGGGGAGCTTCTAGGTACCGAGTATTACTCATCGGACGATTTGTCCGCGTTAATCACCCTTCGGAGGGTCTAAGACACGCGGAAACGCGTGCAGCAGCAGTTTGCCGCATCACAATTTTCTATAACCATCGAAAGCCAAGATCAGTGCAGTCATTTGTCGCCTCACGCAAACGATAAATCAATCCAAAGATCAATTTTTAACATTTAAATTACAACGATTATAACGTAAATGACTATCGCTATTTCGGTTTCAGGTATGACAACTCGGAAGGCAGCAGACGCTAGAATATAGACAGAAGCAACATTATATAGTTTATATTTTTCTGCATTCGTTCCACGCAATTTTTAATCAGCGTTATCGGTTTCTTTGCGTTCAAAAGCGCAGTTCGAGCGTAATGTTTTTTTTTCAGTAACTAATTTTCCCCTTGCCATAACTCGGTCAGAAAGGTTTCAAACAATAATTGGAAAATGAAAATTTATCGAAAATCTTGGTTATCGTCCGAGGGGCGATGTCACAAATTCAAAAACACACAAGGTTTAAAAAAAAATTAGTCATTTAATTTCGCTGAACATCGATCGAATGCGGAGATAGATCATTAGGACGACATATACTACTTTAAACAACAGTGGATCGTTACATAAATCACAGTTCCATATTCTGTAATTGATAACGAAAAAATAATACTGCACAGACGGAACCGCGCTCGAGCTGCGAGTCCTGAACACCATTCGCTGAACGAATAAGTAGATGGGTATACAGTATACGAGACAATAAACGCCCCAGTCTGTTACATTAATTCGTAATAATTCATGGAGAACGCACCCCTGTTTTTACCCCGCGAACACACCTTGCCACCCTATCCAACAAATACTGCAGTTCGTGACCGGCGCAGATTGTTGTTTTAATCAAATTAACGACTGCACGCGGTCGTCAAGGTTTATTTATGGAGATTAGACAAATTTTGAAACACGAATTTTAGGGTATTCTCGAGAAATTTTCCGCAGTCATTTGTCAATTTCGAGCAATTCACACCGCACCAGAATTTTCAAACTTTAGTCTTAATATAGCGGCATTCGAACGCGGTTACATTTAACGAATCAAATACTCAGTTGAGAAACCTTCAAAAAATTTATCAATACATTTGATCTATGTATTGATCGTCGCACATGAAGCTCTTGTATGAAACTGCACGGCACGTCAAGCTGAAGTGCATCTAGAAACAGCGAGCGCCAACATCGCCACTGCACGATACACGAGATATGAATTTCCAGATGCGGAAAGACAAGTAGGACGGGAATTCCAGGCAGGTGACATGCTCGGTGATGTATGGTATCTTTTCACGCCATCGTACTATCAGTTACAAATTATATATACCTACAACGGTCGATTCAATATTAGCCTTACTTATAGACGTCAATAATGTGTCGAGCCTTCGAAAGAGGGAACAGCTCGTCTCATACACGTATCAATAAAATACAAAAGCGAGCATATTTGAACTGAGAGTAAATGAAATTTCTGTTGAAAGATAGTCAACGCCCATCTACAACCCCTTTGTAAAGTTAATTTTCCATTCTTGATATTTTCAACTCTGCGATATTTCGTGCAATGCACCCCAAGATTTTTTCAAAAAATTTCACCGAGATTCAAAAATTCTCTATGAACAGTGCCCCAATTCACAGAATATTTTGAAGATTAACGGTTTGAAATGAAATTGAAAATAAATTCGACGTCAGAAATTTTCGAATGAAAAATAATTTTCTCTGTTTATTTGATAATTATTTCAAATTATGCTTTGGAAAATACATAATATCGCTGAAATTCTTCACGAATCCCAAACCTATTCTGATTTCCGCAAAAATTTTCGGTAAAATTCTGTGACCGTGATTGAAAAATTTTTTGTATTTGTACAAATGACAGGATTTTTTCCGAGTTCTTCGAAAAATTTCACATATTACTCGATGAGTTTTAACGGGATTCGTTAAAAGAAAATGTCCAGCATGCGGGGCGAAGAACGGAAAGCAGCACCCACCACTGGCTGCAGCCTCCTGAGGAGGACGTCGGGTGGCGTCGAGTCGGGCGCTATAGTAACAACACGAGGGAAACATAGGGAAATCAATATGGCTTCCGTGCCCGTGAGCCTGCCGGACGGGCGAGCCCATTATGAGGGGGTGTTACTCCGGGCCAATCCCCGACCATCCTCCTCGCGGGGTGAAAAAGGGGCGCATGTGCGTTGCCAGGGCAGCCGGATGGGTCGTCGCGGACGTCCCGGTGGCCACGGCGAGGTCGCTGACGTCCTCCGCGGATCCCTTCCTCGTCGGTCAGAATCGAATCGACGCGCGACTGCTCGCGGGTCACCTGGCATCGCCGAAATTCCGTCACCACATGTTCTAACCATCTCTAACTTGACCCCGAGATGTAAAAATATTTAAAAATAAAAAAAAAATATTTAGTGTAAACCCTATCCATTTTTTTTTTTTTCTATGAAAAAAGATTTGAGAAAAAAGTAAAGCAGATAAAGTAGGAAAAAAATTGATATTTAATAATTTGGGCGTTTTTAACAAGAAAAAATGTAACTGTTCACGTCTCAGAAGGAAAAGATTATTCATTCGTAATATATTGAAGACGCAATCGAAACACTTTGCAAATTGAAGGAACGTGATCGGTCATGTTAGATCAAGGCTGCAAATTGATGACGTTCAATAAGAAATATGCATTTCGTATTCCGAATACGATTGTTTCATTTTTAAGTTTTCAAGATAAAAATAATGATGTTACTTTTCGTTTTTTTATCAGATGAACGTGACAGCCGAATAAAAAAAGGACCTGAATATTACATCAGTGTGGAGTTGTACACGCGAAGTTGTTCGTTAAGATGTTTTAGAATAAATATGTAACTCTCTGCATCAATATATAGTAATAATAGTTAAATTATTCTAAATGCCAAGCAGGGAATAATACTTCGAAAAAATCTGCACATTGAAAAATACAGGTATTGCTAAAATAAGAATTGATAAAGTGGGCTGTTGAGACATCACATTAGTTACCGATTGGATGTTCAAACATGCCGAAAATGCTCAAATTTCGTGAGCAATTGTATGAAAATCCGGATGAGTTGGATTTTAAAAGTTCAACGCGAGTTCATTTCCATCCTGGATTATTCTGACGCAATTCTCGAACACCTTCAAAGATTTTATGCAAAGAATTTTCAAACACATTGGTCTACTCGGGATTCACGAAAATTTTAAGGAAATAGTAACTTTTTTCGTAATTCAGAACTTATCCTAAAATATCTCTCGAGTATTTTGAACATCCCCCGGCATTGTGGTTTGGCCTCGAATTTTCATTCCTTAATTGGGAATCTGAAAATATTTAAGAACTTTCCGTGAAATCTCTGTCATTTTCGCTAGGTTTCGGCCTCAATTTTAGACCCTAAAACTAATTGATATTGAACTAAATCTTTGTAAACTACTTTGGATATAAACGGCAGGTATAGCAATTACTGTAGTGGAATTAATGTAGCAATTAAACGCCTGAGATTGACAATTATTCACTGAAAATCAATTAATCTCGGTGCTTCAAAGTTAACTTGGGGTGAAAATTAATAATTGAAATAAATTTCACCCATTAATTTCATTTTGAACTGCACGCATTACAAGGACTGAATATTGGCTATTTTCAATTTTATACACGAAAGTACAGAGAATTGCACAAGTATATTTTATAATTATATGATCCCAACGAATATCGAGCGACATCGAGCTGACAACGCTGCAGTTTCGGAATCTTAGGATATAGAAACATGAAAAATTCCGTTCAAATACAAAAATTAGGGTGGTCATAGTCACTGCTACGGTATTGTTAGAAAGTACCGCATACGACGATGGCTTCCAGGTTTGTGAGAACTCGCTGACTGTGATATCGTGCTGGGGGAGCTACGGTCAACAAGCACTCGAGCGGGAGTGTCGCATACGAAACGTCGTTGGTGGTTTTGAATCCCGTAGATTGAATCACGACCGCTCTCCTATGGCAAATCTTCATATAATGCGGTTGTTTTGGCAAGATTTAATTCGGCAGCTGTGGTGCGAGGATAGTGTGATGAGGGAAGAGAGGGCCCTTTTTTTGTTGTTCGAACACTTTGTGTCTGCGCCCCAATGCGCTGGTACTAACGCATTGGGAGGCGTGGCGGGGGCCCCTCTTACGCATTGGTATCAGCGCTTCATTGGGAAAATCCTGCTCAATAAAGTCCGGCGGACTTTTGGAAAAGCAGAATTGAGAGAAGTTGTGTCAACCCTAGAGATCGGATATCACAGCGTATAGGGTAGTTATTACCTTACAGAATAATTATTATAAATAAATAGACGTATAAACTGCTAAGTGTGACTCATGTATAAAACCGTATTCCTCCCCCTCGCAAATTCCTTGCACATTTCTCTGTCCCAGTGTATTAATTCGTCGCAGAGCTACTCACGTCGTTGGCCGCCACAGACGTATACGGTTCTTCAACCGAGAAGTTTCGGACCACCCCGTCATATCGGCAGAGATTCGATCGTTATATAGAAATCAGTATTTGATACCAGCACTAGTGAGAGAAGTTTCCAACTTTCTCCCAAATCAAAGCCGCGCGGCGGCGGCCCGTGAAAACACGAGCTCGACGAGCAATTGGACCGTGGTTGATACGATTCTCTCAACGCCGTAGATAATACCTGCAGAGCACGAAGGTTGCGCATCAGTCGGTAACAGACGTCGGTAATGGCGTCGAGTAACCGAATCACCAGTGTCGGTAGAAGAGTTTTTGCTGGTAGATTGATAAAGAAGAAGGCTTTGCGGCTTTCGCCGGTAAGTGGAACTGAGAATATCGTCGAGAAAAGAGCGAACAATTTTTCTATTAGTTCGACGCGCGATATTTTATATGCCTGTGCAAAAACACGGCAAATGAAATGGAATGAAGCGTAGTTTTAAACTTGAATCTAGAGATATAAGAGCTTCTTCCGGTCTGGTGCCTTGTCGACGGCCGTTCTCAAAACGTGATTTCTTTCGGTTTTACACATCGAGTTGTTATCACAAAATTGTTCTTTACTAAAATGTATCTTTTTTCGATGAGTAGCGGCGACTTCGGTATTGAAATTTATATAATACCGCTGATCCAATATAAAAATCGCTATCGTAATCATGTAGTATTACTATTTTCGTGGACTGCTCAGTTTTATCTATGTAATAATAGATAAAATGCGTGAGAAAAGTTTTGTTAATTAATTTTTGTTTCGATGATTCTTTAAACTCTATACAAATATTTTCTCTTTTTCCTAATGCTTTGATTGCCAATCTGTCGATTCTGAACTGGCAGAATTCAGTTTCGAGCATAGACGAAGATGAAAATCGAATGATATGAGCCGGCGATTTTAGTCAAAAGGTCAGCTGACGCGGGGGCGACAGGTGTCTTCGATAATATTGGTCATACAGTATTACAAAGCCACAGTATAATAGGCGACCAGTGAACGACGCGAAACGTAAACAAGATCATCTGAGAATTCGCGGCGCCGCAATAAAGACACTCATTGAAATTCACAGAGAAATAAGTGAGTAGATTAGAAAATAATGAAACGATCAGAATTTAAAAACTTACTCGCAATCTGTACGTGATTAACAAGTTTCAAGCCGGCAATTGCTACCATTTTTGTTTTGATTTTCGAATTCTGTAAAGCATTGTCACAGCTGGAAAAGCATCAATTGAAACTCGACGGTAGTGTTGTGAATAAATGATTTTACCAAAGTCTATTAGTTTGGCCTCATCCCATTAACGATATCGAATAATTTAGATTTGAATCTATCTGGACGTATATTTTTAATACAGGTAGCATAATCTACGGATGGATAATGTACTGTAAAATAAATTTCTTGATAACGAAAGCCACGTCCCAGGCTTAAGCCAAGGCCAACGATCATTGCTGTGTGAATGTCTAAAACAACGTCAACGATGCTTACAATGAATATGGCAATTGAAACCTCAGAAATTGTGTATTTAAATTATTCTATAATTTGATTGTAGCTTGATTTTTGTAAAGTGGTCGCGTCTGTTAAATTAATAGGATGTACAGGTACTGTACACAGTATAAAACAGAAGTGAATGATCTAAAGAAGTTCTAGAAATAAAGATAAACGGGAAAATAAATTGCTCTGTTAAAATAATGTGAAAAATTTCATCCACGGAAGGTTAACGCCTGATCGTGATACGATATCGGCGAGATTACGAGCTACACCTCGTGCTTTTATCAGCGATGAATAAAATAATTCAATTCTTAGCCGGTGCAGAGCATAGACCTCGTGAAATTGCCGATGCTCGAAATTATTATTTATTCTGTCTATTTATTGTGATTTTTCTTTTCCCCTTTTTTTGTTGTGAAAGTTGAAACTCTACTTGATGTCATATAAGGTTTGCCGCGCAAGTTAATTCGGCGTTCAAAACAAAATAACAGTGAATAACACCATCTCGTTCCCGATGTATTATGTTGTCGTTATTCCTTGTTAAATTTCCTAACACTAGCTAATTTACATACACGACCATTACGGAATATACATACATCCAATGTAAACACCCTGCTTGAGCATGACAGTTATCTATTTCGTTTACATGCACGATAACGGGAATAAATGTACAAAATATGTGTTGTTTTGGAAAAAATTATATTATCATTTTTCATCACTTCTTGCACCACAATTATGCCATACTAAAATCAATCGATTCATCTGAAATTCTTGGACCCGATAGTTTCTAATCAAGATGAATACTGATGGAGAATTAAGCCATTCACTTTAAAATGCAAATATTGACTCAAATTACCTTTGTTTGAGTAAAGACACAGTTTTTGGAAGGTTTTGACATGTTTTGGACATGTTTCAGAAATTGGGTTATTTTTTCTTCAAAATTAGCGTTTTTCTCGCAGTGTCAGAATAATTCTGTAAAATAAATAACAAGAATTCGATTCGTCGGAAAATTTTACCCCTATGCAGCATAACACTGAGAGAAATTTTTAGTTCCGGTTACCGCTCAGTCCTTAACTATTTTCATTTTTTACCACAATCGAAAAGTATGGTTCTACGTAGAAAATGAAAATTACTATTCTTTCTCATTACGATCGCTGTTGCTATATTTTCTTGTAACTGTTGCGAAAATTTAATACTCGTGCAACAATAAATTGACGTTAAAGCCTTATTTAACAAAAAAAAAGTACAGTAAACCGAACAAATTGATTTTGGGTCGTAATTACCAAAAAAATATCGACAATAGCGCAAAATGTTAATCCCAACAATATTCAAACAGTTTTTTTAACGATACCTGTTTTACTGAATTTTTCTAGTAACTGTAACAAATGAAATTTTTCTCAATATGCCTCGAGAAAATCGTAAAAAACTTAAATCAAGATTCTACGCTATTACGGTGTGCAATAAATCGAATGGTTTAAAACAAGCGAGACAAAAAAAAAAAACTTTTTTACTTTTCCCAGGAGAATTGGCAATGGCGCTGACGATAGCCTTGCCGCTCTCGGATTTGGAGCCGGATCATTTCTACGCCCTGGGTGTACGCCTCCTGTACGATCTAGGTGTCAGGGCGTTGGCGGGGGTGGCCCCGGCGCCAATATCACCGAGCAGCGGAAGCGAGAGCAGCGGCTTCAGCAGCGGCTTCAGCAGCTTAGCAACTTCAACAGGATTCTCAACTCCCGCCGAATCCAGACCAACCACTCCCGAGGACATTCAGGTCCGTATCCCCCCCCCCCCCCCCAAAGTTTGGAGAACATTCGTAATCGAATAATTTCTTACCGAGGAGTTGGTCATTCGCAAATTCGGTGACGCAACGATTTCTAAAAGGAATCGATTTCTTGTGATTTCGACTGCGAATTCTGTGATTTCCGAATCAATGAGATTACCAGCGATTTCGTGTGATATTCGCTGATTACAACGATTACGAGGGTGATTTCTCAGAAATCATTGACTTCTAGACTGTCAATAAGTGAACATTGATTAATTATCATAGATTAACAATAATTAAATTACGATTAGGGATACATGGGTATTCAATCAATAACATAGGTTACTAAAGAAATTGAAATAATTTCTTTATTCTCTTATAAACATTTTCATGAATACTTGAACGTTTTTCACTTATAAAAGAAGACGAATGCTTGCTTGGTTGGAAAGTGGACGAGTGATTTCCGAAATCATATGATTTTTTTTTTTTGTCGATTCCCCATGATTTCCTATACATTTTCAGAAATTGCGAGGAAATCAGGAATCATGCGATTCGAGCGATTTCTAACAACTTATAGCGATTCCCTGTCTGATTTTGGATGAAATGTTTCAATGATTCCTTACGTGACCAGCCCCTCGTTTCTTACAGTCGAATCAATATCCATTCCCACACTGTAGAATCGAATATCTTAACAATATTTCAACCGTTGAAACGTTAATGAAATTTTTTTTATTCACTTACTCAAGCCTTTCACCGAAATTTTGCACAGTATATCCGATACGAAAGATTTGAGAAATTGCGAAACTGCTGAAAAATTAAAAAATTGCGCAACGCATCTGAAATATTATTTTATATCTTGACAATTTACGTTACTGCAATCTTTCCGCGATATTATGAGCTGTGTAGTTTAAACTTTTCCATCTTTTCTCGACAAGCAGGAATTAAACTTATACGTATAAAGGCTCAACTTCAGTTTTTCGTCTGCAGCCCCTGTTAAATCTCCTCCGCCCTCTCCAATGCCTCGTGGTTAGTCCACCGCCTACTACGATCGCCTACGGAAGCAGAGATTTGTTAGATTTGGCGGGAAACATCCGTGGCCCCGGGTGGCCTATACTACACCCGAATCTTCAACGGAATGACCACTCAATTTTCATGGCGAACAGTTCCTCGTACCATCGTCTAGGTGAACACGGCCTCATCGAAGATTATCCAACGGTAATGAGAATATACACTATACCATTTTTCACCACTTTTAGACTATGAATAAATTGTTTTTTGTCTTCAAGTGTTACTGCCAAATATGGCAATTTTACAGGAAAAAAACACGATTAGGGTACCGAAGTATAAAAATATGGTATTTTCAACAACATCGTTTACATCTTAATATATATTTTAATAATCGATCTGATTTGTTCGTATAAAAACTCCTCGAGCGTGCATCCGGTTCTAAATCGTTCAAAAAGAGAGACTCGATCGAATAAACGATTATTGTGTCTTCTTCCTGCATCCTTTGGTGGTCGGTATATTCACTTTTTCGAAACATTGTCAGTATCAACTCGACACAAATCGGCCTGCGTTTGTGCTTTCCGTTTTGAATTGAGGGTGGCAAAAATTGGCAAACAGGCTACGCAAGATATCATCCAGTACCTGAGACTCCAGGTGATTTTACAATAACGAGCAACAGGGAAGTGAACCGCTTTCTCTACAAGACTGTAGGGATACGTTATCGGCCGTTGTCCCAGAAAAAACTGTTTGCTGGGCATCCCGACGTTCGCGAACTTCGAAGACGAACTCGGCAAGCTTATATTCGTCAACTTTGCCGATCTGGTCCAGATTTTTGATAACCTCAGACCTTCCTGCGTGGGTGAATAAAGAAGAAATTCAACCGATCGAAATTTTTACAAAATTTTTCATCCTCTTCAACGTCAATTGGGCAAATGAAAACATTAAATTTTTCCTTTCACTCTACGATTTCACGGTAAGGATGATAAATTTACGGGACACGAGCTGACTAAAAAATTATTGTAATTTTCTGGATCGATACTTCAATAAACCGTGAATTTCTATAACTAAAACTGTTTTTTTGGCCAAGTGCTTTTAAGGTATAATGCTGACGCACAACAAGTACACAAATCAGCTCACTTTCGCCAAGTCGGAAAAATGGGGCATTTTTTGCTTCTTTGCCAAAGACGTCGCCTCACGCCCGACTGTTTTAAAAAAATTTTGGACGTCACTTTTGTACTGGGAAATCGTCGACATGATGTTAATCATTCACAATTGCGTACTATAATCGAAATTATTTAAGAAAATTCTAAAATCAATTCACGTATGCAATTATACCGATGACACTTCTTCTTCTTCTTCTTCTTTTTCTGTTTCGTGAAGACAATTGCAAGTCTCGTACACTTTCATTCGTATTCCGTCGCCAGGCAACATTCGATCTGATCAAATTCGAAGCCGTACGACAAGAGAATTATTGGTGTTTGAAAGAATAATAAAAAAAAATAATTATTTTCATAAAAATTGAAACAGTTTAACTTGCGAAAAAATAATCAGGCAAGTAAATGAAAGCTGAAAAGAATTTTTCAGAATTTTTTTGAAAAATATTTTATAACACTTCTCCACTAAAGTCACGTGAAACTGTTGATGCTGCAATGCACATTAATTTTGAATAATCTTGTTGATTCAACGTTTGTTCCAGAGACAGTGTCAGGACTGCAGCTTCTGCGAGCCATCGCCAATTCTCTCGTTTTAACGTCGTCTACACAACAGGCGAACGACGTAACTAACTAACCTGTGATAAATTACGCGGCAGCCAGCAATAATAACGGAATTTCGATTAACGCGCTACGAAGTACAAATATATTAAGTATGATTAATAGTTTTATGATAGACCAAAGATTTTATTTATTAGCACTGCGCATGAGAGAATGAGTATGAGATGAAAAAACTGAATCGGTGACTTTATATATACAGTATACACGAACACGGTGTACGATTTAGCCGAAAATTACGTAGCGCTCTTTTATTGATGACTGAAAAGAATTTTTTTATATTCTTTACTGACGAAAAATAGTTCCTATGCTGGTTACGGGCTGCAACAATGTGCAATATTGACGTGTCTCGAAATCCATTATACATTATATATTATACTACTATATTATATTGTATTATATTATACTTGTTCAACGTTAAGACTCAAAAGAATATAATATCAGATGATCGCATTATTTTTATTACACGTATAAGAATACATTATAATCTCTAATACTTTTGTAATCTTCGGAGGAGTGCATTTTTGGTAGATTATACGTTACGGAGGAAAATAACTCTGCGCGCACTATCCGATTCATGATTTACTATAGAAATTGTACGTACCTACTTACATGCAAGTAACGCTGCATATATCTTTTCTTTACTTGTGTGAAATGTTTATCATAAGTAACAAGTGATGTACTGTCCAAATTATTGTATTATGTTACGCATGCCTCACCATTTTACAAATGATCAATCACAACGTACAACGTTGACCATTGTTCTTACTAAAATTAAGAACAATTTTATCTCGAGAAAAAAACAAAACCGCAAAAAATTAAACGAGTGTATAGATGCTAACAATCGTATTTAATATTAAATTTATTTATAATTCAATCAACTCAACGTGACAAAATAGAATTACCTACATGACAATTTGCGTAAAGTTTATCGCACTTGGATGCTTGCGAAGTTAGGCTAAAACGATTCACGCGTGATGAAAACTCGGTTGATGGCCGATTGCCGTTGTTGCGACAGGTATTCCGTGCCTTTTGCGTAAAATGATGTAGTTGAGAAGGATCGTCCAGAGACGGCTGACCGTTGCGAAGATAAATGTTCTCGAGAAATATGACCGTGGTTATTTTTAAAATGAAACTACCATTTAAACCATCCAAAGCGGCACGGGAGGCATTTACAATCGGGCAACAATAGTGATAAAGGTTTTATTCTCTCTAACAATGGACGGCCATTGTTGCGAATAATGGCAAAGACAAAAGACCGCCGACCCACCTACACGCCACCCCCGCGCATCCACCGACCACCAGTACCGTGCTCTCACCGAATCACGTGACCGCCAATACCGCGCTTTTAAAATATCATCGTACCCACCGTTTCGTCCCAGCCGCGTGAGTTGTTCTACATTCCAAAAATAACCCGGCGAAAAAGGATTCCTGCAACCACTTTCGAACGAGTATTTCAAAAATTCAGACGAATTTCTCACGAACTCTGATTTTATTTTAATTATGTGTAATATGTAGATTTGTTTCCAATCGATGTATCCAAATACAAATAAAAATTTCTGCCAAATCATTCGAAATAGTTTATAAGTATAACGATAAACGCATTTTCAAGATTTTCGATCAAGTTCGGAAGTATTGAAAAAAGTTACTAATTTCCTGAAATTCAATTAGACCTCTGAAGATATTTGTATTACGTGAGAAGCTTCTACGTTAAATGTGAAGTAATCAGAGCTATCAGAAGTGTTCGAAACGTGACTAAAAAACAGTTAGATGTAACAGAAATCATTCGAAATAGATTATAGACGATGAATACATTTTCAAGATTTTCGATAAAGTTCCAAAGTATTGAAAAAAGTTACTAATATCCTGAAATTCAATCAGACCTCTGAAGATATTCGTATTACGTGAGAATATTCTACGTTAAATGTCAAGTAATCAGAGCTGTCAGAAGTGTTCGAAACGTGACGAAAAAACAGTCAGGGGTAGGTACTTTGACACTTATTCCGGGGAATCGTTCGAAACTTCCGCGGAGCAAAGATGTCGTCACTACAGGTAGTAGTCCGGTTATCTTCACGCTTCTTGATTGTTATGTGCGTGAAATGTGCTTGGCTATTCGGATATTGATGTTATTGTTAAGGGAACAATCGCTCCGTCAATAGGCCGCCACGACACAATGAACGTACGTCTAGAGATATATTCCGACCCTGCTGCAATTCGAGGTGCTCAACCGTCAACGCTGCAGTTCAATAGGTACTCATTGTGAGAGAGTTTCCTAATACTTCCTTAATCATCAATAGAGCAATAAGATAGATCAGACAGAGACATGTTCATTTATACCATAAAATTGAGGTTAGGGATCACTTCTTAACCACAGGAAGAAGGAAAATTCTATGCAAATTCTGTGGCTTAACTGTTACGTCGATACACGAGAAACATTGTAGAAATGGAAGGAAACACCTGACGTAAAATAACGTTGTTAATTAGATGTCAAGCAGCCGATGTTACCAGCTATATGACGCCAGATGGCAAATCAACGATTTTCGAATCTTAATGGTAATTCACGAAACGAGCTTGACGAATTGAAAAAAGTACGTATTTCAATAGTTTCAAATTTTGTACCGTCGGCATTAACTTGTTGCACAATAGCTGCAGTCAGTCTTCCGATTTTTCGCAGGAAATTGAAATCAAGACTTTAAAAGTCTTGGGATAAATTACGCTTTTACAGCTCATCAAACAACTTCAAGAATTCTTCTACGATGAAATTTCACCTCGGATACATTTCAAACCTTCGAAAAAAAATCTCAATAATCGAATTACCTAGAATAATTTTTCAATTATATCAAGCGAACGAAAAAAGCTCTCACTCGAGACTTGGGCTAATTTTCACGAAGATTTCGTAGCAAATGAGTCGAAAGAACCGGAGGCATCACTGACTGCGGCAAAAGTTTTATTATTGCAGTCGTTGTTGTTATTATTATCATTATTATTATTATCGTTATCGTTCCGTCTCCCTGAATACCCGTGTAAATACGAGCTTTCCGCTCGCGACACGTTGCCCAGATGTGACTAGCTCTACGGACACGGGTGTAGGTTCGTGTGTGCTCATCGCATGTGCATGAATGACGGCATTATGCGATCCATTCATCGGCTCACCGGGTGTTGGCAGGACGGGTGTGATCATATTTGGATTTTGAGACACGAACATCAATATGTTAAACTCTCTGGACGAGCGGGGTCTTTTTTTTTCAAATTAAAACTCTGCCCAAAGGGAGTGAAATAAAAAATGAGAAGAAACTCTGGAACCGGCCGAATATGAGGGCCGGAATACCGCCGGAGGAATATCAAAAATCGCAAAAAATCATTCGAGTTTAACATCACTATTGTACCTGCCTGCCTTTTGTCTCTGCCTCATTGTTGTCAGTGCACGCTATCAAAGCCCCCACCTGCACCCGAGGCTCCGCTATTTGAGCGTCAAAATCCGGGGCCGTCCCTCAAAATCGACAGCGTTACGGTATCTGAAGTACAATTATCCGAAAATTGTTCGTTCACATCGCCGAACAAGTTGATTTGTAAGGTGAATACAAAAACTTACCTACGAACGTAGTAATCACGAGTAATCGAATTGCTAATTTCTGACAATTTTCCATACCTACACTATAGAAGGTATTTCTAACCGCAGATTATTTTCCCACCTGTTATTCTCCGTTTTTTTTTCAATCTTATTCGCGATTGGATGGGACAAGATTTTCGCGGTGATACTGGCATCGCGGGGAAGGTAAGGGGTGAGAGAAAGAGAGAGAGAGAGAGAGAGAGAGAAGTTGGATGGGGGCGCATAGAGCAGCTGAATAGGAAGCGACACAATGGACCAGGGTGGCTGTGGAGGAGTATTATCAAATGGGTTCCTCATTCACATACTGGTCCCGGTGCTACCTGTGTCTGTCTGTAGCGGTGTCTGTCTGTTATACTTATTCATGCCACCCATTGTGTCTCCACTGTTGAGTTGAGTCGAGTTCAGTTCAGTTGAGAACGCGATGGAACGTGGCACAATGCAGGAGCCGGAGGAATATGGGGCCGGTGCTTTCCTCGCTATGAATTCATGGGGCAGGGCAGACAGGCAGGTACATAGGCTTGCATGTGTGCGTACGTTAAAAAGAAAATTGTATCGTCAAATTTTATCCGAACAGGACGAGACGACACGGGGTCTGAAGGGAATTGCGCATGCGGCACGCGTCGTCCTGCAAGGACCAACCCTCGCACACTTGCCTCTCACCGCCTTCTTCTTCTCCTCGGCCGGCATGACAAAATTTTGTCACACTTGCGCAGAAAATCCTCAGTGTACCTACCGTCGTACAGTAATTCGTTCGCCCGTCTCTGCAGGTCATCTGCGACATCAGCGGGAAGAGAAGATGAGCACAAGACGTTACCCATACAAAACTCGACGCGCCTCCTCTCAATACTTCATTCAGCCGAAGAATACCGGCTCGTTCTCTCGCGCTCGCTATTTTCCTCACAGAATGCAAAGTTTCAAAAGGGAATTAAGGATTCAAAGGCATCTTTGCAACCTTCCGAGTATACGTGTACTGAAAAAGAAAAAAAAAGTAAAAAAAAAACAAAAAAAAAAACGTACGTCGTATGCATGCGAGTGTATATTTCGACTCGTATCTTTTTTTTTTTTTCTTCTTCAGCTCGTCCAGTCGTACATTGAGAATTATTCGCGCGGTGCCGTCGGCTAAACCGAAATCAAATTCATACCGTCCATTTCGACGTTCATTTTCAATATTTGCACCATCTGATTACATTATGCAATTCGAAACCGTGAAACAGTTTATTTCCCACAATTGAATAGCTAGCCCCTCGTTCCCGAACCGCGTGACCAGCCGGGAATTTTTATATTACAATCGAACAATTGATCCCCCGCCTTTTCCTATTTCGTTGAGTTTTCATGAGACTTTGGCACGAAATACTGCGTACAGCGTTGATATATATGCACCCTCCTTGGATACCCTGCTTATTTTTACGAGACGACTTTTTTTGCCAGACAAATTCAAGTGACAATTTTTCGTTTGCCCGAACAGACGCTCCTACCCTCGTCCTGCACATTAGCATAAAAATCCTGTCGGTCATAAAAAAAAGACGCTAATATTACGTATATAGAGGAGCGACAGGGTTCAATTGTTATTCATATTTTATGGAGTTGCCTGCCACGTGTAAACTCCGCGCCCCCGTACCGTACCTATGTATACATACATATATTAGATGTATCCGGTCGTTTCCTTTATATCGCGATGCCTTCAAATATTCCGAATGTTTGCTAAATACAACGTCTCACGGTAGTTTATTGGCCAATTTTTATCCCCGCGTTTCCTAGTTTTTTCAGTTTTCTCATCTTTTTGCGTCCGCCTTATTGATAATCACCACAATTTCCCGTTTCCTGAAAATAATAAAATATAAATACACTATGGAAACTATCAGATCGGTTCTCATTAACCGTATACATTTCCACCCACGATAATATATATATATATGTAATCTGTATACCCATCTAACTAATCTTTTTTTTTTTTTTAATAAACACGTGGTCCATGAAATAACCAATCTTGATTTACTTCTTTTTCCCGTTCAGTCGAGGATATAGGTATAGGTACTAGAATCAATTTGTTGATATAAAAAATGTGGTTTTTTCCCACCCTGATCGTGACGTTATATATTTTCCGGGCCACGGGGCAAAATGGGGCCCTAAAGAAAATCGAGGTCCTACCCCCAAAAAAGAGAAAAAAAACCGATAATTTCGTGGCTGATTGGAATTGAGTTTATTACTATCCAAACGACTCGTTGTAATCTTAATTATTTATATCCAAATACTTCTATCACTGCTTATGCGTACCTACATTAATTTACCGAAGAGTTTCCAAAAGGTTTTTCAGTCCAAAATGTACACTTTGTTCGTAATTTTATTACGAGATAATAGCCAGTTGAGTGTTTATAAAAGTCATACATTTACAAGCTACTGTGATTCTTCCGAGAAATAAATGATTAAAAGTTATAAACAACATCTCAGAAAAGGTTTTTCAACCCGAATCGTTTTAGAACGTTGAAACCTGGTATATTCATTCAATTTCACTCTGCGACAAGTCATATTATCTAAAAGGCAATTCTCTACAATCTCACCACCGTCGTTTATTATTTTATCAAGTTGGTATTGTTGTATATTCAATATTTCAAGATTTCACTGGTAGTGATGCTAAACAGAGATTAGCAGTATTGAATTGACTGGGGACAAAAAAAATAACAATATATTTCGGTAAATTTAAAAGGAAAAGTTTTCCATACGAAATGAACCATCGTGAACCGAACTTGAAAGAGTTTGCTAAATTTTTCACATTTTGAATGCAATACGAAATAAAAAATCCTTATCAAAAAGCTGGTTCATAATTTTAGATTCTTTTTTTTTTTTTTATTTCATTAATTCGATAAAAACTCGTCGTGCGACCATCTCGTAATGAAATTATCAAAATAGGTATTGATTTTCGACTGTACGGTTTCCTTGAATAAAGAAATACGTCAAAACGCGAAAAATGAACTTGATTTTGTCAGTAAAGTGAAATGCGGGCGAGCAGTGAGCGGCAAAGAGGAGGAAAAGGATGAAACGGGGAGGCAGGAAGGGGAGAGGATTATCCATTCGAAACTAAAACTTGGATCGCGTACAATGGTTGATATAGCTGCCGTCATATCTCCGGTATCTCTTCGGCAGATCTCATTGTGACCAACCGCGGGGGTGGCGGAGTCAGCTATTATGTTTATTAAGTTGGCAAGGAGGGGGAGGCGGAACGGAGGGTGTATTGTCCCGAGCATTGTCTGCCCCATTGTGTGACGTCACGGACCGATAACTGCCGATAACGCCGAGCCGTAGCAAGGCTTTAACGGAGATTCGCAAAAGACGAGAGGTCAAGTGACCGAAGAGAGACGTGCGCCGCCCCCGTTCGTCCCCCCAACTCCAACTCCATCACCATCGCGACCCTTTCCCTTTCTACCTTTTCTTGTGTCCTTCCCTCATCGTTTCCAACTGTTATGACTCTCTCCAGTCCTCGAATAACGTTTATTTCCGGATTTTAATCGACCGTTCCATCGTTCCAGGTACCCAACTTTCGTATAGATCAATGAAGACGTACACGTTGGTTCGAGCGGAACCTCGCGGATGGTCCATCGAGTTCGCTTCCTTCATCGTTTTTGACCAGAAGAGTTGCGCTCTTTGACTATAAAACTACCGTGTCTCAAGAAGGTTGGCAAGGTTGGGTGCAGCCGATATGCGCGGAAATGAAACTGGTAGCGATGATGCGAACCGCTACGGTGACAGCGGTGGGATTTCCGCGCTTTATCAGATGGAGCCATAGCAGTCCCTCTATTTCACGTCCTTTATTATTCCTTTTATCAATCTGCACGCTTTCAGAGCTTTGAGCGCGCTGAAAGCCACGTGATAAATCATGAAATGTAAGAACTCATACACAGACACATAGACGCATACATCCATACCGGCATAACCTATAGATTCAATAGCGACCATTCCCGCAGCACGCGAACGCTCCCGCGATCTATACAAACCGCCAGATGAGGTCTTCTAGCTTCCGCAGCACCGCCCTGGCGCTTCGCAGCACGTGAAAGGATGGCCCAATAATATTCCATTCATCGACCCCCGGCTCGCGCGACGTCATTGATTTTTCATTCGGCAGCTTTTCAATAGTTTGTTATGAGCTGTCCTTTTGGCGTCGTTTCTGTTCAACCCCGCCCTCCTCATTCCCTCTTCTCCTCCTTAACCTTCCAGCAATCGCGACATCTTCGTTTATCGCTCACGCCGATACAATCCTCAATCTCTTTCCGCGGCTTCGAAAACCTTGGGACCTCTTTGCAGTCTGCGGGATGTATAAGGTATCCAATCCGCTTTACAAGTCGCTTGAATTAATTGGCGCATACTCTGACGTTTCTGTACAACGTAGAAACCTGCATCGGCTTCTATGACTTGTATATTACCGCGGCGATTGTGTCATGCGACGCAGGAGAACAAAGGATTTATACCGAGGAATGACGAGTAACATCCCATGCTACGGTAAAGGCGAGACGGATGCGGTAAAGTAGCCCGGGAAACTGTTTTACTACCGTCTTCCGTATTACCCAGCACCCAATGTTTCCTACCGACTTAATTACATATGCCCCAAGAGCTGAAGTGTACCAAGCGAAAGACACGTCACTGGGTCTATTTTCGCGTGATGTTCGACAGTGCAAAGATTCTTTAACATCGGATATTTGTTCGTCGACAAGGTCCAACCTTCGATTATTGAACCGTTAAATTTTGAACAAAAACCGACTTATGTGTAAATTAGCTATGGTGACCTGCCTCTGTATATAACCTTAGCACTGAAAACAAAGTTCCGATGCCACACAGCCATTGAATCATTACAAGAATATTGCACTCACATGTAAAAGAGCTGCCATCGAAACGTCGCTGAAGGGTCGCAAAACTTGCAAAGATACTTTGCCTCAATGTTCCAGCAATCACTGCGAGACTTCGGAAACAGTGCGCGATGTATCTGCGTGAGAAGTTTGGGAATTTCTTGAATTCATCTTGCTGCAATTGTGCTCGCTGTATGGCATCATGCATTCGCAGCAGCTGGTTAACGGAGGAAAGAGTCTAATAAAGGAATTTAATTATCAGTAGACAGGGGGGATTCTACGTCGATGTTTTATGACTAAAATAAATGTCACGGACGACTGCAGTGCAACGAGTGCTGTGACCTTCCATCCCCAAATCGAGACCCTCGGAAGGGCATGAAGAAATCCGAGGCGAGCCGGTCCTCGTCTGCGCCCTCAAACGCGACGACGAGAAAGTCTGGGTGCAATATTGATGGGATGATGGTTTGTTGCATTATATAGTCATCAACCCCTTCATTGGGGCAGTTATAACTTGACTCGATGAGGGTGCCGTGATTTATAATCATCCCGATAACCCAATGAAGATAACTTCCATGACGTTTCGAACGTTCTGTTTGCGGACTAGATTTGATTTACACTTTCCGCTACCATCTGCTATCTTAAGCCCCCGCGGAGGTGGGCGTCATAGTTTAATCTCCGTGTAATTCTCGCCTTCGCTGAATAAAACACCCTGCCTTCATTGTTCTAATCATGACGCTCAACAGCTTTTTCAATACAAAATCACAAGTATCACAATTTGACTCACTGTATAATTTCCCAAGCATGACAGAACCATTCGGGTTGCGCCAAAGCCGATCACTTCTGATAAGGGAAGAAAAAAACCTGTTCGAGCACCTAAATATCAAATATACATAGACGCAAAATTTATTCGCGGCAAAGCATTTTTAATTTGCAGTACACAAGTTCGTAAGAATTGATTAAAACGACCCGTTAATTGGTGAATTCGTGTCGAAATCTTCGTACCATCTGCTAATTCTTCTTCTTCTATCTCACTGGATCAAGAGTTGAGGAAGCCACGGCGGAATATAATTCCAGTGATTTTCACAGCCACACACGTGTACCTTCCGATTACACTTACAATCACACATATCTAAGCCAGCAGTAGGTGGAGTGAAAAGTTCTTGAAATGACGAGGGTGCAGCCACAGTTTTCAACAGTTCACCGCACGTGGTCCGTCCCGGGTGATTACCAGGGAGTAGCATATTGTTTGAGATTGGTCATGATCGCAGGGGACGCTGGCATGGATGGCTGGTCGATCGAGATGGCGTTGGTGGTTGGTGCCTGGTGGAAGGGGATCACGACGCGTGCTGGATCCCCATATTTCCCCACCTGCCCTTCACCGCAGCGCCAAAGAATCCAGCGGCACAAGTCAGCTTCTCGTTAGCTCGAGGGAGGCTCGGTTATAATGCTCGATGACTCCTCTAATCGACGTAAACTCAATCGGTGCGGATCACTGATCCATGATGATTAGATTCGGAGGACTCTTTTACCTTGCGGATCCCCAGCTGGGAAAGAAAACTGAAACCTTTCACACTGCGAGCGTCTGGAGAAAGAGTTGGCTGTGTCACCGGATGAGTAAATAGAGCGAAAGTAACCCATAACTTTAATCACAAGAATATAAAACAACCCTTTTCCGAGCACTGCTACCAGCGTCAAGACGAAGAATGGAGATGAGGATGTAGCTCGGAGTATCGGCATTGTTTCCAAACAAAGCGCACGCCTTTCATGCCGAGGCACACCTCCCCTCCGCCCACCAGCTTTTCAGTCATTTGACACGCAAAGAAGTCAGCCAAGCCGCAGCATTGTGGCGGCTGCCGCCCCATATACCTTTTGTTACGCCACCAATACACCATAACTTTTTTTCTCCCGTGCGTCCCAAGCTGAAGCCCCTTTTTTCTTATTCCCTCGGGTCGCCTCATCTAAAGTACTATTATAGTTGCAGGTTACGATGTGTCGACAGCTCAGGATTTGATACTCGCCATTCATCGCTCACGGTATCACTGTAAGTAAGTATGGCACCTTGGCATCGGTCGCGCTCAAAATGTTCATCCGAGCACCTTGATCTGCATCTTCAGGATTCATTAATCGGAGCAATTTTCAATACCTACCATAGCCAATTATTCAAAATCTACTTCGTAGTACAAATTTTTTCAGTATAAATATCGTAGTCCAGAGAGTTCAGCAGTGCAATCGTTGAACTGAAAATAAGCTCTGCGAACGATCAGTATTTTTGTCTATAGCATCGAGATGCGCGCAACATATCAGTACTTGCACGAATTCAAATCCAGACTGACTTTGAAGCCGTTTTTCATGTCTCTCCTTTGCCGGTGCATTCTGACTCTGATGAGAAGACGACAATGAGGCTTTTAGGTTTGGGTATAGAAGCCAGAGTCTGCTGACTTTCGATGTCATAGCGATAGGTGGACGTCACCCGGCGGTAAAGTCAGCACCTGCACATAAGCGCCGCGTCGTTTGACCGAGAGGGGGGAAACGCGTCACTCCAACAATTCTGTCGGAGGTATTCACCCGGTGGGTTAGCCAGCTTTTCGTGGCTCCCGCATCCATCCTAGGTGTATTGGTGCCGGTCGTGGTACCAAGTATTTCCTGTATCCCGTTCGACGGAATACCGAATAGCGCAGCGCGGGAACAGCGCATACCTTGCATTATCATACGCGGTTCCTTTATTGTGCCCGTTTCACAAGCATGCATGATGCTCCACACCGCCGCGGCATTGACTATTGTGCTCGGCTCTGTAGCTTCGGGGTCCGCGAGCTGGGCCAGCATCTAGTCGTCGGCGTGTTGGCGCGTCGGCTTTGCACGAATTGAATGGATCAGGGTGCATTATCTATAATTCTATTCCCCGCACAAGCCCGCCTTCCATGTACGGATCCGTTTCACAATGATCGCGGTAAACGTGCAGACATTTCTACCACCGATCGAGTCTGCCGACCCATCCACCCTACGCCCATATGCCCTTCCCCTGACACAGATACCAGTTATCTCGGTTGTTCTGCTGATCATCTCCATTCCGTTTCACCGTGATATTCCTCGTTCCCCGCTATTCGACGTCGCGTGTTCATGACCGTACCGACATTTTTTCGAAAGTATATAGTAACCATTTTGATTACAATGGGTACCCAGAACGGCAGATTCGGTGGTTGACAGTCAGCTATGTTTCCAATTGCGTATGAACATGGCAGAAGCGTGTTCTTAAGGTGTTGAAAAAATAAAAAAAAAAAATCGGTTCACCTATGTACAATTATCCGACAACTGACAATGCCTCTGGAGTACCGTTTCATACGCTCTGCATAATATGCAAGAGAGTGGTAATAATTGTGAACCCATGAAGAGAGAGACTGTGTGTAGGAAAACTTTTGAAATCAGTCTCCATGCTTCGGCTTCACGAGCATACGAAATTGGACACAATAATGAGGAATGGCGGTGCACGAATCCGTACAACATATTCAGTTCAGAATATTTCGAAATGATTTGAATAGAAGCCCTCGGAAATCACGTCGGTAAAATAGACAAAAGCCGTAGCTGAACAATTCGTCTATTCTCCTCGGCTACCGGCGAACCGGAGAGCGAGGGAACGAACGAGGAAAAGCGAAAGAGGAAGATAGAAGCCAGCTTATTCGCGCGGTGCTTCCGTAATTCTCCGCCCCCTGCCGAACTGCACAGTAAAATCCACCCTTTATCATTTCGTGCGTGTGGAGATCGTGCGGACTGCGCTGACGACAGTTTCGAACTCTTAACAGGTTCCTCTTGTGTGTTGTACATATATCTGTGACGGTTGTGTGCATGTAGCGACGCAAGTTATCCGGGGGAGAGAGTCAGACTCCCCAGTAAATATGTCATCGTCGCGATGGCTGTTAACGTTGTGTACAAAGTTGCGCTAATGCTGGATACGCGTTGATTTCTTACCCTTGTACACTTGTGCGTAAGCTTTGATCATGCACGGAAGGCAGATGTACCAGATATGAGAGAGCAATCGTGGCGAAAAGCAGAGGGAAACCAATGGCACGCGAACCTCGCGCCGCAACGGCGTCAGGGGGTAGTTTTAGCTCGAGGGTGGCATTGGGGTACCGGGCATATCGGTTAAGTGGGGGAAATTGCAAAACAATGAAACGACGGGGAAGGGGTAACAATGTGAGAGACAATAGGCCTGATAATGTGCGAGAGAATGGCTGCCTAGACAAAAGAGTTGAATAAGGGCGCATACACAGGCTATGTAGTGTAGACGTATAGGCACGTTCGCACGGCGGAAGGCTAGGTACCTACATTACCGACAATACCCTTTGCCTCTGCCACCCACCACGTGCAACGATCCAAAAATTATAACACCCGTTTTACACGGAGACTCGAAAGTTTCCACAGAAGATATTCGCGTTTAAGGGATGTCGGACCTTCCTGTTTTACCGACAAATGTAACGAATTATATTTGACATTGTTTTTTCTCAGGTAATGGAATCTTCGTTCATTCTATTATTGATCAGGTCAGCCTGCCTACCTCGCTGAATTGATTCATGACCGTATTCTTGACGAGTCTGGTCTATTTCGGCGTGTGTCTGTGGATCTTGTTCCACCGTGACCCCGCAAAGAGCGTTTCACAAACTCCTTTGCGGCAGTGGGAGTCCGTAATTGGAATGCACTTTCAGCACACATCAACACGTCCAAAAATCTTGCAGCTTTCTAGTACACCCTTCATCCAGCACATGCTTGAGCTGAAGGATGGGGACAGTTAGATATCGATCAACTGCATGTCTTGCCATGCTAGCAGTGTTTTTCTTTCTCCTTTACCTTTCTTGCTTCCTGTCTCTCTTGTTACACTTGCTCTGGTATTTCTCTGTTTCTATAAAGTTAATCTAGTTCTCAATTCAGGCTAATTGTAAGATACTCTCTTTATTTCAAATTTCTGTGCTAACTCTCCTTTCCCAACATAATTCTAACGACAAACATATCTATCTATCTCCAATCCATCCACATATTGTATACTGAATTTTTCAGTAAAACTAGAAGATGCGATGCAACCTCATGAACAGAACAAGCCTTCGGGCAGTGAATTAATTTCCGTCCCGTTTCCTTCATCCCTCGGGCACGCTTGAATCAAACATCCAAATATGGTCCAGCCTCTCACCCACGACCCTTGGCAAAAAGATCTAAACCTACCGCAACAGCACGCTCCCTCCTCCCCTCCTGCCACCCTGCGATAACCGCGAGAAAACTCCTCGAGGGATCCGGCCGGGGTGATTTGTCTCAGCATACACCTGTTGTTCCCACCCACCAGCCATGCTCGAGCGGCTTCGTCGAGGTTGTGCACAAGCGAGTGTACGGAGCATAACTTCCGAGTCAGGATTCATCGAGGATGAATCCACCCTGTCGTTAGCGTGTCTCTCAGAACTCAGAAGCTACGTTGGCCGCGTCTCGAGGTGAACGCAGCGAGATAAGACAACCAGCGAGTATCCTTAGAGCGTAATTTTTCGACGCAGCCTGGCGCTATAGAAAGTATTGTGCGCACACGGAGGCATTCAACGCGATGAATGCGCCCTCTCGAGGAACCTCTGCAGCGACACGGTCTCAAATGTAAAACACAAGAGGCATAAAAGAGTTTCTATTATGCACGGCTTAAATAACAACGTGCACTATAACTCTGTGTGTATTCCTACGAGGGAATTTCTATGGCCTGCAGCATGCGTTTGTCGTATGCATGTATGCGCTGTTGTGTATCCATACCGACACACGCAGCACGCATGCGCCGTACTTTGCAGCATCGCAGCTTCTCTGGTACAAATGTTCTTCAACGCGAAATTCTACTGTCCGCGACGATACAAAGACGCCACCTTTGCACAACCTAGTTCATACAGAGACTGGGTTATTCCTGAATACGTTAAGAACAATGGTCCTTTTAGTTTCCTGTCTTTACGCAACGGATAAAGAAGCTATTATGTAACATGCTTCGTTTATGACATTTTTTCTGCTCCTGTATATGAATAAAGATAATTAATCAATTCTTCTCTCCTTATAAAGCCGAGAATTATTAAATCGACCAATTTGCAATACCCCTGAGGCGACATGACATCTCAAAAGTGACGAAAGCGTATACAATTGGCTCGAAAGGCTAATAAGCGCGTGTTGAGAAATTACTGGTATACGGTCAAAGTTCAGTATCTAGATGATCATCGAACCACCGTCAGTTCCAAGGCTTAGTTCCTGTGGCTGTGGTATCCATTATGGCGAATGACGTACGAACGGGTGTGCGATCCGGTTCGATCGGTCACAAAACAGGTTCGCAACACAATAACTACCCCCAGCAACAATGCTTGGTGATGTAACAATGCAGCAGCGGCACCAACACAGCTTATACGACCTCCAAATCTATTGTACGTACACCTACTCTTGCGTTGAGCACCCCTCCTTCCCCCCTTTCATCCTCGGCATCGGGGCGCCACTCACACAACTCTGCTACCCAGGAGTTTACGACGATCATGTGGCGTCTACCGCACGAGCTTCTTAAGTTTTCCGAATACTACGTATGCATGGGTATGCATATTTGGATCGTTCGCTGGCCTGGCGGATCAGACACCCCTCCGGTTCAATTATACACGTACATGTATTCAAATTTTGCAATTTCACCGTTCTGGAGGCGTTGGGGGGGGGGGGGGGGGGGGGCAAAATTAGATCAAGTTTCGGGCTAAAGGATTCTGCGAATAACCACAAATTACCTAGATGACATTTGTACGACAAAAAAGGTGAGCGTCGTGGAACGCACAACAGAAGTGAAAACTTTCGGTGGCGTTGTCGTCTATCTGTTTCTCTCCCTCTCTCTCTTCCTCTGTCTTGTATGTCATGCTAAATATGCTGCATCATTGCTATTGTTACTACTATTTCAATATTTTTTTTTTTATAACGTACAACGAAGTGTGCGTCAATAAATTTTTTATATCAACTATTTATCTATTTATCTGTCTGTCCGTCTGTCTATTTATCTCTCTCTCTCTCTCTCTCTCTCTCTCTCTCTCTCTCTCTCTCTCTCTCTCTCTCTCTCTCTCTCTCTCTCTCTCTCTCTCTCTCTCTCTCTCTCTCTCTCTCTCTCTCTCTCTCTCTCTCTCTCTCTCTCTCTCTCTCCCTCGATCGTTAAGTCTTTATGCATGTATTTGGGATAGGATTAACTAATAAAGTGATCATACATATGTTGTAAAATTATATACTATGCGTACAACCCATACCACTAGAGCCCTCTACTACCTGTGTTCACGCATAAAGAAGCGAAGGTAGCAAGATCGGTACAAAGAGGAAACTGAGGACAGGGAATCCCTTCGTGACGATTTTCGTTCTATCGAAAATGTCACACTAATACCGAACTCTGGAATTCACTACCGCGTGCAAACCATTTCTATAAAGTCCCGCATAGCAAGTTTTCACATCAAAATTAATTGCGTTTATCCCTTTAATTACAATGAAAGTTTGTAAAAGACAATATGGTCAAAATATCGATTGGACAAATCACAAGGCCAACAAGAATGTCGAGAAATCATATTATAACGTGATCTACGATAGTGTGGCGGTTACGAGGAGGCTGAAGCATTTGATATTCTTCTTGAGAGAATTCCGGTGTCATCGTTATTGTCGTCATCGTCGTCGTCATCGTCATCATCGTAGTCGTCGTCGTCGTTGGGCGCACGCTGAATCGTCCGTCCATTCTACTCGTCCTCTCATCTCATTGTGTCGGACGATTGTCTTAGAATAATGGCGAGACTCACAATAGTGACTACAATGCTCGCTCGTCTAACAATGCGGTGACGTCACGCCGAAGCACGTACGTGAATGTGCCGCGACGACGCCCGGCGTCGTGTGCGCCAGGACCTCCTCCCCTCCCACCCCCGTCCCACTCCCCCATATCCGCACCAAACGTGGCTCTCCTCTTCTCCCATCTTTTCCGCGAGATGGACTTCGCGCGATGTATGCTCACGGATTCTTCCCTTTGTCCCATATATTATATGTGCACATATACACCGGGTGTCGCGACATCAATGCACGTACAACAAACCACGTGTACCGTTTATCGGGGAAGTTATAAGAAAAAAAGAAAAAAAAAAACAAACAGAAACAAACTACCGAAAACGACAAGTTTCAGCCGCAATATGTGCAATTTCTTCAGAGAAGAAGCGAAAACGCTCGAAAGATCCAAAAGTCGTCCGGCTTTCTTCGTGAGGACTTTCCCGGAGCAACGACCTCACCCGCAACTGAAAGGGTTGCCGGACCTGCTTTTTAGTATTACCTAAAAATTCAGTAAATCGTATTCCACAAGAACTCTGTAAATTTCATTATTATAAAGTGGCATGTCTGAATCTGCAAACTGGGTAAAAATCAGCAAGATAATCATTGCCCCAATAGTTTGAAGAAATTAATCAGGGGATAAAAAGGATTAAAAGTATGATTTGCCGAACCTGACGGTTACGAATAAAAAATGACCAACATCCCTTGAACATAAACCGAGAACGTAAGTATAGGCAGCACGATCGATAATCTGGCTGCATTTGAAGATTGCAAACAGAAATGGTTACAGTTATAGATACGCTTGTACTTCTTACAAAATAATTGAGCAATTGGTTGCGCACCGTCCGCGAACCGAAGAGTGTCAAGTCTCACTGTCAGGTGATAATGACCATGGCTCCGCGGTATAAATAACGCAATCGTAAAATGTAGGCACGTCCTGCTGGTCATCCCAGTTAATAAGTTTGGTAACCACGCACGGCTATAGAATAATACACCGACCAGGGGTCTTTCCAGCCCTTTTGAGCCTCCGGAGGGTGACTTGACCGACCCCCGCGGCAGGGTGGAGGACAAGCTTTGTCTGCTAGTGAATAGAGAATAGGTTGATGGAAGTGCTCACCACGTGAGAAGAACGGGAAGGTGGACTCTTTTCGTACTTCTATGCTATAATACTGATATACCGACGCGGCCTGATGGTCTTTGGGACTCGAAGATATCGGCAAACGCGAAAAAAAAAAAAAATGTCGTACTCTCGTCATCGCTCTTTAGGACCGATCGAAGAACCGACGTTTGACTTTCACTCCATGTTCTGTATTGTCGGTGAATTTATATCTGATAACCTGGCTTTATCAGAGATTGTTATTAACTGTAGCAACTGTAAAAACTGGTGGATATTGTCAAGTGGACCTTGAAGGCAAACTCCGCAAGTGGAATACAAAAATTCTGTCAATAGGCAGAGATAACGGAGGTACGCCTACAAAGCGAGGCACCACCAAAACCGCACACAATACGTTCTAATAGTTTATATAGCCTGTTTTTGTCAGGATAATATGAAAGGCTTTATAATATGCACACGTCATATTATACGCCTCGTGAAAAGCTCGCAGACGGTTTCTAAGGAGCCTCCAGATAAGAATACCGTCGACTTTGCATGAATGCCTTCTGTTAATTAATGCCACCATTCAGTTCATATTAAATTACACAGATTGAATGTGTAGTGTTCAAAGGTAGATGTTTTGAAAAGATTCTTATTAGCAAATAGCACGTTGCCAGCATAAAGAAAGCCTATCGCTGCTGGCTGCCCGACTGTACAATAATTAGAAACACTGGCTTCAGGCGTGACTGATTTCAAACTGTGCTTGCCTTGTCACTTGACGAAGAAGCCTAGTCTCCGCTAAAGACTCAACCACCGCCACCACCACCATTACCAAAAAAAGAAAAAATACAAAATGAACAACAGTTATTTACAAAATGATTACATTAATTCGACAACGTGAATATGTCTTTTTTGAGGAAGAATTACTTCAACTTAAATCCCCCAAGGTTCCGACTAAAACCGAATAAATTAATTTGATTCTACGTAAGTGATGGCCCGTTTTATTCTACAAGGATCCCTTTTGCATACTCAGACATCATTCAATATGGATTCTCATTTAGGGTAAGCGAGATTTGAATGACTCGCCAGTAAAGAGGTGGCGGTGATACTCGGAATACCAGCAAAAAGGACAGCTGCTCGCATGCATACCTATCTCGTGATAGAACCTGCTGATCTTAGCCGATGAAACTGCGGGAAAAGCATGATGAAAGAAGAAATGAAACGAGGCAGGTACCTTTCTCTATAGGTAAAGAAGGCACGGAAAGAGAAACGAGAGTGCGAGGGATTCTCAGCCGCGCGTCCCAGCCACCCTGGTATTGTGTCACGCCTGTAGATACTTTACTCTGTATAAAGGAACGGCCGAACAATGGTTGGAACATGGAGTGGGGTTGGAACGCGAAAGACATAGAACATGGAAAGACGGAGCTAAGAAAAAACGAACTCAGTGTGAAGACTCATCACTCTGTAAACAACTCGTCCTGCCGGGGCGCATCAGCCGACAACTGCGGCTCAAAAAGGAAGCGTAGATCTAGTTCCACAGGCTATCGGGAAGTTCATAAGATGCCTGGATCTCAGTTCAAGACAATTTTAAATAGTCGAGTTTCAGAGTGATCTAAACTTTGAAATGTCCAGTTGTCTGACGGTCTAATCTTCAGCAAGTCAAGTTTTGGAATGGTCCAAAGTTTGGATGGACAAGTTTCTGAACAGTCTGAATTTCAAATGGTCAAGTTTCGAAATGATCAATGATGAAACAGTGAATGGTCAAGTTTCTGAAGTCTAAACGTTGAATGATCAAGTTTCTGGTTCTGAACTAACCTGACTTTGTGTGATAATGGTTTGGAATGATCTAAACTTTAAATATCCAAGTTTTTTAGTGATTTGAAGTTTAACTCAATGGATTGATTTAGAATGATGGATTCAATGATAGTCTAAACTTTGAATTGTCCAGTTGTCCGATGGCCTAAACTGCGACGGGTCAAATTTTGAAATGGTCAAACCTTTGGATGGACAAGTTTCTGAACAGTCAGAATGTTAACCTGACTTTGTATGATGATGTTTCGGAACGATCTAAGCTTTAAATATCCAAGTTTTTGAATGATCCGAAATTTAACTCAATGGATTGATTTCTAATGACGGGTTCAATGGTCTTCTCGGGCTGAGATAATATCTAACGTTAAGTCAACAGAATTGAAGATAGTCAAAGTTTCAGTCCAAAGTTCTTCAATTTCATAATTATCTCAATTTCTTCACCTAAGGTTCCTTCGATGAAGCGGGACCTCTGCGATTGAACAACGCGTTAAAACCAATAGAACAAACGTATCACCGTCTTTCCCCCCTTCCCACGATCATTCTTTCCAACCAAAGCTCGTCAAGTATCAGGTCGAGCGCTATTAAGCACAACCCTCCCGCCACGGTTGACGACAAATTACCACATACAAAACCATTTTTTTTTTACATATCCCCTTTCCACGTAAACTTACAGAAAGCCATGCAACGTACGTACAGATAAAGACGCAGTTTTCACGTAGCAAAGCGCGCACTACAAATTATGTATAACAGGCCAAAAAAGCTCAACTTCACAAAAACTTAGTCCTTAAGTTCAAATTTGAGGACGGAAGGAAGGCAGATAAACGTGTGAATGATGAAATAGGAGAGAAAACTTCCTCTTTCATATTTGTTCGGGTAACTGCTGCTACTGGCTCTGGCCCGGGTCTTTCGGCGCAGTATTTCCGTGGCGTTAGCAAGTTTATTAAGGCTATTCAGAATACGGCTGTGAGACAGCATTGTGGCTACAATTTAGTCGTATTCATCCTTCTGCGAAGAATGTCTGAATATTTTGAACCCCTCTTAATTGCACTGAGAAAAACTATCGCGTGTCAAACATTGGAATTAACAAAGATTCCACACACTATTCACGATCATTATCAACCAAGCCAGTGGCGAACTGTGATTACGACACCTTAGCGATAAGAAAAAGATTGTTTCAGTCTGAGAAAAACTTTGTGACTCCGACAATTCATTTCTCTCAATGTGTATAACAATGATTTCACGAAACTTGTTTTAATATAGGCTGAAATGAGTCGGCGTATATATTTTGGTATTACGGATGAAAGAAGGTATAAAACACATGAAGGTTGATATGGATTTCTCGTTCTGTCATTACGATTGTTGCACACGTTATAGGGTGAGTTATAAGCAAGGTGTACAGTATAAGCCTGTATATTTGAAGCTCTGTAACTGAAAGGAGCGAACAAGTAAGGTTAATTTCATGTGCGAGTAATTCTGAATACGCCGTTTTCAAATGGAGGTAATTCCGCCGACAATCCGAGCTTTGATTTCATAGAAGCCTTCAATGAATGACGCGCACCCGCTTCGCTGTGCGCGTGCACGAACCTCTTTTGCATTAAGTAAAGTAAGACAATGCCCCCGTTCTGTCAAGGAGACGAACATTGCGCAGCTACAATATGAAGAAGAAGAAAAAAAAGGAGAAGAAGAAGACGAAGACTATTCTTATATGAATGATGAAAATGACACAGTCCGAACCCCTTGGATTATGATTTGAAATGATTCGTGGTGTTTTTTCGTAACTTGAATTACAACCTGATAAAATCATGATAAAATCAACGCATCTTCATTCATTTTCAGTCCTAACTCCAACTTGAAATGATGTCAGAAATCGAAAGATTCACTGATATTCGATTTCCCTTTCGTTGTATACATAGTTGATACCTTCCTAAAAAAAAAAACACCAAATCATTTCTCTTTCAGGAAATATCATTCCATCGCAAGTTTTCCCGTCAAATTAATGGGTGCTACTATCCCTGCCATTGGGCATGGGTAGGGTGTGTATAACATCTTAGACGTCTGCATACAAATCGAGCCATAACCATGAACGACTGAATGCTTTTTAGCTAATGCAGAGAAAAGTGTCCTCGCAGCAGGTGGCAAATCGGCTGAACATCTTGTCAGCCTTTATGCATATCAACGGAAGTTATCAACTACATCCCGAAGTTTCCTTTCATTACGACGACAGAGAAATAAAACCGCTACACCCATTTTCTCTGCGTCACTTCAGTTATAGACTCGATGCAAAGATTTTACAAGAAGAGATAAGGAATATCAATTTCAGCTTTGGATTATTGAGCATCAATGTTCGAAGCACATTCAAAGCACGTCGTAAATTCTTTCCCCTTGCCCCGATGAGTTTGTGTTTTGCGTTTGGGGAACACGTATTACCATATGCACACTAAGGGTGTCGGAGCTCCCATGACAAGGTAGGTAGGTGTCGACGGAACGACGGGTGAAAATCGACGGTAGTGGGTCAGGTTGGCGCCGTGGACGAGGGGTTGGTTGTTCGGGCCTGTTGTGGCAATCGCTGTCAGCCGGCCGTCACATTTATTAAGAAAAAATTTTGAACACGGCCAAGCCGTAGCTAATTACCGATATAATTGCCCATACGATATGCTATGCCCGTTTATTTTTTACGCTTCCACACGGATGATGATCGTGTGTCGAATCATCGTATCAACGTTTTTTCATCACGTGCAGCTGGCGGTTGTTCCGGTACGATGATCTGTGATCAATACACTCACTTGCGGTCCTTCGAAATTCAAACTGTAGCGGTACGCCTATTATTTAAGGTCATGTAGTACTCCTACCTTTACCGACTGAGCAAACTCACCTTTTTTCTTCCTATTCATTAATTAACAAACGAATGGAAAGGGTTCGAACTGCGACGGCACATCTCTCTTTGAGGAACCCAGCTTCCCAAATTCCTCGAAGAAAGACTGATGCACCATCGAAATTCGAACCCTTTCCGGTCGTTTGTTTATTCAATACAGGAAGAAAAAGGATGAGCTTACTCGGTCAATAAAGGTAGGAGTACCACATGACCTTAAGAATGCTTCAATTTTTGTGAAACAATACGCTGAGTATATGAAATATTTCGAAGCTTGCGAAATTGCTATGCTGCAATGTTTGGAAACAAGTCGACGAGTTAGCCAGGGAACCCTTTACAAATCGTTCTGTACGTTTGTTTTTATGACGTTACACTTCAACTAGCCTGACATTCATATAATTACTATAATGTAGTACCTACGTACCGACCCGTATATTCTTTGCGATTGTTCCAACAAGCCGCACAACCATTCGTTCGGATATCAAACGAACCCAAAGGGATTAGCTTCAGACCTCCGAAGCCTAGGGCACGTGCCACGGCAGGCGTTTCGAAGTCCTCATCCTCCGACCTCCGACCACCTTCACCGTTGCCTCGTCCTCCCTTCGTTTTAACAATAGAATCGAACAGAGCGTGCAGGTTTACGTTGGCGCAAAATGCGTGCAGCCCGCATGTTTATTTTAATCGGTGGTTGGTAAGTGACGTTTTTAATGGAGAAGAGGGTTGGGCTCGCTTGTAATCCGGGTTCGTCGAGGTGGGTATGACGGTCGGGTTGACCGCGATATCACACGAGCCCGTTTTAATTAGCGGATCATGATTCAACTCGCTTAAATGAAACGTCAACCGCCGCAACAACTTTTTCCGAATTCTCCCTTTCAACAAAGCAAATCGTATCTTCAAGCCCAAGTAAGACACACACGTACTTTGCGGATAAATTTCACCGTACGCACCCCCAAATCAATGTCCAAAAAGAATTCACGTTTTAGGCTCAAATGTTTGCAAAATTTGAAGAAGAAAAAAAAAAAAGAAACAAAACTAGCTGGCACCTTCAAAAAAATTACTACATGTATACGTAAAAATGCCAATTTCTTTTGTCTTTACATTCTTTCGCTGTTTCGTTTTTAGATTCATTTCTATGCGAACAAATGAAACCTGCGGTACCGAACACTACGCCATTTCTATTGTACTATATATGTATATGATGTACATACATACATACTACATGCCAAAGTTTTCTGATATTATGTATATACATTTATGCATATATATATAGATATATACATACATACACATATATATGCATGTATTTCAACCAAGGGGATATTATTTCAAAAGCTTTGAGAGTAATTCCCGCAGCCGCATTGAAGACCGGACGAACACAACAATGGCCGATTTTAATACAGCTCGTACGCGCGGGAGGTAGATTTCACGTGCGTGAAACAAAAGTCATTCGCGTGGCGTAGGAGGATGAGGAATAGAAGAGAAAGAGCGGTGAGAGGAGGTGGAGAGAAGAGAAGAGCGGCGGCGAGGAAGAGGCGTGCAAAAGCGCACACGCAAAGAAAAACAAATGAACGCTGCCTGCCCGAAACAATTGAGGCCTGCTATGCGTGGTATAGGGGTTGCTGGCCTTTTATGTTGCCTTCCCCTTATACCACCCCCACCTTCTTCCCTCCGCCGCCACCCCGTGCCCGCGTTATTCGCCGCTCCTCAGTTTCAAATGAGGATTGAAGCGATCACCCTGACGAGTCTTTTATGCGTTTCGCATGCTTTCAAACGCCCAATCCATAAGGACTTCCATTTCTCAAATACGGTTATCAATAACCCGAATAGGAATAACGTACACAGGCAGGCAAATGTGCACATACGTGCATGTGTATGCGGGTTTTCATAACCATACCGACGTCTTGTCCGAAAAATATTTCTAGAATGGGCGCTAATTTTTTCGTAATAAATTTCATGAGATTTCGAAGATTTCCAGAACCCAAAACACAGCTTTTTTCACATTTTCACAGACTTAGTTAGTAAGTGTGCTAATTCGTTGAGATACTTTATTAGCGTTACATTCGTTTAAAATTTGCAGATTTATCACTTTGTCTCTTCCGCTCTTTAAACATGAATCAATTCGATCAAAGATTTGTCTCAAATTGGGATATAAAAACTAATATTTTTATTGTTTTCTTTTTGCGGCCACCCTGAATTCTGACAAATCAGGATTATTCAAATGTTCCAATCGTCAGAAAATACTTTGATTATTCTTGAACTGAGAAATATATTCTGAATAATATTTTTGTAAAATCTGATTGTTTCCGATTTTATTCTGATAACTCTCATGTAATTCGTACACTCTTGAGATAGATTTCGGTCTTGGAGTTTCAATCATGAAATTGTGGTTCGGGAAAAATTTTGCTGAAGATATCAAAATTAAAACTTATTCCACGAACTTTTTCAAAACCAGTCGTCAAGGCCGGAGGTGTTAAAAAGATATTAGAAATTTCATGAAAAATTGATTTTTTATAAACATTTCGTAAAAACTTTTGAAACATTAAGAAAATTTCTAAAAGTATTCAAAACATGCGAACAGATTCAAAACATAATGAGAAACGCAGTGGTAGATTTTATAAGACTCTTTCAGTTTCCAAAATTTATCGAAATGAAGAATAAAGGATGAAATGTCAACTTATCGTAAAATTGATTGCAATTAGGTATTTCCCGTGGTCTTCAACGATCCTCATAATTTCCATTAATTTTATCACATCCAACTTTCCTATTTAGAAGGCTGATGTGAGTGATTTCAAGCTAAAGTTCACTCTAGGTTTTCAACAATCTCGGTAGCAAAATTTAGAAATTTCTAACGTCAAGTGGAAAATTCCAATCCACAAAAAGGCTATACCTATTTATTCTGCATTGATTCGATATTGGCGGGTAGATAGAAATAATAACAATAGAGAAACTCACGTTGTTGTGGTCCGGATCTGGAAGCTGGAGCATTGTGGTATTTCCAGATCGCCGGTGAGCTGCAGGGTAACAGATTAAACAACTGACCGAGCGCCGGAGCAAACAGCGGATGGATAGGCATACGGATGGATGGATGGATGGATGGATGGATGAATGGATGGTTGGATAGATGGGGTGGCAGCGGGCACTCAGTCAAAACCGAACGTCACTGCAACCCGCGCACTACATATTCCAACAACTCGAGCATGTCACGGCACAAAACTCACAACCGAAATTACGAATTACGATCACCAGCGGCCTCGCGCTAGATATTCGGGCATTATTCAGCCGTCAGATACGTCAAATCCTGCATTTCTAGGTTCGCCGACAGATCATGCACAGAGCACCGGTCATCTCACGCCTATCGCGTTATTCACACGGCGAAAGTATATACCGTTGCGTATCACTGAAAACTGAACACTCTCGAACCCCCGTGGAGTCCGAAGGGTCTAGGAATCTTTGAGAATCTGTCCAACAATCCTTGGCGATCATCACTGCACAATAAGGGTCTTAACTTTTTCACGTCATGTATTTGAAATTTTCTTCAGTGATACAGGGTGAAAAAACTCACTAGCTACGGTTGCTACCGTATTTGGTACTTCCGATTGAACGACAGTCGTCTCTTTATTTTCGCACCCACGAAAACGAAGGACCGAATCCTTCGGTAAAGGAATGTCCGAAACGACTTCTAAAGCGATCGATCGCTATCGCGTGGCGGATTGATCGCGAAGACACCACTCTGCACTAGACGCTGTCACTTTGAGAACACAAGTTCTCGTGTGTTGGAATTAGTTTTGATAAGACGGATAATTGCGTTTAGCACAGCCCGGTAATCCTTTGGGTGATGATCAGTCGACGGTGAGGAAAAAGCACACGAAGAACACCGAGGGGAAAAGATAAGGATAATATGAAGACAAGAAACGAGAATACACAGTGATAAGAATGATAACCGAACGAGGAAGCCTAGAACTAGTTCAATGGCAACAAAGAAGACATGAGTGATCAACTGAGTGGGTGAATAGATGACGGTAAAAGCGAAAGAAATACACTTTTGAAGTTACGGCGCACAGTTTCCACACGTGACAATTGAATCTCCCGCCTGACGGCGCACGGAGCGATATGCGCGCGCACGTTTTGCTCTCCGTCGTACTTCGGTCACGTTACGCGCGGCACTGACTGCGAGACGAACGGAGCTTCGAGCCGCAAGCTCGCGTCCTTGCTTTTCCCCCCGACCGACACCCTCCGACCCATCCGACAGTTATCGGAGTCGCCGGCACTCAATTGAACACCAGTGCATCAATGATGTGCTCGCGGCATTGTCCGTCTTTTGTTTCGGGTAATTGATACCTTCGAATTTAGTTTCCTCGCTCATTGTTGAAGGCCGCTTATGGGTGTCGAATTATGAGAAGGACCATTTTCTGGTTCGAAATAAGTTCACTTGGGTTACGCACTCAACTTTATCACTCCAACCAACGCGCAGCGGGGTGACACAAGTTTCCCCTTCTACTTTCTTATTTGAGAAATTATGACATTCTATTATCACAGCAACAAACATAAATGTTGAAAAGGAAATTTACTAGCAAGCGTTTATCGTAATAACAAACAATGGAGATCGGTTTGCTTCTCTGTCTCGAGAATGCGCTGCGAAAAAATTGTCTTATCAACAAACTCAAAATGTTCTACTAACCTTTGTTTACTTCATTGCTCAGCTCGATTCAGATGGTAATGTTTTGAAATAGGTTGTCGAATAGGGTTGTCTTATACTAAAGCGTTGAGTGTCACCTCGCTGACTCTAACTGCCAGTCGTGTTGTTATGTTTAACCTTGCGGAGCTGTGATATTGCCGATGAAACACTGCGACATTTCGATACTGCAATTGCTGCGGCTGTAACATGGTCGGAACATTGGTTGTCCCATCTGAAATATTTCAATTCTTAGAAAATTGCGAAGGAGTCTACATACGAGTGATTTTCGCCACTTGGATTCTCGAAAATTAAAAAATGTTTCAAGCATTCATTAGGTGAAGATGATAACTTGGATAAAATTGTTGCGGATAAAATAATTGTGCTTAGCCTCAAATGAGACTGAAGTCGAAATAACATGTTGATAAAATAGCTTCGGAATAACTGACAGACGAATGTAGAGGAGACCGGGGTCGGTTGAAACGTTTTCCGGAAAATCACTGTTTACAACTACAATTTCAACCAAGCGTAATTGATAATACGCTTTAACTGAACCTTAGTTATTTGACTACTAATGTACAAGTTGCATTATATGCATTGCAAAAAATATCTGGGGGCAATTTAAAATATCATGTCGTCATATACTTATTTATTGAGACAAAAATTACAGAATAATGTGCAACATTAACGTTCTTACTTGATATTTAGTCTCGTTCAATTAAGAACTGAACTTCAACTGAGCAATAAAATTAGTTACATTATATTTGCGCTAATTTTATGATATATTCGGTATTTCAATAGTAAAACCTTAAATAAAATTGAAAGCTAATCAAATCTGACGAAAGTAACAATATTACCTTTTTTACAACAAAACACAACTTTAACAGTTTTGAACCACATGGGATGAAACGTTTCAACCGACCCCGAAAAAATTGTTACTCCCGTCCCCGGCACATCTTTTAGACGTTTGTCCACATAACTTCCAAAATAAACATATAGAATAAAAAAAAAAAATTATGCCGAATTTTACTTCGATAACCAAAGTTCTTGCATTAGAAATTAAAATAATCGTTACTACCAACATAGTTCTATAACAAAAAACAAGATAACAGCAACAAAAATACTTTCTTTTGTAAGCAAAAACGCAATAGCCTCTCTTGCCTCCGTATGGTGCACTCGGAGTGCCGCCAAATTTAAACGGGCATGTTCCAACACGAAGTCGCTTAAATATAAAGATTTTGTGCACTCTAAAAGCACTGAGCACCGTTTCACTCACAACAATATTACAGTAGGAATAGTTGAATCGTAATCCCAAGTTGTAAATTAGCTTAAATCGTGCCAATTTAAGGGGCAAAAGGCATTCTTAGATAAATAGGTGCATATTTCAATTGCCAAGTAATATGAATTGCGGAATAATTATAAAAAAGATAAATAGTTCATAAATAACAACATTATGGTAATCGTTGTGAAAAAATCTAATCAAGACTTACTGTCCGAAAATGAATTTTGTGTTCTTGGATCAATTATAAGATACGATGATCACAGGCGTTTCATTCTATCGATTGAACTGAAGGTAGCAGTCAATTACACTACGGGTAGCTATAGCTCTTATATGAGTTATCATATCATCACGCTAAAGTATTTTTTCAATGTCCACGGGTCCGTGACGGTGAGAGTCCTTAACGTTGCGGACTGTTAATTAAAATGAGTGGAATCATGTAAAAACGGAGTACTGGAATCACATTTCAAACTGGATGATAGAGAGTCTTCACGAGCGGTGCAATAAAACAAGGATATGAAGAATATTTGACAATTTATTAATTTTGAACTCGATAACTTCGTCGAAACTTCTGTCTAACGAGATGAGAGGTCTGATTCACGACCGCCCCTGATCCATTAACTTTCTCCATGGGCTTGCGAACACTAGCTGCATTTTGTAGGAAATCGTGTAGATGCGACTAATGCATGTAAAATATGTAGACGTACGCCGAAATTGAAACGTTGTAGAGCACTTCTATGGGCGAGGCATCCTCTGGTTACCGACCTTTAACACGTCCCAGCACACTAGAAGTGAGGAACGTCCTGCAGACGAGGCACGACGGGCTTTCCGCCCCTGCAGGATGTGCGTGGCACACCCCGCTACAACTTCGCAGCATTGTTACCGCCACCCCCGATATCATCTCTACGTTGTTGACTCATTCAACGCATTGAAAGGCGTCCTCAATTCCCATCCCCTGCTCCATGGCCGCAACCGCGAAGAATCTATTCCTTTGAATGCGCGGTTTGTAACAGGCGTGTGGCGTGGCTCGCGGTTTTGTACAACGTATGTATGATAAAAGATTGTGACAACGGGCGAAGGGGCGACTGAAGGGGGTTGAAAATCATTTTTTTCGCCTTCTTTATTTCTTTCTTTCATTCATTCTTTCGCATTTTTTCCCCCCGGCTTTTTACACTCTTCTTTAAAGAAATTCGACCGAAAGGAATTGTTGGCAGCTAACTTGAGCGCAATGATTTCGTGGTTACGATTGCTTGAGCACCTCATCGTTTAGGTGAGGAACACTCGTCACACGTCCCACACACAATGCGCAATTTTTAAGAAACACCGCAACGACGAAAGTCTGTAAGGGGCGAAACTTTGCAGCAACGTAACATTTCAGGTTATGGAACATGTAAAACACATTGCGCAATATGGTAGGAACATTGCAGCAACTTAACTTTGCAAAGTTTGAATTGTTTCAGATACATTTCGCAATGTTGCATGCGGAAAGATTTTAAAGCCATTTCTTTTACGTAAACTAGTAATAATGCTATAAATAATATTCTTGCAGAATTACAGTCGTAATGGAAAAATACCGTATAACGATGTTTCTGCAACACTGGGTGCTGCGAAGAATAAGGCAATCCTGTAGCAGTTGCAGGACCCTTGACAATTGAGAATAATAAAATGTGATAACAATGACAGTCGTGGAATTGGGAATAATTATTTGCTCAAAGTTCACCGTTCCATTTAGCCATAGCAGAGAACAACACGACCGCAGACTTAATAATCGTTTCCGGTGGACCCAGAACTGGCTGTCTTCACTGTCAGTTGCAACTCCGGGCCTCGGTAATGTCTCGTTGTCAACGCCGAATTCGCTACAAAAGAAACTTATTGGAAAGTAACCCAGAAGCTCGAATATCCCTTAAAAATGGTCGACCCAAATACAACTGTACACCGAATGAAGATCCATACAATTAAGGATCATTTGTTCTCACATCACTTGTCGAGAGTCATCGAGATTGTAAAACTAAAATTGATTCATAATTGGTAACCGGACACTTTTAGCTGTACGTTAACCGAATTAAACGGTTCTAGGTTCCGAGCTGCAACGGCGGTCATCAGCATAACGCATTAAGCTATTAACCAATTCAAATGAATTTAATTTAACGCCGCTACCCCCGTATGCATCGATATCAGATTACATTCACTCTCATCTCGACAAGCATACAGGGCACTTTCCGGTCCCACTTAAGGAAATTTAGTCCCCCCTCTAGAATTGCGTATGCTTCTCCGATTCAACGATGTATAAGTAGGTATTGAAGGCAAAGTTTCAGTGCAATAAGCCGAGAAAGTAGTTTGAAAATACCTTATAAATGGTTCTTATTGAAATGGACTTTCTTCCGATTGATCACATATCTCACGGTGTTTAAAGCGGGACGGGATTCGAACCGATGAATGGCGATATAGAGGGAATAGGTGTAATTCGTGCGGGAGAAAGAGACTGGCTTATATGGGTGGATGGATTTTTCTTTTGAACAAACAAGCGAGACACGAGGTATATCGTATTAAGAAGACAATTGTTACGGAAAGAATGGCTCCGTAAATGTGATAGCGGGATAAAAGAATATGGAATAAAAACTCGCATCGTGGCTCGTGGAGCTGTGGGTGTAAGAGGGGCGGTAGGGAACGGGGGTGGGGAGGAGCCCTACCTATACATTTAAATAAATAGAGAGTTTCATTATAACTTTCGTGCCCCACGTTACTGTCCGTCTGACAATGCCTGAAACAAAGCACTCCTCCATTGTTTGCGAAATAAAAGACTGCCGCCCCTCAACATGGCCGCCGACGACGCCACACCGTGACGCTACGCGTTCAGTCACACAATCCGCTTCTTCTACCCGAAGCTTCACACGATCTTGCAAGATCTTCGATTTCGTCACGTCTTATTGTCTCAGTCCATAAGCCTTTGACGAATTATTATGGAGTACCCTCACAGGTACGGCATGTCGCTTATCACGCACCACGAAATATTACAGAAACATTCCAGCAACGTGAGTTTTCTAGGTTTGAAATATTTCAGATGTGCGTTGTGCAATGTTTCAGCTATGTTTCAGAAGCATTGCAGCAACGTACCTTCGCAAATTCTGTGATATTTCAGTTACCCTGTCCAACATTTCAGTTACCTTATACAATATATCAGCTATACACGGAGAGAAAAATCTGAGAAAAATTACCCTGCTGTCTATAATCGTGATGTAAAAGACACCTAATGCAGTTTTTATTGATGCATGTTGTAAAAATTATGGGTTTTTATGAAAAAAATTACTACCTTGCTTAGAAACTATGTATTTCGGCAGCACAAAATGTAAAATGTGACGACGCATTTTTCTGATGCAGCACGGTAAAAACTGCATTAGGTGTCTTTTACATCACGATTATAGTAACAGCAGGGTAATTTTTCTCAGATTTTTCTCTCCGTGTACATTGCGAAATGTTTCAGCTACATTGTCCAATATTTCAGAAAAATTGCATCGAAGTATATAACTTTGCAAGTTCAGAAATATGTCAGATACGTTGCACAATAATTTTACAATGTTGCATAAGCGTTTTAGCAACATGACTTTGCAACGTAGGCAATATTTCAGACACACCGTGCAATATTTGAAATATTTACGACACAGGGTGTCAATTCCCGCAACGGTTCAGTTGAAATTATAATGTAAAAAAATATTGTAACAATGATTCTGCAATATCGCGTGCTATGCGGGTTATAATATATTCCAATAAAAAGTTGTAAACTCATAATTTTTCAAAGGATAAACCATAATAACAATTACTCGTGTGCTGCACTTGTTAAGGAAATCAGAACTGCATCGCCAACTTGATTCCCGGCATTTACCTACCATACACAACCTGTACACGATGAGGTAAAATTCTGCCGGTTCGTCACCGGTGACTTTCAACGCCAAGCACTTGAGGATAGAGAGGGTGGAGAAGAAAATCAGGAGACGTTTCACTTGTAAAATAGTAACTTCAGAGTATACTAAACGTGTGAGTATATAATAAACCGTGAGGAAAAGGGATTGGCGGAGAAGAGGGAAAGAGAGTGAGAGAGGGCGAAGAGCGGAGAGGTGGCAGCATAGAATCCAAACACAATGGCTGGTAAAATTGAATGCTAGAGTCAACGGCAGGGTCGCGGGTTGCTACGCTGTTGGCACTATTGAACGTAATTATAAATTGGTGTCTTTCAGTTGACGGCAAATGGACGCGTAATGAACCTATGCCGCGCTGTCGAACAACTTCATGATTCTCTCTATATGTACGATTTGTCCTCCGCGGCCCGTTCACCGCACAAGTTCACCACTCGACGCTCGCTCTACGCTACAAATACACACGCGTGTTACGGTCTCTCCACCCCACAAGGCGATTCGCCCTTCCATCCATCGGGCCATATCAGTTTCTACAAGTGAGACCTGGTTCTCTCATGGTTTTCGAAAGCACAATAATCCAAAAACGGACATGGATCTCAACTGATAACTGACCGAAATTGGAACTCTCGTAGTTTGATCATTTCGCAATGGTCATAGATGCCAGTAAGACAAATCAAGTTTTTTAAAATCGCTAGGATCGGTTGTTATATCCAAATATGCTGATGAATCCTCGAATCAGCGAAACCCACGTCATCAATTTCCAAACGACTTCGCTTGTTCAAACAGTTCTGAACAGAAACTGAATTAAGTTGATGTCACTGAACATGTTTTACCATTAAGGAGCTGTCCATAAACTACGTAGCTCTATATTGAACACTTTTCAATCCTCCGCATCCATGTCACGTATCGTGGATATTTACCAGACCCCCCCCGCCGCCATCAGAAAGACACATGGTTCAAACAAAAAATGTTGTACATTAAAAAGTTGGTCACCAAGTAGTTTTTAAAAAAATTTTATTATCCCTAAAAAATCCAAGGAAACAAATGATGAGACTAACCACACATGCAAATCATTATTAACAGGAAAAGAATTCTTCTCAGCTTTTTCGCGATAATTAAGCTGAATTTCAAGTGTAACTATTACGCAGACACGTCAATGAAACCCGTAACTGCAAAACAGATGCGAATGTTTGCGAATGCAGATTCCGCGCATGAAAATGAATCAGAATACGTCAATTATCAAACCACGTATTTCAAGACTGAGACCCCCCTCAACTAGCTACATAGTTTATGGACAGCCCCCAATTTGCAGAACTCAAAGTTTGGAGCATCTGGACTGATGAGATTTTACATTAACATTATCAATCCGAATTTAGACTTGTCGTAATTTCCACCTCCACCACTTATGCACAACGACCGGTATAATCACAGATAAAAATGCATTGTTCACACACGAGAGTACGAATACCATGTGGCGGCGAGCAGTTATAGTGAAATCTGCACGAATTGCAGCGCTGTGAGAGAAGGAGGGAGGGACATGATGGCCGATGCAGCTAGCTATGAAGCGGCGCAATAAAATTTCACTCAATATTCGAACAATAAGCATGCAAATGATCAGACGAAGATCAATAGGTGAACGCCGCCGCGATCAGAATTGCATACTGCCTAGCCTCATTTCTCCGCACCGCAGTAGACAAAAGAGAGCTTCGAGCTTTGGCTGACAATGCCGGTGAACATTTCGTATGCAAACTGAGACCTCGCTCTTACAAATTCGTTGCATTCTGCTGCCCTTTTTCACCCCACCCTGCCTCGTGACGTCGTCGTCCATTCTGCAAATTGCAATCGCCTCTGTTCACCTCCGACTGTCCCTCATTTCGCAAACATTCGCAAATCCGCACTAGACGTCTCAACATGGATTCTACGTGCGTCTTTCCAGTTGGGCGCTTCAGTAGTAATACATTCCAGTTCCTCACATTGATATCTCGACCCAACGACTGCGAGATTTGAGACACACGTGATATTGCCTGATTGCACCGGTCAACGCGAATTTTGAGTCTGGGTTCTAGATGTCAGATTTTGATTTCTTCCATCTAACTCATAAAAGAAAGAATAGTTTTATTAAATAAAGTTTGCTTTTGTAGAAACCAGATCGATATTTCGGATATTGAGAAAAATTACATAGTTTCTCATACATTTATTGTAAATAACAATTAAACAAACTTCAGTTTTGCATTTAAATCACTATTATTCAAAAATAATATTGTTTCGGTTTTTTATTAGATGAATAATTGAAATCATAGATTTTGTTCAGTTTTAAAACAGCACTCTTCTGGCTGCAAAATCAAACTTTTTAGAAAAATTGTAATTTTCATCTGTTTAATATCACGTAACACGGGTTGTGCTAGCATAATTATTAAATCGTTATATCATTTCTTCCAAGACTACAAAGCAAACTTCAAGTGGGGTGTACATATTTTTTCATTGTTTCGATGCATAACAAATAAAAAAAAAAAATAACCAACTCAACCCCGACACAAACGAAAATTTTTATTGTTAAATATTACTTTGTACTTTTTTGTGACATCTTACTTACAAAAAAATGTAGATTCGACCAGCAAATTCGTATGTACCAAACGAAATTCACTATCTGACTTCCGAAAATTAGACGAACGGTAATTCACAAGGTTAAATAATAAAAAAAAAAAAAAAGCTAAACGTTCATCCAAATCATGCCCGTAATTCCGTTGCATACAAATGTTGACTCTATCAACGTTGTGCATTGCATGCATAAGACGGCTGTTGTAATATCGTGCGAGGCAGGGTGAAAACCCGAAGAGATAAAGGCGGCCCAGGGGCTATGGGATAGAACAAGGCGCCTCGGTGGCAACGTCTTAATATATCTGACGTGGATTAGCGTAAGATTTGCCTAAGAATAGAGGGATCACTTCGGGATTCTAATTAAACGGAAAACACAGCTTCGTTACGCCACAGCAGCATCAGCATCAGCAGCCACACCGCGGGTCATGCTTCTTTACAATAGCACCCCGTGACTTTAGTCGCCTACCCGCATTGCCGCCCCCCCCCCGAATTACGTTGGCTGAAATATGTCCGCAGGAATACGAGGCACACGTAGGTACCCTAAAACCCGCACGTGTCGTATATCTTGCACGTAAGACATGCGCGAGAGCTGATCACACATGCGATCGATTCTAAATTCAGAATAACAGTTTTAAGGCTTGTCGTAATAAAATTAATATGTCAACATTGACCGAGCCGCGACAATAGGAGGTGCGGAGAGATAGCGCCCACTGCTGCACGCCAGCAGCCACATATTTTTATGTCATCCGGTTATACGAGGGGGCATTGTTGTCCGGTAGACAAAAGCAAATGTGACGGAAAAATTGGGCTGCGGCATTATCGGATGGTAGAAATGTCACTAGGAATATGGGTATTCTTTAAAAATTGCGCGGGCGCGTCCTCGCTCTCTCATTATAGGTGAAAACTACTTCAAGTGTCAGTTCAATAAATTGTTTCGAAATTAACTGTCACTTTTTTCGGTAAATGGGTGAAAAATGAAAGGTACAGAGTGGCAAGGTAACCGCAAAAACTGTTGCGGGGTGATCTTTTATGGTTGCTGGGAATGCAAGGAAAACGCGGAAACTACTTTAGCCCCGTTGATCTGTTGGCGGGGGGGAATTGGCTCGGCAACGATAAACTATTGAATAGAATTGAGAGTTGAGGGCCGAACGCGGTAGGTAGTCTGAAGGGCGGGGAGGGGGGCGGCAGATTATCGAGCATCACTTGTTGGGAAGAATAAGCAACCACCAACCGTCATTTAACTTTAACGCTTCAACTGCCCCGCGGTGAGCAACGGGTATCCGCCGGTAGGTCGAGGGCTGTTCATGCTAATTAAACGTAGACTCGGTTCTGATCCGTCTAGGTATTTTTTTACTCCTTGTGAGAACACTGCCGAGTTCATTAATTGACCGGAGTACCAAGTATAGCGATTTGATACGGAGCTTTTGTCCAGCGTACGTGCCGTCCCTGCAACGATACGTTCAATTTTTTGCTCCAGATTCGAATAACGAAAATGCAATAAAAGCTAATACCGACATGTTGCTGCCGAGTGTGTAAAACGTTGCAGAAACATTGTCCAGTGTATTTGGGATACTTCAAACATTGTAGCAATTATTTTTTCTGCTTTCTGATCGGTATATCTAGTTATGGGTTGAAAAAGGAAATATGCTCATAGTCGCACAAATGACAGCAGCTTCCTAAACACCCGTGACAACTTTAGAAAGCACACGTACCTATGCTAAGCTTGAGGAAAGTCACTGTAAGGTGAACTCGCGCGCGGAACTTCTTTGGGGACGTAAACTAGCGACGGACCACCGTGAGCGAGGAAGACCAAGAGGACAAGAGGAGGATGAGAAGAAGACGACAGAAGGGTACAATAAGGGGACAATGCACGGACCATATAACGATGGACAGGGAAAGACGCGCGCTTGCGTCAAACAATGCTGGGGAAACAATGCGCCTCGGAGAGGAGCACCGCGACGTAACAACATGGACAATAGGGCGGACAGTTGGAGAGAGAGAGAGAGAGAGAGAGAGAGAGAGAAAGAGAGAGAGAGAGAGACGAAGAAGATGAAGAGGAAGAGGAAGAGACGGATAACGATGCAATAAGAGTCTGATTTTCTCTGTCTCAGTCTTTGTATCGGTCTGCAAAAGCGTCGACGGAGTTATAAGTTCCGAGTTTGAAACGGCAAAAGATCGATTCTGTTACCAACAACGATTAGATTAAAAGCACGAATGGTAATGGTGGATGTCAACATCACACTGTGCCTCATTAATCAATCATCCGTCCAGCATCCGACTTAGTCCACTATTTGCGAGATAAAATATAATCGTCTTCCAGAAATTTCTTTCCTTTCAGGAGTTGATTCGCCAACTCTTCTTGCATGTCGTACCGTTTGATGCGGACTTTACTTACGTGCAATCCGAGCGGGACGGAGATGTCGGTCAACAATACGAGGGAGCGAGAGGGCTGACGTCAAGTGGACATTGTTGACAGCAACAATGCCGCTGAAATTGCTGGAGAACAAAGAGAGGTCTTACGACGACGCGGCGAACTGGTGACTGCCGCGCAACCGACACCCTTCCTCCCCTCTCCGCTCCTTCGACCCTTTATCGTCACGTTACATCATCGACCTATCAACGCCAACCCCCCGATCAAATGCACGTTGGATCACCGAGCTTCGCCGATAATCGACGTTTGTTCATGATAACCACTTTTGAGGTGAACCTACCTACGAGTAATAGAGGTATTCGTGGATGGAACAAATCAAAGTATAGGGCTCTGATGTCACGTGTGGTTAATCAGTCAATCCATGAATACTGGATCGTATTTTGGAGTGAATTTTCGACTGAATATTGGTATCTAAGCTACGGCTATCAAACATCATTGCACGATCATTTTCATCCGCCAACTGAGATTCCAACACGTAAGAACTTTTTCTGCTAACCCGAAAACTGTTTACCAATAAGACTTTCAGTTTGAAATAATACTTGTTTATATATTTTTTTACAGAACCCACGCATAATGCAACATTTTCGAAATAATCACAGAATATTACCGTATTTCAATTGCAGCTGCAACATACAAGTGATATATCTGGTATGTCCGTAAAACTAATATATAAGTGGTATTGAAATATTGCCACAAGGATTCTGTTACGTTGTAAAACGTTGTCCAATGTATCGGAAACGTTCTAAATATTGCGAAGTTTATACGTTGCTGCAATGTATCAGAAATATTCGAAACTTTGCAAAGTTGCGTTCCTGCAATGTATCCGAAATATTTGAAACTTTGCAAAGTTGCGTTGCTGTAATATATCCGAAATATTTGAAACTTTTCAAAGTTGCGCTGCTGTAATATATCCGAAATATTTGAAACTTTGCAAAGTTGCGTTCCTGCAATGTATCCGAAATATTCTAAGCTTTGCAAAGTTACGTTGCTGCAATGTATCCGAAATATTCGAAGCTTTGCAAAGTTACGTTGTTGCAATGTATCCGAAATATTCGAAGCTTTGCAAAGTTACGTTGCTGCAATGTATCCGAAATATTCGAGACTTTGCAAAGTTCCGTTGCTACAATGCATCCGAATTATTCAAAGCTTTGCAAAGTTACGTTGCTGCAATGTATTTATATACAGTGCAGCCCGAGTAACGCGTCGACCCTGCGTCACAAATTTCCAGAGAATTTCAGTTTGGTCCTAAGACGCATCGAGCAATTTCCATCGGACTCACGTAGGTCCACTGCTGCGTATTTGAGTGCCCCCCACCCCCACTCCGTCACCTTTTCTCCGAGTACGCCGTAAGTACTCCACTAGGCCTACAATAAACAGTGACAAAAGAATGCCGAGTGGCGACGACCATTGAATGTACAAGAAAGGATTGTCAGCGAAGTTCCCAGCTGTGTTGGTCTTATCCGTATGCGTGTACGTGTATAATGTATTCACGTGTATAAGGCAGAACAGGCATGGGATTGTATCCTTTACGCGACTCGGTGTATCGCGGATCTGTGTGCTGCCCACCCTCCCCTTACTTCGTGTTCGTTTTCGTGTTCGTATCCGTGTTCGTGCAGCGCGAGTGTATTTCAGCATACGTTTGTGTCTATAGAAATGGGGCTGAAACAATGTCCCTTTGTAACAGGGAGAAACAGAAAAACCAAGAACCAGCGACTGAAATACTTGAAAGTTGCGTCCTGACAAGTCAAACCCACGGCCCAGGAGGGCACGGGGTGAAGCGGAGCTGAGACCACCCCTTCGTTTCATCCACTGTCATTCGGGGTTCCTTACTTTTACCACACACGCGTCTTTCGTCACATGAAAGTCTATTCGGCGGCATCGTAAGAGCAAACTTGAATGTGTAGAGAATGGATTTGTCACGATTTTACACGTCAACCCGACAAAACCGACACCAGTCATTTCGTGATTCAAGATTTCACATATCGACGATATTTTCCGAAAACCTGTCTTGCTTTTCATCTTTTTTTTTCGATATTCCCTCTACCAATTTCGTGTCCAATCTGTGAGCATAGTTAAGCAATATGGCGCCAAAGAAACAGCTGATCGTTAGAGGTTAATTCAACAAACATCAGGGACTCCCACATAAAATTGTGATAGATTCCAATAATCCAGGACAAAAAAATACCAGTGCCTTAACTGGCCAATTAGGCCTTGCAAACGAATAAAAAATTATTCACCATGCCTGTTAAGGATATTATGAATTCTAGGTAACTAATCGTGAATATTTATCAAGGTATATGTATAGAAGTTGGCTAGTTTCCCGTTACTTGTGAGGAAGTTCAATCGCATGATCGACGTTATTGATTCAGTATCATAGCCGCATGTACGTACAGTGAGAAGTTCTTCGCGCGCCAGGACTTGGTTTGGAATAATGGAGCAGTGAAATCAACGTCGAAGAATCGAATACATATACGAAACTTAAGATATGGCCGAAGGCTTGCAGCGGCACAGGACGGCTCGACGTTGGCACGAGTCGAAACTGCCTCCAGATTTCAGAGTGAAGCATTGTGTCCCGAACGCGCATTGTCCTCCCGTCACCGGGAACTCAACAATGCCGAGTCCGTAAGTTAGTAACCCTACGGTAAAAACTTATCTCTTCTTCCTCTCGCCTTTCACCTCCCACCACGCTCGCCATCTACCACAGGGGATGAGACCCAACCCCCCGCATCTCTGCGTCGCCGTTCTTGAATCTTTCGATTCTTCCCGTGCTTTTCGAGCCGGGATGCGAGAGGGGCGATTCTTCCCAACGTTGTGCTTCTCGGCTGCACAGGGGAACGACGGACAATCGAGTAAAGGGGGGAAATCCAAGATGCCGTTTAATTTTGTTTGTCTTTTCAAATCGCTGCCATACAATTCCGGAATATTAGGGTAACGTACGGCTTGGGTTTCTACCAAATTTTCAGTCAATGGAAACCGGAGTAGGGTAGATGTGTACCATGTGTAGTCACTGTTCAGTGTGTACCTTCGTAGGATTGTGCATTTAATCATTTATCTTTTAATCTCCTTGACTACTCGATTTATGGCTCAAATCTGAACTCAAACAAATTTTAACCTCATTAATAGTTGATATACACTTTATTGTTTTAAAATTAGTGGCTAGGTAGATCAAAACACTTTTGTAAGATTCGCGACCACGTAACGAATAAAGTCGTGACTGGTATTAAGATGATAAAAACCGGTAGGTACGTCTACCATAGTTGAAAGAGCACAGATGCAGGTAAATATTCCGAAATGTCAAAGTTCGGACTGACTGTTGCATCGAAAGTCGAAATTGCGAATGGTCAAATTCTGATTATTCAGAGTTTCCAAATGCCAATTTGGATCTTCAGCCCTTCTGAATTTAGCATTTCGAAATAACTTAGTATTCGGCAGCTCGATTATTCGAACTAATGACATACGGTGTAAGGGAAAACCTCAACTTTGAAAATTCGCAATTATTATTCCCAGCCAAGGCCAAGCCTATTTTCATTCAGTGGCAAAACCTCGCAATTTTGTACCGCGATTGGCAAGGCAAACGGGTCTTCGAAAAAAAAATTCCGTGTCTGCAATGTTGTTCGTCTTTTCGGCACACTCGACTGCATTGAAAGTCGACACCGAAAAGATGAACCATGCAATGCCAGAAAAATGCAACGAAAATGTCGGCAGAGGTGGACTTGGTTTGCCTAAAGCGGATGCAGGAATTACGACTTGACGGGCGGTCGTTTGGAGGACCGAAGTGACTCGTGGACCGGACAACGGACAATGCTCGGCTAATTGTCTCCCATCAGCCCCAAAGGCCGACTCGTAGGTCTGTCGCTGACAATTTCATTCATAATTTGCATAATGGTTATTAAAATGACGATTAAGAGAACCAGCCGACCCCACGGCAGGAACCCGATGGTCCTGATCCTGGCTCTAGATCATTGATCTTTCGAAGATTAGGTCAATTGGGGCAGCCTTTGGATTACGATGCAAGACCTGCTCACCATTCCACCCGATTAAATCGAATTCGAGGGACTGAATGCCTCAAGAAGCGAATATATCTTTATGAAATTAAATTTTATATATTATTTTTTAACACGATACACGTACATGTTATTAATATTATTGCAATTTCGACTTGTGTTGTTGGAAAGCATATCGCTATATTTAATTGCTGCAACGTGATCTTTTCATTTCACGTTATATATGTGATTAGTTAAGGAGGAATGGATTAGGCTTACTTAAGGGGATGTTCGTGTACTACATGTTTTTCTTTCTAGCATGCGAAATGGAATCATATCAAATTTTGAGGAAATTGAAAAATATCAGTATTTCCTATTCGGCTTGTCTGGTAATTCAGAGAAGTGCAGAAAATTGATGTAAAAATGTGGAAAACGTGGAATTCAAATATCAGTATTATACCTATCTCAAAACAAGTGAGAATCTGTTGTAAGTACATTCAGCATTTTAGTCAACTTTCCCAATTTTTTTTAATTACCACACTATAGCAATTGTAAACACAATCACTTCACTTCATAAAATGTCATATAAAATTTGCTGATCGCATCGGCACTTCGTCATTGACAAAATGTTGAAACAAAAACGTGATTAAACCTAGTTTTAAATAGTGTCGCTGAAACTAATCTAGTTGCATTTGGCAATAAAACTTCCCGCAGTGAAGGAGAAAATATTAAAACACTAAAATGCAACTATGTAAACACCATTATTTTAACTGCATCATGGAAATTTCATTATTCTAGTCTTTTTTCACCGTAAAATCGATATTTCTTGTGTGATTCTCATGAGCAATAGCTGATTTAATTCGCGAATGAATTCTTCACAAATCGTCCCCAAGTCAAATTGTGAGTAACTAACGTATTTCTTGTTGAATCAAAAGTTTAGTGTCTGTAAATTATTGCAATTGTACACATTGGATTTTTTTCGCCAACCGACAAACTCAAAGAATTCATCCGAGACAACTAACGAGGAGTTATTTTTCAATACAATTACATGAACTATACAGATTTCTTCGACGTGGTTTACAAAAACGTGTTTTCAATCAAAATCCGACACTGAGTTATTTTTTTTCTGGATCACAGAGACTTTCTTAAATTCAATTTAACTCTATCATCTTCTGCTGACCTATTTAACTGTCGTTTTGTTATGTTTTCAATTCCACATAACACATTTTTGATCTTACCATACGTCCCATTCGTTCTTAACACTCAAATCTTCTATACGTTTAGTTTATAGCTGTGGATTTCAATTACTTTTCCAGTACCGCTACACAATCCATAATTCGAACCATGAGCCGCGGATTTATAGAAAATATATCAACGAGGATCATTACAGAAAAAATTATAAAGCAGAAATATGTCAGAGTGAATATCGCATAGTTTAATAATTAACTTCAAGTGTTACAAGTGAATGTTGTGACAATTAGAGGATCAATCGCGTTGAAAGTTAAAACTCCGGATGCGTGAATACTGTGCTGTCGGCAAAAGGGAAAACTGACTAATGTTTGACTCTGCCTTCGCACTTGTCCAACGGGATGCACTGGTCGCCTTGTGCAACGCGGACGAAACCAGGTTTGCAGACGCAGCCAGGGTAACACATATTTCCTTCGAGGCCGCTGCTCCGAGTGCAAGGAATGGGCTCGTTATAGTTGTCGCAAGTCTTTTGGCAACTTGGGTTACCGTCGCACCTTGAAAAGACCTCGGTTCGGGAACAATCCTTCGGACTCACTGCCCACGAACTCCCTAAAATAAAAAAAACAAACAAATTCGGTTACAGTAATACACAAAAAACCACACTGCCCAACAAAAATAATTTTTTCCTTGCCGGTTTGCAAAATACAAATTTTTTTAAGGGTCATATCATGGTCAAAAAAACCTGTTGTAAAAAAAAAAATAACTCATGCATTGTCAAATTTAAAAGTGCACATCTGAACGTTTTCACTACATAGGAATGAGACTATCAGTGACTCACAGACCTCAGCTTGAGCTCAAAATGAAGCCTTAATTTTCACCTTTCGTGAAAAAATTTGCTTGTTGGAGCATGTAACAGTTGACGAAAGCATAAAGCTTGAATGTTCGTCTTTTGGTGAAAAATATTCCTTCACAAATCTTAGTTTCTTAGACAATGGATATACATTTTTCAATTCAGCTTTCCGTACGAGATCATAACAAATACGCGATATAGTTTTCACTAAATGCTATATGCACGCGGTTATTGAATTACTGTAATGATTGGTGTCTCAACAACCGAAACAAATTTGGTTATATTATTGAAGACTCTCAGAGACACTCCGAAAGAAAAATTTGAATAAAAAAACATTATTGCGCGTAGTTTATGCTGTATTTAAAAAAAAAGTGATCATTGGTATTACCTAACAAAATATACTTTTTTACTGGAAACTTTCAATAGTTCAAATCGAACCTTAGGCCCTAGTGGGATGCGATATAATATTACATTCCTTGGTAATTCATAATTAAGTATAATTAAAATTAGTGATACTTTCATTTTTGACTACCAGTGTCTGAAAATTTTTACCTGCCCATTCAATATATATATATCTTGGCACCATTAACTTCGTCATACCGAAATGTACGAACAAAAAACACACCGATTATCTGTATAAGAATACAATTCAACTAGAATTCATGAAATCGCCGTTCTCCTAGAATAAATCTAAAAATAACTGCGGAATAATATAGTTGAATATTGCTGACATCTTTTCGTTTTGCAATCCCGTGAACGATTGTATGGAATTTAAGTTACAACCGGCCTTCGATGATGATGCGAGTGACGGAAATAAATCTCCGCATTTTTATGACAGCAGCGATTATCATACTGCGTTAACTTTGACAAAAGTGGACTTGGGTATAAATAAACGTGAAGAATTGTTTCAGGAAAAAAAAACAGGTAGACACCACGCGAACAACAATGAATGCACCCACGCGGCTGCAGTAATATGCGTATTGTAATAATCGCATCACACAATTGACGCCGTAGTGATCGAAACGATGTAAATTATCATACGAGCAACCGAAAGGAAACAAAGATCATGATATAACCAAACACGAATGCAGACGGATCGTATAAAGGAATTTCAGTGTGCTTCTCTTGTTTTTGCTCAATGCTCACAACATAATCTCACGAGTATTTTCCACGATTTAATTCTATTTTCAGATCATACGCAGCACATTCAATCTTATATGTACATGGATATGACCCTCGGTATTTTCATTTACAGAAAGCAGACCTAAACAAAAATTACACAACGTGCTTTCACGGGAATACACGGACACGAGTACTAAGATTTTTCTTTTCGAAAAAATTAACTGGCACACCGGAGAATACGAATATTGCAATATCGCAGTGATTGCATACTTTCCGGTTGATCGGTAAAGAAAATTGAGTGCAAAGACTGGAATGATTTTAAGCTTACCACCGTAATTCGGAAGACTAGAAACGTTGACGATGGCTGCAGCGCCAAGAACCAGGAACACGGCGAAAATTGGAATCGGACTCATGGCTGTAGTAGTTTTCTTTCGGCTCCTGTCAGTAGGCTTTCGGAAGAACGAATGAAGTTCGAACGCTCCAGCAGCGCTTAAATACCCGCGAATTATCGCGCGCATTCGCATGCGAAATGACGCGAACCGGGTCGTTTCGTCCCTGATAAAACGAAGGCTGGAAATAAGCAAGTTGAGCGTATAAAATAACGCTTAAACATTAGATACTATTTATCCGTCTGACGCATCGCTGCGCAACTGATGAATATGTTCTGATTGCTAATAGAAATTATACCGTTTGGAGATTAAGACGGATATGGTAATGTCACCTACATATATTACCAAAAGCTGAAAACTATAGCTTTGTTTCCGACAAGAAGTTGCAGAAAAATTAGGAACTAACAATAAACTATTTCCAATTCATTTCTTTCGTTATAATTTAGTTTGTCGTTCCTTCATTTGCGAAGTCTAGAAAAATCAGTTGAATCAATAAATCCTGAATGTTATCGACAAACTATTCAATTCAGAGGGATAATTATGTAATTATAGTAATGTTGAAAGGTGATTAAGCATGTCTAAATGGAAATTTCAAACATCTCAAATCGCAATTAAATGATAACTATGATGGTCACTTGAATCAAATTCTATCATTGGTATATGGTATATTTGAACACACTCGTACTAAATTTGAAATAATATCCTGTCTACCCTTCTTTTCTTAACACAAATAAATCGGCTTTCTGTTTCAGCACTACCATTTATTAAGTGCGTGCATCCTAACAAGATATTAATTTCTAAAAGAGAACTCCATTTTAATTTGAATCGAAAGGAAAACTTTTCTTTAAACCCAACTCAATTCCTTAAAAATATACTTTTTTTTATAGAAGTGAATGCTGATATTTGGCATTTTGGGAAATGAAACTAAACTTCAATTATTTTTAACACATTTTCATCTTATATTAAATGAAGAAATTTGAAAAATAGTTTATTGCAGTAAAAGTGCAAATCTGTGACGAGTGTGAAGGCCGCAGCATAAGTTAAGGCAATCGCTGTGACACACACTATTTTTTTCAACAACTAAGAGGGGAAGTTCGATTTGAGAAGCAAACAAATATAATAAACAAACAATAATTTAAAAGAAGAAGATCAAGGACAATCAAGAGGCCCAGAGACACAGGCCCAGCTTCACGAAACCTAACCTAAACGTGCAAACTTCAGGTTAAACTCAGCCGAATGACGTTACTGGCCGTGCGTAAAGTCTGTGCGTACTTTTTTTACAAAATTTTTCATTCTTAAACGATCAGATTTCGATCTTTGATCCACCGTACGTAAAATTAAATTATCGGAAAGTGCGCATGCGCCAAGAAAGCCACAGTGTGTAAAATTACGAATTTCAGCTAAGCGCATGCGTCAGCGTCGTCCACAGGTTTAAAAAATTTAACTTTCCAAGCCTGCGTTAAAAAGAATATTGTTTTACGATAAACAACTTTATTCTCTGAGTGAATTATACCGTGATTAAAATATTTATATTCATCAGCAGCGGATGAATTTGACAATAATGCTAATTATATTTAAATCATTCTTAATACGAAACGATGGATTCACATATTTATCAAAAAATTCTGTCGGCGCTTTTCTAAAACTGGTAAAGACCCGAGGTGCAGAGAGATCATCCGAACTTAATATCTTGAGATCTTACAACATTCTAAGTAGTGACGAAGTGGACTAAATTTATGTATCAACCTTCTGCAATACGTAGAAAGTGTGACGACACACTGTATTTATTCGGGGAGAATCCCACGAGCCTTATTGCAACTCTGGATGGCGTCACCGTCTTCCATCGTTTCGTGGCGTCATCCGGCAGGATTCTCACGAACTATGCTTGACGTCTACGATCATTCGACCGAATGAATGGAAGAGACTCCATTCATAAAAGTCGCATGTATGTAACCATACCATGTACCAAACTTTTACCCTTTAACGTAACGTTGTTTCAAAATTTGTCTAATTAACAATCAGAATATCAAAAAAGATAGAACCAACGACGAAGAGATTAAAATTTTTGCAGCACGATTCATTTCGCCTTGAAATGAAAGGTTTTTCTTCCTAAGATAAATTCTCATAAATGTCAAACATTTTCGAGGAACAGCTGCACTTTCTAATTGGGAACAGTCACGTTCACACCGACCAAAAATATAATATTAGTCAGAGACGAACTCTCACAGAATCCGTATTTCATATCATTTCACCAGGAAAAATTTACAAACCAGTTAACAAATACTCTTTAAGTTACAGTTATCTTTCGAACATTCTCCATCTGACATATATCTGTAATCGAATGATCTGTTAAAAGAATTCATGGCAATAAGATTCAATAGTTTTTCCGGGAATCAATTTAGGCATCCGAAAGTTTTTTTTTTTTCGAACATTATAAGATTAAAGTTATATTAGTTAATGTTACACCTGGGGACGAATAAATACCCAAACCAGCCTTCACCTCGTTCGCTAATATCGAAGCAAACAGAACCTTGAGGGTGATACGCGCAGCAAGGTTTCCTTAAACGTTGTTGGTTCAACGGCTGCAGTCTACAGCCACTAACGTTATCATTGAAAAATTTATGAGTTTATTAACCATTGATAGCGCAACCGAGGGCTTTTACACTGGTTCTAACAATCATCTTATAAATAACAGACTGTGCAAATTTACTCGACATTAATACGTTTCAATTCCGTGGCCGTGATCTATTCTTATGATTTCATGGTTAGTGTTAATTCAATGACAATATCGGCAGATGGGAGATTTTTTTTTATTCCAATGTTTTTCTTTCACAGCAGCAGCAAATTTCCATTCCGAGTTACCATTTGATCAACGTGCGAGGAATTACAACATTGACTAATAATCACAGCTTCGCAAAACTTCCTCGAGAAACTGCTAAATGAATGAGTCACTGTATTCCCAACGTGTTTGGGTGCGGTTAATACAAGCTTGGAGTATTTTTGTTCAGAATTGCGTTTTCGTTTTCACGTTTGCGACATGCGGACTTAAATCTTTGGAGATATGTAAGTCAATGTCGAAATCAACCAGGGAACCCTTAACTCATTCATTTAGCTGTTTCTATAGAATATTTATTTTCATAAATAGGAATTTCATGACGAGTGTAAAGTGCCGCCGGAGCCGTGTCGAGTGCGAAACTCACACTAGTCAAGAAGTTCATATTTTCCGTGCCTACATTCTGTCAAAAACTACAAAATAGTCGAGTCATTGACAATGGTAATGCAGAAAAAATTTTGCAGCGTTGTGAATTTGTTTCCATTCCTGTATTGTTATGGTTTTGGCAAAGACTGCATGATCCTCAAATTCTTCACGAGTGACCATCACATTATTTTACATGTAGGTAATCATTTTTTTCCCTTTTTGAAGAATTTGATGAATTTTTTTACCTTTCGAAGTATATATGATTTTTTTAGAAAAAAAATTATCGCAATTGGTTCAACTTGGTTTAAGCAGCTGGGGACTGCATTGTAACATGTCAGAATTCGTTCAAAACATTCATGTCATCTCTTCAATTATACTGAAACATTATATTCTACCGAACGGCAGACAGTTGAGTGCGTTGGATAAAAAAATAGCAAAAACGTGCTCCTCGGACTCTGCCGGATCACGGCTGGCAGTGCCGAGCTTCCCTCGCAAACAAATTAACATCTTGTTCCTCGGTTAAAACGTTGATGTGACGATTGAATTTCGGAGTTATCGAAATATATCGAGCACATTGTTGGCATTGTATTCGTTCTCTAATTGGTATGTGTGTGGTGTGTCAATTTGACAGTTGGCGCGCCGTTATGCTTATGCATCTGTATAAAAATTGAAAATAATAATGACAGTTCATCATGATGTCATAAAAAGTTGAAGAAAGCTGACAAACTGAAAACAAATGCAAATGATACACGAACTCCAAAGAAATCACACGTTTTGAGATGCCATAGATGATAATGGGTATAACTAGACAAATTAAAGAACAAAACGGCTTTTTCACGTAATTGCCTTGATGGCGTTGTACTGAATTATGATAGAATGGTCGTGAGCGCTACAACGTCGGCAGACTGTCAGACGTGCGCTTTAGCGCGCGTGCTGCATCTAGTTATAAATAAATAGGGTATATTTAATTGGCATAGTTAATTGGTCTAATTGACGAATCAGATCTAATCATAACCTGGAGCTACTGCGATGGCGCATCGTGGATCGTACCCCGTCTTTCTGCCTGTCAAAACCCACAAAACCTTTTCGATACTTCGAAAACAACAGGTCTTAGTATTTAAATTTATATTTTATCTCCAAGTTATCCGTCCAGTAGAGTCAGCACATAATTTCCAGGTACAACCCGATAAACGTTTCGTCACGCCGTATCTAACAGAGAGTCAGTATAAGCGTCACTTTACCCTCGGGTTTTCAATTTAACATTTACCGTTCGTCAGGAGGTCCTCGTAAAAAATAATAGGAATCATTCGATAATGAAGGTTTAAGTTTATCCTGGTATGCCTGTGTGTAACCATCCGACAGTGGAGGTTTACTATTATTTATCCTTGTAATCACTTGTAATAACCATCCGACAACAGAGGTTTTTTGATTACCCTTGTCTATAACTATCCATAACGGAAGTGGCATTATCCTACATACTCTCTTCTCCCATATACACTAAAAATTGTGCCACCTGCTAAACACCCAACACCATAACTCCTACAATTACATGTATATCCATCTGTACCGTTCACTTCCTGAACAAACAAACATTATTTTTCCATCGTATATGTATAATTATGGGACTCGTCTCGCGTTATTGCCTACGTTCTATGATTTTAGACTGTCCAAGCTGTACCCCCCCCCCCCCCCCCCCTTTAACTCACAAAATTAAAAAAGCACGTAGGCGGTGTATCACACACCCTCATATGCATTCACTGTACAGCTTGCGTAAATGCCATCAATTCTGCCCGGAAGCTCGGTGAGCTTGAGCTAAAGGTGGGTAACTCCTGCCAGAGTACTACAGATGTCGCCGACTTAAGGTATTAAACCACCGACATTTGGTGCTTAGGTGAGGGACAACGCAGAAAACATTACCAATGGAGTTAGGAAGAGTATAAGTTTTGGTTGCCTGAGCCACCTCCAAAGCGACCCGATTCGTCATCGATTCCAGCAGACGAAAATTAACGCTCTTTGGTACCGTACGCGCAAGCTTTGCTACTATTATTCCACCGCAGGTTCTTCAGCTAAGAGAACTTTAAAGGGGCACATCTACCTGTGGAGGTTCAAGATATCGGTTTTTTTTTACCTTCTGAAAGTTTCATGTCCTAAAAATATTCCCTACAAATTTTGCAATGATATATACAAAATTGACAAAGTTATGACATTTTGTATGAAACATGTTCGATCGCTCGAGCGCTTGAGATCACAAGGAAAATCACTCGTAGACAACGGAAATTGTCCTCTCGTGAAGTTGCCATTGATACAGAGGGCCATAGAATTGACGACCAAAGGTAAAGTTCAACAGCTTCACTTTACTCGTTATCTTCACAACAATAGCAAAACCATACCCGAAACTTGAAGCGCTTTTTTCTCGAAACCGGTGAAAACGATATGTGGATAACCGCTCTATAGATCCTTTTCAAATTCACACAAAATCCGCTATGACACACTTAGAGGTCGTTTACGATCTTAATTTTTCAAAATCGACCTTCATTTTTTCAAAGTTTAGTAAGATCGGTGAAATTTTTCAGGAATTTTTCGTAATTGAATTTCAATTGCTCACCATTCAAACAAAAATTATTTTTAAAAAATCGGCAATCGTCAACGACTTGTGAAATCTATTGACTTGAATAACTCGTTCAGTTTTCTTGTTTCAGATGAATAGTTTCGATGGGAGTATCCACCGCCGAACGCGATACAAAAACGTTCTTCTTTTCGTTCGTTTGCTTTTGTTTTTTGTAATTTTTTGATCTTTTTTTTAGACGCTCGAAATATTATGTATATCCAAACATAAAAAAAAAATCAGTTCATTTCCTCCTACAGGTTATAAGAAAAAAAATCCAAAGTTTGACTCTTTTTTTCGCCAGGTAGATGTGCCCCTTTAAATCATGGACACGGTATCTTTTCCGAATGATTGGTACTTCAGAAACTCAAAAAAGGTCTCTAACATATCATGGGATCAGCAACTGTGAAAATGCGTCAATTTCGAAGCATTATTCAAGGCTACTCAAGACTACACACAATCGCTTTTTCTGGTAAAAATATGTCCAAGCAGCATTTCTCAAAGGGTTAATACTTTTTGCACAAATCAAGAGGGTTGGTGTTGATTTCATCGAAAACATTTATATAAGTTAAATTAATATTACTATAATAAAATATATTATTAGTTTAAATAATCATAATGGTAGTACTTATAATAATAACAACGTTATAGATTGTTAGTCTATAGAATAGCCTGTGATCCACGCCACGAGGTGATAGTCTGATGGCTGCTTGAATAAGTATCTGTACTCTGAAAATTAAAGAAAAATATTTACACATCAACTATACAACAATCATTTCCATCAGTACCTGGTAACTCTAAAAAAAAAAAAAAAAAATTGTATTCATTATTGAATGCTCTAGTCCATGAAAAAGGAACACTAAGATTTCTATTGAACGTACGATGCGAATCAATTATTTTATACACTTAAGACACAAGTCATATATGTCTACATTCTTCCTTGCTGCAAGTATCGTTATTAATTTTGTCGTGATTGTACCTGCGCAAGGAGCAGCAGTTCGTCTTGTGTGTCAACAATCCTTACTGGAAACGGTGAGCCGGGAACAAGTACGCCTGCCCATCGTACTTCGACTCGATATTCTCCGGGTTCAGTAGGGTCATACCGGCACAAAATTGTGCGATCTTTTTGATTCTCGCGTTGCATTTCAACCCGAAAGGCTCCTTTCGGTCCCCGCACTCTAACCGTCAATTGGCCAGCGCCTGCGCCTCGAGTGTCGCAAATAAATCGCGACTGGAATGTTGCTAAGACGCCGTGTTCGATTCCCGGTCCATAGACACGCACCTTGATAGTAACACGGAATGAAAAATATTAACAATGAGAGCATTAAATATTTAGAAAAGGGGTAAAATCACCAGACTTGTAAGATGTAACTTTCCAGCACCGCAATTTGCAAACAACTCTGCCGCAAATAATTCTATTCCGAACTTATCATTACCTTAGATGCGTCAGGAGCACCGGAAACTCGCAGAGTAAATGGCGAGCCGGGTACGTGTTCCCCCGCATATTTTATGGTGAGGATATGTCGGCCTGATTCTTGAGGCTTGACATTCAGCGTGAACGTTGCGTCTCCATGATCGTACAACTCGCAGTATGCAACCTTGTGAGGCCCCACGCAATTCGCCGTTAACTCACCTGAATAAAAATTCACGGGGCTTAGCATTGATGGTTTTGAATAATAAAACGTGTTTCAATAAAGGCTGGAGTCGAGTCATAAAATCGAAGATTCAGTTTATAACGGATTGCAATTGGAAGTGGAGCATTTTCAACTGTAAAGTGTGCCAGTGAAGACGGTCTGCTGTAGAGAAAGTGAAAGCATTTGATAATAAAATTTACCTGGTCCCGCCCTCCGTGTATCAATGAAACTTCTTATCTCTTGGCCTACTGTTCCTTGCTTTAATCCATCGCCGGAGCATATCACGCGAGCGGCATCAGCAGCACTGGCAACATTCACCTGCAAGGGACACCCCTTCACTTGTCTGCCATTCCATAGTACCGTTAGTAAGAGTGATTCTGATGTAAGAGGAATGTAGCTTGCCCGGTAGACACTGTCACCTGAGATTTGTTAAATTCATTGTCAGCTGATGTGTGATGATTCAAGAGAATAAAAAATTTAATTGGTTTCAGAGAATTCTTGCAAAACTGTATCATCAAATTTCAGACAGACTGCTCGGGATCCTCAATTACTTTCGTTTCATATAGTTTAGAAAATCATGAAATTATTATGAATGAAAAATCGAAAGTACACTTGCCCAAATGCTGAAGCATCACGGTAATCTCATTCGTCGGTGACAGCAATTGAACTTTTGGCGTCCCATTTCCCGCTTGCGATCCATCTATTGTAAAACTAGCTTCCTCCCCGCATTTCGCTGCCGCTAATCCTCGCCCCGTTAAAATCACTCTACTTGTATCAGAGACTGGTGGCTGAAATCAGTCATACAATAGTTATGCGTATTCGACCTGTATCCTTTTCTTATAAATCATTCTCACCCTAGTCTTCTTTGAAGAGTTTCCACTGAAATTATTTACAATGTACTTCAAGAATTACCTCAACTTCGGGTGTTACAGCAAGTTTTGGAGCACCTGGAAAAGGCACTCCGTTGAATAATATTTCCATTTGGTGCTCTCCGCCAGCAATTTGAGGAGCAACAAGCTTCAGTCTATTACTAGAAGTCATTTCAAAGTTCAGAGGATAATCCCCTATTGTTCCACTAAGTTCGCCTGGCCCAGCTTCCGCTGTATCAAAACTGATTTTGTTCAACGGATAAACTTTCAGTCGACCTGCGTCATCGCAGACAGCTGCCCACCCACCTGAAATTTGTTTGTAATTTGAAGCACTGACTGTTTTTAAAACAAAGTTCTCAGAACTCTTTAAAAAATATTATGAATATTACATTTTCTTGCTGCAAATAGTTACCGTGAGTACAAAGTCGCGATAGATTGTTATTCCAGATCACACGCAACTCAAGGAAACTTACCAATAATACGCAAATTTCTTGTGTCAATGATTTTTGGATGCCACGGCGATCCTGGTAGCTGCTGTCCCGAACAAACGACTCTGATATCGAATACACCGACCTCAGTTGGTACGTAGGAAACATTCCAAGTTCCAGGATTCGCCCCAGCTTCAACCATTGCTTTCGAAACGCTATCTGGGCCGTCAACCTGCATTGACGATTGACAGTAATGAAAGAAGATTTACAAATATGGTAAATGATTCGTCAGATTCTGCATTTGAGGTGTGATTGATGGCAAAATCTCCCTAGTTTCACATAAAACTCTATGAACACGGACTATAGCTAGAATTTTTTCCCGGTGTCAACTGTTCCATCTATTTATCTTCAATTTAAATCACCGTTTCTGATCACCCTTTACCAGTTTGATCTCGGTTCTCTCAAAATCGTGTAAACACGTTTCAGAATGTTATGAGACAATGGTCAATCGTTGTGTCAACATTGGCATCTCAATAGCCATTTGCTATTTAGGTATAATGCAATGATTACCTGAACTGCCGGTGGACTTCTGGTGCCAGTGACAATAAAATGGGCAGGTTTTCCAACGTGACCACTGATTAATCCTTCTCCCTTGGCCCGTGCCTGACCTGCTGCTTCAACCGTATAAACTATTGGACTGTCAGGTATTGGCGAACCTCCTAAAGTATGCAATATAGCAATGAAATTGGTATTAATGAGACTCAAACAAACGCAATTACTTGGTTCATCTATTAAACATACGTGATAATACTTCTTACCATAATTTATATTGACAATATAGTTTCCAGGAATGCTCGGCGTTAATTCGATGAGTTCAGTTCCGTCATTGAGAGTCGTAACTTGGAGTGGAAGTTCCTCTCCCAGTGGACTAGTGGCACTAACATCCAACTCTGCCATTCCAGCATCTGCTCTCAACACTGTGATCATAAATTATAAACTGTTAGCCGTTGTGTTACAGGAAAAAAGTTTTGTTTCATCATCTGGTCATAGCTCGGGTGGAGGTCAATCCTTTCACAGTCAATTTGAAATCAAATCAACTGATCGAAATTGAACAAGCGGTTGGATATCAATCGAGTAAATACACGAGCGCTGCAACGGTGTCTACTTACGTTTAAATGCAATGCGGTCATGAACCGAGACAACTGATGGTCCTAGATCTTGAAGTTTCACCTTAGAAGTATCAAAGGCTTGGCAAAAAAATGGTGAGCCAAGCACCGGCTTGGCACCTTGGAGTACATCAATTTTGTACATTCCTGAAATATATATTTTGTCGTAAAAAATACTCTCTGATCAACGATTTGCTTCGCATCCTCTAAGTGCGCCTTATAGGCATAGCAATCTAATCAAAGTGCTGCTAGTCTCACCGCCCATGCTACAATGCTCTGCAACTTTTTCTGCTAGTGTCTTTACTTTCTCATTACTTTCTTGATTTCCTATTACAACCTAATCTTAATATGATCTAACTTATTGTCTCATTTTATATATTTTTGGAAGGCAGAAAGGCTTGATACAAACCTAATCAAAATCTTCTGTGCTTCGTGAGGCAGGGCATTCTCTGGCACTCCACTTCCTTTCTTAATTAACAACCTAGCTATTGACTATCAATTTAATGTTCTATTTTGATATAAAGCGAAGATAATGTATACTTATACCCAGTGGCTTGACTTACTCAGATTACAAGCTTTAGTCCAAGTTTGGATAATAATCTTCCCATCTGTCTGTCTGTCTGTCTATCTATCTATCTATCTATCTAAGTTCAGACTTTCTCTATCTATTACATGTCACGCAACGCCATTCATAAAGGTTCTCATTACATCCCATCGTATTCAAAATAATTTGAATTGGGCAAAATTACCTTGTACCTAACTTAGCGTTATACTTACCAACGGAATTGGTTGTGAATTCGGCGAGCAAATTTCCGTCTCGATGCTGGTAACAACGAACAGGAACCGCGTTCCCTTGAGGACCACTTATAACCACATCAAACTCTTTGCCGGCATGGCCAAGAGTTTCTATGGTGAAAAATGTAACTTTCCCAACCAAAGACTGATATAAACCCAGTCCAGTTGCAGTCACTTCACGTCCACCAGTTGGTCCTCGAACTGCAACTTCCAATGGACTTCCTGCAAATGGAAGATATTCCACTCAGTAAAATGTCCTTCTTGCTTCATTGTTAAGTGAAGCAAATAATAATGATTCATCATTTTTTTGATAAGTACGAAAATGAACACGAATAATGAAATACTTGAAAAATAATTTAATTCTTAATCCCGTACTTTCTTTCGTTTCAACATTATTTTGCGAGATTTCTTACCTTGAATATGCATATCGTTGTATTTGATATGAACTCTATGCGGTGCCGCACGAGTTGGGTGGAAAACAACCTCGTAATGCCCGTTGTTTCCTTCCCGTATCAAACTGTCCACATCTGCTCCACCAGCTCGAACATTCACTGATAATTTACCTGGTCCAGCTTCCTTAGATGCCACAACTGCAAGGTGTATGTTTATGCATATAGTGAGATAGGTCAGGCAATATTGCATTGGGGAAAATAATCTATGCTACAGATCTATACAAACCAATTATCGTTCCAGGACGATGGCAGACCGTGTCAGATATTTCCTTGATAGTAACCTTACTCGGATCAAACGCCTGGAGACTTTGTGTGCTGATTACTTTGTGGCCATCGCTGAATGTCACGTTATACATTCCCACTAGGCGTGTCCTAACTTCCACCCGGTATAGTGTTAACGAAAGTTTTGTCAAAGTCGATGGAATGATAAGACCATCTGGACCTAAAACATTTGACGTTTGATATTTTAATTCTACTCTTCGTTCGTATCGTGTGCCACAATATATTCTATGGAATTGAAAAACTTCAAATTTTTTTAACGTAATATTCGGAAATAGATTAATGCTAATACCAGTGACTTCAGCTGATATCGGTCCCTCCAATCCAGGCATATCTAAATCCATATAAGCTGTATTGCCCACTCTAATCACAGATGGGCCTTCTAGACCTCCTCCGACGACTGGACACTTGAACGGACTTCCTGTACGACGAAAAATGCGTGAACATTGATATATATGATGAATTTTTATATTGTTTCGATTCGAGTTAATCGGTAGTCAAACGTTGGAGTCATTGTTCTAAGCGTGGCTATACTGAAATGGTGTCGGAGTGGGTAGTCAGATGATTGTTTCAGATGAGTATTATGAAAAATTTTACAGCCTCTTGGCCTTTCATTTCGTGCTATTAGGCGGGTGTAGAGTAAAATGTGCTATAAAAACTACTTGTATAATTCAATCCAAGTTTAGGACAGCAGATTTACTGCCACTAGATGACGTCTTCATATTTTGATTATTAGTAGTCATATGTACCTGGCACGTTATCATCGTTGAAACTGATATTGACGTAATGAGTGCTTGTCGTTTGAGGCACAAACGTAACGTCGTAAAGCCCGCGAGCACAAGCAACTACCTCGGCCTTCACAGTGTTGTTCTCTGTGCTGACTACGAGCTCCAAAGTTCCTTCACCAGCTTCCGCTGCATCGACTGTGAAAGTCGTTGCTTGGCCTAAAAGCGCCTCAGTGAGTCCCGAAATGTGAACCTAGGATCAAATAAAGCAATATATCTCAAGGCTTCTGGGATCTTGATTTCAAGCCACAAATTGATTGGACGAATGAACATGTGTAAATCGCACCTTTGTGACATCATAAATATTGCAAGCCAGTGGCGATCCTTTTATGTGTTCACCATCAACGAGTATTCCGATATTATGCCTTCCTACTTCGGTTGGGGTAAAACTTATGTTATACTTTTCGTCGACTGGTTCAATAGTGATTGGCAAGGCTATTCCGGACGGTGGAGTTACTATCACATCACAATTCATTGATGGGGCTTGAGGATCAACGGTGAAAGATGTTACTTGCTTTATGGATGCCATTTTTAGATTATGGCCTGTGATAACTGCCTGACCTGCACCAACCACCTTGCAGTTGAAGGGTGATCCTATGAACACAGTCAAGGTGAGATAATTATATTAGGGTTTTATGTGTAAACCAATCTTGTCGCAACTAATACAACTTTTCTGCTACTCAGAAAAGATTATGCAATAACTCTAGGGTGATAAATAAATTCTGTCGCTTACCAGGAACAGGCTCTCCATTGAATCGCACGCTCAAGCTATGTACCGCAGCTTCTTGGGGCTTGAAGTTGACCCTGAATTTAGCATTTCCTTCGCTCTGCACATAATTCGGTACGTTTTTACCATTGACCGCTACTATTATTTCCAGATTACCAGCGCCTGCTTGACTAGCATTAACTGTCAATTATTGAACATGTTAATAACTGATGGTTTAAAAATGCAAGTCTTATGCTACGTGTGAGAATTGATACTGACTGCTAAAAAATACGGGCTTTCCTACAACTCCGTTGTTTATATCAGTCACTTTGACTTTATCTGCATTGTAAGCTTTGACGAGAAACGGACTGCCCTCGATGTGCGAACCGCTCAGCTTTACCTCGACACTGTGATCTCCTGAAATAATGACGTTTATGTATATTTTGAAGTGATCATAACAGTATCATTATTATTTCTCGTTCACGACATGGTATTATTAACAATTCCAAAACTGTCAAACGGCTGACGCTTGACTAACCGACGTCAGTTGGAGTGAAACTGGCGTTATAAGCGCCAGTTCTAATAGGTTTGATTTGTACTGGTAGACTGTCTCTTGTTGGTGATAGAACTTCCACAGTCGGAGTTCCCAGAGAAGTGTCTGCTTCGATAGTAAACATCGCCATCCGATTTACAGAAACCTTTTCCAATCCTTCAGTGATTAAAACTTTTGCTGTGTCACTGACCTGCTCAGCAAATCAAAAGTAAACAAAAATTTTAGTACTCATATGTATATAGAGCTGCAAATTCAAATATTTGATAATCGTACAGCCAGTACTGGAAATTGTACGATCTGTTCTCATTTAATTTCACATACCATAGAAACATTGCTGCAATATTTATATATTGCAAATACAATTCTAATGTTTCGGGAATGTTGCAGAAACATTGCAATAATATTTTCATATTGTAAATTCGGTTGTAATGTTGCAGTAATATTATAAGAATGTTTCAAAAATGTTGCAACGTGTTGCAGAAATTTTGCAATGTTTCAAGAATATTACAGAAACATAACTACAATATTTGTATAGTCCAAACGTAGTTTTCTTATTGAAGAAATACTGCAGGAATATTTTCAGATTGTCGCGAAAATGTTGGTAGTTGCAAATATATGGAAAACATTGAGCAGTGAACCGTTGCTAAGGCTTTCTAGAACACTGCGGAAACATTGAGTCATGTATGTGAGATATTTGAAACCTTAATACATATCCAAATTACTGAAATATATCCGCAATATTGCGTACTGTGTGTGTCACTGGAATTTTCATATAATCGCCCACCTGACAACTAAACGGACTTCCAGGAACATCTTCGCCGTTGAATCTCAGATCGATAGTGTGAACAATTGGTTCACGAGGTGTAAATGATATAGCGTACGTGTGTGGACCCTGGGCCTGTGCGGATGTTGGAACTCTCCCGCCATTGACAGTAACTTCCAGATTCCCAGGTCCAGCTTGGCTCGTTTCAACTGCAGAAAATTCGAATTCCAGACTTGATTGGAAGAATGTATTCAAACTAATGGCTGAATTCCCGATTGAAAGTGAAAGTTTCCGTTCCCGACGGAATTTTACCTAAAAACGTAGCAGGTTGACCAATCACTCCTCGTTTAGCATCCTTCACTTTGATGGCAGCAACGTCGTAGACTTTGCAGCTGAATGGGCTGCCGACAACGGGCACATTGCGATGGCTCACCGATATTCTGTGCTCTCCAACAACTCTTGGAGTGAAAGCCACGCTGCAGGTTGTGTCTTTGTTGTCAGTGACCTGAGCCGGGACGGCCTGTCCGTTGGGCCCTATCAAGTCCGCCGGTTAGTCGTTTTATCCAATTTAGTCAGCCAACTAGGGTGGATTACGAGGGCACGGGGAATGGGTCATTAGAGAACCGCTACATGCTCCTATGCAATGACGTCTTTCTTATTTGTTACAAATTGTATGACTTAAACTACGATAAGCACGATGAGCAGCTCAGCAGGCAAAGTTATGAATATGCATAATGTTATTATTTTTTTAAATGGCTGCTACGTTTCTACCTCTGCAAGAAAAATTGTCATAATCCCGAAACACCGTAAAAAGTTGCTGATGGTTTTTTAAACATAAAATCAATATATACTTCATCATTTTTAATATATATACCATAGAAATGTGAAGCATAACCAAGCTCCAAACAGAACTCTCAAAACCTCAAAATGAGTGTCAATAGTGTGGACAGATTTTGAAAGAAATTTCAAAGCTGCGATAGAATTTTATTTGGATTGCGCAAATGCCTCCAACGTCTCACCAAGTTTTCATTTTACCAATTTTCTGATAGACTTTTACCAAAATCATATGAATTTTTCTAGAATTTTAGAAACTTGGATGGGGTTCCATAAATTTGATTTTTTAAAAATACGTTGAAAAAACTGTAAATATAAACTGAAAAATCGATTCAACGACAGTTATCTCTGAATGAGATCAACAGGCACTGCACCGAGTATAGGTAAATACAAAAACGTAGCACAAAGTGTGTGTTAACAATTCCACAAATCAACAGATTTCAGAATAGTTTTTGTTAGTAGAACAATAAACACAAGTTTGGAATGTAAATATTAGAGAACAAAAGCAGTACATGGGATGCAAGCAACGATTAGAGCATCTTACATGGGGTCTTCGGGAGACTGGAGTTAGGTAGCCTTCACCATTTGATTGATTGATTGATTAAAATCCATATACTAAAGTTAAAGCTAAATGAGTTTTGTTTTGAGAAGTCTAGTAATGTCGTAGTCTGAAAGCTGGCCGACCTGCAACAGAGAGAGAACTGCTCAAGCCACCGGTGACAAAACAGACAAATAGACACAGAACATATATGCAAGATGTGTTCATTCCTGTGAATATATATATATACACTTGAGCAGTTGCATATATATATATATATTATATATATCTAACATATATCACAGCTTTGCTAGAATTAAATTTCATCCGTAATTAATGTGCATTCAACACCACCTCGCAAGTTCATTCCCTACCTTCTTCCAATTGACATGTCACCACAACATATTTTACAAGTTATTAAATCTCCATTTTATCACAATAAGTCGTTATTGCCATATACATCAAGCATGAAACATGAAATTCTGATAGCGAGGATAAAGAATATACTCAAAATTCTAAGTTTTTCCTATCAGACCTATCAGACCCCTATTGATTAGATCAATAATGTATTTTGCGAGTTTGCCGTTCGCGTTGATACCAGGTTATAGAAATTGTGCCACATATAAAATTAAACGATTTCTTGTCACGGCTAAACGCCGCTAATGTCAAGTTTTCCGTTCTACCGCAATCAAAAACGTCAAATAGGCGTCCCAACCGATTGACGTTGATGCAGGTTGTAATGAGTCATGAATATCAGTTTATATTATACCGAAATCGTGAAAATTAATTATCTCGCATAGCTGAGAATAATGAGACATACACACAATGTGGAAATATAAACTAGTTACTGAAGAGGGATGATAATTTTCGAGAATCCTTACAGATGTACCTGCATTGCGCATCACACTTCTGCTAATGAGAAATATTCAGTGAATATGACCAGCATTCATGAAAAACATCGTGAACATTCTTCGTCAATAACAATTATTCGAATAAACTTACCTTCAACATTAACTTCAAGGTCTTCCAAGCTACCGGCAACGTTACTGACGGTAAGATAGCTCTGCCGTCCTAAGCCTGCACTGCTCAACGCCTGCCCACTAACGGTCACATTACTGTCACCACCGACTCTGGTTAATATTGGACATCCCGGTACTGTCTTCTTGTTAAAAGCAATGCTGATAACATGTTCGCATGCCTCGAAAGGCACAAAGCTAACCGAAAATCTAGCATTTCCTTGTGGAGTTACCTGAGTCGGGATATTATGACCACGTGCCGATATTGTTATTTCGAGATTTCCTTCACCGGCCTGACTAGCATCAACTGTTGAATTCATATGAAAGAAAATAAACATTAACATTGAATTTAATACATTCAGCAAATGACTCAACACTTGGTTCTAATACACAAAAAATGAGAGACGTAGCGCCTTGAGCTCGAAGTAATCAGTAGCAAACTTTTTATCCTATTTTGCCCCATGGTTGAGTAATTTTTCTATACCTGAAGGTGAAACACGAACGTACCCGTAAAATGCGTAGGTTGGCCAACGCTCCCTCTGGCTACTGGGCCAACTAATACTTTGTCGGCATTGAATGCTTTAGCCAAAAACGGGGTTCCGTTGACAGGATGACCGTTATATTCTACACTGATTGAGTGAACACCGACGTCTCGGGGTGTGAATTCCGCAGTGAAACCACTGTGCATATTGCCCGTCACTTTGACTGGTAGCTCGGTGAGCGGCCCTAGAGAAAAAGTAAATTAAAATTGATATGTTAAAAATTAAAACAAAAAAGCGGACAAGAGTTGATCAGTTATCGATAAAAGTTGAGTGAGCACCTCTGACAGAGACTGCAAGCTCAGCGCTTCCACTTCCGTCAACAGCCATGTGAAAAGAAGCCGGTTGATCGACGGCGATCAGTTCCAAGTGTCCAAGACTCAGAGTGACTCTGCTAGTGTCAGAAACATTGCAAACAAACGGGCACCCAGCAACGGTTTCACCATTGAATTTGATGTCGATGTAATGTGGTTTCGCTACGTCAGGTGTAAACGATACAAGGCAACGTCCACCTCCGACCACCTGAACGTGGTTCGGAACTTCCCCTTCATTTATTGAAATCTCTAACTGTCCCTCGCCAGCAGCACTGGCGTCAACTACAAAGAATGCATCGATGAGAAAGTTAAAAGTTATTCTTCTGAAAGTTGGTAGGTCAGGTTTAGTTTCAATCGCAAACAGATAGATGTGGAAGGCTTGTATTGAGGCTTTTAATGAGTTGGATTTTTAAAAAGATAACAACTAATCGAATTTACCTCGAAATTGGCAGGCGTGTCCAACGACAGCACTTGGGACGTCAGTAACTTGGATTAAGCTGCTGTTGTAGACTTTGGCGACAAGAGGTCCAGCCGGTAGCTTTTGACCCGCGATGCTCACCTCCACCAGATGACTTCCAACTTCGGTTGGTGTGAACTCGACCCTGAATTCCCCTGGGCGGCCCGGTTCCTCATCTATGTGTGCAGCGATGTGTCTTTTTGTCGGAGCTGAAATTTTTTCATTGCAATATGTAAAGCTCTCAAAACTTATCGAGTGCAATGAGTTACCAGACTTTCAACCGTTCCTGATTTCATTCAAATTATAATAATGCGATGGATCCTGGTCATTATTACTCACTGAGAATTTGCACATCAATTTCATTGCTCGTAAAACCAAGGGCGGATAACTCGAACAGAGCAGGAGAACCGGCTGGGACCAATCTCACTGAGTCGCCAACAACTGACATTTTTGGACCTGACATGATGCCTACACGCCACGGCGAACCTGAAATATAAGATAAAATAGAGATTAATGGTAAACGTTTACATAAAAAATTAAATTTATCAATTCTTGGTTGAAGAATTAATCGCAGACTAATAAATAAAATAAATCAGAGTTCTGTAAGTATATTCTTGAAACCTTAATTGAATATCTATTCATTATCTGACTTAAATACTTTCAATAACATTAGTTGTAGTCATTAGTGCAATGTTATCGTTTTACTTCGATGAAGTGATGTTTCAAGGATCTATTGTGTCAGTTTCAAATATATGGAATTTTAGTTATTCAAATTCAAATTCAAATGCAACGGAATCACTGTACAACAAACGAAGTAGAAATTTTATCCAGTCAAATTCGTATTATTTGAATTTTTAGACATCATTATGACTGGCATATTACATAAAATATAAAATGATATGAAATTGATGTATAAAATTCTTTGAGCTACCAAAAAAGTTAGAAAAATATATCGAATACTAATTGTGATACTTGTCCTTTGAACTGAGGTTATGTTACCTAACTAATCTATACGACATAATTGATTTGAAAATCAGGACTGTGAAAAATTCATCATAAATTGTTTTTAGAAAATATTGCATAAAAACTTATTCACTACAATCGTTAAAAATAAAACGATTCTCATTCTTCAACAGTTCGATAAACGGATGGTAAGTTTTTAAATTAAATAACAATCAGGTCAATGTGGTTTTAATCGATAATTGAAGTCGAGAATTAAAAAAAAGCTGTAGTGCCAGTTTCAAAAGTGATAAAAAATTTATTTAGAAAACATCGGCATTGGCACATACATACTTTCTAGTAAAAAAAAAATGGAACTTACAGCCTCTTTTAATTCTCCTATTCAATTAAGAAAAATATGTAAATTGGTCACCGAAATAATCGAACGAATTGAATAAAAATCGGCTATGTAATCCAATTGGGATTGCCGATATGCTCATAAACATTATTTGTTTACCTATCACTGTGTGCATAATTCAAATGATAAATTATTTATCGTTGAGAGAAGATCTATTGAAATTTTAAGGCTTCAAGTCAAGTGGTTGGTATTGAAAATTGTTTTCCGCAATGATTATCGTACTCGTTTTTGCCGTTGTTATTATCAATTAACATTCAAAAACACCCAGGAATACGTGCAAGCTATAGAGCGTTTGAAGTTGAAACGCTTACCTTATTGTACGGTGACGCCAGTTATCCTGAAAACACTATAGGAAATCCTAAAAATACAACTATTAAAAACGAAACTCAAATACTACGAACCGCGCTTTATAAATTAAGTCCTAATGGTAAATCAGAATAATAAATACGTTTTTGCTGTTACGCGTAGCATAATGTGACAAATTCGGTTACGGTGCTAATCATACATTTAGATCCATTGATGAAATTCAGGTCACTTAACATGATTGAAATATTAAAACACTCGCAGACTATCGAGGAAAGACCGAAAGATTTCTCCAATCAAGATGAAAAAACTACAAAAAACTACAGAAAATAATATTGAACAATTTATCACTGATTGAACCTATTAGTTAATATTATTCAGCAATGAATGAGACGCGTATCGATGTGGAAACGTCAGCAGATCACGATTCTCGGGCGGACTCAACCGAACCAAACGCTGCCGAGTCGTGCGTAGCCTCCGTCTGCCTCGATCGTCTTGCACCAGGAGTGGCACAATATCGGGGGTGCCAAAACTACGAGAGATTCGAAAAACGCTGGATTTTCGATTTACGAAGTGATATGAAGCAAGCTTAGATTTCGATCTACACACTTCGGGACCAGAGCGATTATTGACACATCAATTGTTCGTTCGAGAAATATTAAGTGTAATAGAAAGACTCCTTTTCATTTTCAACTTTCACTCCGCGTACATGCATATGACATATTTTCAACCGATTATGATAAAACGGCTCGAATTTAAACTTGACGTTATAATTTTAGGTAAAGGTCTGCCGGTATCCGTTAAGTGGTTGTCATGGTAGGTGAACAAATTTTATGAAAATGGCTCCTTTCTCTCGGGTTAAACTTTTTCCGGTGGGTACAGAAGTCGTTGATTCTTTCCTGAACGCGCCGGCGCGGCCGAGTTTCGAATTCCAACAACTTCTTACGCGTGTTGCGCTCGACTCCAGCAGCGCCGACTTCATAGGCTACAGACCGGGTGGAGTAAGCACTGTTTAAAAATCGAATACAGGCATCGTCGCAGGTGTATACGTACCTGCATACAATCATAACCTTGGCTCCGGCGTAATTATTATAATTACGCAAGGCGCGTTCTATAACGGTTGAACAATTGACTGTCGCATTCAAGAATCGGAGGTAATTGTATACATGCCGTAGACCAGATCTACAGTCCAGTCGATCTATATGAGGACTGTATATTGATCAAGCGTCACGTGGGCATTGCAACGACCTTACAGGACGTATAGTGTTAAGGCGCTCCCTGGTCGATCGCGGCATTCCCTCGCATAACGGTCACTGACGTACGTATCAAAAGCTTCCGAGTGCCGGTACGAAAATTCATTTCGAGAACATTCTTGGAAAATCTTTTACCGTTACACAGGGACGAAGGTTCCCTCAAATGGAGTTATATATTCAAAATTATCAGCGTTCCACAGGACTAGGGTAACGGTAATTTACGATGAAAGTAATAGATTCTGTTTCATGACGTACAATTTTCGATACTTTTCTTCCCACTGAACTGGCAACTTGAGATACAAATTAGGTGAGGCGCTCACGGATAAAAAAGAGGATATTCATTGTCATTGATCGTATGCAACTAGGTTTAAGTTCATTAACGAGACAAAGCCGACGCAATTCCTAAATCGTCGAAGTCACTGCTTTACGGTGACTTGAATGCCAAATGATGAACAATCTTAGCATAGGTCGTGAAAGATAATATTCTTCATTTTTAATCTACTTAGATGAGATATCGTTCAACTGTCATTTAAAACACGAATGTTGTACCATTCAAATATTCGAAATTTGAACCGTCAACTGTTGTGGAAAAGTGCTATAATATTCTAATATGTTTTGTTTCTGCCATCAAACGCTGTGTTCTTCATGCATTGCAGCTGCACTGATGATCAACTATCTTGGTGTCAGAATACAAAGGTGCGATTAGGATTTCTAACCGCGATGGTCACTGTGAAACGCTGCAGTCACGTGGCATTGAAATGCGGACGTACGTACTTAGAGAGTCCTTTCAGACTCGTACGAGTATTGACTCAGCTAGTATCGCGCCACATACGGCTCCTTTCTACAAACTGACTTGACACTGTTGAAAGTATCAAGACACATGACACACATACCGAAGCAACACGGTTTTGATTAAATTCCTACACTACATCAGTATTTCCATTTCTGATTAACACAAATTCTTCTGTCTCGAGAAGTTTTCCGACTGGACTGTACGGATGACACAGTTAAATGCAAAAATTGAAGCTCTCTGTACTCGATGGCTGTTCAGGTCATAATTAGCTGAGACGGCAACAGATGCTTCGGCTCCCCGTTAGGAGAATTAAAGTCAAACCTCTCGGACTTACCTGGGACCGTCAAGGTTAAACTCGTTAGAACAGAAACTTTATGGAAATTCACAGATTTCAAGAAAAACAAACGTTGATGGCTGATACGCTATCTCCTGCTATTCATTTAATCTACATGTGTGCTTGAAGATGAACGAGGTGTTAGATTAAACATATATGAGTGAATGAAAACTTATTTTATTTCATACTGTATACATATTTTATGTGGAATCAAATGATAAAAAAAACAACCGGTTCAATGCATTGGCTAGAAAACTGTTTATTGCGTAGAATAGTTGTTTTGATGAATTTTACTTTTACAATTTATGCTGTCTTTCGCAATAAAAACTTTAATTCGGGGTCACTTCATTAGTATATCGAGTGTACTTTGATTACCAAGATGACCGACAATAAGACATGATGAATTGCAAATATTTAGCATAAAAAATTATCACCCAATGAAACACTGCATGAATATTAATTCGCATGTAATCTCTGACAGTTTTCTGCGTCAGCTTCTACTTAAAAAAACATTTCAATCGATCCGAATCGATATCGGCTCCCTTTCTTATTCACATCGGTTACATCGCATAGACAAATGGAATGTTCAAATATACAAACATATCGTAACGTTTCCGGTGACGTCGATCTCGACAAGCATTACATAAAATAGTCATGAAAATACACCGGAACGAGTGATAGGGGGGGATCACGAATAGGAAAATGCATTACGCAATTTAAACGGCCCAACTGCAGTGCGGATAAAATCCCCGACACGGCTTTTCAGTGTCCTGCGGCGTCGGCGCAGCTATACACCCGCGCACACGCCGGCCAATCAGTGGCGCAACGGCGTTGACGGCGCTAAACCAGGATTCAAATGTATCGTACGCAATCACTAACCGTGGGCAGGCGATGTAGGCGCAGCTAGCATCACTCGTAACCAAATACGTCTCCACTCTTCGCGGGTTTATCAAGTTACACATGTATATTCACAGGAACGCAAAAGCCACACCTATCCATTTTATGTGGAGGAAAATTGTGTAAAACGTAAATACCAATTGTGAGAAATACGTTAAACTAACTGAGTCACGTTATAGGTATTTAGAAAAATTTGAAATATATAATCTTGAATTACAGGCTTTTCCCTTCTTTTTCATGCGATGGAATGATTTTTCCCCGTGAAGTAATGCTGCATATACCGAAAACCCCTGTGAACGATTTTTAACACAAGATACAAATTTATTATAAATCTATGTCACAAAATAGGCAATTTCATAACACAGAAAATAATCGGTATGCTTGATCGAAAGTGTTATTCCTAGAATTGCTCGCTCAAATTGAAATGATCAGGAAGATAAAACGCATTGGATTTGTAGAACGTCGAACATTGGCAAATGATTTTCAGGTCGAGAAAAAAAAACGCTTTGACTTTCGAGGCCTCGTACCGGATAAATCAATAATCCCTTACATACAAATAACTTAGGGCGTCCGCCGGTTGATTTCGTTCGTTGGGAGTGGGTCAGTAGCACGCAATTGCGCGCGCGCGTGAAATCAGAGGTCAATGAGCTGCAAGCGCATCCCGACGGAAACGGAGGTACGAGTTTGTACATACATACATACCTGTCTTCGACAAGTAAAGATAATGGGCAAATGACCCCCCCCCCCCCTCCGTTTGCCGTTTTTTACACTCCTTGGACGGTCAGTTTGAGGATCACTGGAATCACTGACTTGTTGCACGCCAGATTTCAAAAATCTGTTATGCCATCGTGTAAAATAGAGCGCATTTTGTCTCAGATTCTTTCTTTTTACACTTATCATTTGGGTAAATGTTATTATTTAAAAAAAAATATGTTAAGCTGTCACCAAGTAATCACGAGGCAACCATCTATAGCTCTGCAAAATATTTTCGCGAAACTTCTAAATGAGGGAGTGAATGTATTTCCGACGTATTTTGGTGCGCCGAATATAATGGCATTGTTCGTTTTCTCATCACATCAGTATTATCAGATATTTCAATAAAAAATGGCACTCTAGACGATAATTGTACTTATTGACTTGTATTATCTCCCTAACCGTTCCACAAAGTACAGTGAAAAATTGTATGCTATGTGTTATGACCTATACTATTGAATTACATACGATTTTCAGCAAAATTTTAGCACCACTGCAAATAGCCATAAATAATATTTAAAATTTCATACTTTTTCACGTTTGTCGAGATATACGTATTCGATATACGATATTCCCTAAACTTAACGTTTCATCCAAGCTAATTTCAATGTCAGACGGATATTTTCATTTGACTCAAATAACAGTTTGAGTGGTAACCCCCAGCATTATTGCAATAGATATGCGTGCTATAATAGGGTTAAAAAGTTAGGTTTTTTGTGTCACAGTATACCATTTAATTGTAAGCTGTTATTTGAGTCAAATGAAAATACCTGTTACATTGAAATTGTTTTTCATGAAAAGTTTAAAATAGTGAAAAATACGGAGATTTTGACCAACGCGAAAGATATAAAATATGCGGCTAAAAAAATTTTTTTATGGACATTTGCGGGCAGGATAAAATTCTTTTAAAAATAGTAACTCATTCTATTGATCATAACGTATAACATAATTCTTTTTCACCGTACGTTACAAATCAGTTTGGGGGATAATACTTGTCAAGAAGTGCAATTTTCGATCGAAATATCTCGAAATCTTACCGTAATTGGAACAAACAAGCAACACCATCGTATTAAGTGCACCAAAATACGTGGAAAATATACTAAATCATTAATTGAGGAATTTCTCAAAAAATTTTTGCAAGGCTGCGTAATTAAATATAATTTAGTCATCCAGAAAAATTATATTTGCATAAACTCACCAGGTACTGTTTCACCGTTGAACGTCATTTCTACCAAGTGTGTAACAGCTTCATGTGGCACGAACGAAGCTAAAAATCTTTGATTACCAAGTGCTCTCACAAAGCTAGTAACATGGCCACCGTTCACAAGAATTTCCAGATTTCCAGAACCAGCTGTAGCTCCATTTACTGAAATAAGTAATCAACACGTTGCTTTTGAGGAAACATTGCAAGCTGTGTTCGATTTAATTGTGAACTTGCGTAATCCGTAAAAATTTAAATCACAGAAGGTTAAAGTGATATATGAATTATAACGATGTAAATATTTCACAGAAAAATTGTTAAACTTACTTTTGAATTCAACAGGCTGATCTACAACTCCATTAGGTATATTCCCAACTTGAATGGCTCTTGCGTTGTACGCTTGAGATCTAAACGGAAACGAACAATTGGTTACGTCAATACCAGAAGAGTGAGTTTTTCTGTGAGTAATAAATATGTAACTTCGCATCGATGTACCTAAAAGGAGAACCATTGAGATGGTGTCCGTTTACAAGCACCTCTATAATGTGTTCGCCCACTTCCTCGGCAATGATTGTGAAAATTTGTCCGCGAAGCACTGATTTCTGCACCGGCAACTCTTTGCCGTGTGGATCTGTCGGATGAAATGAGAAATTAAGCCGAAGTCAATGAGAAATCAACGATTCAAAAAACGGCGAAAAATCAATTCTTACCAATAACGTGAACTGTTGCTTTACTAGCATCGATGCTCAAGTCCAGAGCGAAAGACGTCGGCCTACGAACCGGCAAAATGCTGAGGGCATCACCAGTGACCAATTTGTCTTTCTTGGTCGGTCTGAAGGCGGAGCCACTCTTTCCAACAAGACGTTCGTGAGTTGCATCGGTGGTGTCGATGCCTTGGTAGCCATTGTAATCTCTATTTTTGAGAATCCCATGTGTTTGCTGGCCTCCATTTGTACTACCGTTGTATTTGAGAGACGAGTTGTATTCGGATGTTTGTATATTTTGCTGCTGAGTGCTGCGGTGGTTCACAGAATGCTTCGGGCTTTGCGATACGTTTGTGGTACTATAATTATTCTTAGTTCTATAATTGTTGGTGCTGTTGTTGCTCGTGAACCTCGAACTGGTCACTGTATGCTCATTCGCTGATGAATTATTTGCCAAGTTGGCCAAAGACTCGAGGCTCCCATATGAAAGTAACGATTTTGTTTTGGCTATCGCATCCCACGAGTCACGTCGAGAAGTTCCACCCACCATTGATGAAACTAAACAAAAAACACCGAAACGATTGGTTTTCAAATCTAAAGCCATAGCTAAACCAAGTCTCACCTCTAACATTACTTGTCGTATCTACAACACCGTTGTCCATGGATCCTCTCCGGTTGCCATAAATTTCTCTGTCATTCCTCGGACTCAAGCTCCGATTCCCGGGACTTTGGGTTGCATTTCTGAAGGTCATGGGACTGACATTAGGCGATGCCGACCGGTTGAGAGAAGTGGACTGGTAAATCTCCTTGGACTCTTTGATAACCAACGGGCTGTGCAAATTCCGTGCCGTAGTATTTGGACTAGCTGGCTTTGGGGATCGAGATCGATTTAAAGAACCAAAGGAAAACACATCTTTCGACTCTTTGGGACTCTGAGAGTTCCGATTCACCGTCAAATTGAAATTAGGTGACCGGGATCGATTGATCGAATTTGATGAGTAAGCCTCTTTCACTTCTTTCAGCAAAGACGGGCTGTGCAAATTTCTCAGGGTTGAATTTGGGCTCTGATTTGCGGCGCTGCTCGTGTGATACATCGAACTGCTGCTTTCCTTTGTGAAATTTGACGAACTTTTGTACGCCGAAGATGCAGTGTTACTGGAATCGTTTTTCCCGAACAATGTGCCAAAGCCTTGTGTTGGGCTCGGAGAGTAATTCTTTTGCACAGGACTTGACTGTCCGTTGTTGACGCCCATTCCGTTCATCCTTCTCTCTAGTGAGGATACCTTTGTCTTTTCCAGACTCGAGGTCGAGTCCTTTGAGCGTCTCGAACCTCTTTGCGTTCCAACTCGTAGACAAAACGGCGACCCTCTAACATCGGTGCCGTTGAAGTACACGTAAATCCGGTACTTGCCCGCGTCTCGTGGAGTGAAAGTCACTCTGTATTGCATCGGTTTGATCTCTTCAAGCCTGTATACAACTGATTGCTTGTCGTGGACCACATCGATAATGACGTCACCAAGCCCACCTGTTCCCTGCGCATCCACGATGAACGAGAATTGTTGACCTGGCATCGCGCCGTCCATGTCAAGTAGCTGAAATTAAAGTTGTGTTTCAATTGTGAAGAGGTCAAATATGTAATAATTCAAACTGATATTGTTTACTTATCGTTAGCTAAGGTCTTCATACCTTGACACCGTTTGGGTCAAAAACAAAGCACGTAAATGGTCCACCTTGGATGTGATTACCCTTATGAGTAATAGCAATACTCCATTCTCCAGTCTCGTCTGGTTGAAAAGTCGCCGTGTGAACACCGTCGTTTTCCTTTACTGGGCAAGGCAGCGCTCGGCCAGTTGGAGACCAAGCAGTTACGTCAATGCCATCATGACTAGTACCTTAAAACGTTGAACACTCATGAATGTTGAATGGTAAAACACCCGCGGAATGAATTACCAATATTCGTCACCAAGCAGAATAAACTCACCATAACTGTTCACCAGAACTTCTACTATTGAGCCAATGGCACAGGGGTCCATACCTGGGGACTTGATTTTGGTCAAGGGAGGCAATACTCTAAAGTAATACGGACATCCATTCACCAACTCCCCGTCGTTATAGACCATCAACTGACCGGAAGGAATGAGTTGAATCACAACATACGTGAATTAGTAATCAAGAATATTCAATGTATTTAAACCATGTATTCGAATTCGAACAATATCTTCCATATTCTTATACCTTGTGCATCCCGACTTCAGTTGGAATGAACGTCCCTTTTCCGTGACCATTGTTCCATGTGAGTCTGCACTCCAACCGTCCACTAGGACTGATTATTTCACCTCGAACATCGCGGAGGTTAACTTCCTTTGAAAGTAACTCTAATCTAAAATGTGCCTGTAACGTATATTTTGAAATTGAAAAATCTTAACACCGTGTTCATACGACAATCACATTTTCTTAACTCACGGGCTGTTGCACTCTAGCAGAGGTGCTGTCGACGTGAACGGCGATTTGCTCACTTGCTTGGGGACGTGGTTTTACCCATTGGAAGTAGGCGGCGTATGCCATCACGCCTAAATGTTCGACATTTTGATCCGCCATGTCCTTAGCCTTCAATATGGGCTCCACACCTATTTTTTTACCACCCTCGATGCCTATGTCAATATAGTAATAAGAATCATAGTAAGTTACTTCGAACTATCGCAATACATTGATTTTAAGAATTGAACAAAACCAAGATTTTACCTTGCTGTAAATTGTGCTCCCAAGACTTTGGATCAGTATCAAGTCTGTCATAAGTTGGTACAGGACCACCTAAATTCCTAACGATACTGCAAAGCGCTCGACCGTCGTTCCAGTCGGTCTATAGAAAGTGATCGATGAATGAGCTTTCAGAAATTGATGCATGTCAAAAAATAAAACCATGTTCAATGAATTTCTTACGGTGAAATTCTTGACAGGAGCATGTGGTAGCTGAGAATTGACCCATCTCAAGGTGGCATGAAATCCTGGTGAACCTTCTTTCATGAAATACGACAAGTACGTCATTCCTGAGAGTTCGTCCAAGTACGGAGAAGCCAGATATTCCGGTTCCAAAACCATTGGAATACCAAATTCACGTTTTGATATCTCCATTGCTTTTCGGCAGTTGTAGACACTAGTTGAAATACAAAAAAATTTAGCGTACCGTGACGAAAGTTAAGACAAGTAGTTGAAATTAAAAACAGCTATCAAATATATTCAATGTAGGCTTGTAATAATACGCTTTTCCAAAAATTGGCTTACTTATCATTCGGATCAAGTTGTCGCCAGTGTGGAAATAGTCCAGGCTTGCAGTAGTCCAACAAGGCGCTGAGATAGACTCCTGAGTTCCAGTCAGTGGTAAAGTTGTTAACTCTACATTCCGGTAGTACTGCCTAAAAAGATCATGGGCTGTACAGAAGATTTCGACATAATTGGAAGAGGTTTTTGTGCGTGCAAAACATCAGACATTGTTGGACTCGAGTCTTTGAACTTTCAATGATTGATTCAACAAATCATTTTCAATGTGGATTCAAGTATTTCACAGTTGATTATGACATTATTATTGCACTTAGAATGTGTAGGCAAGTAATGTATACAGACCTTGAGCCAAGCCAGCATCAGTTTTCTAGGAGGGAACTTAGACTTTCCTATTTGGTACCTGACAATAAGCGACCATATCAGACCCAGAATCAGCTTTAAATTTCCATTGACAATATCGACGTTGCCTGAAGCACAAAACAAGAATTCAGTAAAATACACCCGAAATGTTGTCATTATGTTCCATCAGGGAACTTTTTTAAGAGATGACCATCATCGCTACATCGTCATGCAGAGTGCAAAGTCATATGAATAAACAACGAATAATGATCATAAGTGACTTCCTTTGACCATAAACAAAGATGCTAACACGCTTCGCTAGATCAAAAGCCGATTACCGATGTTAACGAGCTTGACGCCGTCAGCTTCTATGGCCTGCAAAGCAGTAGAAACGTTTTCCAGATGATGGTGCTGATTTGCTGGACGTGAATTCCAGCGGGGAAGGCGTTTATTAGTCAGGATTTCGACCAGAGCACAGAGGCGCGTTCCATCCCTGAAGTCTTCGGCTAGGTCGACGACTTCTCCCTGGCTGTCAGCAGTCGCTGGATGATGCCGCAGATGTTCGTTAACCCAATTTCTAAAGGTATTAGCCTGTATTTCAACCCACAAATCCTCATGGCCTTTGATTGCCATTCCTTTGGCTGCTGTTCCTTCTGCTGAACGGGCTACCAGGCCCACCAGCTGTTCCGGTCGAAGATGCTCCATCGTTGAATGCATATTTTCTATAGCAACAGCACATGCAAAGACATCTTAAAAATACATTCATATGTGCAAAATGCTATGTCTTCGTGGTGTCAAATAAGTCGTAAAAATAATTGAAGCGAGTTTCTACTTGTGCATTCGAAAAAATGATGAAGTTCTTAGATAGTTTCATTAGTTATACGACACTACAATAGTAACGCAGTGATTAAGTGAGGCAAAATCTTACCAAAATTTGTAAAAATCAATCGAAAACATAAATTTTACTCCATTTCTGAAATACTTTGACATATTACTTCCACGGTAAGAAAAAAAGATATTACAGACAATTAAACGTTGTCGCAGTTTTGTAATGGGAAGGAGACTTACATCATAGCGGATCATAAAATCAATCTACAACATAGCCCTGCAATATTGTTTTGAGAAAATGCTAAATAGACGAGTTAGTGTGTTTCCAGTGTATTCTGGTACGGTGAATATGATGGTGTTGGCTTTTTTTTTATCACGTCAGGCTTTCGAAATATTTCCATCACAAAATTGCATTTTTGTTGTGGTGATGGTTTGTGGTGCAATAGTAAAAAATGCTTCTTCATAAAAAAATAAACTTAATAACAATAAGCAAAATAAACTTTCCTTGAAATTTCATTTTGAACACATCCAAATTAAAGTTTGCAGAACCATATGCATTATTAAGAGATTTACAAAGAAATTCACCAATCTTGACGCTTTCAGAAGCTTCTATTACTCATACACTTAACCTGTCTTAACTTTCTGATCTCTGATTTGGAGACCGAAATTACACTACGTCATATACGATCTAAAGAAACTTAACCACTAATACCTTCATTATGTGGCCTTTAAAATTGGCCAATATAGCATTATCCAGGAACTTATCAAAATATCTAGCCTCAAATAAAACAGACAGAGAGAAAGGATGTAATTTTCACTTGCAAGCTTCTCGACAACTTTATCGATTGCAGCAAAGTGCTATCAAAATTCAACTTCCACATTCCAAATAGATCTTTAAGATATCATAATCATTAATTTTTTCATTCTCTATCGGATACCAATTTTTTGCTCATTTCACCATCAATACGACTCGCCGATTTTTGTAACAGACACGCTGATGGGCTTGATATTTACAAGCCAAATCTTTACTATGTTAAGAAGAAATCTATATACATTTGGAATGTAACTGAAGCTTTACGCAATTGAATCTAAGAATTTAAAGCATTATGTTCCTCATTGTGTTTCTATTAGTGGCGACCAAACACGCTGATCACTATAGTTTTTATATCGTTGTAGTTGGGCTTTTCCCATTGATACAAAATATATAAATAAATAAATTTTTGGCAAAAATTCCACTGTCTTACTCGTATTATATCCAAAACTGCTTAATAAAGAATGATGAAAATAATTTATGTTGTGAACTATAGAATGACGTGCAATTTTTCTTAAATTCTGTCACATCTATAAATAGCCACAAAAAAATATTTCATGCAGAAAATTTTATATTTTCCATTTGACTCAAATAGCAGCTTAAGTGATATACTTTGACATGTTATTATAATAGCATGCATATCTATTGCAATAATGCTAGGGGTTAAAAATGTGGTTTTCTTATGTCAAAGTACACCACTTGCCATTATTTGAGTCAAATGAAAATACCCTCCACACGTTAGAATTACCTCAGATGGAAAAAAATATATGTAGATCTTGACTAATGTTAAAAATTTCAAATGTTCGGGCTAAAAATAGCTTTTATGGCTATTTATAGGCGTAAGGAAAGATACAAATACATCATCAGTGAAACAAGAAGTGCAAACTTTCTCCAAAAAATACAAGGATAAATTATACTAACATCCAAATCGTCATGCTAGAAAACTACTAAAACAAACCTCTAGTGCTTCAAGATTCAAAAAATATAAGTCTCCATCTTAATAAAAATATAAATTGATTCCGAAGGTGCACAATAATGTAACTAATTGATAATAGTCTGATTAATATAAAATATGTAAATAGCGTTTAATGGTACTGATCATTGGAGATGTACCTCCATGTCACTCTTTAATGATGTATATATAATTCAGTCTATTGCCTACCCAGACAGATTGTAAATAAAGATGGAGTTATAATAGAAAATAAAAAAAATTTATAGGCGTGATAAAAATTATTTTTAAACAGTACGTCATTCTATAGGTCTTGGTACATAACATAAATTACTTTGTGGAGCGGTTTGGAAGATAATACGAGTTAAAAAATGCAATTTTTCAATCCGAAAAACACGTGACGCTATAATCGTATTCTGCGCACCAAAATATGTCGGAACAACCAACACTCATTCATTTGGCATTCTCCCGAAGAAAATTTGCGGGCGTTTGTAATTGTTACTATTCCCCACTATTATTACCGTGAGAAAATTGCGATTGATAATCATAGAAATTAGCAAAGCTGTTATTGCCCATGGCACAATGAAACAAGTACCTAAATATAAACAAGCATGATTCAAAATACGAATTATTCTCCAGTACAATAAATTTTTTGTTCAAATTTTTTGAGTAAGCTACGATGCTTAATTTTTGTGATATCAAATCCCCGGCATTCCGACTGGGTGTATCGGACCGTTTACAGTACACGGTCTTGTCATTCCGCTTCTTCATCTCCATACCAGGTGTGACTTTCATATGTGTTCTGACGAATACGTAGGTTACACGGATACACGTACAAGTGAGCATCGGCAGGTTGGCGGTGATAATAGTATGTACACAATAAACTCAATATAGAAATGACTTAAGGTGGAAGATTAATTCGATGCGCTGTAGGTATAATGTTCATGAATATGCATGATGCATCGTGAAACTTGACCATAATCACCTTGCGTATAATTGTCACGACACTGCCGCACACAATAACAAATTCAACAGGTCGCTATACCGCGGTAGGAGATATTTACAAAGGCGCGAACTAAAATAACAAATTTGCGGTAAACGAAAACGCCATTTTTGGTCCTCCGATCAGAAGTCACACCGCATTAGTACAAATACTAGTTTTTACGCGACGTATTACGACATTATCCGCATATTGATGTCGATCGCTTGAAGCCTCGGACTTTACTGACTGCCGCAATGCAAACTATACCGAGTAACTCGATGTTGCCGGTTTGTGTTGGTGATTCAGGTAGTAATACACGGCTTTAAGGCCTCGTCGCACAGGTACGAATGAATCGTTTCCTAGCATTTTCTTCTCCTTCTGCACCAATACGAAAGTTCGTTTGGTGCTGAGCCCCCGGCCACTTCATGGCCAACGATGGTGGTACAATATAAGCGTACAGGCAGCTGTGCTTACATTAAGAAACCCACCCACAGCATCGTGTCTTTGCGGAACACAAAAAAAAAAAAAGAAATAATACTAAGACGTTGAGTGGAAATTTGTTTCATCTACTTTAAACCCATTTCATTAATTCTATTCCACTTTGTGAGATAACAAATGTACACTATTGACAAGCAACGAGCGATTCAATTAATCAACGATTTTGGAATTCGCTGTTATTGTTATTATCACGTCATTGCATATTATTTGGTAGGCATTCACGTGGGCTCAATGAAATTCTCATATCGGGCTACATTGTTGTGGGCGGTCATCTCTCCTCTGCAGTTTAATACGTATAAATATTTATAGTTATACGCCGTTTTACAATTAGCCTAATTTTCTACATCATAGTATGTTATGTACACACGCGTAACTACAAGTTAGGTACTTTTGACTGACGATGAGTAGGTAAACACCGAGTTTCAAAAGTGTCACTATCTCTAGATATTTGTCGAATTACTGGCATATTTCGGTTTACCGTTAATGTGTGAGGTTTTATTATGTGTATGACTATATTATGTCACAATATATATTGAAAATGATATTGTGTCTTCATGAAAATACAGCATTAAATTATAATTTATCTATTTTACACAGACAAGACTTACGTAAGGACTACCCGTTGACTAATTTTTCTATATCCATCTCACGATGCTATTATTTAAAAGAGCAAAAATTGTACGTTTCAAAAATATCTCTATAGGAATAAACAACAACAGATTCGAAGCTTTTATTATTGATTGTTATCGGTATTTTACTGAAACATCCTGTACGTTGGTGAATTATCTAATCTTCGCGTGAGTTGAATGCTGGAATAGGCACTACGGTTCCCAAGGCCGCGTTTAACTTAGCCATCGTCGAAATCTCCATACACTATACTGGTTGGAAAGAGATCACTGAAATCACTGAAAGAGATGCCTTGTAAGCAGCTCAAAAAAGGTAATCGTCATTTAGAAATTTTTCGAATCTGTGTAGGGTTGGGCGTAAATATACACATAATAAACGTCGCTAGTGCTTCATACAAAAATGCAAGCAAACAGATTATTCAAAATCATGAGATATCAATTACTTAAAACTTAATTTACGTTTCCCATTTTCTGAGTGATATATATTTTATGGAAAGCTCGCACAAATATTTCGAAAAGTTATGATATTATAGAAGTTTCTTATTATCATATCTTTTAATCTTCAACTAAAAATTAGTTCTCAGAATTTTCGAAACCATTCAAAATACAATAAAGTTTTATTTAAAATTAATTTAAATTTTTTGTGGTTCTGAATTGTGCCCAACTTGGAGGTACTCTGTGTCTCCTACGTCAGAAATTTTTGATTATGCTGCTTGCTCTCTTATCGTTAGCTTAACAATGGCAAGTTAATAGAAACAAGCTCAGTGCGCATGCGCTTTCATCCCTGACTCAATAGCTCTCTCTTCGAAGCGGAGCCGACCTTTTTCGGACAAACTGAAAAGTTAGACCAGTTAGACCTTGCAGATTGACACAAAATATTTGAATGGAAGCAGTTTGGAAAAAATGTTCCAGTAAATTCAACTGATGGAATTTGATTCATAAATGAAACAGAATATTCTAGTGTACGGATTTTACCTTACTTCAAATTTTTTAACTAGAAGGATGATAAAAATTAAAGAAATTAATTGACTATCGATGCAAAGAAAATTATTTATTAATGATTATATGGATAAAATATACTTCATCAATTCTGACTCGTGAACAAATGTAAGTTTCAATTATGGGTTTATTAGCAATATTCTTGATAATACGAGGAATAGAACAATTTATAGTACAAAATAGTATGATTTAATATATTTAGTACGACATGCGACATGAGTACTGTTTTGCATCGCTTCCAGGAAGCGCTATATCACCTAAAATACGGCTTTATCAAAGGTTGACATGATTCACAGGCAGGGTCTGATTATCAACAGCATTCTTTGAAGCTTTGTAATAGCTAACACGACCTTAAATCAAATGGAAATGCTATTGTTTATTTAGGAGTGTTGCATAACTTATACGTAGAAGGCGTGTCACGTTCTGTTCACCACTTGAGTGTTTAACATTGCAGCTCATTGCAGTAAAATAAAGTAACATAGTTTCAAAGCAGTAAAAAGATATTATATGATAGACATTATATGTAACCAAAATCTCAGGAGTTCGGTTTATCAAAACTGTTCTATACTTGGCCGACTAAACAACAAGCATACTTTGTTGCGTCTACACGCTGTACTTAAATAACGATAGATATCGGAATAATCGACTCCGAGAAGAAAAGGGTTTCATCATTACCGTAAACCTTCCTTTTCTTTCTGCCGTCGTTTATTGTTGTAGATCTAAAAAATGATTTAAAGTGATAATAGAAACATAACGGTGCACCATGCAACCATTTCTTATTCATCATTAGTGACCGACTAAAAGCTAAACGAAATAAAGTTATAATACGATTACGAATATATGGAATCATGTATTTGAAGTAAATGGCAATTTTTTTTATCACTTACCTTTTTACAAATCGAAATTTACACTATTTTTTATCACCTTCTTACCTTGGTAAATAATTATGATCGACCAATACTATTCATATCTATCGATATTACCAAGCATATCGGGGGCTTAATCGGGCTCTGAAATGAGTTTAACCTCCGCCGCGCGGCTATGAGTGCGCACGTCTACACGACAACTTTAGCCTGTCTGAACTTACCGAGTTAAACTTCGCGTGTGGACCAGGTACTACTTCCAGTAACTCATATAGTTAGACTCGATAGTTAGATACAGGTCCGCTTTATCGGTTCTTCGCTTTCGGGTGTATTCCGAAATATACTTCCAGTACTGCCGACCGTGACGTCACGCAGTCAACTGCAAACTGCGTTCCATTTTTACTTCGAGTTGCCAGTTGCAGTAAAATCGGAACGCTACCATATATGTAATAAACGCTACACCGAGGACGCGGCTATCTCTCAAGTACTGCAACTGCCTCACGTCCCAGACCGCAGCAGTCGCAGTCAACAATGTCACAAATTTCATGACGTCACTGACAGGCGGCAGTAAGCTGTCGCGCAATTTCGGTACACGGTTGCTAGTACTTGCAGTACTGCGAGTATATTTCGGAATACACCCTTGATTATGACCCTCATCCGAGCGTTTTGATTGGTACAAAGTATATATTCACTGCGGAATAGCTGCCCAAATCCAATCAGATCATCTATTCAATACTTCGATAAAGGATGGCGGCGAAAATGGGAGTAACCGACCGGACTCTGTTCAACTCAACCAGTTAAAAATGCTATTAGACTATTCGTACAGCCGTCGAAGTTTCGCAGATAACAAACCTCTCCCCCCCGTGTCGAAATTGTGTATACAGACTGATTCGCATCCCCGCGGTTCATGAAAAGCGGTGTTTAATATTGTTCTAAGAGAACGTGTTTACTATGCGCAGTAAAATGATACTAGCGAGGATCCGATGAGGTACTCAACCTCAAAAATTGCCGGCAAGTGTTCGCAGCAGCGTTAGGCGTGTCACAGTTATTGGAGCCGTTTACAATTGGTTACATCTGTGTGTGTACACGATATATATACATATATTTTTTATATTGTAACTTCTGCTCGTTTCATCCAAAGTGTGCCAAACAGAAGTCTTGAGACAATTACCGGACTCAGTATCAATGAGCGTTGAATAAATAAGTATTACGAGACTCGGTAAGTGGTCGCGATGAAAATCAACGGAATGTATTTTGTCGCCCGTGTCACCATCATCATCACCACGACCCGCATCAGCTGATCGTGTCAAATTGACATGTAGATTTAGTTTGTCAAATTATGTCTAATCCTTGTGCGCTACGAGCATTTACCTCCTCAATGTTTTCGTGAAGGGAGTGAAAAGAACGAGTAGAGAAAACGGTATAGAGAATAAGGAGATATTCGTGAGATCGTCGGTCGTCGAGATCGTCGTGAGATATTAAAAAATTAGAAAGCTATCAAGTTATGGGCAATAAGAATAGTTGCTGTGTTTACGCAAGCCCTCAAACAGGGCGGAAGGAATTAGGGCGTGAGTGCGGAGGCAGAGGGCTAGAGGAACATCTTCCAGAGGGTGAAATCAGTGCGAATAACTTGCAACATATAAGCGAGCGTGAACCAGAAGATTGGGACTCGGACCCATCGCTACATCCATGTGCAGGCACAATTTTTATGGAGCGATCTAAACAGGCAATTGAAAGTGAGTTTTATTTTTCTATAATTCTGTGTCAATCTGTACGTCGCTACACTGAATTGTTCTCAATTTTGCAGATGGAATGGTTAGGAAAAAAAGTCAGCACCAAATTGCTGACACAAGGACGTTGAAGAAAAGCAGCAGTTGTAGTACCATCTATCTTGATGATAGTACCGTTTCGCAACCCAATCTTAAAAATACCGTTAAATGTGTCGCGTTAGCTATATATTATCACATTAAGAATCGAACGTCGCAACGTCAAATCGACATATTCGATGAAAAACTTCACCCACTTACGGTGAAAGACAATGCTATGAGTACTTTTAATACAAGTACTAATCTATTTGGTTATTCAAATTGCAGGTGTGTTAACTGAATTTTGTGTTTCAGAGAGATGGTGTTTCTGAAGACTATCACAGACATAATCCAGAGCATAAGCAAATATACAAGTTTATTAGAACATTGTTTAATGCCGCTCAGCTCACAGCTGAATGTGCTATTATAACACTAGTTTATCTAGAACGGCTTCTCACTTATGCCGAAGTTGACATAACTCCTGCTAATTGGAAGCGAATCGCACTTGGTGCCATACTTTTATCTTCCAAGGTGTGGGATGATCAGGCAGTGTGGAACGTTGACTATTGTCAAATACTTAAAGATATCACTGTGGAAGACATGTACGTACTTATACCATCACATTACTCGATTCTAAATGCATAAATTCGTTTAATCTAGAAATCTGAAATATCACATCGCAAAATACAATACTTGTGTGCATATTAGGGGTAAAAATATAGAAGGATCAGAAAATAGAAGGTTTATAATATCAAATTTTAAAGGAAGCAAAAGGCATTTTTTTCGCACTAAGAAATAGAATAGAAAAAATGCATTAAATTCTAGAAGTTGACTGATCTGCTTCACATGGAATAACAGGAAAGTTTCTCTTTAATGTTTTGGCCCACGCATACATGTATGGAATACATGGATGTATATTTCCCATTTAATAACTCATCGAAGTCTTGTGTGGTTAAATTTAATGCACAGTAAAACACTACAATCCAAATTGTTGAAAGAAAACATTGAAAGTTTCAAGTTAGAATCACTCTGTAGGTGATGTGAGCCACTTAAGTTACCTTAGCGTGACTTGCAGATTTTGCTGAATCTTCGCATACTAATAGAGCAGTTATAAATAATATAGTATATATTTTTTCGTGTTGGCAATGGTTCAGCTTTGAGGGTGAAACAGCCCCTATTATTTGTCAACTTGTGAAAGAATTGCCGAATAACTTGAAATTAAGGCATTGAAAGATAGTATATTGTATGCAGCTATGTTCACTCCAATATTCGACGTACGCGATCGTAGCACTTGCCTTCGATTCGTGCCGCCAACTTCACACTTTTTAGAAATTGTCCAGTTTTCACATTTGTAACACAAGATACTGTGTATGAGAGCTGTAATAACACGAGTCAGATATCGCGGATCTGCACGTGTGACATACGTTATCTTTCGTAAGAGCTGTGAAAGGAAGTTAGATTTGAGAAACACCAAAGGTGCCACTCACAGTGCGTGAAATTGGGATCAGGTAATTTACACTCAATGACGCAGTGTGTAATATTGAATTATTTGAAAGAGCACATGCGCCAAAGAAAACCCTAGTGTGTAAAACTGAACATCTCAGTTGTGTGCATATACCGTTGTCTTATCGCACTATTCGGAAATTAGGCACTTCAAGCAGCATGCTTCAAAGGCTTTGAAATCCGAACGTTCCAATCAGGTGGTGGAAAAAGAATTACATATGTTAGTTACAGGAATTGAAATAATATTTTTAGTTACAGGAACGCAAGATGAAATTTTACACACCAGTGTGTGAAATCTTACGTCCGTTTAACCCTTTCGGCCCTATCGGTGACTGTAGTCACCCAACGCCCGACGCTCGCTCTGTCCGAGGGGTGACTATAGTCACTCAACGCCTGACGCTCGCTCTGTACGAGCGGTGACCATGGTAACCCAACATTTGACGCTCGTTATGTACGAACGGTGACCATGGTAACCCAACATTATGTTATAATTTTTTAAGCATTTTTTTTACGAGCGACTGCACTAGCTCTGCGTAAGATAGCGTGGGATTGTGCGTCTGACAGGTGCTTGCAGTTGTTCCGCAAGTACGGACGCCTGCCGCGACTGCTCGATCAGCGGGGACGGCGCGACGTAGAATGCGTCCGTACCGAAAGGGTTAATGAACATCTGTTTTTGCACGAGTATGCATAAGTACGCGATTTTGTTTTTTTATTTTACCCTCTAAACTGAGCCATTGCCTGTATAAAAAAATATATGTCGAATCTTTGTGACTAGTCTACAAATACGACAAGTTTCAACAAAATCGATGAGTAACATTTGTCCATATATTCCCAAAACAAAACCAGCTTCTGAATTTTGTTGCAGGAACGAATTGGAAAGGCAGTTTCTGGAAATGCTACAATTTAATATAAATGTCCCTTCAAGCGTGTACGCAAAATACTACTTCGACCTCCGCACGCTTGCAGAGGCTAATGAACTAACATTCCCTAGTGAACCGCTTAGCAAAGAGAAGGCACAAAAGCTTGAGGCAATGTCCAGGGTATACGAAGACAAAGTAACGGCAGAAGTATTACGTAAGGGTATTAAAAAATGGTCCAGTTTGGACAATGTGTGTATAGGTGGACCGAGACGTAGCATTGCTATCCTTTCTTAAAACCATTATGGCATATAATGATGCTTCTACACTTACACTTTGGACGAATTAAGTGCGTACGTGGAAAAATGCTCAAACTGTCTCTCCTTCTCTCTCTCGACGTTTGTGGCGGTTAAATCTGCTTTGAACAAGTAACAATTTCACCCCAGTTACCTGAACCACTACCCAAATGCACTAAATTGGTTGTATAATTTATTCCCTATAGGCATATTCGATTAAGTTGCATTTGAAATATCGACTGAAACTCGTTAATCATTTTTCAGCGGCTCTAGATTCCGTTCTGAAGTGAATGTGTAGAATCTCCATTTATACAGCTTTTCAATCTTCCATCCATTGCAAACTATGTAGCAATTTTTCTTTTACTTCATGCTTCATCCTGCCACCAATATGATATGTAAGAGCTTATGCTCCTAGAAATAAAACAACATTGTGATATTCAACTGTCATAATAAGATTTAAAAAAAAAAAAGGAAAAAAATATGTAACCCTAAGCATTTATATTATATTATCATTAGGAGAACTTATACTTGTTTTGTCGCAGATTTTAATCTAAAAGAAAAATGTAAATCTAATCGTATGCTTTGAACAAGCAAAGGTAGGTGACCAATAGAATAGTGTTATAAATTCAACAAGATCCTAATATAATCATCTGCACAGTTTTGGTGCTCTTCAACGTATATTTTATAATTTGTGATATTAAATTTGGATAATCTTCAATGAGCCAAAGTAGCGGGAACCATTTTTGACAAGCAAACTTATAAACTTTTTGACGAAAACTCACATCAACGTCAGATTCTCCCTAAACTTAACACTGTTTTCTTTGTTAATTTCCCATATTTCTACACATTAATCTAATGAATTTACCCCCATCATGTGATGATCCTGTAAACTGCCATTTTATACATGTAATTTTTGTTCGTTTTCAATCAAATTGAATCATCAATCAGTGAATGTAATTAAATTCGTTATACATATTATACATTTGTCCCTTTGTAGGATACACCATCATTTTAATGGTCCACTGTACGCATCATTCACATTGGATATATTACAACATTTTTTGAATTGGGATCACATCATGTTTTTATAGTATTAGTCAACGACGAATAAGAATGAGAAACCGTTGAAGGTTTAAACCTTGCATAACAGTTGAAAATAATTCCACATAAAAACTATTAGATGAAAGTTATAATTATATATGTAAATATATACATTTCTACTTTATTGTATTGGAAAGAAACGATTTCATATTGCTTGAAGTCTAGTAATAAAAATTAGTAATAAAAAATGTACCTGCCTGTATTTTAATATCACACGACAGTGTGTCATTCAACTTCGTATTTTATATTGTGAAAAAAATGAAAAATTCGAATATTCGTTTTACTGATCTAAGAAAGAAGTAAATATGTGCCGAATTATATGCATATATATCGACTCATGTTGAAAAATTACGAATAATATATACAATTATATACGCATTTCGTCTGTATGTAAGCATTTTATGGCAATCATGTACAACACTTATGTTTACAGAGCTGACGCCTATATAACTAGAGTATGACAGAATTTGCCCTAAGTGTTTTTTGTTTTACCTTGACTGTGAAAATAACGAGTGCTTCGAAGAAGAATTTGGAACACGTGAAAAATGAAAAAAAGGTAATTAGCTGAGAACCATATTGTTTATAATTAAGTGTAAAGTTTTAATAAATTATCCTCAGAGCTACATAATAGATATAATAGTAATAATAATTTTATATATGTATATGATAAAAAGCACACACGCATTGCAAAATCATTATATTCACAAGTTTATTTTCATCCTCGTATAATAATTCATAATTTATCATGATGTTTATCTTCTTCCAATCAAATTAATATACAATATATTTTATATCAATATTAGAATAGATAATAAGTGTTATATACGATACGATCTAATAAAGAAAGTTTTTTATAATAATATATTATATAGCAGCAGGAATGGCTCCCCACTATCTTACATGATTTTGCGTGCCCAAATCGTCGTCGGTGTTATTACCATTTATGTAATTATATTATTATTATTATTACTATTACTTATTACATGTATCATATCACCTATATGATTTATTATCATTATTATATAATGTATTTTATTTATATATATTTATATATTTATAACGAACACCACCCATTACTGCTAGTATTACGAATGGGAATTAAAACACCGCCTGCTTTCAAGCCTTAAACAACAATGCAGGATGTTGCTGAAAGTTGTAGTAGAGACCCATGCTACGCTGATCGCTCGAGCAAAAATGTCTGTGCCTATACATCCCATTCTTTATAATTTAGTAGCATTTCCTCGTGTTTCTGTTTCTTTTTTTTTCTATCATCCCACTCATTTGCAGACACATTCACGCTGTGTGTTTGTTTATCTTTCCTGAATATGGTACATATCTGCAATTAGACATCAATCGTAGATTCCACGTATTCCATAACAATTTACCGATTACGAGACATTGAACAGTACCCGTTTATTTGTGAAAATACCGACAAGGACCGTAATATATACTGATAGATCTATTTTTCAGTAAAAACAATATTTCCGCCTACCGCAAATCCCCGTCGCAAATGGATAAAAAAAATTTGGATTTGAACGTTTTTGCCCTCTGCAAAACATGTTATATAGTAGTTCATAGGATGTTTGAAGAAAAAAAAGTTTACTCGATTAGATATGTTAATATTTAAGCAAGCTGGGAATTGTCCATTGAAACAACTGTACATAGAAGAATTAAAATTTTATTTGTAATAATGAAAACTTGACAGCTCACGAGGTGCTGCTGCAATATAAATGGTATATAAGGAGTACCATTTGAATACACTCATTACTTTTGAAGATTGATCGCTATCCATTTATAAATAATAGTCACTGTGGCGATAAATTCTTGACAACCTGTTTCACTATGCAATTCATTGAGATTTGACTGAGGATAATTTTACAAGTTTTTCAATTGGAGAGAAAGAAGCTTTGTTGTTACACGATTGAACAAGTTCAAATCCATCTTAATATAAGAATTATATTACAAAAATGTATCTAGTTAACATAAATGCAATGTACAAATAAATTTTCCGCTTGCTTTGTAGGATTCCAAGAGGCATTAAACCTAACAGCTACAACAAAAATATGTAACAAATTAATATTATCATACATTACACGTACTGTTTGTGAAAAATCACTTGCAGCAGTTGCTAGTGGTTGTCTTTTGTCCTTCTACTTCAACTAATCGACGACCTTGACCACTGGTACCTGCACTGCCGGTTTGTTCATTCTTTGGAAGCTTCTTAGCTGAAACATTTTGCAAAGCAGAGTCACTTGCAGGTTCGTCAATTTTCGTTGACTGTCAAAAAATGTCGATCTCGGTGGGAGATTAAATCAACTAATTTTTGGGTATATTAGAAATGAAATTACCGATAGCTAAGAATATATCGTTGACGTTCATGGCAGTTTTTGCAGACGTCTCCATGAACAGGAGACCGTTTTCATCTGCGTAAGTCTGGGCCTCGTCGAACTCGACGACTCTTTTGTTACCCAGATCAGACTTGTTACCTGCGAGTGCTATAACTATGTTTGGGCTCGCTTGCCGTTGAAGTTCCTTCACCCACGTTGTAGCACGTACGAATGTATCCTAATATTGATATAAAATTTAGTCAATTGGCATACCGAATCTTGTATTGAAAACGCATTGAATTAAAAGTAAACAGAATGTCAGATCTCCCTGTTTTACCCACGAATCCAGCAAATCATGTTTGACTGTTCTCCCCACTCCTGACCTACAAAATCTCTCTAAACTTAGGAAAATCATGGCGCATACGGTCAAAATTATCTTTCATGATTGGGGAAAGTTGACAAAAAATACTGTCAATATACTCGCAGCTGATTGTGACTCGCTTTGCAGTTACAGCACTCTGGACTCCAGAACTGAACACGTTATCATAGCGCAAATATAGTTTTCCAAAGTTTGAAGCGATCTTATCAACAAAGATAGAATTTGAAGGTCCGACATCCTCTTAATAAACATGAGTAATACCTGATTTGTTATATCGTAAACAACAATAGCTGCCTGTGCACCGCGATAATACATTGGAGCAAGACTATGATAGCGTTCCTGTCCTGCTGTGTCCCAAATTTCAAACTTAACAGTCGTATCGTCCAAACATACGGTCTGTGTTAGAAAAGCAGCTGAAAATTAAACGTGTCATTTGAGATCTGACGGAACAAAAATAATAATTTGCGAAACGGTGTAACAAATAATTCCTAATGTCTTTTTTCCGAAATTTTTCACGCATTTTGAATTGTCACAGAGCGTTAAAATTAGGGATATTATAAACACCCTAAAATTTAAATCGCATTGATATTTTGTTATTGCAGTAGTAATATGTGAAATGGCTTATGCGGAAAAAATAAACATTCTGTAGCCATGATTCCAAAAACACCATAGGTCAATCAACACGATAACCTAAGTCCAGATAAAACGACGGATCGACGTATTGGTCCAAGCATATAATTCCGAAATTGAAAATGCACATTGTCATACTTTCAAGCAATATATAAATCCTGCCAGATTTATTACTCACCTCCTATCGTACTTTCTTGATATTCATGAAACTGACCCTTAACAAACCTAAGTACCAGACTAGATTTGCCTACTGCAGATTCTCCAAGTAACACCAATTTAAACTGACAAATTTTTCCTTGCGTGGAACCGTTTGGCCTTTGGGCCGTACTCCGGCTAGCCATAGTGACCTGCATCAAGTTAAACGTGATTTTCATTATTCAAGTGGTCAATCAATTGATTGCTTTGTCATTTCATCTACTGTAATAGTGTTAGATCGATGTAACCTTAAGTATAGTAGTTTCCAAACAGTATCGATCACGCAATTGATAACTATTCAGATTCATCAATGCAAAAAATGTAATCGTGGATTGATATTAATTGGAAAGAATGAAGTTTTTAAAATCAAAATACCAGTTGAACCTTTCGTCTGCAGATGGGGTTAATTTGAGCCCAACTTTTTCTTTGTACTTGAATAGCACTAAATGGTAGTATAAACATCGAGCATGATTTTCGATGGTTACATTTTGATTTATGCAAATCTGACTGAGATATTCAAAGCCAGATATTGTCTGGAGTCAGATTGCCCCATATGCAATCGATGAGTCGTGGCGTAGGTGTGCAGACGAAGGATTGATACGAGAGTCGAACTCAATCGAGCATTCGAAGCTTTAATCAACATTTTTCTAAACTGGGATAGATTATTTCTGCCTAATCCGATCAGTGAGAAGAATAATGGAAATGAAAAGCATCTTCAATAGGCGATCACCGCCACTTGTTAGCAATTATCAGGAACTGAAAATGTGTAGACAGAGGAGAATTGCAAAAATAAAGGATGCGTAATTAATACCAGAATATAAACCAGATAAGAATGTGTCTGATTAAGTGACCGTGAAGTGTGTAAACCTATGACAAACATACACAGAGTAGCAGTAACTCAAGGCCTGAATATAACAGCAACAATTTTTCAGAAGAGAGAAAAAAATACAACCTAATAATAATAATATTACTTATAGAGCACTTTGAACTCGTCAGACAATGACGGTGACGGCAATGAATCCGATGACAAATATTGTTATTAATTTCATTATCTCTTTTATCTAATATGGAACTGTCATTCAAAAAAAAAAAAAAGGAAACAGCCTTCCAAAATCAGGAGTACTATATTCGCTTTTGTTAAAGGAGAAATCGAATGACCATGGAAAAATTGAAACTGAAAAAAAAAGAAACGATTGTAAGTTCATTATTATCATTATTATTATTATTAAATATAAACCGCACTCTTCAAGTATATATTGTATATAAGTATATAACATAATACTGTAATTTCATTAGTAAACACAACTAATAGAAGAAAACAAGGTATTATTGCGCGAACGCGGTGACGATACACGACCTACCATGATGACGACCATTCAAGAAGGGCGAGAGGGGGAAGTTAATAGCCACGAAGAAAGAAGAGAAAAGTGACGGTGGAAAGGAAATGAAGTAGGGAGAGAGGGGAAGGGAGAAAGAGGAGAGATAGTAAAATGAGAGTGTGCAATGGAAGAAGGGAGGAGGTGATTAATTTTCATGTATATCGTCAGAGCATATTCCCCGGCGACATTAAACTCACGCGAGCTGGCCTCGAATTTCGCAAAACTGAGTGATCTCAAACCACTGCGATCACTACCCGAATTGATACAGCACTGAGCAACAGACATGCCTGATGCGACGGTTACCGCCTCCCGCGGAATGTCACCACTGTGTTAATGATAAAAGAGGTCTGCCGTCATATAACGCACATATTCAATTACCCAGAGGAGAGGAGAACACGAGCCGATACAAGCGAGGGACCGAAATCATGGGTGTTGTTATCGGTGCCGCGTCACTGCCTGAACGGATCAACAGACCGACAGTAGGAAAACATTCGAATGTAATATTCGGGTCTCCGACTGCACAACTTGACTAATATTCCAGCTATCAGGATAGCGATAGATAATATGAACGTAAATAAGCACGCTCATTGTACCCTTTGCTATGATTGACGTATGGTTTATGCTCGCCGTCTAGATAAATACACACAAATACGCGTAGGGAATTGCGTGACAGTTGCTAGTTGTCTTTGACGTGATAGTTTCGCGAACGACTTGAGTCCGCTGATTAGCGATCAGGCTTGGCAGTTGACTTACGGGAGAGTTATTATTCTTACAGGCAAACTGGCGCATACGTGCAATAAAAAAAAAAGGAAAGAAAAGAGGAAAAAATTGCGAATGATGTACGACGTAGAGCGGACGGTAGGAGAGATTATCTCGGGCCTAACCTACGTTAACGGGATACGACGAATGACACTGAGAACCCACACGCACACAATAATTATTATTTCGTCGACACAAGATGATTATAATGATTGTGATTATTATATTGGGCAAACTAGAAATGTAATATTTTAACCATACAAATTACCCAAGATACTTTTCCAAACCGCGTATAAAAAGGAATGCAAACGAGTTAATAACTGTGGGATATTTTTCGTGATATATTTCCAACTTCACTTCCCTTTTCCTTTTACACTCGCTTGAGCAGCGCACCCTCTACTATTCCCGAACATCTCAGTCAAAATGGCCGTTGCCAATCTACCAATCGTCATCTGACATAAATCAAACTGTTACTTGCACGGTAAGATCGTGTTACAGTAAGAATGGACTCTATGTATGAGGTGTGAAATAAAATTAAGCATGTTATAACGTGGTTTAAAATGTCAACGGTATATCTTCAACCAGTGTTGATTATTAATATGAACCGGATTTGACCATTACCTTAGGAAAATGTCCAGAATTCCTTTGTTTGTAAGGTGATTAGATGCGACCAGGATATGTGACTCGAATTGCTACTCGCATAACATACATAATATGACACAGAGTGGAATAATTAAAATGTTAACATAAATTACTCAGCACAGTAACAACTTATAACATAACCGAATAACAGGAATAAGATTCCGAGTCGAAAATGGCAACGGAAATATCAGCGATGCGATACGAAGACGTGCGAAAGCAGATTGGACACTATGCCAAGATGGATTACCATCCAGAGATAAGGCCTGTACGTTTGCTTGCCTTGTTTCAAACTCGCTAAAAACTCCTGTTCTATTGCCCAGAACATTGAACGTGTCACGTTCACCTGATAATTAGTGACGAGTATTGTCAACTACGAACTCTTGGAATTTTATACATTTATTGCCACTTGTTTAATATTCATTATGACCGTCAATTGAAGACGGATAAAGTCCTATTTTTACCGACTGAGTTATGTTCGAATGCACATGCCCTTAATTAAATATCTTCAGCCAACGACATTGCCTATTACAGATTCTGGTTGTGAGGGCAGAACTTTTTTCATTTTCCGCATGAACAATATCTTGGAATTTTGTAATAACCATAAGAAAAAACAACGTTTCAAATACTGATCTTTGACGTGTCATGCGGCTTTATTAAATACTTATTTACTGTAGGCTGGAACTGTGATTTTGGAAGATGGATTGGAAACGTGTTTTAAAGATTACAAACTCCAAGACAGTATTGATGCGTTGAAATCTAAATTGCATATTACTGATAAAAGAGAAGACGATGGCTTCAATCATCAATTACCGATTGGTACTGCTGACCTCGGCACTCACACTGGAGTATGTATGAGGGCAATTTATGTTCTTCAGCTTCTTCGCCGATGATATGAGAGCTTTTCTATTTAAACCAACCACGTTGGTCCAAGCGACCTTTTTCTCTGATATCGGTGATATATGTTATAGAATTTTGAAAACTTTCTGAGCTTTTGATCCGTTATATCAAGGTAAAAACCTGTTTGGAAATGACTAAACGGACACCGTTTCAATTGCTAATCTGTGAGCTAAGAGATACAGCTATGAACAGTTACTGGAAAAAAGAAGTTGGTAAAACTTCAGGCCAAAAATCAAATTTACCAAACGGCGTTGACCCTGTTACAACAATTTTTGGAAAACGCACTATGTCCAGTAACTTTCTTTAGTCATAAGCATTCGAAATCATTTACATATATTATTGGAAATTCTGACATTAGAATAAAAAAAATTTAGTCATTTGCGTCACAATATTTTAGATGGTACAGCAGCAGAATTGGTAAATCCTCGAAAAACTGTGACTGAAGTTATTTTAGCTTCTCGCATTGGCCATCGACTTTACAGGAAAAGTCACAATAATTATGATGTTTCTGAACAAATCAATCGAAAGTGAGCATTCTGTTGGAATTTTATTGCCACAAAAAATAGCGTTACTGATATTTTAAATAGATTGAATATGTTTATGATTTCCTTGCTTTAAATGATTTACATGTAATTGTTATTTACGACAGATATGTTGAGCCATTCAATAAAAATTACAAGTATGGCAAGAAAAATAGAATCGATAAAGAGGGTAGTCAAGTTAAGCAGTCGATGAGGTGGTTCAAGCAAGATGTTGCATCAATCGTTAGTAACCTCCAAGCAGACTTTATCAAGAGGACTCATGCTCCTCTTGGTCGTTCAGTGTGCCATACACCTGAGGTGTATTAAAACTTTTGCATTTTGGGATTTTGGAGACAAATCAGAAGTTGAAACGTGATCATTTCCGGAGGGGTTAACCTTTATTGAATTTAACTGAATTCATTCAAAGTTTATTAACCCCATGAAATCGACTAAATAACAGGAGTGTCAAGGTATTTTTTTTTTTATTCATAATAGAGAATATCTGTTCAAATAAATTCCCAGTAGGTTGATGTGTTAGAGGCGAAATATACAGCCAACGAGATATTGTGATTATTTGTTACATTATAAAAATTACTGTCATTATTCACTAATCCTTATGCCTTCTATGCCTATTATTTTTGTCCTTGTGCGTGTTTGTCCGATCGTCACTTTCCCTGTCCCATTCTCCATGCCGATTTGGTTTGGTTGATCGTTTTGATTGACTCAATCTATCATTAGGCGTTTTATCGCTATTCCTGCGCCCTTCATTTGTCTCGTGAGTGCTGCTAATACAGTTTCTATCAGTCTCTATATCCCAAACATCTTTCACGATTGATTTGTTTTTTAGTTTCTTTTTTGTCACTCGCGTTTTGTTTTTCTTCTTCTTTTTTTGGGTTTTTTCTTTCGCAGATTTCTTTTTCCAATGGTCGTCAGATTCAGAAGAACCTAGGAAATATAGATTTTTTTTCTTTCCTTTTTTACAGCAAGAGTGAAGAGTTACGAAAAATGACAAAAAAATTTCATTTCTTTACCTGACTTGTAAATTACTAAAAAACGAGTGGTCCACTGGTTTTTCCAGAAAAAAAAATTAGCAGTTTCAGGTACCGACTTTGGCATGAAATTCTAATCCCCCAAATAATCAATTTTAAGTTGGAAAATTTTAAAAATATACATATTCGCAATTTTTGCGATTGTAATCATTATTTAGAAATATGAAAAATTTCGTACTTGCAGTCTCGGATGATGATGACGACGACGATGAACTCGACGAGGATTCGGAACTAGATGAAGATGAACTGCTGGAACTAGACGACTCTTTTTTGTCTTCAACAAATTCTGGCACTACAGCTGGTTTCGGACGCGATTTCAAGTGTTCTCGTAATTCATCCCTGAAATTACAGCATTCATATAGAAAAATATTGTTGGAATTTCAATTAGTAAAAATGAATATAACTTACGTAAGACCACCCAGACCAATGGAAGTGAAAAAATTGATAGCAAATCTTGTATTCTTTGGATCATCTCGTGGAAATAAACCCTCGAAGGCTCCTTGCAAAGTCCTTTGAATCAAAAAAACAGTTTCAAATAGAAGAAGTACAACACATCAATATCTAATAAAGACATTACTTACACATCTTTCACACGCTGATTTAATTTTGAAAGTCCCATATACTCGGATAATTCTTGGAATAAAATTTTTATGAAGATACGACTAGAGCTGGTAGTGTCTTCTTCATTTAATTTTATGCAAGATAGAACCTCCCAAGAAATGGAATCAGTGAACAACAAATGAGCAAAGAATTTGGACACGTTACGTAGTTTGTTGGTGTCCAAACGATGTATTGTATCGTACGAATCGATGAAAATTTGTTCAAACGGCGTCACGTAGATTTTGTTAATCGCGCAAAATCGCTGAAAAAGCAAGTCATTCAATCAAAATACAGATGTTTCACAGAACATTGAGCAACCGCTAAGAAGCACTTACCCCAGCTAAGAGACCAAAGAATTTCTCATATGTCCTCATCTCTGCGCAACAGTCCAGGAACATGTGACATAGTTCAATTTCTTGCCCAGGCTTCAGCTGCATCTTCATCAATTTGTGCGCACATTCTTCAAAGTCGAGAGAAGAATGAATAGTTAAATAAATCGTTCTGCGCAACGCTGTTAAATTAGTTTCAGTGTTGTCGACTATAACATCTTCCTTTGCTTCTCCTGAAAGAATCCGTTTTACTTTATTACATCAAATATTACAGAATTTGAGGGACTTTTAATAAGGTAGGAAATAGTCACTGATATTATATTTTGGAAGGAATTACGCCTTCATCTCCACAATTACAAATTCCATCACAAATACATGTATCTGAAAAAACAAGTTACCTGTGATATTACTATCTTCCTCGTCAGAAGAGTTATCTTCTTCATCACCATCAGAACCATCTGAACCGCTACTGTCAGTATCAAGAATCTCTTTGCTCAATGCTTTATATTTTTCCTCTGTTGCAATGTAGTCCGGATCGAACTTGAAAACGTCTATGAGAAAAAAAAATTGATAGATGCCACATTTTGAAATGTCATGTTATAGCTATGCCGACAATTATGAAGTCAATGCAAGCCATATATTTGTGCAAGTCTTACTCAGTACATCTTGAGGGTCAGTTGCTTCATCCAAAGTCACAAGGTGAGTAAACTGGTTATCCTCTTCAACAAGGTCAAGCTCTTCATTCACAGCCTCGTGATCTTTAAATCCGTCTTTTCTAATTTGGAATATAACTTCTATCATATATTGTACCTGAAATATGTTCAAGTCAGTGGTGAAATTTAATTAAGAAACTATGCAGCATAATTAAAGTAAAATGGAACATCCTTAATAGATCATAAAATATTGAAACCAAACTAATGTCAACGTTTTATGATTTCAGGTGTTTCTACCTACTCTTTTATCCAGCTGTCCTTCATGTAAGATGTTGCGAAGCATTTCAAATATTGCCTCGATCCCTTTCTTGGAAACCTCTGTGAGTTTCATGCCACATTCTTTCAAAAATGCGATGGCAACTTCGACGGAGTCATCAGTTGGCGTCTCTACTAGTAAAGTTAGTATTTCCAAAGCTAAGATTTCATGGGCAACACGCTGGTTGACCAAATGGGCAACAAACGTGGCCGAAGAAATGCACTGAGCTTTATCATTACGGCGAAATCCACGCTTGAACTGTATGACTAGACGCTTGAGCAACAATTCACCAATATTAGGGAACTGAAAAAGAAATGATGTGAGCATTTCAGAATAATATTAAAAAAAGGAAACCAACATCAATAATATAAATCATGTACCTTTGAATTGATCACAGCAGTAAGTGCTGCATAGATAGGTGTGAAAGTAGGGGAGGCAGCTTGAGCCTGAATAATAGATCTCGCCAACAGGCCTCGACCTCTGACAATGTTCTCGTGTAACAATTCTCTAGTGATTAATCCGATATTGCTGGTGTTGACTTTATTAATGTATCCATGAATGGACTTTTTCAAGGCTTCCCAAGATATCCGCTGGTATGCAGCTCCCGATTTGTCAGTGATCTCAGCCTGCATCATGCGGAGTTTGGCTGGTGGAATGTAAGCACCACCAGTTTTCGATGTCAGAAGATCCACCGTTCGCTTTTGCGCTGGTGTAATTTTTTCTCGTTCATTTTCCACCGTGATCTGATTCTTTTCAGCACATGCGACATCCTCATCATTTTCTTTATCGTCGTAGCGACGTTTGGGTGATTCATTCCTCTCCTCGTGACGACCGCCATAAAAACGCTGTCCTATTCTTTCTTGTCTATTGGTCGGATACTTGTTCCAGTACTGATCGCTCCAATATCTACGTAGTGAACCATTGTCATTCGAGTCATGACCCTTTCGATACGATCTATCATTCTCATCTGTGGCTGTTTGCCTGTCGTCTTCACTTCGACGAGTTCGTTCCTTGTCATTCCTATGTCGTCTCCTGTCTCTATCTCTGCCATTTCTGCTACTGTTGTTGCTCCTGTAGTATTTAGAATCACTTTTCTCCTTTCGCCTACTGTGACGATCACTCTTATCTTCATAGTCTGAACCATCGTTCTTACGTTTACTTCTCCTCGAACGTTTATCGTGTTCAGTTTCATCGTCACTGTTTATCGATGGCGAACACCTCTTGTCAGGTTTGGCTTTCATTGTGTTCTCAGACATAATGAATTATTACCAATTATCACATCAATAATTACTATGAATAAGAATATTGATTGAAAAATTTATGACATTAAGCAGCGCGAATTTTATTTCTCTGTATTTAAAAAAGAATTGCTGTTTATAGTGCACTCAAATCGATAAAAATATGTAAGTTCGGACCACAAGGCTCATTATTGCCACAAGACACATGGAACCATTAACCCCAAAAAACTTGTAGTACAAAATGTCAGGTCGGAGCGCTGTGCGCGTAGTTTCGAACCACTCTAGTCGTGCTCTAGTCGATCCAACCGCGCCGGTATTACGATAAACTCGTATGCCAATGAACGGGGTAAAACCATGTATACCACGCGACAAATACGTTTACTGCAGCAAGACCACAGATCATAATTGATCCAAGTTATACACACTAGGTTTGTTCGTGCTAGCTACACTCTACACTCACGAGTGTAAAAAGAACTAGGGTAGTGTACTAGGGATTGCTGGGGAGTGTACGTTCGCTTCTCGAGTGTAGCTAAAATAGCGCGAACGCAATAGTGTAGAAGGTGCAGAGAAGTGGGGACAAGAAAATGGCGCACGCTACGTACAGCGCCATCGACGTCACGTCCGCTAAAACGAACGCGCAAGTGTACACTCCCCACGAAAGTGTAGAAAGTGTAGCTAGCACGAACAAACCTATTAACGGATGCGTTCCGAAATTAGCTCCCAGTGTTGTCAGCCATCTTTTATCTCTTTTGTGCTGCCAAGTTCGTGGGTGGCTCTGTCTCTGTCCTAGGGAGTTTTGACGCTGCAGCTAGTTTCGGAACGCACCTTATTTAGCAGTTGCAAAGTGAACAAAATGGGCCGACACACGGCTTGACGCGAGTAGTCAGCCGACTGGAGCCTGCACGTGAGGTATATGTGTGTGAGGACCAAGTGGATGTGTTCGCTACCAATGAAAATGGTGGCTCGTTAGCGTACGTGGTTAATCGCAGTGTTGATCTACCGGTACAGTGATATTTCATCATCAGGTGAGTTTCACGTTAATTATGAACAAAACGAAATAGACAAAATCGCAATGTTTCGGATATTTTAGTCATCGGTGAAAGATCTCGTATGGTTGTTTCCGTTTCTTTTTTTTTTGTCCGCGTTGCCGCATCAAGTAGTATCAGCATGAGGCGATATGGCGTCGTTCCTGAAACTCACCGAAACGACCATTTTGCTGTTATCAACAAATCGATATTAAACTCGTTTGATTCATTTATAATTCATTCATCCTACATAGGCTTGCAAATGAACTGATTCGAAATTATGGATTGACGCATCATTACTCCTATTCTCACAATTACTTCAATTTTAACTCGTATCTGAGACCCTTTACGAATAACTTTCACTGAACATGATACATGTTTTATACATATACAATATTCATAGCATATAATTACGTATATATTATGTACGCTCAATTCTTATCTTCATTTCCATCTATTGTTAAATTCAAGAATTAAGCATTGAGAACTAAAATTAAGCTGTGGGGCTCGCTTTTACAATAACTTGTTACAATGTTTTTTGGCTCAAAAATTGTTTCAAAAATCTGTGCTTAATGTGAGTAATGAATATATATTACATTAACGATGCTGAAACTAACAGCCAAAGTCAGCAGCTAAACCATTCGATGCTGGTATAACTTTGTGTCATGGAGTTGCTAGCTTTGGCTACTAGTACCAGTTTGATGAATTCGCTTTGGCAAACAAAGAACTATTAATTATGGCCAATAGATTTATCATTCGTATACTTCTCAAGTAGTTTTTATCAGAAGTAGTATGAATACTAGAGATAGTTTCAGTTCTTACTTATAATGAACATTTTTTCCTTAAGAATATGGTGCTAGGTGAAGAAAAAATTCGACCTATTTCTACTGCAGTCTTATAGGTTTTATCAACAAGGCTGAGAATCAGTTATGGAGTCTATGGAGCCGCGCTTAGTTGCGCAAGCGTTGAACTACCATGGGCAGCAGTTACAGAAGGTGTGGGAAGGAGAGCGGAATGAGAACGAGTTGACCCTGCTAAATCTTAAGGAACCTAGTTTTGAGATTTACCAGCAGCGGCAAAAAACACTTAGGTAAATAATGCGGAAGTAAAGAATTACAAGCACACAATTAACTATTCAGAGTTATAAAATCCAAAATTTTGTTTACAGTTTTAGTGATAGGGGTAAAAGATTGAAACTCCAGCAATTTATTGCTAAGAAGGCGGATGCGCTTTATGACAAAGCTAACTTGGACAAGCCCGTTCAACCAATCAAACAAGACTTTGGCGATGAGGGTAAATATCAAAGTAGGAAAATTTTCATCACTATTTATAGAATAAAAGTAACCATTCTGTATGTGTGCATGATGAATTAGTCAAATCTTGTTACAGATTTATAGTTGAATTGTTTTGCTATTTTTCTCACTCGAATACAACTTCATTTTTTCAAACAGGTTGCAAATTTAATTTTTTTTTTTTTTGCCTAATATTGTTCATAACTTATGTTGTAACAGTTTAAAATTGTTTTAAGACAATAACAAAAACTGTTTGAATAATATAAAATACGTTCAATGGAATTTTTCGTATATTTGAATGAATAAATAATGAACGAATGAATAAATAAATACATACATTACAAACGAAGACAGAAGAATCGTGTTAGTGTCAGACACATGTTGAAATTTTTGTTTTAGAATATTATGCGACCATGCCAGGACTAGATTCTTTCGTTACGATGGAGAAATCGCAGAGGATTCGTAATTTTTTAGAGGTAAATAAAATATTTTTGCTCTAAGGAAGAAAATTACAAATGTAACTTATTCATGTTTTCATGGATTGATTTTTTTTTTTTTTTTCCTATACAATTTTTAGAGTTTGGCCGTCGGTGATATTATTTACTCACAAGTTATGGGTAAAAGTGCTGCGGGTCTTCTGCTTAAAATTCTTTGCAACTGTAGCGACTGCCCTAGAGTGGTTACCGACCTTGGGGTAAAGGTATGTTGGATTTCCCTTCATCCTGGTAGAAATCTTCTTTTGAAATGTACCCTGAATTTTCTCTGGAATACCCTGAAGAACTTTAATGAGTCCTGGAAGTTGAAATTTTACAGGATGGAAAATAAATTTCAAAGACTAATGTCTCTTTATAAAAATTTAAGAAAAGAGAGAAAACTATTAAAAAAACATCTCTAGCATTGTTATTATGTCAATGATTGTGAACACAAATGAAACAATAGTAGGGATGTTGTTTTATTAGTGTTCACCATCTTTGGTACTAATAACATTACGAGAGATTTTTTATAATTGTTTCTTCTTTTTTCTTAGCTCTTGATTCAGCCGTCCAGCCCATCCATCTATAATGGCCATCAATTCAATATTTAATGATAAAACTCTATTGACAGGCTTTGATTTTGAATACGGCCACAGTGCCGGCAGTGGACAAGAAAGGTGTCACACGGGGCTACATGGCCAACGATCTCGTCTGCGTCGCAGTTAGTGAGGTTAACGTTGAAGCAGAACGTGTCGTTGCCGTTATGAATGAACCTGCCCGAGAATCCCAAGCTCCGCACCCTCCTATGGGCCTTATTCATTCTGATGATCTTCCTGAAGCTTACAAGTGAGTTGAACCTTGTCTACCATTCTTGATTGTCCATCATATGTTTATAATTAAAGTTTTGTTGATCCACACATCATCTGTGACAATTCACGTTATCCAATCTATTGAGTCATACAAATACGATTCACCATCAAAATAATCACACATCCACTCATTGAATTCGCCATCAAGATTGGCAATCTGGGAATCTCCCATATTTGGGATCTTTAATGCGGTATTGGTCAAGGCAATATGGCGTTGGATAGAAAAATTACCTGATCATTTTAGACAAATATATCAAATATCAAGGTAGAGAAAAATTCCTGCAAGGACATTCATTTTCTTAAATTAGTTTGATCCGTGATAAAAAAAAAGTAAGTTACCAACTACCACGTTACAAAGGCCGTGACAGTTACTGCTGTACATTCATTACCGCAAGATCGCTCAAGGATCCCAATGAGTTTATATAATAAAATGCGATACTGAATGTATTATATGAAGAATGAAGATGTGGAATTGAACTTTTCATTTAGTTTTGTTCTATGTCATACTAGTACAAAGTATTATTCAACTAAGATGGTGGGTTTGTGCAGCAACAAAAATTTCCTTATTGCCAATCTTATCAAGGATCAACCAAATCATCACCACCTAACTGATTCGGAATAAATTTCATAACGACACAGTTAAATTTGAGTTTGACAACAGTTCCCTATTTACATTGAGTGATTAAAATAATTTAGTTCTCGGTAGCTAAAAATACTTATTTTGAAAAACAAAGACAAATTAAAACCATCGTTATATTCTGAATCTTATACTATACTATCAGGTAATACTGTGGTACATGTTAACTTAACATACTCATCAGATAAACATATGTAAAGAAAGATGGTGAAAAAAAAAAAATTGATGTTTTGAGTGCATTGAGAGATGTAACAAGGATGTATGCGGGGATTAATTCCCGCTTGCGCTTAATCTGCAAATAACTAATCATTGAAGGTAAATCAGATTTGACTCGTTTGACACGTTTTTATGAATCTAGGTGCCAGATCCTCTCTCTGTTGCATAAAAAGTGTTGGTAGTCAGTATGACGATGAATATATAATGTGATACAAATGATTCAGACAAGTGGCTCTGTCTTACCGCACTTGTATTATCTACGTTTGCGATATATTACTACTATCAAAAAGTGATAAAGCACCAGCCAGACTATGTCAAATGACACCAAAATGTCTTTTGAAGTTGAATTTCCAGTGTGAGATGCAGATTCTCAGATGCTATAGTCTGAGCACCATACGGTAGGTATAACCATAAAATGTGGTTGTTTGATCCCTGATTATAATTACACTGTTACATGTTTTTTACTCTATCAATCATGTTTCAAAAAATACATTTATTAATTTGTTCAATAATCACACTTTCAGTTATTTATATACAATTATATGTATTTGAAAAAAAATTCTATACTTAATTTATGTGCAGTAGACCTTCTGATTGCACCTAAATTATCGCTACATAAATTAATATACAATGAGTTAAAAGAGAAACTTTGATTAGGTATTAATTATGACTGATGTAGAAATGAAAAACAAAATATTCTTCGTATTCTTTCGCGCTTTATTTTTATGTGTTTAATTTCATAATATCAGCTATTTTTGATGGTAATTATTCGCTCAGAGGAAAAAAAATGATGAAAAAACATCAAGTTTAAATCATTTTTTTTTATACTGCTCCTACATAATTTTTCGACTATGACAAAATCGTTATTCATTTATTTATTTTAATTTTTATCTTCAGAGAAGTAAAAATAAACAAAAGAAAACAAATAAGGTGTCCATTATATTTCCAAAAGGGACCAAACAACTAGAACCCTAGTCATCTATATTCCAAAAGTTCCTAATGAAACTGCGCACAACCTTAAATGATTAATGCCTAATTTAAACTTACAGCTTTTAATGACAAAATAAAAACCCGATGTCATTCAAATTGACACTGAACAAAGCGCAAAACAGGCAAAAGCGTTCTGCACGTCTAAGTAAATTTTTTTGTGGTCAACCTTGGACGACAAAAAATACTCGTGGTGTGGTTACCACCTCCTATACCTATAGGGCTATACAATTTGTTTTATCGCACCAAACAAACAGGCAAACCGAAACAAAAAAAAAAAAAAAATACCAAATCTAAACCAAATATCATCGTTGATGATAATAGGCTGTGTGCTTTTGTGTTCAGGATTAAAAACTATGATTACAAAAATGTGATACAAAAACCTATAAATAAATCGTCTTAGCCATTGAGAAAGGTGAGGCATTAGTTCATGTTATAATGAGGTTCTACCATTGTAAGGTCTAAGCTAAGAAATGATGATTATTATAAAAGCCACTAATACTTTCAACGTAATATGTTTCTATCGAATCCCTTCAGTGTTTATACGGTCTATTTTGATTTTTTGATGGTACGGATTTAGAAATAGCATCTTTTTTTGGTACTTTCGATGAACTTCATAGTTTGGAAGGTGTTAAAAATACAATAAACTGAAGAAAGTGAAGAAATATATTGTAATTTGTAATTGAGGAATTTGTAACGTATCAATAATAGAGACCAATCTATTGTTTGTTAGGAATAGAAAATTTTTGTAACGCATATAGACTGAAAGAAAGACGGAAAAGTCTTTCGCATGTGTGCAAATACTCTCTGGATTTTATTGGGCAAGCCCTGGAATATACAAAAAAAAGAGCAACGGACGGAAAACCCGAAACGATTCTTAAATGCAAGTGAATTAATGAATTGGAGGCTGTGAAAATGCAAGACCAAGGATTAATAGGTCGGAGATATGTTGATTGCAAGAGCCTTGGGAGGCAGATGACGCAATTCAGTCTATATGGTTACCAATGTCGAAGTTTAACTGTTGAAAGATTTCATTTAAATCCGTTTTCTTTGGTGGTCGGCTCCTGACGCACACATACAAAAACGAATAAAACTTTGAATCTCGTTTTTGTGATCTAGGAAATTTATGGACAACAAGGGACAGAGTTATGAAGCGATGTTGGAGAATAGCACTGGCTTCAACAACCCCAACAACACTAAATATCTTTGCAACTTGATGGGTCTTGCTCAAGAAAATCATTCCAACATGGTTGGACTCAGGTAAAACGTTTTTATAAGTTTCCGAAAAAAAATTTCTTTCAATTAAGTAAAAAGATTGTACCATAGACGCAGATTTTCGAGGGGCTGGTTAGCCGTGAAATCTAGTGTAAACAGATCACTTTCGACTCTTCTGCAGTACCTTAAAATCCTATCAAATTATCATCAATTCCCGACATCTTTGAAATATCAAAATCAGTGAAACCCTTGAATCCCGAATGATCGAATATATAGAAATTCTGTAAAATCATTTAAAATTTCCGGAAATTTTGGAATTTCATGGAATCCCTCAAATTTGTGACATCTTATAAAGTCTCCCAAAATATATGAAATATTTTGCATAACTACGAAATCATTCAAAATCTCAAATATTCAAGACTGGAATTCTTGAAATCTTAAATTTGTCTTTTATTTTATTTTAATTTACATTTTCATTTCTTACTTACTATTTTAAATGAATGTGCGTCATTCCAATGTTTAATTTATCTACTGAGTAGATAATACCGAATGCGTGAGCATAACACTATGATCTCAGGGCTGGTAGCCAGTCACTTTTCTCACTATTGGTCATCTTTTTTCAACGGAGTCACTTTTTGTTACTTTATCCAATAAATGATCTTTTAAGTCACTTTGTCGATCGTTATTGAGTTTCATGCAGGCAAAATTTGGTTGCACCATTTTCTTCTTACGCGATATCCACTAGACAAGATTCTGTTTGTTAAGTATTACAGTATTTTTAGCAGAAAAATTAGTTTCAGTTTTATTTAGGAAAATCCACCATGATCACATTGTTCATTATTTCTATATCGAAATGTTTTGCCCGAAAGGACAATAAGTTCATGAATCAGAGTTATTGTTCACTTGTAACTCATTTATTAAATATCGTGTAGAGTGATACATTTTTGTTCGTAACAGAAAAAGACGTGAAAAACAAGGAACACCCGTGTACAGTGACATAAGTGAAAATAGGGCTATTTCTGATGAAATGAATAACACTTTGGTAACACTTCGTTCAATTAATGTGTAACAATTAATTCTGATCAGTCACTTTTGAGTCACTTTTTTTTAGGTCTAAGAGTCCTTTTTCTTACTCTTTTAAAACGACTTGACAGCTACCAGCCCTGTGATTTTGACACTATTTTCAAAAAGCATTCCGAATTGTTATTCTTTTGTAAAAACGGTTCTACCTCAGGATGTATTTAGTTTGACAATCGAGCTTTTTTCACATAGGGAAAGATTCCCTGAGTCTGAATATGCCAATGAGTTGCGGCAAACGCAAGCCAGTAAGTGGGCATTCCGAAGTGTCGCTGAAGGCATAGATCACTTCAAGACTGGGCGTCACACCGAAGCTTTCCAATGCTTGAACAAAGCCTTGACTGTTGATCCCCGAAACGTTGAAGGACTGGTGGCTCGAGGGGCACTGTGAGTTTGATGAACAAACAGCTTAGACTCTTTTCTGCAAAGGATTGACTCAATTCAGATGGTCACTTTTTGTTTATCCACAGGTACGCGAATGGTGGAAGCTTTAAGAAAGCAATCGACGATTTTGAAACCGCCTTAAAGCTCAACCAAACCCATGCGAACGCCCGTAAATACATGGCCGAAACACTCGTAGCGTTGGGTCGGAGTTACGAAGATGAAAACAATTTCGAAGAAGCTCAAAAGGCCTATGAGAATTGTCTGGCAATAGCGCCTTACCATGAGGAAGCGCGAAATTCCATTGATTACATAAAAACCAAAACACTGACAGTGGGGTTGAATCCTCTGGACACGTTTAAGACTTTCGAAACCGAAGAAGTACCCGAAAACAAAACGAAAGAGAAGAAGAAACGCAAAAAGGAGCGAAAGTCCCGGTCAAAGAAAAGACAGAGGTGGAGTTCAAGCTCCAGTTCATCTTCCAGTGGCTCGTCTAGCTCCTCGAGCTCAGACTCGAGTAGCTCCTCATCGTCTGGTACTTCTAGGTCTGGATCAAGGTCCCCAAGTCGCAAAAGAAAGCACAAGAAAGATCACCGCGGATCTTTGTCGCCGCTTAGCAAACGCATGGCTCAATACAATAATCCACCGGCTGCCATTGCCGCGGCTCACGATGCCGCAGTTACCTTACCATATACAGGTTCTCGGGACAAGTCGGACGACTATGAAACCAAAGTACGAAAGTTCTTGGAGCAAACTAAGGATGACTCTGACTACGAAGACAAGGTAATGTCGTAGTTTGAGGTGTACAAATTCCAGTGGTATGCCTCAAATTTCATGAAAACTTTATTCAAATCAGTTCTCAACCTTATTTTTGTATTCAAAAAGTTGTAGTTTGCCATTATTAACAGAAGATAAAATATACCAGTATCACATGCTTCTTGGTGGACAAATACTTCTGACTCTATTTTTTAAAGAGTTTAAGAGAAACTAGAAAAACTTTAATTTTGACACTGATACTTGAGACCTTGATAAACTTTGGTAGATGATAAAAATATTTCAGAAATAAAAATTTTACATGTATATTTAAGTAAAAAAAGGTACCCTTCCAAAATTTTCATGAAACTTGTGTGCCGATAACTGAAACTGTTGATAAAGTTTTGCATCAGTTTTAGAATTAGTCGAAGTTTCTAGAATTTGTCAAATTTTGTCCAAAAAATGCTAAGAAATATTTTACCGTGAGGGAATTGGTACAGTTATAAATGAAATTTGAGATATTGACTGGGATTTCATGCAACTCGGTAGTAAAAACCATGGAGAATAATGCTACTTTATTAGGTACGGAAGTTTCTGGAGGAGACTGCGCGGTGGAAGAGAGAACGGGAGAAAGATAAAAAGCATTCGGAGAGCGAGAAAATGAAGAAAAAGAAGAAGAAAGAGAAGAAGGGAAAGGATAAAGACAAAGATGATAAGAAAACTAGAAAGAAAAAGAAGAAGGAAGAGCGTAAGAAACGCAAGAGTAAAGATAAACTCGAACGCGATTTGGAAGCACTTCGGAAATCTTCGCTCCCCGATCTAGAACAACTTGAATCAAAACTGAGCGCCTACTACGCGAAAGTTGAAAAAGAAACGGCTGTACTGAAGAGGTGAGAAATTGATTATTGATTATTGATTTATTGAAGCATGGCTTTCGCGATCATTCACACATGCCTTTTCAGTTATTTTTACAGTGCTAGGCTAGAAAATGTTTCAAAATTCTCTAACTTCTTAACATCGCCGATGATTGTCCAACGTCGTCTTGGAAAATCTGGAAATCTAATCTAGAAATCTGGGGCATTTTATATTCTTTCACAGATGAATCTTGAAGAAATTCGCATATTGCGGTTTTGTGTTTTGATAGTGAAAAATGGTGGAACTGTGAAGTATACTAATATTTTTCGTCAAATTTCGTTGGTTACCATATTGTAGTAAAACGTAGTTGCAGGTTTAAAAAAAAACTTTACAGCACCACCGCTACGAGCACTTTATTTTCCAGCTCGATGTCATCTGCATCAGTCAAATAATTTCTTATAGGAACTGATCAGGATCTTGTGAATGATTTTTGCTAATTGAATTTACCAAACTTCTCCCTCATAAACTGAGGTGCAATTTTGGGTAGAGGAAATGAATGCAAGAAGTGTCCGACAAAACTTTGCTAAACTTATGGTATCGATATTTTGAGATTAAGGTAAAAAGTGACGACAAGAAATCTGGTAACATTATTTCTCCGCCTTACATGCTGTATTTTATAATGTTTCTATCGTCCAATATTGAGCTATTGTGAAAACTCTTTGTTTTTAGAGAAAAGTAGCTTCTGTCTTCTCAATTATCAAGAGAAATACTGCAAAAAATGGATCCAAGTCAGCCACACCAATTGCAAACGGTTGTTTTTTCATAGGCAATATTGAAATACGGGCTTGTTCGAAAGCATAAAAAAAAAGTATAAAATGAGCACAAACGTAAAACAAAAGAAAGGAACAACTTGTACTTCAAATTTCAAAGAATTCACGTTTTGAAGTACACTTACTACTACTACCTGCAAACAGAATGGAACTCGGAAATCGACACAACGAATTTGTAAAATTGTTGATAATTTTTAATCGGTGGAATGTGTAAATCGATATACTGATATAGCTTTTCCCAATAGCAACGCAGAGAAACTTGCTGAAAGCACACGTAGAGAAGAGGAAATTCGTAGAGAAAGAGAACGAGAAAGGGAGAGAGACGAAGCTGCTAAAGCCTATCATGAACGAGAGCCAAGGGCTCCGCTGACTGCGCAACAACGTAAAGGTAATAGAAATAACGTGAAGACATTTTAATAGTCGTTGGTCTGGATTTTCGGAGGCAACAAAATGCTGCCTCAGTATTTTGTTGCTTAGTTCTTGGCCAATGCGAATGCCAAGAAAATAGGCACTTCGCATTTAGCGCGCACCAGGTAGTGCTAGAGTCCGTTTTGTAGAGAATCTCAGTAACGCTTCGTTGCTTTATGGGCATTCCCATTCGTAGAAAACTCGCAAAAAAAAAAAAATGCAACCGTAGTATCTTGCTGTTCATGAAAATCCAGTATTAAGCATCGACTTGATCCGCATTTTTTTCGAACTCTTTGACGTTGCAGATATTCAAAGGAAACCAATTACAGATATATTTGAGCAAGAAGCTCAATTGATTCATCCAGAACCAAAATTAACGCTGGATACAGCTGCTCTCAACGCCAAATGGAAGGCTGCCCAGGCGGCTAGATACGTCAACAAGTGAGTGTCAAATGTTCGAAAGATCCGCCCACACGGGACCCAATATTACAAGAATATTGCAGCAACGTAACGTTGCACGGTGTCAAATATTTTAAATGCATATCGCGATGTTCTGCACTGTTGCAGAATCCTTGCCGCAACTTAACTTTGCACAATTTCAAATAGAATTCCAGATGAGTTTTACAAGTTCGTGCAATATCGCAAATATCGTGCAGCCGTAGTTTGATAAATTTCCTATGATTGCGGCAATGTATCAGCAATATTGCTTACCAATGGTAATGTTGGTGCATCTATACAGTGAAGATTTCGGGGTATTTTTCAGACAAAAAGAGGCGCACGTGCAGAAGTGGCAGGACATTCAGCCGGATAAAAAGCCGCCACTGAAACTGGACAGCGACGAAGATGGAGATAACGAGCACGAAGAAAAGTTACAAAGAGCGGCACTGGAGAAATCGTTGAACATAAGAAAGCAAATGCAACGTGAATTGGCCGAAAAAAGAGCAACAACGCAGCCGTTGGTTCAGGCAACACTGCCGCCTCCGCTGCCAAAGGAACCGCCACTGCCCAAACAGGTTCCGGTCAAGTACCCGACGCCCCAGCCCCAAAACAAATTCCAGTCTTATAAAGAGGCCTCACTGTCCACTCTGCCATCTTCTTTGCCCTCGAGTAAATTTTCCTCTGGTGCACTTGGCGGTAAGTTCCAGCCGATCGGTCAAACAAACAGCGGTAATGTCCATCCGCCAGAACCGCCCGGCCCTCGACCGCCGGCTGCAAAAACTCACAGCAGCCAAGCGAAGGGCCCGAGAACCGATTCAGACAGTGAAAACGACCGCCGGAGGCGCGGCGACATGAAGAAGCGAGAATCTCTCGGACGAGGCGGCGGCGGTGGTGGAACGGGCGGTGACGGGAACAACTCGAAGAGAATAAGCCGCGACCGCCCCGCCAAGCGGAACACACGTAGCCGATCGCGCAGCGGTTCAAGTTCTGGATCGTCGCGGTCGCGATCTGGCAGACGATCGAGGTCCAGGTCGTATTCGGGGCGTAGATCCGGTAGCTACGAGCGTAAATATAGCCGCTCGCCGTCCGGCTCGTACAGCAGATCGAGGTCTAGGTCGCGTTCGCGGTCCTACACGCGAAGTCGTAGTCGCAGCAGATCGGGCGACCGTGGTTACTACAGGAAACGGCAGTTCAGGCCGTACAACAACAGAGGAACTTATTACAAGCCGCGGTTCCAGGGTTTCAACAACCAGAACCATCGGGGTGGTGGAAACTTCCAGAACAGAAACAGGTTCTACAACAACAACCAGCACAACAACCGTTTCGGAAACCGGCGAGGCGGGGGCTTCAACAATCGTGGAGGTGGTCGCGGTAGGGGTGGAGGAAACAGGGGTGGCCGATTTTTCCACGGTAAACAAAACTTCCGGGACTTCCGGGACCGACGAGACTTCAGGGACAGGCGAGGATCGTCGCGCGATAGATACAGCGACAGGAGCTACTCACCCGATCCAATGAGAAAGGTAGACGAGGCCAAAGAGAAGATAAACAAGATGCTCGAGGGCGGGAACGAGGCCGGGGATCGGGAGAGAGACTCTCAGCGGGATAGAGAGAGGGAGCGAGGCGAGCAGCAGGGTGGCGGGGGCTCTGGTTTGCCGCAGAGCAAAAGACAGGACGGCCCTCTAAGTGAGGGAGAGGAGAGGGACGATGATGACTACGAGAGGTGGGGGGACGGGGAGGGGGGCGAGTCAGCTAACAACAAGGTTGGTTAGGTAGGCTTTCGCAGAGTATGTAAAGAGCAGAGAAAAACGCCTCCGCGCTCTACCATCGCGATCCGAACTCTACCAGCCGAGTGATCATCTAACTATCGTTTGTTGCCAGAACGACGACGACGACGACGAGGCTTTCCCACCCGGTACCACTGGCGACGCTAGCCTGGAAGGAAAGGATATCTTCATTGAGCGAATGAAGCAACGAAGCAAGAATGTTTTAATGCAGAGAGCCCTTGCAGCCAAGATCTGGTAGACAACAGACCGACACACTTGTAACCACCGCCGCCTCGCCTCACCCCGCCTTCTCGCTCGCTCTCTTTTTGACTATATTCTGCCAATGCGGAGCAAGAGAGCCTCACACAACAGAGGAAGCGATTAGTCACCTTTGCCATGTGTTCAATCACCGTGAGCGAAACACACCTTAACTCGAACGACGCAGAATCACACTGGAAAATATTCCTGCCTTCATTCATCGTCCATTTTTTTCCCTTATTTCATATTCTTCAACACTCAAGTATTTTGTTTAAATTTTGTACGTCATACCTAAAAGAATGGGAAACACTTTCGCTACTGCGATATTTAATATCAATCGTAAATTATCGATAAATATATTACATTCTTATGTTATTATAGAGGAAGTATTTCCTTGCATTGAATCCGAATTGTAACAAAGTAACCAAATCGTCATATCACATTTTTCTGTTCTAGTTTTATGATTTATTCTTGTCATTCATTTTCGGGAAAAAGATTTGTTTGTGATTGTTATTTTTTCTTCTTTTGAATCGTTAATTTTTTCCAGTGCAACAAGATTATTCCGATGATAAATAGCCTGCTTGTGGTAAATGATATTGTTTCGCCAATTCAGAAGCTTTCTCGAGTGAAACATTACGGACGAATGAACCTTTCACACGAAGACAGCGAAACTTGACCGAAATCAAATATTAACCTGGCTAATTGGAATTTGCACTCGTTCACTATTTGTCGGTTCTATCATTGTTCGTGATTTTATTTTGTTCAATTTCTCGTGTCATTGAGATTTTCATCTTTCTTATTAATTCCGCAGAGATTCCGGTGTCATTTTACCCAAATACACCTATCGAGTAGGTTGCCAAAAACGAGGCAGTTTTGTGAAATCACACGGATTTATCTTCGGTTCGAATAATTTTAGAACTCTGTCATTTTAGCTTTTAGCACATCGATTGACACCCTTCAATAATCGAAATAGTTTTCAAAAGTTCCGATTGAGCATGGTGAGTTTCCGGGAATTTAAGAACTAAACAACTAAACCTGACTTGATCGTTATTTTTTTTCTTGTGTATATTTCTCCTTTCCTGTCGAATTACCCATTTGACAAAATTACGATTCAAATCTGTGTAATATTACAATTATCATAATAAATGGCGAATAGAATTTACGATATACATATTATGTAATCACAATTTATTGTAAAAAAAAAACTTAAAAAAAATATCTAACAAAACGACTTGAAAGCCTCTCAACATATATATCACACGTAATACCAAGTTCTTGCACACCGGCAATATTTAGTCCCAATAACCATTCGGACTTACTTCAATTCTGCCATTTTCATCAAATATTTTCCGTATTTACGTTCTTTGCTCTTGTTAACTCCTAACTCAATTAAGGACCTTTTATTAGTGCTACACTTATTTATAATTTCTGCGTGAGCCCTGGAAAGTATGGAAATGAATAATTTGCACAAAGCGAGAAAAAGTGTAGTAGCGATAGAAAAAAAATTAGTCATGACTAGAAGAATAATTTTCAGGTAAGTAATATATTACAAGTTGTAGCAGGACTTTATTTACTATTGTACATTCAAAGGAGAAACCGTGATGTCATAGTTCAATATATTTCTATAGTTAATAACAAGGAATGTTCTAAGATTTACGGGGCAGATAAGCTAAGAAGTAAACTCCAGTAAATTGGGATTCTTAAAATAGGTCGACTACTGTAATGTGGCATCGCACTGTGTAATCAGCTGATCGTTTTAGGTCAATTTAGCAAGTATCAAGACACAGAAAACTTCAAATGAGCTATTAGACTCTCATCGTCATATGAAAGTTAATGTAAAATAAAATGTACCGTGAAAAACCGCTATTTAAACTAAATACGATCTAATATATGTACCGCCACCAAATCGCGTCGTTTGGATTTAAGGGGATGCCCTGGTCCATTTCGACGTTGACGTATATATTTCCAAATATCTAAGTGACGTGTCGCAAACGTCAACGGCGGCTTGATGTTGCGATTCTGCATGAAATTCTGAACAGAAACACTGCAATACATTTCCGTTTGACGGAGAAATAAAGAAATGGCATGCTTTCTACGAAATCGTAATATAAATTCGTAAAATGAACCCTTTTTCGCGTGTACGCTACGTGGACTTATTGTTTGATGTATGGAGATATATACGTCGAAGTCGACCAGGGTAGCCGTTTAGAATACAATTAAGATTAAGGGGGTTGGCAACCAGAACCGGAGTGATAAAAACATCTGTCAAAATCATACAGCTTGTAGATATAGTTCTTGGCCAATTCGCCCTAGCGGTTAGGAGTTGTGTGCATGGTCGACGAGAAAACTGACTTCAAACACGACTTTTGATACTTCGGAGAATATATTCAGGAATTTGCATAAGGATTTTGAATCGCTCTGTTTTTGTCGATTATTTTAGTAATCAACACAAACTTGAACAAATGCGCTAATTTATCTGGCGGAGAAGCCCGACTCAGCGCCCAAAACCGTTCTAACGGCGGCGTACCTATCTAAATATGAGATAATTTGATTAATACTTTGAGAACTTTGACCTTTGGCCGTGAAATGATTGCGATTGTCAAAATCTAAAGTCTATATTAAAGCTTCCTATGCACACTCAAAATATTCGATTATATTATTTTTTCTATTGTAACTTTAAGCCAGCTTTAAGGGAAACTTTCTATACTCGATTGCGATGTAAACTTAAATTTATTCGTATCTCCAAATATCGTAAGTTTACCGATCTCAATCCCGAAAAAGGCCAAAAAAGCCACATCCTATACGCAGTTTTAAATAAAAATATGCTACAATGATTTGGTTTTACACAAAAATAAAGAAATGGCATGAAATCTACGAAATAGCAAAAGTAATTAGATATCTAAATCTACGTCGAAATCGAGGATAAGTGAATCAATCAATACAACTGTTGCGTAACAAGAAATCCCGCCTCGATGATGTTTGACATCTGGCTAACAAATTATAATCTTTCATGATGGATTCTAAGCTTAATCGTAAGTCAGTCTAATTTAATCACATTAGCAAAATAATCAGCTAAATCATGGTTCATCATATCCAGCGTTGTTGCTTTTACAATTCACTATAAACCACCACCGTTCATTTGATAATTAACTATTACAGTTAATTAAACACATTTGGCTGATGTAAAAAAAAAAAGTATTGACATTCTGCATTTCTTGTATGTAACATATTTATTTAGTCTTTTTACTCTTCTTGGTAGCTGGTTTGATGATAGCGTTCCAGTAATAAAGTACCTGAGACAGGATAAGCGCATTGGCAGCTGTAGAGCACACATAAGTGAGAATCAAAATGGAATCGCCGGTTTCTTGGACAGAGGTGAAAATTCTAGCGAGAGAACCGAAGAACAGCATAAATGAAGTGGCCGCAGATAATTGTCCTGTATTTCCATTACGGTAATTCGTATAGGCTTGTATCACCTGAAAATATTAAGTGATTTGTCCATGCAATACTGAATAACAAAATAGAGTCATTTTGTCGAGCAATCTGCACTGATTAACATGGACTACAGATTCCCACAAGTGATTTACCAAACAATTCCTCCCTAATAATTACCTTGCTTGTAAGGAGGATCGGGACATTCACAGCTTGCATGGACCACAAAATGTTCACAGAAGTTAGGCCACTTGTCAAAGCATACACAATTGCTAGATACCCAATAACAAATGCAACCGCTTGTTGAGTTGCACCGTTATAATGCATCACCAGAGCACCAATCGCTGCTGTTTGTAGACCCAATGATACTCCATCTCCCCAAGAACTGTGGGTGATATATAATGTTGAATATATTAAATTATTACATTAGAGGTGAATCAATGCAGTAAATAACTTATAAGAACAACAAAGAGCAAGTATAAAATTAATCGTGAGACTAATGTGGAAGATGAAAGTTGTTCCAAGTGATTTTGTGGAAGTGGATGACAAAAAAAAAGTTAAATTCATCGGTTGTGCGATTGAATTAATGTGAAAGTGCATGAGAAGTAAATCCATACCTAAAAGGAAATCCGTTTACAAAACTGTAAGCAACCGTAGCGGTGATGGCAAAGAGGTCTAGTAATACGCTGAAGATGTTTATACCCTGACCGCTTTTATTGTTAGAGATTTTAACAATCTGTGGTAATTTAACTGTAAATATCAATCTGATAAGTAAAAGAATAGTGTATGTGGTTTCCAAAAAAAAAAAAAAAAAAATACCAAGTCATTAGCATGCAAAAGGTACCATTTTTAAACAAGGTTGAAATTAGCAACATTATCGTAACGAAACATAGGGGAAAAATCACATTGTCTTAATTTTACAATGATTTTGATGGAACAAAGATCACGAAATAAGAGTTTTTTATTTTATTACGGTTTACTGAATGTCAAACAATTTTAAACTCGCGAAATAACGGTTTTCCTTCAGAATGAATCGTTACGATAACGTTATTAACTTAAATATGATATTTTCAAGCTATTATAACTCTGTCAGTGAGAAGACTAGTGGTAAAAGTCTAACCAAGAAATGATCCTGCTATAATTCCGATGCCCAGTCCCCTGCTGAGAGTGGATTTGAAGCATTCAGCTGAAAAATGATGTACATAATTGATTATTAAGGTGCAGTTTCAAATGCTTCTATATCTGCATTTTAAATATACCACGTTACAAATTCACGCATGAATTAAGGCGCAGCTTGCATCCACGTGTCGATTGTTGGACCTGCTGCAATGCTGCGCGATGTCACAAAGCAGTTCCAAGAATCCCACGATTTGAATTGATACTACAGTATCGTTGTGAGGCAACGCGAGATCGTAAATAAATTAGAAAACAGTTATTTTAACTTACGGTCGAAAAAATTCAGATCTTCAAAGTATTCCTCAAAGCATTTCTCCGTAAAAAGAACCAGCGCGGCTGACTTAAATGCCTCAGCCATGTTTTCTTACTGCCGTAGAGCCTCTTGTAGCCTTGATTACCTCGAGCTGAATGGTGTGAGTGTGACACTCGTAACACGTCTGACAGTTTTTCACTAGATGTGCCTAGTGATGCGCACCAAATTAAAGTTCCCTAGTTTTCAACATACGCAACATACCTATAATGTTTCATACTTGTGACATTGATAGAAGTGTGTATCAGCCGTCCTATCAGCGTAGCATACCACAATTTATAAAACTCGGTTTGAAATATTGAATCATGATAGATTGTTGCAAACGAGAGTTTAGCTTATACATGATTACTCGAGAAAGTAGGAGAAGAAACAACCGAGGGAAAACTTCAAATTAGAAACGCGGTATACAGTTTCGGATAGGGATTCCTGAGGAGCCTTCGAGAAACCTTGTAATTTACCTGCGCTAAAAGAAAATGCCAGTTTATCGCATGACAACTCTTGAGAAATTGTACACCATGAGAGTGTGAATTACAACGTCCGACCATGTCATGACACTGTCCGAAGAATTTCGAAACAGAGGCGCGCGTCCCTTGTATTTGGCGAGTGGGTGCCGCCGACGGCTGGTATCAAGTGCGTTACGTCATTTGCGCATCGCGAGCGAATGGGGCGTAAAGCACTCTGTAGCCGCGAAGATACAAATCGCGCTATTGAGTGTGCTCATTGTATTTGGAAGTGTATAATTTTCACTAACGTAACAGATTTAGAGATTATGATTGGTGTGAAAGTGATTGTTGTTTGACGTAACAGGGGAATTCACTACCCCTGAAGAAAAGGAAATCCACACTTATTGGATATTCTCAGCAAATATTAAAAATATGCTTGCAAAAATTATCTTTCAGATACACGCTGATTTGATTAATTTTTATTTACCAACCAACTGTTGTTTTTATTCATTTTTTTCTGAACATTAAACTCTTATTCTAAAATTATTTACCTTTCATTTTTTTTATTTAAGGAAGGAATATACGTAATTTTATTTAATGGTAATTTTTCACAGCATGATAATGCTTGGTATATGTATATAAGGCTTAGACTATTACATACTCCAATATATAAGGTACATGAAAATAAAAACATCTCGGAGAAAATATTTATATTACGTTTTTCTCAGGCATTAAATTGCTATCTGCCAAAGTGTTGTAAAAGTGAAAACAAAATTGCGCGCGATAATGCTTTTGACACGGCTCCTCATATGTTGCGATTTGACCGTGACGTGTTTATTCAAGCCATCCACTGTTTCTGGATCAACCGATTTCTTTGTAACCTTTTTTTTTCCTTTTATTCATGCACATATTTTGAAAATTGAAACAAAGTATTAAATACATGATAAACAAACTACAGGCATCCTTATTCGAAGAATTTTTACACAGCTCAAAGCAGCTTTATGCAATTTTCTCATTCTGCTTCTCTTTGTGGTTAACATCCCTATTGAATAATTTTCTATGGTAAGTTCTATTAGACCTAATCTGACTTTGACTATTCAAGAATTAGTAATTAGTTTCACGCAAATCTGATTCGTTATTGACTTTGGCAAAATTTTCAAATTTGCTTCATTTCATTTCGATTTTTTTAATTCATTGATGAACTAGTTTCTGACTATTACCGTTATACTTGTGCTTAGAAGTCATTGTACAATTTTATTTTATAACTATTTAGGAACACTGAAATTTTTGTGTTATTGACAAAATCTAAAACTGGTTTGTGATTTGTGAAACATAAATTTGACACTAATGAAAATTTTTCTGAATAAAATTCTGTGACATATCCCAAAAACTACGAGTTCAAAGAATTTTGCATAGATTTCCCGTTCGAAGTAAAATTCAGGTTAAGGTCATGTTCGAGAGTTTTCCAGAAAGGTAATCATTTTAGATTTTTCCTGTGCGGTATTTGATGTTTTTCTGATAATTCTGAAATCCTTGAGACCATTCCAAACAATTCCAATGCACAGAATTTTAATGAGTCTTACGGTGAATTTCAAAGAAACCTTCATAGATTTGCTTCGAGTACCAGAAATTTGCACCGAGGTGGTATTCGTTTTAGTAAATGGGTCAAAGTATACTATGATAAGGTGTATATAGAGGGTTGATTAACCTCCTTCGAATCAGCGTCTTTCCATAGATATCTGGGCATGTATGAGAGCCATGAGGCGCCTGGTACGTGGAAGGACGACCCTTACCCTCACCCCACAAAACACCCAACCCGATCTTACCCGACTAACCCAACTTGTCCTCAATTTCTAGCCAAGAACGTACTTCCGCGCCTGCGGGATTCTACTGGATTCCAACGGCCCTGCAGCACATGGTCGGCGAGGCGATCAGTTCAGCCGGAAGTGCGGCTAGTGGATCATCGTTCAGGGTATGAAATCAACAGTCATTTATGACTCGCAGCTTACAGTAACGTTAAGTCGGAAAAAAACTCGAGTCTTAGAATAAAATTTTTCATTCTGGGCTCGAGGAGTATTAATTGTACCTATGCCATGAGTAATTTTTTCGGGATGCTAGACTAGGACCTTTAACCACTATAGGGTAACCGAAATTAGATTTCCAAACACAGGAGCAGTCCAGAATTAGAATATCATGAACCAGAAGAATTTCTGCGGGTTCCGATTCAGATTTTAGTAGACGAAAAACGTGGAATCATAAATTATTCATAGAAAAGTTTACCCTTCGATATCGAGTGCGTTCTTCGAAAAGAACAGGAGAGCAATGACGCGGATTGACTTCTGCTGATCTTAGAAAACTGAATACTATATTTGCCACATGATCGCTTACGATGTGCAATTTGCCAAGGATGATCCGCATCAAATCGAAACGGCGGACAAAACTTGCGACGCCAAAAGCGAAGACAAGGATGAAAATTCGAGCACACAGGAAAAGAGCGATGCTACGATTAGTGACCCAAATACTGGAACCGAATCCATGAGTGGTATTGAATTTTTCATTGTCAATGCTTTTTGCCGCTTTACTATTACGAAATATTTATTCATCGGCTAATGTATTTGAAATTTCGTTTACAGAAGGCGCTGCAGCATCAAACAATGTTCATTTGACTAACAGCCTTCCCCCGACACTTCAGGAACGATTTTTACGGATTAAGAAAATTGTCAAGGATGCTATTGCGGCGCATCACACGTTCATGATCTATGGAAGGTCGCGGGTTATTCGTGAGTGCATGCTTAAGAGGGGATGGTATGAAAAATATTATCGGAAAACTGGTAATGGTAAGAACTGCGTCTAATTCTGTTTCTTCGAATTTTGTGGCACTGTAACTCACTGTCCATCGAAATTCAAAAACGCCTGAATTCGGTATGATAATGTATGCCTCCCTATGACCCTCCTCGCCCCTTGTTTTCAACAACACTATTAGTTGGAATATATTCTAATGACTCTTTCAAAACAATAGAGCCTGCAGTTGAATCACTCATCACAAATTTACAATCTAAAATGATTCCGTACGAAACAAATCTTTTAGCAGATCAACACCTGAGTGTAGAGTCGAACCCAGTTGCGCTTCTAGCAGGGATTGGCGACTTGAAAGATCAACAAAGTGAGAATCTACTGATCTCGAAAATGCTGAGCAATCATGTGGTCGACTTTCTTTGGAATACTGGGTCAGAATGGCCGGGATGGCCAGCTCAGGACAACAAGTCGACAATCTTCAACAGATTTTGTCGCGCCGGTTTCACATCGAAAGTAAATTCGGTTATAAGTTTCACTGACAGAATACATAGCTTTAACACTTGTTCGAATCGACTTTTCAGAGCTTTCAAGCCTCGATAAAATTCATGCTATAATGAAATTAGCGTTTTACAATTCAATCAAACCTCCTCAAGCCGCATGCATGCGGTTCTAATCGATTCTGACAGGTTTAAAAGGGGGTTTGGGGTGGGTATGCATGCTAGAGGAAATGCCGCGGTATGTACGAACGAAATTCGGACTCAGGATTAAACGATTTACTCTTCAGGTGGGCTTGTGTTCGAACGTGAGGCAAATGCACTGGTATTACGAAGCGGGAGTGGCAAACACCCTCTTTCCACGATGTTACAACATTTGTCAGGGTGATCAAATGCATGCCTTCATCGAGGATTTTAGGTGAGGCTTTACCGTCAGGTCTTAGAACAATTTAATACCTTATTTTCCCCCAGTCTACAGCGCACGCAATATTGCAGAAACATTGTTACAATATTTTTTCATTGCGAGTGCAACATTGCGCATACGTTGCGTGGTGTGTTTGAAATACTTTGAACCTTGAAAACGTACGTTGCTGCAATGTTGTGCAATATTGCATATGGCAGTTCTTTCGAATCTCATTGAACATAATTCTGATAATGGTTTAATAATATCGCACTTGAGTTCAGATTCACTGCCTGTCTCGGCCTTCTGAAATGGTTGGTAGATAAAATAAATACCGAGGGAGAAAACGCAACGAGATCGCCAAACGGCACTATCCCTTTGAAGGCCTTGGACTTCGCGATCCGAAGATGCAGCAATTACATAGGTGCTCAGTCACACGAAGACATTGACCAAGAGGCCGAACGCGTTTGGTCACATCAATGGGACCAGTTCATCTGTTGGTACTACAAGATTATTTTGGGACAAGCTCTCTTTGTCCGTAACAATGTGCCGTTTCATGTGAGTTTGGAATATATTATAATTAACTGAAAAATTTTGTCAGTGGATTGAGTCATTCAGAATAAAGGTAAGATGCTTTGTAAAACTGCAGAAATATTTTCTTGCATCGCGGCACATATTGAAACGGATTCGTAAATACTGGCCGCAATTAGACATGGATGGAATTATGAACGTTTGGATATTGAAACCGGGAAACAAAAGTCGGGGACGAGGGATCACACTGATGAACAGATTAGAAGACGTAGTGGCCAAGATCAACCCCGCAAACAAGTCTGACACTCGATACGTCGTTCAAAAATATATCGGTAATGGTTTTGGAAAAAATATTTACCCATCCTTGGATTTTTTACTATGAAATATTGACAAAACATATCTGGCTACTTGTTACAGAACGGCCGCTTCTCATCTACAGTACGAAGTTTGACATCAGGCAATGGTTTATCGTCACATGTGCTCAACCCCTCACCCTATGGATGTACAGGTATCGTTTATCTCCATACGTTATGGAACTTGTATCTTTATGTCATTCGTGCACGACACGCTCATAATGCTATACTATTGTATACAAACACCATGCAGATTCTCATCGATCGAAATATGCACCGTTACGTGAGACTGTCTCTCAGGTTGGGTTGTAATTTTGTATTCGGCATGCTGTTTCACAAGAGTTTCTCCAATTATACTCGAAATTTAACTTGACATAATCCATCCCTAACTAAAGATGCGTCATTATCCCCTAATATAGATCGGCGATTAGTGATTTCTTGTGAAACAATGGGTAATTATAGTCTTACTCGCCCTAGTACCAGTAGGCACGCTCGTCCACTGGCACACATACGTATAAGCCTACATCAAATTCGATCCATTCGCGTTGGGAATACATATTTAGGACGGAAATATATATGGAGTAGTCGGGCTTCCGGCAATCCATCAATAAATTACCCGTTTCAAGCTCAGTTGTGCAGCGTGGCGGTTTATCGGGTTGATCTTCTAACCCAGTTTACATCATGCTCGTAGTTTACGTGTCTTAGAATAAGCGTAGCAGCAATTATTCTGTCGTGCGAGTGGATGTAATACCTTCTTTCATAACGATTTGTTAGTCGAGTTAAATTTCCAGGGAAAGCTATCTTCGGTTTTGCTCGCAAAAGTTTCGCCTTGTCGACTTCCACGAATCGATCCATCTCTGCAATCATGCGATACAGTGCAAGTACAAGAACAGCACTGATCGTGATCCTGCCCTGCCAGCGGACAACATGTGGGATGCAACGACATTCAAGCAGTTTCTGAAGTAAACCCGTCGTTTAATTTTTTGCCCCGATTGATGATCTTCGTCAGTAAAATTGCAAGTTATTAACGTTAACCGTACAGAGCTCAGGGTCACAACGACGCGTGGGACGAGTTGATCTATCCGGGGATGAAGCAGAGCCTAGTGGGGTCGCTTCTCGCTAGTCAAGAGGCCATGGACAGGCGGAAAAATAGCTTCGAACTCTACGGTGCCGATTTCATGGTTATGGAGGACTTCTCAGTTTGGCTGATCGAGATCAACAGTCACCCGGACATGAGCTACACGACCAGCGTGACGACGCGGCTTTGTCGCCAGGTGATGGAGGACACCATAAAAGGTAACTTCCAGTGACGTTGTCGTTGAATAGTCGGCACCTAATAATTTTTCACGTAGTTGTGATAGATACTCGAGAGGACAAGAATGCGGAGACTGGGGAATTCGAACTGGTCTACCGTCAGCGAATGCCCAGTTGCCAACCGTACCTGGGAGCAGCGCTTTCCCTCCAGGGGACGCGAATCGTCTCGACGGAGAAAAAGCCGAACACGTCTGGCCACGACTCGAAGCTGAGTCTTGTCAGCAAGTCCCCAGCTGTAAGTCGATCGATTCGTTTTTTGAATTTCGAATGCTCGGCTGATGACAAATTTCATATTTTGCAGACATGTATCACTCACTCGAAGTCAACCGTTCATAGCTACATCGGTCCAGTCATCGTAGACCTCATTGAGGAACTTGAGATTCAGCTAGATCAAGAATTCTACGCCTACTACAAACTTGAATCCCCTAAAATGCGACAGGCCATAACTGCATCAGAAACTTCAATCGTTCCGCAGAAGATTCCTGAAACAGGGCCGAAAAGTTCCACCCGGACATCATCATCAGCCACTAAGACCAAAAATCCCCCGCAGGTCGTTGCATTTCTCTTTCACGACAAATGTTTGACTGCATGTGATGACTAGTTGTGATTTAATCAAACCAATTTCAGGATAATTACCCGAAGATGGAATCAGCGACAAAAAATACACCGACAACTCAATCTGGAAGGCAAAGGTCCAGTCAACACACCGCCAAAGCAGTTGCAAACGGCCATCAAACACTCATCTCGACAATAATGGAACTCAGGCAACCCCAGAACACAGTCGCGACTGCCACAAGGGTGGAAAAACAGACGCAACAACATCATGAAGAAAAGGTCAGGCATCTTGTCGGCCCTTCTTGGCTTACTGACAAATTCGGAACATTGTATCTTACACATTTGACTTTTCCTCAGAAATAAAATCTCCTCAAGCATTGGAAAATGATAGGGTTGATGATCGCGCTTGTGTGATTGCTATGAAAAATTCAGAAATTTCATGAAAAAACGCATAAAGTATGTAATTTAATTATGCAGTAGCGTTACATAACCTCAGAGTGACTGAAAATCTGCTGCCATTATATTTACAGCGTTTTTATCAAATTTCCGAACTTTTCCCAACGATTACACAATGGTGATCGTAAATTCTATCATTTCACGAAGTTCGATGAGACTCATTTCTTAACTCATCACTTAAAAGAAGAAGAAAGTGTGAAGTATGACTTGTTGAACTTGTTAGTAAAATGGGAAGGTCCGGCATCATTGTAATGAGTTTTACTTACAACCTCCTCAGATTATCAGCGCAGCTATGCAAAGTGCGATAAATAAGTACAAGAGAATCAATGCAAATACACCGGAACCAGCGACTCTCTCTACCCTGTTAGCGCCAAACCACCCCCTCAAAATAGTACGAGCACCATCTGGAAGAAACCACAACAGAAGTAGCCAACGCAAACAGAGTCATTCAAAAAAGACAAAAGTGTTGTCCAATATCACTGATATGTACGCCGTGGGCCTTGGTCTGACAAAATAGACGAAAGAATCATCTTTATTCTACTCTTCAGCAATAATGTGCAATCTAATTACTTTCCCTTTGACCAATTTCAGAGTTTATCTAATTCAATTCATGTACCCTGGTCAATAAAGAATATTATGTCTTATATATTTCACCCAATTTTCGTACCTAATTCTATTTTTTTTTTCCACATTTAAAATTTCGACCACAATCATGATGACTACAATATTCACAAGAGTGTAAATAATTAAAAATGGTTTGCATCTGCTTTGTTACAAATTACAGAGTTGTCCTTTTTTTGTTCATTTATATGACGGAGACGACGAAAAGTAATTATAAATAGGTTGCCATGAGGTTTGCGGTAGTGAAAAATCCTGTTGTGGCTTTGGCTTTTTGGCAGGTGGTGACTCGTAAGCCGTTGATGACGTATTTTTGCGCGATTTTTCTTTAATATAGCTTTCCCATGTATTTCGAGAACATTTGTATCTGTCTAACGCAACATCCATTGCTATGTCCAAACATTTCTCGACAACGGGATTTGTGAATTTTGGCTTCCTTCTTTCGATCGTTTTGCTCTCGATTGACGATATCGATCTTTTACGATCCTTCTTCCATTCAACGCTCATTCCTCGTAAATCCAATGCATCTCGAGGCGCCGATTTAAGACTTTGCTCTTCGGTTCTAATATTGTTTACGATTTGCTTTACCGTCTGCAAGATCCGTTTATTTCTTGCAACTTTGAGCATTTTCGCTTGTTTCCAAACTTCAGAAGATGTTCGGAATGCCACTTCGTCCTGGAATCTCACGACTCGTAAATTTTTTGGAGGTCTCACAGGGTTCGTAATATTTCCTACCTGCACCATGTTTTCGAAAAGTCGGTGGTTTTTCTGTACTACCTCTCGAGTTTTTAGCAATGAATTCTGTCGACGGTCTCCACCGGAAGTGTTTTTTAGTCCTTGTAGAATTCTTTTCCCTCGCTTTTGATTACGATTCCGCCATGTAGTCCTTACTTGTTTCGGCCTTGACCATTGAGCGCCGCCACTTTCCGTTTCGACTATTTTTGAACATGGCGTTTTAAATGTCACGCATGGAATAGTTTTGAGCTTTATTCCCACTCGGAACAGACTGTTGCTACTGCGAAGTTTTTCCGAGTCTTTAGCATCATCAGACGGCCATACGATTTCTGATTTCCTAACTATCTTACATAGCGTTGATTTCTCTGTCCCGTGAACAATTTCCAGCCTCACCTTATCATGGTCTTCTTCTTCAAAAGACAATTTGCTCCAACTCCTCGGCTTAAGCTTATCCTCGCATCGAATCTCGCTAAGAAGTAAATTTGCACTAATATTTTCATCCCCTTTTCCTTTCGCGGTTGAATGTCTCGTCTCCTCGGCCTCCACTTCAGTATTCAACGGCACTTTTCGACGCATCCGTAAAGTCTTACCCACCTTATGGCTGGGTGCTCGTTGAACGAGCCAATCTGTCATCGCTGGGCTTTCATCAAGATTGATAAATGAATGTTTTTCAAGGGTACCTCCTGGTTTTTGAAGTTTCGGATCTTCAGTTCTTGACCTTAAGCTTATTCGAGAATTGTCAGTAATGCTTGAAAAAGTCTCCAAATCATCTTCCCGGTCTTTCGTACTGTCTTCATTGATTTCATCGACATTCTCCGGCCCCCTCGATCTGTCCAAGGCTACAGAATTTGGTGCACTAGATTCTTCAAAGCCATTCGTTGGCAAACTCTCCAACCATCTTTCCACGTTTGAACTGTTGTCTGGCTCGCTGTCCGAGTCTGTGTATTCGTCCGATTGTTCGTATATTTTACGGATAGCTACGGGATGGAGCCCACCAGAATTTGATGCCTGTTAAAGATTGAAGTACAGCTTTGAGGTTCTTTTAAATGGCTCCGACGATACTAGGACCGAATACCCCAGAAATAATGTCCCGAGCTGAATTGACCCTAGCAAAAACAACCCGAACAAAATAACCCCAAAAAGAAATGACCCATGACAATAATAACCTGACCAAAAATAACCCTCGAAAAAAACAATCCGAACACAAATAACTCTGCATTAAACAATCATAAGTAGAATATGATTTACAAGAAATATTACTGTTAATTATTGTTTTTACTAATTGCTAATACTGCATTTGAAATTTAATTTAATCTAATTAATTTTTTGTCAATGGTTGTTATTGTTGTGAGTTATTTTTGGGGGGTTATGATATCTGGGGTATTTTTGTGTGGGTAGTATTTACACAGGGCATGAACGTCGCTCACCATCTTCCGAGTTTCCTTAGAGCATAACACTTACGGCAGTGTGAATTCGTTTCGATCGCTGTCGGAAATAAGTGCATTCGAAGTCATGTTCAGGACTACGTTTCAGAACTTGAGTGCTGGACTTGGCCACTCCAACGGCAAAACCTTCGCCTGCAGCTCCATGTCTTCCAGTATTCTCGTGCGGCCCGCGAAACTCCATTCCAAGAGATGAATAATGCCAAAATGAATGTGTACGTTTTAATTTTCTTCCATAATAACATCTAAATTGACCTAAAATTTCTCCCCAAACGTTTTGTGATAGTGCGTGTCTTACTGAGAAGACTAAAAATTTCAGTAATTTTCAAGTAACTAATCGAAAATGATATTGGAAATGGGTGTCACGTTTAATACTGGTAACGGATCCTGATTACTGCTGAGCATTACTTTGTTTTCTTCTGTCTTTTGTTTCACGGTTAACATTTTTTTTATCACAATGCCACCCTTGTATTCATTTGACGGTACCGAGGTTGGAGTTAAATGAACGTGAAAGCAGCTGTGCTTGTGGGTAAATTATCGTTATGCGAGATCACTTCCGCTACGACATTTCCGGCTTAGCGTAAGTTTGTGACGTAAGAAAGGGGTTAAGAAAAAAAAATGTCATTGGATTAACTTTAAAAAACTCGTGTCAATGCGAACATAAAATTGCTACCACATAGTCAATGCTTCTTTATACCTTCTCCAAGTTGATTAAAAATGATAAACACCAATCGAAACAATCCCGACAAATTGCAGTTATTCAAAAAAAATATTAGCCACGAATTGGTTGTGAAAGCATCTCCTTCATCAACATCACAACGTGGATATATAATCGATCCTGGTATTACTAATCCGCTATCGGAATTGACAAATTGTAGATGGCAAGTGACGGTAACTTCAGACAACTGCGTTCTCAAACAGCACTCTCGAGGTTGGCAGGTATGCTCATCAACAAAAAGCATTACTACAAAAAAGACTTCGTATATTTTCGATAGTTCTAAACTAGAAACTGACCACGACCGCTGGGTCTTACCGACGAGTGGAAAAGTAAACAACGTGATATAGATCTAACTTACTCAACTGACCTTGATCGAAAATGACATTCATTCTAGGTATGTCCTAAAACTGAAATCGAACGCTACAACGCCGACAAAGATGAATTCTGCAGCGTGAAAAATGAACAACTGTCTGGAAAAAGTGTGACGACATCCGGTACCATGGCACACACAACAACCAGCTACCATAATTCGAATTTTCAAGAGTGCTGTGAAGAAGACAGTGAGAAGTCAGGAAACGGAAGTATTTTATTCAAGGAGTACTTGAAGTTGTTGGCCAATGGTGATGCAAGATTGAATTTCATTACAAGGCTCCTATCCCAGGCCATCCAAGACCGTAAGATGTTTGTTATTTGCGGACATTTTCCATTGCTCAGGAAGCCGTTGATGGGGAGGGGATGGTTGGAAAAAAGAACTGTACGAAAGATGATGTCTATGGCCCCTCAATCCAACATCGGTAAGGAGTGTAACAAAGCGTTCATGTCTATATCATCAACGTTTAAATGTATTTCATCTGACATCAGATGGGTTTGCACCATTTTCAAGGTGGCTTGGAACAAGTTGAAAAATTACTGAGGAATAACGTTACTAATTTGGTTTGGTATACCAGTAAACACTCGCCTACAGTCAGAGTAGACGAGAGAACAATGGTAAACAAATTTTCCGGATGTTACTTCACGTCGAAGGTAGGCTTTTTATGCATGCAATGTCTTTTGATCATTATTCTCCAATCAATGCGCGCCGCAGGTTGACATGTGCAGCAACTTGGAGAATGTTTACTGGTTCTACGAGTCTGGCGTCTCCAATATACAGTTCCCACGATGCTACAACATATACCGCGTAATAAGAAATTTTTTGCTTTTCGTCCATTAGCACGAGAATAAATAAATCAATCCCCACACTTCCAGCAGGCTTCACAGATGTCAGACTTCATGGCTGATTATCGAATTACTGCATGCTTAGGAATGCTCAAGTGGTTCTTATCCATTGCCAAAATTACTGGGGCTCAGAGTGCTTGGATAGAAAATGGTAAAGTTCCCGTCTCGGCTGTTCTCTTTGCTCTGGAACGATGTACCGAATTCATCAGGTGCTACGAACTCTTCCAAATCAAGTGCATACTTTCTATTCTCCGGTAACTTAGTTGCTTGATTCGTCATAGTGTTCATACACATGAAGATATCGATAGGCGAGATTACCGAGAAGTGCCAGTGGAAACTTGGGATCAGTTTTTAGATTGGTATTACAAGATAATACACGGTTACGATATGCTGAAAAAAAATTCAAAAATTGACATAGATGTGAGCATTAATGCATGCGTGAATTAAACTCCTCAGAATCCGTCAAAGGCTTGATACTCCAATATCCGATGATAATAAAATGATTTCGCAGGAACTCTTAGCGTTTGCCGACAACATTTTGGCCGCAGTGTCGAAGTTTCGGCTTCAAGAAAAGCTTGACGGAATGCGAGGTATTTGGATACTAAAACCAAGTGATAAAAGTTTAGGGAGAGGAATTGTTTTGATAGATCGTTTATCAGATATTCTGAACAAACTGAGCTTGACAGCCAGAGAAGGCATGCAGTATGTCGTGCAAAAGTATATAGGTAAGTAGATTAAGGTGATATCATAAATCCCAACCATTAGAATCACTTGTTTTCAGAAAAACCATTGTTAGTTTACAACAAAAAAATTGACGTCAGACAATGGTTCTTGATTACAAGTACACATCCACTGATCGTTTGGATGTACAGGTAAGAGTTTGAACACGTATCATAGATTTTCGATCTAGATAATATTTAATACTGAAAGCTAATAAGATACGCGATATCTTTTGATTAATCATCTACCTTACTGGCCAAGATAGGTCTTTAGCGCTGGCTAAATCGGATATGCTTTACAGATTGAGTAAAATCTGCTATACCGATTGAACGTCAGTGTCGTTCGAGCCTCCACGAATAAAAGAAAGCTGGCTTAGCCAGTAAAGTATAGCGATTATGCTGCAGAACTCTCATATCTTATCTACTCTCAAATTATATATATATTTTGTAGAGATATTCTCATTCGGTTTGCATCACGGGACTTTACCCTCGATGACTTTCATGAATCCATTCACTTGTGCAATACAATGGTTCAAATCAAGTATCGAAAATGTCAGCACCAAGAACCGAGAGTTCCTAAAGAGTTGCATTGGAACTTAGAAGACTTCAAAGACTACCTCAAGTATAGTATATCTGTACTACTTCGTTAAGACACAGTTTTATGTCATCGTGAATTTACCATCACACATCTACCGCGATTGGTGTGAAACGGCCTACTTTTATAGCTACAACTACATTGACAGATTTCATCCACAGGGATACGAGTCAAGAGTTCGCTTGGGACAAGATCATTTTACCAGGAATCAAGCAAAATTTAATTGGAGCATTACTTGCGTCGCAAGAGAATATGGCTAATCAAAAAAATAGTTTCCAACTCTACGGTGCTGACTTCGTAATCATGGACGATTTTTCGGTTTGGCTGATCGAAATTAATACTAACCCACGCCTTTATCCACCAAGTAGTGAAGTTACAAGCAAATTATATCCCGAGGTTGTGGAGGATATTGTTAAGGGTAAATTCATTAATATAGGAGCACTTTCTCTATTTCACGCTGATGGAAAGAAAAAATTAGGACCAAGGATCTGCTATAAGGCGAAAAGAAACAACGACCTCAATTTTTCTTTCGCTTATGAAAAGTTGTTCACTGCCTAATTCAGGTCACGTTTTTTCAATACAGTTGTCATCGATAGACGTAAAAATAAACGTGCACCACACGGCAAGTTCACTTGCATATACAAGCAGAGGTATCCACTGCGCGGAACCAACGTTCTTGGTCAAGGGACATGTCTCGGAATTCGAGGACACTCTGTGTTGCAGTCGAACAAAACCATTGGAAACTCACGCATCAATACAACTGCTTGCATGACATAAAAATCTATTTACTTGGCATACAAATAATCATTTAAACATCTACAAAACAACTTTTGTTCAACTTTTTCTATGGCCCGCGTTTTCTCACACACATATCATTCATGCGACATGAAGTTAAATCGACAGACCTTCATCTACTAGTCTTTGATGTCAGAGACATAGAGTGAAGATGAAGTTGTCTGCGGGTGATTAATATTTTCGATACGGTTTTCAAAAATGTCGGTGACACGTAACCTCTGTCATGTAACCTGAATCCAAAATTCCGTATTAATTATAAAAATTCAAATTATTAAACAGACTTGACCCCATATATTCACCGTCATGGAACGCAAAACTTATCCTGAAGATGTCACACGTTCGAATCTAAATTTGGAACAGGAATCAACGATGATTAACCAGCCAAAAAAACTGAACCTGAAAGAATTTTACCTCACTGCACCAATGCCCGTAACCAAACGACCAATTTCTATTTCTAAACAAGACTCAACGAAGCAAGAAACTCGTGATCTGAAGCCCAACGTGGCCCTCGGTTCGTCTAGGTACTTGGAAACGAATTCTGGCTTTAACACGAAGCAGCCGCGGCCCTTGCAGAAGTATGCAAGAACAGTCAAAGAAACAAAGCAGCGTGGGCAGTCCAAGGTTGGTCCGTCAACTCATACGTCGAACGTTTTTGCCTACGGTTCTGGGATTGAAGGCTTGGTGAAGGCTGCAAAAGTACCTAAGAGAACACCAAAATCTGCTGCCGCCAACCGATCGGACAGCACGAACATTAACAAACCGTTAAAACAACCGTTTCAATTAACGATGTCTCGTAATAATCCTGGAACGACGATTGATGATACGATGAAAATTCTCAATCCCCACGACTATCCGGGGAAATCCAAAACCGCGAATACTTTCAGCCCTGCCACGCGTTACGAGCAGAATGTTGGTAGCCAATGTGATAAAATTGTGTGCAATGCGGCATGCTTAATCGAGCTGAGTCGAAAAGAGTGTTACAGTGAGATTCAGCAAATGGTCGCCAAAGCCATCAAGGTAACTCAGTGCACGTGATAATTATCTATACTAAATATACCCGTGTGAAGCATATTCTTCCACTAGAATCACAAGATTTTCCTAATCCGTGGTGATATTCCTTATCTGGAAGCTTCAATGAAGTCCAGAGGTTGGGTTCAAAAATACGAATCTACGAAGACACGAATGGTACCGTATGGTGAGTTGCAGGTACAGTATCAGTTGAACACGCAATGATGTCATTCTTATTGTGTAGGAAGCGTCGCTAGTTTGGACGCACCTTCGTTGGGCAGTATTCAACTGCCAGACGGTAGTTTCAATGAAAAGATGGTAATCTTTCAAATGCTGAGACACGTACCACCCGATTTCATATGGGACTGTCGGAACGAGTTCACTGACTGGAATAGTAACATCAAACAGAGCACGCTGCTAAATCGATTTCAAAAATCATTCATCTACACGTCCAAAGTAAGTGTAATACCAATATAGTAACATATCGAACACTCGTAGTGGCTGCATTCTTCGTAAAGTCTAACCACTATGGGAAAGAGCAAGCATCACTAATTCAGATTCAACGACGTTGAATCCTTTTCTCGATGCCCAGCTTGGAATGGCAACCATATTGGAGGACACGCATTGGAATTATGAGGAGAAGGTGTCAAATGTTCAATATCCGAGAACGTACAACGCATGTCGTGACAAGAACGCTTTTGTCGAAGATTATCGGATGACGGCAGCGGTGAGTTTGCTGAAATGGTTTGTAGAGCAGATTCGAGAGGGTGTAGAATACATTTTACGAGGCTCGTCGCCAATTTCTATCCAACAAATCGAATTCGCCATAAAACGGTGCGAGCAACTAGTTGCTACGGCTAACAACGAGTACTTGGACGTTCCGCAAGCCGCGGTTTCGTCCCAGGAATGGGATTCATTCATCCAAAATTACATAAAGGCAGTTCATTTGGAAAATGGATTCGTTGAAACGACGAGTGGACCCCCTTTTCCAGAGATCGAGGTAAGCAGTATACAACTTGTCAACATAGCTCGAATGATGGTGAATAGGTTGATTGAGTATCATTTTCAATTTATTGCAGATTTTGTATGTAGCTGCAATTGCTGTGCTGAAGAAAGTCAAAGATATTGATCCACAATTTGAGCTAAACGGATACAGAAATATTTGGATCCTGAAACCAAGTGATTTGTGTTGTGGAACGGGTATTGTAATGACTCACAAACTTAGCCATATCATGAAACGGGTTTACGACGGTGGAAGAGACTACTTCGTTGTGCAGAAATATATTGGTTCGTAAAAGAATAAGTGTGCGGTACGCAATCTTACAGAAACATTATACCATAGGAAATTCACACTGTTTGAAATATTTTACATATATTGCGCAATGCATTCGCAATGTTTCAGACACCCTGTAGCAACATTTTGTTGTCTACTCTTTCATATAAGCTTGCAGTATTCCTGTAATGATTCAAGGCAATACTTCTGGAACATTGGAATCGCAGACGTTAGAATAGTACCTACAGTGTCTTCATATTGTCGATGCGATCTTATTTGTTTCAATCGTCTATTACTTCGGTAACGATTTTTCTGGAAAAATTAGTACATACTTCGTTTCAGAGAAACCATTTCTTGTCGAATGCACCAAATTCGATGTCCGGCAATGGTATTTAGTAACCAAGAGTTACCCTTTGACCATTTGGATATACAAGTAATTTGAAAAAAAATCAGATCACTACTATGTTCGCTCTGAAGTTATATTACATTTGATCGTTAACATCTGCTAGGGAGTCTTTCTTACGCTTTAGTTCGAGACCCTTCAGTTTTGCGAATTACCACGAAGCCGTTCATATATGCAATACCGCTGTTCAGTGCAAGTACTCAGAACAGAAGAACTCCGTTCGCGCTAAGGATTGGGACTGCAAAAAGATCAACGACTATCTCAAGTTAGCCTGACAGAAAATCAACCTATTCATGTTACCAATTCTAAAGAGTAAACGCGATACACATCAGATGACTATAAACCGGTTATTAAAAGCCATATTCAGGGGATGGCACCATCGTACCGAACGATCAGTAATCTTTGCTGCAATGTTTCTGCAACTGGAAGTGCTCAAACATTGCAGTAACGTAACTTTACAAAGTTTCATATTTCAAATACCTTGCGCTGTATTATTCCAATTTTTCGTATACTCTCTACAGCAACGTTTTCATATTCGCTTGTGTACATACACCAGCAATATTCTTGTAACGTTGCAGTTTCATCAGCAGTGCACAAATACTATAGAAATTTTTCTGAAATGTTTTGTGCAATACGGACAATTTGTATAGTATCTATTCCAGGAAAGCTGGCTACAGTGGCGAGCCTTGGTACGATGAAGTCTATCCGAAGATACGCGAGGCAATAATTGCAACTATGTTAGCTGCCCAAAAGCACATGGACAAACGTAGGTGCAGCTTCGAACTGTACGGTGCAGATTTCATGATAATGAACGATCTATCAGTGTGGTTAATAGAAATTAACACAAATCCACGAATGCATCCTCCGAGTACTAGAGTGACGGAGAGATTGTATCCTGATGTCATGGAAAGTTTAGTCAAAGGTATTTAAAATTAGTACCTTATGTTTCTAACTTCGGCTTTTGTCACCTGCTAGTACAATGCCTTTGACGTTTCAGTGGTTTTAGATCGTCCTGTGAACCCGAATGCCGATACTGGCAACTTTGTTCTAGCTTATCAACAGAATGTTACCGATTTTCAACCCTACTTGGGTGCGAGTATGTTTGTTCTTGGTGAAGGGATAAAGCGGTTGAAGCCGAAGAGTTTACAGGAACGTGGGAATTCAGTGAACCCATGAAACGATTTTCTTAGATAACTGGAATGCCAGTTATCAAAGTCTTATCAACACGTGATGTTTACGATGTTTTTGTTTTCGACCGACTACCCAAGATAAGAAATTTTCAAGATACCTCTCAGCAAGACTCAACATTTTAACACTGGATTAAGAATTTGTTGGAAAATAAATTATTTTGCAACGATTGTGACGAATTCACACACATGCGTATTTGTATGTAGGTAAAAACTAGCCATAAAAACAAATTTGAACATTTCACGTTTTGCTTATTCACAAATTGCAGTTTTTCCTTGTAAGATTTGTCTGATGTTATGGAACGATCATCTGCAAGTTATGCACATTATATCTATTATTCCCGACTCAATCATAATGTCAAGTCTTTTGATCTGAAAAGCGGGACGAAGGTAGCACATTATTCCCTCTTAACGTATTGGCAGGAAATGTGGGATTTGTGGGAAATACGATATCGTATTTGGATATTTGCTGAAAATTTTGACGATTTTGAAAAATGCTGAAATCAATTCTTTCATGCACTATATCGACGTAATATTGCAAGAGGAATCGATTGCCCGCAGTCCGAATACACTGCGAGCAACGGATCAAGAGTTACAGGCGAAAAACGAAAAATTTCCTTCGTAATTCCTCTGCTCTTGGTCGGACGGACTTTTCGATGTCTTTTTTGCTTTCCTGAGGGTCTAATTAGTATTTTATAATTATTCAAAATATATTTCGTACTGTCTTAATAATTTCTAGCTGAACTATATATAACGTAGCGATACGTATACGAAGATTCAAGTGCAACAATTCTGTATGAAAAGCAAAATTTGTCGACAATTTTAAGTTGTCAAATTATTCTGTAAATGCCCACATTCGATATAACCGTTGACTGAGGATATATCTTCAGCTACGGACAGAAGATAATAATTTTTCCTCCCTCTCCGTCGGTCTACCCATGAAATGGGGGCCACGAGAGGGGAAAAACAGCGAGGCAGGCGTGTGCAGCTACCCCCACTCCATGGAAAGAGTAACAGAGAGCGCAGGAGTATCGTTATCTTCCGTCCTTCACAGAACTTATTTAAGTCTCTTCTGAGCGCCGTACGTACCATCAGTCGTTTCCGAGCAATCGGAGTGGAACAACGTGTCGTTAGCATGTGTCAGTTTAACATTCAGACCGCCTTATTCAATTAGTGTACTTGCGCTATACTCATACCTATGTGAATAATACACGAGGAACAGCGTGTAGCGTGAAGAAAACCGAGTTATTGAAATGAAAACATCCTACGAACGTTGAAGGTGAATGTCGTGTCTCGGCTTTCCACTGTTTTGTGTAACTTCAGGTTTCAGTGATGTCTACTTTTGCCTCTGTGCTTCGTGTGTCAGTATTATTACTTTTTTGGCTGATTTATGGTAAATGCGCAGCTGCATTATTAGCAAGTTTATTCAGTGAGTTCAAACAGACAGCTACAGCACAAAAAGTGAGTGTAGGATCGAGTGTTATTGCGGGGTGGATTTTTGGATTATAAGAGATTAGTGAAGATCTGAATTATGTGAAAGTGCGTCGCTTCACGAATAAACCTGAGATGATACAAGAAGTGCTACATGTACAAGTTTGGAGCAGCCAGAGTCGGGGTAACAATACTTATTTTAATTATTAATTGATAATTCAAGGTGGTGCATTTAAAGCCAAACTTTTGTTCTCGCGTAACATGCAATGCATAAATATGAAACTGGACAACAGTAATAATCAATTTGAAAACTGAACAGCCATTTGCTAAATTAATCGAGTGTTTTTTTTTTGTTTTTCACAGATTAAACAGAGACTTCCGAGTAACTGTACCTTTTCTCGGCAACGTTGGTGAGTTTGCACGTGTTAGGTTTGTTATTGGTAATGGTTATGATGGTCTCTATATATTTATCAGAACAATCCTTTATTTATAATCTTTGGTCTTTCACACAAAATACTTAATAACAAATTGGCGAAGAGAACGAGAATCTCTGGCTTCTTGTTTCTTTCTTAGTGAGTACCATAGAGTTAAGAGATTTAACATCTGAGAAACTAGACTCGTAACAGAATTACACTAAGGTAGTTTCGCTATCTGCCACCAGGGTTCCCGAACAAAGACAGTCGTTGTTAGTCGTTGTATCTAACACCCTCCCTCAACGAATACTTCATGTAGTCTTGGCTAATCCGATAACCCGCATTTTTCAGATATATTTTTTAATTTTACAGCTTGCAGCGGCTTTGTCAACATATCTGCCAACATGTGTTCTGTCGGGCAATAAATGTAGTCCATCATTCCCTTCTCTTTTAAGTCCCTTACGTAATGGTATTTAGTGTCTACGTGTTTTGTCCGGTGACTAAAGCCTTGATTTTGTGTCAGCTTTAGGCAACTCTGATTGTCTTCATTTGATGATATTTTAGGCGCAAAGATTATTTCTTGCGATGTTTTGTTTTCAGTGATCTTTGATTGATGATCAGAGAATATTACATCTCGACTGATTTTTATACAGTCTGTTCTTGTATCCAGTAGACGAAAACCTTTAGACTCCTTAGAGTATCCGACAAATGTAAGTTCTTCTGCTTTCTCGTCTAGTTTCTGTCTGTGTTCTTTTGGTACTTGTGCATACGCCTTACATCCAAAAATATGTATGTTTCCCACGTCTGGTTTTTTCTTGTGCCATAACTCATATGGTGTCTTGTGAATTGCTTTTGATGGCAGCTTGTTTTGTAAATAATTTGCTGTATTAATTGCCTCACCCCAATATTTCTTTGGTAAATTCGCATCAAACAGCATACATCTTGCCATTTCCAAAAGACTTCTGTTTTTTCTTTCAGCGACCCCATTTTGTTGGGGTGAATAAGCTGTTGTGTATTGCACTTGAATCCCTTCATTTTTCAGGTAGTTCTGTAAATTTTTGTTAAGGTATTCTCCTCCTCGATCTGAACGTATAAACTTCGGTTTATCTCGGTACCTTGTTTTTGTCATTTCGATGAAATCTTTCAGGTACGAGGCTACTTCTGATTTGTATTGCATGAGGTATATCTCAGTGTATCTGGAATAATCATCGATTATTGTTAGTATATACCGTTTGTTACCTGGTGTCATAGTTTGCATTGGGCCGCAAACGTCGGTATGTATGAGGTCCAATATTTGTTCAGTTTTACTGTACGATTCCTTTGGGAAGGGTTTCCGAGTCATTTTACCTTTTATGCAGCTCTCGCATATCTCTTGTATACCGCATTCCTTGATTTTTATGTTTGTTGCTAATCCCTTTGATTCAAGTTCCTTAATTGCACGTGTTTCTCGGTGTCCGAAACGCCTATGCCAAGTATGTTGGCAGTCATCGTTGTGTCCAGTTTCTGTTGTTGTGCATGTTCTTTCTACAGTCTTGATTTCATATAATTCGGGTGATAGACTAGCTGTAGCTTGAATTTTTCCATATTTCATTATGTTGCATTCGGTGTCTTCGAACAGTAATTTATATCCTTCAGCTGCTAACTTTTTAACTGACAATAAACTTGCCGTTAGTTCTGGTACGTACAAAACGTTTTTTATTTCCATATTTGATGTGTTACTGTTATTGGTTTTGCATCTTATGATACTCGTTCCGATACCCTTTATTTCGCATAACTGTTGTTCATCAGCCAGGCGCACATGACCTTTTCTTCCCGGATTAAACTCGGTGAAACATTCTTTGTAATTTGCCATATGACTAGTTGCACCTGAATCAACGAACCAAGTATTATTTTTCTTTTGACTTCCTCTCGCACCAAAACATGATTCCTCATTTATCTCCAGATCTTCGGGTGTAGTCATCATGAAGCATGATTCATTTTCATCGACTTGTTTCGCTTTTTCATTTTTTTCTTTCCAGGCTTTATATTTTCTGCATTCCTTCTTATAATGTCCATCCTTTTTACAGAAAAAACAGGTTTTTCTTTTGTGCTGTTCGCTGTCAATCTTCATTGCCGATTCATTTTTGTTTTTATCTGTATCTGTCTGCTTTCGCCTCTTATATTCATCTATGAGTTTACTTTTTACCAACTGTATTGTGAGTTCATTTTCCGATCTGCTCTCCAGGCCTGTAATCAATGCACTGTATGAGTCTGGTAAGCTGCCGAGAAGCATAGCGGCTACTAGGTTATCTTTCAGTGTTTCTCCCAACGCGGCCAGCTTATTAACCAAATTTGACATTTCGGTGATGTGGTCCTCCATATTACCACCTTCCGCTAGTGTTAATCTACAAATTCTTTTTAATAGAAAAATTTTGCTGGATAAAGTTGCCTTTTGGTGATAATTCTTTAACGAGTCCCAAGCTGCACGCGCTGTCGTAGCGCTCCTGACGTGGTGCAATTGGCTGTCTTCGACTAAAAGTCCAATTGTTGCACGAGCTTGATCGTCACGTTCTGTCCAATCGTTTGTTACTGGAGATGGTGCATCGTCCCTTATTACGTTCCACACTTTATCCTTTATGAGAAGTAATTCTAATTTATAGCACCATACTTCGTAATTTTCGCCGTTCAGCTTCTCTATCTTAAAACGTGAGCTTTCCGCCATTTTTGTGTGAGTCTGTTTTATTATCCGGATAAATTTAATGATTCTTCGTACCTGGGCCCATAACCTGTTATTGGTAATGGTTATGATGGTCTCTATATATTTATCAGAACAATCCTTTATTTATAATCTTTGGTCTTTCACACAAAATACTTAATAACAAATTGGCGAAGAGAACGAGAATCTCTGGCTTCTTGTTTCTTTCTTAGTGAGTACCATAGAGTTAAGAGATTTAACATCTGAGAAACTAGACTCGTAACAGAATTACACTAAGGTAGTTTCGCTATCTGCCACCAGGGTTCCCGAACAAAGACAGTCGTTGTTAGTCGTTGTATCTAACAAGGTTATGGGTATTTCCCTGGGATTCCTCTGTCACGTGGCGTGGCGGTAACAATTGATGAACAAATCTTCGATTTCTTAGCTGCATGGATAGGCTCATTCACTATGACAACGTGCTTGACTTCCAGTCGAATGATTTCTTTTCGCAATTTAATTCACCGTAGCCTACTCAAAGTCAAAAATTTTGCACGTTGCTAAATGTGGAATGAGCATCGCGACAGGTAACCATCGCTTACTCGGCACTCGCGAGATCGAATTGTCTTTCGCAACTGATGTAATAATCTACGCTTGAATTTACCAATGATGTCGTTTAAGCGGTGGGTTCACCCGAGGTTTGAACGTATTCAATTATTCACAATACTGTTAAAATGAAAAAATTCTAAAGTCCGGCATAACGTAACGTAATCAAATTGCATCTTATTATATATATCATTTTCAATCTTTTAACAGCCAACAAGTATTGATCAACTGCAGGTTTAGCTCGTTTAGAAAAATGCTATTTGGCATACAGGATGTTTTTAATCAATTTTACAAAAGGTTAATGTACCGATAGTCTGCCAACATTAAAAATTAAAATAATACATACAATATTAGGGTTGTCGGGATACAACCGCGATACTGTATTCCGAGTAGGCAGACTACGATACAAAAACATTTTGCTCCCAACAGGTAACCAACGAAAATGTAAGTCAGCGACCACGGCGCAAATGATGATGAATGATGTGTGTTGGAAAAAATGGAGAATCGTTTAGATCGAATATAGGTAACCGGGTAGGTAGGTGGACGTTTTGGGATCCGTCGCCGGGTTTATGCATGTATGTGTGAGTCTCTTTTCCGTTGGGAAACAGGTAAGGGTAGGAAGGTCGCGATGTACCGTGATGTTACTAACTTTTGTAATCCACAGCGTCAAACGATCACAGACATTTTTTTCCCAACAGACTCTTTATTCGAGTCTCTGGACCGTTTGTAAGCATTTGAATATTAACGAGATTAAATTTCCCATTTCTTGTCACTCTGCAACCATTTTTCAATCGTTATTCAATTCGATTATTCAATCGTTACCGATCATTATTCTATTCAATTGATCTCTGTGATCGTCTGAATGGGCAAAACGCATCTCTGGACCATCTATCGCGTTCCGTGGTACGCTAGATGTGGAGAGATGCTGAGCTCGAAGACTTCGCGTCGAAGAGGACCGCCGGCCGTCACGCCACACAATAATGCATGCCCTCCAACCTCCCTCCCGATTTCAATTTGATTTGTAACCTGAGAACAACAATCCGCATAGCAATCTATCTGATTCAAAAAGATGCAGATGTGGATTGGTTTTCTACAGAATTTTTGGAACAAATCCCAGATAATACAAAAATTTTTTTACAGTTTAATCTGTCGCGCCTTTTACGCGTAGATTAATCACGAGAATTGGACGCAGCCTTTTGCGCGTAAATTAATAACGGGAATCGGACACTTTTTTGTACGTGTCGGTTTTGCAAACGGTATACAAAAGAGTTACGCACTCTCGATGTGCTGATCTTTCAGCTGTTCGGTCAATTTTTTACAAATAATAAAGTTTTCAAGTTCCACGGCGCCTTTTGCGCCTGGACTTGATACTTTTCAGATGTGAGAGAAAACGCGGCATTTGAAACCCGGAGCTCAACGCGCAGGTACAAAAAATTCGGTAGTGTATAGTGACAGTGGAGAATCTTGGCGTAAGTATTTATGAAATATATCTGAAACGTACAGAAACATTCGTTCAACTGATCGTATTATTTTCTGTTTCAGGGCAAAGAAACCAATTTTTTAACAAACGCACTTGACAGCTATAGAATGTTCGGTCAAAAAAGATATTCACTTTGATAACTCAAAGCAGAAAGAGACGTCGATTCAAAAAATTTAGAATGTTTTTCGTTCATCAATACAATTAATAATCGAAACAACGAATATTAAAGCGAGTATCATGTTAGACTCGACCCATTTTTTGTCAGTGTATGGATCTATGTGATTGTGTTAACCATACCTTCGTCTGTTTCAGGTAATAAAACTTTTGCTTGTTTCAGATAATTACTCCTTTGTCCGACCCATCTAATCGAATCTTTATCTGTTTCAGCTAATAAAACATTTGTCTGTTTCAGCTAAACAAATTTTTTATCTGTTTCAGCCAATCAAACTTTTTGTACGTTCCGCTAATCAAACTTTTTGACTGTTTCAGCGAATCGAACCTCGTACCTGTTTTAGCTAGTCAAATCATCTCTCTGTTTCAACTAATTGTTCGTCTCTTTTTTCGTTAAAATTTATATTTCTCACTTATCTAATTTTGTCTGTATCAACATATTTCACTAATTATATTTTCATCTGTTTCAGTTAACCGAGTTTCATTGAATATACTGAAAAATTAACGTTTCATTTTTTAGGCTTAGGTCTGGTTTAGTTCTGGTTCAGGGTTATTCATCTTATTTCACCGATACATAGATTTAGCAATGTAGGTCAGAATCATCATGATCACGAAGTGTGGTAAAAGTTATTTTGCTGTAGTTTTTTTTTATGGTTTTACAGTCTTTTATTGCGATCGTTTTGGTGTCGTAGTTTTTTTCTCGAGTGGCTCCATAGATCATGTTCGGTTCGTATTTCACTGTAGAATTATACAGTTCTGTCATATTTTGACGGTTGTCCTTATTCTACTCCGGTTTGTTTCCATTTCTTCAAAGACTTCGGCATCGTCTTCCGATAGGTAAATGCTAACGTCTTACAGCGATTCGTTCTTTCGATTTTGGTTCAGTTGTTGATTGTTTTGCGTATTGACCAGGTTCTCTACTTTACATCCAACGTCAAACCGCTGTTCGCCTTTAAGATGAAAACAATCACCCTTCATCCATAATTGAAACAATCATCTTTCATCGATAATAGTCAGCGGGTTAAATGAACTGAGAAATGTCGAACAAACTGCGAATATATGCGAGTACAAATTGACTGGGAAAAGCAATTGACCATAATCAACATGTGAAAAAAAGTTATCTGTAATTTTTCGAAGAACGTAAGATCGATCTTGCTACTATTCTCCGTGGAGTAGGCCTACTGGGGATACCACGTAAAAAAAAAACGCGCCGTATGCTCTACCTTTAACTTCGGCCATTTTCGATTACGAAAAGCCGCATAGAGCTAGCAGTCCTTACGTATATTCAGTCAACGATACAACGTCGCTCGTCCTAATGAAAATCAGCACATACGACAGTTACAAAATTATTCAACATTATCAATTATGCAGCAACTGAAAGTATATTTATACAAGATTTTTGCGCCAACTGGACTGAATTGTATACCCCTAACAATCAACAACGCATAATTTTACAATGAAAGTTTTCTTTGAATATATTTAATGAACCGTATTTCAAATAATTGCATTACTTTAACAGCGGTGATTTCTTCTCATTGCGAAGATCAAATCTGAGTACTAACGCGTTTTATGGGAAAAATTATTGATCAGGCAGCCGGATGGAAAACTTTCAGAAATGGTAAGACATAAGTCCCTAAATCAAATAGACTTTCTCAGAGGTTCGATATTGCTGAACATTTATATTTGCTTGCTTCGAAGGCGCCTCTATTTATCTTGAGCATACAGATCGACCTCCACCGTGGTTCATTCTTCATCTTTTAAAAAGATCCGCCAATTACAACCAATTCTGAATTTTTCATTTTGTCCGTAATTCAATATTCTTCGTGTTAATTTCTCCTTTTCGCGAAAAAGTTATGTACCTGGCAGCAAGGAAGTTGATTTTAATATTTTTTGTAGGTCAGGGTATTGTTCCTGGTATTGGTTTGAATGTAAATTGTAAATCTGGTAATTTCTAAGTTGCATAGTGAATTGTTGTCGGTAGGTTACACTTTAATGTATGTACAAAGAAGAATTTTAACGCCTATAACATATTGGGAAGTTTATTGAAAAACAAATGCCAGCTGGCGAAATGATGGATGCACCTCCAAAAATCAATAGATAAAAAGATTAGGCAAATCCTTGGATGCGACTTTGGAAAAAAAGATGCCAACGGCACGCGGTGTTCCCAAGCGGTCACCCATCCAAGTACTGACCGCGCCCAATGTTGCTTAACTTCGGTGATCGGACGAGAACCGGTGCTTTCAACGTGGTATGGCCGTTGGCGAAAGGAAGTAATTTCTGTTTGTTTGTAACTGAAAACCATATACTCGAATATAACCAACGCCGGTTATTTGATAAAGACTGTAACAATCACCTAATTTTTTCCACACAGTCTGGAGATTTTGATAATCTTAACATTGCAATAAAATGGAATGCACATGCACAAGATGCAGACATGTGTCGATTTGACATAATACATAGATGGATATGGACTGTCGTTAACACTAGGTACGTCAACTTATCAGAGATGTGCTCATTTGATTACTGGATTGAAAGTTTCGATTTTTTTTTTTTCAAATTTTAGAGACCATTTTAAGGATATTAATGATATGACCTGCAGGTATAAAAAGAAACAGAACAGCATGTATTCGGTTGAATTTATTCGTTAAATGATACGAAAAGGCTTGCCATCAACATGATACATTTTTTATCTATAGGTCACCTTAAACATTATGAAGTATTCTTCCTTTTCAACTCGTCTTTAATTCCGTCAATTTTCTGAAAATCAAATCGTGGCAAAGTTACCTTTAGAATTGGCCAAGCTGTGTCAGGATCGACAAACCCTGAATTCAAGAAATGATCAGTCAATTCTTGCACATTCTGACGAAATTGCATCGTTGCACTGCATGCAAGTAGTCGATGACCATCCTCGTTAGGAGTTTCCAATCGTTCCACAATCAGTTTCTGGCAATAGGCAATCACGACATTAACGTACAATCAACTGAAAAGTCTGTGTGGTCAACGTATGTACATATAATGCTGTTGATTCAATCAAATAGCGTCTGAATTTATTTTTCAAAATATAAATTCATTGGCATTACATGATTCTTGTCGCTCAGCAATCCAAGCCCGCGATAAAACAGGTACAAATTAAGTAGCGTCTCTCTGTATGTTGTAAAAGCGATTTCGAAACTGTCGTCGAGGTTGTCGATTGGAGGCTGCTTCTCTTGGGTAAAATTATACTCCGAAGCCTTTCTCCTCTACCATTTATTGAAAAATCAACCACCCACTTCAACTTGAGCAGGAAAGCAGGAATAATTTTCGACCCTATTCCCTTGTTTCATAATGTACTGTTACCAAGTTCTTTTAAAAATATTTTAACTTACCACCGAACGTGTCTTGGCGCAAATATTTTCCTTCCTGAGTATTTTTGATCACAGACTGTTTCTATGGTAAATTTTATTTTGAATAGCGATCGTACGTAAATTCAGTTTGTTTTTGTTTTTATTCCGCCAAAGTTTAAAGCAGTATTTTTCAAATTTTTTATAACGTAGTTTAACCTACTTTTTTCAACCAACAAAATGTTGTGGGTTTTCGTTTTCGTAGTTTCCTGCATAACAACATTCCTTATGGTCATGGTGAGATAATTATTGTAGAAATTGATTATTGGTGCGAAAATAATGAATTAATTCCTGTAACCACTGTGATGATTTAGTACAACAGTAAAAAAGAAGAATTGAAAAAATTCGTGAGTTATTTTACCTTCTACTTCATAATTGTAGATATTGAGTTCGTCTTGCTTATTTGTGACTTTATAATCCACTTCCACACGTTTTGACACGGTTACGTCTTTAACCTTGAACTGTCACATGGTCGATGTTGCTGACATTGAGGTAACAAAATATGAACACGGAAAATTGATGTTTCATCAGGGTTGACTTGCAATTACCATTCGTCGATAATACATTTTATACCAATCTTCCAACGAAATTTCAGGTGCTTCCTGAAGACAGTGCTGATCTGAGCTCTATACCGGAGGTTAGTACACTGCCATATAAGAGAAAATGGATCCTTCAGACAGGACACGGATTCGCGAGGACAGTGACAATATTCAATCAGTAAATTTATACAATATATCAACGCAATTTTGTAAAAAGAAACACAAATGCTTGTGGTCTTAAAGAAAGGATCAACGGTTTAAAAGTTACAAAACAAGTTTTTACAAAATATTGGAATAAATTTACTCAGACGCTGTTCCGTCTAGCTCCAAATCGCTACGACTATAGTCACTGCCAAGTTACAACATGAAACTCGGTGAAATTTCGTTGAATTCGATTCAACCTAACACACTGAAATAACCTTGATTTCCGATTAATGAGTTAATTAGGCGGACTTTGGCAAGTTCGGAAATTGCGGAAAATACAGTTTCATTCAGTCATTTTTTACTGTCAAAGTCTCTCACAACGAACGCTTGCCATCCATGTAGATTTATTTGGAAATCTATTTGTTTTTCGTTAATTTCCACGCCGTATTGTTTCCACTATCGTTTGATCAAATCTTCCAAAACTGTTAATCGGTTCAAAGAGAGGTAATCCACTTCGCACAATTATTCCTCGTTACCAAATATTGCCTTCTCGACACCAGTTACCGTGCTGCGGATTCACTCACAATCGGTATTCTCCGTTTTTACGAATCGGTGATCAAAGGCCGAAGACAGCCAGTCTCTGAGAATGTAACAAGAATGTATACCAACGACCCTTTCGTCGAGAACATGATTTAGCGATCGCTCTTGGTATACTCTCATGTCGACATATTAATCGTTTGTCCTTTTGTGAGTCAAGTACGAAGTTGTTGGTCTTTGAATGATGAAAAATTTCAGGTGAATAAGAGCTTCGATGACGCGCTGCAAAAACTTTCGAACACACTTGCAGAAAAAGAGCATGTTGTAAGTATTGCCGATTCAGTGGATCAGTATTTGTCAAATATAAACTTTCAATATTCCGAGTATCGGGGCAGTGTGTTTGGATTTTTTTTTTTTAGTCGAACATCCCGCGGACTCACAAAGAGTTGATAGAATGGGTTCCTTTCCGATCAAAGCCTTGATAATCCAGAATTTGTTAGTTTTTGATCGGTTGCCACATTTTACCTTCCTAAATAACAGCTTAAGGAGTCCAGGTGCCGAATACAGAGTGCTGAGAAGATTCTCTGTGACATCGACACAAAAAATGTATCGATACGCGATCGCTATCAGACACTGATGGTGGAGCTGAAGAACGACCTAGCGAAGACAGAGTCTGAGGTGAAATTCGGATTCGCCTGAATTATTAGTCAAGCTTTCTTCCTATCACGTCCTAGAGTTTCATAACTTGTGATTATTTCAGTATAAAGAACTATTGGATCAGGCTATCAGCATATCTCAGCGCCGAGAAAACCTCAAGAACGATGTTTTGGAAGTGCGTGAGTTCCGAGGGTTGTATAGTTATGTAAAATAAAGCTATTTTAGAGATTTACAAAATTTACATACCTATTTGATTTATATCATTATTTCAGCAACAAAAGATGCTCACCAAGTTCAATAAGCAGTTGGAGAATAGAGAAGGTTCAAATATTCGCACCATCAACTATTCTACTAATGCTTAAAAATGTAGAATAAATTTTCGTTGATCATGTTCGTTTCACTTATCTAATTCCTTAATAAAAAGTAACAAACTGATTCTTAAACGAATTCAGGTACGCTCTTTGGTTGTGAAAAGATTCTTTTGCGCTTTTGAAATGTTAATAAACTTTGGTAGCAAAATTGGCAGTAGCGATGTTGGAATTTAATTTATCGAAAGACGTCATCCGGTGGCAGAAAAGATATAAAACTGGAAAACACCCATATTTAATTATGCGAGTGTTTTTCTCTTCTCTTTTTCACTACGAATCACCTTGATATGGGATAATAAAAACATAACAGCTTGCACACGGCTTTCTATACCCGAATACTGGTGACATCAACTAATCAACAAATCGTCACATAAAATATTCAGCTTTGTTTTTATTACCCTATTACGTAAAGACCAGCAGCAGTTCGAAAGAAGGTAAAAAATGAAGATTTCAAGGTTCTTATCGAATGATTGAGACAATAAATGCATCGGCAATATTATATATTCATTCTCTTTATATAGGAAATATAAATTGCTATACATAACCAAAAATCTGAGGTACACTGTATAAAATGTACCTAATATATGTGTGTGTGTATATATATATAAGTATATATATACTATTTATGTATGTGTGTATGTATATATATATATATATTATCAATAGATATTATATACTAAAAATGAGCAGGGCAAAATACGTTAATATATTCTTTGTAATAAATTAGATTTTGCACCGCTCAGTCTAAAATTACACATGAAACATTCAATTAAGTTTATTAATCATATCCGCGAATTCAATCACGCAAATATCATAACGTTATTGGTACAATTTTTGGATTAGAACACCGTATAAGTATATGATATAGAATTTCTTTCATAATGTTATTTATACACATCGAATTTATAACTTAAGTGTATATTCTCAATACGATTAACACATAACATGTGTATTTAATCAATAAAATTGTTTTACCGTTTTTATGACATTCTTTTTTAAGTTTAAAAAAAATGATATATCATAAAATAGTTTCTTACGAAACGTACACAGGTCAAAATGGGTGGAGCTCAATTACAATATATAATAGTTGTACCAGACAATGCGGTGTAATGCTCCATACCCAGAAGAATGTCTGACTCGGGTAAAAAATTTCCCACGTCAAGAACCATAATAAAAATAACGATAACCTGATAATCATTCCGAAAACTGATTTGCCAATTAATTAATTAAGTAATCCATCTGCCCAAGTGTACAAGAATAATTATCATCGACATATGTTTGGGTTATACTTATTTCATACAATCTGCAGCCTTTCTCACTGGACAGCGATCAATGATCGATATACTCAATTTTCCAAGCTCGGAACAGGGGACAAAGAAAACCTTGGCAATAGCCACATGAAAAAAAAAAAAATCGTTAATTCAATCGTTGTCAGTCTCATGGAAAGTTCGTGAGAACGAATTGTAATGCGAATATTCCTTTCAGCAAATTTAATGTATATATGCATAATTGTGAATTTCGTCCCAATAACCCACGTTTTTTTTTTTTCTCTACATATTGACCGATTGCTATATATGTATATATTAGTATCTCCTAGAACATATTATCATTGTTGTGGTTGTTGTTATTATTACTACTATTATTATTATTATTATTACTATACTTATCGTTTCCCTAGAAATTTTTCATGCTATACTCGTCAATTTTTTAGTAACGTTTTCACTGATCTAAAATTCAAGTTTCCTCAAACATTGAACAATATCGTCACGTTTATAATACTATTTATACACGTGGAACTTGCTGTAACATGAATTGGTATTTATTAACATACCTAAGTGAGCTATCAACGATTACACTCTGAGTGGTTTGGCGAATTGTAATTTAAATAAACCGAAACTCAATATTATACAACCAATGTATTTCAATAGTCCTATTTTTTTTTTTTCATTTAGCTTAGTTAACAAGTAATTATTTTATTCGAATTCAGGTCGATTATTCGTATTTCTCAAACCCCATCTTCACGAAAAAAAAAAAAAACCCTCGACTTAGGTGTAAATTCGCACCCTCAACTTTTTCTTCATGGGAATTTTGCATTATCAATGAGTTGGGGGTGCGAATTTACACCCAAGTTGGATTTTTTCTACCGCGATGATGTTGGTTCTCTTTTACTTTCACTTCTTTTTAATAGTACTTTTCTATTACTTCAATTTGCAAACTTCCTTTGAAATTCTTTCATTACATTTGAAACACATATGTAACATCTAATAAGTGTTCGATCTAATAGCTGCATACATTATTTATAGTTCCATGCTGGAATTGTCAATATTTTAATACCTATATAATGAGATTTGTTCTGTCTTCTACACTTTTTACAGAAATATTGCATGCTACAGTATTTTAAGACGTATTATTTTCATTCCGCAACTACTACTACTACTACTACTACTATTATTATTGTTGCTGTTGTTGTTGTCGGTTTTTTTTCTTTTTTTTTTTTTTTTTGTTATTATTATTGTTGTTGTAAATGTATTACTACTATCATCATTATGTATTATGTACAGATAAATCAATTTCAAATATGTTAACAATATCTATAATAAACTCTTAAAATTGTATCAACGAAATACTGAAAAATTATAGTATTTACAACGGATAGAATTTTCGTAAACTTATAACTCTGACAAATTAATGCCGACTTAAAACTGATGAAATTTTCGATAAACTTTTTTCGAGGTACTTTATTGTACCAGTATTATTTGTTTTGACTGTTGAGTCGTAAGGTACAGTTTGTATATCTTTCACTAAACTAGCTCTTATATTATTCCAAATATATTTCCTGTACCGCAGCGCAATACACCCAACAAATTTGCAAACTTGAGGTACATTTTCAAGGATAAGTACAGGTTATTTCGGTTATTTCAAGATTCGTTTTACAAATTTTATGATCCCTCGGTAGTCATTGTCGGAATCCAACGTATCAGCACGGCTAAGCAGCGTGGCGTCGGAACATCGACTAATCGTTTCAGTTTAATTTTGCTAATTCCAAAGTGCAAAAGATTCCGCGCATGCTGCTCTTACTTCGACGCATCGCGTTGATTGGCAGTAAATAAAAAAAAAAAAAAAAGAGAAAAGAGAAATACTTTCAAAGTTAAATATGGCTCGTTTCGCGCGGTTCATAATTTTTCCCACGCGAAGGAGTTCGTCGATTTGTTGGATTTCAACTGTACATGAAAAACCACGACTAATCATGACTAATGTTATGTATTTTTCACTTGTGAAATAATCGATTCTCTCTTCCGTTACGTTGTCACAGATATTGAGCAATTATGTTACGTACCAATGTCAAGTTGATATTATGATTGACCGTCTAACATCATAATGACCAATTTGCTAAGCGTACGAATTGTCGAGGTATATTGCGCTAATGACCCGCATATTATTCTAAGGTACAGTTCACATATTATTCAGATTTATAGACAGAGCGATGATTAATATATTTTACAAAACTTGCACTCTCAGCTATTGAGATATTTTATCGTCGTGAAGAATCCTTAAAGTATTGGGTGACAGGGAAAATATCAGTCTGAAACGAACGTAGCAGATGCTGCGGTATAAATGGAAATTTCATTATGAAACAAATGGTCCAGATTAGGGTTGTAAATTATAATTAGTCTAGCATGATTTATCCGCAATATTTTTGCAATTATTAACTAAGAATTTTAGATCTAAGAATTAATTATTTTTTTTTTAATATACATTGTTTTATATAATTGAATAATTTATATTCGATATTATGAAAACTTAAGTAATGTTGCGAAACTCAATTTGTGTATTTACAAACATAATTGTAGCTAATCATATGCACATATTTGTACATGGAACATTTATCACATCAAATTTTCTCATAGAAATTCTGAAGATAAAAGAAATCTGACAAATTTTTAGCTTCTCAATCTGAAAAGTAACCGAATTATGAATTTTTCAAGTATAACTTTTCAGGTCAAATATTTCATATTCAATAATCTTTCGATGCAAGTTGTCGGAAATAATTTTTTTGAAGTTTCTATGCGTCTAACAACTTTGCAAGTACTCAGATTTTACTGGTAATATACAAAACCTGAAAAAAATACACAAGTCAAGTACATTTTAAGTTTAACTGGTTTCTCGAAATTTCGAACAAATAAAAAGAATTCGAAAATCCATAAAATAAAAAACTCGAGGTAGACTTAATTTGATCTTTTCTTCACTCACTTCACTTGGATTGTGTGTCACATATACGTGCACATAATCTTCATTTGTTTTGATAAAGAGATTATCTTGTGATTATTTCATAACAGTGTTTCGAGTTCATCGATGAAAGTATTTAGTCTGAAATCATTCGTTCCTATTAAGATATTCTTTAAATAATATAATTTCAATCTGTAGCTTTGTATGAAGTTGCCATGTAGGTACATATAAAAGGCTCGATAATGTGAATTTCAGTCTACCACCATTGTCAGAGAAAAACAACAACGTAATAATAATAATAATCATAATACAACGTAATAAATATTAAAATAAAACATTCTGGCAAGATGATTAATTCCAATGTTATATTATATACATATTATACTTTTACATACGAGATCTACTCGCGATTTTTGTATAACTCGTACATAACAACAATAGAGGTGAGGATATAGTATATGTCAGAAATTGACATCGGTGTGAATAACAAAAAAAATAAATAAAAATACGAAATCGGTGAAACAGTTAAGTCGGCAAGTTTGGTGAAAAAATTTATTTTGGATAGCTTTATACTGCCGACGATTGAAACTATATTACAAATTCTTAAAATTGTTATTTATAGTGCTGATTTTTCAATACATACATAAAGCTGCTGCTCAAACTCGCCAGTTAACGGCTCGACGATAACGGGGTTCGACTTCTCGTTTAATTTGCGCAAACTCGTCGTAGTTGAACAGATTCTCGATATCATCGTCGGCGTCTGTGACTTCTTCCGTATCCTCCGAGGAATCATCACTCCCCGCGTCATTGGTGACTGTGGAAATTTTTGTCATCTAAAATTTGTCTTTTCAACGGTCAATTTTATTACACGTTTATTAAAGTGTTTCACGATTAAACATTTTATCGAATCTTCTACGGGCGCATGAAAAAAACGCTTGCTTCTGGTTTAAAAAGAAGCTCGAAAGAACTGAGCACTGTAGCACCAATATTAGGTTGTGCGAAAGCGATTCTTTTAAAAAAGTGCAAAGTCGAAATTAGTACCCCCTTAACACGCATTATCGCTTTCGTATTTTACAAAAAAATGCATAATGGCACAGAAAGATTATCAAGCGGATTACAGAAAAATGCGGATATAGGCATTACAGCATTTCTTGCGATCCTTCTATAAAAGCGGTTTTGCAATGCGATTGAGACAATCTTTTTGGGCCGAAATGCATGTTTTTTTTTTTTGTAAAATATGAAAGAGATAAACTGATTAAAGGGGTGCCAACATCAATTTTTCACTTTTTTAAAACGATCGTTTTCGCACACCCTAAAACTAGCGCTACGGTGCTCAGTCTTTTCGAGGCTTCTTTTTGGACCAGAAGCAAGCATTTTTTTCATGTGCCATTAGGAAATACAATAATGTTTTTAGGTGTGAAAAACCCTAATATTTATATTGCCACATCAAGTAGTGACAAGCCTACAACTATTTTGCTATACTAAACTGTATTTTTCGAATTTATTATTGACATACATATTTTTATTTATAATAATTTGTGAAGACTATCGCGCACAGAGAATACTTTGGACTGTATTACTTTTTTGATGAAATGGACTGTTTATACCGCATAAGACTTTCTTTGTAATTATTAAACGATTTGCTTGTTATGACATTTAGTAAATTGGTAGTGTTGGAATATTTGAATCAGTGCAAGATTGATACAGATTTTTAGTAAGCCTCGGTTATTGGAAAGAGTTATTATTATTTTTGTATTAGTCAAAAAAGACACACGGACAATAAAAAATCGATGTTGGTAATACAGGAAATCAAAAAAACTTCAAGAAAAAAAAAAATTATACCGATGATTAAATAAAAATATGAGACTTTAAAATACTTCTTTATTAACAACCGTTACAAAATTCATAATTATTAAATATCGAATATCTAGAATACCTCCCTAATATAACTACACTGAAATACACTTCTTTCGTAAAATTAGCTCTAACTTTCTTTCTCTATCTATTCATTATTTTCTTTTTTGTTTTCTTTGCGTTTCATTTTTTATTTTTTATCTTTTGTTTTTTATCGGTTATCGTTTATCGTTTAACGTAATGTAATGTTTTTTTTTTTTTAAATCTGATCTCTTTCGAATAAATTTACAATCCCACGATCGACAAGTTGCAACTATGAGTAGAATTATTCGACCGAATTTTTTTCCACGATTTGATAATGGCAAATGTTTAATTTTAGCGAAAAAGCAAAATTATTTTATAATGATAATAATGATGTCAACACCTTAAGATACAACTTTCACTTCCATTTTGCAACGGACGTGCATCATTGTCAATCATAGGTGTTATTAAAAATGATAAGCCAATATAGTAAGTAGGAATAAGTGTTAATAAACGGGACATAGCGGTAGCGTAAAAAAAAAAGTTTTAAGCTTTCTTACGGCTAACAAAAAACCGAATATAATATCTGTTTGTTATATATATCATGTATACGATAAGCTTCCAACACTACACTATATTATATTAATAAAAGATATACAAAGCAAAATATTTTGTTCTTGTTATTATTGGTTTCAATTTTTTCACGGGACTAAACAAATCCCTATTGATACCGCCATTAATACGCGCGTTATAATCATAAAAAGAGTGGGAAACGACGATATATTTTAACCTGTATTGGGTTTTTACGGCAATCCGTAAAAATCTAGCAACATTTTTGAGCAGTCGATATTCAAAAACTGTTTTAGGATCATGTGGTTTACTTTCGAAATTTCTTAACTCGAGATCTGTTTCTTTAATTGTTTCGTTGGTATCCAAAATATGGAGTCGGCTAAGTAATATAGCGCCGAAAAAACAGTCGAACGTTTGGGCCAATTCTACCAATATCAAGGCATAAAAACCTTGGTACAAGCTGTCAAGCTTCTATTTTGTCATAATAATATGATTTACCGTAAAACAAAAAGGAAAGAAACGGACTTTGAAATTTAATTACGACTGTTTCCGAGTTTTGTATACTTTCCGCCACCAGATAGCGCCTTTCGACGTCAATGCATACGTTCTGATAGATGGTGTAAAGGATGTACGAATACAAAATATGAAAAGCTGTGCATTGTAATTTTTTGATTCTGAGGGCTGTGCCTTGACACTGCAAACCCGAATTTAGCATACTGCTCATATGTCATGATCGACAATTCTTATCAACTCACCTTATAGAGCAGACAACAGCAGAGCACCCAGAAATCTCATTATCTCTTCCTTCCGAGCTTATTTCGACCAACAATTTCTCTATGGACTCGTTCTCGCTCTCAGTACCGCCGATCAAAGCTTCGTTAGACTTCGATTCGTTGATTTCATCACCGCTGTCTTTGTTGTTATTGCCAGTATCAATCTCCCCGGATACCGCCATCTTGTCCTTAATCAAATCGGCGCTGGAATCCTCCGATTCGACGCCAGCGAAAGACCATTCCGAGTCGATCACGGATTCGGTGCTCTCTTGAAACGGTGGCTTCGCGCTGCGTTCCGGAATGCTGTCGGCTGACACGGATAAGTTAGTCTCCTCGATGCCCGAATCGTGGCTGTTCCTGTGCACGCCCTTGGATTTTTCGATGAATAAACTCGTCGGCGATTGTACAGCCTGAGAAGAATTTGATGATTTCAGTTGGTTCTTGTTCACCGTCGCGTTCGCATTCGCGTTGCAGGAATTGGACTGCCGTATTTCCGCCGAGTCGTTTGACCGATTCGCCGTGGAGAAAAATTGGTCTTCAAGCATTGCGACATCCGTGGAAATGTCAGTCATGTTGAATATCAGCTCGTCTCCGTCCGATCTGTCGAACTCTACGGAACCGTCGGCGCTCTCTTCGGTCGAGCTAACTTGGTGCTTGGTAGCGTCATTTTCTACGGAACGGGAAGCCGGAATCTGTTTCAGGCGACTGACTGCGTTCAATGACTCTCGATTCAGGACGATGTCGTTGAGATTTTTTATCGCGTCGTCGTATGAGATATTGTGTACTTTGTCTTTGAATATGGTCTCTATGGTCTTTATCGTAGGGGCGGACGAGCGAAGTTTATTGTCTTCGTCGTGGTGCACAATTGTACTCTCAGGATGCATAACTTCATCCCTACGGCAAGCATTCGCATTTCTCGTTTCCCCCGAACCGTTCGCACGTGTATTATGTAAAATAGACGTATTTTTTAGAGGATCTTCGCTACCCGTATTTGTATTGTGATCAGTGTAAATCGCGTTAGCGATTTGATTCTCTAGCAGATTAATGTTCACGCGATGATCGTCTTTCGGTTCTTCTATTTTGCTACTCTTACTATAACTACTATCATTATTTTTACATATATTCAGCGCAATTTCTTCATCATCAGCGTCGCTGCAGAGTGTCGGAGAAATGTTTTGTGTGGGTGGGTGCTCAGAGGGTGGCGATGTTTGGATTTGCGCTTGTAAGTTACCATCATCGTCATCATCATGATCAAGGACATCCGACGTGCCTAAATTAACTACACTAACTACATTCTGTTTATCACATATTATATTATTATGAGGTGAAGAAGAAGAAGAATTTCTATCACTAGTCAGGTTAATACTGTCTGTCGTGCTGCTATCACATATTATTTTCTCTAAAACCTGGGCGTTATCTGCCAGCTCTACCTTAACGCCCCCTGGCTCTACTTCAATTCCACTTATGTCTAGGACTGAATACTCAGGTATATCTTTTAGCTTAGGTACACAAATAGTCAGTTTGTTATCCAGCATAATGTTCACTGGTACACTATTTACAATATTAATCCCATTAGTGTCTAAAATTGTTGTTGTTGTTATTGTTGTCATTGTATTTGGCTCAACAGCAAGATCTTTCAATAATCCTAAATCGTCACTTCTATTTATATTGTTAATTACTTTTGATTGCACAATTTCAGGTAACGGCTGTTCACTTATCCTATTCAATGTCTCGTTGTCTTCGGACCTGCACTTGGGCATTGGCATTATTGTATTACTAAACGAATTATCTTGAAAATCAATCGAAGGTACTTGTTGCGCCAATCGTTCAGGATTTTCGACACTCCTGCCTAAAGTCGTGATATCGTTTTTGCTCCCGTCCTTTTCGTGCTTCTCCACGGGATTAGACGGCGCGAAAACGCTCGTCAATGCCTGGAGACTGGAGAGTTGAGGGACGCTGGACGATTTTACTGGGTCCAATTTTGACGCAGGCTGTTGGGCGTCGGAAACCGATCTCTGCAAAGGCGGCTGCGGCGAGCATTCTCTACTACCTCTTCCGTCCCGCAAATACTGGTGGAATTTATCGCCGAGCGCCATCACTGTGTTCACCTTGTTCTGTAACGGATTCTTGATCTCAAGCTTGTCCGCAACGTTCGCCGAACTTGAGAACAAACTTCCCGGGTGTTGGAATAATCCCAACAATTTTTCCAGACTGGACGGCGGCTTTTGAACGCACGAACTTTTTGTAGACCGTGAAAAGGTAACGTTGTTCTCATTTTTCGACGAAATGGATTTGTCCTCATCGAGTTCGTTATGATCATCGTTATCCTTTACCGCACTTTTGACCTCAGCCAAGACACACGCGTCACTTTCGTTTTTGCATCTCGGCGTCGTGGAAATGTCCGAAAGATTTGAATCGGTGCAGTCTGGATGTTCCTTGTCGTGAATGATATCCTTAACGACGCACCGCATCTCTCCAGTTTTTTGAATTTTAACAGTTACCTCGCTGAGATTGTCGGGATTTGAATCGTCAGACGTGGGACTGACACTGGAACCGACATGCAGATCAGGTTTGTTCTTAGTATCAATTGGGTTATTCGTATTAGTTTCTGGGTCTGTTTTAAACACGTCATCGTCGCTGTCCTGGGAATTGGCTCGGACGCCGGTTTCGACTCTGAACTGAAAGCCGACCGTAACGTTGGTGTTAGTTGAGGTGATCACGGATTTGGGCGCAGCGGGCTTGGAATTTGCCATTTCGACGACCGTCACGCGAAAACGTGAGGCACCGGGCGTCGCGGGGGGGAAGAAACAGGTCGGCGAGGAGCTTCGGGACGATGGCGGATTCACGGGGGAAGAGGACGCCGAAGAGTTCGTGGAGCTCAGCGAACTCTCCGATACCCTCGAGACCACGAAACGGCCCCGGGACGGACTGGGAATGGGACTCGCTACTGGAGAAGGAATCGGACTCGGTGCGGGTGAGCGGAGACGGCCGCCACTGGTGCGTTTTGGCTCTAGCAAGGTTCGACCAGGCCCGGATCCGTCGGAGAATATCGGGGGAGGTGACCGCGGCAGGGTCTGACATGTCAGCGAGATCTTACGAGAGCTCATGCTAGACAGCCGGCCACGGTGTTCGGGGCTTTCTGACTCCTCGATACTGCCCTCCATTAACCGAGGCTCCTCGTTATGCGTGCAGTAGTCACGAATCTCAGTCACCAGTGCAAGATATTGTTCCACCGTTCCGTCCTGGGGAGAAAAAGTTTGTTTTATCCACAAATTACAGCCAAAAACACTATTCTAGACGGTAGTAAAAATGTAGAAATAGAATGCGCGTGGAAGGGTTGCAATATCAAATTTGCAAAGACGCGAAAATAAATTTCATGGAATATCAAAATGTAGAAAGTCGAAATATATATAAAAGTCAGAATGTAGAAGACTTTAACTATAGGAGGCCAAAACGTGTGGATCCTCACAAAGAATGAGAAAATTGCAATTAGTCAAAGCACTTATAGAATCGTCGGGATTATTGAAGGAATTCTATCGACTCTGTATTTTATTTAGCTTTCTAGGTATGTACTTTACTTTGTCGCGCTTTGATTTTTGTATATATTATTGCAAATGACTACATTTTAAAATTACGTAAAACAGTTTTGCCTTTTTGAAATTTCGATATTGTTACCATTTTAATCTCTAATCTTTTGACATTTTGACTCCTATCCCACAATCCTATTAATTAAGGTAGTTTAGATACGAGACCCGAAAGAGCTAAAAAATTTACACTTCGTTACATCAAAATTCGCGTGTGTGTTCTTATAAATGAAAAATTTCAGTCCAGTTGACCGATCTAATGAGAAAGACGAGTAAGCAAGGTCAGATTCTTAATACTAGCTCTTACGAGTGAACTGCTATTCGAAACTTTTTTCTACGAAATAAACACGTCTCTAAGTGACACATTTTGTCAAAAAGCAAACAGTGTTCCGCAGTTTCTGATGATTCCAAATATTACAACAAACTATCAGCCCACCCACTTTATTAAAGGGATATGCTTGATTCAAAGTCATATTTCTATGCTGAAGAGGTTGGAGTATACAAAATTCAAATCCTTCGAAAGTTTACTTTACAGACGCTAATTGAAACAGTGTCTTAAAATGTGCGCGAAGCTTCGCAAAACGACAATAGAGTGCAAAAGAGAAAGACCAGTTCGTAGTTTCACACATAAACTTACCAATTTCTTTCGCGGCTCATCGTCCAAGTCGATCTGAGTTACACTTTTATTTTTCTTCAAAGCAAACGCAAGCGCCATTAGTCCAGCGATTTGCAAATGATTATCTCGTAAATCGATTCTCTGTAACACAAGTTTTATGAAACTATAAAAAATTCACCATATAATCCATCAAATCAGGGGTCAGCTGAGTCAAAAGGTTAAAGAATTCGATTTTTGGATTTTGACATTTCTTGTTAAACCATAAAATTCGGAGAATATCCCATGAAAATTTCAGTATATCAGTCGTGAAATTTAAAACATGTTTTTCAAATCGCAGTTTGCAAATATCTTGGAAACCACTGCATCGATTTACTTTAAATTTTGCAGGCGTGTAGAAGATTAAGAAACATCAATTTTTGAGCGAACGATTTTTTTCGATGCACAGATTCTTTTCGATTGACTAAGACCAGGTTTTATTTAACCGAAAATCGAAACGTCAACACGGAGCATCCCCCATTTTGTCCCAAATCAACATTTTGAAAAAATAATCGTTCAAGGCGTACACAATTCAATACAAAAAATATAATCTTTTTCGATACTTTTTCAAATCAGTGCACACTGCAAAACATCTTTTTCAGAGAATCTCCGAGAGAATGACCATATCATGTTCATTAAAATATACGTGTTTAAATACATGAATATGTTCCGAGAAATATCTTACAGTTGAAAAAAAAAGTTCCCGAAAATCACATTTTTGCGGCTATCTGCCTGAGCACGACCCCTTGACGGAAAGGATTGACTTTTTTCACACAAGTATAAGAATATTTATGTCTAAGCGAACGTATTGCCGATTTTCCGAAACAGCTAACGAACCTGTATGACGTGATTCACGGAGATGATTTCCGACAAGATGACACCAGCCTCGCAGGTAAGATGAGTGGATTGCATGCCCAATCTTAGAAGAGTGCGATTCTGTTGTAACGAGTCCTTAATTATATGCAGGAATTCGTTGGTCAGCATGTTTTGTCCGATGTTCAACATTTCCAGCGTTTTGGACCGCGACTGAGTGAGGAAATGGCACTTTTAGATTTCTAACGTGTCACGGAAAGAACAGTGAAACTGGTCGATTGAAAATAGGAGTGTACTCACGATTGCTCTACTAATATGCTGCGAACCGTTTCTGGTTATGTGATTATTCCAGAGTACCAAAATGCCCAATCCTTTTCCATCCTTGTCGTCGAGCCGCTGTTCGACTAGACCATCGGAAATGTGGCCCAAACCGCCATCTTGGATGTTGTTATTGCTGGTGGGACAGTAACGCAAAATTACAGAAACAGTGTCGAGAAAATATTTTGTGCAATTTATTAAAGTCCGAACCCGCATGAATTAACGTTAAAATTCTCCGGTGAATCAAGTGTACGGAAATATGAAGTATGGCCGTTTGTGATAATGCAAGAAATTTAAATTATCACAAACTCGTAAGTATTTACCAACCGTCACTCGCACTTTCGTATTTAAAAACAATGCACACCTAACGTCCAACAGTTGTAAGTGATTATTGGTCCTCAGGAGTGATCCTAGCTGCATCGCGTCTTGTGGTTCAAGATCATTATCAGCCAAGTACAATTCCTTCAATCCAGTATTCAGTTTTAGCGCTGCAACTGCCGAAACAAAAATATAAATGTATTACGACAGCATATTTTCGGCGGTGAAATAAACATTTTATTTCATATTGATATCGACAAATTGTTTTTGAAACAAAATACAGACGTGGCAATAATACTTTAAATAAATACCTAAAATGCATATCGGTCGGCCCGAAAGCGCACAATTTTCCAATTTGAGAACTTGCAGGTGCGACGCAATCCTTAAAGCTCTACTTAGTATGGGCATGTAGTGTTCATGCAGAACAACATTTTTGGCTTCCAGCTGTTCAAGACATTGGGTCTAAACACGGAAAGAGTAAAACGATGTCAGTTTTGCCAGAGGAGATATCTGGCAGTTGGTTTCGAAATATTCTTCGACTTGAATTCATTATTACTAAACTTTATAAATACTACTTATGATTTATTAAACAACATACTTTTTTGATCATATGTGAACAAGCTTGCCAGCCACGCATACTTATATACCTATTAGACGAAATGTTCAGTTGGACTGCCGATTCGTAGTATTCCATCATATCAAACAATGCTACGGCGCTCTGAAATAAAAGGTACAAATTAAATCTGATACATAGCAAAAACGAAAAAACAAGTTGTTTGTCCTTGTTCAATTTCACTTTACCTCATCCTCCAACGATGTCGCCTCCAAATTTATATTCTTAAACTGGATCCTTTTCAAAATCTCTTCCAATGATTCGCATTGGTTTTGTTCAAGTTTCTGTCCACGTAAGCACAACGTTTCACAACGATCGTTTGTGATATCCAGCTTCTGTTCCCAAAAACGACAATAATTATTACATAAATTCCAGGCTTCCGGATCATGGATTCTACTAATACTTCTAGGGGTGTTTCTTTGCCTCAAAATATGAAGCTCCTGATGCATAGTTTCATCTAATGGACCTTCCTTTGCTCGGTCGAAAATTCGTAGTTATTTCACTATTACTCTGAAATAATATACCTGTTTGTACTTGATTCCGTGAAATCCTACGGAATACTCCATCCATAGAGAACTATCAAAATTAGTATTTAACGCAAACACCATAACAGGTTTAATTTTCTATGCCATTTCACTCATCAAACTGCTAATATAATCAATTACAAGCGGAGTGAGGAAAGGTTTATTAGATGAAACTACGTATTTTCAGCCTAGGAAACGACCCTAAAAATTTGTGAAGAATCAAAAATCCAGATGTTCGATACTCTCGCCTTGAGAGTCGAATTGTATTTCGAGGTTTAGTAAGACTCGCTTATTGTAATACAAAATATGTTAGACGTAACGTATAATTATTGAATATATGGTTTCTGTTGAGTATAGTATTACCTCTAGCTGCGCTAAAACACTTTCCAGCGGATTCGTATTATGCCGTAAACATGACTTCCTATATGTTGATATCAAGTCCTCGCGGTTCACATTTTCAGCTGTAAACAATTATTATGCATGTCTCATTCAAATATACAAACGTCCTAATTTGTTATGTTCTTCGTATGTTTTCTTACTTTCAGGTTTTCTAATTTGGGCAGTTTTTTGTTTTTTTTTTTTTTTTCCTAAATAATAGAATATTGGAAAAATTCAATGACATTGATAGCATTACAATTTACATACATTTTACACCCATACATAATGATTCGCACACCGTGAGGATCTCTCGAAGCAGGTCTTTCGTACCCAAATATAGATGAGAAATAATTTTTTTTCCCTCCAAAAGTGAGACTGAATTATAAGTGTGAAATACCAGATTCAAGAAACCCTCTACTTTTATGGAATTGATGTCATAAAACTTAATTAATGATGGAATAAGTCAAAGGATTAGTGGGATGATTATTAAAACACAATATGAATCTGTAATTAAAAATTATGTATTTTAATCCATTCATCGTACACTGTACACTTTTATTATGCTTATTTTGTGTTCTCTTGTCTTTAGCCATTTGCATTTTTATTCTTTTCTACGTATATAATTACACGAATTTGATCTGGTGGCCAATTAATCAATGTGCTTACGAACTTCTATTCATATGTCCTTCGACTAGGATTATTTTCATCATCATTATTATTATTATTATTATTATTATTATTGTTGTTGTTGTTGTTGTTGTCATTATTATATTGCGCCAGCGTTGGAGATAATTCACTTACTATAGTTGATATCACATTAAAATGAAATTGATGAGGTAAAGGATTGTTTTTAAACTATGCGCTATAAGATTAATATAGTAGGATGTAAAATATATTGAACGTGTTAACTCAATTCAACTCAAGTTCATAAAAATAATTCGACTTTATTTACGGAGCATTACATGTACGAATATTTCAATTTAGAGATGAATGCAAGCCGGTCTTGATTAGCTCAATCATATTGCACAAATACTGTTGGAGATGAATCAACGTGATACGCCGGTTCTTGTACAACTGCTTTAGAACTTTTATATCTTCCTGCGCCGATTGCGTACATAGATGATTTACAATTATTTATGTCTATATATTGTGTCGGAACCACCAGAAGCGTTATCCGCAGAATGGTTCAAATCAGACTGTTAAGATCTGAAAAATATACAGTACATTTTCTTTCAAGTTCAAAGATTCAAATATAAAAATATTATTAAAGTTGGTGTCTTGAAGCAGTTACACATTGCAAAGAAGCATAAAATAAAGAAAGAAAATGAATGATTAAATTAATCAATAACAACCCTGTTTGTTTGTTGTTATTCTCCGATACTCGAATAATGTATGCATTCATTTAGTACTATATCAGTCAAATTACCGATCATAGATAAGAGAGGTCGAACATGTTTACCAATCTCGGCAGGGAACAGCTGTGCTTATTGCTAGAGAGAAAATCTCCTCAGTTTTTTAATTCAATAAAATTACTCGCTCTCCTTCTCTCAGCAACGCGTTTAATATCTCTTCATCTCCTCAACCATCTTTCCAAGAGTGTCTTGTGTAACAATTTCCCATTGAAAGAGATAGCCGATATCGATTGCATTATACTTTTGTCGTCGCAATTGTTACATCATGAAAATCATGTAATATACATTGTAAATCGATGTAAGAATAGAATTCCAAGATGTGTGGCGACTATATTTGGAAATTACAACATTTCTTCTCACTTGATTCATAGTGCGAAAACAAGTTTATATTATAAATGTAATGATTTCTTTCCTACTGAACAGTGAATCGTTAAATTTTTCAACGCAAATCCATGCCAAAGACACTTCATTTTTTTAAACTAGAGTTGATAATATACCATAAAAATAGTTGAAAAAGTCTTCTTCAATTCAAATAAATCTTTCCTTACATTAATATTACTATTTACAGCTATACAGCTTCGAAAAATCACAGATCGATCCTAGAAATAAGGCATGAAATTTGACCAGATTGATCAGTTTTAGACTAACTGAATTTAAAAAGTATTAGATTATTTGAAACTGTTTCCTATGATAAATAAATAAATAAATAAATACATATATACATGTATACGTATATATATATATATGTTTATACATTCCCAAATATATGTATTCGAATTTTTTCAAGCTTACGAATAACTTTTTTCATTATCAGTACAATTAGGATACTTTTATTAATTATTCAATATATGAACAACAGGTCGAACAGGATAGAATATTATAACAAGACTATCGAAATGCTACGAAGTCGGATTTTGTAACTTTGGACCGTGCAGTTGTCAAGATACATTCTGATTATCATTATCAGCGAGAACGAGCAGTGACCTTTTTTGTGAGAAAAATATATATGTATACATAGAACTGCAAGAAACTCGGTGCAACTAGATGTGAATTTTTCGAATTGTGTTTAAAACAAATTCCAATTATCGAACGGAACTCTTTTTTCAAAATTCTTCCAGATACCTACTCAAATTTATTACGCGGAGTAAAAGTAATTTTCGAAAATTTACATGTATTTCTTGATCAAGAAATGCAAACAGTCTTACAGTACGTCGAAAATGTTCGGTGCCGTCACTTTCACACCCACGTACTAATATTGTTCCACTCAACGAATCCGATAAATTGGTAACTTATGAATAATTCGTAGCTTATTCATTACTTCCTTGTGCTTCCTCGCAATGTCAGACGTTCAATCGCACATTCAAGATATCGATATTTACTTCGCATAGTCATTAAAGTATCACAATTTGGTTTAAATTATAGAAGATCCTAGCCAGTTAGTTTGAACTATAAATTATAAATACATTGCAAAGAAATTGAAATATCTATCTTTAGTCATACCTTCAATTGACAAATGTTTCTGATCAGATTAGGGACAACCTAACTCTCTGATAGCTTATCGTTAACAATACTATTGAATTTGTTTTTTGACAACTGTTTGCATTGTTGCAAAAAATTCAAACTGGCTTTTAATAAACAGGTAAAAAACAAACTCGTATAAGCACATAAAACAAAAAATCACTTTTGGCAAGATCACAACGAGACTATAAATAAACTTTACAGTGAGTCACACATTTACTGTACAAGCAACTTACACAAACACGTTATTTTTACCCAATTTTGTGAGCTTTTTATACCGATCGTCACATTTAATTGTGCAGTCGTTCGCTCTTTTTTTCAATTTTGGATTTGAATTGTTTTCGCAAACCTGCAAATCCGCATATCGAACACAATTATTTTTCTTCGAAATCGGATGCCACTTGTATTTATATTACGTGAAAAGAAATTGTGCAAACTACGCAACGACTTGATTCAAGTTGCGCAATAGCGATTTTTTCAAAATTTTCCCTATGTGTTAACCTAACAAATTTCACACGAATTGATTTACTAAGTTGAAGTTTAAATCATCAAACAAGTTTTTTCAGATAAAATAAAAAATAACGATTTTCGCAACTGCAAGACTTGTATATATGGATTGTGGCTACCAGAAGCGTAATTTACCCGATCCAAATCCTTGTTAATAGTTTATTGAATTTCTGAAAGTCATAAGATTGCGCAATAACAATTTTTTCAACAAAAATTTCATTACGTCAACCTGGAAATTTAGAAATTTATGCCTGAATCGCTGACGAAAAATGCCATACTTTACAATTGTTAAGTAGGTATGTTTTTTTTGTATAAATCAAGTTCTTAATATATTTAACAATTCTGAAATTTGCACAATACTGATTACAAGAATTTTTTTCCGTCACGTTAACGTTATAAACTTCAACGTCATCAAAATTCGTTTACACTTTAGGAACCAATTTTTTCTAGAAACTTGATGTCAGTGCCAAGTTTAATATTCGACGAGGCTTGATCGATCGAAGTTCTTTACAAGAGCATAAAATAGATGCAATTTGAATAGTGTACAAAATAACTGCGTAATGTATTTATGTAAACATGACAACTACTTTAAATGTGTAACTTGGACATAAGTCTGAACATGCATATAAAACATTGTTCAATAAAATCATCACAAGTTAGAACATGTATCAATTTATGACAAATTGTGAAGCATCATGCGAATAGATAAATGTTCAAAGGCCTTGTCTAATAAATAATGGTTGCAACATGCACTGACCACCACCGACGCAGTGTCGACTTATAATTAGTATACAATTTTGATTGTGAAATCTCAGACATTCCTCGAGCAAGTACGAGCTATAAAAAAGCTTGTCAGTTGACTGACACAGTGTGAGTGAAATGAATTTTTCTTTAATACAGTCGTCGATGATTTGATGCGAAAGAAAAAAATGGTAATAATGCTCGAAACAGATTCGAATTAGAACACATCGGTGCAGCGGAGACAGGTATATTTCAAACTTCTTCAAAAGTGGCCTCGTCGCTCGGAATTTTGTTGAAAATGTGTAGGTAGGTACACCTATTTCACACTAACTTTATCAAGGACTTAAAAAGACATAAATTAAAACTTACAATACTGGGAGTTACATTAACTATATTATTAAAATTATTTCATAGGTGAATCTAACACACATTTGTTCATCTGGCGTGATGGATGAGTTTGAATGGCGGATGAAGAAAATCTTTATATGTCGTACGCAGAGCCATTCCGGCCACCTTGCAATGTCACAATCGAAATCAAATGTCACATCGCATAAATAGGCTGCAGCCTTGCCAAATGGGTTTCTAATGTTACACAGCTAATCGTTTGGCTATGGTAATCTTTCAGCAGCTAAAATCGCTATTGAAAAAATTTCCAACTCCTGTCGATTTGAATAGAACCAAATTTTCTGCTATGCTATACACATAATAATGACAAATAATTTTACTTACAACGATAAAATGATCGATTGATGATGCAATAATAACAATTACCACTAGTGAGTAAATTATACGCTCTTTCAAAGTGGAAACATTTTCTATCCCACCACACAATTTAAACTGCATGTACATTATTCATTTGCTAAGATTGATTTGGAAATATACTAGTCATCCTCGTGACGATAAGCGTAGTTACTTTTAGATGCGTGTCTTGAAACAATAGCGTACTAAAAAACTTTTATGTTACAAAAGGATGTCCCTGCTTGGAAAAGTTTAATAGCATTCGATAGACCACAATTAGGTATTAGAGAATATCGCAGAAGAGGATTCAAAAACAGGATACAAAGCGATGTCTGTATCGGATTTCTGATTTCTATTCTGCAATATTCTATTCGAATCAATCATGCCCTATCAAACTTTCCTTTCAACTGGGAGTCGAAAGAAGGTTTGTTATTAATTTTTGACCAGTGACACGGTTCGAACTGGCAATATCAGGGGATACCTGGACGAAGGTGTGAAGTAACGATTGTCACTTACCGCACTCCCAGGGATTGGCTGGCTCGAGGTATCCTGTAACGAGGTGCGTATCGTTGGAGGGAAAGCTCACCCTTCTCGGTGGCCATTTCCGGCGACCAGCTAAACCACCACCGAATCTCCGCCCTTCGGCAGAGTTCCCAGATCTCGTCCTCCGTTTCGGTTCAGCGTCGATAGACGAGGCGGAGGAATCGGGTGGATGCAGCGGGGTTTGACCAGAATCGGCCAAGGTCGGCGACGGCGGGGATTCGCAAATTTGCGCGGTCGAATTGCTGCCTCCCTGATCCATATTATCGGTGATAGAAGACACACATGGCTTTCATTCCGGCCGTAAACTCGCGTCAACACCGTGATTACATTCGCCGACTCGATCCGACGGGGCACCAACAATTGTAAAACGGAAAGCCAATTACCCAACAGCTCGAGCAACTCGTCAAAGCGCCCAACACAATCGCTGATCACTTCTCGGCCGCCATCTTTGTTGCCGTCCCGACGACAGAGGCGACGACTCAAATCATCTGTTTGACTTTCTTCCACCAAAGGCAGCTGCCTCCCAGCCGTCTCTTATGTAATTTCGGAAGTTGTGCAGTCGCTCCGAGCCGATCCGAGCTTATTAGCCAGCAGACTTCTTCTCGTCTCGTCAGCGAAAAATCAATCTCGGAACGACCCCGATTATCGCCTAATTTTTTCATCCTGATGTATACTAATTCTATTACTAGACGATCATTGATCAGCCTCCAAATTGCAGGATTTTCCCGTCGAATTTCTTTTCTCGCGTCACCCTAAACTCCGCGTCAATCGAGTTTAAGGCTCTTGATGAGAAGTATTTGGGTATATTTATGCAGCTGGATAGTATTGCACCTTCACTGATATCATCGTTGAAATTTAGGAGCATTAATTCTGGACGCACTAATGTCATTGCAAATGATTAATCCCATCTACAAACTTTAATAGTTCCTACAAGTACCTGATCCACGGAGAACGATTTCGAAGAAAAAACAACGACAATTTAGCCAAATATTAAGAGATTACTGAACATCCGAATGACTTATTCTTCGTAATTGACTGATTTGCTGTGCCTACTAAAAGTTGGTTGTTTTCTTGCATGGGCGTCAACGTTGTAAATGCGATATTCATGCTTTTTAAGATCTTGTTTTATTGTATCTGTTTTTGACGTTGACCAAAGCCCTTGGAAGATAGTCATAATTAAATATAATAAACGCTGTCATGACTGCATAGCTTGCATGTTCCATTTCATTCACTGCCAATTGAACTGTTTTAAGTGATGCCATTGTGATGTGACATGCTGTATCGATTTATAAAGCATCGATCACTTTCGCGTACAATTAATCGATTCTTACGCTGACCTCAAAATTTCGATTATCGGGATTTGTTAAATATTAATTTTAAGTTACGAGACTTTCAGCAAAAATCAAATTATTAGTTAGCGTGAATTGGCATGGTTGAATGTCAGTCAAAAAATGTTCATTCGCTAATTCGGTCGTAACGTGTTTTGTTCCTGTCAGTTCTTTTAAAGCAGGTAAATAGAACTAGAATAATGTTTACTTTCAAAATGAAAATATTTTCAATCAATTGCTCATCGATTATTCAGAATCGATACTTTGAAGCGACGAATCTCATCGATTTTTTCTATTTTTATGTATCAATTTTCATTGCTGCCACTACCTTAGAGCATATACTACTGGAGGTAGCCAGTCATGCCGTCAACCTCGCGAAAACTGTGGCCGTAGTCATGAAAGAGCGAGATATATATCCCCGGGTTACCCTGGACACTCCGTCTCTCTTACTCTGCATTTGATTGGCTAAGAGAAAACGTATCGGTCAGCCAGGTTGTAGGGCGAGAGAGACAGGTTGTCCAAGGCATAAGTGCTTCATCTCACTCGTCCGCCACACTTTCTGTACACGCAAGGCTGTCTAGTAGTATATGCTCTAATTCAGGTCAGTACCATCAGACGATTTTCAACTGGAAAAGTGTCCGCCACAAAGCAGCAAATAGTGGTTCAATAAGCCACCAGAATAGCGCTGATAAACAATAAGGATTCAACCTGAGTGGGCCGTTATAGATGAAGTGAAATATGTCAAAGGGAAGTAGCAACGTACGTATAGAAGTAATTGCAATAAGTAAATTAGATGATGAAAGTACCCTAAATGCATGGTTAACTGCCAACATAGTGAAATAAAAATATACTCAATATAACTTAAAAACTAGCCACCAAACGTTATTGATACCCAATCCTGAATTACAAATTTTTTAATGATAGTTATAAAAAATGGAACAAATAACTTTATTTAAGTTGAAAACGTCATTTAATAGGTTTTTTGAAAATAGCGCCTTGACAAAGCGGATATCTATCTTTCTCCGTTTAATTCTACCCTGCTTTAACCATTCTTGTTCTTTCTTTCAAATGTATCCTTTGCGACAGCAGCGCTATCTCATATTTACTCTACGGAAACTTTATATACACGGCAATAGTCCGTCTTACCTCTGCCCACCCACTGATCAGTGTGCCCACCATACTCGTCCCTCGCTGCCGGTAGTAAAATAGAAAAGAACTTAGCCATAACCACGGTCTTACATACGGGTCTTGCGACTCAATAGAATTCCAATGGTAGAGAGTGGCTCCTCTGTTGAAGAAAAATCCAGATGGAGCTGCGATCGAGGGATGCATCAACATAACCTACAATGTTTGAATAAGCCTTTGACGTTAGGATTCCACGCCCATGTGACGCGCGAGCGCGACAATCGTCATCCCTGTCGCACCGGGCATCCCTCGATCGCAGCGACGCTAGCGGCTTGACACGTTAAGAGGCCCACGTCGAAACTCAGAGTCGCAAGACCTGTATGTAAGACCGTGGCCATAACATTCTGTTGGAGTCTAGTTGTTAGGAATTCTAGGGTCTCGAAAGTACGATTGTCTGCCACGCAGCAGTGCACGCAGTGCATAGGAAAACGTTGGAATTACCTGTAGCAAGGTAACTCGATTCCTAACTCAATACAAGTTGTACCAGCCAATAGAGCGTGTTGAAGATTTTACTGCAGTTAAATCTCGGTTTCAGATGAAGTATTAGTATACAAAGCTCCGTTTTTCGCTCTCCAAGGGCGAAAAACCGGTTTTGGCAATTGACAGCTATCAGTTGCGTCATGGAACGAAATACATGTCATTACTTAGTTTAGATCTATGACAGAGAATACCTGGTAAAAGTCAGTATTCTTGTTTTGCCGTAGTATTTTGTTTGACTCGAGGTTCAACCTACATATTTCATAAGTAGGCATTCACATTCATATATTTTGTATTGTATAACATATAATGTCAGCTAATGCACATGTATGCACATTCTTTATACTAATTTGATTGAAATTACCCCAAAAAAAGAATCGTTCCCCAGACACACATGAATTAATTCTGAACTTCTGCTCATGACATTTCTGTAAATTGTGTACAACGTTACTTGTTTTTAAGATGCTGATATAGTCAAGCTGAGCAGAATTCAAATTTAAATAGATTGGCAATAAAAGGGTTAATCGGGTTATTATTGTTTGCAGAGTTACTTGAACCATCATGGCGTTAAGTGTATTGTTGAAAAATACTCTCCGTCAACCATTATTATTGTAAGTATATTTAGGCTGATATTGTTCTAAAATCTTTTTTATTCCTTCTCCTACATCTTTAATCGTACTGAACTCGAAATATGAATGGCTTAACACTTCTCCCCATATGTATAGTATAGTTGCAAACAATAGAATATATATATATATATACTTCAAATACTCCCGTCATTTGTTAAAAGCGATGAGGCTCTGCACCAATCTGTCACATTTCCTTTTTTATCACTGAGAATTATGAATTCGCAATTTTATAACCCTTGCACTGAAAAATAAATATAATATGAATAGTAGCAACTTACAAAATTAGATTCCACAAGAGTTTTTTCAATATATTTAGAGTATTTTAATGTGGAAAAAAAATGTAAAGCACATTTCGTACGGCTTATGCGATAGATGTTCAGAAATTTAGTGTCGTGTTTAGTAGCGATCCAATACTACAATCCACTTTTCTTACCTTGTAGAAGGAAAACACTGACGAGTTTTCACCGGTTCTTATTAGAGGAAAGGAAAACAGACATTAGTGGACATGAGGCAATCGATGGAACGATGTCAGATGGTTAGTACAATGTGAAGTCGATATCTACGTTAGTTCACTGTTTGAAGACATACCCTGTACTACTCATCAAATTTTTCTCAGTTTCGCAAAGTGATTACTTTTTATTCCAGTGAGAAAGAATCTCATGAAACTGATGGGAATAAAAGTTGGCTATTCACCATTGCAACCATCGCGTGAACACTTGCTGAAACTTTTACCAGCGTCGCAGGATGAACTACCGCCACGATCAATGCAAGACAGTTTTTCAGCTGCTATTTTACCATTGAGTTCTGATCTAGTATTGCAAGAAAAGTATGTTGCATTTTTGGGGAGTGTTCGATTAGGGAGGCTCATGGAAGATATGGACCTGTTTGCAGGTAATCTCTTCGCCAATGCCTTCTGATTCCTTCTCCAGGCAAATTAGGAATCTTTCATCAAACCTCTTTATGCTAAGATTGTGTTTTTAGTTTGGATTGCCAGCAAGCACTTGCTAAATCCAAAGATGAAAGAAGGGGATATTCTACCTCATGTATTGGTCACTGCTCTAGTAGACAAAGTTGACTTTACAGACTATATTCCTAAGGTATCCTGCTACTTTTTCCTTGATAATATTGACTTCCAAAGTCTGTGTAATTTATACTTTATCATTGATTAATGATAGGCAACTGGAGACATTCGACTTTCTGGTCACGTTTCATGGGTAGGCAATTCAACGATGGAAGTTGTAGTCTGGCTGGAGCAAAAGGATCAAAATAATTGGCACAAATTGACTCGTGCCTTATTTTTAATGGCTGCAAGAAATTCTCTAAACACACGTTCAGCGTTTGTCAACAAATTGGTCCCCGCGTCCGAGCATGAAATGCAAATACTCCAAGGTGGTGAAGGTATTATCAAAGAACAGAAGTAGAGATATGATGTGATTAGGTATTAGGATTAATCGTTAATGGACATGTTGTCATAACAATAGCAAGGAAAAGACGAAGACAAGAAGTTCAAACGCAGTCATTGATAAAAATGGTCCCTACAGTTGAGGAACAACAAATTATTCACGATGTTTTCATCAAAACGATAGATGTAAAACATTATTTGAGCAGTAGACGAACTTTACCTCCAGGCTCAGTTTGGATGGAATCTTCGGAAATAAGCAATTTGATTTACAGTCACCCAGAAGATAGAAATTATCACAACAAGGTACTCAATTCCTTTCCAATATGCTGGAATCATTAAATTCCGGAAACGCTATTTGGTGCACATTACATACTCAAGGTACTAACCTGGAAAACCTGTAAATGTCATGGCATCCAGAAAGGTCATGGAAAACCTGAAATTTAAAGGGAATTTGAATCGTGGTCACGAAAAAAACAAGTTTTTTATACTCGAATTAAAATAAATTTTTGATACGAAAAACTGATTCCTATTCAAAGAGACGAAGAGCCAAAGAGGAAAACATAAAAATTTTATTTGAATGTAGGGATGCTTAAGTATTCGAACGAATTAGGACACCTACTAACTAAGTTGTGGTAAATTATGTGCGAAAATTTTCGTTTTGCGACCTGGCAAACTTGGAAATATCATGCAATTTATTTTGAAAAAATTAATAGCTACCTTCATACTACGCCAACTGTCATGGCCGTCGTATTTAATTTAAGAACCAGTTTTTTTTTCACATATTTCACTTTTGATCGACTCAGACTCACAAAATAAGTATTCAATAGCTTGCGCAAAGTTTTATGTGCCGGGGTATTTACAAAATTTGCCCTTAAACTATCAGCTGATTGCCTAATTCGGCGCCATATTGAACAATCCAAACATGCACGTATCGAGGATTCCAATAATCATTGCACATTGAATCAGTTCGATTCTTTACTATCAAGATAATTAAAATATCGAGTAACCTGATGATATCTCTCAGGTATTTGGAGGATTTCTAATGCGACATGCGCTCGAACTTAGTTGGTCATCAGCATTGTTTTTCGGCAAACAAAGGCCACGACTGATGCACATCAGTGACATTGTCTTTCATCAGCCTGTCGACGTCAGTTCTATCATCAAAATGTTTTCTAACGTAAGTATAATCTTCGGAACAAAATAATCGATACCCTAATATCTTGAACATTCTAGACATTGAACTGATTTTCGCATTATTTTCCGTATCGTACGTTATTTTGCAGGTCGTATATACTGAGCACAACCTGATGCAGATAGCTGTATATGCCGAGGTTTATTCACCCGATAACGACGCAGTTGTTACCACAAACGAGTTTCATTACACGTATCAGATAAATGATAAATGTAAAGTTGTCCTTCCAAGAACTTACCACGGTAAGTTTCAAACGATTAATCGATATTCCTTTTTGGATCTTCTTCTGTACGTCAAAAGGAATAAACTCATAATATTTATTAAATTTACTATCATTTTCCAGAGGCAATGCAATATTTGAATGGCCGGCGAAACTTCCAACGTGTAATGGGACTATCACGGGAAAAATAGAGATAAAATGTGTCGCATTGACCGCAAAATTTGAATTTTAACTATAAATTTAATTTTGACTTGACGAAAACGTATTGATGTGAAACAGCGTAACTCCTTGTCAATTTTTGAGATCGTAATCAGCGTTGAAAGTGCAATAAATGATTCGAAAATGGCGTTCGATCAATCAAATTATAGTCTTCAAAATCGATTCTTAATTTCTCATTCTTCGTCAAATCGATAAATATAATTACGATTTTTATCTTAATATACCTCATCTCAGATTTTCAGACACTTTGTGTCATTGCTGCTATTAATACTTAACCCTCTGTACTTACATGTACGTACTTATGTAATATTAACGTATACATTATATATATATAAGTATATAACAAGATCAAAAACTATAGTATATACAAATATACTAATAATTATTTATTATAATCATTATATATTTATATTTATAAATACGATGTACTATAGTGCTTATTACTGTTCACAAATATTACGTTTATAATATTTATTACCTAAAATGAATTCTTTTGCAATTATCTAACTTGATTGTGAATTTGTTGAGCGAATTTTAGTCAAGTATTTGAAAATTTTCCATGTCTAAATAAATTTTATTAAACGTTATTTTAAATTAACTCACATTTGTGAAATTCTTATAACGAGGTTCATCAGTGAAATGTGCAGTTTCACATACACTGGAAACCCCGAACATCGCAAATTTTTCCGCATTTTGCCGTACTAATGTGGTTCGAATACATGATTCATTGCCGAGAATAAAGAGTATTCGTTTAAAAATTATCCGTGTTCCTGACGCGCAAATATAAATGAAGACATAAACTTGAAATTTCAGATATTTATTTGACATAAAGTAATCGAACAATATTGTCGAGAACTCATCGTAGATTATTCAACAGCTGTACGATCTAGTTTCTATACCTACGAAAACGAATATGTTTCTCCTATACGAGAAAGTATTCCTGAAATGAAAATAGAATGTTTTATAAAGCGAAATTTGATTTTGCTATTAAAAATAACTGCGTCTCATACGTACCACTGGATTTGAGTTGTACAAGCAAGTGTTCAGATTATAAGCAGTGTCGCAGCTGTCCATTCCGGCTTTAAAAAAATAAGTAAAAGAAATCGAATTTTATTGTAGTAATTTACAGATGTCAAGGTTTGTGATTAAATGTCGTACTATACGTACTTGTACCGCGGCAATCGTTGATCATTTTAGTGCCAGTTTCCTTAATATCTGGTGAAAGCATCCTTATCATTCCGTCGTAATCTACTTCGCTGGATTCTGATATCTGAAATAGAATACCAAGAATCTTAGCAATTCGAACCAACTACCGAAAAATCCGTCGACCGAATTTTGGCATCAGCAAACATTAGCCGACACACTTTTTGCTTCGATGGTCACTGATTTCTTTTTTTTACGAAGGCTATAACTCTAGAAGAAAATGAAAATTCCTACCAAATCTAATTTTGCCAACAAGCATTTCAGATAGCACTTGAACTCCGGTTGGTCAGAGAATTCTCCGTTTTGTCCCTTAGTAATCACAGCTGTAACATATAGTGATATTATTATCATCAAGTTGAAAAGATACAGCGTTGTTTCTGACTAGCGAAATAGGAGACTTTTACCTTCTGGAACTTTTGTCTCGGAGGCGCACTCTCTGTGCAAGCCTTTCGTAAGCACAGCCAAAGCCTTAGGAACTGCCTGATGTCAACGAATATTTTGTATTTAGGATCAATTCAGTAGTGCAATAGATGATTATAATTTATTTTAACAGTTATAGAAATGAGAGTGAACCATGAGAGATTCAGTTTTTAAACCGACAATGCCGCGTGAAGCAAGTGAATTTCATAGACAAGCTAAATTCTCCGTTTTTAAAATTCAATTGATTGTAAGGTGATATTTCAAATTTCAATTACTCGGGCCATCATTTTTTTGGCGCAAAGTTAACCGCTTGGCAGCTGCCGAGGGCCGACAGTGATTTTTCAGCCGACTTGAAATCTGATATGGCTAAAACAAAGCCATGTTGATTTTTATGATTTGAATCCGTCTGGCAAATATTAAAAACATTTACAAAATGTCTCGATTTCGGCAGGAGAAACTATAGCGAATAATTCAATCTCAATTTTTTCTTGATTACAAATCTAAATTCCGAGGTTGAATAGCGACGGCACTGCATTTCTGGATAAAATCAGATCATTTCTTTTGCAGTTCGACAACTGCAAGGAATAAATAGTGTGAAAAACTTACTTTGCCGTTGATCGCAGTTGCCAATGAGGCTAAAATAATTATGTAAGCGAAGTTTTTCATCGTATCAACTTGAAACGACTGGTGTATACCTGTTTTGAGAAGTGTTGCTTTAGAAGCTATGAGGACTGAAACATCGATCTTTTATATATAAGGATGCTCAGATTCTCCAGTTGTGCATGAAAAGTAAAATGAAATTTTGATAAATGATCGAGATCACGCACGGTTATTAAATATTCAAATCTTTTGATCTTTGCCCTCGCGATTTCCTGCGCTTTGCTACTTCCTTTCATGCGTCACGTTCGCGTGCATCGGTGAACCAGGAAAACTGGGAATAGGATTAGCGGCATTAGCGGCAATATATGTCCCGAGAAAACCTGTCCCAACCGTTAATTATTTTACAAACATAATTTTCCTTGTCACCGTGTTTTTACCGGAGAATAATCACAAGTCTGGATTTTTTCAGCAAGAGTTATACAAGTGTAACTGACAGCAAAATAATACATCAATCACCCTAAATTTAAAACCTTGTAATTATTCCCTAGTTTCAATAACACTCCCTCGATCTCATATTTCATTTAAAAGTCGTTACCGCGTTCTCGGCTACTCTGTTTCTTCGAGGATGGCGGAGCGACACGAACATACTTTGTGATTATTAAATAATTGGTTCCATTATCGATATGAATTTCGTTCTACTGAGCATATAATGCAAACAGTTCGCGATAACATTCAATTGTAGAATTGAATTTAAACATAGCTCGAAATTTGTGACGGGGTTTGAGATAATCCTATATTAATTTGATCACATATTTTAATTGAAAATTAAAGGTTTCTATCGCGTATTTTATGTGACACTCATTTAAAGTCAGAAAATGGAGGTCTAATATTTTGCACGGTATTGCCTGTGCCTTGATGCTTATTAAATCCACCTCAAATGATCAGGTGTTTGCCCAATCTGACTGAAACATAGCTTAGAACGCTTGGTTTCTTTTGAAACTCACAAATCCACAGAGAATATCTCTGAATACCTCGACGAATTTTTCTCTATAGAATCTGAATTCATAATTTTCATCAATAACAACATTCAATTTTGTTAGTACATAAATTTTTATTTCTATTTTGTTTATATTTTACACATCAAACGTAACAATTACGACTTGTTAATCTTTTTTTTCTTCCACGTAACTTTTTTCCGGAGATTATTTTGAATCTTTGATCGTACGATCTGTTTTAGTTCTCTTCGAAGAGTTGAAAAGTCAGTATTTTTTTCAGCTTGTTTACCGAAAAATTTTTGTGCATCTGAAAGAAATGGAAGCTGATACATTCTCTAGTTACATGAATATTGTCAATCAACATCACTGTCAAAAGGAACATAGATTTTCAATAACCCCTCGATGTTTCATGAAGAGTTTTACTCACCCTCAAAGCGAATATCATTGTCGTTAAAAAATAATCTATCGTTCCAATTGCTTTTCGCTTCACTTTTCTCAATGCTTTTATTGTTAATTTCATCCTCATAATTTTCGCCTTCGTCAGCCGACGAATCATACTTGAATGGATTTTTCGTGCTAAAGTTGAACCTGTGTTCCCGTTCTTCGTATATTTCTTCATCTATAGGATCGTCTGAAGATGAAAGGAGTTCTAAATTCTAGTCTCAACACAAACGAATCTCATTCCGAGGAGTTTACCCACGCACCTGTGCCTGATTTTGCTGCGCGGAAAGTTTTCAGCAAGCTAAACTGTTCATCTTGCTTCAGTGTGTCCGCAAAATTTTCAGACACATTATAAAAAGTGTCTTTAGACAATTCAGGATGTTTCTGTTGGTCGTCAAAATTCTCATTCAGAACTTTGTCTGCTTTGTTCATTTTCTTGGGATTACGACTTTTTACAATTGGAGTTTTACACTCAGCATGCTCATTTTTCATTGGATCATATCTGATCATACCCTTCTTTCTAAAATATTTAAGTAATTTCAGTTTTAGAGATTCTGGCTACCCATAAATGATTGCGGATACTATTGGGATTCAAAGTGTGGCTGTTGCTGAGCAAAATGGCGAGTAAAATGGTGATCAGCTGTTTGTGTAAGCTTAATCATATGAAATATAAATGGAACGAAAACTACTTTCAAACGGTTAGACTGTTCTTTTTTGTGCCAAGTTGATCAAAAATAAAATATAGGTTAATCAAGTGCATCTTACAAAATTTGGATCTTAATAGTTGATATACTAGTGAAAATATTCATCTGAATAATTTAAATTTATTCAGTTTCGATTTTTCTGAAAGCTCAATTCATATGAAATCTGTATCACAGTTTCGGGAGATGCTTGAATGCAGATGTTGACATCAATTTTCGTACCTTTTATCAGCAGTCTCATCAATTCTTGAACTTCTCATGGGTTTCCCTAGAACACTTTGCAAAATATCTAATTGCCAGTCTCTTTCTCCATTAAGCCCAGACAAAGAATCTGCGTTGTTTACTTCAACATTATCCTCAACCTCAACAAAACGATCATCTAGAGTAAATCGTTTATCATTTCCATAATTTTGTTGCAGGGTTTGAAGCTGAAAAATTTTGTAATAACATAGTGATGCACAGTATATATAAACTTATCATAATTATTTTCATGCCTGTCAAACCTTTTTGTTGATATTTTTCGAAATTTTGAATTCACCGTTTTCCAAAATTTCACCATCTCCTTCATCCTCATCATCATCGTTGAATAAACGTTTCTTTTTTTTGTGTTCTACACTGGTTTCATTCAAACTTTCCAAATCGTCAGAAAAAAATTTTCTTGTAGCAACTGATTTTTGATCCTATTAAAATTTTTAATTATTTTAGTAGCTGTTAGCCAAAGTAGATTAAACCAATAATGATTCAGATTATTAATTACCACAGAATTCAGTGCTTGTCGAATAAGATTTTCCTTAATTTTGAAAGCCTTTTTTTTTTCTTCTAGGGATTTTAAACGTTTTTCATCTGATACGTTTATTTTTTTCTGTACTACAAATTCGTGTTGCATGATTGCTTTTGGTTGACTATCTACAACTTTTTCTGGAATAGATTTGTGAGTGATGTCAAAGTTGGAAACTTCCTGATCATCAATATTGAAGAACTTTCTGCTGGGGCGACGGACAACCTCTGGCTTTACTATATCAATATTATTAATACGGATTACGAGATGTCAAATCTGTCTCTTGAGGTTTAATTTAACATCTGTATGATTTTTGGTGTTTATTTGTCACGAATAATAATACTATATATTCCCACAATAAATTAGGCAACTTGATAAGAATATAGAATAGGGCTACAAATATTTGTATCTATTCGAGAAGTTAAACTAGATAATAGTGAATGATGGACTTACCTAATGGCACGATGTTAATAGGTTCAATAACATGTTTCGGAACCTGAATATTTTCTGGTAAAGCCATTTTGCTGGACTCCCTTTCTCTCTGTAATCGAGCTAAAAAGCTCTCTTTGGCCATTTCCATGCGAATCTGGCAACCGTCGATAGTGAGATTTTTGAGGTCTTGAAAACCTATGACAAATTCATCATATTTCATCGTGCGTTTCATGTCAGTATATGGTGCAAAGTATTGTACATGTAATAATGTACAGGAAAATATACGCACAATCATTCAACTTTCTATCGGAAGTAACGATATTGACAAAAGCAAATTTTCCATTGTTTCCTAAAGCATTGGCCTTTTCTTTTATCTCAATGTTTGTAACGGCTCCATAATTTTTGAACCGTTCCTCTATAACATTTTTAGTCACACTTGAGGAAAGATTCCTCAAATACAGTCGATGATTCTTATCCATTTTCCTTTGACTTGTCTCGTCTTATTTAACTTATATTTGAAAATTATTAATCAGTATTAACGAATCTTGTTCACACATTAACAAGCTACTAGACCTAACAGCATTGCCGTCAACCAGCATATATGGACGGGTCTGATCGAGATCTCGTTGATTCGGGTAAGGTTAGTGAGTGCACGTGGTGTGCGCTAAGACCATGGAGACTAGAGCTAAGACCTCGGTGAAACGATGAAATGCTGTAGTCACGGACTAGCTGCAGCAGTGAAATCCCGATTTCAAATATTGTGGCATGGGACTACGGCTTATTAATAAGAGGTGGTCCGACTGCCCCATACTCCCTGTGTCGAGCTCTGGATTATTATGTCTCAGTACGACGGAAATCCGCCAGGGACCTCATGCGTCAGTGAAGACACGGTCTTACATACAGGTCTTGCAAGCAACTGAAATTTGAGTGGTGGGGGTAGCCGCGTTATTGTCCAGATTTTTTTTTGCTACTACTGGCCACTACGCAGCGCTGTTAGTTATTCATAGCATATGAGTGACATTCAACGTAAGGTTATCTGTGTATGAGTATAAAAAAGATTGGTTAGGGTTCCGCCAAATAATAATAATAAGCTTATGAATAACTCGTAGCGCCGCTCTTGTGGCCACAAGTTGTACTTTTGTTTCGAACGTGAACTGACAACCCCTCACCACGTTCGTTGCAAGACCTATATGTAAGACCGTGGCACTGAAAAACGTCGTATCGCGCCGGTAAGGACAATTGCAGGGACAATTCCGTTGCGTCATAGACAAAAAGAAGCACAGTACGGCAAACGTAGGTAGGAATCTTGCTTAAGGAGGTATACATCTGTATGCATGTTTCTCTCTGATGCAGAGAGGATCTGATGCATGGTGCCTGCCCTCTGATACATATATGCCTCTGACGATACTCTTTACGAACACGCGGTGTTTTGTTTTGTTTAGTTTCTGCATGCAGAGGAGGCGGGATGTTGAATGAGCGTAAGGAAAGTATATGTGGGGAATTTCTCCTGAAATGCAGAACGCGATTGGCGGCCTCGAACGAAAGATTGCTTCGGTATAAGAGTCAGGTGGACAGGGGGCCAATGAAAGTAAACGCTTGAGCCGAAATAGCCATGGTTTAAACTTGCGTGGAGATCAAGCATAACTATTATTATGGAGCTCTGAACCTATCCTAACGGGAACGCGCCGCCTACACCGCTACATGGCAACTCTGGCGTCGTCTAGCATATCAGTCTTCGCACTTTACCAAACGTGAGATGCCATAATATCGGCGACCAACAAATCTTACGTAAACTTTGGCAGCAGGCGGGCAGGCGATGATTTTTAACGTACACGTATATAAATTCATCGACCTTGAATGCAACCGACGCCATCTAAAGCTCCGCATATAGTTTACAATTATATACGTGATTCGTGTGTGTTTTGTGTTCTATAGACTAGCGGGCGCATGTGTGCGTGTGTATTTTTTTCTTTCCCATCATTTTCTCGTGTAGTGTGAAATAATAATTATGATACTTCTTCATCGCACCAAAACGGATTATAATCGTCCTTCCCGCGAAACAACGCCGACCGCATAGTCTACAAGTGTTAATATGATTCAAGTGTGCTGGACGGTTTTGGGCTGTGTCAAACAATAATAGTAACCGCTCATCATCAGCACCGCTAATTTATAATGATAATAACTGTATTATAATGGAGAGTTGTATGCAAACACGAACGTAAAGACTATAGATAACGAGAAAAGCGGCCGTTACTGCTGTGCTGACAGCACGGTAAGCAAACTCTGCAGCCTTTAAGATTCCCGGATGTCGGCAAGAGGCGCTATTTCCTTCTGTTATGCACAGTTAACTCCATTTTCTCAGCCCCATGTTTATATTTACGGCACAAGCTTGACTCTCCGCCGCTTCTGCATTCTGTTACATTAACATCTATCAACCAATCCGTTAATCTAGCACCCGTATATCAAACCCCGCTATGCGACACGCTCTTCACTATCTTTACCACATTGCACAATCGGCGTCAAACGTCTTTTTTTCTATTAAACTTTCTCCATGCCCGTAATCTTAGAATCAACTCACTTCAACACTCTCAAGAGATGCATAGAAAAATCGAATTTCTTCAAAATAAGCCGTTGCTACATTCATTTTTTTAAATTGCCACTTCCATACCAAAACAAAATATCATTATTCTTATAAACTTTACAATTTAGGTCTTTAAAGCAACGATAAAACGCATATTTCATACTCATTGTGCGTCCAATTTTGAAACATTGTAAGTCATCCGTTATAATAAGGCAACTCGTCGTTATCATGGAATAAAACATGATAAAGTTATATTTTTGCACAGTGTTACAGGAGAACGTATAAAGTGCAATAGAAAAGATGAGTGCTTCGGCAGTAAAATCCTCGATGCAAGGAGCGTCAATGCAGGCAACGCCATCGTCGACACATTCCATCATCCCAATGAACATGATGGCGCAAAAAGTGGTAACCAGTACCAACACGGGGTCTGAGGCGAATCTGGTAAAGCCGCTGCCAACCGCCACGCTAAGCTATGCAAACCTGCAGCCACCACCAAGCCAGCCACTGAGCTTGGTTCAGGATCACAAACCTTTGCCTCAACCGACTCTGCCTCTTCGCATAAGTGAAAAGGAACAGGCAGACGCAGAAAAGACTATCCTGAATGGCACAGAGCCACAGAAATCTGTAATTTCTGAAGAGAGTGACTCTGTCAAAAAACAAAGTGAAGCGAACCAGCAAAACAATAATCTGAACACCGAAAATGCACCGCAGTCTACGCCACAACCGTGTCCAGACCCTATTCCTGAATCTGCGGTAACGTCCAGCGACATGCCAAGTGCGTAGATCAAGAGCTTTGTTTTCTTTACCGTTTGCATTGGAGTAACAGAAAATCGAGAATGAATCAGCTGAACCATCTGAGTCGAAAGTTTAAAACTAAAATCTATGTGAACAAATTTCCAGCTATTTTATTTACGCCAATAATAATCAACATAAATGAAACAACTATTATGCAATGAAATTGATTCAAGAAAATTCAAATAACTCAAGCTGAAGAATCAACCATTTGAGAAAACGTTTTGTAACAAAAAAACGTTCAAAATGATGAAATTTTTAGTATTTTGCTCAGAGTTCAGATTTCCAGGGATTGACGAAAAAAAAGTTCTACAAATAGTTATCTTCGATCTAGATCAAAATAAATTTCTATTGATACAGTATAACACATGGTCATCAGCAATTAGATTTGTATGTTACAACTTTATTATAACATAAGATTTTTTGATTGATTTTGAGGCAACATGTAGAGATCTGGTCAGTGAACAAACTAAGCCCAAAAATATTCAAATCGGATAAAAAACACCAAAGTATAATTATTTTGAACAAACTGATTACAATATTTCTACTGAAATTTTGATATCCTAGCTTATGTTAGTTGAATCCATTCAGAATTATTTGTGTAACATATAAGGTATATTGTTTTAATCATGTTCACCACCATTGGTGCAAATAACATTGCTGCAGTTTTTTTTTTTTTTTGCTTTTCCTAAGTTTTTATTCAGATAGTTCTACCAATTCATCTTTAAAAACTCAATTGCTTTATTTCAGGTGAACAAGAGAGTCCACTGGTTAAGGTTGAAGAGACGAAGACGAGTTTGCGGAATGGTTCGAAAGAGCTCGAAGACACGCCAAGTAGTAACACACCTGTACAATCAAAAACAACCATCGAAGGTGGCACAGAAACCCATCAGCGGTCGAGTAGCGTAGTTCCACCACAAGGTTCTAAGGCAACGCCAGAACTTCCAGTCATTACGCACAGCCCACCAAAGGCAGATTTGCAACTTGAGACACTGCACAGAAATAGGAAAAGAAAACCTCGGGAACTTAAAGACCTCAATAGTTCTGCGCTAGCCTCGGATGCTCATGGAAAACCTAAGAGAAATCGCATCAGAACTCAGCCTTATCAAAGTCCACTACCAGAATTGGCCCTGATTGTTAAAACGCTCAACAAATCTCCTAGTTCGAAAGCTGCAGACGACAAACTTATTGTGTTTTATAAGTAAGTTGATGCATTCACGACGTTATAATATTTGGTAAAGAATAATGATAGTAACTTGAGTTTGTTTTTGTGTTTCAGAAATGAATTTCTGGCTGTTAGGAATGCCGAAGGTAGCTTCTATGTTTGTCAAGCGATGCAAAATATCTATAAATCGAGCCGGCGGATTCGCATTCGTTGGTTATCGCAAGACAAAAATAACGGAGAGATTTACTCTCCAGATTTTTATGATTTTACAGGTAATGCAACATTTGATTTTCTTCTTTTCAGAGATAATCTCAGTATTTCACTATACTCACTATAAAAAATGAAAAGTGAAACGGTCGATGTCTTTACTGAAAATTAAAGCATGATACTTTCATTAAGAATATTGGATGGCCAGCTGAAAGATGAATCAGTCTAAGCGTATATTAGAATCGCATCTAAAACATCAGAGTTCCCTCATTTTGAATGTTCTAATTATAAAACCTTTTCTGAAATTGTTGATATATTGGATTGTGTTATTTAAATCCACTCTTACTTCTGTCACGTCACATGCTTAAAACGAAACTGTAACATCTGGAAAAAAGAATTCTTATCAACACTGTTCAAATTAAAGTATAAATGGTACTACCTGAGGTTTTATGGCAGTTTTGAAAAAACGAGAACTAATGAGTTGTTACAGTTTGATTTCGGGTGTGTGACATGATAGGGATTGTTCACTATCAATAGCTAAATGTCACTGCTGGAGATTTTGTTAAACTACTTTTACTCTTTTCCCAATTTTCGATTCAAATAATACAATGATCCATCGCAAATCATTCGAATAGCAGGTTCTAATCTGTTTCAAACATAACATGTCTTATATTGTGTTGCAGAATTCGATTGTATATTAACAAACCTGAATTTGAATAAAGTAGATAAGAATAAATATCAATTAACTAAAATGGAACTATTACGAACGGAGAACATATTGAAGCGAGCCATAGATGTTGAGGCCGGTCTTTCCGAGAAGCCCAGAGTCACAGAGGAACACCCAGATGGATGTGAGTTAACATTTGAGACAATCACCTCAGTAATCTGTAAAAAAAACAATCACTGAAAACAGTAATATTACTCAGTCACTTCACTCCTCCTTTGCTGAGCATAGAATAGTCAACCCCCCAGGCCTGATTGTGTTTAAGATTCTTCTGTCAGTGGTCAGAGAATCCTAAATCATGGTCTAATCCACTTTTGATACCGAAATAACGTTTCAGGAAAATTTTTGACTCCTAACTATGAATATAGCAATGGGTTAATTAACTGGTGTGTAACTGGAATAGTAGTTTTAATATGACATTGAACTTTAAATGTGCAATTTTTATTTCAGTGGATCTGTCTCTCTTCAGAGACGAATCGCAGCTAAAAACAACGAAAAAAGGAAGCAAATTAAAACGTCGAACAAAGTATTCATCCAAAGCAGAGTCTACAGATACCGAAGATAATCCCGAAGATGAAGAAGACGAAAAAGTGCCTGCAAAACAACCCATAGCAGCGAAAAAATTAACGGTCCCAAAAGTGGCGGCGGTTGCTAAAACGGTTAGTAAAGGAGGGTCAAACAACAGAGCGGAGCGCGCGGCAACTCGCAGTTCGCGAACCGCATTACCAACGACCATTGCGACCGCCGCCTTAAGTGCCAATAAAAAGAGACTTGATGACAAAAAACCGGAAACAAAAAAAATTGCAGCTAAATCCGAAATTAATAACTTGAATACATTGCCTAGGAAGCAGCCCAAGTCCTGCAGTAAGTTCAAAGATATTGATAATAATTATTATATTGGGGCATTCCATATCAAAAATCAATTTTTTCCTTCACGTTTTTCAATTTGGTTGAAATTTGTTTAGATGATGATGCATCTCTAAAATCTTGTATTTGTTTAAAAAAAATTTTATGGAATTACCATTAAGTTACAAGTGTGGTGCAAAATTTTTCAAAGTACTGCTTGTTTCAAATTTTCAAATAGACTTATCGCCTAAAAAATTGTCAGCAAAATTGAACATGGTGAAGGTAAAAATTGCAGAGTGGCTACTCATCTGGGAAACCTGGAAAACCTGAGATGTCAGAAAATTTTAATCGTGGTCACGGAAAAAAATAAAAATATATGTTTATTTAAATTAATTCTTTTTTAAAGAGACAAAGAGACTGAGAGAAAGATGTAATGTGTTTCAATCAAACGTAGGAGTAGTAAAGTATCTGAACGAAATAGTCAATTGAAAATGTCATGGAAAAACTGCATTTTGGGTCCTGAGAAATCAAGAAATGTCATGAAATTTATTTTAGAAATAATTGTGGCCACCCTGAATTGGTTCATTGGGCATGGAATGTCCAAATACATACATTCCATGAAGTTTAAAGTGAGGTTTAGAAAAAAAAAAATATTCACATCGAGTCATATTGCTGAAATTTAGGTAATGGTAAATAATTTCTCACAACTTTCTCCATTTGCAGCTACAGCTTCAAACGTTGCTGGGACCATATCTTCGTTGAATACATTGGGCCGTCCGAAACGTGCCGGATCCAGTACTATTGGCATCGCATCGGCGTCGACTACTAGTGAACCATCGGCACGCAAGAAGCCGCGTAGTCGAGCATAAAAGTAGGTTTAACAATACATCACCCATTTAATTTTATTACTATTATACATAATACACAGTTTATAGTTTATATATAAATATAGACGATACACATGCAAGATAACATGTCTATAAATTTATTCTATTAGCTTTGGAGGTATGCGTAATAGATACGAGCAATTTGAACACTGAGATCAGGTATTCTCCGAACTAGAAAACGAGCGAATTAGCAAATAGATCTAGAAGTAAATATCAGACATGCAAAAATACTCTGGATACATGATATTGAATGTGCATCGTCCATAAAATATTAGATACATTATTCAGATTGGACAAAAAAAATTTATGTAATACGTAAGAATTTAGTACTAAAATATAATATACATATTATATAAGTTTACTGGTGTGTAATTGAAGAAAAAAAAAACTAAAAAAAAAAAAACAAAAAAAAAACAAACAAACAAAAACACTTGTGTAACAATCTATTTTTGATGTTGTGTGAATCTATAAATAATTGGTTGGGTATAAAGAAACATTTCTACCACCAGCGCATGGTTATAAACTATAATGTACAAATAAACGTGTTTGGACTATGCATGTTATGTATAAAAAAAACCACAGATATACAACGTTTGGATACCTACAAAGAGACATGACCGAGTAACCGGAGCATATGAGCTAAATTAAGCCCGTTCAAATATTAGTACATCAATCTTGCTTACTGCACCATTTTTTATTGCATGATTATCGTTAATTCTCACTACATGAATGAAATTTTAAATGCGCCAGAAAAACGTAACTCCACTGTCATTATTATCATTACTGTTACTATTATTATTATTATTATTTTGACTATTATTGTTGTTATTATTACTTTAGTTTGTTGCATAACCTAATATGGATGTGCAGATGAATAAATGCTGCGTATATATTATCTACCGAAAACAATGCGACACATCAGAAAAATTATATACATACACTATGCATACATATAATATTACCGCACATTATAAATATACATACATACATATGCATATATATATGTGCGTGCGTGTGTGTGTGTGATAAAAAAAAGTTAATAATAAATACAGGAAATTTATTTGCACAGTAAACATATTTTTATATATAAATTCTGAACAGAATTCCTGGTATATGTATAATGTATATACACATATATACATATATTATATGAATGAAATTCAAATCGTAGTTTGTAAGCATATTATAATTACTTCATATATAGGGGTGTTTTTTGGGTGTGGTGATTATTATTATTTTTAACTCCTATGAAATGGGATGACAAATTTGTCGGTCTTATACATTGCGTTTTATCAAATATTACTTGTAGAAAAACCTTAATTGATTGCGTATTAGAAAGAATCATTCTGCGAAATCCAAGTATTGAATATTTACAGAGTAACTAAAACGGAAATTCAAAAATTATGTTATAATATTGTAATTTCAATTATCTCTAACATATAAACACGAATTGTAAATAATAGAATAAATAAAAGTAAGCTATGTAAACTGTATGGCAAAAAACGCAATAGCGTGTATAATTCAAATACTGCAATTTTCTGAAGACACTAACTTTACAAAAAATAAAGTATCACACAATCAGCTTTGATGCGTCTGTAATTTCGTAAAACGTTTCAAATTTTTGTATAAACAAGACAAAAATTTTATCCACATACATGCAATTACACCCATATATACACATACATATATAGTGTTTAGTAATGAAACATGGAATGAATGTTGTATAGTAGGTAATAATTTATCAAAATTACACCGAAATATTGAAGTCAAGTACATGTATTACATATAATTATTACCTTTTGTAAGGCTTGCTAAATAAAATAAGTAAAAATATTCAAAAAATATTGAAAAAAAAGTAATATATCAAATTACTAAAACGGATTTGATTTGTAAACAGCCAAACATTTGTGTTATTTGAACAAAACGCATTATGATATGATCTACACAATCAATTGTATGGTGAAGTTATTCATTATTTACACCAATTTTTTATCACAGTTGACATTTAGCCAATCGTTTCACTATAATATGTATTTTATTTAGCCAAAACTATTTACTGAATTTCATAGAAGCGGAAAACAACGAAGAGATGCAAAATTTGCTAAATCTATGTTAAACGCGCGACTTGTGACAGTGTATTGGAGAAACTCCTGATACTTGTATTAAATTCACACAGCATCAATAGTTTACTAGACAAAGAGGAAAAAATTTATTCGTAATGTGACAAACAAGCCCGCAAGTCGAGAATTTAAAATCCCAATTCTGTATCGCATAACGTAGAGTTCTGCAGCTCAAGATTGGATTTCAGGGGAGAAAGAAATTAGAAAATGTTTAAACTATAAATGAATTAATTAGGGTAGTATATACATATAGTTGGGTGAGATAAATATAAGAACGAAACATTCTGTATAAAAATTATAGTGTTTATTCGTTAAAATTTTTATTACGAAATAACATAGAGATACGATCTCGGATTATTATAGTTTCAATGCCAAAATTAAACACTACAAAATGAAACAAAGTTCTCATCAACATTTTCTCATATGTATACCCCGTACTTCTAAACAAATTTCAAGCCACTGATATACAAGTATTGATCAGATGAGGGATTAATTGCTAGCTACGCTTGGTGTGAGAAAGTGTACTTGTACGACTTGCACCGAAGATGAATGGCCCTTCAATTTGTTTGTATAACTTACGAACAAAAAACTCAGTGAATAAGACGTAATTTCGATATCTTAATTGTTATTATATTCGTTTCCTAGCTTCGTTCAAACTCAAATTCTCCATACTCGCGAGTAATTTTAAAATTAGTTCCTATATACTTCATCGGCAACATAAGCGTCCTGTTCAGCATCGCTTCGTTGGGTAACGATAGGTAAGGACTGTCAATCTCATTTACCGACGCTGGTACGAAATTTTATAAAACACCGGCAAGCCGGTCATTGCCGAAAACTGCAATATCGCTCAGCCCGTTCACCCCTCCATAGCTTGGCCGGGCGCGAAACTGACAACAGCGCCGAATCGGCCGTATTTGCCCCAACCAATGGGCATTTTCCCTTGTCTACGCCAATGACTCAGCTTATCATAAGATTCCGTGGCTACGCCATAGCACGAAATGAACCAATCGATTTAAATCATCCCACGGAGAATCACCCTATCGCTAGGGACCGTAAACAACGGTTTACTCAGTTGTTGACTGAAGAATATAAAAACAGTTGCCCTAATGGGCTTTGGTGTGACAACCGAAAATCGTCGTGCGCTTGCGCCCCCTGAGATGTTCCAACGGTAGAGTTGAGAACTTATTGCAGAACATCAGAGAGTTACCCATTTCGACATGATGCTGGCTGCATTCACCTTCCAGGTAACGGACCTGGAGCGCAGGAACCATCGAGCGCTTGTCCTGGAAGTCAAGTTCCTGCAGTTAGTGGACGTTGAGCGCAGAAACTAGGGAACGCTTCTTCTGGAAGTCGAGTTTCACCAGGTAGCGGACCTAGAGCGTAAAAACTACGTAGCGCTTGTCCTGGAACTCGAGTTGCACCAGGAAGCGGACCCGGAGCGCAGGATCCAGGAGGTAGAGAACCCGGCACTCGAAATCTGCGGAGCGCGATTCTCATACGTCCGCTCTATTGCGCGGTTGTTTCCAGACTGAGGAATTTGGCCAACTGGTTTTAGATCGATGACGTCAGGAGAAAAAAATTTTGGGTGACGTCACTTTCTGAACATCCGAAGATTCGAACATCCAAACTTTGGTTTCGAACTTTCATACTATGTATGATGTATGATTATGTATGATGTATGATGTATGATGATATGATATGATGTATAATGATTTTAGTTTTTACCCTTCAGACAAGAAAGCTAGGCCCTTCGATGGTCAGCCGTTGACTCAAGATATATTCTTCAGTTAACGGGTCCGCTAATAACGCTGCCGTTCTGCGACAGTTGGATGATAAAAATTTTTGCTCGTACCTTTCTGATGTGTGTTAAAATTCACTTGAAGTTTTAAGAAGCTTCGTTCTATCTCTCCCTATCAAAAAATAATCGCCGACAATCACCTTTTGAGGTCTTTAAATCACGACATTGCGTTAAATACTGTCTCATATATGGAGCATCCATTTCATCTCGATCAAAATTAGCGCATCCGTGATGTATTACAGTTACTCTGAATTTTTTTCCACACGAACACTTTTCGAAAAACAATCCGTCTCTACCCAACGTCGATACTTCACTTGCGACTAGCTGAAACAGCGTTACGATTCTATGCCTACGAAAATTCAAGATCGAGAGAGCAAATGAAAAGTTGTTGGAATAATTATGAACATTAATGTTATAGAATACATGGTGGAGCAGGGGGACCAAGAGGACGAAGGTGGTCGGTGGCAGTCGGAGGTGGTTGGACGTATTCGGAAATGGTAGGAGGTGTTTGGAGGTGGTTGGAAGTGATCGGCGGTTGTCGAGGAGGACGAGGACGACGAGGACGACGAGGATGACGCAGGGTGGGGGCGAAGGAGGAGGACGTCGACGAGGTAAACGAAGAGGACGAAGGTGGCTGGTGGTGGGAGGAGGTGGTTGACCATCGTTGGAGGTGCTTGGCGGTTGTTGGTGGACGCAGTTACCCGTCTACTCCCGGGGATGATCGAGGTGATCGATATTTGTAAGTCGCAGTCGACAAGTTGTCTTACGTACTCACTTTGTATGGACTCAATCTGAAGCTTCCATACCGACACTACTTTGGCTGCTACGAATGTCGGTGCGAGCTCGTTAGGTAGAGTCGATAGAGCAAAACCCTCCTATGCTCCTTGGCCCACCTGGGCTCACTTGCCTGCCGAAAACTGGTCACAAAAATTTACCCAGGGGTATTCGTCTTTATGTTCTTCCATCGTTCTTCAGTCAACGACTCAGTATATCTCAATTTGTTGTAACAACTTATAGCGCAAAATTTAACCTTTCCTTTTCTTGCACCGGAAGAAGGCATTTTCCGATTACGAATATTTGTTTTTTCTGCAAATGATTAGTATGAATTTAGCCTTCAAACCATCAATATAATACAATATAATTAATGAAATCGTTTGCGGTTCTTCTGTACATGATTGCAGTGCTGTTAAAATTGTTTCACGGTTAACCGATTTTTTTTTAAAGAAAATAATAAAAAAGTCTAGATGTATCTAGCCGACAATCATATATAAAGTTCGATATTTTCAAAAAATTCTGTTACATATCGATAGAGAATTATTCGTAGGGTAATATTTGATTGCTGCAATTGTTGATATTTTACGGGATGGTATTTTATGGTTTCATTATGTCTCTGTTATACGTAGGCCGAACTTATTCTAACCTTTGGGCTGCGACAGCCACCTTCCGCGTTACGGATACACCGTGCCCATTATGGTCATTATTATGCGCAGCTCAAAGGTTAGAATAAGTTCGGCCACGTTAGACAGGGGCATAACCGGAACCATACATACCATCACGTACGAAAAACGCGGCAGGTAGCGGACGACCAATAATGACGTCATAAGCCCAATTTTAATGCAATTTTATAATTTTAATAAATCAGGAGAAGAGGTTAACTATCAAACAATTGCAACAATAAATTATTGCCCTACAAACGATTTTCTATCGTTATGTGACGGAATTTATTAAAAATATTGAACTATGTATGTAATTGTCGGCTATAGATACAAGTAGAATTTTTTGTTATTTTCTGAAGAAAATCCGTTCACTATCAAACAATTCTAACTGCATTACGATCATCTACAGACGAACTGCAAACGATATCATTAATTATATTATATTATATTATCGTGATGGTTTGTCGGCTAAACTCATATTAATGGAAAAATGGTGAAAGTCACCACTAGACCGCTTGTCAACGTTGGCGTTGGCTGAAGAGTCAATAACGTTGGTGCAAGTCCCATTGATAGGGACAAATTTGGCCACTCGTGGCGCTGCTCATACTCGCGCTCGGCCCTACCTGTCCGGATGTGTTTCAGGTTCTTCCACCAACAGGCGTAAATCCTTAAATCTTCGTCTTATCCACTCACGGTACCCGGAAACTATTTACGAAAAATTATCGAATATTACACATGATTGTAATAACGGTGTATTTAATTTCAATTGCAGAAAAAAAAAAAAAAACTGTTGTGATCTCATCAGAATTATTGTTGCAGCATGATCATCTTCCGAACATTGAAGTTTTCTCAAAAGTAATTATCCGATATTTGAAAGATGCATAAATGTAAGCTGTTTCCGTATGCGTTGAGATTTCTCTGTTTGCGTACAAGCCGATGAAAGTTGGAGGTGAAACTATGAAGTACATACGTATGTAGTTTGACAAGATTAAGGGAGTACAAACCTTTCTGACTTACCGACAAGTTGTTTTTCATACTTCTATCTCAGTCTGACCAATGAAATCAAACATTGGACTGTAGCCTAATTTTTATCTCTGACGGAAAGAAAAAAGTCGGAAATATGTCTGTTGAACCTGACAACAAGACTTTCCTGGTGAGAATTATTTTTAGAATCATTCAAAAATTTCTGCGAATTTCTCAGCTCAGAAAAAAAATCTCTTGCAAATTTAGCAGAAAATTAATTTCGCAAGATTTATTTATATATTTATAGATTTAGATCTCTAGAAATTAATCAGAAGCAGGTAGAAATAAGAAACCTTGAAGTTTTCATATTTTCAGTACCAAATGTATCGAATTTGAGTATCTTCCAAGAACTCTAGAATTTCATGAAATTCCTTAAGAGTTTTCGAAATAATTCAAACTTATCCAGAAGTAAAAAACATTTCCTCAGAACAGTTTAAAAAAATTTTATATTTGAGATATTTCAGAGAATTTGTTTCTATTGCTATAGCTATTCCCTTAATCCCGAGATTAGAGGTAAAAGTAGAGCTTAAGAAGAATTTTCGACGACTTGTGAGTGTTACGCTAAAAAGCCGAGACACGAGTGGGGCGGACTTGGAAGAGTTTCGTGTTCTGACATCTGCGGTTATATTACAAACTCCGGAGAAAGTGAGAGCCGGCACGGTGCGAGGTGCAGGCTTAAGGAGGAGTGGGTCTCGAACGAGTCTTCTTCGAATAGACAGATAGTCGTGGACACGGAGCGCATACTCGGGTTCACCTGGTTGCCCGAGGATAACTAATAAGCCGGGACTATTGCAGTTTAGCTGTACGAAGTGTGGAGAACAGTTTTTGAACACAGAACCGTAACAGCTATGTGATCCAAAGTCAAAATTAAGCTCGATGGGAGAGACAAAATATGACAAAAAACAAGCCGCGCAGTAAACTTGACCGGAAAACGATAATATAACATGACAATTATCAGTAAAGAAAAAATAGTCGTCAAGACAATCGTGAAGGTGACTAATTGACCGTTGTAATCGTAATATCATCGATGTTGGTGTCTTTGATAACTTAATAAATAAAATACTTCGCTTTCACCGCAGAACGGACGAACGAATTTCTTATACGAGATATACTTACCCTGCTGTCTCTTCAGCTGTTTATAAGTGAAAGAAAGTTCCTTGAGAGAAACCTGTGTGAAGTTAACCCGGTGGATTAGCCTCAATTATTACAACTGGTAAGTTGACGAAGAACATTTTTTTCACCTTTTGCATATCAATTTGCCCGCACAAAAACTTATCTAAACTGAATGCAGGGAAAGTATTTTTTATCCCCTTGTTATCCGTAAGAAAATTCAAAGGCCAGAATAGAATATGTTAAATTTTGAACTCGATAGTCCATTTTCTCACCAAAACATCCATGGATGAAGACATTTCATCAATTCATTTCACAATGATTCCTGATAGTTTCTCCTCCTGTTGATAAAGGCAAATTATCCTAGATTACTGGGGTCGTTTGAACCGGTCAATTTCCTCCAACTTGGGTCCAGCGGCGTTGAATACCCGCCGAGAGCTTTTACTTGTATATCTGTGTTCACTTTCACTTCTTTAGCATTTTATTTATACGTACATACTCAGAATTAATCTTTCGTTTCTCTGACAGTATCGGTTATATTTCGATTTTTGTGAGAGTTCCCAGTTTATCGTATAATTTACAGGACAACGATTGCTATCATAATTACATAGATCAATATCGTTATCGCTAAACTTAAAAAATCTAATTCCAAGTTCGACGTTAATAACCTGAAAAACCTTCAAATATCCAAACACAGTCAAATCATTGCAGCATAAACATTTCTTTTTCGAGATTTTCATATGTGTACTATCATAAAGCAAAAATCTGTCGACCTCATTCCTATATATTATACGATAAAGATATTATACACGCAGTGCCAAACATTCAGCGAAACAGCATTTTGAAAAATAGTTTTCAGTTTTCTGAGTACTTTAATTTTCAGGCTTTTTGGTACTGCTTCTGAAAATTAGTGTATATTCTTGGTTAATTTCACAAAGTAATCAAACTTAACTTCCTCAATTGTTGGGGGTTTGGTTCAGTTATGCCGTATGTTTTCCGTAAGATAAAAATGATTGACAATTTATTCCGTCGTTAATTTCTCAGTTACTTTTATCCGCTAATCCCCCCCCCCCCCCCTGCGCCTCCGAAATCAAGTAAATACAGTTATTACTTATAAATGATTATTAATAATTTTTATTTCTTATATACTCTTGTCTTGAAGAATAAAATTAAAACAAAAATCATTCAACTTTGCCTAATAATTTAATTTTATCGGCAATCCGTTAAAATGAAATTTAAAAAACTTTATAGAAATGTCCAAATTGTAAAACATTTTCTACGACAAGGTTACTTGAATTTTTCAAAGTTTGTACACGTAGTTTTTCACTGTACGACGAGTAGTTTCTGAGATATAACAATTACAGCAAAAAATGACAAAAATTTTTGACTGGATTTCTTTAGAAAATGTTCAACTTATGAAAATCTGAAAAAATGACAAAAAGCCTTCTAATGTATCACAACAATACATCCGCAAGTTCCTCTTCGAAAGAATCCAAGATGTTGAAGTCGAAGGGCAAGTCGGATCGAGAAAAACAGCTGAGGTGCATAAATTACGAAGATATTCAGTGCGTGTAATTTTTTTCGCAACCACTGATTGTCAAAACAATTTATGATCGATTTTTTTTTCAAATAAAGGTGTACAAAATTGAAATTCGAATGTGAAGTTGACTTAAAGATATGTTACACACATCCGCGTGATACCTTTTTTCCGCGTTGATTTCAATCGAGAGCCTCGACCTCTCATAATAACGGAAACCAGCGTTTTCCACCAAGTCGCTCGCATAATCTGCGCCTCGATATAGGGCCACCTCGTTATAGCGCGGTCTTCGGGGCTGTGAAAGAGGAGAACCGTGATACGAATAGTTCCCCCACTTCGCGCTGCGCTGCCGCCGTAGGCCGGACAGTAGTCAAGTGAGTGAGATAGCTTAATGCGCACGGGCGGCTGGTGGAGGGATGCGCATCGAGGAGAAATTTACCAACTGCGATATAACGAGGTGGCACTGTATCACTTTCGAATTTCGCATTATACACACTAGTGCCAAGATCTGCGTTGACCATGGTCAGTGTGATGTTTGCAATAGTGCAAATTGCGATCAAAATGTGTGAACCAAAACCAACCGAAACTTTGTCTCTGATCCTCAATGCTACTCGGTTAAATATGGATTTGTAGAAAAAAACAAAGTAATGCTGAGTTGACTAGTTAGTCTCACAAGGATCTCAACTCTTAGGTAACATACTAATTCGCGCACTGAGCTAAATTTGAGATTTTAGCGTTTGCGGAAAAAAAAGTACTTATTTAAACCTGGCCCCATTGCTAAAATGTCGTTTTTCATTGAACAAAAGTTATACTATATTGAAAAGGTATTTCATGAGGTCACTAGAAAGCGTTTTTCTATTTAAGTTTCACCTTGGTTTTTAACGAAGTAACTCTCAGCAACCATTGACAGCTGCTACATTCACTTTCACGGCTGGTTGTCTCGAAAAGAAAAAAACAGACAAGCATAACAGGCTAAGAACACGTAGTGCGTACCACGTTGACTGACGAGATTAGGCTTGTAGTTTCAAGGCCAATATTCATTACCAACCAGTAATCGGTATCACGGAATTTCATCCATTTTTCTTTCGCAAAGTTTCATACTGAAGTCGGAAAAACATGTTCAACAGTCGACAAAATATTTTCTTATCCTTTTGTAGTAACAACCCAAATTTCTAAGAAAACTATTCCGACGAACAGCAAATTCCGATTTTCAAGTTCAAAAATCGGCGTTACTTGTGCTTTGAGGTTTATGTTATTTGCGAGAAGCAAGTCAAGCAAGAAATCTTTTTATATGACGTGGAATGACTTTGCTAAGTGATCTACATGGATCGATGATCTGTGCCGACGCACAGAGATGGGTAACATTGAATGGCGAACCACGAGGTAATTGTCATCGCTGTAATAAATTTCTTAGTAAATGCAATTAGCAGTACAATCGACGCCACGTTGAGTCGAAGAGGTAAAATCGCTTTTGGTTGACCCCAAAATCTCTGACTCGAAATTCATGTTACACAACATCAAATGTCAGAGTTGTCCCCACATTGTTGAAGGAAATTTCTCAGTTTCGTAACTTCACATTTTAACAGCATATAGATTGATAATAATATGTTATGCAAAATTTGTAGAAACTTAAGAAATCGAACATGTGACACGCAAACGATGTAACAATGTGTTCTACGGTTAATCCGATCAACTTCAAGACTGTTTAACAGAAGGAAAAGAAAAAAAATTCTTTTTATTTGTTCAAGTTGTAAATTCAAAAGTGTAATAACTGCCACAACATTTTCAATCTAATATATTGAAGTTCAGGGTTAAGAGCGGCGAGAAAATGACGATTGTGATCGCAAGCTACACGATAAGCAAAGAACAATGACCTCGTTACGACATATTTACATATTACGCATCACTTGAATATTCCGTAATTAATCTTCGCTCACTTTGTATACAGATTTATAAAAAAAGCAGGATCGAAGCGGTATGGCGGTATCGTTGAAGTTGATTAATAGGAAGTGCACGTTTTAACAACACCATAGACATATTTGATTTGTTTTAGAAAGTGAGAGTTGCCTCAGATGGGTCGGTATACCTATACTACGTGCGCTCATGTCTTCCGGCTTACAGAATTGCATTGCAGACTGTCTCTTCGTCAGCCTTGTTTCGCTATAACACACATGTAATTGGTTCTGCAATAGTTGCATTTCATGAATTAACCACGATTTGATTATCAACACAACCTCATACCTTTCGTATATACGCTCGATACATCGAGCAAAAAATATAATAAAATCAGGGTTCAGCAGCGAAACTCAAGTTCACTGAGTTCAATTCTACAATTCTGATTTCCTTAAGAGGATGCTATAGTCAGTCCGACCGAGTGAAATGTCACTTCATTTGGATATTATCAGGCTAACGCATCATTCGCATGAAAATAGCTCAGATAACGCAATTTTACATACAATCATAGATTAGAATATCCGAAAACTTTTTCATTTGATGCGAGAATAACGCCAGAAAATTTATTTTCATACGGAATGGCAATTCAGTTAAAGAAACATATTGTCTCGTATTATTATTGCGTAAGACAATTTTTTATTTATATTTGCATTTACCATTGCATGCATAATTGCACTCAATGCGACGATTTCGGGTCAATGATGCCTAAGGTCGGATGATAAAAAATAAAAATGACATTCTACCCAGGGGGTAAAGACGGTCTACAACATTCTCTTAACATGAAAAAAGCAATTGAAACCCGGAATTTCAAACGAAGAACATTCAATCCTAGCACCTTCAAAATGGTTACAACTTCTTACTCATTAACCAATTTTAAAAAATCAGGCCTCATTTCGATAGTGAATGGATACTCTGTCGATTGCCTATAATGAATCCAAAATAATGTCAATATGTTCCTAAAAAAGTATAAGTCTGGTAATCATAACTTAGGAAGATTTAATAAATAAGATTTTGTAACGAGCTGAAGACCTGCCAGTAAATTTAATCTATGAGTCGTCAAAATTTGATGAACGGTATGAAAGAAAAATTACAGACAAATCTTATATCTCTAATTCGGCATTTTCAATTCAAACTCGTGAGATTGAAAATATTTTCTGTCCTATATGGAGGTTTTAGTTGCATTCGATTTTGATCGCAAGTCTTGAAGGTTCGATTTTACATTTTGCAGTCTGGTTAGGAATAAAAAAATTTACCGAAATCAATACAAAATGTAGTTCAAGGTCATGGTATCGATTTTTTCCGTATTAAGAAGGCATTGTTTTTGTTTGTATCCGACTTGACTGATTGTCGTGAAAGTTTCTAAAGCTTCGATTGGATCTTTTTTCTCATGTGGCTGAGTTTCGTAATGTTAACATGGCGAACATCGATGAAAAATCGTTTTCATTCTTGTGGGAAATTTAGAATCATTTTGAAGTAGCTGAGTTTGGCAAATCCGAGTATTCTTTGCTCAAGTACAGTTTACTGGATTTTCGACAGTAGCGATGTTGCGAAATAACAATTTTTCCCAAAACCTCATCTTTATACGCTAACTTTGGAAATTTAAACCTCGTATATTTCGGTCTCGTAATCGAAAAAAATTGCAAAAAACGAGATTAAAATTTCGCATTTCAGTGGTGCAATGCGTGGGACGACAACATGTTGGATCCAGATAATATTTGTCGCTTGCGTAACCTCATCGCCTGGCCCGGCAACGAACAGCCCAGTAGAAGCAGTCAGCACACATTCAAGCACTGCGTTATCGTTTTCCGAAAACATGGAAGTGACGGAGGGCCGAAGATACGACGGCGAATACGCGGTGAGTGGGAAAACAAACGAGACTGACGTGTCGTCGACGGTGAGGAAGAGGCGATACGTTCGCTTTCCGTCGAACAATCCATACAAGTTCGAAATTCCCGGAGCGGCAAACGGCCCCTTCGTCAAATCGTACCTCGGACGTCAATTGCCGTACCCAGTTTGGCCCGACTTCAAATCTGTATGGCGAAATCCCGTCATGGGGCATCGGACACCCAGACTAATTTTCCGTGACGATTACTCCAGAGGCACTCCTGGTGGCCTAACCAGTTCTCTTTTTTCCTCCAATCAGCTACAAGATTCGGATGACACTTTCAGAGGTGAATACAACCAGTCCGTTTATTAATAATTATTATTCTTTTTACTGTAGCCATCACAAAACACTTATTATTTTGAGCTTATATGGGGCATTATTCTTTAAATCGATGAGCTTTCAAGATCGAGACTATGTGGTACACATTAATTTTCTAAATTTCATTCTGTCTGTTCGAAACAGCATTTAAGAATTTATTTAAAATAACATATTAGTTTTTTTATGAATCTATGACTCAAGCTGAGTAAAAAAAAAAAAAAAACCTCGTCTTTTTTCGATATCTCATGTCGTTTTCGATTTATATTGATGTGGAATGAAATTTTTTTTTGAAAATTGATAACTCATGAAAAAGATTCATATAAAAACTTAAGAATACTTAATTACGCATGATTCTTTCGATAAGTATAGTGGAATAAAAAAAGGTGCCTCACATTATAGACTAATTCAAGTTACGAAGAAAGAAAACTAATATCAGTCCCTTCAGTTTCAGATCAAAGGAAGCAGATATCTTTCAACGAATACCCAAGACTAGATATAGGTACGTCGTGACGTCGGTCGTTTTATTTTTTTGCAATCGATTTTACAAAAATTTACTTTAATTTAATATTAGATAAATATATCACAAACGAAAGAATGAGAAAAAATGAGAGAATGGGACAAATTTCTTAATAATTCAATCGAGATTTAAGCAACAGGTGAAAATTTGCCAAGAAAAGAAAGCGTAAAATATACATTACACATATACACATTACATCCATGAAGTTTAATGTTTCGAGAGCATGTGCGACACAAGCCGACGACGTTTCGTGAAAAAAGTTCCTATTGTTTGATATCAGATTTCGTATAAGATCGTTGAGAAAATATTTGCATAGAGCTCGAAAAAAAATCTTTTGACCGAACTTTTCGCTATATTTTGCACATATTTTTGAAAGTGTAAAGGGCTAACATTGACGTGTCAGAGGATTATCATGCTACCTCTCAAAATGCGGCGGGATAATACGCTTTTTCAAGTATAGATTTATTTTCTTCGGAAATAGGTTAGCAACACTACAGCTCGCTAGATGTTAATTCAAAAACTGGCACAGTATCTCAGTCAAATTCTGATATTGCGAACTTACGACGATTTGAATTTCTTGTAGTAACTTTGAAAGGGAATTTCTCATGCATCAGAGTGCTTCCTGCAATTTATGCCGTATATTAAATTATACATAATACTATCAAACAAATGCATATGGCTCAAATTGCAAGGAACACTGAGAATCGCAAAAAATATAACTGCGGTTTTAAATTGGATAAAAAATCATCTGTATTATGTCGTTACTCCAAAGAATTATAATTATCGTTGATTCGCATTTTCAAAGATTAAACTGGATATTATGCAAGTTTTTGAATTAACATCTAGTATGCCGTAGTATGGCCAACCTATTTTCGAAGAAAATAAATCTATTTTATACTTGAGATGGCATTTTCTTCCGACGCAATTTGAGATAGCATATTATTTCTCTGATACGTCGATTAATTTCTTCAACGACATTTTATCTAGGCTGTGAATAATCTTTTATTGTGTGGGTGTCAAGGCGCCAGCATTAAGTTCGTAATTAATTAATGCGAATATGCAGTTGCTTCGTTTTTAAAAAAAATAATAATCAAAGTTGTGTGGGCATAATGTTATTCTCATGATTTAGGGTTACTATTATTACCGCTATTACACTTACTGCATCATCATTTATTTCTCTTCGTGTGACCATTTCACACTTTCATAAAATATTGGGACTACCTATAGACATATACATAATTCAAATAAGTTCCGACTTTCTTTTTTACCTGGACTTGGGTTGTATGATTTTTGTTGCGGTATATCTATTAACTGTGAAATCCTTACTGAAAAGTGAATTATTATTAGAAACGGGGAGGAAGTAAACGTACATGCACTTTATCATCACAATTATCATCGTCTATGATTCTTCATACTCTACCGAATCGTCACGCTGTGAGAGCAATTTGAAATTATAAAAGACGTGGAGAGAATTAATCCTCCAAGATTCAATCTCACAACAACTTCGGCGGTGATGGTAGTTGCAATTTTTGTGAGAGTCGTTCGGAAGCCTCTCACTTTCTCTCCCGCGCACCGACGGCTCATGGTTTATTGTCATGGTCGTGACCTTGATATTATACAATTCGATGTATATTTATTCGGTTCTCAGACTGAGGTGTTCTTAAAAGTCATTAGGCGTTCTTGAAAGTGATCATTACAGGTTAAAATAATCTTGGATTAGAACCGGTCATGGACAATGTGGACACAAATTTATACGCACAAAATATGGAATGAGGTCAAAATTTAAGGGAGAAGCGAGCAAAATGCGCCCCTTGAGGGAGGAATAACAGGATTGGACAGATTTCAACAAGACAATTTTTTTTGTACTTGGCCTAAAAATATATTTCAGGCGTTTCCGACATTTTTTGAAATCCCATTCGATTGTACAGGGAGCCCATTTTTCCTGCCTCTCCCCTACGTAGTAGAAATAAGAAATGGTCACTGTAATATTTTATCGGTATTGTATTTCCATCTTTTATTCACCGTGTTATAGCAATTTGGGAACATGCGCGACATCGACGTTGAAAACTTTCCAACAACAAGCAACGATTGTTTGAACTGCACTGTTTCTCACATGAAGCTTTGTTTGGATTGAATTTTGGTTATAGCGATGCGCAATTAATGTCATGATTAGTTTCTATACTTTCTCTTTCTTTCTACACTTTCACTTGTCGGTAAAGCGTTCTATACATATATAAAAATTGCAATCAAATTATACAGAAAATACATAATTTAGAGTTCCCTCCTGAATGTTATTCGAGTAACCAAATATTTAGATTCTTTATGTGGCGGTAGTTGGAACAATATTGCCGCATACCAGGTAATCAGACGATCGTTTTCGAGTGAATTTAACAATTATCAGGGCACATAAAACATTGTGTAAACTTGGATCTATTTTTTGTGCCATCAAGTCGACCTAAAATAAAATATATGTCAAGATATCGGTTTAAAAATTAAATACGATAATCACGACAGTTGGTGCAGTATGATCATTGCCACCAGATTGCGCATTTCTAATCTGATACTTCTATCAAATGAACAAAACATTTTAAACGTGTGAAAATCATCTGTTATTCCGAAAACAGAAAAAAGTCAAGATTTGAAGTATAATTTTCATGTTGAGGCTTAAATGCTCATTTACATTTTTACGCTCTCTTGATCGTCTCATACTGCGTACGCAGTCGTTCTAGATTTTGGTCTAAGCACGTATTTTTTCTAACATTTCTCTTGGAAAAATAATTGATCACGTGAATTGCGGTGGCGTGAAATGAAAACAATTATATTCAGGAGAATTTAAGTTTGACTGGATTTACGCTTAAAATTCATGATGCACGCTCTCATTTCGTACATCGTCCTCGTGAAACTCACACCGAGACTAAAAATTTCTCGCATTTTATCTCAGTCTAAATACTAAACGGATGCACAATTTACGAACCCAGAGCTACAGCCTTAGCCTCAATTCTATCGGTGCACGGCGAGGCGTAAGAAATTATTGAAGATCACTGCAGCCGTCACGTCTAACAAGTTCTGTCTTCATTTGTTTCGATCTATTTCTTTGATCGATTACGTTACATTGAAAATTTGTCGAAATCCTAACACCTTCTCTTGCGTAAAGTTACTTCAGATGATAATTAGTATACACACATACCAGAGGTGAGAATGCAAGTAAACACTTGGCGCCGGTGCGGTGGCATTACGATTTGTATTACTTGTTACTGCAAAGTCTTTGTTCTTTTTTCACACCATACGAGATTTTGCGTAGACTCATTCTCCAGATTAAAGAAAAAGGCAAATAAGTTGATTTTGCACGTATGTGTTCACGAGTTGTTCGAATAATTCTAATGCGGGTAATTTCAGTCGGTCAAATACCGACGCACTATTAGCATCAGGGAATTTGACTACCCTTATCCCCTTACTGATCGAATCATGTATAGTTACGATTTCTGGGGTAAATATTGTTTAAAATTACTCGTCCTAAATTACTTCTAGAATCCCAGAAAGAATACAAAATTGCCTCGGCTAGTAAGGGTAGAACTGTAAGATGCCATTAACGGGATTGTTGCCGGTATTGGCAAATGTGTAGCGAAAAACAAAATTGCACGTTTCTGTTAAATGTGTTTCTGATCAACAGAATGCGGAATATCCGTTTCGAAGCAAACGGCGCAGCGAAGAATTGTGGGTGGAGACGAAGCTGGTTTCGGTAGCTTCCCATGGCAGGTAAGCGATTGGTAAACATCGATATATATGAAATTCATGGGCGCGAGAGGGCATTTAATAAATTAATCAGCCTCACATCATATGCATTAAATGAATCACAGATTAAATCATTTGTGTATAAACTTTCACAATCCAAGCTTAGTTCTCGTTATGTAACAGAAAAAAGGGGAGGAAATATAAACAAATGAGCTGCGTCTCCAACGCATGAGAAAAAAAATAATAATTATAAAAACCAAACGGATCTTGCCGACGTGTTTTACCATCAATACGTAAGAGTAAAATTACGACATCCATTACGTGATTGTGATTCCACGGTATATGTTCGTCAAAGAAATATTATTATAGTATATCAGTGAGTTGAATCCTTTATCGATTTTACTTTCACTCGACTCTGTACATTAGCAGCTCTTCTCGCCTGAGTCAGAATTGTGAAAGTGCCTACCCATACCATTTATCGCCGCTGCCGGCCAGTTTCTTTCTTACAAGCTGCAGCCTTATGTCGGTTCCGGAATTCTTTAGATAATATCCGTTGGTCCAGCATGTTGTACCTATACTCGAAAGAAACCGTCACATTGGAGAATTTCGGCATAACAAGGTCCGGCTCGAAGGCTGAAAGTCTGGCTCATCTAGGTCACGGTTGAAACAGGCGATCGGTTACACGTGAAAATGAACAAATCGCAAAAACAATATTGCCACGATCGAATACCAAGGCATGATTTTTAATATTCAGACCGTTTTTGTTTCAGGCCTACATTCGTATCGGTTCCAGCAGATGCGGCGGTACGCTGGTTAACCGATTTCATGTCGTGACGGCCGGTCACTGTGTCGCCAAGTAAGGATATTCAATTAACAAATACTTTATTATACTTTCACCGTGACATAAAGAAAAACGAAATAAATAAAAAAAAACAACATTTTTCATGATCGCGTTCAAAAGAAATGTATGCTGGGAACAACAGTCATGGTAGAAAGTATAAAATGATACGTTGTTGAAAAATGTAATTTGCATTGTAAAAAACATTCAAGTTGGATTGTATACATGGTTATACCTCGTTTTATAATTTATTATTAAGAGACCATAACGATTCAACTCTCTACTAATAAACTGCAACGGTAATTAACCACTGCACTCTCAATTTGAACACACTTCGTGGAATCGATTGCAAATATTTAAAAAGAGGTGAGAGTTTTAGAGTTTAGAACTCTAATCCCGAGTAATATTGTAGTGAAAATGAACTAAATTATCGATAAAAATTTAATTCCGGTGAACAATGCATATAACATTCAATTATTTACTTGATTGCCAAGTGATGTAAGCTACTCTCTGAGAATTTCTATTATCTATTACTAACCAAATTTTCTCATTATTCGTACTCTAGAGCGTCTGCCCGACAAGTTCAAGTCACCCTTGGAGATTACGTTGTGAATTCAGCGGCTGAACCGCTTCCGGCGTACACCTTTGGCGTGAGAGACATCCGCGTTCATCCCTACTTCAAATTTACACCACAGGCGGACAGGTGAGACGAATAATAGAAATGCAAGGCGATATAAAAGTGTTATAGATTTCCTGTAATTGACACGATTTATTCGTGAAATGACACGCGATCTCTACAGAACTTTTTGGATATAATCTGATTGTGAGTTGCTTTTACATCCAAATTGAATTCATACGAAGCAATGATAGAGCTGAAAACTCGGAGCTTTTCAAATTTTCAGTAGAAAGTGAAGGTCCGAAAGAATATACAACTTTCTCCCAGAAACTCAATAAAATATTTTTTAAATCTCTCAGATATCATCAAGATAATTCCAAATTTTCCAGAAATTATAGATATGCTAAAATTTTCTCAGAACAGAAATAACAAAAAAAAAAAAAAATGATTGGTGAGAAATGTGAAAATTTTTTTCACCATAATGGCGTCTTCTGAATTTAAGAGTCCTAATTATTTGTTAAGTAAATCAGGAGTGATGAATAGAAAAGGAAATCGAGTAGTTAAGGATAACCTGAATTCGTACACTGCAGGTTCGACGTGGCTGTACTCCGGCTGGACAGGCCGGTTCATTACATGCCACATATCGCACCGATCTGTTTGCCCGACAAGAACGAAGACTTCCTGGGACAATACGGCTGGGCCGCCGGCTGGGGCGCACTTCAAGCTGGTATTTATGATTTGGTATTTACTTTTAATATGACTACGCATTCTTACAATACAAATTGTGAGAAATAGAACTGAACTTTGTTCTAATAATGTTTGTCATAAATTTGTCCGAACTAAAGACATTGGTTTATACACATGAAATTACAATCAATCCCCATTTAACCAGATAAAAATTTTTCAAATTAGGTTCTAGATTACGCCCAAAAACATTGCAAGCAGTCGATGTGCCTGTGATTGATAACAGAGTGTGCGAGCGATGGCATCGTTCGAACGGCATAAACGTTGTAATTTATGATGAAATGATGTGTGCCGGTTATAGCAGCGGTGGGAAAGATTCTTGCCAGGTAAAAACCGGGAGTTCAGATTCTTGACACATGATACAGATCTGAAAGCAGTGGTGAAATTCATGCTTTTGAATTAACAGGGTGACAGCGGAGGCCCGCTGATGCTGGAGAAGACCGGAAGGTGGTACCTGATCGGTATAGTTTCAGCTGGATATTCTTGCGCCCAGCCTGGCCAACCCGGAATTTACCACCGTGTTGCAAAAACTGTCGACTGGATAACGTACATCATGAACTCGTAGCATTGGGAAGAGTTCGACAATGATATGGTATATAAGTAGATAAATTTTAACAATTTCCATTATAAATCATACGACAGAATTTCACAGTACGTTAATGCCACATTTTTAACTAATTGCATAGCTTCTGTGTACTCGCTGAATTTTTTTGCCTGTGATCGCATTTGATGATCAAGCGTATAAGAAATGTTTTTTTGCAAAAACATAAAATCGTGCCGAAATCTGTTTCTATTCCTAATAATAAATATGTATGTATAAAGTAACAAATCGTAATTTTATAATAATCATAACTAAAAATTATAATATTTCATACGTGTATATATAATTATTGTTACGAGTATGAGTTATACGAGTCATCGAAAGAGTCCGGCCAGGATCTTGTTGTCTTACAAATAACCTTGAAACTGATACAGTGAAATTCTACGTCATTTTAATATTCTTAGGACTGATGACAATAATAAATAATTTCGGAATATCTGTATCATAAATTTTCATATATATATATATATATGTGTGTACAATATTACGGTATAACTTAATTTAGTTTATTATCTGATGTGTGCGATTAGTCACCTGTATGTATGAATAAATTGATTCATTTGTAGATCATTTTTATCCCCAATGGAAAACTATACAAAAAATAGTCTTTAATATAAATTCTATACCTACCCAAATGCCAAAACCGTTATTTATCCAATGGCCGTCTCTTCTCTTGGACATAAATGAATTTTAATATCATGGTACATTAATAAAAATTTATATTTATTGTACAAGTAACATAATAATGAAGTACGGATTACACCTTACATGTAAAGAAATGTAATTAATTTGCTTTGACAATATTAAACTGTCCAAATCAATTAATTACTTGGGTACCCATATTTTACATCTTGCTTATACGGGTATGCAGCAATTTCATGCGTACCAGTAAAAAATTCTGACCTATTAATATTTTCAACAATTAGACATTCATTCAATGTAAATCAATCTTCCATTTCACCTTGACGATTCAGAATCTCACTAACACGGTTAAATCTGCATACTTAGGTATACTTAAATCGACAACTCGTTCAGTTCATTATTATATTTTTATTGATTTGTTGTTCGTTTGCTAATGTGTATTCACAATTTTTTTTTTTGTGATAATCATTATATATAACTTCAAATTCACTGTTATTTCTTTATATTATATTCTTCTTAGACGTCACATAGTTTATGTTTTGAATATTTGTCGTTTCACTTCAATTGGAATCAAATTTTTCTCCGAGTAAAAAAATGAGTTTAAAAAAAAAAAAAAAAAAAATTAATGAAATATGTTGATCCAATTTCAGAAGCTGATCCTATGATCAGAGTTTTCTCACGACATCGACTATCTTGCATTGGATGACCAAGTGTAAGTTTTTACACCTTGTAAATTCAGGAATATTCCGGTTCTATATAGAATAATACATGTTTTGTGCTAGCGGCAGAGATCTTAAAAGTTGAATTTTTTAAGCTGCTGCTATTGTGCAATCGACAGGCTTCCGGGTTATTTAGCAGATAAAATTATTAGAATTCGATGTGTACGGCATAATTGATACCAGAGTAATTATTGTGTGCATTCGAAATTTTTCTATAGACTTGAAAACCGTATAGTTGATGATTTTTATAAGAGTTACAAAGAATAAGATGATAGATAAAAAGTAGAAGTTTTAACAAGTAACACTTTTCACTTTTTCATCAATTCATTAAAGTATCACGAATTTTTTTAATGTTTTCAAGAGCAATATTAGCCACGAATATTATGAATTTGCCGAAGAAAGAAATATTCCTATAGTATCAACAGTTTCTGTCAATACTCGTCGACAAGTAATATACCTAACTCACAGGAATTACAAGTATATATATAATATATATATATATGTGTGTGTATATATATATACCCACGCACACACACATATATATATATATGTATATCACAATTACACAATGAAACCATATCATATGCACACACTTACACACTTGAAACGCAGACTCACGTAACTGGTTTTAGTGAAAAGGATAACTTTGGCCTCGAGTTATTCTTTCCCAGGATCTTCTTCTGCTCTTCTTTCACACGTTTCTCGTGCTCCTTCCGCATTTTTTGTCTCTCCTCTTCCATTAGCCGTTGTTCCTCGACCATTGCCAGCCTTTCCTCGGCCTTTTGTGAACAATTAAATTAATTTAAAAGTCAACATAAATGACTGCGCGATATACTGACGCAGAACATTGGATGCAGACATCATAAATTTTAATAGAAAAAGACAAAATGTGAAAAAGAAGTTCTAATCATCGTATCCCTCATAAAATTATTGGGATCCAAACTTTCGCAAGACGCCACCCGATGGTAACAAATGTAATTTAGTACAGTAATCATTGTATTTAATTAATAAAAAAAAAGTGTTTTTAACGCATATTTCACTCTTCGTCAGCCCAATATAACATAGCAAAGGTATAACCGTTTGAGCGGGGATTTCTATCTCTTCATATTTGTATAATTTGGCTAAAACCGAGGATAAAACCATCAGCTGATCAGTCAGTGTGATGCCATGTTTTTTAAGCCGTTTCACATACTTTGGATCTCAACGAGATAAATTAGTAAGAATGATTGAGCTTACCAGCTTCTTCTGGGCCTCCTCGATCTTTTTGTTGTTCTCCTCCAAGATCCTCTCTAGCTCCTCTCGTTTTTTCCGTTCTTCCTCCTACAACGACAAGTGCGCACGTTTACACAACAAAATAATACTCAGATTCATTTACTCTCGTTGCCTCGTTCACGTTTTCAAATCATAATGCTGCTACATCAATCATAGCTTAAAAAATACATACACCCTGATAACCTTCGTTTTTGGGGATATAAAATGGTATTGGGAAAGTGAAAATTTTGTTGGCAAGGTTTTGTTTTTTTTTTTCATCATGTTTTGTTTGGATCGGTGGTTTTATGACGCTAACTGTTTCATTCCTAATGCTGCAGATGATGTTTCTTTGCAATTTTCAAATCAAGATGACATCAAGAATTTATTAGTGATATGAAGTTAAGTTAAAGTGAATACGAATCACAGATTAATTAAAAAAAAAAAGCGAACATTTTTCTTTATTTTTCTGAATTAAATCAATTATTATCATGCACAAAAGACACACCAAATCGTGAATTGTTTATGTGAACATAGAATAATAACAATAATAATAATACATACATTGAATGAAATAACTGAAGAATAATAATTATACAAATGCAACGTAACTCGGTTGGTAACTCAGTTTCCAAAATGAAAATAATCGGCCGAGCGGCTAGACAACTTGCATCGATCACATCATGGAGGAACCTAGGACTGGTGAAGAAGAAATGGGACAATGAACATTGTTAATTGCGTATCGAAGACCGCTCGGCCTAATAGTTGCGACCACCGATTGTTTGTATATCTGCCTACAAGAATCAGTGAAATGAGAATCTGGTGTTATTTTATGCGCATCATACACGATCAGAGAGGGTATATGTATCGTGGTTCCTGTACAGTGATGACAACGGTATAGATGTAGGTAAATAGGAGATGTTTGTTGAATGAAAAACGATAAATTTAATAATAATATTGGTATATATAATAAATTATATGAATATATAAATTGGATAATACCTGAGTGAAGCTCACACCAGCACGTAGGGGATGCCTTCTTCATCAACAATCACTGGGCAGTGAGTAAAAAACCGGCATCTTCTGTTGGTAGTCAGTTAGGAAGGCGACCTATTTATCGCTAGGTCACGCTACGTTGCTATGGGATTCTAATCCCGCCTTTAGAGCCTAACCCAACCGTTCTAACAATCCGTTTCCCGAATATAACAGCACAAAAAATATATGCTTTTCGAAAGAGCTGAAACTCCTTGGTTTCTTTTCTCCAAATAACCATTATCAAGGGTTCTTGAAACCATTTTTCGTTTCCAACGAGAGAAAAATGTTGAAAGGGCAATAGGCGAGGTCTGGCTAAAGTAGCTACGTAACTATCCGTTGGTCACACTCACCCTTAAAATATTGTCGCGAGCTCCAATATCGCCGAATGGTTTAATCAGCCATTTTACTCATATTTCAAATAACATGTTTTCCTTTAAAAAATTACCTTCACCTAAAATTGATGATCTAAAGAATCGAATGGTTCGACACTGCAGACGTGTATCAATTACACGTAAGGATAAAAATGAAAAATAAAATAGTAAATTAATAATAAATCTGTATTATTGGCTGCTGCCCTATATCGCTTTATAGAGATTATTTTATTTAAAACCGTTGAATAACGTCTGCATGTCTACTTCTTTAAGAACAAATCACAAACTTTAAGAACATTATCATAGTCACTGAGACCTTAGAGTCTATTAAAGGCGAAAACAATGACGTTTACTGCTCACAGACATAAATTAGGTAATGAAGAATTTTTATTAACTTTCACCGAACTGACAAAGTTGAAAAAATTTCAAAATATCAACGAGAACTAAACCAAGCAGTTAACACTTCATTTAAAAAGTACGGATTGTTTTTTTTTTTGGTTTTTTTCTTTTTTTTTTTTTTTTTGTAATAGAAACTTGCTCGCAATTTTATTACTAATTATTTGAATGATGCGAAATATCAAGTCAATCGAAAATTTTGAAACAAGGTGTTTCTGAAAGAGAAGACGAATAAAAATAGAGTCGTCATGATAAGTGAGAAGAACCAAAGTAAAACCATTTTATGTTTTATTACTTGTAGAATATGTAGGGAAAATTGAGTTATACAGGATGGAAGATGAAAGTATCGGATGAAGTATAAAAGCATATCAATTGTTTTTAGATGAAATGAAAATCGCTGGTATTGATTTCTGCATTGATTTTATAAAACTTTTCATACCTCGAACACAGCAAGGATCCCGAAACAATAACACGTAGTTCATATATAAATATATGTATATATATACATGATACAGGTAGGAATACACTGTTTATAAATGATTGACACATGCCATATTACGTATGTAACTCTGTTTTACATATTTATTTAATCAAATCCTCTCTAACAACGCTACCTCGGTGGTTGTTGGAGAGTTGAAGCAGCGTGGTTTTTCTCTCTAGTACATTGAAACCAGATTCCAAACCACGGCGCTTCACAAGCCCAAACGCTGTGACGTTACAATCTAAACCTTGTAATTGATCTAACATACCCCAGAACGATCAATGGAATCCACTCAATTTTCTAGCTCTCAATAGAATAAATTCGCAACACTTTCTCGATAGATTATCAACTGTGCGTAAGATGCAATGATCACTTTGGTAAGAGATTTGTCGAAAAAATTTATTCTCTTCCGAACTTGTAGCAAATACTTTTGTTTATTTACGATTGTGAAAAGCATTACTCTAGGAAATTATGAAAATTCGAAACGACATTTATGTAGGAACATTCAGTTTCGTAAGATGTAGTTGGCTCAAAAATCAAATGGACCCAAAGTCATTTGAACGTGGAATAAAATTGGAGAAACAAATGAATGAACAAGAAAGGATGAGAAGTGACAGCGTTTGGGCTAATATCGGCCGATGTTTCTCTGGATTGGTCTTACCTCTCTCCGTTTCTCCTCCTCTCTAAGTTTGGCTTGGCGCCACTCCATCTCCTCCATCATTTGGCGCTCCATAGCCCGTTTGGCCTCCTCGACACGTCGTTGGACCTCGGCTTCAATTTCCTCTTTTCGCTTTTCCAGCTCTTCCTCAACTCGCTTTTGAACAAGTTCTTCAATCCGTTTTTCTGCCTCTTCCTCCACCATTTTTTGCTCAACTTCTCGCTGCCGCCTATGGGCAGACAGGCACAACCTCGTTTGTTCAACTTGCAGCCACATTAAATCCAAAATGTTTACAACCATGGCGAATTTTTAATATCAAACTTTACAACTTTCGACAAAATCACATCATTCAAAGATCTATTCATCATACAGGCTTTCGAGGCTAGTTAGAAATAATCACGTTTTCTCAGGACAATTATTTTTAATGACCTGTTGCGAAAGAAATTGGTCAAATCAGTTATAATTGTTGAATCGATTTACTTTGTAGTATAGAAAGATATAGTTACAATTTTACAGAATTCGTATTTTTCCTATTTGTAAAAATAATACAGTGCTCCCCCCCTAAGATATCCCTCTGTAAGATATTACTTCCCCTCATTTTACTATCATTTCCCCGCAATTCGGCTTCCCCACTATACTCAGTGTTGTTTACTTGCGCATGCGCGTAAGCCGCTACTATAAGTCAGCTGTCTACATATACACCCCACCTTTTAAGAGTAGAGGGGATACCTCTCTAAGATATTTTTCCTGGAACCAGAGCCCCGAGTCTGAAATCTTAGGGGGGGAGCACTGTATTACAAACTTAGTATAAATTAGGTGTGCACAATTAATCAATTAATTCTAGACTTCAAGCAATTTTTTTTTTTCAATTAAAAGATTAATCAATATATTGCACAGCCCTAGTAGAAATATAGGATACGATAAATGAATGATAATTTTTCAATGCAGGCAAAAAGTAATTTTGCGTTAATAAGATCAATTAAGCAACGAATCATATTTTTTCTTCCGTACATGTATGACAGTTGTCTTTTTGAACTTGATGTCTATTACTGTACTGAAAGTGCTACCACTATATAGCAATGTGTAAGGTGAAATTTTACAATAAAATTCGGACATAATAATTTCTATATGATGATAATACATGCAGAATAAATAAAATTTGAGAGAGAGAAAAGGGATAAAACTTGTGAGCCACTCAACCACCACCACAGTGACATTTGGATATATAATCTTACCCAACTGCATTCGTGACGAGGATTTTGTTCATTAACTTTTTATCCGATTCTCTCTTTTTCCTGAGAAACACACAATGACAAAAAGAAAATATTTACACTGAATCACATTCGTTCATTCAATTGAAAAACAACAAAACTCTGTTCCAGTTTTAAATAATGTATAAAGATTATTTTCTGTTTAACCAAAGACATTCACATATGAAAAAGGAATATTCTTTTATAACTGGGAAGATTTTGCTGCAGTCAATGCAACAGCCAGTGACTGAGGTAAAAATCAATTTCCAGATATGCACATTGCAGGCTTCACAGCGCTCAACCCAGGCAAGTTAAGATAAAATGGAGGAGATTTTGTGTGAAAATGTGGAGATATTAGGCTCTAAGATTGCAGCATAATTATGGGCAAAAAAAATAAAAATGAAGGGAATGCTATACTTGATTTCTATATAGACTCAGGTACCCTCAAATATCCAAGTCCGTGGAACTCGAATGCGAAAAGGCATTTGGTACAGCAACATTTTACGTGCAATTCTAAATTGAAACATGCCATTTCTATATTTCTGCATAAAACCAAAATGTTTTAGCATATTTTTATTAGTAATTTTATTCAAAATATGGTTGCTGTTTCATTTTTTTGCGTTTGAGATTTGTGCACTTAGATATTTGAATAGAACCAGCTAGCAAAATTCAAAGATCATGGCACACTACCAAAAATAGGTGGTTTTGGAGGGAAATTGTGTGCTTCAGGGTATATTCAGGGGAAACCTTTAGTTTAAAAGCCCTCTCAGAAAAATGGAAAAGTAGGGAACCACTGTGAGCCTGATACTGGTGTCGGGAGATATGTCAACTGAATAAATTATTCCAAAAATGCAATATCTAAGCTGATGTAGTCAGTTAAACCGATCGAATCTTTTTTTCAGTGCAGCAATGCTAGGGTTTACCATAAAATTATTGCTTATCTTTTAGTCGAAATGTAAGACATATTTGAATTGCATTTATGACATTGGAAATATTGAAAAGAAGGAAACATCAGAGGCACATGTTCGGACAGTTAGGGAACATGCCAAATTTGGAAGTAATCAAGTATCCATATTCCTCACCTTTGTCTTTCCATTTCAGCGAGACGCTCAACCTCATCCATTTTGCGATCTCTGTCTCTGTAGGAACGTTTTTTATGACTGACTATGTGAACATCGTCCGATACATCGGAACCACTACTCGTTGAGGCAGAATGTGACCTCTTTCTGAAAGAATGTCAAAAAAATAAGACGAAAAGAAATATAAGCAAAATAACAGAAATATTGCTACTGATTCTTGCACTAATATAATAAATTTTACTTGAAGTATTTAGCACAATACGGTTATAGCAATTATGGGAAAATTTTGTGTGGAATTTATTGAAAGTTCTTGCAACAATTTTTCGATAGTACAGTGCCGACACTGATAGACAATAGAAATACTCAAAAGATTTGTTTGGAATAATTTTTGCATAATGAAGATTGTTACTATAGTTTACTGAAATTTTTATCAAACACATGTTTGAATAGCTAAAAGTTTTAACAATGCCTCTAAAAATGTATCAAATTATATGAGAGTAATCAGAATAGAACGATGATAATCAGAGATAGTTATGACATTTTCCAGATTTTCCAGAATCTTTAGAATCTTTGAGAATATTATTAGGAATACTTTTCGACCAAGGTGGTAATATTTCAAGATGATTGCAATCTTGACAAGTTTGTAAGAACCTTGATTAATTGTCGTATAGTTGCGTGAAATTGTTGATAAACGATTGACCAAGAGGAGAGGCGTAATAGTTTCTTAAATTCTCTCATTTCTTCTCTAATGTTTTGTGTTTCGGGCCAAACTCAGGCCTTGAGCAAAGTGCATAAATCGACCGCCCATTAATGCGCCAGTGATACGAAAGGGAATGACAAAATGGCGATTATCAGAGACGTGCATAATACGGAATGCACGAAATGTCCTTCGATAAAGTCAGGCGTGTTTGCAGGTATACCTGGACTTGGAGCTCCGTTCTTTTGGCTTTTCGGCGTACTTGCTGCTCGAACTGTGCTTCTCACGAGACTTCGAACGCTTACGCGAATGTTTACTTTTGTGCCGTCTCCTACTGCTGGGGGATTTGCTTCGCGATCTTGATCTCCCCATGTTTCACAGGTTCACTCAATGTTCGATTACTATATCGTGAGCGACGCTGTTGTCGTCTTCACTGTTGAATATCCCTTGCTAAAAAACACCTGTCACAATGCGCACAATATTCCCGCACTTATAACTCACATTAAGCGAAATGAAGACACGCGGTAAACTCGGAACGTCGCACGTCGCATGCTTGACTTTGCTACACTAGCTTCGTGTATACTGGCTTAAAGTTCAAAGTTGCTCAAAGCTCCAACAGTTCCTTCTCGCGGCTCTTCAGCGCCATCACTGGACGGAATATGAAGCGCTGTGAAGGCATAATGGAGGGGGAAGCAGCCATATTGGCGGAGCCAAATTGAAAACATTTAGTGTGTAATGGAAGAATACGAGTATTCCCCACAAATTCATAAATCTATTATACATACTATCTTACGGGGATGCCCTAGTCAATTTTGACGTTGTACATATCTTCAAATATCGAAATCCACGTATATCGAACGCAAAAAAGGACTAATCAGTCCCATTCTTTATGAAATTCTGAACAAAAACACTCCTATACATTTTCTTTAGACGCAGAAATAAAGAAATGGCATGGATTCTACGAAATCACAATAGCAAATTCGTATAATTCATTCTAATTCTTTATTTATGCGTTAAAAGAAAATGTATTGAGTGTTTTTGTTTATAATTGCGTATAGACTGGGGTTCTCATTTTCTCAAGTCCTTTTTCGCCTCTGAGATACGTGGACTTTGACATTTGAAGATATATACGACAACGTCGAAATCGACTGGGGTACCATGATCGAACGAAGTTCCAAAACATAATACAAGTTCTTTCCACAACTACCCTGGAAATCTTTTAAATATTATCAGAATAATTCAGACTCAACGTTCAAACACTTCCAAAAATGATGCAGAATTTTTCTTACTAATGTTGTAAATTATGACAAAATTTTTAGGATTTTCTTCGTCAGGGACTCGCTCTACTGGGCGTGCAATGGGATTGACCGGTGAAAATTTCATAGCCAACATTGCCCTCCGTCGTTGTTATTCAGGGAAAAGAACAAAATTAATTTTGAGGAAGGAAATTTCGAAAACATTAATAACTATCACTCATTGATTCATGCGGAAGGGATATAATCGGGCGTAAAAGAGTGAGAAAAGTCCGCAGGGAACCGACTACAGCGCTAGACGAACACTCTGCGTAGTTGCGAACGTTGCGAGTTGTTTACACGGTTTTATCCTCGGTGTGGGTTCTGTTGACTGTAAGCTACCGCCGCCGACGCCGCGATGGGAACGTTGATAAGTTGCGGTAGAAAATGGCTGCCGCAGGCAAGAAATGAGAAAAGCAGCTGTGACGACGACGCGCGCAGCTCGTTTCGTGACACCGAGAAACCGAGATGGCGCTCCTCTGTTTGCGGATATCTGCTGCTGCTGCGGATATGAATATATGAAGAAAAAAAAAGTGGCGATAAGGACGGGTCTGAAGGAGCAGTGATTAGAGGTGATCTTTAATAATAGTGCGCCGACTAAATTGGTAAAAGTAAAACGGTGACGACGTGTGAGTGATGGGCAGTTAGTGAGGAGGCATTTGTTGTCGGTGTTGTTTTCTTTTCTTTTCTTTTTTTTTTTGTTTTTCTACCTCTTTCTGTTTCTGTTTCTTTATTTCCTTCGTCGGTATTACACCAGCTGAGGCTGGTCCGTCCCACCTGAGGAATGTTGTCTAGTTTTGATCGAGTATTTGGTGCCGCCCGATTTGACGATTGGTCAGAATGTTAATAACGTGAAATAGCGTCCGTCGTTTCGGGACGATAACCGCGCTTTTGCTGGGAGACGTATGTGTGCCGGACAAGGTCGTAAAAGCATATCGCTGGTGGTGCGGCCGAGTCGTCGATCAGGCGGTTGCTGCTACTTCAGATGCCCGATTTCCGTCCGTAATCAAGCGACATCAGCTGCTGGATTTGACCACGTCCCGGATACAACAGGCGCTGGGCTCCGGAAGACAGGGGTCGAGGGGGCGCCGGGAGGAATCGGGAATCCGGTAGCGTAGCCAAGAAGATGGCCTTCAACGAGGTAAGTATCGCTTGTCAGTTTCTCCCTCCCTTGGCACTTCGATATGCACACATTCTGACCCCGCGACCCCTAAACGCGACGTTGGCCTCACCTAACCTTACCTAACTTAACCTAACCTAACCTAACCTAACATATCGCAACCTAACCTAAACCAGCCTAAACCTCGTCCTTCATGCTCACCGCACAGCTGGTTACACGCACGATCTGCGCAGCGTTCTACCAGGTAACTCGGTCGCGAAATCGATCACGACAGAAAAAAAAAATTCATACCTCAGTGTATCAAGGTTTCAGTGAGTTTTCTTTCCCTTGTGTATAATAAATTTCACACCAGACCGCAAGCCTGATAATAGGGGAAAAATGGTTAAATTGACGAGGCTGAAGTTAGTAACGTTAATGTATCGAAATGTTGTCACAAAAATTACTATTTTGCACATTTAGAACACCTGAAGAAGTTGAGTTTATGAAATCTGAGTTTGCTGATACTGTATTAACTGTTTACTAAATTTCGAGTAATCCTAAAGTTGGAAAACAACGAATTTTTCCAAAGATGCAGCGCTACATTAACGTTACAAACTTCAGCCTAATCCAAATTCGAATTCTCACCACTCTGTCTCATCGGAGAATTATTTTTTAATGTCCTGGATTGCAAAACAAACATACCGCTAAACTGACTGATGATGTTTAAAGAGATACGGTATAATATTCGAAAACTTTTTATGATTCAGAATTTTGGGAGAAATCGTTACCGATTTTATCGAAAGGATATCCAAGGTCGAAATCGACTGTTTGATGATAGAGAGGTTAGACTCTCCGGATTTAGGAATTCATTAAAGCCACAAAATAATCCGATACAGGTAGTTATGTATGCAAATAATTCCGTCCGTCAAACTGTATTTTGCAACTTATTCGTCACTAATGATCAAACAGGAACGTACTTCGTGTGACGCTTTCGGAACATCAGAAAACTTACGTCCTTATGCGACTCGAGCGATCTTAATCAACGAGCCGACGACCGATTTTCAACATTACTAATTTTCCTTGTCCTATGTTCTTCAAACTGACCTACAAAGTTCTATATTCTTTCGGCTTACTTTTCGCCAAGTCTTACGATTAAAATCTAATTTTCGGATCACCGACTCGTGGATAGTCTCGATGTTATCCGCGTGCCTGCAAAGCTGGCTAGTTGGCGCAGTGGCACACGCAGAATTCATCGTATTGAAGTTAGTAACGTTATCGTAACGATTCACGCTGAGGAAAAACTGTTATTTCGCGATATTGGAATTGCCTGAAATTCAGTAAACCGTAATAAGATGAAATACACTCATATTACGAAATCTTAGTTCCATCAAAATCATTGTAAAATTGAGAAAATAGTTTCGTTACGATAACGTTACTGATTTCAATCCCGTCAGAATTCCAGGTTACGCAGTTTAAATACCGTGGCGCTCGACGAGTTGATAGCATACCGCTGATGTAGCGTGTGTGAAACGTAGTTTATGTCACTAGATGCACTTGAAAGTGATTTTCACTATTCTTGATCTGTGAGATCAATAGAACTGACTTTCAAATCCGAAACGTCACTTGCTCGTCAAGAAAAACATCGCTTCAATGCTTTTTAACCATCGAGTTGTATGAGACTGAAGTTAGCAACGTTAACGTAACGAAATATTAGGGGAAAAAATCCATATTGCGCAATTTTAGAATGACTTTCAAGGAGTCGGCTTGCCAAAATAAGAGTATATTTTGTTCATCGTAGTTTAACAAATCTCATACATTCTTAATGGTGTGAGGTAATGATTTTTCCTGAACATGAATCGTCACATTAACGTTACTAACTTCGCCCTTATCGAGTTGTACACATGAATAATATTTCTTTACCTAATGTCACCAAGAGGGGGAAAAATAACGAGTAATCGAATTGCACAAGAGCTGGAAATTGATATTGAAAGAGAAAACATCGCACTCGTCAGCAATTTTGGTACATATCGAAGTTGGGAAATGTTTTTTTTTGTTCCTTACATGTATACAGTAATAATGATAATAATGAACAATGTTTACGTTTTCAATTTCGTACTATTTCCCTATAATATTAAGAGACTTGACTATCATTATTGAATGGTCAGTAAGCAATATATTGATAACGATCTTGGGTTTTCGAAAATTCGAATAAAAGTTAAGATAATTGATATTAGAGATGTGATATTCATCACAACGCCAATTAATGTATACCAAAGATTATGGTAATTAATTTAATTTTAATTAAATATCATGTTTTTACTGACCACTTAGATATCCAATATCATCAACATCGCATTTGTAAAGAAAAAAAATTATAATAACAATAATAAACATAATAAAAACAAATTGACTCAGTCCATAACGAGTGTATTAATAGTCGAACGATAAAAAAAAGGAACCCAGTTTTAGCGTATTAATTTTCATTGCGGACACTTTGCGTCGTCCACGAAAGGCGACTTCTGCTGATAACGAGCGATAATTGGTATTGTTAGTCACAGTCAGAAAAAGAGTGAGATAGAGAGAGAGAGAGAGAGAGAGAGAGAAAGGTTTGCTTGAAGAAAACGTGCATGCGAGTAGACGCAAAGTACGGGTATAAAATGAAAAAACGATTCAACAGTACAGTGGGGGGAGGGGGTTAGACTCGAGTTGATGTCGGATATTTTTGCAGAAACGTGCGTAAAAAAAGTCAAATTGAATATTGAAGAATACGTATGACGAGTGAATTGGTTGGTTTTGTTAGCACGCACCTGCTACCCTACTGCCATCGATCGGCGGGAATCCCCCCCACCCTCCCCCCCCTTCCCGCTACTAATCAAATTGCTTAAATACAAGCTATAATCAGCCGAACCTAGGTTTTTGTGTGCTGAAATAATATAATAAACTATTGTTATACTGCGTCGGGAAAAGAAAAAATTTGTTCAATAAAGCAAATGTGATGGCCATTAAAATAATATGGCGAAAGAAATGTTTTGCTAGTTTAAAAAAAATTTAGTGCCAGTTTACCGATGAAACAAGTTTTTATTCTGACTATCTGACGCTACTTTTGTCGAATCGAAGAAAAACTGCTTTCGACATGTATGATCGGCATGTTTGGTAAAGTTGACAAATCCTGCACCTGTATGAATGTCGAATATTATAGAGAAGTAGGAGAATTATGCAGCGTCATGAGGTTTTCTTGTAACACCATTGGCCTCCTAATCATTGCAAAACGAATGTAATACAGCCGAGACACGTTGTATGCGGTATCGAGATCATATTGAAGTTAGTAACGTTATCGTAACGATTCGCGTTAAGGAAAAATCGTTATTTCGCGATTTTGGAATTGTTTGAAATTCAGTAAACCGCAACAAAACAAAACACACTCATATTTCGGTAAATCTTAGTTTGTTTAAAATCATTGTAAAACTGTGAAAGTAGTGGTATTTCCCACAATGTTTCGTTACGATAACGTTACTAACTTCAGCTTCGTGAATCGAGTAGAATCGCGCTGCAGCAGCGACGGATAGACTGATGGAAACTATTGACAATGAATGCTGACGTCCGTATGGTCTAACCGTTGTCATGCAGGCCTGTGGACAATGCATCTATTGTATTCCATTTCTAGGTGTATGCCTACCTACGCTTTGCTCTTCTCTTCCTTCCTCGGGGTTTAAAATTACCGCTGCTGCTGTTTACCGTGACTGCAATCCATGAAGTAGGTTCGGTATTCTACATACATATATGTATACGGCAATTTATATAATATATCATAATATTATATTAAACTGAATTATGTAATAGACTGAGAATAACTTTAAACAACCGGTAAATGAAAACGATATTGTTTTATATTTACAAGTAATGAAATCGAGCTTCTTATAACCGTATGTAGAAACCGATCGAAAATTGAAGAAAAAAAAAAAATGTTTACATCAATTTTACCTATATATAGGTATGTAATTTTGATTACCGAACCGAGTATGAGAATATAATTATAGCAATGTTTCTTTATCTGACCATTTGCACTTATGCGTAATCAACCCTTTCAGGACGGCACGAAATACAGTTTCTGATAAAGCGTGAGTATAATAATGACATTTGATTCGCACACATATCTTCCCGTCCGAATATTTTTTTCGTGCAAAGTAAAGTAACTTTTATGTGTAGTAATAGTGTTGTTATGATACCTAGTCAATTTTGATGTCATGCGTTCCTCCGATGGGTGCGGTAATTACGCATAACATATGTTAAACACAAAGCGCACGCGAGTAAGAGTGAAAATATACCGTTACTTCACCGATGTCAATTGACGAGAAAACAAACCAAGACAATATAATAACGGCTAATGTCATTCGAGCCCATCGTCAGTGATGCCCACAATTCCGTGACGGGACTGATTCTTGTACAATTGCTGTTGCTATCACACATCAGCGACGAAGGAGATGCAAAAGCTGTGACTGGAAAACATGATCTACATATGCTATGTACAAACAAAGTCTGTGAAAACAAAAACATTATGCAAAATTCGGTTCTCCCGAAGAAAATAAGAAGATGGATGATAAGAATACAGGTTTTTTCCTTGTCGATCACACATACCCCTAAAATTTGTTGAAAAAACCAAAAAAGTAGCAATGTTGTAACTTGAAATAACAAGAAATTCATTGCGTGTATTCCTATGCTGAAATTAAATTCCACTACTCCTCCATTGCTTATCGGATTCGAATGTTTACACAGGTGCTCATAAATTTTTTTGACGCCTACCGCATAATGACGAAGACGACACACCTATTTTCTACGCACATCGTAATAACAAATTGCGCAATAGCCGTATATGAGGATGATGATAACCTCCAAAATCGAGCCACAATCGAAAAAACCTTGAACTACCTTTTCGAGGGATGAGTGTAACGTAGCGCTAAAATTATATATACCTGAATACCAATGTAATCTCATTTTCTATAATCACATTTTGTCACAGCGCACTTACATAGGTATACATATTGGTATAGACCTTGAAGTCTTCTTGCTCTCGTTACATGTATATGTGCAGCCTATCCAAGAAAAGTTAGGTGTAACACATCATTACCACATTCATTTGATCACTCGTCTCGCCGCTTTCATGTACGTATTACTAAAAGTTGTCAAACGATAAACATTGAAGAACAAGTCCTCAAATTTTCTGGTATTTGTGAAAATAAAAATCTTCACTCAAAATTTCATCACTTCAGGAGTAAATGAAGCAAAATTAGTGTGCTAAACCTTATCTAAATCGGTTCAACCATTCTGAAGTTATCGTCTGACGAAAAAAACTCATTTTTCAAAATCACTCATGAAAGGCTCGACTGATTCAGGTAAAATTAGGGACACTGGTTGTCGGTTTTCTTTAACTATTCCTGGCTTATCGTCGAATAAGAAAAGTTCAATTGTTGGAAGTAACTCGGAAATGGCTTTACAGATTTTGCTGAAATTTTTATCAATTTTGGGTTGAATAAAGTCAGTACCACCAACATTTACATATTAAAATGTTGCTTCCTTTCTCGAGTTATCGCTGGTCGAATAATTTGCTACACATTATAGACACGCAGTGATAATCAGAAATGAAGTAACGACAGGAAAGTTATCAAATTATCGAACGCATTTCAGAAATAGCTTATTTGCCAGTTAATCTGAACTCAAGATCGGACTTGTAGAATTTTTTTTCTTCATATCCCATTGAACTATCGTATATATGTATATGTATTTATGTATATCATACGGAAAAACAAGGTCTCTAGTTTAATAAAAAGTCAGAATAACTCCGGTACGGGCGATCTTGGGTCTTACATATTCAGGTCGACGTTTACCGTAGTCGCAAGCAACTCGGTGCAGGTTGTCGTCGTCGTCGTCGGACAACGGTATCCCATCTGGACAGGGAGGGACGACATACTAGTCAGTCAGCCAGGTGAACGCGCTGGAGACGAGATACCTATTCCCAGTTAGAAAACGGATTCCTCACGTCTCATGGATCGTATACACGCCTGCATACATATTGCAGAGGCGTCACGTCCTCCGCAACTCGTCGATGTCCAGTATCGTTAAAATGGCGTTATTCTAATCGCTCGTTTGCCTTGTACAATTTCAGCGTTTCACACATGTACTCCATGTAGTAAAAGACGAATATTTGTTTCTTTTTGTTTGTCGTATGTAAAACCATCCGACGTTTGCTTCTTAAGCACTTAAAAATGGAAAAAGAATTATGGATACTGGATACTGGATACTGGAAATTGAGTAGTATTATATTATACTTCGAGTTATCGACTGAGTCTCCCCGATCGGTATAAATTGCATAGTCCAGTTGATATCCATTAAACTTAAGTCGTGTTATTTTAATCGATCCATGTACTCATTTCTGATATTCACAATGTACACCCACAGCGATTTAGGAGTTTGAACTAAAGACCGCAACTCGAAACGCAATCATAGTTTCGAAAATATCGACAGAGATCATTGAAAACGATGTTAATAAACGCGGAGAATCGACCGTAAATAGTGAAATCCTTCAGTGAAATCGAGAATAAAAATTTGCTAAAAAAAACAGTTCTGACTGGTATAACGATTGGAATCCACCGGTAACTTTCGATTTAGGATCGTTCGATGATTCATGACAGTGATCCGCAGTTTCGATGCTCACTAATCTTGTCAGATCCTGTTGTGTCGGTACCTTGGTAATCGCAATGTCACCTGGGAGAGAGCGAAGGTCATTGGCTCTAAGGATACGTGCAGTAAATATAGTTACGGTGTCGCGCGGCGGGCGGCGGTGGTCCTGTCGAGGCTCGAGGCCAAGGATGCGAAGGTCCTTGCCCCATAAGGGCCTCGCACGCCTGCAGCTTCGGATCGCAGACGGTCGACGTCCGGGTAACAAACCCAGCGAAGAGGTGCAAGATACACCGATGAGCGCAGACGCGTGCAGACACATCAAGTTTCAGGGAGGTGAAGGAGGAGCAGGATCTCCCAACTCCGTAACGTAAGAGACTGCGGAGCAAAAAATGGAGTAGACATTCGGGAGGTCCTTTGCAGAGTTCAGACAAAATTAATCGCCAGGTAGCCGAGCTTTCGAGCCTCCTTTTCGATCCACTACCCTTGATCCTCTCCGAATGAACGGGTTTCATCAATATCTATTAGGCGATTAAATTCTGGGTTAGATTTATAAATAGCTCTTATACCCATCGAACTGCTTTCCTCGGTACCAGGACGTATCCTAGAAGCCTATGATCGATCAGTTCAGTTAATTTCAGAACATGTGCTTTTATGCTTGACCCTTGGCTGACATTGAAATGGTTCAGAATAGAATCCACAACTTGCAGTGCAGGAGAGATGAGTTTCATGAGCTCGTTTAAAGTGCGACTCTATGTTCACGGTTGCTTGGTAGGTATAAGTGAAAAATCCGGTAGCAGGGGAAGGTATCAGGCGTGACAAAACGGTGCCACTTTGCGATAAGGAAGCTGATGTTCTTGCGACTCTCATCTTTCATTTTATGCCCTATAACCTTGTGTGCAGAATTAAGTTTGCCGCAGAAAAGCACCAGCGTTTCTCAGTAACTACTGTTGAAATTGAATGCGTAGAATTTGTTTTATAACAATATTTTACAGACACTGCTTATTTGAGTTTTTCTTTCATTGATCTTGAGCAGCAAGTGTTCACTCAAATGATGTTCTGCTCGGATTTCGACGCAGGAGGCAATTTTTCACCCTCTACTTATGCCAAAAGAAAATTTTCGAAATGCTTGAGTAGATTTTCGATAGAAGAGAAAAACCTGCAACACGACAAATCGCACTGGTGATTTATCGGTCGGCAACGAGTTCTCTCCTTCCGTGACCAAATACAGAAGCTAACCTAACCTCCACCCTACCAACCCCGTGGAGAGGTCACCGACACCGACACGCGCGCAGAGAAGCAGAGAGAGAGAGAGAGAGAGAGGGGGGGAGAGGAAAGAAAACGGTGGTGTTTTCCCCTATCTTCTTCTTGCCCCTCGCAACGACCTTCATCTCGGGGAATGAAGGGTGGGGCAAGACACTGCGAAGTGGTATCCACTTCCTGTCCGATTGGTCTTCAATCAACGCCCATCCAATCGACCCTGCTTCGTGAACCAAACTTCGCCTCCATTTTACCACCAGTCACCCTCACTCTTCCTTATTTCTTACATCAACTGCTAAGCACCTTTTGTGGTCCATTCAGCTCTCCAAACAGTCTTGCTGACTGACTCGCCCTGGTTCTTCTCTCTTGAAGTTGACACTTGATGTAATCATTTACAGTTTGACATATGCATCATTCTTATCCGAAGAAATAAGGGTGTCAATTTTCTTGAACAATCCTAGCAAAACGTAAAATATCATAAATATTGTGGTAATGCATTTCTTTACGCAGTCACCAACTTTATTTCAATACTATACTCAAGTTTGCATCATATATGGAGAAAGGGTTACTCATGTAGGCTTCGTCACACCGTTCAACGTCATGTGAAAGAGATCGGTTTAAATTTAGCATCGAATCGAACACTGGGTATAAAGTATAGAATACGGTATCTTCGATATCTTTTGTGAGTCAGAAGCATATGAGGCAAAGGCAGCGGCAGTGACGTTATACCTATAAAAATTCATCCTTGAAACTTGCCACCTTTCCTCAAGATTCCAAACGGTCTGCATCACGTATACGAAATTCCTTTGACGAGCGCCATTGGGGAACTTTTTCGCTATTTCACTTATGGCTTGCGGCACGAAGCCCAACTCTCTTTTTCTACAGGTAGATTTTCATTCTTAGACAACTCATTGTCAGCTGAGAATCGGCAATGAAAGACCATCGTCACTCATCACCGTTTATTTAGAACGGTAATTTTCTTGTGTCTTTTCCTTCCTTGTTCAATAAATATATCCTCGTTGGTTTTGCAAGACAACAGACACGGTCAACTGTAAAGTAGTGTGCCATAACTTCAAAGCAGTCAGAAGAATAGTTGAGCGGTTCTGTGAAATTTTCTACCTTTTCTGTCTGTTAAAGATCAACGATCGTAAATCCAATAAATTTTTTTAGTTGGGATAAGAGAATTCATCGCTAAGGAGAAGAAAACAGTTTTGTCACATACGATTTGCTATAACTTATCGGTAAAACAGGGAAATCCTACATTGTATCAATGATTTGGCAATCGAAGTGTGAATCATCGACTGATCAAGAAAGTTTAGTTTTTACTACTGGCTGAGAAGCAGCGGTGTTACCAAGTGCCGAGCAAAACATATCGCTATACCATTATTCAAAAAACATTAGAAATCTGTAGATATCATGAACTAAGAAATCTCTATTATTCACTGAAAAATTGACGAACAATCTACACAATAGTCAAATTATGAAGACAAATTCAAATTACAATGACAAACAAAACTACAGTCAATCATTTATTACAATTATTTTTCAATTATTGAAGAGCTTTCTCTTGCACTCATGTTGAACCTCCAACTACAAAACCTTGTTAGTAAAAATACTTGAGGTAATGTAAACTACCGACGGTCGGTAACAAAAACTATAATCAAACTTTTTTCGATACTATTAAATTTTCGTCGACGGAACTGACGGAAAATCGTTACGCTTTGGTTAACGAACGCTTCTTCCCGAGATGATTCCGAAAACAACATCGGCAACGAAAAGTCTCTAGATATCTCTAGACAATCTCAAATCTCTACAAAAATCACTACGGGCTATTAAAAATCTCCAGAATTCTCCGAACCTCTTTAAAAAATTGCCGGGGTTGAGATGTGTCGTAAATCGGGCAAAAAATCTCAATTCAATGTTCAAAAACTCTAGATCTATCTACGAAATCACCAAATTGGCAATACTGTCTGGAACAGTGAGGAGAAAACTTCGAATGTGGGCACGAAAGGAATACGGGATTCTTTGTGTCATGTATCTCGATGGAGTTTAATTCCGAGAGCAGACACCCCTTCTACCCACCGCGGCTTGTGCATGGCGATATGGCGAAGACGAAGAAGAAAAGGAGGTGGAGTCGGCGCTGCAGAGGAAAAGGACAATGGAGAGAGGGTGGAGGGCGGCATTTTCCGGGGGTGGGAGAAAGGGGGTGAGTTTGTCGAACGTCGCGACGCTCGCGGATTCGGAAACCAGCCTCAGTCGACGCGCGGCTGGCTTCCACGCTGCTGGTCGAATGAATTCCCCTTGGTACGGTTAAATCATAAACGGTCCACCCCTCAGTGTTACGCCGGTGTTACAAGGGTTGTGGTTATGGTGTGTGACTTTCGTCTTCGTCGCTGAAGTTTATTATTTGAGAAACGCTTATCCGCTTCCTTGCACTGAACGTGTTGGTCATTCTGTGTCAAATTTTTCGTTTACAACGGTAACTTATTTTCAAAATTTTCGAAACTATCGAAGGTTCTCTTAACCTCTCCATAAAGTTTTATGAAGTGAATTATTCGCGTGAATAACTTCTCGAACGAGAATTTTTTTTTTATCGCTGTTTTTGCGCCGACATTTTTTTATCTGTACATCCTGAATATCTCACAATCAGTGAACTTATTATTTGTTATAATATTTCGGAACGTCGTAAATTGGTAAAGTATACTGCTGCCAATTGTTTTCCAAAAAAGATGCTGATACCGTTATTGAAATACTCTGGTATTTTGATTTTTTATTGTCGAAGGAACAAGTCATTGAAGTTTTAATATTGTTCCGTGTTGAAAACAATTTGTACAACAACACAGCTTTGTGTATGTGTATTTTAAGCACCGGTTTGTTGAGCTGCGCCGCCTGCCACGACCGACCCTATCGCGTGACCAAGTGCTTACGTTCTTGCGTGTCTTCAGGGCGATATCTCTCCGACGTATATACCTCAACCTCAGTTGATCCTCTGCCCTTTTTAATCTCCAATTCAATACCCGAGGAGAAACCTGGGAGATTGTGGGGTTTGAGTTATTGGAATTACGATTCCGAATAGTGACAATTCAATACAACATTTCTATCTGTGTAGACATCATATTTGCACACTTTAAGCCGTGAAGGATTTGGCAATTCCTTAATTTTTGGAATAAAAATTGGAAGGTGAAATTTCTGATTGACTATGACTATATATCAGGAAATTGACACCCAACTCCAGACACGCTATTTCTACTATACCCTTAGTGAAATCAACACCCTCGAGTTTTTCACAAGTATCTGAAATCACCGACAGTTCTGGATGGTACTTTTTCTCTACATGCTTGCTTGAAGTACCTCGAAGTTATTATTTCTGCTCTAGAATAAGCAGGTTATCGATTCAGTTCCAACCTAAGATCATTGAATTTAAGGGGGCTACTAACTTTCCTGTTTTACCAGCAAGTTCAAAAAATGGTATTCCACACCTTTTTCACCTCCTGAGTAACGAATCATCTTTAAACTTTAAGAAATTACGGGTTTCATGATCTCACCTGTGTTCACAATTTACCGAACTTGTCTCGGGTCAAACTTTGAGGTTCGACACCCCCTTGAATCTGCTCTTTGTTTCGTATTCTTCAAACTCAGCGGATCAGCCATTACTCCATAAGAATTAAATCCACCTTTCCACCGTAGGTGGGGAAGGAATCAGCAGTGTTGTGTTGTGTTGTAGTGCAGTTGGACCTGTTTCGGGCAGGCGAAACAAACCGGTTCACGGTCGACCGACTCGGCCTGTCCAATGTCGGTAGTGTTATACTTGTGTGGACCCTGCATTTCGTGCAGAACATCCTAGTCTAGCTTTTGCGTAATTGTTCAACTGCAGTTCATCGCTGTTCGATTTGGCCTTCGCAGTATCGGGAGGCTGCTATTTTCATTCAGTCTCTCTCACTCTTCACTTTCATTCTTCCGATGTGCCGTTGCTGTTGATTGTTGATTGAAAATACTTCAATTCCATTTTCATTCCAACACAACGGTGAACATGTTTCATCTACAATAAATAAACGCATTCTGCGACAAGTTTATTGTGTCCCAAGGGAGCTGTCAATTCAGTCGACAGGATTAACTCGTCGACGATCGGCAGGAATAATGGAAACTCTGGGTGAATGTTTGAATGATGGATTCTAATTTATAGTGCAATGTAGTTAACTGCCATTTTCGTTCACTTCGATCTGGGGTTTGATCACCTTTGAAATCTATAAACCACTCGTGAGGTCTTGTTATATAATTTTTAATCTTTGTAATCCCCCGAAATCTGTTGGAGTCTTACTTCTTATGGAACCATTGAAATTTCCTATATTCTTATAAAATCTATGAAATCCCCGAATCCTATAAATTTATTTGGAATTTTCGAAACCCCGGGAAATGTTCTGAAATCTGTGAAATTCTATGACTTTTTCTTGAAATTCTTAAAATCGGCAACAACCTTAAAATCTTAAAAATTCTTTTGAAATTGTCAAAACCGCATCAAATCTACTAAAGTTTCTAAAATCATGTGAAACCTTTTGATGTCTCGCACCATTCTCGAAGTCTAGATATACTTTACACCTCTGAGTGATGAGTTGAAAGATTAATTGACAAATTTGCCATGTGATAAATCCGCTGGTTGAGAAGAGTTTATTGATGGAAAAATGGTAATTTTGACAACGATGTATCTCTTGATTTATTGTTAGTTGGTTGGTCGGCAACACTCGTCGGCAATCGAAGGTTGATCATTAAGTGATTCAAAGACTAACATTTGTATACGTATTATGTATATACATGAAATGTAATACATGTACAGATATCTACATATAAAGACCGCAGCATGACTCGTTTGAATTTTCCATTTCCATGCGCTCTTTCGGGGTTTACACACTATGAAGTGCTTTTTCTGAGGCAGATTAGCTTTATTCACGCCCAAGCTTTAACTAAACACGTTAGATTTCATTCTTTCTTTCTTTTTTCTTTTAAATCTTAACGCAATTTCGCAGTGAACAATAACGATACAGTTTAAATCTTGAAAGGTGAATAAGCAAGCTTCTGAGAACTAGATATTCAAATAATTGAACAAAAATCAGTGCCATACTTGGAAAATTTGACCTAAACGTAAAAAATCTAATAATATTAAAAAATGTTCGCTGCAATGGTGCTGCACAAGCACAACAAGAATAACAACAACAACAACAACAATAACCAATTGATAACCACCAGCAACTTGAACAATAACAATATTAACGACCGTGCAGTTAACAACGCTAATAATTCAGTCTGCATGAAAGCGGTAAGTCATTTGAAATTTAATTTTGTAAAGCAGATTTTTTCATCTAGCAAAAAAAATTCCCGTATCGTAATAATAAATATGAAATAAACTTTCATGGAATTCAGCCTTGTTTTGTGCTGCAAACATTATGCGAGTAGTAATTTATTTGTATTTAAATATTTTTAGCCGATTACCACGTGAATAAACGAAACAGATTTGAATGTAAATTGAACTTTTTACACGTCAGCAATTTTTAGTAGCAGGCCGAGGAATCCGCGCTGTTATAGCTACGAACGTTCATTATACATTCGACTACACAGACACTCTCTAATCCCACCGGAAAGCCGGGGGTTCCTTGGTTGGTTGGTTGGGCAGGGAACAGAAATACCCTAAAGATACGAGTCGCAGTTTGAGGGCTCAGAACGGTCGACGGATTTTGCCAAATAGATGGCCTCTTACCACTCCGGCTTTCGGCTTACTTACTGGCTTTTCGCTCCAGGATTTTCATACACCCTCATTATACGACCCTGTACTCCATTCCCATAGAGGGCCGCGGCTTTCCTAAAAAATTTCAATTTTTGAGTAGCTTACTGACAGTATATAAAAAATTATAAACGATTCAAAAAAAAAAAAGGTAAGAAAAAAATGGTAGTATAAATTACTGCACAATAGCTCTGCGTTGGCTTGTAGGATATAATAACAAAACAAATGTTATTGTCCAGTAAAACTGCAAGTCCTTAAATACAAAATCTCTGTCTTTTATTGGGTAGAACACCTTGGAAGACCATGGCTATCATCCGTGATTCTTATGTTTGGACAGATCGACGTATCGCGACTTTGGCTGGATATCGTAGTCCAAGGGGTTAACTTTGAAAGTAAATTTAATTTTATGTCATCATTTTGATTTCGAAAGCTACTGTATGCCGTAACAAGAAACTGAATTCAAATGCAGACTGTTGAAAAACTTTCGTCATTCGCCTAAAATTGGCCCGTTTTGCAATTGGAGTAGCCAATTTGTAAACATCATTGGACCTTTAATTAAAATTCCACAAACCGACATGGTATCACTTCACCGTTGAAAATTAATTTCAAACTGACAAGCGACGCTTCGTCGCCCATGTTGGCTTGCCCCCCAGTTTGAAGGGTTAACAGGGGTGTGTCGCTGCATTGAATTAACGTAACTGTATCGCGACACTGAGGAGGATATCCATACGTAAACAGTAAAGCTTGATGAAAATCCTCACCGCCAACGACGCGAGTGGAATTCCCAAGTTCATTTGTTCGGACGACCAATCAATGATCACTTCGCTCTGATTGTTCACGGGGTGATGCGGAGTCTCATTAAGGCGATGTCAAACCTTCCCGCTTCTGTTTTACACCTTTTTTTTGGGTTTGCCACGAAGGTGTTGGTCCTACCGTGTTCCAGTAATGGTTGTCGCGCTGAACAGGTGCAAAAAATATTAAGAACTGAGAAAATCGACTGAACTGATCGAGTGAACAAGAAAATTTCGGCTCCTGGTAAGCATGCTACAATCCATTTTCATTCGAAAACCCGTAGTTAATAATCGGATTCCAATGACGCGTCGCGGAGAAGAAAACTATAATGAGATATCACCACTCATGAGAAGACAAAATGGCAAATATGACTCGTTAGAGAATTTCTTGGCAATGTAAGCAAGGCTAGAGTTTACATCAAGTCCAGCTATACCCGTGACATCAACGTCACGAAACAACGAAGCATTACGGTTCACCGATAATAACCAGAAAAGGCGAAAACTCAATCTGGCGAAAAAGCGGACTGTTGAAAAAAAATGTCATTCTGAAATTGAATGCTTTTCAGCGCTTTGAGTATCTTGAGATTGATCCTTGTTCAAATGATGTGACACTTTTCCAATAATTTCTTCACGAACGCCTACAGCTTTTGGGATAAAAAGGCCTGATGCCCTGGGGAAGGATGCCTCTAAGTGCTAGCACGAAACTAGATGGAAATTCTGTGTCACGTTCAATGCACCTCTAACAGCTGCAGTATGCCACGGAATGCCTCATAGCAGCCTGCAGAATCTCATCTTTCTGCTCCATTGGTGATCCGATCCGACCAACCCCGCGACGCTTCTTCATCTTCTAAACTTCATTTCCTCCTGTCCATTATCCGGAATAGCGTAGATCCGTTAGGGAGTCGCCTGTTCATTGAATTAGGTCGGACCTTCCTATTTTACCGACAGGTACTTTTTTTTTTTTTAATGATCGTGAACGAAGAAATCTGATACGGATCAAGAATTTGAACAGTCCCAAAATATACCTATTCACAATTGAGTCGAATCTCAACAATCAAAATGGTCGAAACTCCGAATGGTTCGAACTGCGTATGATCGGTCACGCTAAATGCAGATCCAAATTTTGAAAATCGATTTGGCGGAAACGGATTTCATAATTCTTGACCATAGTCCAAAATGAAAATATGCCTTTTGCAGCGAAGACAACGTGCATCGTTAGTCCGTTAGTCGCAATTGGGAGTGGGAATCGATTTTCCGCGACACATAAGAGCCCTCTTCCTTTAGCCGTGCAGAATTCAGCTTGGCAAAATTCCCACATCGTTGCTCTCCTTCTATTCTCTCTATATTTCGCTCTACGGAGTTGCCTTTCTACGCGTTGACGCTGAAAAAAATTGGCAACGTAACTGCATGGCAGAAAAGAAACAACCGAGTGCATATTTTATCCATGGCAGCCTGCCTGGTTACTGTAAACTCTTTTGTACCGATGATCCATTGGTCTGTACAATGCCCATCAGCATTTCAGTGTTTGCTGGGATTTAGCATCGCTCAGATCACGAACTTTGACTTCTGATTGTCGCAGTCGGTCATGACGTTATCGATCGATAACCGATCTCCCACTGGCAGTTATGTCACTGATGGCGTATGGCGCTGCTGAACGCTACGCACGCGATATCTCGCACCTTTCACTTTTGTGAACTACCTAGTGTAGCCATTGTGCAGCGCGACTGTTGTGCAACTATATTTCAGTTCTTAGCATTGCGAAAGCCGGAGTTGTATTGATATATACATATAACCTATGTAGCAACGGCTTAGCACCGATATTAGTCACTTAACGACAGAAATCAAGTTGCTTTTTGTCTTCAAATCGAAAATCGCACTTTGTACCTGGAAACCTCAAACTCTAGCCGGCGGTCCTGCCATAGCTTTGGGTTACGGAATCAATTCCCTATTTGTTACCAACTCAACCTTATTACAAACTCAATTTGAATTTTTTGCTGTTTCTGTTATTCGTGGACCCGATCAATTTGATCATTTATGGCCAAGCTTTCAAGAAATCCTCATCTATCTATTTTGTGTTCTGATTGTGTTTCATTCACGATTAATCGCCAAATGCAGTTCTTTAACAGCTTTCGAAAGCGAACGCCTCACACAAGTCTTTATCCAAAATTCTAATTCAAATGATTTCACATGTGGTCAAATCAATTGACATATATTCAATTAGCAACTTGACGTGATTTTACGTGCTTAAATTCAAGCATATTCCTGGATCACAACTGTGTTTCGATACGAGGTTGAAGTTAGTAACGTTACTCTAACGATGCATGTTTAGGAAAAATCTTTACTTCGCACCTTCAAGGTTTTGTGGATTTAGTAAATCATAATGAACGAAGCGTACTCATATTTTGTACAGCCAATTCCTTAAAAGTCATTCTAAAATTGCATAATAACGAATTTCTCCCTGATGTTTCGTTACATTAACGTTACCAACTTCAGTCTCGTGTTTCAATGGTTGGAATATAAAGTCGTTTCATTCTAGTCAGTTAAGCTGTAAAATTTTGCGTCGCATGTCACTAACCATTTCCTTTTTGTTCTGTTACAGGTAAGATTTGCCCTCAAAATAGTCAAGATTAATTTCCTTCTGACTATGCTGAATCCCTGAAGAAGTGGGTAACGTATTTTTTTCCGAAAAATGCATTGCTTTCTACCGTATGATAAATTCGGTTGAGGAAAATTCATTGTACGAATGCACATTGATTTTTCGTTGGTTACACGCTGCCTTCCTATACTGGAACTCTAGTGCTTTCGAAAACAAGTTATACTTCTCACCAAAGTATGTCAAAGTTGGGCAGAGGCAACCTGCAGCTGAGCAAATGTTTGTCAGGCGGTTCAGTGTGCGAGGTGTATTATGACGATCAGTTGTTGAAAATGTCAGCAACCTAAATAGATAGCGGCAAACGTTGTTTCCGCGGAATCACCTGTTCACAATGCGTGTTCTGTCTCAACGCGAAGACTTCTCGAAAAGGCCCGTTTTAGTTTACATTCAGAGCGTATTTTTCCACCGGCAAACGTTCACGAAATCGCTTATTTTTCGTGTAAACTAATTTTCTCTTCTCTTTATCTCCTTCGAACGTTAAACGAAGCGACGATCGATTTTCGAGGAGTCAAAACCTCTTCATGAAAATTGCCCTCGAGTGGATTCGAATTGAAATGTTTGAACCCCTCCCCTCCCATCCATTAAGGCTTTTAAATATAGTTTTGATGATTTTTGGTACGAAGAAAGAAAAAACTTTTCTAAGCAGATGAAATTTTACTGTTTAACGCTTCGAGCGTTTGCGCTTCCAACGCCTCTGTAACGCCGTAACCAAGCCCACCAGCATTGCATCTTCGTGACAACGTTCACTAACAAAGAGAATCTCGTCGTTTAATGACTCTGTCGTGTGTGACGACGACAGGATGTTACGTCCTCCACATTGTCGATCATCTTCTATTGTTCCAATATCACGCATCGATGCCATTCAGGGACAGATTTGACGCCAGCCTCTCATGTTGTAGGTCAAAGCCTTACACTCGTTTACAACCGCATAACGGAAGATCTAAACGACCCCATCTTATGATGCTCTACACTCCAAGTCGGGGTGGTCCTCGATGCTGCTGGCCTCTTGCCTATTTCCGTTCGTTTTCTCCGTTATCCCCGTTATCCTGGAACACAGCAGTTCTAACGATAATTATCCGAGGAGTTAACCACTCGTCGGATCGTGTGTTCGCCAGGTTTTAAGATCGCATCGCTTCAAAACATTTCAAATGTAACTTCATGGGATTTGATATGATTTCGTTAGATTTCATATATGGTGTACATCGTATTTTGAGGGTGGTCAATATCGTGTCTTTATCACAGAAAAATCGATTCCCATTTAGCACATCTCGTTAACAATCTAAAGGACCTGACGATTTGTTGCGATATTCCGAAGCATCGGAAGATGTAAAATCTGCTGCTGGATTTTCAACATCTGTTCTCTACAAGGCGGTGACAGACCAGGAAAATTGGGAACGATCAGGTAGAAGTCAGGGAATTACCAGGTTCCGACTGAAAAGACATATTTCTTCGTTGTTATTTCCCAAAATTATTTAAAACCGTCAACTGTGTCTCGTAAACTCAAGAAAACTTGTTGTTGGAAGTAATATCGTTCAATTTTCATATCTTCTCCCCTTTCTCGTATATAATATAATTTCTGCCGGGGAAAAAAGTTAGAGAAAAATCATCGAATTTTCTCTCTGCGAAATAGTCACCACCGTATTCTACAAATATATTTATTTTGCATGAAAAATCTGATTTTAGAGATTTACTTATTTTTTTCCGCACCAGATCGATAACCTAGGCTGGTGTGAAATTTCTCACACGTGAGTAAACACTCTTCAACTTCAATGTACCTACCGCAGTATGACTTTTTTTTCTCCGTCCCAAGCGATTCAGCAACTGCAAAAAATGCCCTACCGAAATCGTCCAATATCGAAGTAATCTGACAGTCTGCACTTTCAGCGTTATAATTTAACTTCTGCAAGATAGGTAACCGACTGCTCGCTGCCACGAGTCGTGCAATCGCATAACAGCTTCAGCTGGATAAAAGTCCGGATCGTAGACAGGTAGGGTATCTAGTCAGTTGTCCCCACTCCGTTACCGTTTGACTCAGGCGACTCGATGTCCAGCGAACCAGCCAGCCAACCAACCAACCCAACAAACCCGCGCCAGCAACGTCGTGGATTATATTTTCACCGCGTGCAGTCAGTACGCTCCTTGTCGTCGGGTATCGCTGTCAGATATGATATTCCGCGTTTTCAATAACTGACAGCTGTCAAAATCCTGTCGAACAGTAACGAGAGCTGTTTATTTATTTGTTCAAGTACCGAGATTAATGAAAAGAAGCATAATAATATTTATGTGAAATTTATAATAATATATTTTACAGTGATTGTGCAGCAGATGTGTGTGTGCGTGTGTGTGTTAAAAAAGATACTTCTCTAAACGGAAAATTTATTGGAGAATCTTTTTTTCTTTACATACGGTAAAAGAATTTTCTCATCTCGAAAAAGATTTCGGAGCGGAACATGTGTGATTTGTATATGAATTGTAACGACATACACATTAGATGTAAATTCGTGACATGAGATGAAAATTTTCTCACTATTAGAAAATGAGAATAAAAAAAAATACATTAATTAGAATTTGCAATCATTCAAAAAATCAGTCAAAAAAGGTCGATTATAATTCATTTGCGTCTGTTCCAAATTTCTAAATTAAACTGGGATCTAAGTAAGATATAGATAAGATCTTGTATCGTAGCTAGGATGTATTCTAATTTGGGTGCAATTGGAATTGGCGAGACCTGAATAACCCGATCATTGCCAATTGAATTTAAACGACGTATATTTAGTTGGATATTATATGAATGTACTTGCCGCTAACTCACTGAATGCTCAATATCTGCTCTTATTATCGAAGTTGTCCGTTTGCAGTTTGTTATATCAATGAAAGACGTTATATTTTGCTACGAACCTCGCGGAGACCTTTGTTCAAGAAAATTATCGTCCTTATACTTGAACGACGAATATTTTATTTTATAGTATTTTAAATTGTTTTTTATAAGAATAATACCGTCACGCGATTTGAATTTTCGAAGTGTTGAAATTTCAAATCATTTTCATAAAATTCAATAGTTTCATAATAAATAAATGATACTCTTTGTCCGCTTATCGGAATCTCATTTCAAATATCAAGACACCTCCTACTGTCTTGGTTAGTATTTAATGTTATAACACGTGCATTGTAGGGAAGTATTCAGTGCGTGAGAAAATAGGCTTTATTCGTTCTCTTGTATGCATACGTGAATAGATTACACGCGACTTAGACCAGGTTTTTCGGTTAGGAGAGATTATGCATGCAAGGTAATTTCGCTGCTGGTGCTGCCATCGCGTTTCAATAGCGCATGTAGAGCAGAAACAAGTGTATTATATATCCAACTTCGTATTACAACCTATGAATGAGGGAAGCATGTCCATTCTCTTTCTCTGCATCGCGATATAATTATTCCCATTATAACTTAAATATTTGACAAAATGTCTTGTCGTTAAATTATTTCACAATTTTACCGACAGATTTAGCAATTCGTATTTTACACTTTCGAGGCACGAAATATCTTAAACCTTTGGGAAATGACATGGTTTACGTATACATCCGTGGCATTGTTAAAAAAAAGTTGGAAATCTCGAGGGATCGACTATTACTTGCAGATGATTCTCACTCGTTTCGGCGTTATGGCGCGATACTTTACAGTCGAGTCTCATATTTCTTACGTATCTTCATCAATTTTCTCAACTTTTCTAAGCCAGCCGACAAACGCGACGACAAAATCGATGATGTTCGAAAGTTTGAAGCAATTTCGTCGGTCGGGAGAAGAGAAGATTGTGAAATACGATTTGCTAACTTTGTCGATAAAACAGCAAGGCCTGACATCCCCTTAATGTGATCGGCATCCGATGATTGCGAACTAAAAGTGTACATATAACTATATACTCGTGTTTTATACACGTTTCTCGTGGCATATTGCAGCAGCGGCAGTGGCAGCGGCGCTTTCACTAACCCAACGAACGGAGACAGAAAACTCGCTGCGACGAAATACGAAATACTTAGTCCTTACGTAAACGTATTCGTGAACAACGCGCGCGCTCGAAATTCGTTTTTTTTTTTATTATTGGAATGCAATAAGTACATGAAAATCACAAGTGCTAATATACGTACGTACATAAATAAATAGTAATAACAATTTTTGCGGATACATACAATTTTTTATTCCTAGCTTGCAGTCATGCATAATACATTTTTTTTAAGCTTTGATAAATTCTTACAATCATTATAATTTATACGTTTACATTCTGATACTACAACGATACTCGTATTATACAGTAACAATAATTTAATATAACTATAACTTGACAAGGAAAATAAAAATTTCAGACGTTCGCATATAATAACCGTAATGCATATTGGTATCCGGTTATATACTATACGCGTCACAATTACTAATTAACTGAACTGTTAACTACCGTCGTGCCTAGATTTGGCCCTCATGATCCTCTGCATGCCTGACTGTCGACGTTGTGCGTTTTACGTGACTCGAATTCACCGCATTCAGAAACCTTTGACGAATTTATAATGACAGAAAGAGCGGCTTCAACACCGTCTTGCGTTTGTAAAGTTCGATAAGCTCGCAATAAAAAATATCTCACCTTACAATTCATTGTCTTTGTTCGTTATCGCTGTTGCTATTTTTTTTCTGATGATAACTATACATACAATTCTATCCATTTCTGGGTTTTTACCGAATTTTTCCTTACGGGTAATTCTCATTATAATTTGACCGTGATTCACATCTTTTAGTCAAGTCTCGAATCTTCTTTTTTCGCCATTATTGCAAATGATTTTTATTTTTATTCCCGTTCATATGAGCGACGACGACGATAATCTTTATTATGGATATCGTACTCGTGATCTTTGAAATGATGATTTATTGTTTTATACGCCTTTAGCTCCTCGACCCTCGCAGTTTTTTTATTTTTTCTTCTAACTTTCTGATTAATCGCGAAATCAATCAAACATGTGTCACCTTTAATAACAAGCACATCGCATCCGGTTGACTGACAACGTCGTCATCTCGAGGGGCTTTACGATTAGTCTGTGCAGTTGTTAACACGATAAAAGAAAAAGTTATTAAGTAATCTACCGCGCTTATCGAAATTTATTATTATACCTACTTCTGTTTTATTTTTATTCCTATAGTTATATTACACGATTATTGAAGCGCTTTTCGATTCCGAGAACCTATTTTTCATTCGGGAACAAAACATTAGGCGAGACTAATCGCTTCTGTCGGGTAAAAAGCGATCCGTTATCGAACAGCATGGAGACGCCAATAGAGTCAAAACTGTTATGGCAAACAACTTTGTCGAAAACCGTGCTACAGTGAAATCACCTCTGCAGGTTGTGTACAATCTATTTTGTTGCTGATTTGATGTTATTCTTGCCGCACTATAATCGATCGATCCATATGTAACACATGGGGATAAATTAATCACAAATACAAGTTATGTAGGGTACGGTATGCGATTTAAATTAGTACGTTATATCTGACGTAGCCTAATTATCGACTTAATCACTAGTTAAACAATCTTATCGTAGTAAAAACAACGCTTATACTGAATTATCAGGTCTCGAATCAGTAGTTTTAATAATTTGAGAAGATAAGCGTGTAATAAGAAACTCGATTATACAACGTTTCAGGACACAATATCTGTAATTCGTCGATAATTTAATCACACAAAAATTGAAAATTACATAAATCACATGGTGTAGGAAAAATACTACGAAAAAATTCTAGTGCCATTACACAGAAGTATGTTTCCAAAGTGTGGCGTTCAGTGATCAAATATATAATCGAAATGGCAATGGGGTTCATCGGTACAACAGTTCCTGCGTTATTGCAATGAACATTGGATGACTAAATATCAACGGTCAAGTCAAAAGCGATGCAGCGTTCACCGTGGTTTTAATCATTAGTGAAAACTCAACACCAAGTCAGAATCAGCATAGAAATAGAAAGGAGAAGAAATATGCGGAACGGTACGCAGCCTCAGCAAACGGCCGTAATGGCACCGCCACATCTGAACGGATCTGCACAGTTTATAACCGGTGGCTACGTCGGCTACCATCCGAGGCAGGCCTGGGGCGGACCGTATCACCCAGCGCAGAATAGAAACGGAGTAAGACCCGTTTCTCATCCCCCGCCGCCACCCGCCAGGAGGAAAAACACCCTGGGGATTCCCCATGCGGGAAATCATAAGAATCTGAACGGACGATTGCCGGCAGCAACGAACTCGAGAAATCGCGTCAACAGGAATAGCGGCCCCTCGGTGAGTCTCATCCGTGTAAGCAGCTTCCGTTTTAAAGATCGTCATCAACCTCGTTGCATATTTGCGGTGAGGAATGGTCTGGTCGTATTTTTTCAACGGACCTTTCGTTGCAGCGTTCGTTTTTTGCGGAAAAAATAGATTATGACGATATGGAGATCTGTTACCGAGAGGTGATTATAGTCAAGTATCGAGCGAACAACTAACAAGGAACATCGGTTTGGTATCCTTCTTCGATTTCGTTGCTGATCATGTGTGTTGCAGAACATTGAAAAGTAAATGTCACGTATTTTTTTTTTTTATCGGCGGACAAACGGTTTAAATGCGTGCAAAACGACTTTCAATGATGGGCATCCAATGGGGTGGTTTCGAAGTTTAGGATAGAAGAGCGTGATGTATTTGAATGAAACCAACGCGGAAATGTTTCATTCGTCGATAGGAATAATTCAGCGTTGGCTTCATTCCAATACGTCGAGTGAATCAAGAAATCAAATTTTTTGGTGCTCATCTTCGAGGGTCGTTTAAAATCCTTTAACTCGCTTTTCCGCTAAAAAAAAAACTTGGCTGTTAGTTTTCAATGTTCTATAACGTACATAAGCTGCAACGAATTCTAAGAGAGACACCAAACTAGTGTTCCTTGCAAGTTCAAAACTTCACGAAGTCAAAACATTGTAATTGTATTCAAATTACTTACAATGACTTTATATAGTCAGATATAAATTCAGCTCACATAAATTCAAACGATTCCAAGTGACTCCGTGAAGAAGACTTTAACTAAAGTTAACTGTCTTCAACTGACTTCATAAAGTTGAGATTCAAGTTACTAGTTGTGAATTCAAATAACTTCATGAGAATTCACGTGACCTTGGGTAATTTCATAAAGATGAAAATAGTTCAATTCAATTCCAAGAAATTACTTAAAATGATTTCAAGCTACTTCAGATGAATCGACGCGGCGTTTTGTCTAACAATAAGTGTAAATCTAACTTCAAGATATAGTAAAGTTCGGGTGAAATTGAAATGCAATAACTCTGCGGTAGCCATTAAGTGATATTCTATTTATTTCTGATTGTCTACGATTTCGTTATCTCTTATGGGATTATTCACTCACTGTCAAATGATTTGCACAAAGTTGAGGGTTCGTCACTTACCACGTCATAAATCGCACTGTTGCAACGGAACATTATGTGCTATTGGTAGATACCGTGATAGTAGGCACCGTGTGTCAATTAAAAGTTTTAATTGATATCACATTAGCAACTATGTTCGACGCTAGTTACCTTTGTACACAATGTTACTCCTCGCAGCCAGGCTCCAACCGTGTCTGGTATACTTAATCAGATTGTCTCGCACGCGTCATATTAGATTACCACCGCTCGATGTTATGCGCCACCTAACAAATAATCGTTAACGTGACTTCTTCCTTCCTTCCTTGCTTCCTTCCTTTCTTCCTCCTTTCAACCTTGTCTACGAAACTGGCAGTACAGCCATCCTGATTATGTCTGTCAAGTGTTTGACATCGGGCTTGATAGGACTTTGCATGGCTGGCAACTGGAACGCTTGCGGCATGAAAGTGAACAGATACAAGGTGACAATGACCTGCTAGCCGCTCCGCAAGCTATCGAATGTCAATCTACAGATGCAAAAACTTGTCTTTTCCTGCTGAAGGTTGAAAGTACTGAAAGCCAGCTATGCCTCCTCTACAGCTCGGCGCCCGCGTCCGCACAAAGGCCAGATACTCTGAAACTGGACACCTTTTGATGCTTGGAAAAAGAAGATTCTCAACCGCATTCGTGTTCACGCGGTTTATATTCCATCAGAGACGACCAACGTCTCTCCGCCACGAGTCTTTTATAGTAATATTTTTCGTTATAAAACATTGACAACTAAGAACAACTATTACTCACTTATTAGCAAATTAGGCTTAATACTCTGAATCTCCGGTAACATTTTTGAATACGAAAAGGTGGAACCAATACCTTGAAGAGTATGCAAAGAAACCTCTTTATTGACTTTACGGCGATTAGAATCATAGTGAATTCATGGTTGTAATCCGAAGAAATGTGTTTGATTTTAAACCGTACACTGTTATTGTATAAACTTTACTGTGTGTGTAACCACGTTTGCCTACCTAATCAGCATCGTGATCGTCATCATCCATACACAGTACGCGTTATTAAACGTAGAGTAAACATTAACCAGAATTTCCCTACTGATCTTATCGTGAATGTGCAGTAGGTGTTAACCTGTGTTCGCACGTCACGGAAACGCTCAGTGCACGCACCTGGTAACGCACAAACCTCTAGAGAGATTGAGCTCAAATGTCTGCTTACTGTTTTCGAAGGTACTAACAGCGTATAGAGATATCAGAATCAGTTTTATCCACTCTTTGCGGTGCGTGGGGGAGATCCGGATTCCGCGTACTAGGATACTGTGGCAAAGCGGACTGCTTCAGGTACACATTGTCCAGTGACTCACGAATTCTTCCCGATTGTGAGACTCGGTTATCTTACTCCTCCAGCGTGCGTCATGACTTGTGGTTGTGAAGCGACGAGGTAGAGTGGAGATCACGTAAGGTCACAACGGCGAATTCTGCGCGAGGTCGCCGCTCGCACTTCCATTACATTCTCTAGAGGAGTTAACGACTTGTGTGGGTTGGTTGTGACTATCGATCGAAGAACCTGCTCACTATTACTTCTCCCCACTATATCTTGGCACAATCTTTATTTACTTATAATTTCGTTGTACACACACGTGCAGAATGGCCAATTTTGTTGACACTACTGATTAATCCAAGAATTATACCATGGCTAACATTTATATGTATATGTGTAGATGTTCTGGTCGTAGGAGCGATGTAAGGCTCCATATTTCTATCGTTATTTTTTACACCTCTGCTGTAATGCAATTAATACTCCAACGCTTCCTTCCTGCTGTTGAAACTTTCTCCGAATAAATTAGAGAAATGATGCTGCCTTCCTTTTTTTTTTTTTTTTTTGATTTTACGTGGTTACGACTTCTCGAACGAATCAGAACGGTTATTGTTGCGTAATCTGAATCACGACGATGATGATGATCCATAACTAAACGAGTTTCCGCTCGATTTCTCATCCGATTTTACATCCGTCGATTGTATTCTATTCGTAGTAAACACTAGACTTTTCTATGTTCAGGTTAGGCGTCGATGTTTTCTCTCGATTCTCTTACACTGCGGTAAAAAAAAGTGCAACCGCGTCAATGTGGAAACTTGATTTCCACCCATATTAGGCGCCAATGGAAAGTATAATACCTTTGTCGGAGGATTAACCATATTAGAATCGAGCGTATACTTAACTTTATGACTTTATGACATGGTGAATACTTCGTAAGACTTCGACTGAGATTAAAATACTTTCAAATATTTCAAGCGACTTCACGAAGTTAAGACCTTACGTGAACTTCTCTGACTTCAAGTGATTTCAGAACTACTTCATATATGGAATTTATATGATTACAAATTATTCCTCGAAGTTGAAAATACTGCTAAATTTTCCGAATGACTTCCAGTGACTCGGTGCTACTTCAAGTGAATTCTATTAATGTTTTCCTGCAGTCTGAGTACATGATACAGTATATTACAGGGTTCGTACGTACAGGAAAAATCTGGAAACCCGAAAAAACTGGGGGAATTTCTTATAGCAGGTAAAAGGCAGGGAATTTAGAAAGTAAGACTGGCATTTTGAGTCTGTCGAAGAAATAAACTCGTCCTTATACAAAGTACTATCGATCTTGAGAAAAAAAAATTGCACTATAAATTTTGTTTCAGTGCTCCAATTCACACATTCTGTGCATATTACTTTATTAAATATCTAACCTTCTTTCTTTTTTTTCGTATGGAAAATCGTAGGCTGTTGTTTGTAAATTGATAGCTGGACAGTAAGATATTTACTAGGTAATATTGGAGGTATTAGTATTAATGAGTAAAAATATTTGGTCATTAATCAGAATCCTATTTTTTGAGAGTTTACTGGAAAAATCAGGGAATTTCAAATTTTAAAATGCGTATGAACCTTGATATAGTAGCACAATTTTATACAATGAAAAAACGTTGAAAATTTATTGAGAGTACATCGAACTCACGGTGTATAATATTTGACGAAAACGAAAAAGCTGTAAATATACTTATATAAGACAAAGTATGCCGGTAAACCGTGAACTACCATTATCCGTCCTTTTTTCTATTTCTCTAGTTTCGTTGAGATTATGCGACCCCCGGAAGTCTCGACGCACATTATAATTAGCCTAGTGTCAACGTCAGACGCTCTTGGGAGAAACCTTGAGAGCTTTAGAGACACTTTGCCAAAAGATAATTCTTGTCCTACTGACAATGAAAGGGAGGGGCAACGCGAAACCATACTAACAATGCCGCCATATCACGTACGTCTCATCAACGTTGAGACTGTGTCCTCAAGCTGCTCCTTCTTCGTCACAAAGCTACGAGAACACGCTACTTCACTTCAGCCATTGAAAACTTTGTCATATAGTTTGTACTAAAGAAGTGAAACAAAAATTGAAAGGAATTTTTGCGTGTAATTCCTCGCATTGCGGTTGAAAGACGAAAGCTATCTGTCATCAAATTTGAAGTTCGGCTAAGTTGAATTCGTTAATTGAGCGAGGAAACCGATATTGAGCGGGTAAAGTTACTGTGACTTTAGAACTTCGCCAAACTTTCTGTCATCCCGGCTTGAATTTTGAAATTAAGAGTGTAGAGTAACCACCTTGGAGATGAAAAAGTTTGCTCTTTTGAATAAACACGCCTTTTGGACTTCATGGCTCGATCCACGTACTTTATAGCGCTTTCAGCTAATTACAAACTTCCTTTACTTATACTTCATTAGTACTAGTGTAAAGTCTAGCTAGGTCCTTCCATGTTTACAAATCGTGTAAACTTTGAGGGATCCTCTAGACGATTAGTGCATACATTGTATCTTGTAATAAATTCACAAGGGATGATATATGATATAACTGAGCATATAACTTGACGAATGTTTAACTTCGTCTTCCCTTGAAGTTTTGCATGATCTAAAGGAGGGATATTTGAATTGTTGCAGAAGGTGGATCCGGAGCTGATATTCACGAAACAGGAACGAATCGGCAAAGGAAGTTTCGGCGAGGTGTTTAAGGGCATCGACAATAGAACACAGCAAGTGGTAGCGATCAAGATAATTGATCTCGAGGAAGCGGAAGATGAAATCGAGGACATACAGCAGGAGATCATGGTATTGTCGCAATGCGACAGTCCATTCGTCACGAAATACTTCGGCTCGTACCTCAAGGTAAGCTGAGACAAACGCCGCATATTCTGACTTATGAGAAAACTTTTTGACCATGCGTTTCCCGGCGTTCGGTTGCTGGTATTTGCCAAATTCTCTTCATCCATCATTGACAATGACCTTCTGTTCAACACAATCGAGTCTAATTTTCCATGTAAGCCAAGCGTTCCAGGTCCGCTTAGCGCCACAAGGAAGTTATGTGGGTGAAATACCGTCAGGTCTCTGAACGCTCCCTCATTTCGTTATACCACGAGTCGTGCATTCGGGATTTGATTGCCGTTCGAGAACTATGTATGTGTAATGCTCATTGCTTTATATGTACGAATTCCAATCGGAATCGAATGATTTGTATAGAGATGCGTTGGGAATCGATATTCACACAATCGGTGAGCTCATCTACTACCCTAAGCTTAGAAAATTTCGCGTCGTGTCCCATAGTTTTGGTTCAAGAATGGGATTTCTAGAAATAAAGACAGAAAAAAAGCAAACATGATATTCTGGTTTAAAATTTTGCTCTGAATCTACTCGAAGTAGATGCTTCGACCGAATACCCTACAAACATTAACCCCATATGATCGTTTGGGAGCACCCTGTGCAATGTGCATGCGTAGGTATGACTGATCCTGACAAGTGTCACGACGCCCAAGCGGTTACGCAAGATTTCCGCCTCGCCCTCGGTGCTTCCTGTCTATACCAGCGTCACTTCCGTATCCGGTTGGTAGGTGGGTACTCGACTATTATATTCTATGCATACATTGAAAAGATAGCGAAACGAGATATCATCAACTTGCTTTTGTTGCCCCGGGTTTCAGACACAAAATACAATTAGGCTACCCGCACAGGAAACCAAAGGCGACAAGCTTATCTTGTGATAGTAAAAACTAACTCCGTGTACATAGTGTAAGAACTTTGCGTCTTTCGTGCTCGCTTATAATAATCGACCAGGAAGTAAGAGATACTTCCTATAATCGACAAACAAACTTTGGCGTGAAAGAAAATGAAACAAAAGAAGAACAGTACAGTCGGTAAAAAAGAACAATAGCATTTGTAACGGACTATGCCACTAAATTATATAAAATAAAATAACGCATAAACTGAAACAAAAGATAGAGTTTAAAATATAATCAAATATTCGGTATATTCATTTAATTATTTTTTTTTTTTTTTGTACCAAGTCTTAAATTTATAAATAAGAAATCTCAAAGTAGAACGAAATAATTTTAATCGTATATCGTGTACTAATATATATTTCAATAAAATCTTATTTTTTACATTCACAGGTATTCTTAACATTACAATTTCGACAAAGACATGGATATTGCCATCCAAAATTTCTTCATCACATTATCACTTTCTTTACATCTCGTTTATTATTTCGTTATTTAATTTTACTTGCGGCGAAGATGGTGTTATTTCGTCCAAGTAATACATGTCATCAACGGTGATGAATATTCTAATTATTAATCTTTACTGTGAGATTGATATTTAAGTGTGCTTCATTGGATTTGAATCGAAGCTCTGTGACTATAACTGAACTGGTTTGTAAGAAAGATAATGAGCGAGTGAGTTTACGAAGAAAACGCTAATCCTTCTTCGTGTTTAGTTTTGATTTCGTCATTTGAGATATACGACGTTGTTCAATATATTATTGATTTCAAGTATTTGCGCTATATATGAATGTCATGTATTATCGCCTTAAGCGGGAGGTTAATGATCCTCAATTCTGAATCACAGAAAGATTATCGACGAACGAATTGAGGATTATTTCAGCTTATCGAGTTGAACGACTAAGATTATATTTCCTAGTATAACATCATTGACTATTCTACTGAAGCTGAAGGGCCTGTGGATGAAAATTGTGAGGCTGCATGCTAAAAGCTAGTCAAGCTAACGGAAAACGCGGTGCAGGTAACCGAATACGTTGTTGAAATAAACTTGCGGTTGCGCAATGAGTAAGACTAGACGTTGGAAAGCCTTGGGAACGACACTTTCGCCCCTCCATGAAGTGAGCATTGCATACTAGCAGCGCACAGCGCTGGGTATAACAGTTCAAACTGTACTTTTAGACAATGCCATGATTTACTTGACGTACTCAACCGTGCAGGAAGTAAGAACTTGTTCAACCTCTGGGCAAATTATTGTAACTTTTCGAACACCTCCAGAGGAGTGTGGCTCGCTTTCTCGAGGTAGCTCATTGTCAGTATTTGAAATAACTCGGTTATTGGGTGATTAATTGTTACCACAAAGTTTATTTTTTCCTTCTTATAGTCAGCATTCCCAAAGCATGCCTACGCAATTTTCAAATTCATTCTGTTCTGAACAAATCGTCTTTCCGGATAAAGAAGATTTCTGTAATTTCCTTGTTTAATCGCCCAGCGCCGTCTGTACGAGTAAACTCAAAGTACCAGCAGGGAAGTGATAACAGGAATTACAGCAAAAGCGTTACGTGATTCAGTCTCTTGATCCAACGAAACCCCGCTGAAACATACTATATCATATTAGCTTAATAATTCGTTGAAATGTTGAAAAACACCTTGCCTGCATAAGTCGACTTCGAACAAAGGAGAAACTTGAGACATTCACCGGTAACAATGAACAAAAATCACAGCGACAGCGTAGTTGACCTATAATAAATTTCTACATTTGAAATTCGTCGCGACGAGACACATTTTTGACTTGTGTGTGAAGCTTGTTGGTATGTGCACACATATGCTGTATGTGGCTATTAATGTGAAATTAAATTCACTTAGCCATTTATTTTTGAACAGCGGGCCGTTCATTTTGGCGATATGAACTACGCATATCATATTTATAGCGAGAAAAATTTGCTAGAGGAGAGTACAATTTCGAAATTTTTAGGTGAGTTGAAAAATTAACGACGGAGCCAGGAATCGAACCTGGTATCTAGAGATGCTTTGCCGGAGACTTACTCCACTAGACCACCTAGCCGCCCTGACTACACTGTCATTATAATAAATTTCGATAAGCACTGACGCAAGTAATTGCTCGATAAGCATCGTAACAAATGGTATAGTCTTCTTATCGATGAAGTGAGAAAACCGGTCGTCTACAATTGACTAGAGTTGACATGAGACAAAGAAACGACAACTTGCGATATTATGAAACAACTTTAAAGTGTTGTAGGTATGTTTCTCTCTTGAGATCAGATGTTGTAAGAGCGTAGCCTCAATGCATAGCGGAATGCAATGGTCGTTATTACGGTAGCGAGTCAAATTTTTTTATGAATCCTCCAGGGGATTCAGTATTGCACCTTCATTGGAGTCTTCAGGAAAACTAGAATCTCCTGACGATGTGAGTTCTATGACGACCATTTCTTCTGGGTTTGAACAGACTGTACACTGTATAAATTCGTTGGTGATAATGAACCGAAAGCTTTCGCTGTAAGAAAGATCCATATAGCAGATTACAGTTATTATAGGTCATTGTATGACCTTCGTGGCAAGATTAATAACACAGCGATGCCTCTCCAGGCTCTCTACACACCACACAGTATTTTCGAGGTCAGTTTTGGTGGCTTCCCTCAGTATCTCGTGTCAACGCACTTCCATGTCCCCATGTCAAAGGTATCGTAAAAGATGCTGGTTCATCGTCTTGCTCCGATAGAAATCAGTTCCATTCATTGTCCATTTTTCACCCTTAACTGGTCATAGACTAATGTAAAGAGGTGTTGGCAAATCGTTTTTCGACAAATTCATATTCAATTGCACCATCAGCTTCGCCGGCTGCTGATGACGCATTTTCTAACTTCCAGTCACTGCGAAAGACGCCCTTTCACCTTGGTGGTTTTTCCCTTTTTTCCTCACTTATTAAGAATATTGAATACAAGAATAAATGAACTTCCCGAAAACGAAGATATCACATAGCTGGATGCACACCGTGCAAAAATCAGTTTCTCGGCCTCTCCGCAGAATTTCCGCCTTCTTTCGTCTGACTGGAGAGGAAGAACTTGCCCTGGCAGTTCCATTTTAAATTTGCACGAACAAGAAGCACCGCAATCTTCTCCTCCCTGACAATTTTCAATACTTCTACCACCACGCAGCCTTTTTCTCCATTCACCACGCTCGCATTTTCCACCTCGTTTAATACCATGCCTCGAGGCACCTTGATCGTGTTCAAGTTTAACCACCCCAACGCTCTGTTCTCACACATACTTGCATGTTGTCACTAGTTAGGATGTAGTGTAAGAGATTTTATTCAATAATTTTCAGTTCTTTGATCATTAATAACATCAACAACAATGCCACAACAAAGCAACACAGTAAATATGTCCATACATATTTGTATTTTTGACTAGCTGCATCCAGCAGACAGAGAAAAAGGAATATACGAAACTTGTCAAGTGAGTTTGTCGAGGTGATCGAACGAACTTTGGGGGTGAACTCGAATGTCACTACCAAGAACTAATCTCGAATTCGTTTCGGGTCGTTCCCCGTGAGCGGCATTCATTCGAGTTGACGGAAGGAAGGGTGCGGAAAAGTTTCCCCCAACTCCTCCCAAGTGACGGCGCAGTCACTTTTGCAAAGAAACCCTCGGCGATAATCAGTCGAGACATCCATCCCGTTCATCGCAATTTCCTAAAACGTTTGCATTGCTGCCAGGATCACCAATGACCGTGAAACCTCTGTCAGACGAGGAATTAAACCGCCATTGATCTCGATGCGAGAATATATACAAATTTAACTTTTAAAAGGATTATAATCTGAAGTACATTATGCGTGCAAGTATCATGGGGAAATATATATTCCGACTTCCTTTGGAAATATTCATCCAGCGCTTAAGAACTCCATCATCGTCTATCACTCACGACTTTCTGACTCCATACTGTGTTGAAATCCCCACTCTCCGCTCTTTTTTCTGTGCCTCATCCACATGCAAATATCTCCAGATATTCGAAGTCGGCAGCTTTTGTTGATGGTGAAAAAAGATTCGTTCAACCGTACAGCAATTATTGACGAATGCTTCCCCGTTGTAGTTAATGCTTTTTTCGCAAATGTGGGAAACAAGCACCGAGTCTCAGTTTTCGCTCGGTTTTATTATCTCTCATTATCCGAGTAGAATTGACTTCAAACACGGTGCTTAGAAATTTGCGAAAATTACAGATGATGTTGATATAATACAAAACTCGATATAAAGCTTTCGACAAAATCGAACTCAAAGATGAACTGTTACGTGTAGTATTTTTAATTTCGAAAAAAATTTATTGAGAAGGTCAGAGATGAACAAAAAAATTGTCTAAACTGTGGAGCAGGGATAATTCGTTTGTACTACTTGGAAATGATTGATAAAAATGTAAGCAATGGTGTCAATGGAGTACTCCACCGAGGCAGAAAGAGCTCCTGATTCATCAAAATTATCTTCAAAGCCAGCAACGTTGTGAGTTTCTAGTGACCATTGAACTGGCTAGCTGAACGACCAGCTCGATTCTGCTCTAAATGTGGAGTGGTAATGCAAATGACCAAGCCCTTTCGGAGATCCTGTAATAGCATTTGACCGACGGTCAGAAAGCGTACAAGTATAACCGTGACCCAATAAATGGTACGGCCTAAGTAATTGGCCCGGCCATCTCGCGTTTCACTTGGTCACCTGTTATGGGTTTTCGGCTGTTTACATCTACACATCGATTATACGAGTATAGGCCATCTGACGCACCCTTCCAGGCTGAAGAGGTGTTTTTATCACCTCTTGCTGCTTTTCTTTTACCCTCATTGATCCAAACATTGCGCTTATTCTTATTTAATCAATTTTATTCTTCCAGGGCACGAAGCTATGGATCATCATGGAGTATCTGGGCGGGGGGTCAGCCCTGGACTTGATGAAGGCGGGCAGCTTCGAGGAAATGCATATCGCTGTTATACTCCGCGAAGTCCTAAGAGGTCTCGACTACCTTCACAGCGAACGAAAGCTTCATCGCGATATCAAAGGTTTGCTATAGCCAATCATCTATCCACAGTTCTTTTTTATTCTAATGGTAAATTGCAAAGCATCGGTACCAATGAAAATTCATATGAAAGGCAACGTATTTCACCAAGAATATCATATTTGACACATATTCGTTGATTAAAACAGGGCTCTTGATACCCCGGTACTAAAATAATTTACGAAGACGATTTATCTTGACCTTGGAGATTTGTTGATTACTGTTATTCTTGGATATGAAGGTCACAACTCAAAACACTTTTTACCGTGTTAACGTTTCGGCCCTGGTGGGGGCCCTCCTCAGAACAATTTTATTTAAATACCTGTCACGAACAAAATAATTTACTACCAGTGTCGTTAACGGCATCAGTCTACACACGAAACGAATGTTCTCATGGATTATGGGAATCGAGGAGATTGCTTGGCCAGCCGCTCTTCTCGTTTATGTGTGAATGATTTTTTGACGGCATAAAAATAAAGAAAAATTTACCTCGCGGGCAAGGACGCATAACCGTGTAAAACATTAGGGGATACTTCCCCTTTGAAATACATAGCCGATTATTTCCAGCCGCCAACGTTCTGCTCAGCGAAATGGGAGACGTCAAATTGGCAGACTTTGGGGTTGCTGGACAACTGACAAACACTACCAGCAAGAGAAATACCTTCGTTGGTACGCCTTTTTGGATGGCCCCCGAGGTCATCAAGCAATCCGCCTATGACTCTAAGGTGATTCATACTTCTACCCTTCACTAACGAGCCATTTAACTTTAAATAATTCGTCTCTGCATCGTGCAAGTCTTACGGAATCCATGTACATGAAAATATCAACAATGCCTTTCTCGCATCTTCAGGAGTAACATAGGTTATATCAGTTACCCAAAAATGCTTCAATTAGATTGAAATAATAATCTCAAAATCTCAATAAATACTTAGATTTTTGCTTGTAATTACTAGCAATGACCATCAGATAGCGTTACTTCGCCTATGAAATCAACTAGCAACATATTTGCCAAAAAATTTACAATTCATCACACCCCCAGAAATTTTTATCATGTCGGTATTTCATTAAAAGAAAACAAAAGTATGGGAAATGTATTTGATTTTGTAAATTCAAAATAAACATACTTTTGAATCTAACTAACATACAATTTGAATCCGGGCTTCTTTAATCTTCGCTATCGACTCCGTCAATAGTAATTACAAACAATACTAGCAAAAATTTCGCGTTTTCCGAACTTATCGGTTAGGAAAAAGCCACTGTGTCGATTGTATAGATCATAAGGAGGATGCCTCTCGTTTTTGGAAGGTCGCCAGTTTTCTCTGGTCGGCGTTATCGCAAGGCAATTCAAGGAACGGTCTTGAAGACATGAGTAAAATCTGATGATCAAGTTATGCAATGGCAAGAGGAGAAGCCTTCGTTAGCAGTTTCTGCATGCACAAACACACCAACTATCGAGTGCTTGGAAATGCCTGTACAGTTACACAACTAGTTATCACCCATTCAGCCGAACCAATCGTTGGGCTTGGCCCTGAAATTGGTCTGTGTAAATCGGCGGACACCAAGAATACAACTTTCGTTCTTTCGCAGGCTGACATCTGGTCGCTGGGGATAACCGCCATAGAATTGGCCAAAGGTGAGCCGCCAAACAGCGAGCTGCATCCTATGAGGGTACTTTTCCTCATACCCAAGAACAACCCGCCGCAACTGACCGGGAACTACACGAAACAGTTCAAAGAATTTGTCGAGGCGTGCCTTAACAAGGATCCCGAAAATGTAAGTAGTGATATCAATTCTCCTTTTCGGTGATGATAGTATAATAAAAAAAAAAATTACTAAACTTCCGCGATGGTTACAGTTAGAAACGATTTCTTTGCTTCTGTGATTTCGGCTTGTTTATACTGAGGACACTGTTCGGTTCACTCAAAAGTGCCCACTGATGCATTTTTCGTGTTTTGTACTTAAATTAATCGCCATTTTACGGTATCGTTACCGCTTTACATGCCGAAACTGATTATCATCTCATAGATAATATTTGATATCTATGAATTCAATATGATATTCAGAACATTTTTCCCTGCCCACGCAATTATTAACTTTACTCCAATGCTTAAGCGAGACATTGTTACATTGTTTAGTAACTATTTTCTCTCGACCCATTTGTTTAATTAGAATAATTTAACTTGATGTGACTAAAAGTAAAATAATAATAGTAGTGCAGGATAATATTTTACAATCAGAATTTGCGGATTCATATACTTAACATTGGGTTGAAAGATTGCTTATCTGTATTATTGCGCAGTGTTGTGATATATTTTTTTTTTACATAATATACCGTAATTCTTTGAAAGTGTTTTTTGATTTTCTTATTAGCGTTAGTACTTGAGGTAAAATCGTTCAATATGAAGCGTTCTATCATATATTCCGTTAAACAGAGACCGACGGCAAAGGAGCTGCTCAAGTTTCAATTCATCAAAAAGGCAAAGAAGAATTCCTACTTGATCGATTTGATCGATAGGTATAAGAAGTGGAAGTCGCAACGGAGCGAAGAATCCGAGACCGAAAGCGAGAACTCTGATTCGTAAGTTTACATGCCTTATACATTTATTGTTTAGCAAAATAACGACCGAACTTGAATAAAGAAGAAAATGACGGTGAACATGTTTGATTTTGCATAAAGTGAGGAGTCGAAACAAGACAGCGACATGGACGAGCCTTGGATAATGACTGTGAAAGGGCCGCATGGCGTGAAGGGATCTGTCGTGCCCAAACTGCCGCCAGACGATTCGTTGACTTCTTTGACGCTGACACACACCTCCAATCACAGGTCGTCCAACCATAACCAATCGCCAAAACCTCACGCAAACGGCGCATCCAGATCTCCGCCGAAGGATTCGAATTTGAATCACTACAAAAGCGACTCGAGGGATTCGTCCCGCGAATCACAGCCTAAACCTATTCTGGTAAATCTCGAAGAATTTTCATATCGCACGCGATATTGCAGAGACTTATTGATAATTTTGCAAGGTTCGAAATCTTTTATGCGCGTTGCTCAATATTTCAGCAATGTGACTTTATAAATATTGCAGACATATTGCGTAATACTCCTACAACACAGAAACATCGCGGCAATATTGCACGCTGTGTAGAAAATAATGTCATATGCTAATTGCTGATTAATTTTATATAAATTTTGCAGTCCCGTCCACATGAGGCAGCGCCTCCACCTCCGGTGGACAACCGGAAAGATACGAGTCGAGACTCGATAAAAGACGGCCGAGAATCGAGGGAATCGAGCAGAGAATCGACTCTGAGGGATTCAAGGGATATCAGAGAGTCTCGTGATTCTAGAGAACGAGACAGAGAAAGCAGGGAAAGGGAACGAGACAGGGAAATCGCTCGTGATAAGCGAAGTAGTAAACCAGAAGTTCCGATCGTATCATTAGTCGATCATAGAGGTGGAGATGAGAAACAAAGACCGAAATCAACCCAGGAACTAAAACACCCTCGAAGCGCTACTCTTTTTGGCGTCATACTGCCTCTTCTTTCTGAGGTAAATTGCTTGCTAGAAGTATGGAGGGTAGAGATAAGGAAGATGGACCCCTGCTCAATTCATGGGAACCACTGCGACCGAAATATTAACGCTCGGCAGTTGTAACTTCAGCTACTAGCGGTGCTGATGCTGAAATCTGTAACTTTTTTCAAGTAAGAGTGGGATACGGAGATCTTGCGATGGCTGTAATGTATATTTGCTCCGGCAAATTCGTCCGATGCGCTACCTATCGGAGTTCTAGGTAGATACTATATTTCGGAATTTTGGCATCGCGCGCGACGGCCGAGTCCGTTCTCCTTCTCTCTACCCTCCGTACCTATAAGATACCAAGCTTTTTGAAACATACGAGACGCTACCCGGTGACATAAAATACGAACGCTGCCTGTCATTACCATTATATATAATTTTAAAATCGATTTTGTATCACATGTTTTGCTCGAGATCGACTTAACGTCATAAAATCAAAGTCAGACAGCTTTCATGGCGTTTTCTACGCCCTGGTATTTGTTAAATTTAACGAAAACGATCAGCTGATCGTCCGCCTTAACGCCATTTTATTTTACTTACTAATTTATTATTCCGATTCGATGACTCAGCTGCAACGCAAACACCAATACATGTCGCGAGACAATAACAGTAGCGGCGGCGGCGGCAGCAGCGGTGGGAGGAACGGAGGCGCTCTGGAAGAACTGAGAGGAGCTTTTGAATTAGCAGAGCGAACATCGCCCGGGGTTAGCGAGGCTCTTGTTAGAGAGCTCCTCAAAGCACTGTTACCCGCCAATTATACCGATGCCAGGCTTTCCATGCTCATGGAAAAAGTAACTCTGAGGTAAGATAAATATTAATTCATGTTTTTATCGCTCTAGATGATCAACTTTGTAAATTGCAATAGAATCTTGGCTATTAAAGTCGTAAATTTTGTACCCACATAATTTTATGCCGTCCAATTTCAGAGACACGTAGGGATGCGAGAGAAAAAGGATTGTGATCCAGAAAAAAATTAAATCTTAACATTGTAACTAATTATTTTTAATTATTAATTGTAATAGTTATTGATTTCTACCATTATATATATATACATATATAAAAGATACGTATATATACATATATGTGTATATATATATGATCCATAAATTGTTAATAGTTTTTACCCGATACAGATGGAAAAAATATTTATGTCCCCCAGCTATTGTCATTAATTATTACGATTTATTCACTGGTAGAGATAATAATTAGTATACAGTCTAAGTTGTTCGTAATTGGCATTACAACAAAAAATAAAAATAATAATAGTATTGATTGTAACAATAATAACAATTCAAGCGTTAAAGTAGGCAAAAATATGTAATTTTGCAAAAATTCTGTACTTCAAATCAGAAAAAAAAGTTTAATAACTACAATTCAGTCGCGTTCAAACTGATCCATTCGTATAATTACTACAACAGCTTTTTTAAACTAAAGGGAAGCATTTACTGCAAAAAAAATGGTCAATGAAGCTCGGAAGTATTAAAAAAAATTAAGAAAAAAATTGTTAACGCTTTCAAACTGTTTGTAAATATATTAAAAATTGTTTTTATGAAAAAGGAGATAACGGACTCAATAATATAGAATAACCTGTTAGCATGCAACCTACCTGAATCTTAACTATCAAACTTTTCCCATGTTACTTCTGCATATCCGTACTATAAGCAGAGCCTACAAAAAAAAAAAAAAAAAAATAAGAAGTTAACAACACAAAATAACATTTCATGATTGTAAACCGTATCCATCAAATGTATTCCTGGCTTGAAGATGATTGGGTCTCTGAATCCGTGAATATTTACCCGAAGTATCGACCGTGAAACCATACTTTGGTTGCCAAATGGTTCCTAATTGAATGGTAAACCAGTTCTTCCAAGTGTCTATTTTTTAGTCAAGAAAACAAATACTGAAATTGTCTCTGAACTCTGTTGGCGCAGATTGCTTGAAATTTCTTATCAGAATTTTGTTTGTAACACAGAGAAGCCTACGCGTTTACAGTATCAAGATCTGTTTACATAAAAGAAGGTTGATATTTCTCCGTTACAACAACGTTCTAAACTGCCCACACTTGTACATTTCAAATTCAATGACATTTCCACTTTGAGTTAAATATTTTGACTCTTAATTTGTCTCTAATTTGATGATACGTCAGTTTTATGTTTTAACGCAATAATCGTTGAGGCAGGTAGTTCGGAATTAGTACAAACCAATACTTTGACCAGTTTCAATTTTCACGCCATAAAAATTATTTATATACCATTGCTCAACTGTTGATTGCCACCTGCGTTCAACCGGTATTTAGGAATTAAAAAAAAAAAAGATGATTCTGTGTTATGAATTAGAAAAGAAATCATGGAGCGTATGTGCTTAAAACTGTAATATTATTATAGCGTTGAGTTACCTCAGAAAAAATCTGTTGTCACAAATAAAGTAGGCGAGTAACGCCAGATCGAAAATTTTTAAAATTTGCATTGAAGAGAAAGAAACAACATGATGTGCTCATTTGCTAGTGCTCAATTCCGAAAAAACTTTATCCTGCAGTTTGGTTATGACAGAACATGTTTTAAAACATTCTAATTAGGTACAGAGAGTTATCGGAAACCTATTCTTGCCTCATGTAATCATCCAGTCACAGTGCTAACACAATGCTGCATCCCAGAGAAACGACCGTTAAAATAATACAATTCCTGCGAGTTTGTATTGCTCGCGAATAATTTTCTAATGATAATTGAATATAATTTTGTAGTTTCAGCAGTACAGAACTCAAAATATTTTTATTGAATAATTGAAATCGATAAGAAAAGAAAGGTGTTGGTACATGACTCGGACTATAAAATTAAATATACTAGCTTAAAAGCTAGAGAAGACCCTGTAAATATGTATGTAGCTCTATAAGATAGAATTATTCTTCTAAATAAACCGCGATGAAGCTGTGGAGTAGACTTCAATAGCCCCACCAGGACGCCTGACAATTAATTCTAGGCGACCTCTGACCTCAATTATTATAGTTTTTGAAAATTTATTGCTTGTGAGTCGATAAATTCATACGATTGCAGTTGTGATAATTTAACACCTGTTGGAATTGTGTTTCTGGTCGAATTATGAATAAATAATAACATTTGCCTTCCAAGGGCGGATTTAACAAATGAAATTGGAAAAAAAGAAAATCTACTGGTTACCGTTTTAAGAGATGGACGCCCTTATAATCGATTCAAATTTAACGCTTTGTCAAGAGAACTTAATTTCAACTTAAAAATAAGTCAAAGAGGAATTGATGTACATAACTTTAAAATGAGAAAATATCCTTCGTTCCAATTTCGCAAAATATTTTTTGAGAAAAATTTTCGTTACAAAATTCATTTTTCCATTTCTTGTGCGACTTTTCTTTGCTTGAAATTATTCTCGTTCAAAGTTACGAATAGGCATTGTATATACTTTTTTATAAGTGTATGTTTCTGGAAAATACGAGATTTGTTCGATAACGGAATGAAAAAAACAGTCAATTAACGGAGATAAGAAATTGCTCCATAGAATATTCGAATTTTTTAAACTCATGTCCAACGGGGCTGAGGAAATTTTCCACAGACATCGACGGCAATTTCGATTTATTTGTAAACTAACATGTGTTTTATAATATATAATATATTTAGTCGCAGGATTTGCTATCGACGCTGGTAATGTCAAAGTTTTCATTTATGAGCAGTAGATATTATTGAGCAGATGATGACAGAGAAAAAACGAAAAAAAAAAAAAAATAAGAAACATGTTGCAACACGCTGTACAAACGAAATGCTATAAAATTTTACCTTTAATGTGATTAAAATATTGAACATTAGATGCATCTAATTAATATATATGAATCCCGGAGTTATGCAGTTGTTTATTCCAAATAGTGAGATAAGAAATAATAACTATTAACTAATACGACGATGGAGAAATATGTATTTTAGATCATAACTACTAAGCAAGGGTGAAAATTAAGTTACAGGAGAGATCACACAGATGTAGCTGAACTATTATTATACCCATGTTAATTATGCATTACTCATTATTCATTATACTGTGTTTTTGTGATTAATCAATCTCTTATTGTTTCTCGTTGGGATAGGTTTTTAATTTTTATTTAAATATTATTATATTCTTATACGGTCGCCAGTTGGTAACTTTCTTAATGCTGCCATAGATGTACAGGGTGTTGGTTATGGGTTGAATAGTATGTAATAGGATTCGATGTGAATCAGTACCCCATTAAGAAGTAATTATTTCGTTGGAGTGAGTTTGTTTTTTTTCCCACGATTTTAATAAATAAATACCGAAACACACACACATACACACACAAACACACATTCTCGTAGAATATGAACAAAATATTTATCATTTAATTTATTTCTCACAATAATGAAGAAATTGGAAATATTCAATAATAACAACAGATTCTCATCATCTTCATTTTGACATTGGAATGTAATATAATGCAAACTTGATACCTTGTGAAATCTATTATTCAGATTTACTTTTCTTTTCTTGTTCAAACGCCTTGTAGACACAAATGTCGCCTGTTACAATTTCATGCTGTGTATTTACGGAGCTGTCGCTTAATTGTATGCAAGTTGCCCTGTTCACATGTTCACTGTATTCATAACGAAAACGAAAAAGAACAAACATTTCTACAATATTAATGTGGCGTGGCATTGATATGTGTATTATACCCAGATTGTAATTATCAGATTATAATTATTTTCATTGTAAGAATATCGAGAAAGAGTGTTATATATCAGGGTGAAAAGCGAGATTGATTTTTTACTCGTTTGAAACATGCAGAGAATTTTTCTTTCTTAATAAAGGCGTAGGTTTTGATTTCGTCCTGTACGTCAGTTTTATTTTCGTTGCATTTTAATCGCAAGATAATATAGTTTATTTACATTGTGTTAAAACTATTAGGAGCCAGAAATGAAATTTGTCAATTGGTATTCAGCACTTTTTCTCCCTATCCAAGCTTCTAGCTGTTACTGAAAAATTTTCATCGTTACCGATATGACTAACACTAGTATCGATGTAGAATATATTTTTTGTATTTTACCTCTACCCTGGCTGCATTGGACTGTATTATATTAATTGTATGTGGCATGCTGAGGGCGTGTACAAATGAATATTAAATAAATAGATATTGACAGTATAATTTTCACATTTTTTTGGTTCTCTAAATTATTGTTTCATGGATAATTGTATAGTATTATTATGGGAATAACAATTTATAACTAGGCTAAGTGTTGCTAATTAGAACTGTAGTTATTAATATACATCCACTTTGCTCAGCCCTCAGCTTAGCGGCGCAGTTTTCCTGCATACCAAATTTTCACCGATTTTTAAAAACACAATAATTAACTAAGTTTGTGAAAGAAAACAGCTATTCATAGTTTTAAGTCGCTAGAATCAATGCTTCAAGAGTTACTTCCGGAATACGGAAAAATGTATTTTCGAAATCTTTGATCCTACGATGTTCCAGATATCTTTTTCGAGTTTCAGAATATTTAATTGATCGAATAACGGTCTTACATATCAATTCTGAGACAAAAATCATTTCGGTTTTTTTTTTTAAATTTTCCAAAATTCCAAGTGATTTTCGAAAACGCTATATTTATTCGCTACATCATCGTCATACAATTTATACTTGTGATGTTGATCTTCACTGAATCCTATTACATTCAACAAAGAGAATCACATTTCACAGTCAAATGAACGGCCGTTCTTACGGTTTGTGAATGGTACGCATGGTGAATTTACCAGATTATTCATGTGAAAACCGTAGTCATCTGAAGAATCCGTAAAATCTAACGTCTTCTCTAGGCTTTTGAAATGAAAGAGGAAATGGATCGGGCCAGTTTTAATTACCATAGATATCACTATAAACACACACTATTGGGGAAAAAAAATGGATCAAAATAGGTCAATCTGAATTGCACTTGGACACAGTCCACACAGATTTATTGAAATACAAATTCATTATCGACGAAAAAAATAACTTAAAGATATATTGAGTGGAATTTGGAATAAGTGTTTTCAATATTTCGATTGACGGAAAATCACAACATATTGATCTGTACAGTGAATTCACCTAGATAACAAATGTTGAACACAAAAGTCAATAAGTTCACACTAGTAGGTGAACAAGATTAAAACAATTAATTTTGACTAAGGATAGAAAAAGGCAATTCAAAATAACGATCGAAAATATACATGGTTGTTGATAGAAGAAATAATATTACAGATATAATGAAACAGTAGTCTTAGTTTCTTTTATTTTTATTTTTAGCCTCCATTTTACTAAGTTTTCTGAACACTTCTTTCTTCAACTCTTTTTGCCTGCCCATTTTCCTTGCTTCTTCAATCTGCATTCGGGCTTGATGGGCCATAATCCTTCTGCTCATTGCTTCTTTCAGTTGATCCTGTTTATGGCTGTACGAAGTTCTAAGCATTTTCATTAGTTTGGCTACCTGTTCCTCCTTGGGCTCTCTAACGACAGCTGGTCGTCGATCTTCGAGTTTCGGTCTATGGTTTTTGATAACAGGTTGTAATTTTGGTTTGTCTTTGTATGGCAAACCCTTCTGCAGAGTTCGCGGTATGATCAGTGGTTTGAAAACTTTCGGATCTCTTTTGATCTGTGTATAAAGTGAATCCGAATTAGGTTGAGCCCTTAAATTATTCTCCCTCTTGAGTTGACCAGTCGTCCTCATTCCTCGCCATTGATTCTTCTCACTCGGCGGCAGCAGCAGCGATGTAACGGGACTGTAAAACTTCGGTACATCTACCTTGTACCAGGTTCGACAAAACACAATGTCACTGAGCAACACCTTGTCTTCAAAGGTTGCACGAAAGGCACCCTGTGGTTTGGAACATGCCTTCTTTATCTGTCCACGAATGCCGGACACAGTCCGCAATTTGGCGCCTTCAAACTTGGCCACTTCCAAGCTGGAATTGAACATCCCCTTGATGAATGCTGTCTTCTTGTAAACCTTGAACGGGGCACCAGTCAACTTGAGCTTTTTGACGATATATGTGGATTTGTCAAGCTCGACTATCGAGCCGGTTGCCGCGATGCGAAATCCTGCTTGCCTGGCGGCTACGTCTTGCACCGCCAGAACTCCGGTGCCCTGAGGAGTTATAGGGCCCCAAAAATGAGCCATGCAAGTCACATGCTCGGGCGTGTACTTCAGCATCCTATGCTTCAGATTGTCTTCGAGCTTCGCATAGATGGGCAAAGCCTGGAACCGCCGCCAGCCGACAGAGATAATCAGCGGGTCTTTGGTCTTCAGGATCTTCTTGTACCACCGGTGCTTTTTTATCCGAGTCTGCACAAACCCAATGTTCTCCTCGCCATGCAACAGTCCACCGACAATCAGCGGGTAGGTCGGGTCCAAATTCGTCACCAGCTCACAGGGCACCGAGTCCAACTCAACACGGACGTACATTCCAGGCCTGAAACCCTCGAGCTGGACCCTGATTTCGTCCGCAATGCCCTCAAACTCAGACTTGTTCAACTGCGCCTGCCTCTCGACTTCCGACTTTAACTCGTCGTAGTAGGACTTGTCTTCACCCTTGTCATACTCCGAGTCGAACTTCTCCTTAAGCTTCTGCTTCTTCTCAATCAGCTTTCGCCGCTCATCCGCCTCGCTGAATGTCATCTCTTCAGGAGCCTCAGCCTTGTGCTTTTCCCCGGTTTCTAGATCCTCGAAATCTCCGTACAAATCGTCGTCATCTTCCAGGTCGTCGAGCTTCAACAGCTCCTCGGCATCCTCAGATTCCTTCCATTTACCAGTCACAAAACGATTCGTTAGCAGATTGCGGTTTTCTTCCAATTCCCAATCCTTTGACAAATCTATGGAGTAAAACACGCTCTCCTCTTGATTCCGCAGTTCTCGTGCCTCCAGTTTCTGCCTCTCCTGCTTATTTACAATGCGAAAAATACCGCCAATATCTTCATTTTTTGAATCTTCATCCGAAAGCAATTCATCATCGACAGCTACGAAAGATTTGTCAAATTCGCCGTACACAATTTTCATTAAATTTTTTTGGGATCTCAGCCGGTCTGTAAATGCTTCGCTTGCCTTTTCCGTCAGATTTGACTTCCATTGTAACTCATCCTCCACATGAACATCATCGTTCGAATTTAGCTCAGAATCATTATCATCACTCTCCTCGTCAAAACTTTCATTTTCGCTGAGATCAGCCTCTGATCTGTCGTCCCGATTTTTTTTATTACTGTCCAGCATACTCAATGCCTGAGAGATTTTATCCTTTATATGACTATCGGGATTACTGCTAAGTCCGCGATATATTTGCTCACAATCAGTTATAGCCTGATCTTTGTTCTTAATGAATTTCACTGATACATTTCCATCTTCGTCTACAATTTTTTTTCTTTTACAAATAATCCCGTCATCTGCCTCTGAACAGATTCTTTTACTCCTCTCATTACTTTCCAGTTCATCTCCATCCGAATCATAATTTTGCTTACCGAAATCCACCTCATCGTCGCTGTCTTCTTCGTCGTTAGGTAGCTCGTTCATCTCGTCGTCGAATACTACTTTGCGCCTGATCCTTTGTTCTTCGATAACTGATTTACTCTTCAAATCAGTATTGAACTCTTCTTCGACATCTTCTGACCTAATCAGTGCCGTGCCGCTGAAAATTTGCATTTCGCTACGACGCAACTTGGTGTCAATGGTTTCCTGCGTTTCCATCAGATTGCCAACCAGACTCGGATCCTCTCCCTCCTTCTCTTGATGAGAGTGGCTCCCTCCCAATTCCACATAGACGGCATCCTTATCGTAGACGATACCGCCAACTCCCGAAAATGGAGCATAGATTAGTCTCTCCTTTTCAACGAGAGAGCGTTTCTTTATTTGATCAGGCAGCGGACAAGGATCAGGCAAGAAACTGACATCCTTGATTTTGAGGTCTCCGCAGCCAGGAATATGTACAGAAGTTTCCTTGTTCAGGGGAACACCGCGCACGTATCCATAGAGACTGATGGTTCTGTCAACTTTTGTATTTTGTCTGATGGATTCTGGAGGAGTGAGATCCTCTATCCTGTCTGCCAGAAGGTACGGATGCGTGGTCCGCCAAGTCAGAGGCCTGAACTTGATCACTGATATGAAACGAGCTAGATTCTTCACTTCATTGCGGAGATACTCGTCATGCAGAAGTCCAGATAAATAGAATAGCTTGGCTCCAGCGTAAACTTCAGTCCAAAATCTGTGCTTCAGTGTTTTTTTGATCTTTCTCAACTGCTTGGTATTCTTTATGAGGTCCAGATGCGTCAGCACACCCATTATTCTCGGCATACCATGCACCTGGCATATGTTTAGAAACTCAAATATCTCCATTTCAAAACCAAACGACGCATCCACCAGGAGCAAAACCAGATCAGCTACTTTTGCTATGTCAATCATGCTATTGATGTCGTTGTTGCATTCAATGAATGTTATGCGACGTTTTTTACCAGAAACAACAGTTACTGGCCCAAGAATATTCGACAGTGGCTGCCTAGCAAAGCTCTTTATTAGACATTGCATTAGCATTGATTTGCCCACTTTTGGAGGACCAACTAGAGCCACTAAGACTGGCGGTGGTTCCAGAGGCGTTCTATCCACCAACGGTATATGCTGTTTTTTTGTTTCAAGGTCTTGTTTACGTCTGAAACCACGCTCAGCTCTTATGGCCGAATTGAATGTGAAAGCTTTTGGGTTCTTTTGCTTGTCTGTCAACTCTTGGACATGTTCATTTTTGTTTTTCTTCTTCTCTGCCTTTCGCCCCGCGTTGCGATCACGATGCGACTTATGCTTAACCCCTCCTTCGTCAATTCCAGACATCTTTACTTACGGTTTAGTCATTAACAATTAACCGGAATCTTATTTATCATTTCATAAGATTTGAGGCATAACATAACCATAAAATTTATATGACCGGTTAAAACGTACTAAACATAATATATTTTACGTTAATTTCTTGACGGTTTGTGAAGGTTGTAGAATTATTTGTGGCAATTTACCAACTGTTGATGATTGAACGTGTTATTCAACATTATTTTCCCAAGTTTAAAATACTTTACACGTAACCTCACAACTCAACGCGGTGCCACACGATGCCGTTCAGTGCTGTTCAGTGATATAATGTGTGTGAAGCACATGTTGGGCACGTTGATGAGCGCAAATAATCAGTGCTGCCATGTGGCAAAACTACAGACCACGGTCTTACATACACCTTAGAGCATATACTATGGAGAAAGCATGGTATACCCTTTCGTGTAAGTGGAAAACGGCACAGAGAGGGGAATAGTAAGACGAGTACTTTTCTCTGCCTCGCACGCTCGTGATTGGTTGCCGTAGAAAGAGAGGATTACTCGTCTTACTATGGGTATGATCGGTATGATCCGATATACACTCTGCTGCGAGCACTGCTCAGTGCTCTTACTGGGGAGAAATTCGTTCCGTTATAGCAGAGATGAGTAGGCTGCGCAACGTATATTTAAGGCAAAGAATTTATTTGTAATACATTGATCAAATACAATTGATAAAATTTAGGATATACATAAACAAACAGTACAATTTATGCAAATTCAACAAATTCCGTGATTATTGTTTGTGATTAACGATACGACCGATACGTTTAGTAACGGTGATTATGTGCGTAATTTGTTCCAGTAATGATTAGATATCATGAGTGCCTTTAAACGTTCTCTGAGACATTTTCAGAAAAGAATATCTATATTTTTCGTTTTCAAACGTCACGTAGTTACCTTTACATGTATAAAATTATACTAAACAGATTCTACAATTATTATAATTTGAGTTACAACCTTTCGACTGCAGTTGAGAAAACGTTAAATATTTTTGTAATTTTTCGGAAATCTGATGCTCGGGCATGGTTATTGTTGGGCGAAGTATCGCGCCACGAATATATCTTCAAAATACAAATGAACGAACGACAGTTTTGATTAAAAGCGTCAACCAATAAAGGAAAGCAACCTCATTTATGAAACGTTTGCCACAAACTTCGTTCTGTATGTTTCACACGATATGTATATTACATTTACTTAAGTTATGGCGAACAGGTTGTACAAGTAATTTCGTCACTGAATCGGTGTCCGATAATTACAACTTATTCCTACCAAAGCCAAATCGATCTTTCATATCTGAAATTGATTGATAACGATAATGTTCTTAACAATGATTAGTGACGCAATTGACGATAGTGTTCGAGCATCACATGATTCGATGATATATTGCTTGCATTTATGCATAACGTAACAACAGCGAACGGGATGCCTAGAAGAAGTTACTGAAGAATCCTTTGCTTTTTTTCGCTTTTTCAACCGCCGTCGCTTGACGGAAAATCGAATCTATATCTTTGAATACGTCTGCGCTGGACTTGGCTGCATTTACATGGTAATGAATACCACGTAATGCGTAATAATCGACCAATGGTGCAGTCTGGGTGTGATAAGTGGCCAATCTCTTCTTTAAAGTATCTGCATTGTCATCCGATCTTCTAATCAAAGCTTCTCCAGTAATCTGATGACAACATCAATAGGGTAATCAATAAAAAGAGCAGTTACCAGTTCAGATATTGATCAATTTACCATAATCCCAAGTTTTCGCATTTCTCTTAAGTGGAACAATAAAACAAAATTTCATTTCATCATTTTACCAATAGCAAGCAAGCGTTTTCAAATTCTGGTCATTTTCTATTGCAATTCCTCCATTTAATGGATTATTGGAATAATCCGTCTTGTATTAAGCTAAAATGCGAATTATCCTTACATCATCCTTCATCGGAGCCTTTGGTGGCGAAAATTCTTCATGATAAGATCGCCCACTGGATGGATGGATTAGACGACCAGTTATTCTGCGCACAAGCAAGTTATCATCTATTCCAAATTCGATAACTGCGTCGAGCTTCGTTTTTCGTTTTTCCAGGATATTGTCCAGCTAATAAAATTAATGTAATTGTGAAAATGGCTGATTGTACAGAGCCTTGGTTTCCTGGTGGTCAAAATGTTACTGATTATTTTTCAACAGGATTCTGATAAATTCTAAAATTTCTAGCATATTGCAAAAAATGTTTTGTAAGCTCGGTTTAGTTCTTACTATATTCTTACATCACTTTCATGTAATTTGAACACAATTTGCACAGGTTTGTACAAGTTTTTTGGAACCACAAACTTTGTATAAAACTTATATTCAACCTGTGAGAATAAATCTAGAAAACATTCTGCCAAATTTCATATCAAATATCTGCAAATAATCCGCATTGCGCAAAAGTAGTTGGAATGAAATCAGAGCTCATTAGAGTTCATAAGACATTTTTCACAATATTTAAACTAGTTATTGAGCCTTAATCAGATGTATTTATACATAGAAGAGATTTACTCAAAGTAAAGAAAAGATTTAAATATCTTGTTCAGAGCAAACAAGCATGTTTGTAAATTACTTTTTCTGCCTGTTGTACACTGCGTGGAAATCCATCTAGCAAGAAGCCTCGCTGACACTCGGGTTTGTTTAGATTGCTGTCAATCATGTCGACTACAAGATCATCACTGACAAGTTTTCCTTGTTCCATAACTGCCTTGAGCTGAGCTCCCAAAGGAGAGCCAGAAGCAATTTCAGCTCTCAACATATCACCAGTCGAGAGATGGCACACACAGTACCTTTCCTTCAAGGCCACCGCCTGTGACACCGAAAAGAAAATTGCATTGTGTTGCACCAGGACAATGTGGAATGGTACTTGTATGTATGGTCTTCAAGAAATCATCACGTAATTTTGAACATGAATGAGAATAGACGAATAAAAGCGGCGACCTGCATAGTGCATATGGCCTATTGCATACCTGAGTCCCTTTACCGCTTCCCGGTGGCCCGAGAAGGACAGCATTTACACCTTTAGTTGGAACGGCGATGTCTTCTTTCAGTGCAGCTGCTCTTGCAGGTGGCATGATTGACGGGAATCGATATTAAATGATGAATAGCGAGTAAAAGAAGCTCAAAAGAGACTGATAACTTTCCCGGAGCGAGTGCAGGGGCGACTGGATTACAAGGTCATAACACTCGCGCCATTGGAATGTGCACGTCCAATCAAGGAATCCACAATCTAACGTGGCATTTCACCACAGATTGTGTTAAGCGCTTGAGAATAACAACTTGTAGTAACATTTCCCCTTATACTTTTGCCCCTAAATATACTAGAGTGTCTACACCACTGAAATATAATCACTGGAATGATCGCTATAGGTTGGTGGGGGTTCCGGAGACAGAGATAGCATGGAAGGGAAGTATCTTCTTCTACTGGCTACTGCGCATGCATGGGTAAGTCTAGGCAAAAATGAAATGAAATTGTTTTACAAACGAAGACGCATGCAAAGAGGTGCACAGGCCTACTGACAGACTGTATCGGTGCGAGAGAGACGATACTTCCCTGCTATGCTATCTCTCTCTCCGGAAAGTCAGCTATATTTCTAGGCATACAAGTGATAGTGCCAGTATTATTAGGCTGGGATTTCGTGGGCAGCACAAAATTGGGAGCAGTAACAATTCACTGAAAGTTACTAGCACTTCCGGCGGAAGTTTTTGCTGCTTGAAGTTTATTCATCCAAACAGTAGAGCAGCAAACGCAAAACATTTAGGCCGTGTTCGTAAATTGACTGACAGTACTGAAAATTCCCTAGGACAGAGTCAGAGCTATTCGCGAACTTGGAAGCGCAAAAGAGATAAAGGATTGCTGACAGTACTGTCAGTCAATTTTCGAACACGGCCTTAATAAGCAGCGCTGCTGCTGCGTCAAACCACTAGACAGATGCTTGTCTGTAGTGTTATGTACACTTGTGAACAATGAATCTGAAGGCTAATTTTTCACACTAGATGGTTATGTTGTCAACACAGAGAAACTTACAGCGCCATAGTTGGCTGAGCGCGAAACAAACTCAATCACAATAAACATAACATAACCCATGAGCGTCAGAATATGTGTCAATCCAATGAGTCATTATCCTAAACTTTTCTTAATTAACTTTAAAATCATAGAAAATACTGTAGTAAAAGAAAGTTTTCTTGTTCGTGTAAAACTCAACACAATGGATTCTCTGAAAAGCTTTCGAGTATACTATATTTTTAATTTGTAGAATAAGATTTTTTCCTTCTTGCATGTTTCGCCTAAAAAGGACATATTTTAGACTTCTTTGTTGAAATAAAACAGAAACAAAGGTGCTGTTTATTGCAGCTTTTGGGTAATTTAATGGTAAAAAATTTAGAGAGAAGTTTTATACACAATCACTGATATTTTCCCTTAAGTTGACGCCATTGGCTGAACGGATACATCCGAGTAGCACATCCTTTACTTTGTGGGTATACTGGTTATGGTGCACTGACTGTATTTGTTTTGGGGATAAATCTCTTGAGCTGCAAGAGCTTCCTGCTACTGAGTCTGAAATTTTATCATCTTATTTGTTCTTACTTTGGTTAGTGATACCCTTCCGGGTTTTTCTCTTAACTTTAGAACCGCCTTGTTGTAAACTATCTAAATTTTGTTCTTGCTTCGTTCTATCGAATAAATTACTCAGTTTAGAACTTGCATCGTTTGTTTTGTCTTCTTCTATCCCACTAATGCCTATAGCTGCCTTATACAATATACTGAGTAACTTACTCGGCTTATGATTTGCGTTGATAAGATCACTAAAATAATGTGTTTTATTTCCTTTAACATCAAAACAAAGATCATGTAATTTTTCAAATATAAGACGAATATTAAGTCCTACTCTATCTAATACCTTAGATAAATTTTTTGGCGTAAAGAGTTTTTTCTCAGCTAAGAAGTGGTTTAAATAATTTTCTTTGTTAAAACAAGATTTATGAAAATCTCTTAAAATATAAGAGGCATTATTTCCTGCCATGGATAATATACCGGATAAATAACTCGGCTTAAAACCTGCCTTATAGAAATCATCTAAAACCTGTGTTTTGTTTCCTGTCTCATCAAAACAAACATCATGAAAATCTTCTAAAGCAGAACAAATCTTAGCTCTTGCTCCGTGCAATATCTTAGATAAATTTTTCGGCGTGAAACCTTCTTTTAAGAAATGATTTAAATACTTTTTTGTTTCACCTATAAAACAAAAATCATGAAATTTTTCTAAACTATATGCTGCTGCAGCCAATGCACTGCATAAATCATCCAGACTAAAATCTGCATTATAGAAATCATCTAAAAGTTTTGTTTTTTCTCTTTTTTCATTGAAACAAACACTATGCAATCTTTTTAAAATAGAAGAAGCACGAATTCCTGCTCCACATAACACACAGGATAAGTTACCTGGCCTAAAACCTGCATTATAGAAATCATCTAAAAGTTCTGTTCTTTTTCCTTTGTCATTAAAACAAACACTGTGTAATTTTTTAAAAGAATCTTTAGTCTTAGCTCCTGCTCCACTTAATATACCAGATAAGTTGTGCGGCGTAAAACTTTCTTCCTTATCTTTTTTCTCAATAAAATGCTTTAAATGTCGTGTTTTTTTTCCTTGCTCATCAACAAAAGTATTATATAGTTCTTTAAAAGCCTTTGTAGCATTAGTTCCTGCTCCATGCAGAATACTGGACATATTAGTTAGATTTATTCCTTCTTCTTCTAGAGTTTTTAAATTTTGTGTTTTAGTGCCTTCTGCATCAAACCAAAAATCATACAAGTCTTTAAAGGCTTTCGGAGCGTTAGCTCCTGCTCCACTTAAAATACTGGATATACTAGCTAGATTTATCCCTTCTTTTTCTAGAATTTTTAAATATCGAGTTTGATTTTCTTCTACACCGAACCAAAGATTATGTAAGCCTTTAAAAGCGTTTGCAGCTTTAGCTCCTGATCCACTTAAAACACTTGATATATTGGATAGATTTATTCCCTCTTCTTCTAGAGTTTTTAAATATTGTGTTTTATTTCCTTCTCCATCGAACCAAAGAGCGTATAAGTCTTTAAAAGCTTTTGCAGCATTAATTCCTGCTCCATTCAAAATACTAGACATATTAGATATATTTACTCCTTCTTCTTCTAGAGTTTTTAAATATTGAGTTTTATTTCCTTCTTCATCGAACCAAAGATCGTATAATTCTTTAAAGGCTTTAGGAGCTTTAGCTCCCGATCCACCTAAAATACTGGACATATTAGATAGATTTATTCCTTCTTCTTCTAGAGTTTTTAAATATTGAGTTTTATTTCCTTCTCCATCGAACCAAAGATCATATAAGTCTTTAAAAGCTTTAGAAGCTTTAGCTCCCGCTCCGTCTAAAATACTGGATATATTAGCTAGATTTATCCCTTTTTCTTCTAGAGCCTTTAAATATTGTTTTTTTCCTTGCTTATCAAAAAAAGTATTATATAGTTCCTTAAAAGCGTTTGCAGCATTAGTTCCTACTCCGTTCAAAATACTGGACATATTGACTAAATTTATTCCTTCTTCTTCTAGAGTTTTTAAATATTGAGTTTTATTTCCTTTTCCATCGAACCAAAGATCGTATAATTCTTTAAAGGTTTTAGAAGCATTAGCTCCCGATCCGCCTAAAATACTGGACATATTAGATAGATTTATTCCTTCTTCTTCTAGAGTTTTTAAATATTGAGTTTTATTTCCTTCTTCATCGAACCAAAGATCGTATAATTCTTTAAAGGCTTTAGGAGCTTTAGCTCCCGATCCACCTAAAATACTGGACATATTAGATAGATTTATTCCTTCTTCTTCTAGAGTTTTTAAATATTGAGTTTTATTTCCTTCGACATCGAACCAAAGATCATATAAGTCTTTAAAAGCGTTTGCAGCAGCATTAGCTCCTATTCCATGCAAAATATTGGACATATTAGCTAGATTTATTCCTTCTTCTTCTAGAGTTTTTAAATATTGAGTTTTATTTCCTTCTCTATCAAACCAAAGGTCATATAAGTCTTTAAAAGCTTTTGCAGCATTAGCTCCTGCTCTGCCTAAAATACTGGACATATTAGATAGATTTATTCCTTCTTCTTCTAGAGTTTTTAAATACTGTGTTTTGTTTTCTTCTGCATCAAACAAAAGGTCATATAAGTCTTTAAAAGCTTCAGAAGCATTAGCTCCTGCTCTGCCTAAAATACTGAATATATTAGTTAAATTTACTCCTTCTTTTTTCAGAATTTCTACATATCTTCTTCCTTCTCCATTAATTAAAAAATCTAAGAACTTATTAAACCTAGGTGTATCTTCTCTGCCCGCAACACTTTTAGCAAATTTTCTTTCTTCGTGAAACAAATTCTGTCTAGGTTCATCTTGTAAATCACTAGGAAATACTGAATCTTCATTACTAGTAACATTTATATCCACGCGCAGCTTCTTTGATACTGTATCATCTTTGTCTGCAACAGAACGCTTCCGTTTTTTACTCATTTTACGATCTGCTTTACCTGAACTCATTGAATGACCACTTTGTTCGTGTGAGGAATTTTTAACATTTTTTGATGGTAACATAAAAATCTCTTATTATCACAGATAGTATAACAACCGGAATGATTAACAAAACAAGTTATTTTTTACGACTAATAAGGTTATTTTATTGGTGCGTATTTTTATGGTTTTTATCACTAAATACTATGACCACTTTTGCTTAATTAAGAATAATAACCGTGAGATTTTATTTTCAGAATCGGTAGATCTACCTTCTTTTACCACCTTCTTATTTTTCCATTAAGCGTTGCACTTTTTTATCTTGCCAATAATTATTACCTCTCTGCAATTTTTCTTCCTCGACAATCTTGCTGGATGGACTCGTTGTTTCAGAAGATTGACAAAGTTTTCCAGGTTCTTTAAAATACCCTTGTCCTATGGCTTCATTAACTGATAAACTTTCTAGTAAGCAATTCTTTCCTATTTCTTCGTTACAATTTTTAATCGCTCCAGCAGACCTTACTTCTACCCTTATTAGGTCTTTATTTCGCATATCAGGATTCAATCTAACTTCTAATTCTCCTTCACTGGTATTAAAAGTCAATGCTATATCACTATTATCCGCAAGGTCTGTGTAATTCCTTTTTTCCCCTATGCTTTCAACTCTTACTGTACTTTCTCCAATGTTTAGTATGCCGACTCTTAAATTTAAATCTTTAGCTTTTTCACTGTTTAGGATTTTTATAACTTCAATAACACTATCTTCTGGATATTCTATATGAAAATATCCATTATCTATCTCTACTTCTAATTCATCCTTTTGGGTTTGCTTATTTTTGTTTACAATACTCTCATATGCTAGATTTTTTAGATCGTTTTTAATTTCCTTACATTGTGCAACGATATACTCATTAAATTGAGGAGAATTATTATTACCAACAAATACAGTAGTTGCATATCCTATCCTACCATGATAGAAGAGATCGCGTCTTACTTTCCCACCTTTTAATAATAAATTACTAGCAATCTTTTTTATGATTTTTAAGCTTTTACTTGATATTTTATCTGTATTGTCACAGTCTTGAGATTCATTGTTGGAAGAATTACTCGTTTCAGGTGCTGCAGTACTAGAGTTTATATACACAACACTATTAAGAACACCTACTATTTCTTCAAATATAAAATTTATTACAGTTTTATCACAATCACCGTAACATGAATTTAGTCTTATCCCTTTCTTTAAGTATTTATTTGTTATGTGTTGAATAAGCCTTAAAGCACTTTTTTGGTTATATTTGAACTCATTTGGGACAGAGGCAGAGCTAGCTACGAACACAGCAACGCAAGAGCACTAAAAGATTGCTGACACTAATTTCGGAACGCACTCTACATTTCAGTGGCTACGCCATCATAGACATATAAGAGATGGACTGCGCCGTCCGTGCATCGAGATGAAGCCCTAATTAGACAGAGAAGGCAACAGTGGGAGCCGACCTTTCACTCTAATCGGTGGCTCGGCGGGGAAAATACCTAGGTTATGGAAGTACACCTCCCCGCTTGTCTTTTCATTTTCCCTGCCTGGTGGCTGCTCCCCACTCTTTCGACCGTGCAGCAGAGAGTTCGGCGCGCGCTGTTGCTGTCTCTTTCTAATTGAGGCTTCAGCTTGGTACACAGACCACGCAGTCTATTCCTATAAGTCTCTGTATACACCATACTGCTCAGCACGCGAGAGCACCACCTTTACCGACTGATTGTGATTTTGTTTTTTGCAATGCCCAAGTTTTCTGACAAAGGTACTAAAAAAACGAAGAATGAGATTACCACGAACTTAAGAGATTACGGATCATAGCGTAATGGACGTATTCTAAAATTTTTGCGTCCAATACATCCAATACTACGTTTTTGCTGTTGGCATTTTCTCTGTAAACTTCGTGGTATGACAGGCTGGTATGAGCATGTCCAATTCTAAGTCAGTGGTTATCATCCGTTACGTAATTGACGGTCAGTTGAGAATCGAGCTTTGAAATTATCGAATATGGAACGTTTGGCATTCCGCGGCAAAGTTCGCTCGCTACTTTGATATTCATCTTCGGCGACAACAACGGCAGGTACGTAGATGTCGTCAAACAAGCATTATTTATTCAAATATGGCCCGATATATAAGCAAATTGATGTCAAAACCGCCCACTCGACGAATCGCACGATTACGAATATCGCAAAACACTGTCCTCGACTATTCGTAGGTTAGGTTTTAATTTTCAACCATCATTATATCGCGTCAGGTTCGTCTGTATTTTTCGTATTGTATACAAAAAAGGGTTGAATTCAACGGCTGTTTGCGGCTCCGGTTGTCAAGATATAAATATTCCGACTTTCCAAGCAAAGAAGGTCGAATAGTGTCACGAATCTTGAAATCAGTATCCACTACTTCTCTTTGTCTACATTTTTCTCGTTCTATTATCCATGTCAGGCAAAATGTCCAAGGCTCATAGTCCGACTCGATTCAATGGCGAGGCGGACAGCTTCTATGACTCGAACTTCACCTTGGATATAAACAAACGAATGAGGGTACCTAAGAGCATAAGAGTCAGCGGTGATTACACCGACGAGAATGTTCCTGGGATGAACGGCTCAAGCTGGAATCAGATGCTGGCGAACGAGAAATTCGAGATGCATGTACCAGACAGGATCCTTGTTGCTGGTAAGTTTTAATTCCATTTCAATAACTGGGTGGTGACACAAAGTAAAATAGGATATTCGCCAAAATCTTATGCTCAGTTGCTAACCCATTTGGCACTGGTTTATTTATAAATAGACATCCTAAGCACTCTGTTCTTTGGGTGTATAAATAGGCTGCCTCCTTATGTTTCTGTTCGTTGTTGTTAGTTTACGTTTTGACTTACTAGTCTTCCAAAAATATTGCCAGTCATTCTATGATGTTTTCAACTTGTTTGTGGTGCTTTACTCTTGAGAAATGTTGATTCTTTTGTTTTTGATTTCACCAAATGTGCGTTTCATAGTAAAAAAATGGTTTGTGATATTAATGAGTGTTTGGTTTTTGTCGTTTGTCAACTGAATTACCTTTCTTCTCTATGCGTCTTAATTTAGTAATGCTAACACAACGAAATGTTTATAAAGAAATCATTATTTTGCATCTTTAGAATTACGTTGACGGTGTTAAGTTTGCAAACTATTAAATAGATTATAAATGTGTTTTTCAAGAACCGATTCATTAGGCCCTTCATTTATTAGTGATTCGAATTGAGAATTTTATTTTGAATTTTAGTCAGGGAAAGCCAGGGAAAAGTCAGGTAATTTTTATAACTATTTTCAGTGCCCACCTTGTTTACTGAATTTCAAACAATTCTAAAGTTGTGAGATTGTGATTTCTCTTCAAAATCCGTTATTATGTTAATGTTACAAATTTCAACCTCATTATTCTTACTTGTTTAATTATTGTTCACAATTTGCCCTGCAATTTCTTCTTCCGCCACTGTAACTTTCAATGTTATTCAAGGTAACCCAAAGCTATCCCCCCAGAAGCTACTAATGTATGCCTTGTGAAAATCTGTGAGTAAAACGTTTTTTCTTGCTGATAGAGAATTTGTCGTTTGTGAATTGGAACCTTTTGAAATTGGCCAATCCGGTAGCATCTGATGGCGCAGAACAGCGTTGACTGATCGTCATTTGATTGTTATGCACTCAGCAACTGTCCTGAACTATCAGATACTAGTGGATTGGCCAATTTTAAAAGGCTGTAATTCGCAAACGAGAAATTTCCTGTAAAAAGTACAAAAACCCTACAGTCTCAGATTTTCATAGAGAACACATTGACAACATATGGGGCAATAGTCCTGAGTTTCCATGTATACATAAAAAAAATTTACAAAACTTATGGGGTTACATGGGTCTTAAAATTTCAAAGAATCCATTTTTTGAAATTTTTTTTATATAATAGTACAACATGTCAAAAATATTTTCCCATCGTTTCAAGTCAATTGGAGTAAAAGTCTAGGGAAGAGAGCCTTTGGAAATTTTCCTTTCATTAAGCTCGACTGGCTTGGAGCGTTGCAGGTATATCGTTCTTTTCTCAAAATTATATTTTTGAAGTCGGTGGACACGATTTCTCAGAAATTAATGCAGTGATGTTATTTAAATTTGGCACAGTTCTTCTAGATAGGATTGACTGGTGGACGAACAAAGGATTTTTTTTTTCTTTGATCACAACTCATTTTACAAGGCAATACATGATGTAAACAGTAGCGAAAATCGTACTTTGCAAAAAGCTCTGCCAAAAATTGCAATTTCAAGTTTTTTTTAAGAATTCTTCGTTCATTCACTAGCTAAACTCACCTTCTAACAGAAAATATTGGTTTCTTGAATTCAAATGAAGCTACCATGAGTTATTGTGTCTACCGTGAAAGTACTGCGTCTCCGGTAACTAGTTCTGAGCGGCTGAATTTAAAAAATTCTTGGACAGAAATTTTATGAAATATCATTCATATATTGTTCTTTCATATGCCTCAAGTTTGAATAAAATAATTCTTTTATTATATTACAACAAAAAATAAAGAAAAAACGGAATTTTTGAAATTGCAAGACCCATGTAACCCCTTAAGATATGTAAAAAAACACTTGTTTTCTATGAATTTTTCGATACAATGGCCATTCGGTATTGAAGGTACTTATAATTACTTTTTATGTTGCCATTATCTGTGCAAGTATATTTGATACTATTATTTACTTTGGACTTTATATTTCTTGTCTTTTATTTAAGGATCAATTCTACCCAGTATTCGCAAATATTTTTATTCTTACTTACTTACTATTATTAATGACTGTGATAATCCAAAAATACAAGATCCTTGTGGCATAACTTGTTTTTTTTTGTCAGTTTCAAGAATGTTCTAATTTTTTCTGAACTATGAAACTGTGTGCATTAACCTGATTTAAAACTGCCAACATCTATACAGTATATCTTGCCCAGCTATTTTGTATGGTTTACATTGCATTTTTCCATTATGTTTCTTTAGTTTTTAATCAATATTATGACGTCTTATATAAGTGTAACTTCTTGTTTTCCCTTATATTGTCTGTAAACTATGTTTCATGTGTTTCACGTTCAACTCGGTTATCGTATACTATATTATGTATTTTATAGCTTTCACGGATCAGATCATGCGTACGTAGGATTATATTATCCCAAATTTCATAGGTATTCGATGTTTACTAGTATAGTTTGTGTCATCGGTTTAAGCCAGTGGTGATGGTTAAAATTAAGAGGAATCACAGGCAATTTTAAATTCTCAATACTGTACTAGAAAACAAAGTTTTCTAGATTCTTGATAATTTTTTTTTTATTCTCTTATTTTTAGTAAACACGGACTAATGTTACTATCCTGATAATCCTTCAGATATTAGAAATATCCTTTCAACGCCATTAGCTTTTCGAAATAAATCCCCTGCAATTGATATATCCTAGAATTTAATTAGAATTAACCGTAACTTGTAAATTTGAAAGAATGACATTTCAACTTCTCAATTTTTCTGAAATGTCTTCATTTCTTGTACACTATTATTCTTTGTACATGTTACCAAATATTCACGTATATTGGAAGTATTTCAGCAATTGTTTTTGCTTGATGATTATTTTTTCAAACCTTATTCCACCGAAATGTATTATTTGAATTACCGTCTTGGGAAAGTTGACATTTTTATTAGCTATTCGCATTGACGAAATGAGTAACAGCATTTGAACAAGCCTATTTTTCATTCCTTTAAACAGGACAGGATCAACACGTAGGTACAAAGGCTCCACCTAGAGAAATTATTTTGGAAAATTCCGTTATGCCGCCAGAGCCAGGCATGATCAGAGTCCAGGTAAGTACATGTATTTTCACAGAAATAGATCTGACTTTATTTTTGACATGTTCAAAAAAATGAACTCATGAAAGACCGTATTTTAGTTTACTAATAAAAGTTGTCTTTCAATGTATATACTTTGTTTTTCTTCTATTCTAAAAAGTTGAATATAACAAGGGTAGTAAATCAAGGAAAGTTAAGGAAGTACTCATAAAATCTCTTTTATGTATATCAATTTCAGACTCCCCCCCGCATTTTGACATTGGACGATCATTTTTTCCCTGCCGTCGACGAAGAGGATCCAAATGAATTTACGAATGAAAATACAGAGACGCCATCGACCGTCTCTAGGTCTCGAGGCCGATACAATAACGACAATCAAATTGTCAGGCAAGTTAGGTAGGTGCATATACGGATTGGGGATTCGTGGGTACTGATTCTAAAATCATTCTCTCTTATCACAGTGACATGAGTGATGCAGCTCAATGTTTTCAGGATAAGTAGTAGACGTACCTGAGGATTAATTTGCAACTGTTCAAAGGCAAAAATGTGTCGATCATGATTTTTATAGTATCAAAATAGTTTTGCAAAGATAAACTAACTTTTTCAGTTAGTCCACATAAAATATCGCACAGTTGTTACCTGGTACTTTTCACCCTACGAATGTTTTATTGGATTAGATCGAGGAACTCACGTCACTCTGTTGAAGATTTTTCAATAAAATGGTCTACTAAACTAGTTCATTGATCTCAGCAAAACTATTTTGATACTCTGAAAATAATGATGATTGAGTTTTTGCCTGTGAAATTACCGAAAATAAATTTTGACGTTATGTTATCGTTACAATTTAACCCAGCAACATCTGGTTCTATCACTTTTCGCTGTGACAAGTAATAAAATATCAGAATAAGGTCCCAGAGGATTGAGCGTATCACACATTTACCAGGGAAATATTGGTATTTCAGGGAACAAACGCCGTCGTACAATTCATTGGATGTCTCGTTGCCGCCGTCGGAAGAAATACAGCACCTCCGGCGTCAGGTCGGAAAGTTGACTCGACGTATTTTAGCGGTTGAAGTTGAGTCCCAACAGCGTCAACAACGGGACAAAATACTGTACGCCGTTGCATTGTCGTACTTCTTTCTAAAAACATTTTTCTGGCTAAGTAGGAACTAAGTTTTACGTTATGTATGATAATGCAAATTAATCTTATTACATGAAATACCAGTCTAAGGTCTACTAGAGTCTTTTATGTGTTTATGATTTTGGATGCAAAGATACAGACCAAAGATCTGACGTGGTATGACAGAGAACGAACTAAAAAAACCATAATCTCCCAGCTTTTTGGAACTGAGAAAAAAAGAAAAAAAAAAAAAAATGTTTGTGTATTACCTCAGCTAACCACAGACTGAAATACCGATTATATATATATAATACCTTGTACAATTTGACAGTGATTTTGTTTATCGAAGTTATAATCAGCGCTTTTAACTTGAAAAAAAAACTCAAGTACTGTTTTATAGATCGTTGAATCGAATGATTGCTTAATTATAGTTTGTTATTCCTATTGTACAGAATGATTTAGGTATATGATCGTAAAATGTTGAAAAGGAGATTCCTTGTCAAAAAATCTATGAATAAAGTTTCTTTTCAAGAAAATTTCGGGTGAACGATTTTTTTTTTTCTGCATCAAAAACATTATAAATATTCTTGTATGTATATTTTGATTGGTTAGGTTTTTTTCTATGCAATGAGAGTTCTTGGCAATACTCGAAAAATAATTTGTTTACTTCAATACATCAGAATTTTTCATTGTGAGCCTTACCTGTTGCTTTTGGAATAGCTTTTCAAACCAGTAGAAAAATCTATGAAAGTGGTAACAGTTAGCTAAAGTACGTTTGAAACTTTTTTTTTTTTTATTTCACCTGGTCGACGCACAAGAAGTCCAGGAATTCATGGAGAGATTCGGTATTATTGAAAAGTAATACAATTTAGAACTCTCCGAATTTTAATCAAAAAGGCGAATGAAATCTTCAATATCTACCCGATAAATATTGACATTCGAAAAGAATCTATCCAAAAAAATGTTCCAGTTATACCTGAATCTTCCTGTGTTACATGTTTGTTAATGTATATTTATATCGTATCATAATAGATATGTGCCATAGTACGCACGTAGGTTAAGGTGGCGCTACGTTTGGTCTTTTAATTTAATTTTCTATTTCACTTTGAAATACTCTTTTCCATCTTATTTATCTATTTACTGTTTTTTGAATTAATCCTTCCGTGTTTGATATCAAAAATTTTGTGGCGGTATTTATTGCATATTTTATTCGCAAAGTTCATTTTGAATTTTGACCTTTTACGTTGTTTTTTTTCTGTCCAATATCGTTTTTCGTTTTATCGTTTTATTCTATCAAATAATTACTTGTGCCATAGTAGAGAGTCATATTAATGGGTAAATTGAAAATTTGATCAAAATGAGACCTAACGTGTGCTGTGACCCCCTCCTCCCACCCCATGTGGTTATTACGCAATTAGCGTTATACAAACCCGTATGTAATTTACAAAATTCAACGTTAATCAAAAGTCCTGTTTATATTGTATGCTATTCTATTATACAATAATTAATATTGTATGTAGTCTTGTATTCGTAGCATAACTAACATTATAAATTATAGTATAATCTAAAACAACCCAAAACTGATTGTCGTTTTTTCCCCTTTTTTGCAATATAATACAAATAAGAAATCCGTAGACAAAAAAAAAAGACTATCACAGCATATACATTCTGATGTTCAAATGAATATTCTTATCGTATGGTTGTCAAAGTTTTTTCTCTTTACGTTGAGATTTGGATTTCTTTATTTTTATCACTCTGATAAAGGATGTAGACATATAAGTGTTTCAAATTTTACACCAGAAGAACATCCTGAACATAGGCTATGCATTTCAAATAGTCGTTTGTCCAACTATGACCGTTAAAATAGAATCAGTCGTTTTGAATTTATCAACACAATTTTTCATCGCCCCATTTTCGTAGAGCCCCGTTTTTTTGAGTTGAATTTTCTCAAAGCCCACATAGACAAATATCTGAAAATTTTAAGTACCATGGCAACATCTCATGTATTCTACCGATCCTAACCACTTTTTTCGGACAACCTTCAATATCCCAGACTGCGTAATATTATTACTATCATACTTTAGATCGTAATGTGCTAAGTAGCGGTAGTCAAGTACGTCGTACGCAGTTGTCTGAATCTCAATCGTGATATATAAAAGTGGTATTCAGAAAAATACAGATACCCAATAGAACAGGAAGAAGTATAGACAGGCTATACATACAAACACTTTGTATATTTATCATTTATTAACTCCCGGCCTAAGGGCTGTTTTGAATAACATAACATAACAAGTACCAATCATGTATATAATATATCTTAGGGTTGTGCAGTTTCCCAAAATCTCGGGGAAAAATGTCTGGGTTCGGGACGGGTTTGTATCGGATCGGGTTTTTTAGTGATACCGGAATGGTCGAGAAACCCGGAATATTCGTAAAACCGAAATCTGAGAAACCCGAAACCCGAAATGAATAGTACATCTAAATGACATTAGTATTGTCAGTAAAAAGTATATCATCAGTCATCAGGGAATCCCAAAAATTTCTACAAAACTGCTATTTTTAGGGAAACTAATAGAATTTTCCCGGACCGACCAACCCGAAGAATTCTGGTAACCGCACAGCCCCAGTATATGTATATACACATATATCTATATATATATGTATACATAAGTATGATAAAAGTGGGATAATAATATTTTTTAAATATTATCTTATGGTATTTTGCATAATAATATCTCTGTTATTTTCCTCTGTTTCTCTATCTACATGTACTTTCACAACATGTATCACAGTAACATCAGTCTTACGCATTTTTTACTTACTACATATTTTTTTTTCTTTTACGTGTATAATATATATGTCTATTTTAGAGTTCAAGTATTTATTTAACATATGTATATGTATCTATACATACATACATAGGTATAAGCATACCAGCTTTTTGAACAGGCACTCTTTAGATGTACTTACATATAGGTATGTACATATTCTAAGGATGTCTTATTCTGATATATTTATTGCAATTGATACAAAAGTGGCTACGAGGTATGGACAAAAATACTTTATACAAAAGTTGTCGGGAGTACGTTGTGCAGTATTTATAAATTTGTTTCAGGTTGGCGCGTGTCGGAAATTTCGGGATCATATTATTTATTTATTTTTATAATCATTTTTGTCAACGTAATCGTAACCAACTAACTTTTGACTAAAACATTTTTCTCTATTCTGGTTTATTACCATGTTTTGAGCTCTAGCAGTGGATTTTCCACGAAAATGGGATACCATAAAAACATTGATATCGAATTTATATTTACAAGTCATGTTGGTAATTAAAAATCATATTTTTTCTACCAAACGACAGAAACGCATTGAAGCATATAAATTATAGATTTTCAATTTTTACAAAATTTTAAATAGTGTAAAAATATGACGGCTTAATGTTATGAACAAATTCTCATGTTTAATGAATAAAATTAATTACTTTAGATTATTCTTAAAAAATCGATTGAAATTAAGAACAAAGCGATTATTGCTATCATAATAGAAATAAATTTGATATCTGCATTTTAAACTGCAAATAATAACCAATTAGTTACGATGAAAATTCTAATTAGTAGAATGAATTTCGTTAGTACGTATTAGACTTACAAAATCGTTGCTTGCATACGTTAGACATACAATATACATAGAATATATAACATACTAAAAGTATTTATGTAGCTAATATCACAGATTATGGCAGTCCTTGTGGTACATTAGAAAACTGCCGTATGTTCACTTCGAGTACTTCGAGAAAAATGCAGAAATTGAATAACATTATGGCCAACTTGTCTAAAGCCTATTACTTATAACTTTGTACATGGCTGATCTGATCTTTTTTTCAGAAGTTTGACGTTTCTTTAAATGTCGATAGTAAACATAATTTCAAAGCCCTTTGATAGGGCTTCTGTTTTGATTTTCTGTTTAATTGAGTGGTGATTTTACTCCTTCTCTTTCCGAAAGAGTTCATTAGAATTTATAAATAATTTGGTGAAATTTTTAGATATTCCTTTAAAAATATGCAGAAATATTTTGCCGCCAGGAAATGTCGATGTTGATCAATCTTCCCGTTTTGCTTAAATTTTACTTGAACGTTATCGTAAAAACGTTCAATTGTGCTAATAATTTTTAATAACAAGTTAGATAAAGCAAACTTATCACTAATATTCGGAAATTGTTGGGGCGTTATCTAGTACGTAGAACATAATATCACCACCGTCCTCTCCAAATATATAGGCATTGCCAAGTACAGATTCTGCCAGACGCGCATCCGACTCGCTAATACTCAGCTGCGGCACCTCAGTCAGAGACAAATCTGAATTCGTTATAGATCCTGGCTGTTCGATGCCTGCCACTTGCAAAAGAATTTCGTGACCTAGGATTGCAATATTGTTTTTAAACCCTACTAGCTGAAACTGCCACAAGCAGTCTCACATGAAAAAATATTTTTTCAAAAGCTGGACGTATTTCTTGGTCAAATTAATTGAATAACAGCAGTTTTGAAAAACTTTGTCTTTTTAATTGTTGCAGATACGTAAATAAATTTACTAATGACCTTCCGGGCTTAAAGCCCTTGTTGCGATGCTTAGAACTTGTCGAATTAAAAAAAAAAAAAGTTTCCCCACTTGAAGGATTAAAGTAATCTCAATTGCAAATACAATACCCAAATTTGCTCACCAGTTATCGAATTGCAATTGGCTTCATCCTCCGTGGTAAGTTGCACCACACTGTCAGTTTGAGGTGTCTGTAAAAATGCAGTATCGTCTATTCCCGTGACAGACAGCAGCATAGCGCCATCTAAAATTAGGAAAAAAAAATTAGTAATCTGGCTGACCTTGATGAGTCAGCCTACACTTGCCGCTCAGATGTGTTTCTACCTCAGAAAACATTATTACCTAAACAATATATTTTCTTCTCTTTGTTGTATACGCATAACTCGAAAATTGCTAGTTCGACTCGAATCCAAAATCTAATCAGTTCTAAATTAAGAGAACTGCGTCGTTTGAGACCGATATCATCGAAATCCGTTCATTCATTCTACAGATATTGTGGGACAAAATATTGATCACACATACACAAACCCGACATTCACTGGAAAATGTTCAGAAGTAATTTTTCAGACCTCAAAACATGGAAACCTGATAAAAAGTCACTAAGAGAGGTGATTGAGTCTAAAATGTTTGACTTTTGTTTTTTATCGATCCATTTAATTGAAATGATCGAGAAATTACCTTGCGCATTGTCCGTGTCCCCAAAATCCTTATTATTCACATCTTCGTAATTTACCAAAAATTTGTTATCCTCAATCTGTGCCTGATTAATTGATTCAACAGGAGCTTTTTCTGTTAACTGATTAAGAAATCCCGGCTTATCCCAGTCCTCTCTCAAGGCATTATGTTGGCGTTCGAAGTGCCTTCGCACGCTATGTCTGTGTCTGAACGCCATTCGGCAATACGGACAGCGATAAACAATCCCGCTATGACTCGTCTGCGTGTGACGTTTCAACTGACATTCCTGCAGATCATACAAGTGAATTTAGAAACGGTTAAATTCCTCATAAATGAAACAGGTAGTGTTCTGACCATCACGTCAGGCACGCTGAACCCAGGCTCTGCACTTTCATTTTTAAATCAACTTTGAGTAGTAGCTTTTGATACGAGAAGAGTATCTAATAGCCAACGATCGTATAGCTAAAAGATACTAGTTCTGTCTCCACTTTGAATTCTGAAACTTGGAAGGTGATCGATAATTGTTTAACTGCACTCATTTTACACGAAACAATCTTTTTCAACAATCGTACTATAACTTCAATACCGTTTGTATTGTTTTAATCAAACTTGGTACACACTCTAATGCAACATGTAGTTTTCACATAAATTAAAGACTTGTTAAATTTCGTGATATTACTTACTGATTGGAAATTTTTGCACTTTTTATATTATAACTCACAGGGTTTAGTTCGGACGTTGTTCTAGTTCTTACGAAAAATACTTCCCAGAATATAATATGTACCAATGTCATTAAAAACGTACCAACGGTGTCGAATTTAATGAGTGAAGAGAGATGAAAACGTCGTTTCGGATAAAATGAATACAGTGAAAACATTACGAACTATTCTCAAATTTCAAAGCCCAAATTAAAGTTAAAATCAGTGTCTTTCAGTCGTATAATCGTTGGTTATTTGAGTACCTTCCCGTATCAATGGCAGCTATTTAAAGTTTTCTGAAAAACCAATCATGAAAGGGTGACCTCCCCCTTTAAATCATCGATTCAAGTTCGACTCATTTTCTCGGAAATTGTGCGGAAAAACTTTTCAAAATTTCACAATACAATATCTGGTCACCATATTAACATTTTCGCAAATTTCAGCTCATTTTAGGCAACGTTGTGTATTACCTCACCTTATGGAAAGATTTAGGACACGTTGCACACATGAATTGGGCAGGCTTAGTGTGGCTTTCAATGTGCTTGTTGTATTTGAGCTTGTTTGCAAACTGTAGAGAGCAGAGAGAGCATTTGTACGGTGTTTTTTCACTGTGAAATTTGGTATGGTGCTTTTGGTAGTTACACTTCTGAAAGAAACTCTGAAACAAGGGGTGCAAAGGTATATATAACCATTTTACTACAAGGTTCGAGCATCTCAACCACATCTGCAAACTCACTTTATCGCACTTGTCGCATTGGTATTTCTTGTTCCCATGTAAAAGCATGTGGATGTCCAGAGCTTTTTTGCTTTTCAATTTCTTCCCGCAAATGCTGCACGGTATTTGCGCTGCCTGATGAATTGCTTTATGCTCTTTCAGAACACCAATGCGATGAAATCTTCGCTGGCAAATGTCACACTCGTAAGTTCGCTCCCCTGAAAGACAACCATATTGAATACAGCTCTCGCCACAATAAATTCGGTTACAGCGGAGCTTCTTTCACTGCTCACCGTGCGAACTGAGGTGCTGCTTCAAGCTGTACGGAGTTTTAAAAACGTCACCACACTTCTCACATATGACAGGTTTCTCCGGCGGTTTTTTTCTCACCCGTTTCGCCGCTGGTTTCGGGTTTTCGTGTAACTTCAGGTGCCGATTCAAGTGCGCTCTATGCACAAACCGTTTGCTGCATTGTAGGCACTCATGCTTTGGGGTCAAACATTTGTGTGCCTCAAGTTCGGACTGCGATGAAAACGGAGAGTGGCACCACTTGCAATTATTCCAAGCTGCAATGTAAAAGTACACATTCGGTTAAAAAACATCTTCAGAAAAGAAGCAAACATCTTTGATTATGCATACCTGTGTGCTTGACCATGTGTCTTCTTAAGTACTTTTTCAACATAAAAGGTTTCTGGCAGTACGGACACTCGTAATGGTAGTCCAATTTTTGGGAAAAACACGTGTGTGACAGCAAATTCTCTTTTCTGGCAAATACCTGCGATACAAGCAAAATTGATATCAAATAATCCTCAAGTCTGTTCAAGTGGTGCTTCCAAACTTTAAGATAAGGTACTATTCAGTGAAAAAAAGACCGTGCAGAAAATTGTAAGCAAAATTTTATCCCGAAACATTGATCCTCTTTTAAACCTTATCGATTCTTTTCTGTCATTTCATACCTGCTTACCAGATTCATGATGAAAAAAAAAAACGATAAATCTGATGGAGAATGAAAAATATACAAAAAAACAATAAAAAAAATGTCTTAGCTGTCTTGTATCTACTCACCAGTAGACAAGCAGGGCATATGAATTCCCCAGTGTGTTTGCGCAAGTGACGATATAAGTAGTCGACCTTCTCGAATTTCTTATCGCATATATCACACTCAAGGTTGTCAATTCTTTTGTTAATATTGTCGACATCAGGCACAATATCTAAAAGCTCTGAGGCAAGCTCTTCGACGTTAAACTTTACAGAATCCGAGGCTGAAATATTTTCCACTGAAAGCATAGAGTCAGTCATTGTGTTCAGTCCTAAATTCATGTTTAGACATTGATTCTCAAGGATCGATTTGAGTGACGAATTCTCTATCAGTGAACCATTGTTCTGGAGTAAATCATTCACGTTTATAGAATTCGTGTCTAAAATCGGTAGATCTGAGTGATGAGAATCTTTATCATTCGGCGTTGAAGTTGCTAACAAACTGCTCTCTGTTATTGCCTTTCCGGCTTTGAATTTCTCTAATATATCTTTCATCGCTTCCGATGTCTGTCCTTCGGAATCACTTATATTCAGGAAGATGGTCTGAAAATTAACAATCATTGGATGACCAAGAAATGAATGACGTTTTATAAATTGTGAAGATTTTTTTTTTCATAGTGTTTCAAAATCTAAAACTAATGTTTTATTTTTTTTCGCAAACTGCACAGGATATCATAACTACATATTTGACAATCTTCAAGTTCTTACTTACTTGTGCATTTTGTTGCTGTTGACTTTCGGATGTCGGTATTCCAACTACACTGTCGTTGGATGATTCCTCCGGGTGTTTGGAACTCTTGTGACGTTCCAAGGCCTGTGATCAGAGACACAAAACAGAGTTGTCTATAGTATACATTTTTTTGAAAATTATCTCCCATAGGTGATTCAGATTTTATTACACTAATCGTGAGTTTAAAGCTAAGTGCATAACAGATATGATAAATTTTTACAAATTACCGTCACATTGTTACATTTCTTGTTACATATATTACAATAAACGCCAATCAATGGCTTATAATGCTCCATTAAATGCTTGGCATAAGCGACGACAGAGCAGATAACAGTTGAACAAATTCTGCAGTTCCACGTTGCTTTATCATCCCTAGCTCCGAGATGCTGTGCAGGCAATTTCTCAGCCAATTCCTGAGCGACATCTTTTTCTGGTAATAATTCAGATGGATTATTATTAATTATTACCACTGGTGTTAGCATTGTTTTACTTTCCTTCAAATCTCAACTGTACCCACTTAGTAACCCAATCTGTTCGCCATTTTTCTCTGTCTTTATCACTTGTTGGATTTCTGAATTTGGTATAGTTGCGCTGACATTAGCAAAGTCAGCGTTAAACACTGGCATCTTCATCCTCAACGCATAATAAGGTGCGTACCAAACTCTCAGCTCCTCGCCTATGGCTATTGTGCGCATCGCGGTGTAAAAAATATCCTGTTCCACCTAAAGAGGTTGAAAGAAGAAATAAATGCGTGACCTAAGTGTAAACAAGAGCTGAAAGTATTTCAAAAGCTTACCTGATAGCAGATCAGATTTTGCTCCTTGGCGTTTGACGCCGGGCCAACAAAACACATCCAATTTGAGCTGTTCTCGTTTGAATAATCCAGATGATATGTTTCAGAGGTAGATTTGCCAAATACTCTAATTGGGAAATGGGTTAATGGATTCATTGTCCATATTCTTTTAGCGTAGAGTGGACCAAACGTTGTTCCTCTGGGCAGTTCGATCCTTGTTGTGACCGTCATCAAACCATCCGCCATTTTGGTGATTTCCAGATTTTCAGGTAGTGTTTGTCTCGCCCTTGACAAGACTGGTGCATCTTTAACCTGACCATTGCAGAAGAAAAAATCAACAACAAACACTTATTAGAAATGATCGATTTGTTGGGCTGCAAATTGTATTAAGCGGACACTTTCTTTCTTGTGTTTTCAAAACAGTCACTTCAGATATAAAGCAAAAAAGAAACACAGGTCCCTCCTTACATAATGAAGATCCAGTAAAAACGGACATGTTGTCGTGTCATGTTGCTGCCCGCAAACACTGCAAGCTGAAAATTAATTAACATTTCAAGAAATAATCCTTATTTCTTGATAGATGAAATATGTGAAAACCGATAACAGATATACTGTTTGGAATTTACAGGAGTAGACGTGCAAAGATCATGTCAATGGTGACATGAAGCTAAAACACATAACTTTTATCGCACTTCCATAGTCGTCATAAAAAATTTACTTTTATTCAGAAATATAAATATTTACATGTGCAAAGAATGTTTCGAAGAATTTTTCTCTTCACTATCTTAGCAATAATCTGTGTACATTCTTTATATCTATGACATTAAAAATAGAATTTTGTTTATTAACACACAAAATCACATATGCAAAGAAATTTTGTGTTCGGAGAATTGAAAATATTTGTTGCATGTGCTTGGTAATCAAGTGGTGTGTAATACAAGGGATCATGCCATCAATATCTTTCGAAATTATTTCGTAATCTCCGAAATCACACTGAAATCAGTAATATTAAAATAAAATTCTGTTTTATTGATCATTGGGAGTCATGAGAAACCATTTAGGATTACAAAAATCTCTTTATAATTTTACGAAATCACATGAAAACTAAGAAATTGTGAGAAATCGCGTAATCAAAGTAAAATTAATTGTCAAGTAATCTCTCGTAATTCCCCTATAAAATGTGAGTAATCATGAAATATGTAATCACGCTGACACTTTCAATTTTTAATTCAGTGAAACACCCCTTGTTGGTAATTGTAGAGAATTGATTTTCATTCTCAAATATAATAATTTCACATTCGCAAAACATATTTCGAAGAATTAATTACTGTCTCTGTTGTCTCAAAAATATTCCTTTAGCATGCTTTGTAATTACAGGAATTTCATTTTTATTACACGTAAAATCTTCGAGTATATTTTTGTGCAGAGATTTTTTGGTCTATCCTGGCGAGAAAAAATTAATTTTTTTTTTACAATTTTAAAAAATATGCCAGTATGAGAAATTTATTGAAAAATGGATGTTTCGTAATTATTCAAAAATTTTTACTAGATTGCCGATCCTTCTGGACTTTTTTTTGTACATTATAGTTGAAATTTTCTAGTTGGATGCCAGGCACAAAGGAACAGAAGTACCATTTCGTAATCACCGAACGATTACTCTGTTGAATAATGATTGTAAATATGGGATAACAACGAAACTATAAATTACAGCTTTGGACCACGTGTCATTTCGTGATATATGCATGTATATACATATATAATTGTTCATTTGTTTGGTGTTTGTTTTTATTTCGCTTTGTATATAATGCCCAGGTCGGCCGAACTAGTGGCGAAAATACGTGAATGACCGTTGCACGGAATTTATTTCACGGGATCGCAACTGAACGTAGACGGGCCGATTGCCTCTGTTGTCAAGGCGGCTCCGTCCCCTCGGTCCTACCTGACAAGCTGACTTCAGTATCCTTGCTTTTTCGCACCACAGCAGGTAAATTCATCTCCGATAAATACCGGTTTAAGATTATCCGAGTCGACAATTCATCATTTGTTAAACTAAATACGGCTCCCAATTCTTATACCAAAATCCTGATCGCTATTACAGATATGTTATCCAACATGGCGTCGTAGCAGTTTGCAGCCCTGTTTTCTAACGGAAAACGGCCGTTACGAGAAAGCGCGGGATTCCAGAAATACTGTTCAAATCCGCCACTTCGCCGTAAAAATAATTATGCAGAATAAATTTATTCTGACGGTCATCAGATTCTGTCCAGTCTTCAGTTTGATATTTAGTTTTTTTGTCGTCGCTTCAACGTTAACGATAAGCGAAGAAATATCACCAATTTTCGTATTTCTTTGCGCGCAAGTCTACGCAAATTGGTTTTCGATACACAGAATTAGTCGGACAACCATCGTAATCGCCTCGAACTCAAACTTATCAGCTCAGGGCGATTCTTTCGCGGTTCAAGTCCAGACCGATGATTCATCCACGATTTGTCGCGTTCCCACAATTAAACCACCGATAAACAAAAACGACAAGTTTTGGTACTGCGAAAAATGTATTCAGTACACTTCTCGCCCCACCCGACATTGCGTTCACTGCAAAAAATGCTCTCATTATCGCGATCACCATTGTTTTTTGCTTGGCGGCTGCATACTGCGGCAGAACATGGGCAGCTTCATTCTAATTTGTCTCTACACTTCATTCGCCTCAATTTACTCCTTGATCATTATCGGTTCCTACTTGTATGATCATCTGGACCATTTTTTCGGAGCTAATTCGGGCGCCTTCCAACTCATTTTGCACTTTTCCTTCCCGTTTGCTCTGGCGCGGTTTTTGTTGTACGGCCAAGAGTCCTGTGTTGTCTTAGTAATGCTGTTCGATTTACTCTTTGCTGTCTCATCCATCTGCCTGATATTCGGGCTGTGGAAATTTCACGCTTGTCTAACTGGCCGGCAACGCTACTATCCTCATTCCATCAAAAAATACAACATCATCGAAATATTCGGGAGTTATGGTCTCTGGAATTTCCTCTTTCCATTCAACGGCTTTTTCAGGGCTAAAAAATTACACGAAACAGGCATATGGAAAGAAATGTAATCATTTCTCATTCTGCGTATGATCATCATTCCCCATGTGTGAAAAAACTTTTTTTTCACTGCCGAATCGTCGTAACATCGAAAAATGATGTCTTGAGGCTGGAGAAAAAGAACGTAAATTCTCAAAAGTTTCCTCCTAAAGTACAAGTTTTCTATGTGGTTTCGTCTAATAGGCCTCTCGCCACTTTGGTTGTAATTAATTGTTGATTATATAAGAACATTCATGCATAAAATCACGTAACAAACAAAATCTGTTGAATATTTTCGCCTTAAATATTAATTTCATTGTTTTCCAGTGAAAACTGTAGTGTGCAGTGATATATTATTTTTAGAGTAATAGTGAAGTACCTACGAATTTTCAATAACATGACGTATTCTAAACCGAGGACATGAAAGCGTGTTATGTGAAATTGCACATCTGGAGCTCCATATTTTGGGTCAAGGAAAGAGCCCTACCAATTTTAGCAGAATTCGAAATCTGGTGGTCTGATACTTTTCTTATGAGTGTGGATATCTATGATTTTTTTTAAATCGAAGTTAGGACATTGAAAGAATATTGTTATTAAATTAAATGACAACATTCTGTCTCTTTCTCATAATGTATATAATATGTATAATCGTTTAGTATTACTTTGCTTCTTTGAACCTAAGTGAAATAGATAAATCAAATGTAAATTCTAAGAACTGTAAATATACTAGATTCATAACGTTTTGCTAAGGAAAAAAAAAAGAAAAAAGAAATAACTATTTATTCGATTTATTCAGTTTCATATTCGTTTTCCTCTTTATTCATTACTGCGATATAAAATAAATAATTACTGTAATTAATTTGTCTAATCGAGTTTAGAGTTCCGTATGTTGATAGGTATGTTGCGCCTTGAAGTCGCTGGGGTGTATGAAAAGACCTTCCATTGATTTCCAATTTGAGTTGTCTCCCATCGGTGTGTACATTCCAACGACTTCAACTTGGCCAGTTATTGGATTGCCGTAAGTTCTTTCACTGCTTGATAAGTACCTGAAGTATAAAATTGATTCATATTAAACTCACATGCTGAGTTTCGTGCCTGTTTCAGGTTTTCGCTGTATATCCCTTTTATGAAACTCACACGTTCGTGTCAATATGCTTCAGCATTATTGGATTATCCCGTTCCCAAAATTCACTCTGGCAAACCACTAGCCAGTCATCCCCTGTGTCCCCTTCGCCTTTTTCATCGCCGTATGCTGATATTTCCTGGTTACCACTCAAAGGTGAGCTGAAGTGGTGCGAATGCAGATTTTTCTTCGTTGATAGATGCTCCAATCTCACTATATCTCCACATTTTATTGGTTTTCTGTTTCAATATATGTATTACAAAGTTTAAAAACATGCTTTGAACCAGTCAATATTATGCTCAGTCTTGTGCTAAGCCCTTTTTGGATAATGAATATGGATTATTACCCTCGGATACATTGCTTTCCAGTTTCAGCTTTTACAAGCCAATGTGAGTTACCATCTTCCTGAATTTCTGTTGCTGTAACAGATTGCTGACCGCTTCCAGTTCCGTACTTTATACTATGCGAATGCAGTCTGACATTAGAGCCAATGTTCAGAAGTTTTAATACTGATCCACAGGTTACATAATTTGTTCCCTTTGCTGAAATAATAATTGAATATGAAATTTGTGACATATAAGTAGTTTCATAAAATTTTTGATATTGAAAATTTTGCTGAAAGACCAGAGTTTTCAATATTTAAAACTGAATTCATTAAGGGGTTCATTTTGAAAAGTTCCAATGTACAGAGTATTTCATATTTTTTTAAGGATATACTATTTGAATTAAAAATAGGATAAAATCAACATCAGAATGTTTTCAAAAAATAATAATCTTTCCGGATATCCCCTGATTTTTTCAGTTTACTTTATAATTTCTAAATCATGTCTATGATAGAATTTAATTTTTCTGAAAATGCTTTTTGGTATTATATTATATTTCTCTCATTTTTCGTGCATTACTAGTCAAAAATTTTTTGAAATCCTAAACCACTGAAAAGTCACAATCCACAAAAATTTTCTCCGAGTTTTTCATCCAATTTTAGAGAAAAATTTAAGGATTTTCGCAGTATAACAGAAAAAAAATTCTACTAGCAATATTTGTAATTTAAGAAATTATTCACTCATAAAATTCAGTTGGTAAAAAATGTTTTTGGATCCGTGACATTTGCATCTTATTTAGATTCAAACCTCCTATCGAGGTACGAGAATGAAATTTAAAGGTGAGTAAAAACAGTAAATATATTTACCATATACATTTTGTGCGTTTAGAACAACAATCCATGGAATTGTGAAATACAGCAAACTGCAGCATAGAAGATTCGTCTTCTGCGTGGACATTTTCGAGTTTACAATTACTGTGTACTACCAGTTAAAATACGTGGTGAAACGTGACTGGTGTGAATGAGTTATCAGTCTCCGTACTAGCTTGAGAAGTTACCACGTTCCGGCAATAGAATTACAATGGATTACAACAGATGCAGCCAATGAGATTCACGTCTACATAGCATGGCCAATGCGCTATCCAATTAGCTGCAATTCAGCATAAGATGGCCGCTGCACGCAGCTAATCCACTGATCCGACGATCAAAATTGCTATAGCACACGGCCAATCAGGTTCAATTCAATTCAAGATGGCCGCCGCATACAGTCATCCGATTCGAGTATCTGGCACACGATAGATAAAGGCAGAGCCTTTCACAAACTCTATAAGTATGACAAAGATGTTTGACATTGACAGTACTGAATTTCAGTGAACGTAGCCTCTATATCCTCACTATGTTCAATTTACACCATACTAGCGCCATCTAGTAACTGGGAGGAATTATATGCAGAAGTACATGTCTAGCACTGATTTTGTGTTATTCGATATCGACAGTCTCGTTGTGAAATTGTGCGTTTGCCTGAAATCTTGGGACAGTGAAAATTAATAATTCCAAGGCATAAGTGGATTTGTGAAAGTCAAAAATGGGTCTTGTGTGCTCAACGGCGCAGGTAAGAATGTTGATATGCATTTCGATTTGTCTTGCGATATATTTTTCCCTCACCTGATGACTCAGGATAACAATCGGATTATGTTAATTACGAAGAATTCTATCCAGCCACTCATATGATATTTGTAATTACACACGAAGATTCTATATGAAAGAAGTGTGTATTCAAAATTTTGTCTGAGAATGTAATATATTTATGATATTTATGACCTATTGATTTGGTTGTCTGCTAGAGATAATCGTCATTTCTTTCAACGTTTGTATCCCAAACTCATTCACAAATTTTAATTACGTCGAAATTTCTAATTGTTGGGTGAATAAATAAATATTTAAATATATTGATATTAATAATAGCATCAACAATGATAATAAATATACGTCCCTGCCCTATTTCTACTTTTCTTTGTCAAATTTAATCCTCTGCTGCTGAGGAAAATTTATAGTATTTAAAGACAAAAAACATCACAAAGCTACTTCACTTACTCCTTATCTCTTATCTCCATTTTTGTATTCAATAACAAAGTCAGCTTGTTCAATAAGTTGTTCTTTCATTTTTATTGTTATAATAAGAATATAAAATTGCGCACATTAGTAATAAATTCAATGTGATATTTTTTTTCCTTACAAATTATTTTCAAAGGGCTATGCTTGTGAAAATATAAATAAATGAATAAATATCTGTTGTGTGTACAGATTTTACAGTTATTTGAATTACTTTTGTATTTCCGGTCACATATTTCATGTATTGTGAATTGATGAATAAATGAATAATTCCATCGATGTACGCAGAATTATTACTTATTCCTATTTTAGCTTGCCTGCCTTTGCGGCAGTACGGCATGCAGCTTTTGCTGCTCGCAGTGCCCGACATGCCGGAACAGCACCAGCACTCGCATCATGTATGCTCTAATGCTGTTATTGGGTACGATTGCAGCCTGCATTACCCTTTCTCCAGGACTCCAATCAGCTCTGGCAAAGGTAAGCTGTAGTGAAATTGTTCAAATTTTAATTTTAAGTGGCTAGAACGAATAAATAAGTAGTTGATTTTTTTTTTCAATCATTTTCAGGTTCCGTTCTGCACCAACAGCTCATCTTATGTTCCAACTGGTTTCAAATTTGACTGCAAGGATGTTGTTGGCTTTCTCGCCGTCTACCGGATGTGCTTCATTCTCACACTCTTTTTCCTTCTGATGTCCCTTATCATGATTAGAGTTAAAAGTTCCAAAGATCCGAGAGCCCCGATTCAAAACGGGTATGTAATAATCACTTGGTTTAAGGATAAATCAGCCAGACCATTTGAATCGAAAGATAGGAAAAGATTTTTTTTTTCAAGTTAAAAAATCGTCAGCATTGATATTTGCGCCAATATAGTGAACTCAAATGAAACAACATCCCTATTACGTGACAGAAATGAGTTTACAGAAATTCGAATAACACGTCCTGGAATATTTTTATTTGCTTTTGATGTCTGGGCTTCCTTTGTTCACTATAAAAATCTCTGAAAATTGATTTAAAAAGTTTCACAGATACTCATCTCCAGAGTGAATAAAAATAGATTTGTGTAATTAGGTTAAACGAGCACAATAGATGTTTGTCCGCAATTAAATCTGCATGTTATAACTGCACTGTAATGTAGGATTGAATGATCTTAAATGTTTTTCTGAAAATCTGTAGGAATGTAGTTGGTTTAGTAACCAAACTTACTTATAAATTGTCGATATCTTAGCTTGTGTTATTCGAATTTGTTTCTATTATATAGTAGAGATGTTGCTTCATTCGTATTTAGTATCATTGTCGTAAAAAAACATTGCTGAAGGATTTTTTTTTCTCTTTTCCTAACTACTGATTTATCCTCAAGTTTTAATGGCTTCTCCACATCGCAAAATTTCAACATGGATAGTTTAACATGTTTGTTTCAGTTTTTGGGCTATTAAGTATCTCATTGTAATCGGTGGGATCATAGGCGCCTTCTTCATCCCAGAAGGATCGTTTGGAATAACTTGGATGTACTTTGGAATGATCGGTGGATTTCTATTTATCATTATCCAGCTGATTCTAATTGTTGATTTCGCTCATTCTTGGGCAGATGCTTGGGTCACAAATTATCACGAAACCGAATCGAAGGGCTGGTGAGTTTAGGTCACATCATTTCCCTATTATTTTCGTTTCCGTTACATTGTAATTAACGAACTTCGAAGTATTTAACCTTTCGAAGTTCAACTGCTCCCTAACAGAAAGACATTTTTTAGGTATGCTGCACTGTTGGGATCTACTTTTCTGTCTTACGCAGGAGTAATAACCGGAGTTACTTTGCTATTCGTTTATTTCACAATAGTGAGTCCATTTACGAATCGTGAAATTCATAGACACAACTTGCATTAGATGGTTATCCTGTTGTTTATTCGTTTCAGCCTGGCGGTTGCGAACTGAACAAGTTTTTCATATCGTTCAACTTAATTCTGTGCGTCATAGCCAGTGCCGTTTCCATCCTACCAAGTGTTCAAGATAAACTACCCAACAGCGGTCTCCTTCAATCTTCCGTCGTTAGTCTCTACGTAATTTATCTTACATGGAGCGGCATTTCAAACAGCCCAGGTAGATTTGGTTGCCTAGAATGAATATATAATATCTGGATGTGTCGAGGGTGCTAAATGAAGAAAATCATTCACAGATTCCGAATGCAATTATCGATTTAGTTCGAAAGATCCGAAGTTCGATAAGGAGAGTATCATCAGCTTGGTGATATGGATGTGTTGCGTTCTGTACAGTTCACTTCGTACAGCTTCAAAATCGTCAAGGCTCACCATGTCTGAGAATGTAATGGCCAAAGATAATGGTGCTGGTAAGTATCAAGCGTGTTACTTAGTAACTGTATGAGTTCATACTGCATTTTCTCAAACTAATCCCTATTTCATCATGTTATCACTTTATCACCGTTTCATTACCCATTTCCTGTTCTTTAATGAAACCTATTCTAAAGTTAACATATTGAAGAAGCGTGCAATATTTACCAAATTCGAAAAAGCCTTGTCAAAACGTAGCATTATGAATGATAACTATTGAGAATATCATCAACATGGAGTCTACATCCTGAAAAAGCTCAGAAAGCCCCGAATTTCAATAGGACTTTTGTTACCGAATTTCAGTAGACATCTCTTAGGGACTTCCGAAAGTGTACGCGGGGAATTCCATGTGGTTCACATAGTGTCGCACGGTCACCATTGCGAATTTTGTTGTAACTTCAGCAGGTGGTAGTACTCGTAAATGCAACTACCTGTATTTTTTGTTTCTCGATATCACTTACCGCTCTAAAGTTAAAAAAACATAAACTTAGAAATTTCAGAATATTGCCGAAATTTCTATGTGAAATTACGAAACTTCTAAAACCTTGCAGGAAATGGTATCTTTATTACCTTGGAAGTGAAAATTATTAACTGATGTTACGACACAATTCATTGTGTCACATTTCTCCAAGTGCTCTGAAAAATCGAAAGACGTTACAGAGAATTCAGGAAAAAATTAGAAAAATTTTGAGAAACGAAGAATGCTTTTTTGGCAGGGTCTTCACTTACAGTGCTTTGAAATTTTGTCGTGGCTCGAGGTTTCGCCACATTTGAATAATACGCACCAAAGTGTGTGTGTTTTTATTTATTATTATTTATATTAATTAAAACTTGCAAAATTGTTTCATAGTTACCTAGCTTCTTCACTTCTAGAACAGAATTAACAGCAAGCAGAAGTGATTTGAATTACACAATTTGCACTTTGTTATTCATAATATGTTCTGCCAGATTTGTCCGATATTCTCACCCATAAATCAAATCTCAATTTTTTTTTCTCTCTTCCATGCAGTTTGGAATCAAAGAGACCAATCTCTAGTCGGCAATGAAGGTACGCACACACATACACAGTTCAAAGTTGTTTGCTTAAGTTGCCAAAATGGGGCTTAAAATTAGAACCATTGTCATCTACGTTCATTATCATTTGCTCATTCACATCTGCTTACATAGCTTAGATGCTTAAATTAATCGTAATCGTAGTTTTGATTTCCTCATATTATTGTTATTATCATTAATGGTACTATTGTTAGTCCTATTATCACATCCGTGATGTTATATGCATAATCTGTTGTAGGGTGTGCCTGCCTTCAGTAGTTTTTTACTAATTATAGATGTAGTTTTGTTGTTATTTTTTAGTCACACAACGGCTTGAATAGTTTGTCATCATTATGAAATAATATTTTTGAACTTCCCCGTGGTATTGTCCAGTTGTAAGACCATTGTAAAACTTTGGAGCAAGGTTATGAATATTGTATTGATTCTGTAAAACTGCGAGTGATCAAGTCAGATGTTATTAAATAATCAATTGTGTGTTGGATAGTCGAATATGCGACGTGTTTCTCGCTTTTTGTGTTTGTTAGACTTTTTGTTTTTGCCTCAAGTTCTTTAAATCAAAATTGTTTTCATAAAAATCGACAAATGTACCAAATTTATAAGAATGATAGTTGCGCAAAAAATGTGTGTACGATTTATAAATTCAGTGTGACAAATTTTAGAACCAAAGGCTTTTACTTGTTACTGCTTCCATACTTCATGGTAATTGTGATCAGATTATGTCCCAGTAGAAGGTCCTTCTGGAGATCACGAAGAGGGTGGAGAAGCCAAAGTATGGGACAATGAAGAAGACTGCATTGCCTATAACTGGAGTTTCTTCCACTTCATGTTTGCCCTGTCGACTCTTTATGTCATGATGACGCTCACCAACTGGTATAAGTAAGTACGACTGGCAATGTTCACGTTATTCTGTTTCAAACCAAATTCACTTCGGTCTGAGCAAACCTCATCGAGAAATGTGGCGCTGTGCGCAGCGCGGTTTCTCCGCTCGCCGCTAGGTGTCACCTTTCTCATGAAACAAGTAAAAGTGAATATGGATGGTTATCACAAATAACTGATGCAAGAATCTAAAATTTACAGGACTTGGGATTGCGATATTCGGCGCTCAAAATGGCCATATCTCATTTTTTCTCACAATGAAATCTCGAAAACAATTAAATAAGTTTGAAATGCACAGCGTTTTATGATTATCAAGCTAACCAAGAGAGATACCATTTTATAAAGAAAAAAAAGCTTTAACGACAAAAGATTTTGATCGTACTCGATAGTACTAACAGTAATTGAATTGGTTTGTAAGGTGATGAAAAAGAGAACGAAAACTGTTGTTTCTAATTTACACGACTTATTTCTTTCACAGGCCTAATTCAGACCTGTCTCTGTTAAACGCAAACGCGGCTTCGATGTGGGTGAAGATAATTTCGTCTTGGCTCTGCCTCGGGCTTTATGTCTGGTCTTTGATAGCCCCAGTTATTCTGCCTGACCGTGAATTTTCATATTAACGCGAATATGGTGAGTGCATTGCGAATTGCAAAATTATCTTAATTTTTTGCTTTTCTTTCCTTCTTATGGCATTCGATGAAACATTTTTGTCTCTGTGTTCTTTTTAGTTCGTCATGAATCTCGGTCGGAATACCAGAAGCCTGCCCACCTAAGATTACATCTGATTGTGAGTAAAATAAGATATTAACTAAGTTTATGGGTACATAAATAACGTTCGAAAAATCTACTACATGTAGGATCCGATAATTGATCACGGATCAGATTTATTACGTACATATGTATATGCTATATTCCTATATTATATCATATTCTTGTTCTTAGCTGATATTACTTCCGCGTTATAATTACATTAAAACCCACTTTTTGTAATTATTAATATTCTTACTCGGATCAGTCACTTTTTCTTATACTTTACCCTTATGTAATAATAGAAACTTTTTATTAAAATTTTATTATGTTTTAATAAAAATCGGTCCGAATTTAATTTCACGCGTATTTCTTTCAATATACGCTGGTACATGTATATATAAATATATTATGTATTACCGACATGTAGGGAAAAATACATTATATAAATATACAATAAATTTGTAATTAACAATTGTTGTTAACAATTAATATACTTTTATATTATTATGTATTGTGTATTATAAAGAGTACATCTGCGCGTGTATATATTTTGATATTATTTTGAGTTTTTTTTTAAGACGGCACGAATTACAATGTTTTTTTTTTCAATAATATACGTATTGGAGCACACATATATTTATTTTTTCTTCTTGCAACATTCGATTTTGAAAATACACTAAAAATGTAGAGGGCAGCATTTATAAAAAAGATACTTTATTTTTTATCATTTCAACATAATACAATATAACTTATGAATTATAAAACATATCACTTAACATTTTTTTTTTTTATAATTTCCAATACACAAAGAACCTGATGATAATTGAATAGAAGTAAAAAATTAAGCGTTACCTCTAAATTCCTATCTATGTTGTCGTGTTGCAAAAATACGTATAATGTACATGCATATTTCGTATTTCTCAAAATTATTATCACATTAAAAAACTCTAAATCCAAATTACTTTCATTTTTAAACTTTGTCTTCGCTTAAGGAATTTTTGTCGATTAGATTTTTTGTTTCATCCTTCATCTCTAATTGGCGGAAGATACGTATAAATTTTTTTAATTAAAAAAAAGTATTGATTAGAAGGGATGGTGATAAGAAAAGTTTATTATTGATCAGTCTTGGAAGCGTCGCTACAACTTGTATCGCAGCCAATAACTTGCTAAACCCGGATTTATTATCTAATAACTATTTACAAATGAATGTTTAGTAGATATGAATATATATATATATATGTGTGTGTGTATGTGTGTGTGTGTGTGTGTATATATATATGTATGACACTTACGGCACTTGTGGTGTAACTCCCGAACGAATCGGAAGTCCATAATTTCCTTTGGAGGAAAACTTGATTGTAACTGTTCGAATGCAAGTAAAAAGTTTCAGGAAAATCAAAGGTGTCGCAATTCAAAAAATTTTAGAATTGTGTGGTTGGAAAAATTTTCAAAAATTTTTTTCAGAAAGCTTGGACTTATTGACACATTTTATACTTGTATCATTTTTTGAAAAGAATGAAAGCTCTTGAAGATGGAGCCAGTTGTAAAAAGTCTGTTTCGAAAAAGTTGAAAAATCGGAAAATTCATAAAATCGACACAGGTGGCCTAATCGAAAAACGGCCGAACACGTGTTCTTTTTTTTCGATAGACGAATTGAGAATAAAATTGACACCAAGATCGGCGTCAGTGACCTTCACCGATTAGGTGAAATGGTGTGGAATACCTCATATATATATATATATAAACATGTATTCGGTGAGTATGTTAATCTTGTATCACATGTACATTGTACATGATTGAAACAAGCATGCGATGGATTTTTTTTATAAACTCAGGCTATCCGAACTGGATAATAATAATGTTAATAAAATACGTAACACTACGTACCTATATTTACAAGTTTCAAAATGGGATTAAAAATCGTTACTTTTATCATCACATGTTACTCAGATTTCGATTTTTCATTCCCCGTCGGTTCAGTCGCTACAGGCATTTTCGGTTTTCGCAGTAAATGATTCTTTATGTTTTGGAACGGCGTCTCGAACAGCAGCGTTAAAATAACTGATGAAATAAGGATCCATGTCAGCTCCTTGACGTTCAACTATTGGACAATTATGGTCAGTAAATAAATTTGATTTCTAATCAAGTTGTCTTCTGCATTTTTACAAAAATTCCAACAATCTACCCACCAATGTACCAATAAATCCGTAATATTCCGCGCCTCGTTTCATTCCGACATTGTAGAAGAACACTGGAAACTGCGTAAGATAAATGGCGTAGCTAAGTCTCGTGCAGATAAGGAATCCCCTCCAGGCAAATATTCGGCTCAGTATTCCTGAAATACAAGTAATAATTAAATTAAATAATCAGCTTAACGTTGACACGCTTTATTGGCTGTTTTTGATTCATCAGGACGATTTTTGAGTTCCAATAAATCGCGAGATCCCGGTTTGACGGCCTGATAAATAGGTGAGAGAAAATTTTGAAACATTGACTCAGAAAGCATTTGAAATGATTGAGTTTTTTTTACGTTGCACTCGTGCATTGTTCTATGAAATTCAGAACTGGAATTATCGGCTATTATGCCTTGAAACACAAGTAAGTTTTTTGAGACTGGCCACCCTTCCGTCGAAATGGTTTCGAAAAACCTGAAATAATTCCCAGAAAATTTAAGCTTTTCTGAATACGTCGGTGTTTGGAGAATTGAAAGCCATCGATAATTACGGTAACTACAAGCCCTCAATCAAGGTAGAACCACGAATTTATTACTCACCATTTGAGTTACCGGTGTGAGACAAAAACGCTATCCAAGAGAAAAGTATGCACCAACCAATCGGCGAAAAGGCGTTGTAAACAGCGCCGTGGATCGGATTATAGATGTAATTGATTGACCCCATCGGGGCTGGGCCAACAAACGCTGCGACAAACATTAGAGTGGAGACCAACCATCCGACGTTCACGAAAATCTGGAGAACGAAAAAAAGTATTATTTATTGTTTTGAGTTATCTGTTTCTTCTTGGAAAAGATTAATTTGGTACAATCACGCCGTCCAACTTACAGGGTTTAATTTGTAGTCTTTCGGGAAAGTCCTGAGTAAGTATCCCGTCAAAACTCCAATGATGTAGACGGTGAGTCTATGAGTTGGTAAAATGTACGAGTGGTTTGCTGTGTCGAACAACTGTTTTATTCTGTAAAGGTGATTAAAGATCAAGATAATACAACATTGCTCATTAAAATCTGTATGAAATCCGAATGACGATTTTCGAATGTATAAATACAGGGCAGGATTCAACCCGAGAGCTAATTCTGCGTAATTCATACTTACGAAGTGCCGAAGAAAACGTAGTTGTTTAGTTGCCTGTCGTATGTGACCTTGTAACGAAGCATGGTCGAGAGTACAGCGAGAACAGTGAGTACAACGGTGCCGATTTTAGGTCTTTTCCAAAGAAGGAAAACTATTAACGGCGACGCAGCGAATAGTTGAGTATCGATTCCCAAGTGGTGCGTGTGCGTTAGGCACTGGAAAATTTATGAAAATTCGGATTATTTCACATATTGGAATGATTAACATCTCCTAAATATGATTAGCAACACTCTAACACCTCATTTTATATTTATACATATCAATATACTCACCATATTTTCAAATCCAAAGTAGTTGTGCACGAAGAGGAAATTTCTCCACCAAGTCTTCTTGCATATGTCAGCGTGATGTGTTACAACGAGATTCCACTGGGGACCGGAACCCATGAACGGCATCACGAATGTACAGAAGATTATCAACGCCCCCAAAGTGGGCACTAGTCTGAAACGAAACACATCGCAGAAATTACTTGATGGCGGGATATTGGTTTTGCGGCACATCACAGCGCTCGGTATGATTTTCTTCATTAACAACCAAAACCATATTTACCTGAGAATTCTGGAAAGGTACTCTCGCTTAATGTCCAGTGCCCCGGTTCTGTTAAGTCGCCCAACGAAGGAATAAGTCGTCAGAAGTCCCGACAGCATGATGAACGGATCGGTATAAAGACTTGCAGCGCGGCCAATCACTGTCCAAGGTTTACCGAGATACTGCAATCGGCAATTTCATTGTTAATTTGAGAACTGATCGCTTCATCTAACCACGAGGTACTGACGATTTTCCGCATACCTCCGCCATTTCCGTTCTGTTGATATATGGGTTGAAGAACATTGCCATACTCTTGTGGGCCACGATCAACATCAAGGCATTCAGTGCCCGGACCCCGTGTAGCGAGGCGATGTCTCCCTCGCCTCTCTCAAGTGATATCAACTTGTTGAAATTTCGTTTCAGCGAGAACGACAGCAACAATTCACTCGCCGAAAGTTCGTAGTGGTCGTAGACGGAAGCAACGACTGCCAGAGCGATCACGCCCATGAAAAAGCAGCTGTAGAAATTCAAGGTCAGTATACTTCGCTGTGTACCGGTAAAATACGCCACATTGGACGTTCCGTATCAACCCTAATTGGTCACTTGGGGTGAATATCACCCCAAACATTATACACGTTACCTTAACTTTACCGATGTTTTACAATATTTAAACGATCAATTTTGATTAGGCAAGCTGAGAGAGCTTTTTCTACGATGCTTAAACAATACCTATGTATACATTTTTTTTTAGATTTTTAGAACTCATTTTCGAAACAGAATATCACTTTTTTGGACGGTGTGACCGTTATGCCGTTCTACTAAAGTGTAACCAAATAAATAGGGTGAAAAAAACGTCCTTTTCCAACTACTATTTAACACTTCATCAACTCAGCATGAGAAAAGAGGAGTGTGATCGCTTGCACAGAGCTTTGCGAAACCTCATATTCGTATAATCGAGCTAAAACCGGGGCTGAAACAATCAGCTGATTGTTCTGCACGACGCCATTTTGTTTCAGCCTCGTGAATAGTTCGTATCCAATTCATTATACATACCTAGCAACAATCATTTCCATCGGATACGAATCTTTTCGTCGTCTTTGACACATCTCGGAGTCAACGCGGACGCTTATTTTGAGCCCGGTTTGCGCCGTATGTTTAGCTATCGCGTGCCGCAACGATACTTCCACGTCTTGCGGTGAACACGACGCTGGCGTGCAGACGGCCCAATTCACAGTACTGAATCGGGGTACACGATGTCCAGGCTGAAAACATGCCCATATTTCTATCTACATTGCATGTTTCTGGACCATTACTGAGTACACGGAGAGGAGTCTCGGGTGTAGCGGTCAGTGTTATAGGTTAGAATATTTTAATTCAAGGTTTTGGTAAACTCCTGGCCAGCCATCATCAGAAATTAGCGTCTTGAATTGGAAGCAAGAGGCGAAGACTTGGCGCCAATTCGAACACCTCACGCGAAATTAAAATCACATTAGTTTCTCATGATAGCTGGTCAGACGTCAGTCAAAACTATAAATAAGAACATTCTACTCTAATTCTGAATGCTAAACCCGCGGCTCTTTTCCGCATACTTTTATCAATATGGAATATGATTCGGGTAAATTTTTACTGAAAATTGGTACAATTTATTCCCCCATCCTCCTAAGAAACGAATAGCGTCGTTATTCGCTCGATAGCTATAATTGAGTATAATAGAAACAACCCGGGAAGTTGTAGTAAGTGTGCCGATCAGCCCACAAACAACAAACAAACGAAATACATTAAGCCTGATGTGTAATTAGAATGACGAAAAGTTCCTGATGTAAATGTATGATGACGAGGTGGGACATTGCAATTGAAAAGTCTGTTATAGGCTCTTTCGCTATCATAACGATATTCTCGAAGAGTCCAATCATTCATGCGTTGTATTCTAATACGATAATTTAGTCGACTCACGTCGGTTAAGTTGCTGTTGAATGCATAGTGGGAATGTAGGAGTCTGTGAAGATGCTTAAGGTCCGGCCGTGAATCGTCCATGTCCAACTTAAGGTATGCAAGACAGTATTGACCTTGAATTCCTTCGCTTCCTTGGACGCCAACACACTCGTCAAAGTCCCCGAACTGATTGACATTCCCGTTCAGGAGTCCCGAGGGTATTTTAGCCGTCGCGTCGAACACTGAAGAAGGGAAAAGTCACAAAATCACTATCGTTCCAAAGTAGAATATTCATAAAGATTTGAGTTTCGTGCCATTTTGGGACTGTTCTGATGCATGACGTTTACTGGAGGGAACCGACGTAATTCACGCAATCGTATGATTTCCAAATCTCGCTAAATTTTACCTATGCATACATCAGATACGTTTTTTATTCACGTCATTCGTTATTCATTCTTTTTTCGATTCTGAATCATCGGTTGATTTCACACAATCTTCGATGATATAACCAAAATTTAATGTCAAATATATTCATACTTGCAGATCAACAAACTTACTCTTTAACGCCCATAAGCTCAACTTGTTTAGTTCTCGCTTGAAAATGTTCGAATCCCGGCGACATTCCGCACTGACTGGTCCCGTTCCAGGAAGATAAGCGGGAATCAGTTCAAGAAGATTCCCGGACTCTCTGTCGATTTCCTCGGCGAAATTTTCTGAAATACCGAGACAAAAATCAACACCTACATTTTTTGAATTTTGATTATGATATTCACACGTAAATTTATTTTCTCTACTGAAATTGAAAATCTGTTTAACGGATGTGCCATTCTCTAAGACTTTCAATCGGACAGGTTGTTTTTAGAATTTCAGATAAATACCTATGGCTCACGTTGTTACATATACTGTAAGAATTGCGGCTATCGAAATCATTGCTTTTTTTGTTTACCTCTTATTGTGATTAGTTGATAGTATTGCCGTGAATTTAAATAATCATAAAAATTCGTATGACGTTGCGTGTAGTAACTGCGTAAAAAATTGCAGAACTCGTTATGTAATTAATACCGCGTTGCAGAAATAATTTGATGTAAACGTTAAATTTGAATAACAAATTCATGTCGTAGCTCGACGAGAAGATTAATCGTGTTTAATGGATAATTAACAAAATGTTGGATATTATCAAACATGAGTAATTATTGTGACAAGAACGAAACTTTGAATTTGTGTCAAGTGTACAACGTACGTCCAAGCGGCATAACATTTTCAGCGGGTCTTACCAGCATATCGAAAACACGAAGTTAGCATATTTTTTCGACGCGTCGTAAAGATAAGTATGTAATTTTTGAAAAACAAGATGCGGCGTGAAGATAGTCGTAATCGCTTCCGTGTTCAGTGTGAAACATCATCTGACAACGATGTTTGCAGGATCGAAGAAGATATTAGCTGTATTTAACGTACTTCTCTATTGTTCTTCAATTCGTTGACCCTTGTTTTTCCCCACTCACGAATTTTTTTTGCGTATTTTCAAAGTATGTTTTGCTTCTGTTTCAATTTCCATTTTCATATTAATATATTTACAATTAGTTGAAAAATTAGTGGCGTAGGACAGGAAAGATTTCGTCAGAACTTTCGTATTCCAAAACTTGGCAAATCAGCGAGTGGGTATATAATGTAGTTGGGCCTGGGGAGCTGGGCATGCGTTTAGCATTGAAACGATCATTTCGTCATATTATAATACGATGATCAACTGTTACACGCGTATCATTTTCGTCCCACTTTCATATTTGCCAATTTTGTAAGCCGCCGCTTTAAATTCATCCAAAACCACGTGCGTTCTAAATTAATGAGTAATTACCTTATGAATCAAGAATTCATCAGCTTACATAATTTATAAGAATAATCGTTGATTATTCTCGATCTAAGTCAATAAGCTAATGTGACAGATAATTAACTTTTTTTTTTTTGTTTTTTGGCTTAGTTGTTTCATTCGACTTTTCGACTTTTATATTTGTGTTTTTCACTCCCGATGTGTTTTTCAAACGTCATGTTCGATTTTTATCTATTTATCGGCACCGCCCACGGCGTGACAAAAATTCCCGAACTAAATCCTGAATTAAAAACAAGAGTAATATTTATTATATCGATGCGTGTAATATGGATAAACAATTTTAAAACCGTCGTACTATTACTTGCCGCTTTTTATAGTACAGAAATAATAATACTAAATAAAAATAATAATAATAATAATAATATAACGAATACTAGTAATAAAAATAACAATAAGACACTACCATTCAATAAGTCCGTGAAAAATTTGATTATTCCAAAACCGTGTGACCCGAATAGCCAACGGGCCAGAGGCTACGATGAATGTAGCATAAAAGTTGAAAGTATCAATGATCAAATATGATTACCCATGCCGAAATATCTGTTGTTGGAAAAAACCAAGTCATAAAAAGTTTTCTACATCTGCAAATGTCTGTTTAAATATAAGCAAGATAATTATATTTCTAATTAACGATCGATCGATTCTGATTCATCAAGACTGCAGGACTTTCCATTAGATGCTTTCGGATTTTTTACTCCTATGCAGAATCCTTGAGATACGGTTCTATCAGACGTGTTCGGTGATTCCCGGCAATTTGTCGACACACTTTCAAGCAAAGTGCTTTCTTCCGTTCGGTTATTAATAAACGGTCAGCGCAGATTATACTTTATTTAGTACCGAAATTTGTGTAGATGGAAAACACCGATTAGCGCATTGATTAAGATAAATAAAGATACTAGAAATTTTTCGTCTGGTATTTTTTGAACACATAGTGTAAAATGTATTAAAAATTTGTGTACAGTGTTTACGTTTATCCAGAATCCTGAATTGCACTCAAAATTCTTTTTGTATAGGTATAATAAAAGAACACTTTCATCAGGATTTCCCTCGGGTTTAATTTTCGGCTTACCGAAAATATATTAGTACAGAGAAGAAAATTTATTTCGCATTCGACTGTTAAACTCAAGGTAAAATCTGTGAGTGTGGTCATAATTTTCAGGCAAATGATGATATTGCAATCCAGTGATATATGAACATAGTGCTTCGACGATAGAAAATAAATAAACGGTAAAATTTTATTACGATATGAACAAAAATACAAGAATTCCATTCAATAGCAGATAATATTGAATCTTTTTATGGTGGTGAATTAGGAGGAGTGGTTCGTCCCTAAACTTCGCTTATGCTAGTCACTCGATTTCAATTCAAGTTATTCGGTATTGATTTAAATAACTTGATTTCAATTTAAGCGATTTGATTAGAATGAAAATAATTTCATAAAAAATAAGGTGATTTGATTTTATTTAAAGTTATTTCTTCTTAATTAAAATTTGTTCATTGGAATCCATGCAGTTTTGAAATCAGACGTGGGTTCAGAGCATTCCTTAACGATCGGTCACTCGGGAATGTTTAAATCGAGTCATTGGAACGAATGTCCGAAACAAGTTTCCAAGATTTCCAATTCACCTCCTACAATTATCAGGCTGGGACAAAACTGCATCAATTTTTTGTCTCTCGACTGCAGCGAGATGGATACCTGGCACGGTATTCGCCTGTCCAAATCCTAGCCGTCCCTAGGCGTTTGAATATACCTGTTACACCGGGTCAGACGTGTTTGGTTAGGAGGGGGAATAAAACTACTTTCGATATTTCAACATGCGGAGCTGTTTCCAAAGGAATGATATTTACTTTCATTGCTTTAAATACGGGACACGTCGATGACATGCTACAAGGCCATGGAGTCTGGTATCAAACGCATAGGTACGCTTATACCTTATGGCAATCAGGTCGCGATCAAACAAGGCCATATATCTTTATCGTTATTCCATAATTACCTCAAAATCCTTGTCTCCTCGAATCTAAGTCACGATAATATCTCCACTCACATAATATGAATGTAAAGAAAAAAAGTCGTCATGCATTGTGCACGGATTTATTATTTCTTTGATGACCTCTTTCACTTGTCGTGTTTTCAGCGGAATCGCAATAATAATAAATTTCTACGAGGGATGTTTAACGACCAGTTTCTGTACTAGCAGATGAATTGATGGCACAAGTTTGGAGTATGTGTATTATATCTGTGGCTGACAGGCGTAACCGAATAAGTCCATTTTTTGGAAAAAACGAGTTTATGCCGGATTTTTGAACTTTGTTATCCATATTTTATTTTAAGATATATAATTGTCGACATTTGTTTATCTGAATGGAAATATAGTGGTTTTGCTAAACCAAATAAGTCCATTTTCCCGGCATAACCGAATAAGTGGAATTGTTTCAGTTTGGCAGCGAAAAAATAATGACTCCATTGTCTTAATGATATTGCTACATTCGATTTTCTATAAAATAGAATGGCTTCCAATAGTAATTAATTCTGGAACCGATTTTCCCGATGCGGCAGAGTATCTGTAACTTAAAATCGCGATTTCTTACTTATTCGGTTATGTCTGTCTGCCACAGATATACTCTGAGGGCTCAAGATACAGATTGGCTCTATCGTTCAAAAACACCTTGCCAGTTGATCTTTCTTTTATAATAATATTCTATTTTCACATTAGACTGATTATGAAACTCAAACTTCAGCCACATTCAATTAATGCATTCAGAGAAGTCGAGATTTAAAATTTCATTAGTCTAATGGTAAATTCATAGCTAAAATTGATCGTCGATTAACCAATATTCGTATCAAAAACTAAGAGACTTATCTCATTTTTCTTTTCAGACAACTTAGGCACGAAATCGAACACAGAAAATGTTCATACTGTAGCAAATCAAACTCATAGAGCGTTTCGTCTCGCACGAGTAAATGTACTGACCAGATCACCTATCTAATTAGAGAAAAAAAAATGTCGAAAAAATAAGATATTCGACTGATACTGAACTGATATTCGAAGCTTTCAATTGCAAATAAACTCATTCGTAAACACCGAAATTATTTGAAAGGCAGGCCGTATGTTATACAATTTTTGATGATTTGAAATATCGTAACAAATCATGAGACCATTGATTTTATTAAAGAAATGCGTAAGATCGAAAGCGATCCGTCTTCGATGAAGAGGTTAGGAAATCGATATTACGAAATTCGGCAAAATCGTGACGTATCAAGAGATGGAGAAAATACTTTATAGACGGTTATTTCCGGGAATAATTCAATTCGCTCAGCTTCATTTTACAATTAAGTAATTAAGTACAGTTAACAAGTTATTAAGTTAAAGTATAATGCTTCTACACGACTAAAATATTTACAGTGTGCATTCACTTGGTTTGAAGTCCATCATTCTAATCTGGTGATTTGAAGTCGAATGCCGTTTATTCTACTATAATGAATTAGACCATTAAAAGAAAAGAGAAATGTATTTAAATTTATTGCTGCGAGCTTATACAATAATTCAACGGTATAATAATGTCTTCTTCTTCCAACTTTTCTTCTTGTTCTCATATTATAAAAATTGATATTTAATTAGTTTTTTTATCCTGGTCCTTGAGCTAAATCCGGATGATCACGAGATGTAAGTGAAATCTAATAGCGCGAAGCTGTATTTGTTTCTACTCTTGAGATACGTATCAAAGTGCAATGAGTAGCGAGAAACTGCACATGGGACATACGTGAAGTTGTTCACCTCGAGTAGCGATTAGAAGAGTCACCGGTGGCCAATGAACGTGGAGTCTGAAGTGAGTAGCTATGCGGTTTGAAATGAAAGTAAACACGAAACGACGTTTATGCAGCCGTTGCATAATCCACCTTCGTTTCTAGCTTCGCTTGTATGGCTTACCAATTAGCCGACCGAGAGCCTCGCCTCTGCTAATCGACCCATACGCGTCGTTTTGAACACCTGAATACTGAAAAAGTATTCATTAACAGAAAAGACATAGTTGCACCTTTCGTGTGCTCGATGATTTTTTGACCAAGACATGTTTTTCTTCTTCAATTCAAGTCATTTTATTTCATCATTCAACTTCTTTTGATCTCAACTCAAGTTGTTTCATTGAAATCCAAGAGTTTTGAGTTAAGTTTAAGTAATGAAACAAATCTTAATTCCGAAAAGAATCTGTATTAAAACCTATATATTCATACTGAACAGTTAACTCTACTTTTGCCGCAGGAGTTTTACGCACCGTCGATCATTATTTACCTACTGAATATATTAACATAATTTATCGTAATTGATACTCTATTGCTAAAAAAAAAAAAAAAAAACTCGTCAACTATAAATGGAAGTTTGACTATTTTTAGCGGCACATTTTACTTTACCGATCATTCAAGTATGTTGTCTTTATTAGTTTTTCTTATTCTCGGTTTAAATCTCTCATAGATTCTCCTATCAGAAGCAGCTCAAATAGTTTTCAGGTATTTAATTGTTCTGTTGAAACACAGAGTGACTTCATCGAGGGGTTTAGACATTTGGCAAAATTTTTTCGAGAACGATGCGTAATTACTTCGCAGACTAACTATATATTTTCAAACACCAATCGTTTTCTACGTTTCTCACTACAAAACACATTTGTTCAAATTTCTCACCGTAATTTTACAAATATTGTCATCAAGATGTATCTTCGGCGTCTGACATTGTTTTGACACTTTCACCCGATTTCAAAGCGCAACAAGCGAAAGGAACGAGGAACTTATCACTCGAGCAGGTTGGCTTACAGCTACGTTCACCTCGTGCCGTTCGAAGCTCGAGAATCTCGGCTCTTTACGCAATAGATTGCGTACAGTTGCTAGTCCGGTTTTATTAAAATTGTTCGACTCTTGATCGAAGAGAATCTAATATGTATCTGGGGCAACTCTTAGGCCAAATGTTGTAAGAGAAAAAATTACTTTGCTAATTTGATACGAAAAGTTTTCTCCAAAAATCTCACTTACCCTAATTTATTACGAATTGGGTATTTGCATGATTTTTATATTTCTTAACTTTTAATGTTTTTCGATTCTATAAATTTTTTTAGAATTTTTGAAAAAAAAATATTTTGTTTTTGTTTATAAATATTTAAATAATTTAATAAATAAAAGTGGTCCTAAATCACATAAGAGTCACGTGACATAAAACGGAATGTGATTGGTTTGACGTCATTGTGCTGCTACTGGCGCGTTTATTTGAATCCACAAAGAGTAATGTACAATATTTTCTAGCGCTAAAAAAATTTTAAGTAAGTTTTTTAAACTTTAAGTTTGATACATTGTATAATTAATGTCAGACTTCGGTGAAAATAATTAAAATAGAAATCAATTTTTGTGTGGTGTTTTTTTTTTTTTAACTCACACGGATAATTGTGTGGAGGTTATGATCACGTCAATGTTATTATACTAAGAATGTTAAGCAAGCATTAGTTTAAGTATTTTCACAAGTTGGTACTATACACCAACAAAAATCGTTTTTTAATGACATATTAAATAATTTAATAACTTTAGTTTATAATAAACAGCACTATCAGACGTTCTTTTCATCAATCACAACACAGAGCAACAGCTGATTACACGTACGGCGTGCTTACAGGAGAACTTGGCGCTAAAAATTTCAAAAAAATTCAGCATTGTGACGTCACATACGCGAGATGGAGCTACTTATTCATTTAAATATTGCCTTTTTTTTATTTATTAAATTATTTAAATACTTATAAACAAAAACAAAATATTTTTTTTTACAAAAATTCTAAAAAAATTTATAGAATCGAAAAACATCAAAAGTTAAGAAATATAAAAATCATGCAAATACCCAATTAGCGAATATCCAAGATGCTTTCGTATCAAGAAAAAAAAGTTTCAGCCATTAATAATAGAATGGATGTTTTAATACGTTTGAAGTCGCGGATGAATAATATCGACAGTGAAGTTTATGTACTTGTATAATATTGACTTGTGGTAAATATTGAAGATTTACATTTACTCTTAAGATGCAATTATGCAAAGAATCCGAGACGTGTAACGCATAACTAAATTTGCAATACGTTAACTATATCCGTATTGCTTGTCAAGATTCATGAAGAGGTATATACCTGTATTATATGTATATGGTGTTTTGTTGGTGTTTACTTTATTGTGCTTACGCTTACGGATAACGTCAGCGTTCGACTTTATAATATTTTATACACATGTGCATGTTAGTTTAAGAATATTACTATGTTGGGGAAATGCTACGCAGGATTTTACTTGCACAACGTATTTTAAAACATGACGCATTTTCACGGATCTTTCACGTCGAGTATTGATTCATTGCATCAACTTGTTTTACCGGTTAAATTACGACGATAGGTTCCTGTGTGCGTATCAACGGGATTGAATGAAAATTCTAATTTGACTGCTATTTCGATTCAAGTGTGCTCGTAGGTAAAGCAACATGGGGTTGCACTGAGCGATCAGCTGATCACTTCACCCTCGGTTTTAGATAAATTATGCTCGTATTAAGCGGACGGAAAATTTCGTACAAGTCGTTGAATGTTTTTGTCTTTTTTTTTTTTTTTTATGCCACATCGAGTTGATCAGTGGAATATACATTTAAGTAGAAAACGCTTTTATAACGAATACGAGCCGGTACATAACGTGTTACAGTTATATTTTAACTGCAATAGGACGTATTTACATATCTTGGTTCCTAATAAGGTGGGGATTTCCTTGCAAATTTGTATTTGGCAGGTATATGAACTACACCGGTACGTTAACCTTTTTCGAAGATGAATAGAAAAAAAATTTGAAGCCTCGAGGCATGCATCGTGAATAACAAAATGTGAATGTGAATATGATTGCGATGGTATCCAAGTCTGTGGTGCCTGCACGAAGTGAGGAAGGCATTTGACATTGACTTGTGAATGGGAGGAAGAGGAGAGGAGAGAATCGAAAGTAGACACGCACGCGCTGAGGCTGCAAGCCGTGGTGAAGCAGCAAGGTCTTCGTGAGTACGAACCTGGTTATTCTTTAGCCTGTGACAAATTCGTTCAGTTCTCATTGTTAATTAACAGTGAGCACAGGACAGGCAGGCTGCCATTATTAAGTATGCACATTAATTTATTCACGCACGGATGCGACGAGGCTGCAGAGGCAGTAGCCTTGCGCTAACGTTTGCTGAATAATTCAAGGCAAGGAAAATCGTATACAATGACTGTGTAACCAACCATTAGTTAGCGGTATAATATACATCTCAGCACGTGTTTTTCGTTCTATTATTATACCCTAAGTTGGTCTCCGCGGTTGTTAAAAGTTGCAGTTTCTGGGCGAAGGTTACTGGACGTCAAGATTACTCGTTGCAAGATCCCCGGTGGGATATTCTAATTTGTTTTTAAGCATTTGTTCACGCGAAATGGTAAAAAAATATGAAGTCGATAAGAATCTCGCGTATGAACTTCAAAATTAACATAAGATAATATCAACGTTTCTTCACCTCCTTTTCCAAAGGATCAAAAAATTTCCCGTTAAAATTATATCACTGTCAAATTTGAAGGAAGGTCTTTTCTTCTATTATGTTTAAATCTTCTCGACTAAATACCGTTTGATCGAATGGTGTTGCAATAAACTTTATGTCGATGAAGTAACTTGATGAATTTTTTACGAGTCACTAAAACTATGACTCACAACGATTTGCAATTCGCGAAAAATTACTACATACATTCAAACTGTAGCGTGGTAGTGGGAAGCGGGGCAAAATGAGATTCTAGGGCAAATGGAAATACTTGGGGTAAAATGGCATACCTGCTTTGGTCAAAATGGAATGCTTGGAGCGAAACGGAACATTTGGGTCGAAATAAAATACTTGGATCGAAATGGGATACTTCAATCAAAATGGGATACTTGGGTCAAAATAGAAAACTTGGGGCAAAATGGGATGCTCTGGTAAGAATGGGATACTTGGGTCAAAGTAGAATACTTGATGCGAAATGGGATACTTCGGTCAAAATCGGATACTTTGGTCAAAGTAAAATACTTGAGGTCAAATGGGATACTTGAGGCAAAATAGGATGTTTGAAACAAAACAGGACATTAGGCGCTAAAATTCGGAACCAACATTCATAGAAAATTGAGTGGTTTCCTTTTTTTCCGTTTTCAATATTTTTTCTGACGATGCTTTCCATATTGCCTGTAAGATTTTTATCAGATTAAGAAAATTCTGAAAACTGTGACCATGTATAGGATACTTTACAGCAACGATATTTGCAACATTATGATGCGTTTATCTAGAATCTGGATATATCGCAACAATATGCCTCAGCGATTTCTGAAATGGTATGTCAGCGAAGCGGCAACAGTTAATTTATACGTTGAGTTATATATACATTCGGGCTAATGTATATTATTTTGTAATTCCTTTCGAACCACACGCATCATTTCACCATCTATAACACGGTTTCACAAAATCACGTGTATATATATATATATGTACATATCGGCGTGTGTGTAAAATCTCTGCAGATAATCAAATCGAGGGAATGTCTATTCGCAGTCTTTCGGATTGAATTAATAACATTTCCAAATTATATCCAAGCGATATCAACAGGTGTATTAATTAATAATAGTAAATCGTAAAGACGGAAAAAATAGTCAAGACAGAAATTTTTACGCCCGAATTGAGCACCGTATTTGACCCAAAATACTTTCCCTAATGAATTAGGTATTCGGCCATTTAAAGCATGTAAATTGTAACGATAAGGCAATTTTTTTATGCACTTAAAATCGAAATAGAAAGCAATTTTGAGCTGTTTAAATTAGTCTGACGATGCGAATTAAGAAACTTTGAAAATTTCTTGCACAAACTTTGAATATTCTTATTGTTCCTGACTCACAGGGCGTAAAAAAACTAAGTTTGAAATTAAGAAAATCAAGTTAGTCTGACGTACAAGACCCTGTGATTCTGAATTAGATAAGTATCGTATCACGTAGGTGATAAGTGACCAATCACCTTCCAGAAAAGAATATAATATATAGTTGAAACTCTTCTATCACGAAATGAATTGGAAAATTTTCGGCCGTCAACGATGTTCCAATAATTCTTTAATTGGTCAAATATTATTCCTCAGCAAATGACAACTCATCGTTTATAAATGCGATCGAGGACTGCGACGAGAAATATATCATATAATTACCACAATGGTCGTTATAACACAATTCGACCCTAATTACCAATCGGCACTTTTAGACGGCGAGCCTCTTCGCCGCGTTGCTTAACAAAATTCCTGAAACTCTCACAACTAATAAATCGATTACCCGTTTACATGGTGTTCGAAAGTTTTCGGTCTCCACTCGATCGAAATTTTCCTCGCATTCCTAGGTCGAAAACAAGGGTGAATAAAGATCTTCAATTATATTAGTATCACGGCTTACCGTAGAAAGTGTTCGTGTGCAATGTTTCCGTTGAATTGATGATCCAAACACGATCTTGCTGCGCGGGCTGTTGATTGGCCGCAGTGTGATTACCGAGATGATCGATGAGTTCAGCTAGCGTATAATTATCGGAATTTTCAGTTTTATTCAACGACAAAGCCTCGAGTATCTCTTCGTCCTTAAGACCGTTCAGCTTGACCGATTTAATTAAATCAACGGTCTTTGGTGTCGCGATTACAGCCACGCCATGAAGCAATTGAACTGCAACGATAACCGTCACTACCAATCGCTCCATCATCGCCATAGATTTTAAATATCTATATATCTGTATATATTTATTTCTCCGTGAATTCTCGTTTTCGTTTACAATTTTTTTTTTTTTTTTGTTTTTTCTTCTTTCTATTATTCTTTATTTTATTCAGTCATCAGAATTAAACTTGGATACGAAATATTTTACCTCCTCGGCTTTTTTTCTTATTTCACGTTAAGAATAGCAATAATAATGATAATAATAACAATATTATTATTTTTAGTATTAAAATTTGTTCCCCTCCGCAGCGATAATTACGACTGCGGATATATATTATTTTACTGGTACAGCAGAGGGTTTAAACAATAACGGCAGCGACGCGCGACACTGTTGGCGATAAAAAAAAAAAAAAAAAATTCCGAAAAATCTTCGAGGGTCACTTTTGAACGGTTGTAGAATGTGCGGAGTGCGAGTACTGAGTGATCGCGTTGACCGCCGATCGAACCTTGCCTCTGGAAATGACCGGCCGGCTCTCTTGTAGAGGGGTGTCAGATCCCCCACCCTTGATGAAAATCCAACCATCTAGACGATCACAAGGTCTTCCAGTCCCCATGCACTGTTGAAACGGATGTCGTAGGTATCCACGTTCAGAAAACTACCTCATCATGGAATATGTGAAATGAAATTATTCGTTTTTACTTTCCCCTTGCACGGTAAAACCAACGACATAAAATTAGAAAATAAAACAATAATACGGAAGAGAATGTCGCAGAAGGAAAATATTGATATTTCTAATCAATTTTGTGACACTAAGCTTGACTGACGATCGAAGAACAATTTCTTCGAATCATTTTTTACATTATTTATTAGTTATATTTCGTTATGTTAATTCGATTGATGTGATAACTGAAATTATTTTCAATTGTATGAAAAGAAATTAGCTCCGTGCTTTCCAAAAAAGAAAAAGAAAAAAAACTAGCAAATGTTTTCCTCAGTTTTCAGATTTTTTATAATACCTGGAGTGATAACGTTGGATATTTTTCTTTTTCTTTTTAATTTTTATACATGTGTAAGATTGCACCGATTGTTTTTCAAACTGTAGAATAAGTAAATGACGCAGTTCTCACGCAGTTGCTTCATCGTGAGGTTTTGTTTCTCCTTTTTTCTTCTTCTTCTTCCCATTCCCGTGAAATTCGATCAATCATTATTAATCAGCAGTTTCAACTCTATAACCGCGTATTAGTGTATCATATTTACTTGTATGACGTACTTATATACGTACAGATAGGTAAAGTATAATTCACTTTTTGGAAATTGACTATCCAATCGTTAGGAAACAATTCATTTGTAATCATGAAGCGGATGACAAGCGAAATTTTCTAACATGTCTGCATATCTGTGGAAACGGATTTGTATTATATATAATTTCCTGAATACCTCGTACATGTATATTCAATGAACGTCTATATAACATGATTTCGTAAACGGGTCATTTCATTTCGTCCGAGTCGGTCGTCGAGTCGGTGATTTCAACGCTTTTTCGCTGCTCGGGGAGAAGTTTGTTCACTTTTCAGCCAAAGAATATTGTGAAATACTTTAACTTATAGTGAAAGCTTAAACTTTCCGAAAAAAACTTCAATTCAACGGGCGAAACTAGTTGAGACTTTACAATTGTTTACTCAGAGAAAGATAATGTTTGTTATAATATTTTTTGTTAAAAACAATAAAGTACCGTGGATTAAAAATCATGAATGCCGGAAAAAAGGTTTTATTTTTCAAAAAATAATGTCATCAGTTGTAATGATCTGCGAATCATACGCGGAACGAGTTGACGTTTACCTTTCAATAATTTGTACGTGAAACATAAAAAACAAATAAAACAACAACTTCACATAGAGACATCCATAAGCAGTCCTTCTTTTTTTTTTTTTTTTCTTTTGTCAAATAGCAAAGCAACGTTTCAGTGTAGTTGCACAATGCACGTTGGCTTTTACTGATAACGAGAAAGAAAATAACATACCTTGTAACATTAATCAATCGGGTCCGGGTTTATTCAAATTAACCATGTCTATTGCGAAAAATATTTTTTTCCTTTCTTTCTCAAAAACATCGATTTTAACGACTATCGAATAGATTGACCACAAGAAATCTTTGGAAGATGTGAGGAGCTGCATTCTAACCGATACTCAAAGATTTTACGAGCCAGTCGAATTAATTTTGGTGAAATTCGCGACACCATTTGTAGCCGACCTTTTTTGGTAGCGAACTTTCTTGATAATGACTCAAAAACAGAGTTTTAACTATGAAGCGGGCGTTTTTATTCTAATTTTAAAAGAATATCTCGGAGAATTTTTAAAATGCCAGAATTAATCTTCGAATCACAATTTCTGAAGGAAATTAAGTTGAAAATTTTTTAATATTAATTTTTGTCAGTCTCCCGGCGACATTTTCAAAACTTTTTTGTTTTTCAAAAGCGTGTATCTCAACACCGAACGAAGATTTCCCAAATTTTCAAAAGCGAAATGAAGGATTCGTCGTCCTTCTCGCGTCGACATGTTTGGGTTTTATTCACGTTTCAAATTGTTCGCGTTTTATTTTGCCCATCCTGTAAAATGTAACCTTGACGGATTCGGTATCACGCCAGTTAACCGTGTTTGCTATAAAATATATTTTTTTCGTTCGTTTTTTAAAAACGCATTTAAACGTCTATGGAATAGTTTGACTACAAGGAGTCTGGTACGTGCAAGGAGGTGGTAAGGAGTGGAGAATAGACGTGCTGCGTACGCTCTTAGGGATATAATTGCGGTGCAATGGTTGTAAATAATACTTTTTTATGCATATTAACTGTTATTGATACTTTTTTTTTACATTTAGCAATCACGGCATGCTTCGTGTTCAAGTTATCCGCGGCTTTCATTTATCCGGGTATAAGATCTCGATCCTGCCCTTCTCGGTTAATCAAGGTTTTACCGCAGATGCATTTAATTGCTTGAAGAGAATTGTGCAGCAGTACAAAACCCCAAGGCTGACATATTCCAATAATATAAATTCAGATTGTACGATTCTGCGTCAAGTTCGAATCGAAGTAAATGAAAAACAGAGAAAGAGGAAGAGAAATTAATTCAAATTAGTTCCGTTACAGTAATGATCCTCCAAGTTTAGCGTATCGAACTGTAATTAAAAAATAACTTATCACATCAGTTGCGATAAAAACAGTTTATCTTAGCGGTTCTGAGATCGGCAGCGTCTGAGGTATGCACACAGAAAATTTACGAAACATAGTTTCAAAGTAGTTGCGTTATAATTACTATCCTCAAAGTAGCGGGTATCGAACTGTGAATCGATACCTGCGAACAGAAACAGCTCATCTTCGCTATTATTTTGCTGAAGCAAAAACTTTTAAGATTCTCAATTCCGAACAGGAAAGTTAATTGCTATAATACATTTCTAAATGTGCGATTAAAAATTTTATTTCGCCTAATTTCACTTTACTTTATAAATTACCAATTTGTATGTCAAATTTATCATTATTTGTAAAAAATATTTGTCCAAATAGGTGTAGTAATCACATAAATAATGAATGTAAATAAACATTACCAAAATTTGTATGATATATGCTTTGTAAATCCCAGCCTCCTAAGTATCATGCATCGCTATTATACGCCTCATAACTCGTCGGACAAAAAAATTTCCACTATCGCACTCACTCGCAAGCATATAAGGGTCATACATATAAGAGATGCTTCGATACGATTTCATCCATATGGATTTCATACCCGATTTATAATCATTTATCAAATTTTACTTTGGACAGGGTCCAAAAAGGTAAAATTGCCAGCAACACTGATAAGATGATTGTAACGAAACCACCAACGATAAGGAAAACGGGACTGATGAGACAAAATGTTTATAACGTAGCTGAAGAGATAAGCTGTTTCTATCGGCAGGTATCGAGAAGTTTAGACATTTGCGAGTTATGTATAAAATTGCAATAATGTACAATATTGAACATTTGTGTATAAGTATTGAAACTGCGGTAAATAGCAACTATGCGAACCGACCGTCGTTCAATTATAGCTGTTGTTTTCACGGGAATATTTCAATTTTCATTTGCTGATAAAGTCTGATGAATGATGAGATCAACCAATTTTTCATACATTCACACATACGTGCGAATTTGGCAGCAGACGAACAGCAATCATGCAAAATGTTGCTATAAGCAATATTGGGGCAGGGCATATTCTCAATTATTATCTATTATAAATTATAATATGTACACTATGCAGGGATGGAAATCAAAAAGTAAAATGGTCGCAAAATTAATAGATGATTAACGTTACTGCATTTTCAGAGTTGCAAAAGTTTAATTCATGGAATTTCAAAATATTGAAAGTTGGAAAATAGAGAAGTCAGAATACAGAAAAGTAAAAATACAAATTAAGCCAAACTATGGAATAGGCAGGGTTTCTACATTTTCCTATATTTATTTAGACAAACATCTATTTTGGCTCTATTACACTTATTGTTAGTCCGACGATTCTGAACGTTGGCTTATCCATATTTTTATCTTTCCATGTTTTCTCTATTCTATACTTCGACTATTTACGTTTATAAATTCTTCGAATTTTATTTTTACATTCTTCTAAGTCCGACATTGTGATTTTTCTATATCTCGACTATTCTACTTTTTCACCTCCCGTATTCAGTTATCGACAAGACACCCGCTAAGCACAAGCAAACCTTGCCACACTGCGAAGTATCATGAAAATTATTTCCGTATATTTATTGCATAAAAATTGTTATCAACATATATTTGGTGACTGAAAAAGCAACAAGAATTCCAGCAAGTATAATAGTCAGTAATGGATTTTTCACACCGAAACAATGAGGTACCTGCAAAAGTTCTCTGTTCATTCATATTTTTATAATTTGGGTAAAACCGAAGCAAAAACAATCAGCTGATTACACAATGCGTCGCCATATTGCTTCAACTGTTTTCACGTACTTTGTATCTTAACCTCTCCAAACTCTTAATGAATTATACACAGAGTTGGATAATCCGATTTGCTTTAAGAAAAAAAGAATGGGAATATATTTCTGACCATTTGGTGAGCTGATTCTCATTACAAAATCGGTGTTCGGTCGAAGCCCCGAAGCGATAAAATTTAATAAAGGTTGCCCCATCTCTTTTATGACATTTTCCATTAATCCGGGAATCAGTGAACTTGTCATGCAACTTATGTTCACACGCCCTATTTACAGTAGTTTCAGATAAATTCATGATGTTTTTCAATGAATCGACAGTTGGGTTCTTGATATCCGATAGAATCGATAACTGGCAATTGCAAACTCATGCTAATTATTTTCGCAAGGATGAAACCAGTCTTACCAATTACAAATACCCTAAAACTTTATATCAAACCACTGTGACTGGTTTCCGGAATTGGAAAGTCAGGCTTTGGTGATTCAGAATAGTAGCCAAGTTACCAATGTTCCGTATGTTTGGTCAGTCTGGCAAGGCTTAAGTGACCTCAAATGATAGCCACACTGCTTTTTTCGATAATTATACAGCGCATTTAACCATCTGAAAAATTTTTAAAAATGCGAAAATAAGTTCCATAAGTTTGTTTCTCCGGTTTTTCGGGTATCAGACTAAGTTCCCATCTCCAGAAATCAGCCCAACTGCCCTTAACTGAGTTTTATGATCACCTTTATTGATACAATAAGTAGCATTCTTGCAAAAAAAAACTTCAATGCATTCAATGCAAAAAACTGTAGATCGGCAAAAAATTACGAAGAAGAGGGAAATTAGGCGAGTTAAATTGCGGCGGGTTGCCTGTAGATTAGTCGACTGACACCCCTGGTAAAAATACGTTTCTATCCGCGTCTAACGGAATTTTTACTAACGACGAGACTGGATTACGGTTTACGTTTTCGGTTCATCCATTAATACTGACCGTCTCATCAAATTTGGGCATAAAAATACACACAGATTTCTCATTCGCGCTAATTAATTAATTCAATCTTGGCGGACTTTCGGAATCCGTTGTTTAGGGAAATGAGTTGGCCAAACATTATTAATTTGTATTAATTTTATTACAAGCTAATGGTGATTCGATAGCTTTTTGTCAAATTGTTATATTAGTAAGCTATTAAAGATCTATTCAAGAATGCAAATCCTGAAAACAATGTAATCACAAGCAGCGTAATTAAACGGCTTTTATCTAAATAACCGGTTTATAGTCCGCTTCTACGTTGGGCAGAGATCTTTTTAATGAAATAACCCAATCGTTCCGAACAGTTTCACCTTTTACATCGTAATTTTTTTTTGGTTTAATAATTTTTCGTTCGATGCTAATACATATCTAACTTTTCTCTCTCTATTTCACGAGGTCATATAAAATATACAACTCAAATATCTAGGTATACACGATTGAATGTAAGGAGAAGTACATGCTTGGGATTTCATAATTATACTATCGAAATTATGAAATTACATCTTAGATGCCTAATTATAATTCATAAATTTGCATAATAAAATATTGCGATGTTTCTAATCGATATTTATCACATAAATCCTTCATGTAATCGCATAACGGTATATATCTGCCATGATTTTCGTACTGTGTGCTTTTGCACTTTGCGCAAAACGGTCCGTAATACCTGTTATGATAAACAGATTTCAGCCATTTGTATATTTTCTGATCAGCTTGATATCCCGATTAAGCCTATCCAAAAAATGTTCCTATCTTTCGTATGTTACATGCTTGAAGTTACTAATGGTATTACTTTTTTTCAGTAATAACTTGAGAAAATTTTTTTTCTTACCTGAAATCGTAACAAAATAAAAACAAACTCATAGAATTTATAAACAGCATGGAATTTCACCGATAACTGTATGAATCTGGCCTTTTTTTTTTGGTAGTATGGTAATTTTTCCCAAGTCCTGAGTTATTTTCATATCTGCAGACGTCATCAGATTGCGAAATTCTAAATGTAGGCATAAAATTTGTATAATAGGTCACTTACGTAAATTTTTGCGCCGAAAGTACATTCGAATGCGTGAAAAGAAAGACTTAAATTTGCCATCAATCAATTCTCCAAACCAATTGATTGTGTCAAATATTCGAAAGGTCAAATTTGAAACAATCTTTGGTGCAGATTCTTTCGATTCTTGCCTGAATCGTATAAAATTCAAAAAAATGGGAATGCGTCAGGGAAATGATACATTCTATTTCAGATTTGTGTGCGTCAATTTTGATTCCCGTGAGGTATAAATAAACGCAAGTCTACAAATTCTCGGTAGTTAGTTCTGATGGGTTCATAAATTATGCTCAGTTCTTTAAACATTCGGAGATTAATCATCTTCATAGCTAGCCGTATGGATTATTTATCAGGTTTTTAGATCGTTTACGTATTCGGCAAATCTTTAATCCAACAAAATTTTGCCAATACATCAACACAAATGCCCACAGTAATTAATAATTAAACAGTTCAATGACATATTCGTTGTATTCGTTGTGCGTACGCGTTACGCAAGTGATGGTCGTTGCCTATAAATATTGAGCAAGTTTCTTTCCGATCACACCGAGGGGAATACGTCAGCTAAAATCACGTACATTGCGTGAATATCATACGAATTGGTAGAATAAATAGATAAGTTTATTTTTGATTGCAATGTGTAACGTTTCAGCAAACTTGCATCTGATTACCAAACTGAAACCGAAAACTTAAAACTGGGTAAAAATTCTTCAACTACAATTAATGATGTGACTTTTGACAAATCGTGTCACTTTACTTTTCTTGTACTCGTGCAAGTTTCCAATCAACAAAATTAAGTTTAACAAACGGCCAACTGAGTCACGATCGCAGCTCTCGTGATTGATATTTGGTACTTCATTCTCAATCACTAGAGTCAAGCCAGATTTCAATCAGTATAAACGTTTCTTTTTCTTAGTAAGACTTATGCATATGCATATGGTTTTGTAATACATTACACATATATTTTCCGTGCAAAATTGGTACCTTGACTGTATAAATTTCATCCGCACATTAAATTTTCAACTCACAAAAAGGCGTATCATTACGTGGCCTGGGTTTTGGTTTTGAAACAAAACAAGCGGCTTTAGACCCCTTGTACTTCCCGTTCTCACGCTGTAGATTCCAAGTTCATACAGAAAAAAAAGATATCCAATTCCAATTTCGAACTACATATTCGGATTTGTGATTAACGATTTTAAAGCCCTCAGATACCATGTTATATGAAAATATCACGGTTTTTCTTTTATTTTGAATCACTACAATTGATCCTCCATTATAAATTTTGGAAGTCTGACCTTGGCGTCGTTATCAGTAACCCAAAAATATTCCGCCTACCAATTTCTACCAAAACCGAAAATTTTTTTTCACCATATTGGATCGCTATTTTGGATTTCGCGATCTGACTTTAGATTCATGATCAGCCATCGAGAAAATCTCACCGCACCAATTTTTATTAAAATCCATCAATCCATTCTCAAAATATAAATTATTTTTATTTGATTTTTTGGAATTTTGTTATTTAAATAATAGAAGAAGTACGGAACCAATCAAAGCCTTTTGGCGAAATCTAATCGTTTTTAAGTTTGGAAAAGCTGCGTCGATTGACACCAAGATCATTGAAATCCGGCATCTCGTTCTCGACATATCATCGGACAAAAAAATTCATCACATACGTACATAGGTACATACAGATGACCATCTGAAAATGATTGGAGGTAATTTTCTAAATTCCGAAACGTCGAGTTCTAGTGAAAACTCAAGTTTTCATTGAGCATAAACGGAAATATGGATATAAATAATCGTTACCATCTATGATCAACTCAAGGACATAATAACATTACACGGTTCACCTTGTGAACCCACGTGTTAATCTGCATTGGTGAATATTTCCCAATCATATCATACATAGTATTAAAGTTCGAAACCAAAGTTTGGATTTTGGATGTTCAGAAAGTGACGTCACCCAAAATTTTTTTTTCTCTAGACGTCATCGATCTATAGTAATCGTCGACGACGAAAATCAGCTACCGAATTTCTCAGTCTGGAAACAACCGCGCAGTAGAGTGGACATAGAAGAATCGCGCTCCGCAGATTTCGAGTACCGGGTTCTCTACCTCCTGGATCCTGCGCTCCGGGTCCGCTTCCTGGTACAACTCGACTTTCAGGACAAGCGCTCCGTAGTTTTTATGCTCCAGGTCCAGCACCTGGTGAAACTCGACTTCAGGGACAAGCGGTTCGTAGTTCCTGCGCTCCGGATCCGCTAACTGGTGAAATTTAACTTCCAGGACAAGCGTTTCGTGGTTCCTGCGGAGCAGATACGCTACTTGGTGAAACTCGACTTCCAGAACAAGCGCTCCGTAGTTCTGGCTGTTCAGGTCCTTGACCTGGTGACTTTTGACCTTCAGGACTCATTTTCCGTAGTTCTGGCTGTCCAGGTTCTTGACCTGGTGACTTTTGACCAAGCGCTGCGTAGTTTCTGCGCTTCAGGTCCGCTTCATGATGAAACTCGACTTCCAGGACAAGCGCTCCGTGGTTCCTGCTCTCCAGGTCCGCTAACTGGTGAAACTCGACTGCCAGGACGAGCGCTCCGTAGTTCCGGCTGTCCAGGTCTTTGACCTGATGACTTTTGACCTTCCGGACTAATTTTCAAGTTTACAAGTTTGATTATTGAAAACGTAATGTTTTGTACTATCAAACCAATATGCATGCTTCAGATATCATTTTGAATCGGAAAAAAAACCGAACGACCACGATCAACAAATTGCAATTGGTGAGTGGCTGGCATTGTATACATAGGAATACATGACAATAACGTCGTTCAATTAGAGCCAAAATTGCTGTGCGTAGTGTTTAAAATCTTTCAGCACTTAGCTGATTGTTCTGTGGTATTTTTTGACGAAATTTATTGTCATAAAATCACAATACGTTAGACTTACATGCATGTGTAAACGTGATTTGTAGCCTTATATGGAAAAAATCTTACGGGCAGATTCGGTTTGCGTCACATGCACAAAGGCATTGTTCATTTGGTATACCGTGAAGCCTACAACTATGTCACCTGGTAAAACACGAGTAAGGGAGCGCACGAGCACAAAAACCGCTTACCCCGCTTAAATCCTTAGCGAGCCAGTGTTTTAAAACTAGTAAAATTTTATAGCAGTTGCACCGCTGATCTCAATAATTTTTTCCGCACACCTCCAACAGAATTCACGACCGATGACTTCTTTAGAAGATTTCAGAGACATCAAATTTCACGGTTCTCATGCAACATAAGAATTCATTCTACTTCACATAAGACTTCCCGAGACTTTGACGATTTTTGAGGGACATTTAACAAATACATGCGTTTTTTTTGAAGATTTTGATTTCGCCTCCCGCATACGGACACTTGGTTCGTTTACGTTGTCGCTGCTAAAATAATATCTAAACCCCCCCCCAACATGGACAACTTTTACTGTATTCATTAAACAGGGTCAATTATGAAGTAAATTCCTAGCAACGAGAAATGGTGTAAGGATATATTCCGCGTGTGTTCATTTTATACTTTCAATTGTTTCTCGATACGGACTTTCGGTATTGTGAAAAGAACTGCATCATCTGCACATTCGAGGTTACATATATCGTCATCTCTTATACGATCTGCAGTTCATGCAGTGATTCTCATAGTACTGTGAAACCGTACCAAAAAGTAATTGTGGATGAAATATTTGCACAGGCGCAATGCATCCGACGCTTTCTCACCGTTAAGACTTGGTATATTCAATCCAATGATATTTTTAACAGGCGCGTTTGTAAGTGATCAAGTACTGAAAATGCATAACTTGATTACAACGTATTTTGCACTTTGTGATAAAATGACAAAAATTAGTATAATATTTGATGAGAAATTAATAAATTCAAGCTAACGAAGAATCGGAGGTAGCCCGGCTAGTCAGATTCGCTATGAGATATTGGTGAGAGTTCATAATGCAGATTTTAAAAACGTCACGGTACTTAAAAAGATTTTAATCATCACAGGACTTAAAAGATTTTGCGAGATTTGAGAATATTTTGTAAGACATCAAGGTAGTTACGTCTCGTGAAAAATAACAGTGAATTTGACTAATATTTATTTAGCGTGCGCTGTGTAAAAAATGATTTCAAAATTTTTTTATATCCAATAGAAAACCCCTGCAGTCAATTCACGTAGAAAACCGACATGTGTTCAGAAGTTTTCCAAAGGTTCTTGAATCATCTGATACAACAAAAAATTCTAAGTTAAAAAGTTCTTTCCGAGATAGCTGCATCAGACGGTTACTGCCATATTACAAATTATCCCATTGCCGGAGCTCGGGAGAACGACATCGGGACTTGTCCGCGCGTTGTGTCTGGCAATGAGAGCAGATAGATGAGAGGTGAAAACGGTAAAAAGCGAAACAAGCGAATTCGAATCGAGTGCTTGACATGATGCTCGCGAATCGGGACTCATCGGCTGAACTCGGAGGGCTTCGGGATTGCGAACACGGCGAGCGTCGCAGCAGGAGGAATTTCGTGAGCAATTCGGCGAGCGATGGGTGTTAAAAAACCAAGATGTCGGCCGACGGCGGCGGGCAAGTGTCGTGGTCATGTGCCGCTGAGACCCGTTGACCTGATAGGTGTTATTACCCGCGCTGTCAGAAAGCAAACGCGGCGAAACAATGCGTTCGGCGACGGTGACATGAGCCGGTTTTGTTGTTTTCGAAAACTGTTGTGTCGGCGGAACTCGCTCGGCGGCCAATATCGACGGCGGCTGCTCACGTCGTCGCCCTGGAGCTTGTTGTCAGAGTGAAGTTAGTCGGAACGGGCGATCGCATTGCACCCACGCCGAAACATCAAGTCTTCCCTTCGCTTCTTCTCTTATCCTCCTCCTCGTCTCCCTCCCCCCTGCTGCTATTGCTGCTACTGCTGCTGCTACCGCGGCCTGATATTCAATCACCGGAAGACGTTATCAATGGTGAGTGAGTTGATCGTTCCTTCGCTCGTTCCTACTTCGACCCCTGACGCGGCTGAACCGGGACACGTAATAAACTCATAGCCTGCAGCTTGCCGCTTATACTCTCTCGATTATTTACCTCAATGCGCGTCACGCGGCTATCGTTTTTACATGCATTTGTGTCTGTTTATTATCGTGTATGTAATATACATTCATGCAACTTTTCGTTCGGTGTAGACGTCGTTGTTGCTCTTGTTGATGGTCGTCGTTACTTGTTAATAGGTTTGAGTAGAGCTATTGGCATAAACCCATGAAATATTCGCCGATCTCTCTCTCTCTGTCAAAAATTTATTCCTTATTCGCTTTGCTTCGACCCCGACGGCGGGGCTTCAGCAGTGTTTCATGTTCATTATTGCCTTCGTTTCATCTCTTTGTGTCGTCTAAGTTCACCGTCGGCAAGGTAGAAATCGTCGACGGTGATTCACTAGTTTCTTTTTTTTTTACCTTGTATACCGGAATTATCGCAGCTTCATATATGTACATATAATAATTGAATACTCATTTCAATTAATCGAATCGGTCAAATGTCTGACAAACTATGATAGATTTACTGAAAAATGTGTCCGACAAAAGTTGTGTAATGGATTTTACGGGGGACACAAAATCAGTTGTACGGTTCCGTAAAATTGAAGCGAGAACAATTTTTGAATGTAACGGTCATCGTGACGAATTTAGATGTTTTTCAATTTTGTCATTCCGATGGATTTACAGCCCTCCAAATATCCTTGGAAACTGAACCCTGATATCCAAAACATGGCTATATTGATGGTTTCGAAGAAGAGAAATTGTGAAGGGGGCTCATTTGATTTTTTTTTTTTCGAAAAGTTATTGCAATGTCAAAATTTTAATCTAAAACATAAAAATGGCCATGTATTGACATTCAAGTTCCGTTTCCTCTGATCATTGCAGCATTGCAACTCTACTGGAAATCGTTGGAGTGACAAAATTCGAAAATGCGTGAATTCGCCACGAAAACAGTTACACGTTTCTCCCACAAACAACGTGTTGCCGTTTTGTCTTCTACTTCAAAACCGCATAACTTTCGCTTGGAAACATTTTCTAATAAAACCACATGAGTTTTCAAGATATCTAACAACTAGTTAGAAGACAAACAGCGGGAGTGGACTTGGCTGTTTTGAGCACAGAGCAGATGGCGAAAATTACAGCTATGGAAATTAATGTGGTAAATTATACGCGACAAAATTGCAATAATAATTATCATCTATACGTCCAGTTTTCCGACATTTCTGCAGATAATATCAATTGCCACCGAACAAGCGACCAACGATCTGTCATAATTTTAATTCATTTACATCCGTCGAAGAGATTATTTCAGCTTGGTTAATATCATTCGACGTTCGACGTCAAATTTTCACGTCGAAACATAAATAACTAAGAGCTTTAGGAATATCTACGCTATATTCATCGTGAGTTTTTTAATACGGCTTCTTGAGTTTTCAGAATTGACCCAGATGAGGTTAGATAAACTTTAATTGTTTAAAAAAAAAAAGAGAAATCACCGAGTGATTCATATAAAGTTTCTTCTCTATTTTTTTAATATCTTAAATCAATAAATATCGTGAATAATTTAGATACATTATGTATCTCTTAAAGATTGATCGTATAATATTGCTGCAAGTTTCCTTTGTGTTGTTCTTCAAGTGCCTTATCCTTATAAGGCGTTGCATGCAACTGCGGCAAGAAACTTGTTTACCTTGGTAAGACCATTGCAGTTTAGTATAGAATTCACCGTCGAAAAGAAATAATTGTGCAGTAATGGAAGGGACCTGGACGAAAAAATTATTAAACAAAACATTGTACTTTATGAAATTAATTCACTTAGAAAAACCGTGTCACGACACTGAAATATTTGCAATTTCGTCACCGAGTGCCGTTTCATATTTTGTATCATATAATTGATCAAAAAATGTCGGGCAGTTTTCGAAATGACTCGACGGCATCTTACGTAATTTACAGAACTAGACCAACCGGGTAAATGACTTTTGCCTAGCGCTCGTTGATCATCTGAATCTTGAACTCGAATAAAAACTTGCTTCTCATCGACCACGTAAAGAGTAACTAAATTCAATGTAAAAATAACAAAATTAATTTTAGGGTTGTCATAGTAGATGCAAGTAGACCGTAAAAAGTTTTATTAACTAATTGTAAATAAATGAACTTGACTTTGTTTCCTATGAATATACATTAAAGTCGATTCTGTACAGAAATAGGTTTGCCAATAAATGAATTCAACGTTCGTTAATTAATGCAAATAGGTTCATAAAAATGTTAATTGATTATAATTCGGGTTCATTGATTGTGACTATCTAGGTACAACAACGGTAATTTTTGCTAAATTAACTTAACATGGCGAGAGAAACATTTTCGCAACACCAACACAAATGTAGTTTCACGTGATATCAAAAATAGTTGTTTTGGTCACGTTTTTCTGAAATCGAACAACACAACTTTCTCGAATAAAAATAACACTTTTCATGCGATTCTTGATCGCGCTGTTTGATCGCTATATTTGATCAAGAAGTAAACACAGGTCGACGGTGTTCTACGAAAGATCTTTCTATTACGATCACGTATTTCTATAAACAAAAAGGAACTTTCCTGTCTCGATGCTCGATCGCCATATTCGGTAAAGTCAAAAAATGCCGAGAGTATGTATCTTCGGATAAAATATGAGAACTACAAGTCGTGCGAAGTTATAGCGTTAAGGAAGAAGAAACTAGGAGGAGAACAGAGTACGTAAAATGGTTGTAATATGCGGTTGAGCAGGTGAAGCAGCTGCAACAACGCCATGACGCTGCCGGATCGGCGAAGGTTCACGCAAATGCAACGCGCGTCAAGTCAAGGTCGAGGAAGTGTTGCAGGCCTCAAAGGCGACTGAACCGTTCCCAAGGTACTCTTCTCATCCCGAAGCTCCATTCTAAACTCCCATTTCCCCCCCTCCTCCCCATGCTTGCATATTTCATCCGTTATGACGTATAATATATAATTAATATGACTATATCTGGAATGCTAATTACTAACCCATTATATATATACGGCAATATACCTATAGTTATATTTAACCCACGCGTTTATAATATTACATATTATTCTTATACACGTTCACATTATTTTCTATATATGTTATTTACGTACACGGGGTGGTCCGAATGAACTTGAACAAGGTCTGACCTCCCTCCCCCGAATTGATCGTCGATTTATTTCCTAATTCTACTCCAGCAGATATAAATTTTCTAATTTTTACAATCTTTTTTCCACCTCCCCCTTAGGAGCAGGTATTTAAGATCCATTTTCCATAACTCGAAAACTGTGAATTTTCGAAGAAAAGTTGTAACGGATATGAAAATTGTTTTTTTTCTGAATTGGTCGAGAATGATTTTTTCAGAATTTTTTTGAATTCCTAGTCGTCGTTCTCAACGAAAAATGCACAAAATTTGATTTGACTCAAGCACTGCGTTCTCGAAAAATTTTATACTTTTTCTGAATTATCTTTAACTGAAAAGTAAACTTTCTTACTTCGACCCAAAATGGGCCCGGACGTCGTTTTGAAGCTACGCTTCATTTTTGCAGATCAATGTGCATGTTATGACATGAAAAGTGGCTCGTAGAAAAGTTATAGCGAAATGTTAAAATTGTACTCGATTTTTAACATTTAGCGTAACTTTTCTTTGACTTTTGTTCGTTTTTCGTTTAAAACGATAACTTACGATTTCCAGATAATTCTGAATAAATTGGTTTCGACCTATTCAGAAAAAAAAAGACACAACTTTTCACCCTTCGCAACTTTTTTTTCCAAATTCACAGTTCTCGAGTTACGGAGGATAATATTGTATTTGGTGGAGTAGAAGTAGGAAATAAATTGACGACCAATTCGATGGGGGTCGGGGTCAAACTTTGTCCACGTTCATTTGGACTACCACCAGTTATATGTATACTCTACATTTATCTACAATAAACTTCATACTCGCATGTTGGACAATATAACATAACTAATATTAACATAATTAATATTATATTAACATTACTGCACAGGTTTCAGGCATATTATACATTATAAGCTTCTTTGTTTGATCATCATTTTATTCAACCTCGTACATGCATTGCTCGTGACAGCTATTCACCGTCTATAACATACATATAATTAATAATATATTTTAATAAGACCAATAATTACGTACTCGCTCTTTTCTCTCAGCGTGCAAAAGAATGAATACTCTCTAATATATATATATATATATATGTATATTTTTTTGTATGTACACCGTACAATAAGCAAACCGATAAATATTGTTAGTTTTGAAACGAATTCGCGTCAACAACTGTGAGATGAAAGAGAAGAAGAGAGATAAAGACGAAGCATCTCGTGTATTGGAAATGAGGAATTATGGGTTTTTTGGTAGAGAATAAGTCTTTCTTTTTGAAATATCGAAAGTGTTTGGACAGAATTTAAAAAAAGGAAACGTTAAAAAGTATCACTATATATTAGAGTGTTTCAAAAAAACCGACTATTTTTTTTTTTTTCGAAGAACATTGAAAAATCTTCCGAGTGTCCCTCGAAAATGACCTCGGTAAAATATGAGCTCTTGATATTGATATTTAGAGGGGGCGATTCTCAATTTTCTATTTCTCATTTAAATAACATGGGAAAAATTTTTTTAAAAATTTAGAATTTTATTGCTCGAAAACGAATCAGAGTGCAGATATAAACAAAACATATTCTTGTAGGAAATTTTACGCTCTACAAAAAAGATCTGAATAAAGATTTGCGTAAGGTAGGTCGTTTCGGAGTTATCAGGCCTCAAACATCGAATTGTTTGAAATAATGATGATATTAATTTATAAATGCTACAAAACTGACTCATATCGTTGATTAATGAAATTTATTAATTAACGTTCCATTGGAAGTCTATAGTTTTAATTTTAAGATCAATAATATTGTGTATTTAAGTGATATGAGTCAGTTTTGTAGGATTTATAAATTAATAACATCATTATTTCAAACGGTTCGATGTTTGAGGACTGATAACTCCGAAACGACTTACCTTACGCAAATCTTTACTCAGACCTTTTTTGTAGAGCGTAAAATTTCCTACAAGAATATGTTTTGTTTATATCTTCACACCGATTCGTTTTCGAGCAATAAAATTCTAAATTTTAAAAAAAATTTTTCCCATGTTATTTAAATAGGAAATAGAAAATTGAGAATCGCCACCTCTAAATATCAATATCAAGAGCTCATATTTTACCGATGTCATTTTTGAGGGACACTCGGAAGATTTTTCAATGTTCTTCGAAAAAAAAAAAATAAATAACATGGGAAAATTTTTTTTATATATATATATATTTTAAAATAATAAATATTAAAAATAAAAAAACATATTTTAATTCACTTAAATCAAATGCTATTTTTTTTTTTTCACGTGACATTCCACAAATCACGCAATATCCTGAAAATATTGTATTACATGTAACTGTACATGATTTGAAATATTCGAAATAAATTGTTCAGTATAAAAGTATTTTAGATTCCAAGTTCAATGTAAAGTATAAACACTTAACATCATAATATTACTGCAATATGTACGTAATGTTTTGATCGCAAATCAAAAAAAAAAAACCCGCTTAAATGCTGCTGCAATATTTCTATATTGCTTCGAGTGCACGCATTAATCAGCAATATTCTTGAAACGTTGCAAGTTGAATGATCACAATATGTAAATATTGCATCAATGGTTCTGTAATATTGAGTATTTTTCTGGATATGAGAAATCATTCGTAGCATATTGTTTACCCATTGAAGCTCCAATGCTTTATGGCGTTAGCCTGAAGGCGTACAGACAAACAGAATCTGACATGAGCATGAAGTTAGGAACGTTACTGTAACGATGCATGTTTAGGAAAAATTGTTACTTCGCACCTTTAGGAATGTGTGAAAAGTAAACCTTGATAAACAAAACGTACTCTTATTTTGAAAAACCAACTCGTTGAACCAACTCATTTTAAAATTACGCATTTATGATTTTTTCACCTAATGTTTCGTTACGTTAACGTTAATAACTTTAGCCTCATAGCTTAACGGTATTGTCAAGTATCTGGCATATGGATATGGGTCAGCACTGCACTCGTAATATTGATTTCCTTTGAGGAAAAATATCGCATGGAATGGCTAGCTCAGCTGAATCCACGAATACACTGCTTATAGGTATATATATGGTATGTCACGTGCGATACGATACGAGGTGCGAAATTAAAGACGCATTGCTGCTGTAGTATCTAGCTTATAGCGATAATCGCTTGGTCAAAGAATTATAGAAACAACGAATTATCATATCTGTCATGAAAATTGCACAAAATTTATAAATTTTGTGACCTCCGAGGGTTTTACTAATTGGACAGTAATTAGTTGACATCAGCGATGAAAAATTTGTTTCGGTGTCACAAAAAGAGATTGTTCTGATCAAATGCAGCTCGGCTAAACTTAAAATGCTTCTTTGCATTCGTCATACGTTTCATCAATTTTGTGCTCCATGTTTGTTTACGTCTGACAAATCGAAATAAAGTTTTTAACGAATGTTATTTTAACACCTTTTGTAATAATAGCTTTCCTGCAATTGTAGGACTGTTCGTCAAGTCGGCTCAGCTACGTCTAGAATAAATTATAATCAATCAATAAGCTGAACAAGTGCCGCGTCTGACGTCCACAAAATAGGGTTAAGACAATTACTTATTTACATCGCGAAAACTTTAACGATTTTGCAACCAATTTCTCATAAACCAAAAAAACTGACCCGTAACAAGTTTTAGATCTTTGTTTTTTTTTTTTTAGTTTAGCAATATTATATGAGGTAAGTTGAAAAGCGTAAAAAAATAATTTCTTAAATTTGAACTTGGGCAGGTTTCACGTTCTTTTCAGTTTCGTTAGTAACAAGCTTTGAATAATTACTGTGAATTTATTCGAACGATTTTATGATCGAAAATTACCGCCTTATACATTAGGGATTATTGCCTGCTTCTGTAATTCTGCTTATCGTGAATTTGGTGAGAGATAAAATGTCTGAACAGCACGATTGAATGTTTGCATTGTATTTGTTATTCAGTACATCTTGGCGCGCTTATGATACGTAATTTTGGTTGGTTATTTTTCAGCTTGGCTGCAGTCTGTCATACCTAAAACAAATCACTATGTTTCAAATAATGAGATAGAATTCTTTAATTTGTCCTTAGAACAATTCAGCTCATTTTAGTAAAACATAAATTGCATGTTCACCGGTATTGAAAAGTTGAAGTTTTCATTCTTTAAGATGTGTTTACAGTTATCGCAAAATTAGCCAGTTCTCATTTCTGAAATACGACGAAAATCTTCTAACTTTTTTCAAATACCCCGAAACATCTTACGAATCGAAACTTGTCAAAGCAGTCAATAAAATTGTGGTTAAATTTCAAAGTAATGTTCGACAGATCCGACATAGCCAAAAAATGCCAAACAAGCAACTCATCTGAAATTAAATATATCAGAACCGCGACTCATGAAGCGCGAAATAAGCGGGGGAAATTTGAATTCTGCTTCAATTACTAATAAATCTCTAAAAAATAGTAAACCATTTGTTTGCAACGAGTGACACAATTTTGTAAAAATTTTCACCAGTACCGGCAGCAGATATGTTAATGAAAAAAAAAAAAAAAATTACGAATCAAATAAACTTCAAACTCTGCATTTTTAGTTCTGAAAATGCAACCGAGGAAACAACCGAAGTCAGATCAGGAGGCCCAAAGCGTCGCCTCCGATGGAGTTAGTAGCGGAGCAGTGAGTCCCGGTGCCGTACCGAATGGAGAAACTTCTAAGCAGTTTCTATCGACTGGAAGAACCGGACGCAGAAATGCACTGCCTGATATCCTGGGGCATCATGCAGACACGGATACAGCCGATCTACCATCTCGGCTGGAGGCACTGACGACGGAAACAAAGCAAGGTAGCAGAATCCACAAATACAATATGGCGGCGTCCTGAGCAATCAGCTGATCGTTTGAGCCTCGATCGTAGCGAAATTGCACGAATACAAAGGGTCAGAGGATTCCGTGCAAATGGTTACAACTTTATTTAGTTTTTCTGAGGTGTGAAGGGGGGGAGAGGGCGGTCATTTCATTAGAATTTTATCAGAGTTCTGTTGTTTCTGCATATATTTTCACGGTACCGCTTTATGAAAAACTGGGATAGATTACTGAGAAAAATTAGAGATTTTTAGGGAACAAATACAGTTAAATGTCAGCTTATTATTCATTATCGGTAGATTCTAAAATCCTGTTTATTTCATGTTTCTTTTACAGCCGAGCCGAGCACCAGCAAAGACGGGGCGTCAACTTCAAAGCAATACACCGGGTGACAGCGCACCGTTTTTGGCTAACACGAAGAGAGAAATTTTCTGCAACTGCTTTGTGCTCGTACGGTGAAAAGAGTTTATTGAAAATGGACTTCGCTATTGAAAAATAAACCCTGGCGAAGTTGGAAATCAGTCAATTGCAGAGATAGTAATTTCGCCCATGACGTTTTCGGGATTACGGTGAGATTGCAATTATCCGAGAACGTGAGAATGACTATCTTCGTTCTCAGATCGCCAACGAGGCTTCAGTTCCTGTGACGTGAGATAAATATCATGTATTAAATTAGGTTAATATACAGAGGTTAAGTGCAACAAAAAAAAAAAATCCATTTGATGCATTTGGCATTTTGTCATAGAATATAATTTGGACAGATTAACTATGAGATTTGTTGGGAATTCGTAAAAATCAATTTCGTAATATTAATAACACCCTTGATTGCCGTCATTTTCTTTCTACTAGTATTAAAAAAATTCTGATGTGCATTTTTTAATAATAGTAGTAATAATTGCAATTGATTTCAAGGTAATAACTATTCGAAAAATATAAATCAGTTGTCTATCTCCCTATTTATAATTGAGACAAATATGAAGCACGTGTCAATTACACATGAAGATTGGCTACCGCACAAAACACGCTAAAAGCGAAAATGCGTGCATTGTAATACACCCACATAGATGTTTATATACATAACTGAATGTATATATTTAAAAACACGTGATTATGTATTACTTCATATATACGGATTATATATGTATGTAAATGTGATCGTAAATAGAGAAAAATTATTTATTTATTTAAATAATATTCCGAAAAAATGGATAAATAGGGAAAACACTGTATTTATTATTTACATAACTTGTCGGCTATTTTTTACTGTAGTTATATTGAAATAAGAACAGACACATATTTCATTCTAATAACAGTTGAAAATGAGATTATTGCGAAACCAGACTGTTGAAGTAGCATTGCTTAAAGTGCTGTTTCGTTAAAAATAGTGTCGAAGTATCATATTAGGAATAAATAGAAATAAAATGCAATCAAAATATTAACTGTAGACTAAGCTATTTGAATAGTCTAGCACAGTGTCCGGTTTAACCCCACCTTGTAAAATCCCAGTTTTTTGCTAATATAATTGTAAAATAAATGAAAAAAATTGTACATAAACCAACTATTGAATTGTACGTGACTTTAAATGTACCGAATTTTATTTAAAAATAACAAATTATCTGATTGTCCCTAAATCCTGTTCGAAATAATCATTATAAAATTATTCAACAACTAAATTTCACAAATAATTTTGTGTTCCGTGACATGTGCTAAATATGATTCAAAACATCAGATTAAAATTTCGAGACATATTCTGAAGAACAGACAGGTGAATAAATTTTATGAAATATATTTGAAAGGAAAAAAATGGATTGATCAAACCTTATGGTAATCACAAGATTGACAGACTTATTCCCATGCGGTATAGGTTTGAACGCTACACATATAAATGTTTATACAGAACGAGGAATAATTGACAGCTGTTCTTTATTCATATCACTTCGAAGTTGTGCGAAAATTGATTTTTATGGTTTGTTTACCTCTCAAGAGTATATAATATACATGTATATGCTGTATAAGCAGATTGCTATCGCGCGTTCAGCAGTTATCGATGCCCCACGTACTTATTAAAGGCGTCTAATGGAACAGCACTGTATCATAGGCCATCGGTAAACACTGCTATCGCTCTTTGATCGTGCAACTTGCCGAGGAAACTTTTAATCTGGCCCATAGTCTTGTGTATGAGTACGTGTACGTGTAATATTCAAAAATGATAGCTGCTCGTAGGTGATCTCAAATACAATAAACATGAGGTTAAAAACTGTTTCCAACACAATCGTCAGACGGATTTCAAATACGGTGGAAAATCAACATGGCCGCTCCTAAGCCACTTGAACTTTTATTTCTGCTCAAAGATGGTTTCCGGCTCTTGTTACCTACCGAAAACTACTTCAAAATAAACAAAATTACGGCAAGAGTAGATCAGGCATCATTTTACAACTAGCCAATTTATAGAAATTGAGAACTTAAGGCCGAAACACCTATAGTTCACTCTTAATCAACCCCGTGTAAATGACGGGTTGAATACCACTGGCCAGCTTCGGGTACTTAAGCAGTTTTCTCCGAGCTCATAATCAGTTCTGAGCACGCGACCCTTGGCGTATAACAGGCAAGAGCAATTTGATACCCGGAGTAACAGCTCAGCAAATCTTTGGTGTGCGTAACAGACGTATCGTTTTTCATGCCCGCATGAAGTTTGACAGAATCATCGACGCGGTTTAATTCGTTTTTCTTTTTTTTTCGTTCAATAAATCCATGAAAGAAACAAATCAGTCAAGTGAGCAAATGATTAATCGACAGCAAAGAAACGAGAAATAACTTCATCGTCAAATTTTTACTGATAATAGACAGCGAATGGATGGCGAGGCGCGGCGGTAATGTGGAAAACATCGAATGGAGCTACAGGACAGGATTACCTCAAAATGCCGCATGGAAATCTGCAAAGCCGTCACTCGTTCAAATCGAGTGAGTTCTGTTTACGTTGGTCATCGTCTTTTATCCTTTGAGTTTCATTCATTTCTCTAATGTAGTAAAAAAAAATCACATTGGCATAAAAAAAAAAAAATTATAGACGACTATTCCTTCAAAATAAACAGCGCTTCAGTTGTTATGCAATCGCCGCTCAAACTGTTCATTTTCTTTTGGCTAATTGTTTTCGAATTCATTGCGCATAATCGTATGTGTTGCAAAAATATTCGTCTAGGCAAGATTTCATTAATTGTTTTCTAAATTTTTCACTTACGTCGGTGTATAAATGAGTTTTGAAGAACGTGTCGAAATTTCTTGACAATCGACTAAGGAGTAACATCTACCTTGCTGAGAGTATGCACCGTGGCGATGTTACATGCACAGACCGACCCTGCACAAAATTGCACAATACGTTTATTATCCTATACGAAATCAACCTACGAGTATTCAAAGCGACTCAATAAAATCGTTCGTCGAATTACGAATACAACTTTTGAGTTATATTTTTTTTTTCGAAAATAGTTCACACGTATGAAGTTTAGCCGTTGAAAATATTTTTTTATGCATTCGCTTTAAACATGATAATTTAGAGTAAAATAATATCGTGTAGCATAATTTTGTGTAGGATAATATGGTGTTGCATAATTTTGTGCGGGATAATATTGTGTTCGTTTCTTATGTGGAATAGTATTGAGTGGATATAATACTCTGTAGAACTGTTTCGTGTGGAACATTTTTGTGTAGTATCTTTGCGTACTCCAAAAAACAGGAATAATAAAACATAAATTTGTTCTATTCCTGCAACAGGATTTTTAATCTCGTACTATATCTATTTACAAAGTTCTCTCCTGCAATCTGGGAAACTAATTTCAACGATTTTTTGATAATCTGAACATTGCTTTATACAAACGATTATCTTATTGAATAATGAAGTATTTTTTTTTTTTGTTTTCGAGATGGGAAAAAATTATATATGCGGGTAACAAATTGTATTATACGGAATTGCGTGTGTGGAATGATTACTGTTGATCGATCGACGAATTTATCAGTCCAAGAGCCAGGTACTTTTTCTCTGCAATCTTTTACAGATTTGATTTTCTTGTTGGAAAATGTTCAGGGGTGTCCCCTGAATGTAGATCCAAGTTTGCGGGACGAGGGGGTTGAGCTTCAGCTGCCATATTGAAAAATACGTTTTATGAAACATCTCGTGAACCGCGCGACATACAACAAAACCATAGGGATGATTTTCGCAGATAACAAAATTCTCTACAACTTTTCTTTGAATTTCCATTCTGTATAATCCGTCGGATTCTAATTATAGCTCGCCAAATTTTTCTTAAGATGATTAATACTAAATATATTAATATATATATACTAGTTAACGGTTGATGAAACAGAAAAAAATGGTGAAAAGCAAATTTGCAGAGCATAAAATTTTCAATAAACTTTATTGTAAACTTATTTCCGTCTAATTTATAGTTCAAGAGCTATGGCTTGGTAAACGTTGCGTCGCGTGAATTATCAGAGAAAATATTGCTCGTAGTACAATGAAAACATTTCGCAACACATAAAACGGCAAAAAGTGTTCAGGAAAATGATAATACTGTATAGTGAATCTATGAAAATCACAAATAGTGTGAAGAGCTACTAACAATTTATAGATCCTTATTTGCATGGGAAGAACGTCTTATCGTTAAAATTTTTCAATGTAGCAAGATACAGTTGTTTGTACATTACGTTACATCATAAAAATTGATAATAATAATAATAATAATAATAATGAGAAGGAAAAGGTGGAGAAGGGAATAATAGATTTCAATAAACGCAAAGTTAATATTTTTTTGAAATGAAAAACGTTATTTTCATAAAAAAATCTGACGCGTTATTTTACGTCGTTTATTATACGGCGTTATAATCTCGTTACTATTGTGCGTCAACTCAGCATTTACAGTGTTATAGCTCAATTTTACAGAAAAAAAACTTGAAATAAAGTCTGTTGAAAATTTCATGTTCTGCAATTTTCATCATCGCCATTTTTACTGTTTCATCAACCGAACACTATATATTTAACAATAGCCGTGTTGAAAAAATTTTGACACGTTATAAAAAAAATACTTATGCACTATACAGAAAAAAGTTTCGATTAAAAGTTGTGGAGAATTTTATTATCTACGAAAACAATTCGTATTGATTTTGGCCTACAATACACGGTTCACGAGATATTTCATAAAACGTATTTTCCAAGATGGCAGCTGAAATTCAACCCCCCCCCCCCTCTTGACCAGCTTAAATTTACATTTAGGGGACACCGCCAAACATTTTTTATCAAGAAAATCAATTCTGTAGAAGATTGCAATATGAACCTACTTTTTTTACGCTGGCTTCCGGACTATATATGTGTTGATTGTTATTCGCAACAGAAAATATGCTCCGGTGCTGATTATAGGGAGATAGAGGCGTAGTTGTCAGTTTTGTAAATTTCACAGATACCTTATACGTTATACCCTTTTTATGTTTACCGACATATGAAGAGAACCGATGGCAGGTCTTCACTGAGTATTAGTAATAGGTTGGACGTACATATAACATACAGAACTGTCGCGTTTCGTTAATCACACTCATCGTCAGTTGTAGATAGCCAAGTATAAGTGTCGTGGAAGCAAATATTACACATGCAAATACATACAGCTCTGAGCATTACGCATATATATATATATATATGTAACAGAGACTACCTTGTTTGTAATTTTTGTTTATTTTTCCTTCAGCGATTTATAATAACGTTCGTTGGATTTTTGTTTTTTTTCCTCGATTTTTCAGTACCAGACAGAACTGAAAACTCAAAACATTTTGGGCCTACAGAAAAATGCACCGACAATGAGTGCTCGCAATGTGCTCCATTTTTTTTTTTTTTTTTTGCTAATAAAGTTATTATTCATCGAGTGGTAACGCATACGTGTCTAGGAATGATTTTCACATTTCAAGGTCTTTCGGTGGAGATTTTTTTTTCGGAAGGGATGATTCAACAAAAGCTGACGCTATCGCCATCGATGGTGAGCTTACAACTTTCTTTTGCTTTTTATTAGTGCTGTGCGATTAATCGCGCAGTATTACTTTCTACCCAGAATCTCATTTTGACCCAGGCATCCATTCAACCTCACGAATTTGCATCATAGGGTTCCAATTTCTGCTTTCACCTCCAGTTTTACCCCGTTTCGAATAATTTCTTCCAACTCTCTCTCGACCATTTCATAAGAGAAAAAAAAATTGTAATTCACAAAGAGAGTATCAGGCTTCCGCATAACGGATTCCGCTGAAACTTGCCGGAGTTTTTTTTTTTTGGTCCTAAAAACGAAGCTCCTCATGCTCCGTTCTATCCAACGAGCCTTTCGTCACCGCCACACTTCATAAACCATACCATAAAATACCATTTTCGAGAAATTTATCAGGTGTTCGCAACTGTTCTAGACTGATCCAGCAGACTGGGATATATTAGTGAATCTTTCTCAGTCAATCATGAAAATTGAGATTCCATGCGATAACTCGCTATATTTGAACTTTGTTACTTTGCGAGGCCAACGGAATTGCGAACATCGTAAGCGGCGGTACTGAAAACGTATCTGCGGAGTTAAATGAGAGCATGACGATATTCTGACTGACAAAGAGTCCATAGCTTCGATTTGGGCTCGCTGGATCCCGCCTAGACTTTGGGATTAACATTTGACAATATTGAATGAGATTCACTGTTTACTACTTCAATGTCTTCATTGAAAATACATGGAAACATCTGCTGACAATCACACACCATTAATTTTGGTACACAAATTGCTGAAACTTCTATCATAACGAATTATACATCACTTTGGTCACCACAGCTAGACGGACGCACGCTATGCATAAACAAAGCAAAGGAAACCGAGCATGGATTTATATTACATATCGCTTTATAAGAATATGGGTGCTATTGGTTGGTATGTCAATTAAATAACACAATGAGACGAGAAGTTAATACGACAGTTTGCTTACATTTACTTTGAAGTGCCTTAAAAAACTGCGATTTCGCCTTCACACTTATTACTGTTTAATAAAATACCCAAATGATTCCCAGCTTTAGCACAATTTTTCCATCTCCGAAGTTTAAATATCTCTCATTTCATCCTCGGCAATACATTCAGCAACTCATTTACCGTCCTATTCAATATTCTCAACAACGGCCTTCGAAATCCTGCGAATAAATACGAGGAATCGATTTTTCACTGAAACTATATTGACACTTACGTTATAACTACTTTCACAGCACATAAAATAAATTTATCTTTTTGATAAATACTTAAGAATTTTTTTAGTCATTTAACGCAATGGTCCGATGAAATTATGTATTTCTGCTGAGGTCCGTCGTTTAATCAGAGGATTATGCGTCATAGCTGAATATAGAAATTACCGAATGTGAGAAAATGCGAAATGACAATAATCTCACAATAATTCACAGGCGGCATTACGTTCTTGGTTTATTTATACATTTATGCGCTACTTTTATCACAAACGTTTTCCTTTACTATTGTTCACAGTAACACGCACTGATCTCTATATTGACAGTGATCAGCGATGACTGGTGATAACACGCCACAACTGCGGTGGCAGTAACAGGAAGAAGAAACGGAAAAAACATCAGGCTGGTTATTTTATTGCCAATCCATGATTTTAGTGCGAAACCAAGAAAAATGTATCTACATGCATGTGACCGTCAACATCGATATATGGATTGTAGAATGCTGTCTGCATGGATCTAGATCTGTTAAAAAGTCAGCACACTATCGCTGGGTAGTTACAGTGCACCCTCCCAATAAGGCCCCTACAAAACAAGAAGGGAAGCGGTTTTCCACGAATCGGCGGCCCCCCACTAGCCCTATTGAGAACGCATACTTGTATTAAAACCAACGCCCTCTTCGTGGCATATCGTCGCATACTGTCGCACGATTCCGCCAGGAAACGCACGTATGGCACTTTTAGTGAAACGCAGTAATAAGACCGTTAGGCGCAAAACGATCATTCCATTATAACTCTCACTTCTATGAGACTAAATGTTTCTTACGATTACTAACGCAGCTGATCCCAATACTCAAAGGCAAATCGGTGAATCGTTCCATTTTTGAAGTTTTCGGTTTAAAATTGATAATAAAAAATTTTAATCAAGCCAAGATGAATTCTTTTCGATTCTTGGCAATCCGAAATGGTAATCGTAAGTAATCTTTGGTCTCATACAAGTGAGAGTTATAGCGGAATGAACGATTTATATCATTTTACGCCTAACGGTCTTATTACTACGTTACACTGAAAGTACCATAACGTATGTCGCCTGGTGACGCTGTGCGACGATGTGCGACGATATGAGACGGTATGCGACGGTATTCCGCAACCAGGCGAGCCCGTTCCGATCCCGTGCTGTACCGTAACAGTGGGTGTTGTTGGCCTTTACGATTCTTTGATCAGGCATATCTGAACCAATGAAGATGGTGGAAATCAGGACTTTATTAGTTATTCTGGTACGTGATTTTTTGGCATTTGTAGTTTTTGTATTGAGGAGTAGCGTAACAAATATTTAACTGCAAAACCGAACCTGAACCTCACCCTATCAAACCAACCTCAATTAAAACGATTTTAAAATGGTTTTTAAAGTATTATTGTTCATTAAAACGAATGCATTCATTCCAGAATTGGTTATGATGGAAGTTTCAGCCAATTGTATGTCAAAATGTATGCTTTGTGATTGTCAGCACGTATTTTCATATGGTTTCAATGAGGACATTGAAGTAGTAAGCTATGAATCTCATTGAATATTGTCAAATGTTATTTCCGAAGTCTTGGCAGGACTTAGCGAGCTCAAATCAAAGCTATGAATGCTGTTTCAGTCAGAATATCATGGGCATGCATGAGCAGCCTATCGTTACGCTCTCGTTTAGCTCCGCAGATATGATTTCAATATCGCCGTTTACGATATTCGTCATTACGTTGACCTCGCCGTTGGATGAAGAATATACAGACAGTTGCCCTAATGGGTTTTGGTGTGACAACCGAAAATCGTTGTAAGCATGACAAGTTTGAAAAATTTCAGAGTAAATATAATTACAATTGCCATTAAATATTATAAAAACTTTACACTCACCGTGCACAAATAGTAACATAGCTCTGTGTTATTGATTTACATGAAAATAGTTGATTATAATTATTCATTTTGTACTCTTATCGCATACAAATGGTTAAAAACTGAAAGCATGAATAATTATACAGCTAAATATTCAAGTAACACCGAAAAAAAGTCAATAATAAAATTAGATAATGGAGAAAAAATATCTTCCATGGCGGTTCAAAGTGGAAACCCGGTTCTGTCAATGCTGCGATATGAAAGATCGGGAAAAGTACACATACCTATTTTTGTCTTTTAAATCAATCAAATACGATGATTTTCAAGCGAAATGTTGAATGTCGGATTTTTTTTAATGGGAGATAACTAACGGAACTTTTTAAAATTTCGAGTATATTTTAACTCACATTTGGACAGTAGAAGAAAAATTTACCTATCATCAATTATCACAAAATGGCGAAGTTATTAGCTGGCCATTGAAGCGCCTCGCCGCTGGAATCTCGAATCGGCAGGAAAGATGGAGTGCGTAATTTTTCGGAATTCATCAGGTATCAGTAAGAGGTGGCAAGAGGTGTTTGGTGGTGGTTGGAAGTGATCGGCGGTGATCGACGAAGACGCTGACGATGTGGGGTGGGGGGGGGGGGGGGGGGGGCGAGGAGGACGGGGATGAGGTGGACGAGGAGGACGAAGGTGGTCGGAGGTGGCAGGAGGTGGTTGACGGTGGCTGGAGGTGTTCGGAGTTTGTTCCGGTGGTTGGCGGTGGACGCGGTTACGCGTCTTCTCACGGGGATGATCGAGCTGATCGACATTTCCAATTCGCAGTCGACAAGTAGTCTCACGTACTCACTTTGTACCGACTCAATCTCAAGCTTCCATACTAACACTACTTTGGCTGCTACTAATGTCGGTGCGAGCCTGTTAAGTAGAGTCGAAGGACAGAACCCTCCTACTCTCCCAGGCCCACCTGGGACCACTTGCCCGCCGAAAAGTGGTCACAAAAATTTACCCAGGGGTATCCGTCCTTATATTCGTCTGTCAACGACCTCGCAGAGCAACAAGGATCAAATATAGTGAATTATTGCATGGAATATTAATTTTCATGGTCGACCGAGAGTTTCACTAATATATCCAAGTTAACTGGATCAATTCAGAGCAGTAGCGAAGGCCTGACAAATTCGTCGAAAACGGAATTTTATGGTAGCTTATGAAGTATAGCGAGCGTCAAAAGACCCATACATTAAACGGAACATGAGAGACTTCATTTTTAAGGCCAAAGAAACACTCCTGCAAGTTTGAGCAGAATCCGTGATCCGGAGGCCTGATACTTTCTTTGTCAGTTGGAAATTTGGCCAGAGCTCTGTCAAAGTGTAGAGACAATAATTATGAACTTAAAAACGATATCATTAAGGAACTAGAATGGAATAAATGAGAATGATTTTCATCGCATTTATTTACGGTGAACTACAGTAATGCCACAGAATAAGTGGAGAGAAGACCAAAACCGATTCCATCTTGCGATTGGGCCCATTCTCTTGATGGCCCAATGTTTCGCCGTCTTACCCGTCTCTGGCGTTCGGTCTCCAGACTCATCTGATTTAAAGTAAGTACAATCCGGCAGGTTATCGCATTATTTAATAAAGATACCTCCGCTCTGATAAATACACCAACTGCTGAAGAACCGCCCTCATTGTTTTGTTCAGATTCACCTGGAAAAGTCCTAAGATCTTATATTTCATCATTTCGTTCACGGGTGCGATTATACTCACAGTCTGCAGCATCGTTCGAGTGTCGCATTCCGGGATAACAGCAACGAAGACAAGTAATTATATAATGACTTAATAATCGTCCATAGATTTGAGGAAGAAAGCTTTAATATTACACTCAGCTGAGAAATGTTGATATAGTGGCTAAGTTTGACCGCTGCAATTGTTCAATAATAGCCAATATCGTCTTCTTTGGGGCTGCCTGCATTACAATGGCGTTATTTCTGAGACTCGCCACGCGGTGGCCATGTCTTATACGCTTCTGGGAAAAGGTGGAAAACGAAATGATCATTTATCCAACGCCATCGACGAGAATGCAACTGAAGACCAGACTTGCTCTCATGGCTGGTGTCACCATAACCATAGCCTTAGGTCAGTCACAATGAAACATTTAAATTTTGCAGCTATTGCAAAACAATCTCATATTACTATCTAATACTAAGAGTCGTTTTGATACAAGTATTTCAATCTTCATCAACTCGATAAGAAAAAAAAAAGTCCAACCATTTGTATCGGGTCTTCTGTCTCTTTGTATTCATATTATTCAGTTACAATGATCAGCTGATCACTCAGTGCGATGCCATTTTAATCTATTCATGTACTTACAACTGATTCGTAGATTGTCATGTGACCTGAGAGATTTTCGTTTCAATCATTCTTGAATACAAAATGAACATCTGTTGGCATCTGTTCTATTGCGTTCAGAAAACGTTTTTGGCACGTGTTCCCAAATTTTTTCTATGCACCGTAATAACAAGTTTTACGCTTTAGTTGCGATTTGAACAACATTGTAAAAAATCGATGTGCACAATTACCGCTAAAACATCCAACTTTGTTTCAAATTCGATGAATTGTAAATGATATTCAAGTTCTTCAACTGCTTTTTTCCCCCCTTTACCACGATATAATGAAGCATTTATAGACATTTTTTCTCGCGAAGATGTTTCAATTCCACCTTTTTATAGTGCATACATAAGTATTCGTCATTCACCTTTCAGTCGAGCATGTGCTGTCGATTATTTCCGGTTATGCGAGTGCCTTAGAGTGCGCTGCTCTTCGAAAGGATACAGACATTGTTGCGACATATTTTCAGTCGCAATTTCCTCAGGTAGGTATAATAATTTATCTGATGAACTCGAATGATAAACTTGTAATTTCTCATTCTCTGCACCATTGTTTCTCACGTACTCGTTTCCATTTATCTGCGAAGGTCTTCGATTTGACGCCTTACAATTGGTGGAAGGGTGTTCTGGTCCAATGCTTAAACATTATCAGCACCTTTTCCTGGAATTTTATGGACCTTTTCCTGATGTTGGTAAGCTTCGCTTTGGCTTCTCGATTTCGCCAGATGAACCATCACCTTTATGCCACCAGAGGAAAGGTATTCTGATTACTTAAATAAATTCAGCGATATCCAGTATAAGTATTCTGTAATGAATTCTATGAAAGCGAATTGATCTATGAAATTCGCTAGAAAACAAGGCTAACCCCTTTGCGGTTGTTTCTATGAAATCACAACAGTAAATTGGTAGAATCCGCGCCAGTTCTTTATTTCTGCATCGAGTGAAAATGCGTTGGAGTGTTTTTGTTCAGAAGTGAGTATAGAATCGGGCTGGCAAGATTTTTTGCGTTTAAAATACGTGGACTTCGAAATCTGGAAATATATACGACAACGTCGAAATCGACCAGGGCACCCGTTTAACTAGCTATTCAATCAGTTGCGGTATTTTCTCATACTTACAAATTTACCATCTTAATTGTTGCCAATTAATTGGAACACCAGTATTGTTTAATTATAAAGGCAATGCCTGACTGGTGGTGGGCCGAGGCCAGAGAAAACTACAATCGTCTAGCCAATCTCACGCGGCGAGTCGACTCCAACATTTCCGACATCGTTCTGCTGTCATTTGCCACCAATCTTTATTTCATCTGTATCCAACTTCTGAATTCTCTCAAGTATGTCATAGTATTCAAAACGCCTTACTACACGTATTGACTAGTTGTAACTAATTTTCCCTCATGGACGACAAATATGCAGCGTTCACTTTGTCATCAGCCTGTAAATGGACGATTTTACCAATCTGCCAAGGTTTTCTTTGACAAACTAACAATAAGTTATGCACGCAGTAAAGGAAAAAGTGTACTGATGAATTGTTCCTAGTTTAAGACACGGTTTAGTAGTTTCAACGAGAATTTTTTCCTAGACCGAGGCACGGTACTTCGCAAACACTCTACACCAGCTTCTCCTTCGGTTTTCTACTCGCCAGGACCGCAGCTGTCTCTTTGTACGCTGCAGCCGTTAATGATGAGTCTCTTCGACCGTCTCCAATCCTCTACAGCGTTTCCACAACTAGTTACTCCATTGAGGTAAGCTTATTGATACTTTACTCTCTAAGAAGACACGGAGAGTCTTCGCTATAATTCACAAGCCGCAATCTGTGAATGCGAATCAATCAGCGGCGAGCTAAATGGTGAAAAATATAAGCGACTGCGATTAATTTTGAAAAGAATAATCCACAGGTTCAGAGGTTTTTGACTCAAATTACCACGGACCGGATCGGTCTGACTGGCCTGAACTTCTTCGCGATCACGCGAGGGCTTATTCTGACAGTAAGTACTTCAGTAAGTATAATTCCACGACATTCGTTTCACGGTTGGTAGAAAGACAGTTCTTGGTTCATTTATCGGGATTATTAAATCGAAAAGACGCCATCCGGTGGCAGTACATATCGTTAACCGACTGTGATAGTTACAATCGTATTGGATTATAAAAGTGGTCTTTCGTAGCATATTTTAATAAAAACGACTCAGTGTCACAGAATGACAGTTGAACAGCTTACGCGATACTTCACTGTGCCTTTGTACTATTGAATTGTCCTGAAACGAACAGCTAATGAGTCGAATGGACGATATGTTGCCTAAAGTTTATTGCAGTTTTTGGGAATATTGCAGGTGGCTGGCACGATAGTCACCTACGAACTGGTTCTGGTTCAGTTCAATGCAATGCAGAACGCCAATTCAACGATCGTGAACATCACTGAAGCTTGCGAAGTCAAGTAGCTTCTTTTTTAAACCGTAGAATTGCTTTTACCTATCTCTCCACCGCAGTGTAGAGTTGGTATACATTTGTACCAAATCTGTATTTCAGCACTTCTACATACATGAAAAGAATTTTTCTCATTTACGTTACACTCTTTCTTGATTGGTCCTGTTTTCCGAATGTTTGTAACAACTTCTTTCCCTGCTATATGTATAGGCATGTACATATAATCTGTGATTAATTTGTATATTCACTTATCCGCCGAACGTTGAATGTATCACTAATTGTGGTGTATGTGTATAAGTAATTCATGCTTTGCCAACTATAATTTTTTACTGCAAAATCTTAATTTCCTTATTTCTTTAATCTAATTAAGGTATACGAGCCAGTCTTAAGCCAGTGACGCACATCCTTTCTCGAAACCATTCTATTCATGTACTAATTGGGGTACTGTAGAGACCCTTTAATCAGAGTCATGCCGCCGCATGACCTGTTTTTATTGGCTATTCGTATTCGATAACTAATGGCAGACTTTGATGGCTGATCCATTGAACAATCAAAAAGTGCGTAGACGTAAACATGCTCTAACCTACCCATTGGTCCTTCGTGCCTCTTGTCATCAGGGTGATTGCGATAATCTTTTTGTTCCAAACGTCACAGATTGTTGTATGAAAATATGTTAGTACTCCATAGTGGGGTCTGGTTCAAAATGAATACGTCACATATTGTATATAACTCAATCGTTATTTGAAACTCAAGTTACGTTAGTTTCACTACGCATTCATGTGACAACTATATCTCAGGATTATAATTCTATTTATTTGTAATATTACAAGAAACGTTTCATTTCATCTACTCCGGGGCTGGATGAGGATGGAGTTTTGAGCTGGTGAGGCTCCACCTCCTTTTATTTGTACTAGTTCGAGTCGCAATAATAGTGCGTGATTAACGATAAGGGGATCAAGATTACGCAATTTCACTTTTCACATGTCCCACCATCCAAGCATGCTGATTAGTTGACTAAACTTTGCAAACGGATCAGAATGCCTCGGTGGTAGGAAATGTGACAAGCGAAATTACGTAATCTCTACCCTGGTGTACTTCCACATCTGTTTACGTCCACACTTATAGCACACATGCGAAATTCGCTCGATATTCACACACTGTTCTTGTGACGCGACGAGTACGAATATGTGGAGTCGGAGCTCCTCCAACATCCGACAGCAGAGAAGATTCACCCTGTACATTTCATGCGCTGTCTTTTACGTCACACCGTTTTTAACTGTGATTCGAATAGTGCGTTAAACTTTTAATAACTAATGTCAGCGTGTTGGCACGACCTTACGGCACAATTCTTCCTGATAAAAATTCTGGATTCGTGTATCGGTCTGGTCTCTATACGGACATATTCGAACCCTTACCTTTTTGTTCGGTCTACGTCTGGACCTATCCATAAACTTATTTATGCGCATAGGATTCGAATAGGTCCGGAAATAAATGTGACGGGAAACAAACACCGCATAGTATGCCGGATGTTTCCGCGTAGGCACGGATGCACCTATCCAACATCATCTACGGTTTTTGTTTCCGGTTTTTATTCCAGACCTATTCGAATCCTATGCGTATAGATAAATTTATGTATAGGTCGAGACGCAGACCGAATGAAGAGGATAGGATCAGAATAGAGATCCGAATAGCTCCCGATTCACCTGTCTGGCATTTTTTGCAGAGCTCATCACGGACTTTGTTAAAAAAAGCTCTGATTAAAGTGATTTTATGGTAGTTAAATTCAGAAACCACCATCTTGTGGCGGAGCATTTTTCGCCTCTCTGTTACTCTGGATCAATTCAATATCACAAAATAAGAATCCAACAGCTTACACGCAAAAAAAATGTTATGTAGATTTTATATCTCCTGCAGTGAATATATAAACAACATTTTTTTGGAGTCGAATCTACATCAATTGTGGTAAATCTACCCATGCATATTGTAACTCTTGCCATTGATTTTGTAACTCTTATTATCGGAATTGTAAATCTTGCCACAATTGCTGAAGATTTAACTCCAAAAAAAATGCTATCCATATATTCACCACAGGATATGTAAAATCTACGATATTTTTCTTTCCACGCACGGTGTTTTCTGTCCCTTTCTTACAGTAAAATCAATTCAAAACGATCAGCTGATCATTCCAATGCACAGGTTAAGGATCCTTCTAATAATATCTATATACTCTTTTTCCCTCTAATACCCAATGCATCGCCTCAATCTAACTTACTCTTCGTTAAGTTAAACATCAATGCAAAATTTAATTGTTAAGTATGACATACCTATGGTGTATGCAGGCATGTGTAAACAGAGGAAAATTTCTGTACTTCTACCCAAATAAATCAATTCTGCTTTAACAATTAAACAGAGCCTACTCTCTCTTTTAAACATTTTATACAGGTACTTCTATTTTGAGGTTACTTTACTTCCACTTCCTTCTATCAAGCACCGGCATCATCGTTTCAGACATAAAAATTGATTTAAAACGTATCTGGATTGATTTAGTGCTGTAATAACTTGAATGTGGAGCAATTTATGTGTAGAATTGCGTCGTTCTGCTGTTATAGAGCGAATTTATCATCCTGGTACAAACTTGTGGTGTTGGGAATTTGGTATCTTCCACTGATAGTCGTTTATAGGTGTGTAGATTCAACCTGTGTACTACATGTTCGGTGTTCCCTTACATTTAACCCGTTCATACATTGAGTGAATTCATTTCTTTTTTTGTTACAGTCCTTCAACCTGGATCTTTTGTAAATCTAACATCTAACCATTTTGCAGTGCGTTTATAGGATCACAACAAATTTTTATTCCAGCGAAAATATATACCTATAATGGTATAGTTGAATGTATTATCCGTCATATAGCATTAAATAATATTTATTGTATTAGTCATAAAAATTAAAATTTACACACCTTATAATTACGGTAATTTTGAATCGTTCTTACAGAATACATTTTTTTGTTTACGATCAATGATTACTACGTCAAGTCAATTGTAATATTTCACAATACAGTGGATAGCGTACAGGCTACGTATCTATTCATTTTCATCTCTATAAATAATAACAATAATAGTAGTAGTAGTAGTAGTAGTAGTAGTAGTAGTAGTAGTACTAATAATAATAATGATAATAAAGGCAGTAATAATAATACATGTTGATTTTGGTGATGCTCCGTCTGTGTCCGCGTAAATATTGGCTCTTTAAAAAATAATGCTATTATACTATGTTCAATTGCTCGGCTTACAATATACATACATGTTATAAGATATTCTGCTGGCCTAGGTAAATTCTATAGCTACCGATATTTCATGCCCTAAAGGCTATAAACAATTGTTTCCCATGATTATACATACGTATATTCAATATTGTTGAAATTCAAAATATCGAAGGATTCAATCTCAAGCGGCACAAAGTTGAAATGAACAAATAAACTTTGTGTTTTCTCGTTTATTTCACTCTTTCCCAACTTGATGTAACAAAAGGTAAGTTCAACTGCTTACACAGAGTTTTGTACCTCCTCATATTTCCACTATTTAGCTGAAACCCAGGCTCAATTTATCAGCTGATTAGTCGGCCTGGCACCATATTCTTCTACGACACGACTGAATCCAAATAAAAATATTGTTCGGTTATCGGTGCAATACAAGATAGTCATTTTCTCCGATTGAATCATTACACATTTCTTTTAACCCTAATAGGTCTAACCTCAGTAGAATCGCATAACGGTTACACAGGGTAAAACTCACCCCAGCTCCAAAAAGTGATATCCTGCTTCGACAATGAGTTCTAAAAATCTAAAAAAATATCTAGTCATTGATAAAGGATCGTAGAAAAAGCTCTCATAGTTTTCCTAACCAAAATTGATTGTTTAAATATTGTAAAACATCGTCAAAGTTAAGGTAAAATGGAAAAAAAAGCACACAATTTTTTACAGAATTTATTTGGTGCAAAAAAACTATGAAAGTCTATTCCTGAACTCTGCGAGAAGTTCGGAAAATGTCTGGGGTGAAATTCGTCCCCAGTGGCCGATTAGGGTTAAAAACAAATTATTAATACATTTTTGTCACGTATAACCATGAGAAACAATCTATATTCTAGAGAAAAAATGTCTACAGCATTGCCTAACATTCTAAAATTTAGTTTCAAAATTTTCAGCGGTCTTTATGATCAGTAATCATGCAACGAAAACGAGACCGTCCAACTTACATACTATAATATTCTTTATACATTGAAGATCCTTAAGTGAGAGTTCGGTCACCTGACCATTTACGTTCGTGTTATTTTGATTGCAACAAAGCCACAAAAATCTATGAATGCTTTGAGAATTTGTACAAAATTTCATTTGTACAGATCACGAAAAAAAAACTCGAAATTTTAATTAGTGTAGCATTCGGCTTTAGAACACAAAGTTTTAGGCTTAAACGTGTTCCAAATCTGACTTCACCATTTACACCATGAACGCAGTTTAATTTTGGATCCTATAAATTTGCAACTACTTTACATTCAATATTGCTAATAAATTCTCTATACACAATATATAGCGAATGAATATATGTGCTCAATAATATTCGATCGTGTTTCGTTATAATAATGTGTTTGAATACATATTATGCAATAATTCGTGTTGACAAATTTCATTAGTACGGATTTTAAAAATATCCAAACTTCTCAAAATATATATATATATACATACACATAAACTGAGAATCTAGTTAGGGTAAAAACAGGTTAATCGACGATTACATATACATATGTGAGTGTATATAAGTATTTATATACTAAAATTTATGGTAGAAATGGACACTATCTTAATCATGGGATGGAATAGGGCTTCAACAGCTGCCAATGCTAAATGCGTTGTCGTGCAAGAAGCTCAAATCTGTTAATTGCGACCCCGGTGGTTTTCACTGAAAAGTATTCAAAACCCGCTTGAAACCGATCCGATTTCAAGTATTTCATAATTTATTTTTGAATGGAATTGAGGAATTACACATTATTCGAACTTCCAATGGCTCGGGAAAACAATTCAGAAAAAACAAGTACACACCAGTGGACGCACAAGCGGTTAAATAAAAAAAACATACGGAGATCTCAACAATTCTTTCTACCAAATAATTGTCTGACAGACAGAAAATCCCTCTACGTATCCCAAGATATACTCACCAATCGATTTTATTCCTACGCCACGGAGTCGAACCAATTCAAAACAGTCGTGAAGGTATTCCAATGCACAGACAGAGCAATCTGATGTCAGTGGTAAACGCCGTTAATTCAACTTTACTCTCAAGATAGAAATATATCACAAATCTTGGGGATTTTATAAACACGTGTTCATAATTTAAACCAGAAATTTTCACATATTTGCACATAAAATTTTTTCCCATTTTCTGTTTCTCTTATTTTGCAGATCGCAATGTACTAAAATTGAGCTTAGTTCAATCTTGCCAGTCTCGCACAAAGGATTCACCTGAATATTGAGAACTGGTGTTTTGGGCTCTGTTGCCACTGTCTCATTTTTGCATGAGATACCACTCGCTACTTGCTGAGTGCGAAAACTGATTGTTGAGCTGATACAAAAATTGAAGCGTCTGAACTACGGCCATTGTTGATTATGCACCATCTATGAAATGTTAGCTGCCACCAAAAGACGTTTTAAAACTTTTACATCGTTATTTCACGCTATATACGTTCACAATATGAGAAATTGCAAAATACCTTCTCGTCTTCGAGAATTTACGAGCTGACGACTATCTTATTTATCCGAGTCTACTTAATATTGAGAAGAACATGTTTAATATCGAGAAACGATTAAAATCGACCCAAGTCTTAATTTCCCAATCTACAGCCGAAAAGTTGAAATAAACGCTGGCTTGAATTCGAATAAATAAAATATAACTTTTGAAATAAATTTTTTATTATTTCCTCAGTTTTTCACCTGCGCAGACACGCATGTAGCAATGGTTGCAACGTTCAGGTATTATGCTTGCTTTAAGCTAGTACATGTTATACTTATGTGTTTGTGTGAAAATGTGTTTGAGTCTTTGTGTGTGTGTGTATGGGTGTATACGTGTTATTTCTTCAACAACCTTGATTACCAAAATGGACAGTGACCACATCAGCGCAACGTTTGCTCCACCCGATCGGCCCGAATTCAAATATATGTATAAGATGATAATCAATCAACAGTTACGGATGATGACGAGGATAATAATTAACAAATCACTTATAGTATTTATACTGATAATAATAGTAATAGCATTAACAATTAACGGTGAATCGGCGCGTATTTCAAGTGCTAATTCCGGCTTATTTATCCGATCTGATCCGACCCGATTTGAGAAAAGCGATCGTTGCACCGCGTAGGCGACTTATGTATAATAATTATGTATTTATAATAAATATTACATTTAATTAATAATTATTTCATTCGTTAGTCGTATATATATATATATATATATATACTTACTTATACATACATACAAGCATACATACATATATATATATATATATGTCTATCTATGCATGTACGTATGTATGTATGAGTAATTCGTAATAATATTGGTATTGTTCTAATTGGACAGGAATTGTTTGCTTGTTCTCTCTCAGTACATGATACAATGGACAAATTTAATATTTAATCTAAAATTATATGTATGTATATGTATAATATAATAATATTAGGTAGGTACGTTACAATTGATTTCATTCGTATCGAGTACTTAGCTAGAGTAAATCATTACCTAGCTTTCCACGTTATGTGGTCCACATAATAAAAATAATGATAATAATAATAATATTGAATTTACGGTTGCCGTATTAATTTTTTAAATCATTTTTATCCCAATTCATTTCATTTCATGTGAGCTGTACGTTGATAATCACATTGCTGTGGCTACTGCTAATTATCTAAAGCAACAATGATGCCAAAATATATTTTCATTTTTTTGTCTTTCTTTTTTTGCACAATCAAAGACTAGGTCAAAATTACATTAATTGCCACTGTATAATAATAATAATAATAATAATAATGATGATGATAATAATAGTAATGATTATAATAATAATAATAATAATACCCGAGCAAATTTTATTAACAATTAAACTAACACACAATCATCAATATATAATATATTTAATGAGTAGCTGTAATTTATTTATTATTATTATACGTGATAAAATTGAGATATTTAACAACAAAATTGAAGCAAAAAAAGAAAAAAAAACAGCCACCCGGAATTTTATGTTATTTTTAATTGTATTGTGTTGCATTAAAAAAAATATGATCATAAATTGAATTACAATTTCAATAAAGAAATAAGTTAAAATAAAGCTGTACCTAAATAATTAAACAAGCTCGTTTATTACTCTGTATCGGCTCCATTTTGATAATAATAATAATAGTAATAACAATAATAATAATAGGAATAATAATATTTAAATTAAGAAAATATATAACATAAGCTTGTAATTGCAAATATTAGCTTTATAGATGTCTCAATCTACAATTTTAAGCTGCTCAAAATTCAACCACAAAAGAAAAACAACCGTCAAACTTGCGTGTTTTTTTTTTGCCTATCACCACTGTATTCTAGTTATGTAGAATGATAGATCTTTTATCGTGTCTTGTAGCAGATAAATTATTACGTTTTAACCTAAAACAGTAATCAAAATAATATCAATAACTTGACAAGGAAATTATTCATATTTAGGTATGTATAATATGCAAGGGGAAATTATGTTACAGTAAAAAGAGGAACTCGATAGATTGCGCTAAAGAAATTAAAAACATAATATGAAACAAATCTGTATGTACATACATGTGTACATACACAGCAATATAGATTTATATATAAGTATTATATACATATAAAAAAATTAATTTAAAAAACTAAGTCGCTCAATGATAAATACATATATAAGTATAATACGATAAATATGTGTATACTTTTTGTCCCTCACAATTTTTTCGATTAATATACCAATTTAATTTGCTTTTATACCACTCTACACTAATGTGATTCCAATGTATTGCATTTTGTTTTTAGCCTTATTCTTATGATACCAGCTGCACTTAACCATTGCCGTAAAAACAAAAATTGTCCGAGAACAATTTTGGAAAGTGACCAGTTTCGTATTAATTATTTTCGCTCATTCATTCGATATTTATTTATTGATTTTTTTAATTGTTTGAATTTTTTTTCTGTTTTCCATTCTTTGACTGCGTTCTTGAAACGTCCCCAACTAATATTTTGTTAATGTACCCTTTACCGACGTGCAATGTAAATTTTTGTAAAAACATATGCAGAACAAAACACAACCTGCACATATGAAATGCTTTTGGAATTATCATTATTTTATTTTTTTAGCCGTTTTATAGTAATAAGAAAACTATAAGTGGATGTATTTGTGTAAGTTCGTTTAAAAAAATAAGACTTAGCTAAAATTCAAGTCAAAAATGGATTTAAAAAATCAATGTTAATATTGCGTTATATAAGTTATTAAATAATGTGGAATGATTATAGAAATTGGTTGAATTCTTGTGACTCGATTCATCATGACGATACACTGTCTGCGTAATGATCATGTATATCGATACTATTCTATACACAATACGACGACGACAACGCGAAATATTATACTTTGCTGTCATATGTGTTCCATGTTTTGTTTGTTTAGTAATTTATTTTATTATTTTCTATTGCAACTGACTGACTGTGAATGAAGGAATTGTAAACATCGTAATAATAGTAACAATAATGATAATAATCTGTTATGTGTATGTATTTGTGTAACACATATATACATCTCGATCATTGGTATCTCTTGACAGTTATTTCCATCTCGCTCCTGCCACTTTTACTCAATTCTTTTTTTCTTGTCCCACATACTATGTCGATGATGAATAAATATAATGATAAGTAGCAATAATAACAATAATAATGATTCATTTATAATTATTTCTCTCATTATTATTATTATTAGATACTTTTGCACTACCTTAAATAAATCTATTTATCATATGGGGTTGGAAACACCGTAATTGCTACACGTGTGGCAGGGCATTGTACATATATATGTAGCGATATACACTAGTTCACGTATACGTAATTAAATTAAGTTCAAGTTTTTGAATATTAATTGGTATATGACGGAGCGAGTTGGCTTTGTTTTCATATTAGATTGCATATTTATCCTTCGGTGACGCAGCAATTTATTTTATTTAAATTTATTTCATTTGCTTCGTGGTGAAGATCTCATACCAACTGTTGAAAGACCTTCTCCTCGACTCCGACTTCGATGTAACGAGTGGAGGCCTTCTCCTAAGAGTTGAGAAAAAAACACAAATAGAAGTAAAGAAAAAAAAAATAAGACATGTACGGTATTTGATTGGAACTCGAAGTCCGAAAATATTTAATCCCACAAATTCTAACCACGGTCAATACAGGTCTTGCAACGAAGTCGAATTTTAGTGGTTGGGAGTTGTACCCTTAGTGTCCACTTTTCTTTCAACGCTTTTCATCCATAGTAATGCCACTGCGTATCGCTACAACGCATGTTCTGAGTGCAGTATGAAAAGAGACAGGATGTTACTTCTGTCTCTGTTACACACTGTACCGATCTACCCATGGTGCCCATTGCGGTCATAGATCAATATTAAAACCACACCATTAAGCGAACATACTCCCACCAACATCGTTACAAGACCTGTATGTAAGACCGTGATCCTGAGACACTATTTTTCACTCTATATGTAGATTATTCATTCAAAAATAAAAGAAATTGGCATAATTTGATATTTTCAAATCTTTTTTAGGATTTTCAATCATTTCTTGATCCAGTTTCTGCTTTTTGAACACTTTCGTTGACTGAGGATATACGAAGACCTTGTGGACTTTGCACCGTGGGTAAAGGCAAGGTAAGGGAAGCTGAGGAACAGGGGGGCAATTGCAATACTGTGCTATGCAGAGCAATAGAATTATCCCCGGATGAAAGTTGGACCCACCCAGCCGAAGGAAGTATTAGCCCAGGGCTAAACGTCTTTAGATATCTTCAGTCAACAATACTGTAGTATTGTTGCGTGGCTTTGGAGCGTAGTTGCAAAAAAAAAGTAGCCCAAGATTGGTAAAAATAGTTGTAAGCTCAGTCTTTCGTGTCCAATGGTTCATTGCTTATTACTTTTAAAAAAAAATGGCGACGTTAGCCGTATTGTGTATGTGTTTTTTTCATAGTCTGCCATCAGAGGTTAAGTTTGATTTGTTGCTGGTCAATCCCACACTATGGAAATACATATATTGTATTTTTTAATGCGATTAGCTGTTAACGGAATTCCATAGTGGTCATTTTTCTGCAAGCTTCCGGCGAATACTAGTACATCTAGCTTCAAGTTTGCGAGACTGCATCCTTGCACTTTCAGACTCCCTTTCTCCTCTTACCACATGCAAGGACAACCCGATTCGCGACATCAGGCCTCCCTATTCTCCTTGTTAGTATGATCGGTATCTCAGATCGGATATACACATGCCAAAAGAATGATCTGGGCATGCATGAATAGTTACTTAGGCAATCAACTTGTCGGATTTCCTCAACTTGTCACCACGTTCGGGTACCACTTTTGCTCCTTCTGTCATCACGGTGTTTAATCTACTTACTCTTACTCCCTGACCTCAATGATCCCAAGCTATTGATAATAATCAACACCATCTTGACCTAAATTGTGCCTCTTACCTCTGCTGGCACTCCTGCGCATTGACGCACTTGGTGGCGGGGTTGTTTCCTGTTTGGTGTAGGACCGCAAAGCCCTGCCTCGTCTGTCCTGAATCAGTTTGTCAACTTTAACGAATATCCCATATTTCGGTCGGCACGTGAAATACCTGTGGCCTTGTACAGTGCCATCATTTTTCCCTGAAAGAAAATTTAAAACCACGTCCAAAACATGATACGATGCAAATAGGAATGGCAATTGTTCTTTGAGCGTCATGTCACGATGAATATAGGGGAAAGTGGAACAGTGCCGGTCCGTGGGGCCAGATAGGAATCGGCAGAAAGACGAAAATAGTTTTTTTTTTTTCTGATTTGCAGTTGAATATAAGGTTCCACGTAAATATAATTTCTTTTCAGACGCCCTCTAGAATTTCTTGAAATACCGTAAACGTTATAAGAACCATTGAACCTTTTCGAGAAATAATAAAGAATTTTTCTGTACTGTTCTCTCTGAAAACTGTTCAAAAACATTGTATATTTGTGAGTAATTTCTAAAAAAAAAAAAAAAGGTATGAGTAATTAGCAAGCGTTTTTTTCATCTCGCTAATTTTAATAGGATTTGCTTCGAAATTAGAAATGTTTCTTTGAGTCTTGGTGGTCTTTCGAAATACGCTTTTGAATTCACCTGTCGGAGCATCCAATTCAACACCGATCCAGTTTCCAGAGGCGAATTCCGTAGCGCCAACATATGCTATGACACCGGAGGAGCTGTAGGGGCGCACCAAAACCGATTCACCAACGATCACCCAATCGGGCAACGGAGTCTCGATTCTCGTCAGATCAGGCCGGGACCCAAACGCTGAACTTTTGTCGCTTGTATCATCTACTGAACAGGAAGAACGATATTACAAAATGAAATCTATGCCATTGTTAGATTTCTCTCATGAAATATTTTAAAGTAATGTTCAATGACAAACAATGTGGCACTCCAGTAATCTGTAGCAAGAAAATTGAACTGGCAGGATATTCCATCGGGACAGCTCTTAAAAAAATTTCTGGATGCCAAAGTGTAATATTTCATTGTATGTCAAAAAAAAGAATTTTGCCAAATAAACGGATTCATTTTTATAAATGATAATTTGCTAAAACTGAGAAAATACAAAACAATCAATCAATCAATCAATCAATCAATCAATCAATCAATCTATCTACCCACCGTCAATTCTTTCCGAAGAACTGTTGTCCCCATTTTCATAAGGCATTCCAGGTTGTAAAGACTGTTCCAAACGAGCAGCCGCCTTGCTTTCCGATAACTGGGGACGGACCATTGGAAACGATGCTCGATGTTGATAGCTAGTAGGCCTTGCATTACCACCGGAAGTTTTTCTCCTTCTGACAACCTGACACAGGTTGAAAATTTAAAAAACAAACCATCATTATAATTATTATCCAAGATATAACTGATAATTATCCTTGTCAATTAGAATAATTTTTATATTTTGAAGCTTCTCTGCAGGTTCGATGAATTATTATCACTATTATTATTCTTCAAATTTCTCGCTTACTTTGCCAGGGGTTAATTTTGAGCGAACAACTGAGGTTCCATCAGCAGGACTATCATTGTCGGAGTTCGAAGCATGGCTGACTTCGATTTCAACTTTCTTATCATTGTCGTTTTTCTCTTCTCGATCCTGATTCGCCATAGCTTCACTGCTCTGTTCGGTGTTGGCTTTGTTCATCGTGTTGTCATTGTTATCCCTTTCAAGTTCAACGACGTTTTCGTTCGCATCTTCCATGTAGGTGTCTTGATTTTGGTCCAAGCAATCCCTAGTCAATTCTGTTGGATTCGAAAGTAATACTAATAAGGATATGAAAATTCTTGTACAAGATATTGGAGTAATTCTTGTAAAGCAGCCATTACATAAATCACTTCGAAACTGTTTTTTAAGTTCAACGGGCATCAGTGTTAATCTAAAATTTTCTGCAGATCTGCTTATTTCCAATTTTTTTACTTTTCGCAGCTCTAGCCACATGATTGTTCTCTGAATATTATACGGCTCTCCTGCTGGACAGCATAAAATAAGTCAAAAGCCGGGTACTCACAGGATATCCGGCATAGCCCTAAATTTTTCTCAGATCAAACCCTAAAAAATCTTAAAACCAACGTCAACAGGACGATTTGCGAAAACTGACCTGTCGCATGGCCGTCGTCGTTTTGGCCAACACTGATACCACCGAGTGTTGTATTCAGGTCCTCTGAATGCTCCTCAGGTGTCTCTTCGACCAAAGAGCTGTCCATCTTGTCTGTCCTTTTGTAATCCAGGAGGTTACGGTATTCCAAATCTGGAGTCTCATCAACGCTGATTGATTTTATGGATATCGAATCTTCTGATGTTAAATTTGTCGACGAAACTGCTTGGGAACCGTATCCACTGCTGCTCATACTTGGTGTGTTTATCTTTGTTGATTGAAGCTCGACAAGAGAATCCAACGTCCGCGATGTCGTTAATGGCTTAATTGGCTTCGTCGATGGCTAAAAAACAATTAAAGTAATCATTGATTACCACAAAAATGTTAAAGTAGATCTTTTGCATGCGGATAGAATCTTTCGTTCTTTCAACATATTTTTATTTTCGCCAATTTCTAAATTTTTAAAACGATCAAGCATTTTGTAATTGAGAAAAACTCTAGGACTTAATGATTTTAAAAAATTGCGTGGGATAACAGATTCTTCAATACTTCAAGGATTTTATAGATTTCATCAATTTCAATAGATTTTACTCAACTTTGTACAAAAAAAAACTTCAAAGGATTTCATTCAACTTCGCGAAATTCTCAGAACTTCAAAAGATTCCGCAAAGTTACGTCAGACTTCATAAAATTTTATAGGACTTCACGGTATTTTACCAACTTAGAAGCGTTACATAGAACTCCAAGGGATACATCAACTTTTATCAGATTTTACACAACTCCATAGGAAAAGATTTTTTAACATTCCAACGGATTTCACAATATTTCAAAGAATTCAGTAAAACGTCAGGGATTTACGGGATTTCATGAGATTTTACAGAACTTTGTGAGATTTCAAGGCATTTCATAAAATTTTATGTAACTTCAGGAGAGTGAGCTAAAAGACTTTACAAAACTCCAAAGATTTGATGAGACTTGAAGGATTCCATAGGACTTTAAACACAACTATTGTAAATGAACCCCTCAAAAAAAACTTAAATTAATTACATTGAAATGTAGACTTGTTTAAAATATGAAAATATTCAACATGGAAATCACGTTGCTAATACCAATGAAATTATGCCACAAAATAAAAGAGAAACAATTATTTGCTAGTACAAAATTTTTTTCTTGACTGACATAATTTCCGATCATTCCTAGTGTACGAACAAACACTTCTCGTAATAGATTTTAAAGTATTTTGGATTCAGATACTTGCTAGCAAACAGTTTATGAACAAACTTATCACCAATACTTACTTGGTACGCCTCATATTCTGAGTAACCGGTGTCGCTCTTGTCAGCATCGTCTTCTCGCGACGGCGAGTAAATTGGAGTTGGAGTAGCTGGTTGGTTAGCAGCATTTGACGTTTCTTCGTGAAGGGTAGTCATCCTGAGGCCAAGTTTTCCTGCGACGATGTTCGGCGATGCTACAAAAACAGTCTGTATTCTTTTTAGCACCAAAAACATCTCACAATTACGAAATTTCACACACTTCAGGGCCGATCTGGCCACAGATTTAAAAAGTTCAATCTATAATCTCCATTCCAGAACAAACTTTGTTGTACCAGAATTGAATTAATTGTGTTTTTAGGTTCCGGCTCACTAGCATTTCATTGTATTAAGTACAGTGCCAGGTCGGTTCTGAGAAACGACTACATAAAAATATGCAGGAAACAGAAGTAAAAATATAACGTGATCATGTCCAGAAAATAAAATAATAATAATACACCATGCTGTAAATTTTAAATATAATTATTCTATGATATTCCAAATTCAAATCGAAATATTTTTTCGCAGAATTTATATTACTGATATACATTTGAAAATATGAAACGGAAGATAATCAAGTTATAAAAAATAACTTTTGACAAAAGTTTAAGGTCAAATTGTAACTAACGTTCCTGAAACCCATTAAGATTCAATCTTCATTTGAAAGTGTGGATCTTTGTAAAATCACAAATGATATTAAAACCACTTATTTGAAATTGGAATACATTAGGCTGTGAAAATAAACAAAGTAGAATAAAGTTAAATATGATAACTACGAGGTGTAGAAACATTAAACTTGAACTACCCAGATAACTAAGTGTGTCAATGTAAAAAGGCTATGGTACCCCACCCGCTGTAATTTTCTTGCCTTGTCACCGAATAGTTTCTAAGAATAATTTTCGTACAGTAAATATACTGCACTACCTGTTGGATTATTTCCTAGTTATAGCAAGGCCTGCTTGCGTTAGGCGGATGTTTTATTGACCAATTTTGGTCAGAATAATTTATTCTAATTGCGATTAGCAATTGAGGACACACCTTGTTCTAATATTGCAAGCAATATTTTGCAAGCATTAATGTCATTTTGCTATAAAATTTAAATACACGTTGTTATCTGGGTAAAGTTTATAAACCAAGGCTGGAACAAAAAATATAAAAAGGAAAAACAAACTCCAACGAGAAAAAAACTACAACAGCAACCAACGCAGCCCTCTCAAACTGATTGCTTATCAAATGCGAAGGCAAAACTTCTAATCATCTGCTAGCAAAAAATGAATTTCAAGAAGGGTTCAAAAGAGCTGCGAATGGCGATTGTCACCTACACTTGGCAGAGGTGGACTGTTGCAGACGTGTCAGTGAGTTGAGATTCAGGTTCAAATTCAGGAATGTTGGTCTCGCTGAAACGAGACAGACCGATTTATTACGAGAATTCTCACTATCAAGCTACGGGCTAATTGTATTTTACATATTTACTTTAATAACAGTTTGCTAATAGAAATGGAAACAAAATGGAACAGAATTAAACTAATGGCGTGTAACTCTTCTTCTTAGGGAAAAAATATTATCTCATTCAAAGACTCTAGATTTTGCCGTTAAGTGGATTTAAACGTAATAAACTTTCATTTCGGAATACCTATCTTGTCTAAGGACTCGCAATTTTGTACATATTGAAGGAATACCATTATAATCTCCTTGATTAAATGTACTAACTTTATAACATACATGCAGTGCGGAAATGCTAGATATTTTATCCACGGGCTTTACGTCGCGTTCCATTTAGTGTTCAACATTATTTTCTAGAATTCACATAAATACTATCCTGAGAGAGTTAAAATTCGATATTTTCTGTCTATCTACTGTTTTTGGCAGTAACTTGGATACATTGGCATTAGTTGATAGTATATCCATAAATCTGAAGTACTGTATTATTAACGAAGCAAGAGTGTAACCGTTTACGATTAATTCGTTATTTTGCCTGACGTACAAGTGAATTTCACAAGCTAAATTTACAATTTCTACGACATTAGTAATTGTGAAGTGATATTCAAATTACTTCTGCCATCATACTATTTGTGATGAATTGTTGATAGATAACTATTGAAGCACAAAAACGATCGTGGAGCCAAAATGAAATTTGAAGTGGCTCAAAAGCGGCCATGTTGATTTTTCGCCACCTTGAGCAATTCACCTGAAGCCAAATATCTTCAAAACACTGCTTGTCTCAAGTTTCACACAAAGTTTTGTATCTCGTAAGGAATGATTACTGTACAACAAGGATTGAGAAAACAACCTTATATTGTTTGCGAGAATATAGAAGGCGAAATTCACATGTACGCGAGCATACAACATGATATATACATATATATTCAGTTCTCTTGCATATTATTCCATTATGTCGAGCATCCAACACGCGCACACACACATATACATTAAACATCAGTTATTGTCCAATAATAATTAATATACCTAATACAGCTGGTTCAATGGAAATCATTTCGTAAATGTGAGTTGAATATTGAGTAAAATTTTCTCGCTACATCCATCCAGTGTGGGCATCGAAATTGTAAAAAAAGTTTAAAATAGGAGCAAGATGATTTCCAGTGTGACTAGACAGCTGATGTGTATAAACAGCGGGCAATCATTCTTAATGTTTTGTGTTAAACAATTTCGTGGTAATTATTATACATATACTTGTATATTATACATATATATACAGTGGTGAACATGTCGTGGTATTACGATATTACGATACCGAGCAACAAACTAGATCAATTAATGAACAACTCAATGTGAGCCAAACTCGCTAATCGATTAAAATAAGGGCTTGCCAACTAGTAAAACATACATTGACGTGCAACTAGGTAATCAGCAATGATTAGAAACGATTTCAAATCAAACCAATAGAGTACAATTATTATTATTATTTTTTTTTTTTTTACAATGTTCAAGATGTGTGTGACAATGTTTTACACAATTTTGTGAGATATAAAACATAAAGTAATCAATTACTAACGCATGCTGTTTAATATAATTAGTTTTTTTCCGTTTTTGTTTCGTTTACAACCCCGAACATTGTTATAACAAATGTACAAAGCATACTTTACTTTTAGATGCAGGCGGCAAAATTGAATAAACAACAGACAGACTCAACCACTCACGAAACAGAGTTACTAATCATCATCATCATCATCACCATCATCATCATCGCCCGTAATCGTACGGCATCAATTAAATATCAAATCAAGACTCCATTTTACCTGAGTTCAGAATGGAGCCTTGGATGGGCCGAAATAGTGGTAGAAGTAGTAGTCGTAGTGTTAAACAGAGGAACAGACAAGTTGCATAAATTGATTAGTTTCTTATTAACGACAAGATTAATATTTTTTTTTATATAGAATTTATAAGACTTAAATTTAAAACTTGTTCACGCTCGTCAAGTGCCGAATGTAAAATTTATATCTTTCTTTTTCTTTTCTTTATCTTTTGTGTGATTGATAAGTGGTCAAGCTTTAGTGTTAATCACTAAAACACTAGGCAGACTTGTGAAAATGGCATTGCGATGCTCAACTTTACACTCCAAATCAATGGCAACAAAGTTCTCAAAGTATTAAAAGCAAATAATGCAACTTGATTGATGCGTAATTTCAATTCACAAATATATCAAGATTAAAATCCCTTGGATCGAAGATGAGCAAAGCGATGGTTACGTAGGTAACAACGTGACAAAAGCTGTAAGGTGAAAAAAAAAAATGAAAAACTTTAATGTGACCAGAATTATTTAGACAAGTTAATTGGCAATGTTGCTCATCGAAATAATCAACTATCGACTATAATTAATAGAAGTGGCAATTCTTTATTAACGGTGTTCATAATAGCAAATCACTAAAAAAAAATTGAGTACACTACACTTCACGAATTCGGGAGTTTCATGAGATTCATTGTTAGATTTCATAAGATTTCAACTGATTTCACGAACTTTAAAATATTTCATAAGACTTCAAAGATTTTAAATCTCTTAATATGGGAGTTCATGAAACTTATTTAGACCTCACAAGACTTTGAGGATTTCAAGACAATTGACAAGGCTTCATAGACTTCAATAAATTTCATACGATTTCGTAGGACATCAAGGATTTTGTAAGGCTTGAAACACCAGTATACATTGAAGTCCAAGAGTGATTGATACCTTGATATCAGCGTTCATTGCATTTTCATAGTAACGATAATAACAGTATTGATTATTTATCTTATCTTGAATCAAAATTACAACTTGAATTGCAAATCACAACAGAGATTGTGATGCCTAATATCACAGCTGAGGAATGAAAATGTGGACGATGATTGTAAACACAAAATATACCATGTAAGAGGGTTTTCTCACAAATAATAATCAAGTATCCCGTATCGATGCCTCTTTGAAAAATTATTTTGCTAGCTCGAAATATGAAAGGCAAGTGCTGATATAGAATTAAGGCGGATTTCATTATACCATAAAAATGAAATATAAATAAAGCATGGGTATAAATATCGTGTGGGTACAGGTAAAATGTAAGCAACATTAGTAAAAGAAATGGTGAAAATAGTAATACTATTATCATTAAAGCACGAATGTAATCGCAAATAGGGAAAAAAAGTTGACTGGGAACGTTGGTGAATTGCAAAAAATTTTTGTGAAAGAGTCAAATGTCGAAATATTGAGAAACACCACACAAGCCACATCTCAGAAGAAAACGGATATGATTAAATGTAACTAACACAGCTGAATCGTACTTAATGATAATAACAGTAATAATAGTAATAATAATGATGGTAACTTTAAGAAGACTTACAATTAAGCAGAAATGAGGAATGCAATTAAATATCAAATTAAGTATTGAAAAAAAATATAATTCCATTGTTAGTAGTTAAGAATCTGGAAAACCTGACGAACTGTAGTGCTTGGGTTTTGGTTTTTCAAGGCATAACGAACATTTGGAATTACAAGTAATAAATAATTATGAAAAGTGGAATTAATCATGATTAAAATTCTCTAGCCAGGAAATAACCGCAAGCTCTATGAGCTCTTAAAGACACGAAAAGCTCAGACAAATTCAAAGTGAAAAAAAAAATCATGGTCAAAAACGATGGTGACAACATATTTTTTCTTTATAAAGTCCGAAATTCTCAACAAATCGTATCTTTAAGAAAGCATAGAATATATAGCAACAATCGTAACACGATTTAAATAATTTGTTGATTTAATTATATTACGCTTATCATAATGTCATATTCTTTAGGTGTAATTATTTTTTGTTTCGCAATTAAAAAATTTATTTGATCAATTTTCTTACCGATTCCATACGGCTTCGGCGGTGTAGGTAAAAAATTACTGTCGTCATTTCTGATGTGACCCGTTGACGGCCTCCGTGGATAAGGCAGCCCGTTTAGTTCGGAATTTAGGTCTGTTACACTCTCCGAACGAGTAACGTTCACCAGTGAATCCATCGACGTATCAAATCTCATGATCTGTGATAATTGAAAGGACAATGTGGTTTAGCAATCAGAAGACACTACATATTACGTACAGGTAAAAAGGGGGTTGGTAAGATTTATATTAAACAAATGAGTATCTATGTGAACAATTTAGAAAAAAAAATATAGTAGATTGTGTGTCAAGGTGGCCAAGCAGGTTTTTTTTTTACTGAACATAAGTACACCATATGAATCATAGACATAGACTCGTGCTTGAACTGAAGATGAATATTGGAAACTTACAGGTTCTTTTTTTTTTTTATTCTAGAGTAAAAAAAAGTGCGCTTTTACTACAGAGTACTGAGAAACGCTCTTTTTTGTACTGTCGCAGAAACGATTGATCTACGTCCAAAGCACACGCATAAAGGACACGTAAACAATACTTGAGTTACATAAACAAATTTTCATGAAGGCTATTGTCTCGTTAATGTAATATACCTATTTTTTTGACTCAATTTTTAGCAGGAATTTACTTACGCTATTCTGAAATATAATTGATTATAATTTATAGTATTTGCGATTTTGTTTATTTTAGTAAAAATATTTGACGCATGGGACAAATCATAAACTTGATGTAAATGTAATTGCCCGCATGCTAATAATATTTACCAATTATATAAATTCTGAATATCTGTTCTCATTTTTGCGTTCGGAAATATGAAAATCTGATCATATTTAGCAATATTATGAGCTTGTGCCTAGTGTTACAAATTTCGTCTATGAAATGTGCGTAATTTTCACTAAAAGAATTTAAGTCTATGGAATGTCAGGGTATTGCAAAAAAAAAAAAAGTGGAACGTAATCAAAATACTAAAATTTCAACATTGACAATAACTTAGAATTTCAATGACATTAGGATTAGGAACCAAGCACTGCTGAAAATTAAAGGAAAAGCATACGGTGAGTCTGAGACGTCGAAGGGGCTGTAGTACCTGGGAGAAGTTTGGTACGCTTGCTGTTTTGCGCATCAAAGGCTGTCCCTGTGCCTGAAGGAGTTCCTTGACCGCGACGCTCTGCCTCAAGCGATCCAAGGTCAATATGCTCTCGACAGCAGAAACACCTCGCGTATATTTCTCTGGAATTAGGAAAATACAGTGAAAGATGAGCTGTCTGATGAATTGAAACTGAAAAATGAGGTGTACATGTTAGAATAGTAGGTATTTTTGAGATTCAAGCTGTCTGAATTATTCGACTTACCGATGTAAGTTTCACCATCAGACAAATTGCTGTCCTCGCCACTTGCTGCGATTTGAGCAAGACTTTCACGATCCTCAAGTTCTTCACTAGCCTTTGGTATGTTTGATACGACTTCATAAGTCACGCCGCTTTGCGATAACCCATCTGTTCGAACTATCCGTTTAAAAAATCTGTCTGTAATACTTTGCCGTTTGTAGATGTTTAGTGCTAGTCGCTTTCGTAGCACCAAATCCATCGGCGCTGGGTGTGACAGACGAACAGTCGTCTTCAAGATCAAGTAAACTCTTTCGTTTGCTAAAATTTCAAATGTTAAACTGTTTTAAAACCTTAACATGCTTCGTTTGTTGCATTGAGTATCAGTACCTGAGGTTGTAATGCAAATTCCTCTACAGTCGAAATTTAGAATTTTGGATGATTCTAAAATGCCAATGTTGAACGACTTAGCCTAAAACAAAGTTGAGCTTGATACAAATTTTTAAAACATACCTTCAGTGACTCGATTCAAGTTGACACTATCGTGTATACTAGAGTCCCAGGCGGCTATAGCACACACATCTTTTTCCAGATGTCGTATAATCGGCAGATTATAAAACTTGTTCCCATGCTCTTTTGGCAGTATAGAGTTCAATCCGGTAACGGAGACTTCTTCTCCTGACTGATGCGTTGATAGATCATCGGCTATGAAGCGATAAAACTTTAATTATTAGCTCTTAGTTTTATGGACGATACACAAGTGTCTTTTTGTAATCCATCAAGTTTGTACAATCAGTAAGTAAATTTATCTTCACTAGTATTCATTTGATCTCCCAGTAAATTCTCTACTCAATGTGTTATAACTCACCATTTAGATCGAGGAAGAGTACAGGAATGTGTGGCTCCATGCCTGGTGGAGGGATCCAGTCGGCCGGGGCACCAGGAATTCCTGATCCAGGAGTTGGGACGAGGACCGCATTCCGTTCTTCTGTGAGGCTGACCCACTGATCGAGAAGACTCTGTTCTCTCTCAACGTCCTGTTCTGTCTTATCTGCACGAAAAATCGCCGTATGGAAAGATAATTGGATGAACAGTTGAATCGAGTGATAGCAGCGAAATCAGTTTGAACAGGATGAATTAATTGACCAAGCAACAGAGGCTTACCTTGCTTGTCAATGAGCTTTGTGATGTGCTGATCCAAATACTGCCTCCTTCGCATCAAAGCTTCGCTCCACTTTTCCCGGAGAACGCTGAGATCTTCCTCTTGGTAGCTGTCCAAAGGTTTTTGAAGACGGTTTCTGACCGAAACGGAGCCGACAGCGACGTTCAAAATCGATTGACAAATAATCGGCAGTGTGCCGGAGTTCTGAACCGGTTTTACGCGGACTTGAATTCGCCGCTGCTGTCCTTGCCGGAGTTGGTAAACACCGCCTGAACAGGTTTGCAAGGTCAGAGAGGCAGTTCGAAAATTAGATAATTGCTTTACTTTTGTTTAAAAACAAAAAACCATATTGTTTCCGGTTACTTCACCTGTCAGCATATCAGGCTTGCTGACGACTTCGATTGGCGTGTATTCTCCCTGCTCATTCAGCTCCTGTATCTCGACCCAGAGCTCGATCTTCCTAGTCAATTCCGCCCACCGATCGGCTAGCGATCTTGCCTTAGCCAACTGTTGCTGCTCCACTTCCCAGCCTGGCTTACTTCGCGAGAACCCGGTGCTTCTGTGACCCCATACTTCTATGCTCAAAGCTCCTTCTGCAAAGGTGAATCAATCGTGAGTCATTATGAAAATCTGTTTCAAGGTTCATAAGTTATCACCGAAGTCAATGTGCCCTGATCCATAGAAATTGGTCCAACTATATGATTTTGTGACCGTTCTGAAATTAATAACAACTAAATGTTCCATATTTGAAATTATGGTTGCCATTTTTGAAGTACTATTCATTTTATAAATTCAACTGGATTAACTTGTGTTCGACTTTTGGAATCTTGATTTCGCAATGGCAGGCTTCACAGTGCTCAAGTCAGGTAATTTTTGGGGAAATAGCGAAAAGTTTTGTGAAAACAGGGAGGGAGGGGGGTTAATTAGGGTTTAAATTTTTTCTCACAGTACTGACTAAATAAAGCAAAATTAGATACACACTAGGATGTCCGTTATTTTGATCGTTTTGCAATTTTTTCGATTGAACCCCAAAAATATATTCATATCATAGAAAATATGTCCTGTACATATAAAAATTGACGGATAATATTAAGACGTGTTGGGGGGAGGGGGATTTAAATTTTGAATGTAAAATACATTGTAATTTTCAAAGTTCTATAATTATTTTTTTTCGTCAACTAAAATGGACTGAAAAGATCAATTTAATGTTTGACAAAAATGTTTATATTTCCAACTAAATGTAGGAACAAAATGAATGCACGTATTCCGTAGATAACGAAACTCAAATTAAAGCATAAAAATTATGGTTTCATGACATACAAGAGAGTTTTGAAATTCAATGCATTGTTCTATTTTTTTGTTCCTATGTTAAGTTGCAAGTATAAACATTGTTCTCAAGCATCAACTTTATTTTTTTTAGTCCCTTTTGGTTTATGAAGAAAAAGTAACCAACCGACAAAAATAGGAGGGTTTAGGGGGAAATTGACTGCTTTAAGGTAAATTTATGGGAAACCTTCAGTTTTAGAGTTTTTATAGGGGAAGAAAATAAAATAGGGTACTTTTAGGGAAATAGGGGGACCCACTATGTAGCCTGCAATGGTAATGTTCCGGAATTTCAAAACAGTCGAATAACGGTTGAGAAATTCAAAAAAACCGTTACCCGAACAGTGTTCCAGAAACTCGTCAGTGATGGGAATTGTGAAGTCTTTGGTGTGTTCAAATTTGAAGGCGAGGGAGTCTCTCTGCCCGGGAACTAAATGAGTAGCCGGTAATTCGGGGTTGACGACGGGCGGGACGACGATGGGCTCAGGATGTCCCCAAAAAATGTACTGACAGAATACAAAATGGCTGAGGGAGAGCGGCAGGCCACTAGCTTGTTTGATAGTTATTCTGCACGTAATGTGACTCGATTCTGAATAGTCCTCCTGCTCGGAAGACGCTGAGTCACCAGACGAAGCGTCCGAAGCTGCCTCGCAGATTCGATCTTGAGGAAATTGTCCGGACGTTCGACTGATCTCGACCTGAAGTCGACCAGCGACTTCGCCCTGCTGGCTGATGATTGGTGTGTGATAATCGAGTCTCACGTCGTGAAAGAGAACTTCCAGGAATATATTTGCTACTCCTATGAGGTTGTGATTCTCCTGGGACTCATAAAACGGGTCCTGAGTTTTACCCGGCAGTTCATCCTGCGTGGAGAAAGTTGTTACTTTTCCGAATCTCGCACGTTTTCGAATTTTCAAATTACGGCTGGGTTCAGGCTCTTACCTTGATGATCGGCAGTCGCTGATTATTATATGAGTCTTTTCTATCTTCGTACATGTCACGCATATCCACAAGCTTGTTCTCCAACTTCTCCATAGACCAAACTTGACTCCCCATATTCATTCGCTTCACCAGTATCGCCGGCTCGCTGACGAACGCCCCCCGCTGAAAGAACACACTCTACATGGTGGTAAGAGTGTTGAAAATCAAAATATAACCAATTAATAGAACTCAAGGAACTAAGGCAAATCTAGCGCAATGTGCATTTAATAAAATTAAGAATGCATCTGGTGTACAGTTCTTCAGGTGCGTCAGAACGAAGAAATTGACAAACAAAGGCAACTGGGCCTCAAGTTCTGATAAGCTTTATCAGAAAATAATTCTGTTGGTAGTGGAAAAAAAGTTAAATACCTTGTCCTGTCATCAATATAGCTCAGTAATTGATAATCTGAGGCGGATTACATCTCAAACACATTTTCTTATTGCCGAATTTGTATGCTTTGACCAATTTCATTGAATAATAGCTTGACGTTATTTTTTATTGGACTGTAACCCTAATGCATCCTTAAATAAACCAAATTATATTTAAAGGGTCTGAAAAATCACTGAAACAGTGAAAATAACCAATCCTACAACCAAAATTAAAACCTCATACCCTTCTGTTGGGGCTCAAATTGTTCGGGGGTATCTGCAAGGTGACGCTGAACTTTGTTTGTTTATCCATTTCTTCAGCCAAGAAGTTCGCCTCTTGTACCAACGAGTTTGCTCTCAGGATGTCAGCTTTCAACTGGCCAAGACTGCGCTTGAACATTTCATCACGTTCCTGAGCCCACTTTTCGACCCGCATCTGCGTAGTTGGAGTGCAAGCTGGCAACTTGCCGCCTTGACTTCCACGTAGCGGATCATAGGGAACATAAGGCGAATATGGTGTTGATGGTGACAGAATGTTACGAAGCTGTTGGAATTGCCGCTCGTATTCTTGCCGCTGCTTCTCCAGAGCGACCTGTGCAAGCCGAAAGTAAAAAATTGAATCAACAGAGAATCAATAGAAGATTGCACTCCTCCAACATTTTATCTAAATCTAGTCCATATTTTATTATAAAACGGCGAATTTTTTTTCCACCTTCTTTTTATAAGCTGAATGGGAATTTTGATGACAATAAATCACAGAATTTACAGGTGAGATTAATCTGAAATAATTCATGGATTAAACAATTTTTTCATAGTTCCAATAACACATGATTAATTTTCTGTTTCACGATAAATTATTTACCTGCTTATCTTCTTCGTGCTGTTTTTCAAGTCTGGCAATCGCGGTTTGGATTGGATCGTTAGACAATTCGTTCAGCATAAGTTCTTCTCGGGCAAAATTATAGTCTATAGTCTGCGCTGGTGTTTGAGGCTCACTGCTAACAGCTGAAAAAAACAGTTGCAATTTATGATTTTACAAAATTATAGCAGTTCTTGGATATTTATAGTCAAAAAATAAAAATTCAATGAAAATTATCAGCGCTATGGAAATAACTATGCACAGTGTAATAGTAATACACGGTAGCAATAACAACAGCAACAATGTGACAGTAAATAAAAAAATAACAACAATGAGAATAATAATTTAGGAACCTGTAGCGCTTCTGGGACAGTTTACTCTGAAGAAATGATGATTTCCCCAGACGATTCTATCGCCATGATGCAACGGAGTTCTATCGGTAACCTGACTGCCATTTATGAAACATCTAGCCCCGGTCAACGGGGTCATGTAAAGGCCTGACTCTTCGATAGTTATGACACAGTGTTCAGGCTGAATTCCCAATCCGTGAAGTTGAATGTCTTGAGGTATTGCTGCTGATCTACCGCCGACTAATGTTCGTTCCTAGACACAATAAAGTGAAATATTTTGATTAGTCAGTTTCCTTAACACCGGTATTCTAAAGTACATGATTGATCGGAATATTAGACTTGTAAGACTTGATGAAATTTTTTGTGAGCATTCCAGAATTACGTAATTTTAGTGAAAATGAATAATGTTTCAACTAGTGAAATTGTATGATTATGTTGCTTTTTTTCTAGTTTTGCCATGATTTTCAAGATGATTGTGAGCAACGTAAAATACGAATAATAATCAGAAATTTTGTTCATTTGCTCGGAAGTTACACTATTATAGAAAATTCATGCCAAATTTGAAGAAGTTCTAAAAAGGGCTATGACTCGAGACAAACACTTTTACTTATTGTAGCTCTGCATAATGAAAACGAAATAGCACAGATTCCAAATTTTATTCAACTATACTCTGGAATACGAGTAATTTGATGAAAATCTGCAGGCTTTTTTTAAAAAAGATTCAAATTTTAATGTGTGAAATTGACGCACCTTGAGGTAGTATACCAGCAACTCGTTCAAGCTGGGATCGGCGTTGAGGTTTACTAAATAATATTTGCTTTTCTCAACTTGAATCCCCGATGCCTGTACGCTGATTCCCATTTTTTCGAGAGCCTGCTGCCTTTCGTGCTGTAGTTTCTCAGTCTTAACCAACTTCTCTTCCCACGTCTGGGACATCGCCTTCATCAGACGCTCAGACTCGGACAATTTTTCAGTTATATCGGTACGCTGCTGACCGACGACGGATCCGTGACCCTGAGTAAAAATTTTCTTCCATTTTTTACCCTTCTTTTTTTTTCATCTATCATAATTAATCTTAAAAAATCGAGTTAAAGAAAAGAAGAAATCGACTTGAAATGAATAAAATTCACACCGTAGCGTGCAGCAGCATTTCCTTCAATGCTTCAACCTCCTGTCTAAGTTCCCTGATTATTCTGGCATTTGGATCCTCATTGACAACAGCATGGTTCACTATTTTCTTAGCCCTATCCGCGTATCTCAGCGTTGACAATGTCTCCTCGTAGTTGTCAGCTGCAGGTGAGATTGTTGCAACCATCACAGTCTTACTATTTCCTCCGAGATTGTCCTGCTCATAGTTTTGTCGTTATTCAAGTTATTCAATCAAACATATAAGTATGTATGTACGTGTTTTTTTGCAAATTTCTGATTTGAGCGATATTGCAGATAAGTCGAAAAGAATATTTCACAGTTATTGAGATAAAAATTTGATGCAAATTCAAAGAAAATATAAATAATCATGTTCTACGAATTATTTCAAATGAATAAAGCAATTGATTTTTTGGAAATATTGACAGTTTCCACATTGATATAACAAACGTCATTAACTGAGCGGAAAAATCAAATAAACGAAAAGTGGGTAATTCAATATTAAATTTAAATAAAGAACGTTTAGATATCGGTAACTTCAAGATAGTTACTAAATTTCATTTGATGTCCACTCTCAATGGATCAAAGCTCATTTTGTTCGTCAATTGATCATCTACAGATTACGTGTAATGAATTTTAAATAACTATAATATGTATTTTAATAAAGGATAAGTTTGTGAATTATAATCGATAACAATTTCATATACGTTTTTGCAAGAAAATAAGGAGCGATAATAAAATTCATCTTAAATGGTTTTCAGAATATGTATTGACTAACAAAATCATCTTTAATTCATTAAATTAAGATGAACGGAGCATTTTTGGTGGAAAAAAAATTATATAATAATATCATCCTTCTAAAACAATTGACAATAGATGTCTATTTTAGTCAACCTTAATGAGTTCCAAAATTGTTTCTGATTAAAAGGTCGTCTTGAATAAATTCGAATTGACTGACTATAGTCACACCTTCTGAACTTCCGATTTGCCTTTTTAAATGCAATTCCGAAATTTAAGTAAAATTGCTGATCCTTCAACTTGCCTTAAGTAACCATGTAAGTACCGAGTCTCTGTAAGGTACAAACTTGTCCTTATTCTTGCTGCTTGAGCTCTGATCAGCTAGTTTTGATATTACTAGGCCTAGTGTGGTTAGTGACCTGGAACGGATTTGAAAATTGTATTATTTGACGAATGTGTTATTTTGCTGCAGCAGTGATAACTTCGGGATACCAACTTGTTAATATTGCTTCCTTCCTTAAGCCTATCGCCTACGGCACCAGTTTTGACGGCTCTTTCACTGCCCGCCAGATCTACGAGCGACATGCGAGAAACTTTTTCCCCACTTACTCCGCTCTTGTTGTCGGTCAGAGTCTGAGTTAGTATTACAGAGAACACTGCGTGCGAGCGAGAACTTTCGGAATTCATATTCGTCGCTGCTACTGTTCGAGATTTATTTCCTTCCGCCATTAGATTGTCTATGTCCTGAAATCACAAATCAAACACAATTTAGAGAATAATGGAAAAGTTAGTTGAAAGTTCGAATGTTGTATCCGACTTTGGAAAGGATGGTGGACAAGTCAATTCAAATTTCAAATATCGTATTCCATTGTTTCAGAAATAACAAGCCAAATAAATTTTCGAATATAAAATTAGATTATTTCGGGAATAACGGACAGGTGAATTTAAATTTCGAATATTGTATTCGATAGTTTGCGAAATGACACACAAGTCATTACAAATTTGAGAAATCTGAGGTCTGTTTGATGAATTTAACGGAAAAGTCAGTTCAAATTTCGCACTGCATATAACGTTCTATTCTTTAAGAAATAATGAAGGCCAATTACTTCAATTTTTTTTACTAAGAATATAAATTTTGTCACAATGATAAATTTGTAACTTTGTAAATAAAAAAATGTGAAACCTGAAAGGCTGTAACGGCAAGTTGACTCAGCCCGTCGACGTACGGTCCTAAAACGTTGTGTTCTCTGACTTTGAGCGACTGTTTATTTTGTTTGGGGTCCAACAAGTCGTGCACTTTTTCGTTGTATATTTCCATGTAAGAAACTTCAACTTTGTAACTCAGTTCGGAACTTTGCTGTTTCGCAATCATGTCGAAAAGATTGTCGCACAGCCTGGGAATAATACCCTTGTTGTCCCCGCTACCCATCATTGTATAAGATTTCCCTGAACCTGTAGAAAAAAGTTGAAATTGATTCTCAACAGTGTTTTAATCCATAAAAGTAGAACGTACAAATCATACTGTATTATTTTCCGCAAAAACAATTAACAAATGAATTATATCGATCATATTCTCAAGTTACCAGTTTGTCCATATGCAAAAATGCACGCGTTGTAGCCCTGAAACGCGTTGTCAAGGATGTCCCGACCCAACGCATTAAAAACGACTTCTTGACTAGCAAAAAGATCAGAGCCTGGTTCCAGCGAGAAGAAACAGTGATCAAAAGCAAAAGTTTTCGGTTTGTTCCTGAAAAAAGGCATGAATGAAGAAAAAAGTCCGTCAATATAATATTATTTACAGCATATAATTTTCGTATGACCGAATTACGGAATCGAAATTTTCGAATTCCTTCGACAAACTAATTAAGTGATAGTTCAATCCATTTTTAATTAGCTCACAATGGATTTCAATTTTGAGTTTTGAACACATTTGAATTTTAAATAATTACCGACCCTCTACTATCGTAACCGTTCATAAAAATCGTTGAGCAATCTCGAGTGAACTACCTCAAGCTTTGAATATTAAATTACATAAGGTAAACTTATTATTGCTAGTAATTCGCAGCGCAGCAGGAAGGAGCGAATGAGTCTCGACGAAACGACTGAGAACCTTAACTGTATGATGAAATTCCTCGAGAGGCAAAGAGAGTAAATTTTGGGCAAACCCTCCAATTCCCCCCTCTTGTGCCCAGACACAACGCCGCGAAAACGTTGCTCTAGTTTCTAATTAAGGATCAACCCTTGGTGAAACGGCACCTGCAGCCTTAGCCGCCATTGCCGAGAACGATCGTCCGCCTGATTCAACTAAATCAGGCCTAAAATGTTTCTTCCCTTCGGATTAAGGCGCTTTCAATGAATAAATTGACGGAAATCGTTATATCAACCCGGGTATGAGGCTGTGAAAAATGTCGACACTAAATTCTTCGTTATAAACATAAAAATTCATTAAAAGAATTTATTAAATGACTCGCTCGAGCCGTTGTTCCGGAATTAATGATTGTTTTGCAATTTAAACAGTCACCATATTCTAAACGGAAGTAGAAGGCAAATATTGTTACAAGTGACGGAACAAAATCTTTAAAGCTACGCACGTTGATGCACTCGAAGAGTAAGAAGCTGATGGGATATTTATAGAAAGATAAATTTTACTGCAGCAGGCCTACCCCCTTAGATTAGAGAGTACATAACGATTAGGGAGTATAAAGATAAAGCATTACTAATTATACTGTGTACCGTATTTAAAGCGAATAAAAGAGAGCCTCACTAAATCTAAATATTACACAAACAGCAATACACGAGGAAGGGGTGAAACGTGGATAATGAATCGTGGGTCAGAATTACGGGGTGAAAGAAGGCAACGTTTTCGGGTGAACAAGTGGCGGCCTTGGCCCACAAAGTAGCATTTATTGGTAGGAGCTTAACTCGAGTCAGCAGGGTTAAAGAAAACAAACCCTAACCGCGGCGTTACGCAATCCGACGTGAGGGCGTTGAAGAACTTTATTATATACTTCCTTTCAGAAGAGAAATTTTTTTTTTTAAGAAATAACTCAACGACCAACCGTTAAAAAAATACACAACATACCTATTTATCACATCAGCAAAGCAAAATTTATTGCTGATTAAATTTAAATGTCAGAGACGTTTTGAACTACTCCTTTTTCCCGCCATTCTCGTTACGTCACTGTTCAGCATGTAACCTGACCTCACCTTGCGCCAATATTTTACGAGGTTGAAATGAGTAACGTTAGCCTTAGACAACATTGGGGAAAATCACTATTTTCTTGATTTAACAAGGATTTTGAAGGGACTAAGATTTCGAAATACGAGTGTTTTGTTTTACATATTACGGTTTACTGAACTTCAGACAATGCCAAAATAGCGAAATAACGGTTTTTCCTCAGCATGAATCGTTACGATAACGTTACTAACTTCAATATGATAGTATTCTACCCTACAAAACCACAATTTTGCCATTAATATCACGATGGAATATTGAATAATGCGTTTCAGCTCTTGTTATTTTATATGCACATTGAATCATTTTTATTCATAAGTCAAACACGTACAAACTTTGTCGCGTGATCTACGTCGACTCCAATAAATATATTCCAAAACAAAATCACAAAAATAACTACACTATCATTATCGTATTTACAGGAATTTGAACGATAAGATAATACGATATTCGCAAACGTTTTGAATGCAATGAACGCTACCGCAAATTGTGCGAGGTAAAATTTTGCGGTAAAGGAATGTACATATATCATATAATGTATATGTATGTATGTATGTAGGTGGGTAAAACGTGCAGAACACAATTTGTATGTATGAAGTATAATACACTTAATCCACGTCGTTGAAAATATTATATCATGATTCGTATGCGTGTATATCCGTATGATTACATTATACTTGCGAAAGAAAAGGTAAGACCACGAAAGCGTGCAAAGTGCTGCGCGGCAGTTTGAACGGAAAAAAGGCTCCACGTAATATTACCCCCAAGAATTTGTATAGTAAAAAAAAATTCAGGCCTCAGCAGAAAAGTCGAAAAAAACTTCAACTTTACCCTACGGACCTGGTGGTCCCTCGTGTATTTTATTACGGTCTCATGCAAGAGGCAAATATTGGAGAGATATAATCATACGTCACGTGTGGTTTGTCTTTTAAAGATGTTGTATTACATTTCATTTTCATTATTACCTTTGTTATTTTTGATATTATAATTATTATCTCTAACAGTCGTTGCGATGGGGAAGGGAATGGGCAAACAGAAAGGGACTAAAAGTGAAAAGAGTGCAAGAGAAAATGTCGCGTGCTATCCAGCACGAATTCGTGATTAAATGGACTTTGCGTTTGTATCCGATACACGGTGTATCATACCTTATATACCTGAAAATCCCTGAAAGGTTTCGGAGTTCATGCGAATTATTATACCTGACGACTTTTCTATAATTTGTACTTTACATGTATACCAGTATACACTAGGGGTGTTCGGTATTTCGGTACTTAGAAAATTTTAGAATAGTGTCTATGAACAATATAACACCGAAATATCGACAACGTTCATATTCCTGATCATAATATTAATGCAGCTTTGCTCACGTGAATTTGCTTGATAGGATGAAGCCAAGATATTTGATCAGCAGTGACATGTCTTGATATTTCGATGACCATTGGATATCAGAAATTCATTTTATTCCGGTAATCTAGATTTTTTTGTGGTTGAAACTACGGTTTATACCGAAATAAAAACAGTATTTCGGTTTTTACAGAAACAACTGTATTTTAATATACCGAATGTACAGATTAACAAGCGGCTTTAGGCTGGCCATGAGCCAGCCCTCGAACTTTCCGTTCTCACACTGCAGGTTTCAAGAGCACACAAAAAATAATGATAATATCCAATTCAAACTACGAACTACAAATTCGGATTCGTAATTAACGATTGAAAAGCCCTCAAGTATCAGATTACATGAAAATATGACGATTTTTTATTTTGCAGTACTATAATGAATCCGCCATTACTAATTTTTGAAGTCTGACCTTGGATTCGTTATCGGTGACCCAAACAATCTCCGACTACTAATTTCTACGAAAATCGGAATATGTTTAGATTATTTTTGCATCATATTGGATTCGCCATTTTGGATTTCGCAAATCTGACCTCAGATTCGTGATCAATCACCCAACAAACCTTCGAGTATCAATTTTCATAAAAGTCCAAATGTTTTTAGTTTTTTTCAGCATATCATGAATAAGCCAAATTTAAATTTTGCAAATTTGACTCTAGATCCGTGATCAGCGACACAAACAACCTAACGCTACCAATTTTCCTTCAAATCCATTCATCCGTTTTCAAGATATCATTTTTATTTCATTCTTTCGAATTCTGTTACTTAAATAATTCAAAAAATACGGAACTAATTAAAGCCAAATGTAATCAGATCTAAGTTTGGAAAAGTCACTTTTATTGAGATAAAAATCATTGAAATCCGGTATCTCGTTCTCGCGATATCGCCGAAAAAAAAAACGGATCACACAAACACACGCGCGCTCGCGCGCGTCTATCCGAAAATGTTCGGAGGTGATTCTCTAGATCGCTAAATGTCGAGATCTAGTGAAAACTTGACTTTTCATTTTCGGGATGATTACAATAACTTCCTTTTTACTTTGAAAACAGGGAAACGGTAAGATAAAAGATTCTTTCTGAAAACCAGCAGCAAATTTTCGATACCGAACAGCCCTATATATTTAAATGTATTCAGTAGCTTATTGGATTCGGACAATCCTATAATCTGAAATTCCAGACAACGTAGAATACAAAAAAAAAGAATATAAAGATAAAAATTTTATTTTCATAGAAAAAAGAAACCGTAATAAATATATATGAAGATGCTACAGGTGGGTTAAAGTCACCTAATAATAATAATAACAATACTAAATTACGTAATAATAATAATAATAGTAGCAGATTTATGGCATTTGAATGGCGAATATAATGGAATTTGAGATCGCGTTATATGCAGAAAAAAGTATAATAAATTGCATGGTAAGACAGAGAGTCAGCTCAAGGCAAATAGAAGAAAGAAAAGAAGTGAAAAAAATTACTACTATAGTTGAACTCTCGCGCGGTGCATGATGACTCACAAAGAGTTAGTTCATACATCGAGCTCGCTGCTGAAATGCTGTGAGACTTGTTTGTTTGCTTATTCGTTGTTCACTGAGTGTCGAAAATTATGTGGATCGACGAGAGAAACTAAGAAACGATGTATGTAAGCAAGCTGATGAAGACGAGTTAAGGTTTCTTAAAAATTGGAATTTCTAAAAATAGACCAATAACAGAATGATTTGAAATCATTTGTAGAAAGAAGAAAGGGTGAGTTTTCTGGAGAAAAAAAAAGGAATGCGATAGTTATTTTTAAACGAGATAATAGTCGACCCGCCTATAAACCCAAACCACGGAACAAATGGCTGAATTTCAGATTGTGCGATTTTTAGTTTCGCAACTGTTGTTGGTTTGTGCCAATTTTACTTCAGAACAAGAACAATTTGGTGCCAAATAACTTGCGGCTATAAAATATTCATGCCACAGCCCTTACAATTAGAAAAAATCATGTTTCATATATACATAAGTATAGTGGGCAAATCTGCAACAGATCCGGTGGTCGACGGACCTGATCGTAATTCAAGATTCCAGCCTTACCGACACCGTTATAGTGAGATCATCGATCGTATAGATCGAGTCGGTCATTACGTTGCAATTACTAGGATAGCGGAAAAAACTCTGTAAGTACACAGTGACAAATGACGATCAATCAATCAATCAATTCAGCATTCATGGTTCCGATCAAACGTATCGTATGTTTTTATATAACGCATAAATGAATTGCAGGTACACATGTTGATTCGCTGATGATGTACAATACGCGATTCGGGTGGCTATATTGAATTTGAACTACGCGACCACCTGATCGCTACCTTCGTGATCTGTGATCGAGGTCGGAGTGTAAGTTCGTTCGGCGGCCATTGTGCAAACGGCGAGGCTTAACCCTCCGCGTCATTCGTGACGTAACGGATCGATATTCTACTACACCGAGAATTCTAGCTTCTCGAAGGCTGTTCTTACACATATAGGTGTCTATTATATACTGACATATTATTTCCCATTATTAAGTACCTGATTTATTTCACCTACAACAAACAGTGTTCTCATAACATCAAATATTCAAATTCCGTCGTTCGAAACTACCTTCAAGTTGCTGATATTCTCAGAGGTTTGCATTTGAATTTTTCAACGCTCACCTGTGAAGACAACCTCACACTGATGATTTTACTTAATATGTCAAGTCGATGACGTGTGACACGAAATGCCCGCACAACATAGAGGCATGACTCACCGGTCGATTTTGTCCTGCAGTGAAGTTGGATGTTGGAGGATCGTCTGGTCCTTCGTCATCTCGACGACGCACTGAGTTCCCAGTTCGATTTCTGTGTGAAAATTATAGAAACAAAATCAATCATTTAATATTGTTGCATGGACGATTATACACGAACAGGCATTCTTAACCAATTAAATTTTAACAAGTAGTCAAAATACAGAATTCAACAAACTTCGCTTCGCCACGTCATTTTGCATCATGCATAATTATAAGTTCGATGACTATTCCTTACAGCTTCAAATTCGAACATGTGAAAATATATTTGTTTTTTTTTCTGTCCAGAAAAGTACACAACACAAAACGATTGTTAATGCCTGGTATGGAAATATTTTGTTACGTTATTGTTATTAGTATTGTTGTTGCTGTCTGATGCAAGTCGGTTTCTCCCTCCTTTTATAGTAACTAGGGGTATAATATACTTCAGTACATATATAGATACGAGCTTCACACTTTCTTTCACATGCTGAGCGTACCTCCAAGCAAGCATGAGATCACCCGGAATAAGAAAAATGTATCAGATGCCCACAATAATACCAGTATCAAAGTTGTAAGATAATCGTTCGCGGGTTACACGGATACATCGTCACTAGCAATTTTTCCATAATACAAGGAAATACAGTTCATACATTAGGTAAACGAAACTGGTTTCAAATTAGGAAAAGGACTTTTTTTAAAACAGAATAAATAAACCTCTTTTGAACAACTTAACTATACTCGTTGACTGCACTCAATATTCACTATGCTAAAATTATAATAAACTAATATAAAAAATAATGATTAGTTCAGTCAGCAAGTCAGATATTATGTATCCTATACCTTCAAAGTATAAATGATTCGATGTATGATATATCAATCGCATTTACCGTATCAGAGCAAGACGAAACAATTTCTTGAACATTAACATTTAACTTTCTACGTGTGAGGGAAAATGAAAGGAAACAAAAAAAACATGCATAAATACCAATCGTGACTCATATTGTTCTTTTATTGATCCAACTATAATAAACATAATTCAAACTAACGAAACGTATCGATTTAGTGCAGCATTTTCACGACGTCTCAACAAGAACACAATAGAAAGGCATATACCTACGTATTCATTGACTGAACTCTACTCATCGCTAAAAGGATGCAACAGCATAGTTCTACATTTACCGACCGAGTCATGTCATTCTCACTTTCCGCTAATTGTAAATTTAAGTGAACTAAGTAGGTGCTGACTAATCGAAATTGGTTTGAATTTTGATAAACATTGATTCCGTTTTTTTTCTCCAATGATTCTAACAAATTTTCGCTTCATTCAAATGCCGAATGATTGAGTCACCTAATTAGTTATCGTCTTCGCTGCTTTATCGCATTTCGTTAATTCGACAAATTTTTTTGCTTCGTTCAACAATTCGTCCCATGGATATTGATTGTGAAGTTCGAATCTTACAGACGCTGAGACTGAATTCTCGTTTCAATGTTATGCCTTTGATAATTGAGATCGATAAGCGTTTTATGGAAATCCAAGATTTGTCATCACTGCGCTGCAGAGTGAGGATAATGCACGTGAACTAACCGACTAATGGATTCTGATCGAATGATTCAGTTGTCTCGTTTTATTCACTTATCAATGGACTCAAGCCCGAGATCACGATAACAAAACGTATCAGTATTTCCGATGTTATTTCGAGTTCAAAAAAACATGCGATATTGTATAATAACGTGAAACTAGTACATTCAGAGAAAAATTTATATTCCGTTTCACGACTGACAAGAATATATATACTGCGAAAGCTTGAATCATGATAGAAAGTTCTTGCACCAGGCATTCTTAAAATGTTTATACGAGTAAATCCCGTTACGGATTTGACGGGACTACTTTTGGGCCAATAGGCTGTGTTGATTTTTACCAGGACCCACGCACGTATTCCGTAAATCAACCGCCGTGATGATAAAGAACCTTATTTCGGTGCAAAGCCTGCGCTTCAGGTCTTATATCAAAATAACCTTTATCTATCACTGGTAATATTATCAGTCACTGAACAACTACTTCAGGTTCTCAAAGTCATGAATGATCAAGGAAATAAACGCCAAAATTATAGTTGTAATTTCTCAGATACCAGGTGCTGCCCAAGATAACAAAATATCACTCGATAAAACTGAAGATTATGTAGTCGATTATGTGATCTAATTTTCACGAATTTGACAAAAACCAACGTCAAATTTGGTCAATTAAGAAAATTTTATTGTGACTCTGTATACAATGTGATTAAAAAGAATCGATTTTCTGCCCACCTTTTTTGAATTCTTAAACTGAGAAGATCAACCATTTTTCCCTTGCATATAAATTCAGACTGTATACTATAACTGTAATAAAAAGTAATCTTGCTGCACTTGAATCTGACGTTATCTGTTTTGAAACACCTTGTGATATATACAAATCGCGTTGCAGGGTCAGAGTACAGAGCTTATATACTGTGTTGTTACGTAGATATGTGGGTATCCGTGTGTGTGTATGTATATATGGGGATACAAAAGCGGCTATACAGGCAGGGCAGGTAGTTTCGATTCATCAGGTTAGCGCAATTTATTTATTTTTACGTAAACAGTTTACCGCGCCGACATTGAATCACTCATTGTAAAGGCTGGAACAACGTGTCGTCGGTTGCTTGGTCAGTGGCCTTCGGAAGGCAGGTGAAGTGATAATCAGATGTCGCGGTGTATTTATTATACACCATCTATGCCGGACGGAGGAGCCGCGGGGCCTCAGACAGTCCGCGAATCGTTAAATTCGCATTTTTGACTATTTCATATTTATTTTACACGCTGACAAGGAGTGTATAATGCTCTCGATAAAGCCTCTAGATGATTGATTCTGCTGAAACTTCTAGGGTCATTTCCTTGGTCTAAAATACGAAGCCTGTGATTTGAACTTTCGTCTAATAGGCCCTTCTTCACGTTAGTCACAATCGATTATATCAGCAGTTTACTTGTTATATGTTGTTGTCTTAAATATTAATTTTCATTGCGCTTTCATGAACCTTCAAAGCGATAGTATTCCACCACAAATCAAGTGCGAACTAATATATTATGTCAGAGTCGTAGTGAAGTAACTGTGAATTTTTAAAAACCTGATCCAAATTTTAAAAGAAGATTAGTACATCTTTTAGGCCAGAAAAACATCCTTAGAAGTTTCAGCAGAATCCATGACCTGGAGGTGTGATACTCTTCTCGTAAATTGAAGTTTGTGACATTGACCAAACGAAACACAACCGAAATTAGAATATTTAACAACATTAAGATTAGTTTGTAAGAGTTAAGGAATTGAAAACGATTCATTTCGGTTTATTCAGAACCAAATTTATGGTTTACCTAACATAACTGAGAATTCAAAAGTTTGGTACAATTGCGATTTTCAATTATTTTCGCTTATTTGTTCACGTTGCACATGGCTCCGTTGTGCTGAACTCTTTCTATCATAAATTCGAATTGAAATGCTCGCAGACGTCTATTCTAAAGGCGGTTTTTTATCATTATTTTTGTAGTATGACCGTTGTCATTGTGCTCGAGGGCTGGAAGAGCACTCTGAAGTTGTCCGGACTGTTGAAGCATTTCGAACTGTTCAAAACACGAATCATTACGCTATTGTTTCGAGCAGTCCGATCGGCATGAAACAGACAAATCGACTAGAATTGCCTACTACCGAGAGCTATGTTCGTTGAAGATAACCAAAAAAAAAGGACAAAGCCAGGCGGGTGACAGAAAGTAGGCCTGACGTCCGTAGACTCATGGATGAATATAATAACTCATCGAAACGTTACGACGCGAATCGCGTGCGTAAAAAATACGCTTTCAACCAGCACCACGCGTCAGATCGGTGTTTTTTCTCTTCTGCGTGAAGTACAGAGGCCGATATAAAGATACAGGGGAAAGCGGTAGCGATTAGTGAATGTGGTTGTGGCTGTTTGCAGTTATTTGTAATCACAAGTGAACGAAGTTTGAAGCGCCGATATAGATAATGTTAGGTTCAAGTTGTGTGTGCGCAAAATAAATATTGTAGGTTGAAATTACGAGGCCTGGATTTCTCGCTCCACACAACAGATCGAACGGAAATGTTCAGTTCAGAACTCAGCTATGCTATGTGGAAAACAATAATTGTCAATCTCCTGGCGATGCCAGTTTCGTCGGTTTAGGATGCGAAATCAATGATATACTTCTCGGAAAGTATCTACGGCGCTGGCGGAGAACCGTCGCCGCCGCCGCCGCCGCGCGCTGCCCGATTGTACAGCGAACCAGTATTTGATTCAGCAGGTTAACGTGGATTTTAATGGATCTTTAACGTCGCGGATTACCGACGCTGCAATTGCAAAATCTGTGGACGAACGTCGCTGCAAATTCTGTTGTATCTTTTTACCAACCTCGGCGATTGAACGGGCGAACCCGAACGGCGACCTTTATTTTATCCGTAGAAGACATGTTTCAGCAGCACCGTTTTTTTTTTTTTTTTATTTTATAGGGCACGGAACACCGGGACGAACGGATTTGATTCTATTTACACTTGTTAAATGTTCACCGCACTCTCGACGATCCACTACATCATTATCAACCCATTTCGCGACTCTCTCTGCATCTTTACCATTCTTTCACTTAGACACCTCACCGTCCCTACGTCGACGACACATCTCGCCATATTGCTTCGCTTGCCACCCCCGGAGTTTCGGTTTTCGTCGGCCGCGGCTCTGCCTGTTCGACTCCCCTCCCGCGAGGCTCGTGACCAATATACGTCGAGCAATACGAAATGAACGTTCTGTCAGTTCTGTTACAGGTTCTGTGGGATTGTAGATCAGATTGGATCATTCATGCTCCGAGAGTATATAAAAATGCTTCCTTTACCGACTGAGTCTTTTTCTTACACTATGATGGGTACATCTAAATATTTTAAGATTACATCCGTAGCCAGCGGTAGCTAACAATTATTTTGGCTATTCTACAGGCATCTTGCCGTAAAACAGTCAGACTTCTATTTTTTCGTAATATTTACACTAGGAGAAGTGAACTCTGGACGTGTAAAATTGAATAGCAATTCACTCCCTCATCCCCTTTGGTTTACTTTTTAATTAAGGAACTTTCCGGGATTCTTATCGAAGATTGTAATGCGTCGCGGAATTATTTTCAACTGATATTTTCGAGTTTTCCGATGAAGTTCTCGCAGATTTTAAAAGCGCTAAACAAGTTCCATAAATTCTGACTATTTCTCATTATACTTTGATGACTTTTACGCGATTCGAACATCAACAGAGTTTTGATAAACATTTTGTAAAAAGGCTCCAGATAATGGCATACGAAGTTTCACGAAGATTTCGGGACAATAGGTAATTTCTCAGGAGTTCAGTACCTTTTCTAACTTTTTCTAACTTTCTTGAATTTTTGCAACAAAACTTTTGAAATGTTCTCAGCATCTGTCGGTGTAATTGTCAATTGATTCTCTAGGAATTTTGTATCGACATTCACTTTTAACTTCAATATCTTGATCGGAGCTCTAAAACATCTGGAAAGTGTTCGAATCATTTAAAAGTGCTGAAAACAAAATTTGAATCATTCGTCTCGTAAATTTCTTGGAAATTTTCACATATAGGTGTTCAATAATAGTGGCAAATGTTTTTTCACCAATTTTACTACAGAAAACATATACTACTCAACCTCTAATTGTAAAAGTGTATCGTGCTAATTTAATAGTATTCAGTATTTCAGAAATAATATGAAACAAAATAGTGTATATTACAACTCTATTGTTATGCATAATTCGCGCTAGAAAAAGCAAGTTAAATAGGCGGCAAGCAAAATTACTCACAGCATAAGAATGGAATGATCAATCAGATTAGGAGCAATTCCTTACCATGCTGCCTTACCCACTGTAAGTAACATAAGGTGCGTTTGATAATCCACTCCAGACCGCCGAAAAACTTATTAGCAGGAAACGAAAATATTTCGAGGTTAGGAACACAACTGACAGAAAGTATGATGAAAAGCAGATGAAGTTTGAAAACAGTAAAGTACAAGTATAGAAAAGAATTTGTTCGGTGTGATGAAGCAGTTTGAATTTTGTTGGTTTCAACGGGACGAATTAAAAATTAACAGTCAGTGAGTTAAACCAGACTGACTGACAATATTTGACAAATTTTATTAATCGAATATTTGGGTACTTAAGAAAAACCAAAAAATGATTGTGAAACTGGGCAAGCTGGTAAGCTGCAGTTCGGAACACCCGTCATTCCCGGCAAGGAATTTGTGCGAACATCGCTCGGGCAGCATCGGGTCTCTGACCTGGCTCTGCGAGGAGCCAGGAATCAAGGAGTCAGAAGCAATATTTGAGCTGGCAGAGCCGTCGCAGATAACAGGAGTCGACATAGGAAACTCACGGTGCTGCTCGGTGAAGATCGCCGGAGCAAGTAGCAATGCTCCAGAGGAGTGGGTGATAATTGTGAGCCATACCTTTATGTCTTTCAATGATGCAGACCACGGTCTGTTCAAGGACCAGGTACAGCTGTTTACAAAAAAGGAAATCAGTGCGGAGGTTCTCAATAGGGTTTTCAATAGGGTGAAGGTGACTTGCTCGCAGCCAGCAAACCCCAGAGTTCTCTTCGGTCTCTCGTTCCTGATTCTGCGCACAGACGATAAGTTGGACTCAGGAAACCTAGACACTTTTGGCAGGTTCAAAGTCAAGGAGGACAAAGGCGACAACAGTTTAGACAAATTCAAGGAAAAATACATTCAGCTGATGAAGCCTAAGCCTAATAGTTTCAAGGTGGAACTCGCCAAACAGATCGAGAGCAATCGCGTTGTCGCTGTCAATGAGAAAAGAGATGAAACTCCAAGCCGTAAAAGACCCTCTCTTAAATTAATAACTCCGGCGAATGCCGCAATTGATGAAAATAAATCAACTGAGACGGACAAAAAACATGAGATCAAAAAACGGAGACTGTCGGACAAAGATGAAAAACCGATGGAAAGTTCTTCTAAACAACACTCCATTGGCATTTTGCAAGAGACACGAACAACGATGTCAGAAAGCATAAATCGAGGCAGACTGAGGTGTTCATTGTGCTTGGGCAATGAGGAGAATGTCTTATGCAAGACTTGTAATTTACTAGTACCTGATAAAGACCAGGCAAATGGAGCTTCAAGGCAAAAACCAGCCAAACCTAAAAAGCCAGTTAAGAATTTTAGTGCCCTGTTCGAAAATGTGACCTTTTCTCTCAGTGGATATCAAAATCCGAAACGGGACGAAATAAGGCGAAAAGCACTCGCCATGGGAGCCAAGTACCTTGTTAATCCTAATGGGCGAAATCACAATTGTACGCACTTGATTTGTGCTTTTAAGAATACACCAAAGTATAATCAGCTGAAGGGAAGTGTTAAAATCATTGATCAGCAGTGGGTGGAGGATTGCTACGATAAGAAAACGAGGTAGGTCAATAATTGGATGCTCCATAATGCAACTTAAACATTCTTCAGGGAATAAATAAAAGATATTGCTACTTTTCTCAGATTTCCGTGGAGGCGATACGCTCTTGACAAGGAAGAAAAAGACCTGCCAGAAAGCGAGGAAGAAGTGGACGCTGACACAGGATCTACAGACCCACTTAGCATATACGACCAGGATACAGACTCTGATTATTAAAAACTGAAGCTGACATAATGAAGAAAACATGTTTCATATGTTGTATCTACAAATATATATTGGTATATTTCTTTTGAAAGCAACATTCTTTTTTCACTCCCAATTCAAAAACTTGTTTGTAGAAAAAATTGAATCCTATTGTGTAAAGTTTTTCAAGTAGGAGCGTGAAAAAATGTTACTTCTTTAATACAAACAAAACATTGTAATGTACTTATAAGTGATGAACAATTACTCAATCCCAGTTACTCAAGTATTTCACCAGTTGAAAGACAGATAGTGACATTTTTTAATCAGAAAATTATTTTTACACTGTAAAATGATTCACTACGCCGTTGATTAAAGATATATTCTTCAGTCTAGGTCAAGACATTTGGAATTAAAAATTTCAGCAAAATTTTTCAAGCAATTGATGAAGTCTTCAGTACCTAATATGTTTTAAGACTTCTCAAATTTTAATCTGCTTCTAGTTCTAAATACTATGGATTCAAATCATCCTCCAGAAAAATCTTTCCGTTTCATTAACGATAAATGCGCCACAATGTATAAATTAAAACTGAAAAAAATTAAGAATTTAACGCTATTTTTCGAAACATCTGTGAAGGAAACTTTAATTTGAGAAACCCCGAATCAATTAAATTTAGGCAAAATTGATTTATTCGTAGGACTGTAACAGTTACGTGGTGGGGTAATCGCACAGAATTCGTTCGAATTTCACACAATAAAAAAAGCTTTGCGGTAACGCGTTGGCTGGGTAAAAAATGTTAAGGGAATACGATCTCTGAATGTATATTTTCAGAATTTCCCGCTTCGACTAACAGGCCAACAGATATATATATATATAATTGACAACCCCCCCCCTCCCTGATGAACTGGGAGACGCCACGTTCGAAGTGAATTCGAAACTTAGAATAAATACTTTCGAATTTGATATTGCAATAGTACATAGTTCTTCAAGTCATGAAAATTTATGATCCACATGATCTGAACACTCGATTTCCGAAGTAATCCCGTAAAACGCGACTACATTAAAAATGAAAAGAAATGCCAACGATAGAGATATGTCATAAAGTAAGAAAGCTTAAGAGTGGTCTAATTTATGTTACACAGAATCTAGCCTATCACACGTCTAATACGTTGAACATTTAAACCAAGCAAATCAATTGATCCAATAAAACTCACTTATTTCTTTATTTCGCTGAATGAAAGTAATTTTTTTGATGAAAATTTCTGAACTTTTACAAAAAAAATGGATGGAATGGGTTCAAATAAATTATTTCAATATCTTGAATCGTAGTTTTAATGTATCAAAACAAGATAAATGTTTTTTTAAGTATTAAATCTTCCACGTCGATAACATTATTTGTAATTTGGATCCACAAGAGGATGTAGTTGTGAACATCTAGTGCTTTGCTCTTGTTCAAACAATGATGAAGTGTTGTCCCAGTGTCAGTGAATTATCCATGTTACTCCTGAAAGTGAAAAACAGGGAATCAGTAGATATCTCAAAACTTCAATATAAAGATGAGAACTTTTCATCAACTTGTATTCTAGAAAATTAATAATCCATGAAAACTTGTATTGGATTATTTTTCTTTATTTAAATTCTGAATATTAAGTCATAATCAATGAAACTTAGATATGACAAGTCATCGTGGCATAGAATTGAACGACAAATAAAATACTTACAAATGTCATGGTGGAATGATTTATTTGGACCTTGCACGCATCTTCCTCCTCTTACGCTTTAGCCTGCGCATCCTCTTCTTACGCCACTGTTATAATCGAAGAGATGAATTAAAAACGTGAAATTGTTATAATTCAATGTCGAAGTCTTTTAGTTAAAAATCACTACTTCAATAGACGAACAAAAACAAATTAACTTTTGGTCTGTTTCAAACAATAAGTCATATTTACTTGAGAAAAATGAATTCGTTACGTCAATTTTCTGCCAAAAAAACGTAGAAATACAAATTTGAATTTTTTCAATATTCTTTTTATACAAAGTTTGTTGATGTAAATCACGCGGTACATAAGTATGGGTAATACAAATTTTACACGCGTGTGAATACTCAAGGTAGAGATTCTACGAAAAATGATTTTCACCACATTCTTTAACACGTGTTCAATTACTTTGCTTAATAATCCACGCGATGCAAATTTCGAATCACCAATTCATTACTGCTACACTTTTCAAAACACTTGTCTAAAAATGTACTGATTAATTCACCCAGCGCATAGTGTACTAAATAAATGTCGAGACTGGGTTTTGCCGACGCCACGTCGGTAAAAAGCGACGCGTGGATTTGAAAATACGCGTTAATATACGTAAATATTACAATTGACACAAATACGAAAAGCGTTATGGCCCTGAAAAATGTACATTGCACAATTGCACACTTTTCATCACCATTCGAAACATGCGGTAATGGAAAAGGTTCGACAGAACAAAAATAACGACCATTCGAGGTTAACGGAAATACGTAATAATTGGAATAATTAATCTTGAAAATTGGGTGAAACTATTAATATAATTATACTAAACGCACCTTTGCTCTCATCCTGAATGGATAGAGATTTCTAGATTCACTCTAGAAAGGTCCGATAACTTCGGATGCCTAAACGACGAGCTCTGTCCGCTATCAAATCCAATATGAAAGAGACCAGCCTTCGCTTCCCGGATCCGGAAATGTGTACGAATTGTGATGAAAGGTTTTAGTTCCGAACTCCGACTACAGAGGCGCGGAAAAATACCGCGCATTGATCTCGCTATCCCGTCGCCAACTATGGAACATAACTCCAATAAACAGGCATTTCTTCAAAGTATGTACTTCGCGAGTCAAGGCAAGGTATTTTAGAAATTGAACCGCGTTCGCGGCGTTTTGTTGACTGTCTTATCCATTGAAGTTTGAAGTAAAGAAAATTCGAACTTATTGTTAACGTATTGGATCGAATGTTTGACGAAGATGAAATTTCCGTCACGGTTCCGTTCGTGAGAATATATCGAAAAATAATCGGTTTCTTTAGTCATGACTCTTGATAAAACCGACTAGAATTATTATCTATATTACTCTCCTGTCATGGAACAAATGCCAAACTCATTCTTGGCGAAAACTATTTTTAGAAGCTCGGAGAAATATCAATGAATTCAATGAGAACGTAAATTTCTGACAGTTTCTGTTTTTTTGAATAATCTCTGATCAATTTTCATAATTTCTAGGAATTTTGCAGAAACATTTCATTTTTTACGCGGATAAATAATGTCGGCAAATTTACGGATACACCTTCATATTTATTAAAAATTACTAGAAAGTTATCACAATTTTAGTGTTATTGAAAGTATTTCTTTACGTTCAGATACATTCAGATTTTTTCATGTTTTGGAAAGGACATTCTCAATTATTTCTCAAAAATCTGTTTCAGTTTTCCGTAACGTGGTACTGTCGGAAAATACGCAAAAATACGAAAACTCAGATTATCTCAGTTTTCAGATATGGAATGAAGTTCAGAAAAATACCAGTTCTCTCAAGAAATTGGTGCAATTGTTACCTCTAACTCGATTCATTGATCATAAATGGGCAGAAAGAGGAAAACTCGTATTATGGATTTTTAGAATTTTTTAGAATTTTTTGATAATCCTCCGAATTTATCAAAAGAATTCAAAGTTTGCCAGAACTAATAGGGAATCTTTCTCAGAACTTTCCGGTAAAATAGTATATACCTAAAAGATTTCAGAGAAGTTTTTTGATCTTGTCGGAGCGATTTGTAACTATTTCAATTCAACTCACAAACTGAGTATTGAACTTCCCAACATCAGCAAATGTGTATATTTAATATAGTAACCATATACATAATAATTGCATCATTATATTGTAGATTTATACTTAAACTTTAACAGGGTAATAATTTTAACATGGTTACTTAGTTATCACCTTATTACAATTAAGTAATGAGAAATCGATTTAACATTATAATATAATATAATTTATTGTATTGACGAAGTTATTGCAGAAATGTGGATCACTATATCTAAATTTATTGTACATATTATAAGCGCATTTTCTAAAAATTGGGCGTATTCTTCAATATTATTCACTCCAAATATCTGACAAACAGTGTGTAATAACGACGCACCGCCCTTGGAATCTACTGATTATTGAAGAATTAAGATTATTGGAATAATTTGTTTTAATTTATGTACATGTCAGGGATCAACCCTGTTCTAGTTATTCACTAATACCCATGATGTTTTGATATTTCAGGATTTATTCTCATATGTTGAAACATTCAGAAAACAGGTGAATTTACTGAAAATCTCTTTGAAACCGTTAGAACATTCTCTTATTTCTGCAAATTTTCAAGGAGTAATGTTTTTACAACGACCATGAAAAAAAAAATGAAACAAGTAACAGCACTCCTTATTAGTTTGACTGTTCGATTGAAACAGTTAGCTAAGCCCGTTGCTTGTCTTGATTAAAAATTATCTGACCACAACCGACTTTCAAAATATGTTGATTATCAATATTTTACGTTAAATTTTCATTATACACACCGCTCGTTTAAACCGAATAGACAAGCTCAATATGTTAAAAATAATAGGCAACATAATATATTAGTTAATAAATAATTGATCTATCAATATGTCGGTACTAAACCAAATAAACAAAATAGAATGTAGCAATAAGTTGCAATACGATTTGTTTTGGATTTGAAAAAAATTCAGAACCACAAATCCCCTACATCTATCGAATTCTTTACTAATTGGTACAATACACATTGTCGCTCATTAGCCACATAGGCACTATGCAAAATGCTTAAAACTATTTGTCTGAATATTATACAACAATTGCAATTTCAAAACATACATTTGCAGTTGAACCAAACATCGGACAGTCACCATTCCCAATTTTATTGTAATCTCAATATATTGTAGTTATCTGAAAGACAATCACCTGTGTTGTTTAGTTTCTTGATATCTCTACCGTTCCGAAGTTAGAATCCGTTAAACTTCGAATGTTAAAGCCACGTTAGAAAATCTGAAAGAAATTTAGAAAATTGTAGAAAATTATAAGGATTTTGAAACCCTGTGAAGAGTGATTCCTTCGTTGCTAGTAAAATATTATTCATTTTGCCGAGATATTTTTCTAAGTTTTTTTTTTGAAACTTTTGAGAATATTACGGAAAATCTGGTGCAATAATATTATATAAAAGAATATTACTATATAGTGAAGTTACAACAAAATGGGGAATTTTTAAAGTCCGACGCTTGGTAAAACCACTTAGAATTCCCCATTATAATATAATACGTCAAATAGTACCTGATTGCCTCTTCAAGATTTTACAATGACATTGTAAATTTTTTTGGATTAAAAAAGAAGTGGTTAATAATCCTGACAACCTTATGTTTTGTTTTTCATCGATTTTCAAACTGTTGCAACAGTTCAAGCTATAAACAAGCGGAATTACTTATTAGGAAGCTACAATTGGTTCCAGAAAAGCCTTGGGTACTTTGCCTCGCTGATTGCCTCTAACTCCCATCAGATAATCTCCATCCCCAGGAATCTTAGATACACAAATCACCTGAAAAATGAAAACCAATTATCTATTTTAGCGGAAAGTGGCGCAGAAACGATATCAACAACTGTCTCAAATTTTTTTCAAGATTCGACTCCGCACCACATAAAGAAATAAGTTATATACGAATAATATAGGATGAAGAAATTATTAGTAGAGGTACTCAAAGTATAGGAATAGTACATACAGGTGATCAGATCAGAACAATGTAAAACTGAAATTTATTAAACTTTATTGACTACACCTTTAGTGTAATAATAATAATACTAATAATATAATAATAATCGTAATAATAATAATAACAGTAATAATAATAACATATGGCAAATGTATATTTTTAAAATATAAACATATGCATAAATATGACAAAATACAAATTAGAAGTTCTACGTGTGTAGTAAATGAAAGTTTTTGAGGGAAAAAAAAACAAAAAAAACGTTGTTACATCGAGAAATTATGTTAATCGCGCGAAAAACGAATACAACAACTATAACATTATAATCTATATCCTAAAATAGTATTTATATCATGCGTTTTTTGTAGTAAGTATAAATCGCCCTATATATTACAGAAATGGTAGTTCAGTATTATTATTGTATAATTCTTTACAGGATGAGTATTTCATTGTTTAGCTACATGTTTCCACATTTGCGAACTATAATTGTAAAATTTCGTCTCTCAGAAAAAGGTCGAATCTCTATGTAGAAAAAATAATATGCAGCTTGATCATAATCGCAAGAATTACAATAACAGTATTCAAGACAATATTCAAGATGTTCTGGAACAACGTGAAGAGAGAATAATTCTACAGTATTAGGAGTTCACGCTCTAAGAGTCAGCGACACTTGAAATATAAAAATTAAGACACATTCTAAAGTCAGTTACAGGCAAAATGTATACAAAAACGAGAACAGTACTCAGAAACTTTCTTAGTGTTGCGTAAAGTAAAAAAACAGTTGAATTTATATCGAAAACTAGCTGATTACTTGAACTGCGCCAACAAAAGGTGCAGCTTTCTGCAAATTACATTCTGCCAGGAGACAAACCTGGTGCTGATTAGATCTCAAACCTGTTTACCTCATCTTGCATCAGGCTCAATTCACTCGGATCCCTCGCATCGTAGTCACAGATCACTCGAGCTCGTTCCTGGCCGTTCTCCGCCGGTGCGGAAGGAGACGGTGGGGTGGACGGGTGGAAGGTTGCTCCGGACATGCTGGGAGATGGAGGAATAATGAGTTTCATTGCGTACTGAACTGCGTGTGGGATCGACGAACAAAATCAAATAGCCGCTGTCTGTCGAGTTCTGCATAAGCAAGGATACTAAATACAAGACAAAGCACCCAAAAATGCGAAATCAAAAGTATTTAGATTAATATTTGATCGATGAAATGAAATTAATTTATATACTTTAATGTTTTACCAAATTTCTGGAGGATTAATGAGGTGTCTGAGTGAATAAAGAACAAAGATAAGCGAAAAAACCGTTCAAAAAATATCTGGCAGGGTTATTTGTGCCAGTGATAGTGAGTACTAGGGAAATAACGTTTGTACTATGTTACACAAATGATTTTGAGCAAATTTCAATAATTGTAGTCAAGATAACAATTTTATAAAAAGATTTTATAATAGGAACGTTCAAAATCCTTGGACTCGGGCGTTTTTGCAGGGTTACCAGTAATTTCAGATTACACCCAATTCCCTTATTACTTCAGGTTTTGCATATGCAAAATAGTAATTTTCTAGGAACCTTTGGTACCTATAAAAACTAATGTATGGTCGCAAAAATTTTATACATTGTTACAAATTACATTTTATTTATTTCAAAGTCTTTGTACTTCACTCATATCTAAATTTTTTTCGAAACGAATCCAGGCTTCATAGTGCTCAAGTCAGGTAATTTTAGAGAGAACAGAGGTTCCAATCTTTTTTCGTAGTCTGACCAAATACAGCGAAATGAGATACACATTAGGGTGTCCGTTATTTTGGTAATTCTGGAATTTTTTCCAATTACACCTCAAAAATATGTTTATATTATAGATCAAAAATTCCGTGTATATATAAAAATTTTCGGATAATATTAACATATGCTGGGAGGCTGTTGAGATTTTGAATGTAAAAGATATTGAAATTTCTAAAGTTTTTTAATCAATCCTTTTTTTCACGAAATAAAATGGAATGAAAAACTCAATTTGTTGCTTGAGAATAATGTTTATATTTCCAACTAAATGTAGGAACAAAATAATTTTTAATGAACGTACATATTCCATAGATAACAACACCATAAATATTATGGTTTTGTGAAATATAAGAGTTTTGAAAATTGATGTATGTTTGTGGTTCCTATGTTAAATTGTAAGTACAAATATAGTTCTCAAGTATCGAATTGATTTTTTCAGTCCATTTCAGTGTATTTATGATACATTTAGGGGACACCTTCAGTTTTAGAGTGATTATAGGGAGAGAAAAAAAAAGTAGGATACTTTTAGCTAAATAGGGGACCCACTGTGAAACCTGTGAATCATGCATACATAGGTATGCTAAGTATTTCACTAAAACTTTAATATTCGAAATGATATAAAAATTTTTGTTTCAAATTTCAATTATTCATGGAATTCAATAAAAATTTTCTGAGTTTTCCAAGTGAAACGAGAATCTCTGATTATTGCAACGTTTCCCGGTTTCCAAATAGAATGGCTACTCTGATTTAATCCGAGTTATAATGTTTTGAACTCATTCTGCTCGTTGATCAGATCCCTGTAAATAACCTGGAAAACACTTAAGAAATCTTACGTTACAGTGCAGTTATAACGCGCAATTGTAATTGTTGATGTACATTTTGTACTGTACGTACAAAAATATATTTTTACTTGCTCTGGAGAAAATTATTGAAAATTTTTGTTGCAGACGATCTATGCGGATCTTTATCGTGAACAAAATTAGCCAAAAAACATTAGCATCTCACAATTTTCACAAATTGTTGTTATATTAATTAGCGGTCTTCGATTTACTCAGATTCATTTCTGTTACATACCAGAGATATTGTAGAATGTGTATTTACCATTCTTAGCACAAATAACATTGCTTTAAATTTTTTAAATGGTTCGTTCATATTTCTGCACTTTTTATTTGGACGGTACAGTCCATTAATCCTAAAAGTTTTAAGCTTATCAGATCGGATTGGCAATCAATTTTTCATAATTCGAACTTTTGAAAACGTGGTTTGGTGTTTTGACGTTCTGTTTAATATGGGATTTCAATATTCTCATAGCATTTAAACATTCTTTTCTGGTATTTGAATGTAGCTTTATTATTGCATATTATTTTATGAAAACTAATCACAACGTGTTGACGAATGGGAAAAATTCCGTTTAAGTTCAAATTTCTAATACTTCCAGTGCACTGGATTCTAAGCCTCCTGACCGCAGTTTTGAGTAAGTCCCAAATCCAACATGTCGATTATTATGTACTAAAAACATTGTCAATGTTACCATGCACGTGCAAAGAGAATTCTCATAAACCGTTCGAAGCAGCATGACGGCATCGAAACAATATTTGAGCTATGTTTCGCCATATGCTATAATTATTAACCATGCTCTATAATTTAGAATGCTTAGATTACACAACAAGTAGACATATATGATATTATTATAAGTAAAAAGGAAGGTTTAGTAGTTCAATAGCTAGTTGGCTAGTTATTTAGTTTGCGTTAGTAGTTATCCTTAAACATATCTGACTAGAGAATACCAGCAAAGAACAGATTTCGAAACGTCTCATAGTTCAAACAAATTCGCACTTGAACATGAATTTCAGTATCGTCGTCAAGAAGAAGAGGAGTGATGGGTTGGAAGTAGGATTCAAGTGAATAGTCTGACTTTCATCAGCATTAGACTTTTGTCACGTCGGTGACAAAAGAAGCGGTAACATAGTCAGATCCTGCCAAGGACTGGTGATAAGTGGGTGAACTTTGGACTTGGGGAGGGGAAGGAGCAGCGGGATGAGAAAGCTCGGTGACTTCCTCGCTGTTGACTCGTAGAAGAGGACTCGGTTGCCGTGCCCTGGAATCCCAATCATGCAAGCAAAGATAGTAAGAAAAGCAGGTAGGACAGAATAGAGAAATGCTCTGCATTAAAGCACATTTATCGATAAGTACTACGCATCGACAACATCAATCACCATCACACACGATTAAGCTGAGTCTACATGTGTAGATAGTAACACATTACAGGGCTCCTTATCCACTGGTTAGCTAAACTAAACAAAATATGTTCTATGCACATGTTTTTAAAACTTAACTATTCGTTAACATAAAAAAAATGACCATGAAGATTCCTGCATCTGGAAAAATAAACTTTAGCACGCCGTAGCTTCTAAACGATTATTTCAAGAGCAAAGTTAGATGTGAGTTTTTTCTTCCTCATTCTATTGTCTAGTGACGTTATTTTTTTTCTTTCTTTATTTTAATTCAGCAATACAACAGACTTTGCGTCACTCTAGAAAAAAAAAAATACCGTTACTAGATAATCGAATGAGGATAGAAAAAGCCTCACATAACTTTGCTCTCAGACTAGTTGGTCAGAAAAAACAACTTGTTGCAGTTCGTTTTTGCATATGCAGAAATTTTATTGGTCATATAAAAGTATATAAGCAGGAGTGACTAATTTGGACAAATTTCATTACGAACAAAATTACATATTTATTGTAACTAACTTGAAATATTTTACAACTAAATGGGCAATGGAGCGGCTGAAATCGAAAACAATGGCCTATACTTCAGGAGCCCTGAGAAATTTTTACAATTAGGCTGCCAACACTTTGCCACATATCGAACTTCGAATCGAACATTTTAAACAACACTTATACTAATGAGAAAAGTATCAGGACTCCGGATCATGGATTCCACTGATAATTCTTGTAGTATTTTTTTGGCCTAAAATATGATGCACCTAATGTGTAGTTTCAGTTAATGGGCTTTCCTCTGTTCAAGTTACAACAGATCAGAGTGCTCATTCTGTAACTTTGCCGCTCTGGAAATGCACAACGATTCAGTGGTGATGAAACACCATGGTCGTTTCTTTTGTTTGCCGCAGTCGCATGAACTTTAGCATTTTCGGCCACCCCAAGAATGCATGCTCGAGGCAGAAAAGTTAAAAATAAGCATCCACGTCGTCGAATGTTGGTAGTTATTTTGAAATCCGAGGTGAGATCCTACTAATAAAACTTCGTCAAAGGATAATGAATAATTAATATTCAGGTCAAAAGGACATAAAAGGCTCCGTTTGTTACAGCTTTTCACTCACTGAACTGGTAATATAACCAATTGTAACCAAAGTGAAGAAAAGCTTATTAAATGAAACTACATGTCACAGGTTTCATATTTTAAGACAGGGGAACAACCATAGAAATCCGTGCAGAATCCACGATTCATAAATCTGATACTTTCCTTGTAAGTGAAAATACTATTAGACGAGCCTTGTTTAAGATTCCAAAGCTTCTCACTCCCAATGATATTATTATAGATGGAATAAAATTTTCAACAAATTATCTGCATCAAATGAGTGATAATTTTACTAAACTTCGTCCAAATTTACTCACTCGGATCACCACAAAGTGGGATAGCTGCGTGAGAAACAAGCAAACAGTATCAAATTACCGCAACAGATATCGATAGACAGTGAATAACAGAATTAGGCATTAATATTCGTGTTTCCCACGCCTGGATAGTAATCACACTCAACTAGTGTTTGCGCAGATATAACAGCACTCACCCAGCCAGCTCTCGCTGCAAGTCTTGCATCGCTGCGTGACACTGAGCATAATGGCGAGCCTGCGCCTCAACGAACTCATGTAAACAGCGAAGGTGGCCTGCCTGCGAACTGGATACTCCTTCCAACAAGAACTTCGTAATCTCGGATTGCCGATCGAATTCGGACTGCGCTACTCTTAGCTCCCTTTCTGCCTGGTGTCAGGAATTCACAGGCAATGCGTTAAAACTGTATACAAATACTCGAAATCGCATACATTTACTAAGTTAATCACTCATTGACATTTTTCACAGGATGACGAGCATATATATGTGATATACCTATATTTTTTTTCCTATGAAGTAATAAGTATGTGTTGATCAAACTTGACCACATCTTACGAGTTTCTCAAATTGAAACTTGGTTGTGTTCACACAATTTCAACACAACGCAAAATGAATTACTGTGAAAAGTGACGGTGTGACACCGTACGATGATATGATAGTTAAACATTAATTGGTTCATCTCACTGAAATTTTTGCCTCGATTTTATTGGTTCATTTAAAGTTTGTCGGAGAAATATGAAAAAACGTTTAGCATAATACATAAAGATAAGAAAAGCAAAAGCCGTTTTGGTAGATTGTTAGGTCATAAAAATCTTGGCGGAAGACAAAAGAATCTATTTCAAAAACAGTTGAATCCAAATTTGAAACATCCGAATTCAAAAACAGTTTGGCAATATGTAAATATCGAAATTATATTTCTCAAGTGCCGTTTCGCAGTTAAATTGTGATAAAACACTAAATTGAGACTTGTATTACGACAGAATATTAGAATGATGAACATAGCAGTGAAATAATCGCTTGGTGAATACCTGATCGAGTAAAACTTCAGGAGAAACGCCAGATTCCTATGAGAAGCAGCATTGCAGTGAACGAAACAAAGCACAGAATGGATTTAGGTTTAATAGACAATACTACAAAACATTGTTGCAGTGAATTATTCTTTGACTTTGAGTAATACTTACGCTCTGTTGACCCAGCATGCTCCTCGCTTTTCGAACTCTATTTTTGGAAGCATCCAAATCAAGCCTGAAAATTACAAAATAGCATGATGATGTTTAGTGCCATTTATGAAACTCATTCACAATTCCTTGGGGAAAATTATATTCAGAAACTTTGAGAAATTCCAACAGTTTCTCAGTTTTCCTGAGGAATTTCAGAATAATTCCCAGAACTTCTATGTATTTTGCAAAAATATTTCCATTCTTATGCAGCAAACTAATTTAGCGAGATTTATAGAAAAACCTTCACATTTCTTGAAAATACCGAAAGGTTATCACAATACTAGTTTTGTTGAAAATATTCCTTTGCAGTCAAAATTCCGAATTTTTCATGTGCATTTCAGAAGATATAACCTCAACTGTTTCCTAATATTTTCTGATTTCTTTTAGAAAATCATGACAGCTTTCCATATGGCGATACTGTCAATGAATGCGCAGAAACACCAGAAGTTGGATTTTCTCAGATTTGACATATAAAATCAAGTTCTGAAAGAATATGATTTTTCTCGAAAAATTGAACCAATTTCAGATGTAACTCGAATTGATCAGAGCTAGGCAGAAACACGAAAACTCGCAGTTCTTCAGATTTTCAATACAAAAGAAATTGCCACAAAAACATGAGAACTTTACAGAAACTTTTTAAAATCCCTTGAAATCCCAAAACTTGTGCAGAGGTACTTAATACAGAATCTTTTTCAGGACAGTTTTAAAACATAGTACAAGTACACTTCTGAGAAAATTCAAAAAATAAAATTATCAGATATGTCTGGAATTTTTGAGAAAAACGATCAACTGCGTTACCGGGAGATATAAATTCGAAAAATTTACCGTTTGGTTTCTAGAATTGTTCGCTCTTTGCTGATAGTCTTCATATCTCCATCCAAAAACTTCCTCAACGGTTGAACATAGCAGTTTGCCGCTGTGCCGATGAAATCTCTCTCTATCTGCCCCAATTTCTGTTGACATTGCCCAACTTTGATCAGTGCCCCACCTGAAATTTTTGACTGAATTATTATCAAGTTGCTATCACTAAAACTACAACAGCTAAAAAACATAATTGCAAAAGTCGTCTGATCTTTTGACAAGCCAGCAAATCAATCATTTTACACGGAGAAGCAATTTCAGGTTTTGATTTGACGCACCGTAAGCAGTTCCAGGACCAAAGTCATTCCCAGCTTCGATCATGTCAATGCCAACATATTCCAAGTTGCTGAGTCGGTTTGGCTTTTTTTTGTCGATTTTTTCAAAGAAGAAATCCTCGATTCTGTTGCCTGTGGATAGAAATAGTTGAGTCAACTTTGTTTACAATGTTTTGCGACCTTCCAGATTCTGATCCTGTATGTTCGATAAAAGATTTACGGTGCCTGGTAAGATATCAGTGGTTTACCTGGATTTGGTGTGAGCATTGCCTCTGTATTCTTGAGGATTTTCTCAGTCCAAGTTTTAGTCGCATCTGCTCTGTCAGCGAGGAATTCAAAGTGAGCATCCAGCTCGGTTTTCTCAGATGTTCCGAGCTTCTCCTCGGTGAGCTAAGAGCAAACGGAAATAAATTTGTTGTAGATGACTGACGATGATTACAATAACGATAGTAGCAAGTCTCAATAATAACAATAGCAATGATAATGACGACGTTGTTGATGACTCTATGGCAATCGGGTAACTTGATTGTGCATGGAAACTGCAATTAGCGCAAATCGATGTAGGCAAAAGATGATAAAAGATGTGACTGTTGTTCGCTTGGTTGGTGAATTATAACAAAATGTCAGAAGTGACAGCAAAGTTTCACACCGTAGGTCTAGTTTGTCAATTCGATCTATTTATTTATTTTTTGAACTATGAACTGGACGGAATTTATGACGTTGGTATCGTTTTTCCTACCTGCACAACTCTGCTGAGCGCGGTTCCAGCATCTTTAACCAATTTTTTAACGTTGAAATCCATTGTTTCTACGTTTGAAAATCAATTTATTATTATTATCACTATAATATCTGCAGGAGCAGCCTGGACGTGCCTTATAATATCGTGTATCTATATGTATGCAATATAGTGCATACACTATCGATCCGCAGTTACTCATTCCACCGTAAGGAGCACCACTTGCCAGAGCTAGGCTAGCAGTTTTCAAGCTGGATTTTCATGGGCGTTAAATTGACGCGCAATGTCGGCGGCATGAAAATCAGTACCAACGCAACGACAAAATGCCGCGAGTCTGAACGACGCGATTTAGTCAGTGGTTCTCAGTTGTGTTTTTATTCTAAGAATTCAAAAATCTAGAATTGTTAATTGGAAGTATGAACAAACAGTGAAAATGAAGAAGCGAGAAGGAAATCGAATAAAACGATAGTTAGTTTTGCAAGGTAAGAAAATAATATAATTCGTTTTCTTTATTCTAGAATCGTGCATTCGTGCATGATTAAAGATGCCTTTTCATACGTTTATTAACGCATAGTCGATACTGAAAATACTGCGGTGTGTCCAGCAGGGCCTTTCTTCGGAACAATAAACGATAATAAAAAAAAATATGATGACTTGATTCATTTCAATGCATTACATGTATTACGATTCTAAAATAATGAGAATGAAGTATATTATTTTCTTATATCTCGAACAGCTACTTATAGAGCTTATAAACAAGCTTCGTGGAATACGTTGCCAGCAACGTATCAAACGTTACAGCCAAAAACGAGATTCCGTTCGTAATTCTTCTGCTGTTGGTCCTACGCTCTCTTGGATGTCTTTTCCGCATTCTTGATGGTCAAATTAGTGGAAAAAGAGCAGTCCTACAAAACGGTTCTGTGACGAAAATTTTCCGAGCTTTGAAAATCGCAAGATAGCAAAGATCCAAAATCCGTTTTGGATTTTTTCAGTCGAAATTTGACCGATTTTGATGAATAATAGTTAAATTAATTCTTTGATGCACTATATCGACGTAATTTTGCGAGAGGAATCGATTGCACTCAGTCCGAATAAGCTATCAGCTACTTCATCTCGCTTCTTCACTTTCTCTATTTTTTATACTTCCGACCAATAATAGCAGATTTTTCAATTCTTTGGACAAAAACGCAACTCAGAACTGTTGACTCAACAACTGATACCGTCGGTACCCATTTTCATAAGCTTCTTTTTTGCCGTCAACGGCGTGGCACTGCCGCATCAATTCGGCCATCGGCACATTTAAAGCATCGTTCACGATATGCACGTTTGCATTGTTGATAAAATAAATCTGATAAAACAAATTCTCTGATTGTTCTCAAAAATATACCAAGTTCTTGTACAGTTATGTTAAAAATTTTGCATTGCTTCTGGAAAAATTTGAATTACTATGATGATGTCTGTGGGATTTCAAAAATTTCTACACACTTTCTGGAAAGAACTCAGATTTTTTACGAACTTATTTTATATTGAAAATACGAAAAATACGAAAAATACGAAAAACTTCAAGTTTTTGTCAGTCTGACTATTTCTGACCAAGTCAAGTCTTAGGTGAAAACGGGACCAATTCTAGAGAGATAGTACATTGTGTACCGATAAAGGGCGGAAAGAATGTGCGTTCACTCACACGAGTAAAATCGCCATCCACCTATGATGTACACACGAATTTTTGTCCTATTCGGACAATAATCATATTTTTCAGAAATATATTTCGTAGAATTTGATAAAATTCGAGAGCTGAGGTTTTTGCGCATTTACCAAAAATGTCGTCTCAAGGAAAATTGTGATAAAACTCAATTCCTTTGAAATGCAGCTAAAAGAATCTGGACATATATCTCTCAAAGAATATTCCCAATAAAACTAGAATTATGAAAAAGTTTGATAAATTTGCTTCAAGAAATATCAATGTTTTTCTATAAATTTGCAAAACTATTTTTCTGCATAGAAATTGAGATATTTCTACAAAATTCCTAGAAATTCTGACCATATTTCGAAGACGTCTCATTATCTAAAATTCATTTTGTGAGTAAACTGGAAGAATTTAAGAAACTTTCTGAAAGTATGATCTTTGCCGGGGAGGACATTTTATTGTCCCATCCAGACCCTGGTGTAATATTAGTTGTATTCCATACACTCGTTTTGGGTAGTACCATTCATAGACCACAACGAGAGACTTTTCGGGATTACAGAAGTTGAAATCAGTAAAATGATGCATCACAGCATTACTTCCATGGCTTCCATGCAATGATTGTCTTCGGGAAATGCAAATCCTACATCATAGTACTATTTTCATGTAATAATTATTTTTGAAAAATTAAATGTTCCATAAAAGTAGTACTGTGATAGATATCATAGAGTTTAGTAAAGTCTACCAACTATAAAGTAACCAGCAGTATTTCACACTTACACGCCTAGTAGTTCGCTTTTCTTGGCGGAAGTATTGCATAAAAATTGCATTATGTTATTTCTTTCTGCTCTATACTTGTGACTTCTATAGTTTAAAATAGGTTAAATCTAATGGCAGTAGACAAATCGGATTGTGCCTGCCTGCATCTTAAAAACGTTATAAAAGGGAAAAACAACGTCACGATTATGATCGTTCAGAATGAAAAAATAATGACGTAGATGTACAGCTGTGTACGTAAATGAAAGGCCATCACTACATGCGGTACAAAATTTCATGAATCTACATAGGAAATAAACGATTTGTTAACCAATCTAAATGCGACAATATTATATATTCATTAGAAAAACATGAAGGGAAAAACCACTTTAGATTATTCCGAATTATCCCAACTTCCTATTCCATTTATTTTTTTCTTCCTGTAACGTGTATTTGGTTTAATTATTTAACTTGCAATTGATCCTAAAACAGATAACGATAAAAGTCTTTAATTTTTCAAGTAAATATATAAATATATTATAAAAATATATTATCTGTATATAAATATATGTATATATATGATCACATAGTGCGTATATACAATACATATAATGTGGTCAATGTGGAAATCAGGAAATTTTATAGCGTAAAAAATAAATCGTTTTAGGTCACTAAACATTTTTTCAATGTTTCGGAGTACTATACATTGGATGTTTTCGAGCGAGCTGTAAATATTAATATTGAGGCTCGATAATTTCTTATACTAATAAGTATTTTTATATGTCTTGTTGGTTGTTTTATTTCATAATCATGTTAACTGATTATAAAAAAAAGATCGAGCGATTACATTAATATTTAAAGGTCGCTCGAAACCATCCTATGTTGTACTTCAAAACATTAAAAATTCTTGAACAACCCTTAAAAATTTATATTTTATGCCACAATTTTCAAGATATCATGATATTTTGTAAGTGAAACCCATAAGAATAATTGCCGCCAGGACGAAGAAAAATAAAAAAAAAGTATTCGATTCTTTACCATTATCGGAATTTTTAAAATTCTTGCGCGTCTTCCAAAAAAAATTTTCAAATGATCCAAAATTGGAGAAGGCTCCTTAGTGTAGAAAAACTAACAAATTTTTATGCAAGACTTAAGAAAAAAAATTGTTTGCCTAAATGGATCAACCTAATATATATGTAGAATAGGGTGCATAAAAAAAAGTGATTTTTTTTCTCTTGGAAACAGGTTCAAAAGTCCAGTTCGTTAAATAATTTTTGACCGCAACTAACTTTTGAAAGAGTAGATTTATCATAAAATGATAAGAGATCATTTTTGTATAGTGTTCAATTCCTTACAAAAATGTGTCCGTGAATCTTCTGTTTGTTAGCATTGTTAGCTAGTTATAATAATCAGAAGAAGCAAAAACCATTTATTCCGTGTTATTCTTATGTCATAAAAAAGTGCGATGCGTAACCTCTTAACGTTAATATTCAGGCTCACATTTTAGCAGGCGTATTGTTATACCTGAATGAAACTTTTCAACCTGCTTCAAAGAAATAAAATTTTTTTTTTTCGACGCACTCTATTGTCAATACACGCACTCACATACATTAATTATATAATAACTTCTCCGTGCGTACTGGTACGTACGTCACACGGATTTTCTAATAATGTTCCGGGTGATCCGTTTTCTCTCAGGAGAAGATTGTTTTACTTTATGTTACGTTTGTACAGTTTGTTTTTCCCCCGATAGTTTACAACTAAGTCAACCGCACTCAATGTACACGCTCGTTGAATGTTCTTTACATACATACACATTTTTTCCCCGGGTTTGCGGTTCTTATCGCAATCATTTACGTTAGCCACGTCTGTACATACTGTAAGTAAGCACTTACCATACGCATATGAAATTTTGATTGCGGTTAATAAGTCGCTAATGCTTGATGTTAATTTAATCGCGCTTGTTTCGCTGTAACTCAACCGGTAACTGAATTCCATAAATGTATAAAAAGATTGACTTATTTTCGATGTAGGAAAAAAAACAGATAGAAGTACTGTTACACAAAAACCTATGAAGTTTCGAATTCGATTTCAGCATTGTTTTATTCATTAACGAATAAAGAATTATACCCGGACAGACAAAATTCTTACTTTTTTTTCTACTTCGTGCCACAATAAGCCATATTATCACTTTTTGTTAGTAAAATTAAATCTTTTAACTAGTCAATTAAACTCCGAAATATTATCTTTGACATCGCTTATCTTATATTTTAATATGAAATTCAACATTACTGCATGATGGCCAAGGCCGGAGGAAACTAGGAATACCGAGAAATGTCAGGGCAAAATAATTGGTCAGGGAAACATGAAAATGTTAGAGAATTTTAAATTTGGCCAGGGGAAAAAGAGATGATTACAAGCATCTAATAAATGTCTAGAAGGAAATTAAAAATTCTCATTTTATTATTAAAAAAAAAACACGTGTGACACGCACAGGCAACAGAAGTGAACCTTTTCGTCATTAAAAATAATACCGCGTAACGTATATAATACGTATACAATACACATAATGTGTAAATATACTAGGGTGGTCCTCGTTGAGAGCGTTGAAAAATTTTTTTCGTGCCGCTTCGCAAATCAACTCCAAATAATTCAAAAAGAATTCCCCAATTTCTTTAGATTTTTATCTCAACTCTAACCCCCCCCCCCCGACCAAGATGGTGGAATCCTCCATTTAAAATATACCTGTCCGGTTACATTCTCAGTACATATTTTATTGTAAAAGTTCAAATGTTTTAAAAAAATTCGTAAGTGTGAGATTTTAGTAAGCATTAGCAATACTAGTGAAAAAAAATTCATATTATCGTACCAGGTAATCTAGACGAATTGTACACCCACTAAATAAGAAACAAAGTCAGATTTAACGGGTGTGCAATTCTTTTAAATTGCCTAGTCTGGTAATGTGAATTTCTAATCATATAGTAGCATTAATGCCCACTAAAATCTCGCAATTACGGGTTTTTTTTTAAATGAAAATTATTACTCTTACAATAAGACATATGCTGAGAATGTCGCCCAAACACGTATATTTTGAATGGGGAAGGCCACTATGTAGGTAGGAGGGATTAGAGTTGAGACAAGAATCTGAAAATATTTGAGAATTGTTTGTGAATTATTTGGAAGCGATTTGGAGGGCGATTGATAAAAAATTCGTCCGAGCCCTAAATAAGGACCACCTTAAGGGCGTTGCCTAGCTAGAAAGCGCGGGCTACTCCGCTTCCCGCGTTAACCGTGGCGAGAGAGAGGGTAAAGAAACAAGTGAGATGGAGCAGCCGAGCTGTCGCCGGAGTGGGGCGGGTGACGCGGCTAGCCTCTTCTACCCCTCACGGGCATTCGGTTTCAAATACTTTTAAACAGCCCAGTGTATCGCGCTCGGCACGACGCAGCGCCTGATGAATAATAGAAAAGAAAAGTAGACTCCTTTCAGATTCCACTTGAAAAATTTACTAGTAATACAGAATTTAATAAGGAACCCGTAACTATTTTTTTTATAATTCGAAAACTTGTCATTAATGAGGTAAAAATCGTCAAACATTTGAATTGTTTATAAAAATTGGGATTTTCAATAATGTTCAACATTGCATTTTTTTTATGAAAGCTTATTCGTTCACCTTCCGAATGCACTGTAAATGATGTCTTTACGTCGAATAGAACCGGATATATGCGAGCTCCTTTTGCATCAAAATTGAATGATTGTCTTGTAACTTTCGAAAACAAACATAATTCGGACGAACACCAAAATGCGTGTCGATTCTTTGTACCTTTATTTCGTGTGAAAAAAAGTATGAATAGATTGAAAAAATACGAGGTCATTTTTTGATTGACGTGACGTAGAATTCCTTATACGTATGTTGATATAGATATACATTCTTCATATTTCAACGAAAATTATATTCACCGGCGTCCGTATTTCTACGCAATGCGATCACGTGACTGGTAATAGTCTAATAGCCGGTATTCATAGTCAGGTTCGATTTGCAGGACTGTCTTGAGGCAGCTCAAAGCATAGCTTGATCGGCTGAGAGCTGTTCCTAATACAGTTTCGAAAATAATACGTAACTATTTACGAATACCGGCCAGACGTCGTCACAGGTCATTTTAAATTGAAAATGCAACGAATAGCTGTGAGTAAATTCATGATATAACAACGAAAATATCATCAATCTCCCAGGTCTCACCACGTGGAGGTCGCTATCAAACAGAGACCCGCCTAACCCGTCCCTACCTCCCAACCATGATCGGGTTTGCACCAAACAAATACAAAATGATGAAAAATAATATAAAATGGTAAAAGTAAAATTGAACTCGTTTAAACTTAATAAACATAATCAAGAAATCTGTATGAGAAGGATTTCATAGAAATTAAATTGAAACAGTATAAGTGAAACATGACAGTAATCTTGATAAAGAAAATTGATATAACAAAGCATCGAGCATTGTATACATTATATGGCTAAATAAATTCTATAGAAAGCGCAAACTATGGAAAGTAGTACGTCACGAGTGCAGGTCACAGATAGTAATGAAAAAATAGGCTATAGAATATTTACATAATATATAGGTATACACGCAGTCTGGTCCGACTGCAGAAAGTATTCCTGGAATGAATAATCAGATATATAATTATAACGATATGACTAGCAAATTTTTAGCACAGTAATACATATAACTAACTAAACATAAATCACAGAAATATTGCACGTAAGCTATATACAAAGCTATTATATTTATGTACATATGTTCATATATTTAGATTACAGTGTTTTGTCGTCTGTCGGTCGTGAATTTACTGTTTCTTACGCGCGGTCTTATCTGGGCTTCGATGATTTGAGGGGGTTCGCGGATTGAGCGTTGTCGGGCGCGTCTAGAATCTACGATTTCGGGTTACAAACAAAAGTAAAAGAAATCTGCTCATTTATTCTCCATTTTTTCGGTCCAGAATTTATCGTCACGTTTTATTTTATCAAAAATCAATCCCTTTGGCGTCCAAACTATAAAATAGCACCACTTCCTATTCGTAATGTGTAGAAGACCTTGGACCTGATACATGTAATTATGAGAAAGCTCTAATTTGGCTTTTCCACCGATTATTTTCGTCTCAAATATTAATTCTGTATCCCAAAAATCTATCGAGCGAGCGCAGCGAGCGAGCAAAATTTTTAAATGTTCAAGCGAAATCCCACAAAAAGTACTGATATCCCCAAAAAGCACCTCTGTTGCAAAAACCTTTCGCCAAGTATATTAATGTGACAGCCACCCACAAAACAGCCACCTACAAAACTGTCATCAAATCAGATACTGCTGCCAAGTATAATTTATTTAGAAGCTAATGATGATTTTGATATACTATAACTAATGACGACAAAAAAAAAATTGAAATCAAAATTGAAATTGAAAAAAAAAAATAATTTTTATTGAAAAAAAAAAAATTGGAGATAGTGGTAAAGGCGGGCTTTTTTAAAACAAGCACAAGAAAATACAAGTCGAGCTATATCAATGTTGTAATGGCAATATAAACATGGGCCCGCCAAGTACTACGTACTCCAATTTTTTTTTTTTTTATCAAAATTTTTTTTTTTTTTTTTTAGAATTTCAATTTTGATTTCAATTTTTTTTTTTTTGTCATCATTAGTTATAGTATATCAAAATCATCATTAGTTTCTAAATAAATTATACTTGGCAGTAGTATCTGATTTGATGACAGTTTTGTAGGTGGCTGATTTGTAAGCAATGTGTGCATGTATGATTACCCCAGAATTACGTCAAGTTTATTTCTAAAAACAAAACGCGCGTATTTTAGTGGCCTAATACGTACGCGCCGTATTTACTTTGTATGGAAAATTCTGTCAGGTACATTGTAATTTTACCTTGGATACTTAGGTAGTCACAATAAGTGATAAGAATATTCCTTATGATCGACAAAGTGTAAACACTCATGCTAATTGCCGAATATCGATTTCGATCATTTAACCTGAACACGTAACAAATTGATGACATATTTTAGCCACTAATGCAAACCGGGCTAGTACCACACGTCACAATGCATTCTAGTTTATATTTTCGTATGTATAAAAAAACTAGAGAAAGAATTTAAACTGCTATTATGAACAGCAATGTTGGCTCTTGAAAGTACCTTCTTAAATTAAAGCCCTGCGATTGTTCGTACTCAAGTGATTGAATCTCGAAGTCAGAGAGGGTGCACCATCAATCATATAAATAATTCGATTTACCTCCTTTTTTCCTGAAATTTAGCCAAAATCTTTATGCCGGGTCGTTTCTTCTTCTTCAAAGACACATTCCCTCTCTTCTTAGCCATCGCGGGAATAAATACTGATTCGAAATAATAAAAAACACTGTAGAAAAACACAAGCAAAAATAAAAGCGCGGAACACTATCCACGTGCCGAGCGACGAGGATTCGAAGGAGGGGAATTGTAGTGGGGGGTGTTGAGTCTACTCTCCTCGCCTGTAATTCGCATCGTCGCCGGCCAACGCAGTCGTGGCGCTAGCAGCCGCCCGCCTTTTGCGCGAAAAATTTGCTGTTTTATGCTTCGTGATTTTCCTTCTCATTTCCTCATTTTTGAAGATAATTAGGTTCTTAGGAAGTCATTTTGAAGATAAAGAATAGATCTGTGTCGCCTCTTTCGCCGAATTGCGAAAAAAAATTTACTGTCCGTTGTGTTTCACTTCAAACATAACGTACTTTCAAGTACGTTTTACGCAAATCTAAAAACGAAATCGAAAATTCGGCAAAAGAGGCGACACAGATCTATCCTTTGCCTTCAAAATGACCCCCTAAGAACCTAATTATCTTCAAAAATGAGGAAATGAGAAGGAAAATCGTGAGTCTCTGTTTGCGCGCGCTCTTCGAGGCATAGGCAACGCCCTTAGTATGTCGCATCGCCAAGGAGTTCGAGATTTTCAAGCAACGCTGCGTCCAAACAGTGTTCTCGATTCCCGGCCGATGCTTATGCAAACCCAAGTGCGAGGCGCCAAGGGATCGGGCTCTATGGCTGCAGAAGAGGTTGCACCTTATGCGTGCATTCTAGGAACAGACTCACCCCCTTACGGGTGGTGTGGAGGGTAAAAACAACGAATGGCTTGCGTGACGGAGGGACGGCGATTTTTGGAAGTGGAAAGAAAAGGAGGCTTGGGACACTTCTTTTGGGACCACGACCGAGAGAGGACGTTCTAGATCAGTACACCGATATTTGAATATTGTATCATTGACCTGCATATGCAATAAAACTGTATTTAACCGTGTCACTGCGGCAGTCGGTGAGTTAAATTTCGTGTAATCTGACAAATATATATATTTAAATGTGTTTTCGTGTAATTTTTCCTGCATGAAATTGTTGATTTTTCTAACGGATTTACATTGAAATGAAGTGCAGAATTGGGGATATTGTATTTGGGCATTCATAGCACCAATGAATACAATAAGAACTTTAGTCAGGGAAAGTTGGACAACTGGTCAGGGAAAAGTTGGGGAATTGTTTTTCCGAAACACAGTGGCCGCCATTAATTTACGTAACGTTTGAGCTACGTGGATTCTTCGACTATGTAATTTTGACCCATACAATAATATATTAATAACACGTCGTAACGGCCTGTAGCGTGTATATGTCGAGACATTTGTCACACAAATCCTTTCAAGTAATAATATGTTACCTATACAATACAGACAATTGTGTCAATACTTGCCATAAGTTTATACACATGACAAACTGCAAAGGTATAAGGGCACGGAACCGTATGAGTCACGATTGAACGACCGCTTTGGAATCGATGTTATTAACAGCGAGAATCCTTTGTCACCGTAGTATCAAAACTAAACTAAACAGTAAGGCTCAAAGTCATCTTGAGCGGCGATAACTTCGCTTACAAGTATGCCCACGGAATGTTTTGCAAATTTGGTGTATCGACAAGATTTGATTGGATCTCCCTGTTTTATTGGCAGATTCGACAAAACGTCTTTCACTTTTTTGTCTCCCCCAGGCAACGAGCAATGAAATTCTCCCTAAATTTTGCAAATCATTGCATAACTACTCTTGACTACCGCGATCGCAAGGTAACATAGTAAATTTAGAAGGATTGATAAAAAAATTACTGAAGAATGGGTTCCAGATGCGAAATATCTCACAATAACCTAAAAGCTCTTAAGTGTTCTATCTCAAGTTTTATTTTATTCCCAATACGCGGAAAAGAAAATGGATTTATTCATGCGACGTCCTTCATCATTTCATGTAAACAAACGTTTATTTTCCGTGATGCTGTACACGTACTTATGTATGTTATCTATATATATATGGGGTTTATTGAAAACAAAAAAAAATTTGCACACAACTATTATACGAGTACATAATTAATAGGTTCAATATTCAAAATCACCAAAATCGAGTCTGTGGTCAGTGTTTTCTGATCTTGACGCTAATGTTAACGTCCTAGAGCGGACCTTTTGTGAAGTACAGTATCGGGGCTCAGGAGACGAAGTGACTCACGCTCCGGGAGCCAAACTACATAAAGGTCGTAGTTATCCGCATTTGTCACTCAGTCGACGCCGGTCTCTTGAAGTAACAGAATAAGTTCATTCTGTTTCCAATATATTTTGCACAAAAATTTTGACATACATAATACATACCCGTGTGCACGGTGGAATAAACGATAATATATAATAATTATAAACTTTTCATACTTTTCGATTAAAACTTATTTTTATAGGTATTGTGAAATAAATATTCGTGTATAATATCAATCAATAAAATACAATATTTAACCTTGGAAGTGCAAGATGTTTTACAAACTTAAACATTGGGTGAGTAAATGTAAAAATTACACAAATATTCCTGCATCTATAATTCTGACACGTTTTTATGCATAATAATCAGTCTTTACGGATTGTAAAGTTTCTGTAGATTGTAAAAATAAAACTTTATAAATGCACGATTTAAACCAGAGTCAACGGCTCCTCGAACGAGAACCGCAATCGTCATCATCAGCAGTTGATCAGCCGCATTTGCGCAAAAATCAACAGCTGCAAAAAAAGCCACAGACGTGGAACGTACATGTTCTCCCAGGGACGGCGACGAAAAATAAAAATATTACGATCATCCCTAAAAATGGAGGCAAAGATCTACGCGAGCTCCCGCGACCATTAAGTTGCAACATGATTCGACGATCATCGGCTCAGGCTGTGCGAAGAAGTTTTTTGCAGTTTTGCTACAGGAACCCGGGTTGTGAAGGTGATTATCAAATTATATCTTGCTCTTCTATGTTGCGGGGTGATTATCGCTGTCTTGTTCATCCTGAAATCTTTGTGGAGGTGTATTTTCAACTTGAACATCTGTAGTGAAGACATTTAACGTTCTTGAACTTGTTACATGTTGCGAACCTTTACTTGAAAAAGTGTTTTAAACGTCTTTCTGACTTGAACAATTTTCGTCAAGACATCTTTTTCTTTGAAAATCATTGTGAGGTAGTGTTTTTGGCCGGGAAAATTTGCCGCCAGATCGTCTTACTCTTTGAAAATTGCTGAAAAGAAATGCTTTTTTCCTTGAATACTTATCGTAAAGGCATCCATTTTGTTTGAAAATTATCATAACGACTTTCCATAAATAACGTCACGGCATCATAGGAATTTAGAATTACTGTAATGACGTATTTTTTCTTGGATTTTGTCACGTAGACGTCTTTTGGAATTAAAAAATATTGCTCATACGTATTTTTAGTTTGGAAAGTTGTAAAGATTTCTCATTCCTCATGAAAATATGGATTGAAAGTAATCAAGAACCAGACTTATATACCCGTATATCCTCATCGCATGAATCTATTATTATGCACTAGAAAAGTAACTTTCAATAAAATTAATCATTTAACGGTTATATTATTGCAAAAGAGAATATGGTCCAAATTCATAGTGTTTCGAAGAATAAAGAAAAATACATTTGCTAGTAAACGTGGCGGTTGTTAGTAATGCAGGTGATATTGATAGTGGTAAAAAATACCAACACAAGTGACGATAATAATGTTAACGATATCTTAAAATGCAACTGTCGATTCACGATGAAGTAGTTCGTTTATCATTACAATAGTTATGCTATAATATGCAGGCATATTTTTAAGATGGGAACTTTTTTTCCATACCATTTTACGTGAAAGGCATCACGCGTGAGAGAACCCGAGAATTCCGAGAAACAAATGAACGTCATACATAGGTATACGTATCAGTAGTTATTACAGAATCTGGAGTATCTGGAGTTATGCAATTAATTTATGTTCAATTATTTGTTAGTAACGCGTATTGCCGCAACTGAAAAATAACCGTGTTCATATTTATAACGTAGTTGCATATAAATTCCGGATATCGATCGCAAATAATGAACTTTTAGTTTTGTCATTGTGTAATCGATGTGTTAGTGATACGGTAAATACGATGACTCCAGGTGATTCGACATCTTCGACTGACAAACGTATAATATACGTTCAAGTAACTCAGTTCAATCGTATAGAAATTTTGTACCTGATGTGATAAATACTTGCTCTGCATGTTCGTCTGACATGCCCTATTGATTTAAGACTATCATGTGAACGGACCTTTCAATTCATTTTAGTTTCGTTTCGTTTTCTGAAAATCCATAGAATGAAAGATATTTGGACATGTCCGTAAAAGAATATTTTCAATCAATCTAGAATTATAAAAATAAAATGTCTCCGAAAACTTCAAGAAATATCTGCTCAAAACCTGTCGTATTCAACTTTAAAAGTCGTTTTCTTTCCCACCCTTCAACGCCAATCAACTGAACCAGCATGAAGTAGAAACATAACAGCTTGCGTAGAACTTTCTGCAGCTTGGTATTCATAATCGTTTTCTAAGCAAACGGTCAGCTGTTCATTCGACGCCATTCTGATTTCGCGATTCACGTTACAGAGTCTGAGCACAAAGAGCATTCTGGGACGAAATGCACGTGCACAAACTGTAGAGTGCTACCCTTGCTGACAGAGTGTGGTATTTGCCTAGAGCCTCTCCAAGGCCAAAAGGTACATTCATGCCCAATTTGTGCAAACCTTACGTGCCGGCGCTGCGCTTCTCGTTTGAAAAACTGCGCTTTCTGTCGATCTTTGGCAAAGCCACTGCCCAACCCTGCTCTGGACAGATTACTAAATCGACTTGCTCTTCCCTGCAAGAATTACAGGTAAGTTGTTAATACATAACATCAGGCGTCAAAAAATCATAATGCCAGTGTTAAAAGTTAAAACTCGGATGATTTTGAGTCAGATTTTATTGAAAGAACCTCTTGTGAATGTACATAAAAAAAATTAGAATCCTTATTTTTTAATGTAAATGTCAACGGGTTTTGCGCTCAATGCAAATGACATAAAATCCAGTGAAAGGATTGATTAACAGACGAAAATTCAAATGCAAATTCAAACAAAGAATGTTCATTAATTATCGATACCTTGAAGACGATAAAAACATCACGACATTAGACCAATTTTGATGGTTCAGTGATCATTTCGATGAATGGAGCGTAAGTTTCTTAGGTATAATATTATTGTTAGAGATTTTATGATGAACTGGAAATCTGTAAAAAAAGTTCACCTCATTTGCAGACGATTTGTCGAGAATTTATTTACCAAAAAATCCTGAACAATCGAGTAAAATCAGATCATATGCGCTACGTGATTGCGATCAACCATGATGTAGTTCCATCAGAGCGATTAAAAGACTTCCGGGAAAACACGAATCACCCTGTACATATAGGTGTTCACATTGTACCCATGTACGGTGTACTAAATACATTTGCGACAACTATTCGACCACAAACTTTCTCTTTCGTCGTGAATTCCAATGAATCCAATTCAAAGAAATCACTACTGAGATCATCTACAATTATTTCGGAGTATGCATCAGATTTAACGGAATTTATACGTACGAATAGACATTTACTCAATCTAATCATTCTGCGGTAGTGAGAAAACCTTAGGATAATCCTAATATATTTACCTTATGTACATTATGTATGTTATACATTGTGATATTTTAAAGACGTCATTTCTATTGAGACACAACGCTCATTTCAAAATAAATTTATTCTAAAACCAAATCAAGCAGGCTTCACTTCAAGTCGAATAATTAGTATAATCGACGTGAAAGCACGGTATTGAAGAAAATACTGTGAATGCCAAAAAAATGGTGTAATTGGTGAAAAAAATTAGTAACCTTGAAAAAATCCGTCTAAATATTCTCATCATTCAATAATTAATTATCGTGTGCAGCTGCGCTTAGGATTCATTCAAGTTATTTTCCTTCTTCGCGGAAACTGACATGTTTTTAAAAACAGTTTCTCATGTTTTCTGAACAGATGGGGATGCGTGGATTTGGTGGATGGTGACAACCGGAAAGAACACGAGAAGGCTTGTGGTCACGCGACATTTCCCTGCCCAATCGGTCGTCATATTTGCAAATGGCATGGAGAATTGGCGCAAATCGAGGGTCACCTTCAAAATGTACACGAACTGTGGCCTCTGAGCGACAACGGAGTTGCCGTAGAAATTTCTGGCTTCAGAGGGAAAGCCTACGCCCAGGACGGCAGACAGTACACGGTAATTGAAAAAAACAATACATCGATCAATTAGTTACAGAATTGTAAAATGTAGTATTTAGTTTTGTTATTGTCCTTTACGAATCACCCTGAAAATGAACCATGACAGTTTTTTCAAATCAATGATCATAAACCGAAGTGCACTTTGTAAAATAGGGAAAAAAATGTATCTAATCTTGGGTAGGATATCCTGCAGAGATCGATAGTGACGAACGGGAATCCATGTGAGTTAAGTTGTACCTCAATTTCCAAGTCTTCAGGAAAACAGCGATTTTGGTTAGACGTAATTCCCCTTTTCTGATCGTTACTACGACGAACGTTGCCTTAGACGTTACAGCTGTCACAGCTAGCCGCAAATCGGACTTTGTGGTTTATGGTTTACAATTTCAACATCAGTTTTATTCCAATATAGGTCCGTTTATTTGTTTTATATGTTACACATGTTCTTCCGTAGCACTTTGCGTGATTGCTCAACTTCATCCTTGTAGATTATGTTGCGACTCGTTTTAAACATACGTATTTTCCTAATTTGAATAACTCATTCAGCAAAAATCTAGTTTTTCAAATTTTCATTCTAGACGAAAAATCAACCACCGTAAAATTAGTCGTAATATATTTTTGAGAACGTTTATTTGCTTTGTATAATGTAAAGTTTAGTGTAAGAAATATGGGAGTAGGAAATAACCATAATAATTTTTAGAAGTAGTTTTCTCTCCTCTCTTTTTAACGACGATCAACTAAAAGGGACAGCCCAGAAGCAACAGCTTGTATAGAATTTCTTGTGCACCAATATTCATGAAATTAACCTGAAACGATCAGCTGTTCCTTCAGTGCCATTTTGCTGAACTATGATAATTACACATATTGAACCCCAATGCAAGATCTGCGTTGATAGATTTCGCGATTCTATTATTGCGGTGACATTTATACATTGTTTAAAATAATTTACAATATTGCATATTAATTTTTTTTATTTGAAAAATTACAGGTCTGCCTTTCGTGCTACGGTTGTCTATACGTGGTGAAGATAATTTTGTTCCAAGGAAAGTTACGCTTGTCGGTAATCCATCTGAAATCTCAGTCCGATTTGCGAAAGATGGCCGATTCCACGGTGCGATATAAGGTCTGGATCCAGATGGCCGGCAATTCCAAAGATTTGAAGGCCCTGAAGAGAAATTTACCGTTTAAAAAAAGAAACTACGAAACTCAACAGATTGAAGTTACTTGTGACCAGCTGATTTCCCAGGAAGCAAACGATTCCGGTGGATCAGTGAAAATCAACCTTCTCATCAAACCAACCGGTGAGAATTGATGCTGTAAGTAAATAGTTGTGTGATAAATTTGAAGATCACCAATTCTTATTTCAGGGATGGCACCTATGTGATTGTAACGTATCGTAGAATTGTTGGAATGCGGGAACATTTCAACAATAAACGCGGATTTTAATGTAAGTTTAAGACCGTAGGGAAGTAATTTTCGTGGAAACGATATTTCCACCACTCTGGAGCCCAATCGCTGCTCGATGCGGTTCAATAGGTGGGGGTAAAAAACTAGAATTGTCGATTGATAGAATCATGAAATTTTAAAATGCGGCCAGTCCAAGTATAGAATAATGTGAGTATAGAAAATCGAAATACAGACTGACAAAATATAGAAAGGTCAGAACCCAAAACGGCAAAATCGAGAATCTGTATACGATTCTATATCATTATCGAAAGGAATTCTGACGATTCTACAGTTCGGCATTCTATGTTCTAATCTTTCTATTCTTTTACTTCTCTATACTTCTACTTTCAACATTTGTAAATTCTATAAATTAAGTTTTCGCTTATTTCAGAATTCAATATTGTGGCCGTTGAATTTTTTGATCTTTCTATATTTTGACCCCCACCTGATTCATTTACGTCCTCTACGTATCCGCGCGCATCAAAGCGTACCTGAAAAATTCAAAACATAATTGTTTGCAAAAATAGCGATGTTGAAAAAATTATATCTCGCTTTATTGAAATAATTGTATTTTGAATTTGAAATCGTATTGAATCTATGCAGTAAAAAATGAAAATTTTTCAATGAAGTCATCAGTTATTCTTTTTCTGTTAGAAAAACATATTATGCGATTTCAAAATCTTCTTTTGAACTCTTCGGTATGACGACTTTTCACCCGTAAAAGCGGCTAAGAGATCTAAAACACCGACCGCAACGTAAATGCAGAGTAAAGTAACCGTCGAGCGTCCCCAATAAACCAACTCGAATCGAGCATGTCAAAAACGGAATTCAAACAAATCAAATGGAATTCAAAAGAATTCGCACACAGGTTTGTTAATTCTATTCAATTTGTTTTAGTTCGTGGCAATTTCGTTTTTGACTGACACAATTCGTTTCAATTCGTTTTGGTTTACTGTATCTTAAGTGCCGTGAGGGGCTCGTATTCAATAAATAAGCTTGTAAAGTAAATATTATACGACTGATACTGATAAGAAAAACTGAACCTGATTTAATACTGTAGGGTTAATTTAAGACACATTTCAGTGATTTTAAGGTGCTACTTGATAGGTTCGGAGTTAGTTTAAAAACAAAAAAAAAGGGACAAACTAGATTTGACGTATAAAGTTTTTCGGCACAAACAATCGCAGAAAAAAATGACTAACAGCTTTGGATTTCTCTGGTGAAATTCCAGTAGATTATGAAAAACGCTAGAATAATTTTACCCAAACGCTATATTGACGTAACTTTCACAGAGAAAACGACTGCGCGTATTCCCTATAAAGTCTATGGTATTCCCCCGGAGAGCACAAAACTTGAAATCAGCAGGAAGACGTCTTAACCCTTACATGTATGATCACCCAGCTTTTACCACATTAATGCGCACCCATGGGTAACCCGGGTACCCATCTCTAGTTCTTATTAATTTTTGAGTGCAGGTGTGAACGGAACCATCCAAAATCGGTTCACTTAATCAAATAAACACAAACAAAACGTATTTCAGCTATTTTCAAGTCTAAGGTCCAGTTCCACAACTTGACGTTAAAACGAGTTTACCGTACGAACTTGGTTTAAGCACAGTTAACTGAATATTAAATGTTACTTTCACGTACCCGGGTACCCGGGTACTTCCCGCGGCTTCATATTTTGAATCCCAATATTTTGGTGGTAAAGAAATTTTTTTTTGAAGTTTAAATTCGGACACAGCTTCTGAATAAGTTGAATCACGAAGTTCAGGAAGCTCAGATCGAAAAAAACATCGAAAAGTTATTAGTAAAAAGATGAAGTGGTGGGCACCCGGGTGCGCACATAAGGGTTAAGGACGTCTTATGCGCCATTTTTTGACGCTTTATACCCAAAAGCTACCTTCTTGCCTAAAAGATGTCCTTGGGGCCTTATAGACATTAAAAATTGAGGCATAAGACATTCTTTAGACGTATTTTGCCGACTTTAAGTTTTGTGTTGTATGGGGATCTCCAGCTACTGCAATCAACGCTTCAACCGTAACAGCCACAGAACAGAAGAAATTTTTGCCACATTTTCACAATTGTTGATCCTGCGATGTTCGCGTTATATTTTATCGAATCCCTGTGGGTCTAATTAGAGGGGAAAAAACTCAGGTGAATCGATTGAGGTGAAACGATTTTTATCTTCAAAATGTAGAAAAAAGGCTGGCTAACACCTTCGAATTCTTTTCACGAAATTACGACAGATGTTTGAAAACGCAATAATCAATTAATCCATACTTATATCGATGTAATTTTGCGAAAGACAATAATTGCGCATAGTTTCTAGTCATTGTACATTAAACCCTTCAAAAGTGACAGCCGAAATACGGAGGAATCTTGTCAACTTGTAGCTACATGATATTTTCAAACAACTGTATTATTTTATTCCTTGTAGCTTTCACGTGACTAAAGGATAATGAAAAATAAATCAAGATTATAAGGTATATCAGAAAAGGGTATATTTATTGAAAATTTTTCTCACCTGTAAATCTCACGGTTATGCGATAAGGTGCGATGATTCCAAACTAAAATATGTAAGAACGCTACTCCTATTTCACAATTATTTTTTTCTCTCGGTTTCTTGTTTCTCATTGCCTGTTGTTACATGTGAATAACTCAAATTTATTCCGAGATAATCGTGTATTTTTTCTTTTTTATATACTGTATAACCATTCCAGACGGTAAATCCGTCGACAATGTCTTAATTCAATGTTCTTAAGTCTATAGAATTGTGCGCTTTTGTTACAATTTATTGATATTATTTACACTACCCATTTACCATTTACTATATCACTAGAACATAATCAACAACAAATAGTTGAAGAATTTTTAGATTTTTTGTTTCTTTTCTTTCTATTTAAAGACCCGAAATCGGTAAAAATCTGTCGTAGTCTTTTCAGTATTGAGAACTCAGCAAATACATGTTTGCTCTTGAATATTTCCGAGTAACCGATTTATACCTTACATGTGGATATATTCGAGTATCAATTTGTTAGAACCCATACTGGGGTATAATAATTAAGTGATAACTGCTGCCTTTCAAAGCATGCCTATTCATTAGTTTTACTATTGCTGTTATCGGTCAGTACAGATATTTCGCATCTTCATTATAAATATCGTATATTCTATAGTATGTAATGCGTCTTATATTATTAATATCTAAAGAAATAAAATGTGAAGCTTAATAAAATAATATGAAAAACCAACAACACTAGTTTCTAGATAGAAAAATATGTATCATATTGTATAAAATGAAAATTTTATTTAATAATTTAGTCAATTATGAATACCATTAATACTACACATATGTATGTAATATATTCCTTTTACCTAGATTTACTCATTGGAAGGAAAAATCGAAAACTTGCAATCACGCGAAATTCAGTGATTTCAATTATTCGTTATTTCATTATTATATACGATATAGCATCATGGGGTACACAGTTCATAACGGCAAACAATTACTCTGCACGTTGGTATACGCCCATTCGAAAACCGACAAGATGGTGTTGTTTCAATAAGACTTTGGATAAAATCATTTGCCTTGTCATGCTTGCGTCGTTTCTTGAGTAAAAAATTTGTGTACACCTACATGTAAACAGTATAATCCTACTACAATCAGCCTTCATGCCACGTTACACTGTGAGAGTAATGTGAAAATAAACGGAACATCTATTACTGATTGAGTTCATTCAATTTACCCGTTTAAGGCCCTTGACTAATTGTCACTTGTTACACTATCATCAATTTTTATCATTATTATTTATTATTATTGAATTGTAATTGCAAAAATTTGTCATTTTTCTTTTGTGTATACCTCGCCTGCTCCTATTCGAGCATCAGTATTGTTTTGTTGTTTATTTGTTATTTTGTTTTTCGTTTTCTTAACAGTTTAATTCGGAACGTTTTTTATACAAATTTAGATTTCGAATACAATCCGACGAAATAATTCCCACTTCGGATTTGAGATTTACGTCTAATTCTTAGATCTCAAGTCTCGTAATGTAGGTCTTAAGTCTAGACTGCAAAATGTAAAATTTGATTTATTTTATTTGTTGTCAGCCCACTGACCGATCATCAGTCGTCACTGAGACTTCATGGACACCAACTTCCGTGATCTAGCTCTGGCTTCGGCTCGTGCATTTGTATATTCGAACCATAGTACGTTTGGAATCAATGTTGTATCGCGTAGCAATAGATATTCTGATATTCGCCTGTAATAAGCAAAAGTAATATTTTTTACACTTAACCGTATCTAACTATCTTGCATATATTGAAATAGAATGTATTCATAGAAATTATTTTCTTATTGAAAAATAAAAAAATGAAAACAAAATTACGTGATTCAATAGTGCCTGTAAATCATTTTGATGAGAATAGTTTACAGGTTTAAAAAAATTGATACAATTGTCTAGTTTTATCTATAAAATGTAATATGTGACTGAGAAATCTGGGAACAAAATTTCAGTAGTTTTGAAAGCAGTCTTGTTGAAATGTTTATTTCAATTTTGCATCCAATTATTCTTCCGTGGAAACAAAAGTAATTATCAGTGTAGTAATAATGACATGAATAATAACAATAATAATAATGATATTTGGATAATAATATTAATAAATTTATAGCGAAACTCACCATGATACAATAATTGGAAAAAATGGTGTGAGGACTAGATGAGTAACTAGAAACCAGACGCTGCCGACAAAGATTCCTACAATCACGCCGCAAAGAACTTGTGCAATAGAATGGTATTGCAAATAAATGCGGCTAAAAGCAACAAGGGTTGCGACTCCTACACAGCTGGCGATTATAGTTATCCGCCAAAATCTCTCTGATACTGTGCTGTTGTTATTATGATGTAATCTGTGATGCCGAAGAATTAAAGAAAGATCATTAATCTTAAACACATAAACTCAATTGACAGAAATTGGTTAAAAGTTTCAATAATCTTTATGTCCTAGAAAACTTTGTTAACTTGAATGAAGCTTTGAAACAGATCACCACACAGAAGTAGAAAAGCGATTCAAGTAACCAAATGTAATAACGACTTACAACCAATTCTGTGCTAGATTGAGATCACACCCTAGAAATGCGTTACCTAACAAATACGAATATTGTTGCATATGTAGCGAAGAACCACATAAACTGAGTATGAGCAGAAGGCATTCCGTACTCTGTGTATATAACTTCCCGCCTGATGGGTCGTGCTTCTCGTATTGCATGTTTGAGAGAAAAGTTGACAACCTCGTTAACAACAACACCCCCTAAGAATGCTATCTGTAAAAATCAAATCCAATGATCACTGGGTATTTTTTAATTTCTGTTGGCGTTACAAAGTTGACACCCCAGAATGATCATACAATTGTGTGAGTTATCTTACAGTGTGTAAATCTCTTCTGAATAGCACTAGCGTTAAAAAACCTGCGATAACAGCGAATGGCATTAAACTTATCAATGCCAAAAACTTCCCAATCAGATCACCTGTAATTTAAGATCACTCAAGTGAACATCGGTTACAAGGTGCAAGAGAAATGAAGACAGAAATCCGTGCGTTGTTTGACAACATTGTTCTTGTATTTATGATTTTAAGACTTTCATATGTTTAATTATGATTCGTTAACGTTCTATGTTTTTATCATTTTCAATTAGTGGATTGTAGAAGTGATAGAGAAAAGACATTGAACTATAGATTCTGAATTAAAAATTTTATTTGTACCAACTAGTGAAAGGAAATATTGAATAATGTTTTCAGCGCCGTCAGTAGCCTCGTGGAAATACGGACACGAATGCAGATAACGTTTCATTATCATTTATTAAACATGCAATAATTATTAGTTAAATTTACCTGCCGGATATTCTACGAGCGTAAGGGATAAGGGCACCCATTCCAATTGCTCGATGGAATGTGTAGAGTGAGATTTAATGTCGCGCAGCGACTCATCGTCGAGCGACGACGCCATTTTCAAAGTTTGAAACTGCCGTACAGCGTCACCAAATTCTGGCAAGAATGTGGACAGTGTCGGTTGTATTTGTTGTATTTTGTTACCGACAGTGCGTGTTAACAGATGTCCCCACAGGGCTTCCGTAAAGAATGAGAAGTGTCATACTCCATACATACACAACCAAAGAGGATGACGGAAATCGAGTCATAAGATTTGCACTGCATATGTATATTTCTAGATTTTAGAGCATATACTATCGGAGGTAGCTACCCAATCCGACTACCTCACGAAAACTGAACCTGAAATAATGAGAGAACGAAACATGTACTCGGGATATTCCGTCTCTCTCACTCTGCACTTTATTGGCTGAGAGGAAACGTATGGACCAATCAAGTATGGAGCGAGAGAGACAGGTTGTAACGAGCATATACTTCTCTCTCTCACTCATCCACCACGCTCTCTATATATACGAAGCTACCACTCGTAGTATAAAGCTACTGGCCGAAAACTAGGAAGAATTGCAATTCCCTGTTTTGTTGGGATTGCCGTCAGTTAAAAACCAAGGAAAATGTTTCCCTCGGTGTAGAACTTGATTGGCTGAGTCTCCGCTTACCACGGTGCACTGGTTATCACTCAGTTTTCCATTGAATTGCGTTCAATTGCATTGTCATTCCTCCGCGATTTTCGGCAAGGAACCTCAAGAGAAAAATCATGGCAGCTGATCCATCCAATATTTTTGGCTTTGAATTACTCTACAAATCTGTGGAGAATCAAATTAATAAGAAAGATGACGTATTGATAACTCTGGTGCACTGGTACTTTGTTAGAACTGGATTTAGATGCATTGGCACTGGTGACACGGTTAGTGCCGAATATCTGAACCTGATGCAATCTGAAAAATAGAAAAAGCAAAATAATGAATAACCAAACACTACAAAAAAATATTCATCTGAAAAACTTATAAATCCGGATAATTTAATTTGTTTTTATTCATTACAATTAACAGCTTGGTTCTACTTATTATTTTCTTCTACTAATTCGGGGAGAAAAAAGACGAAATTCAAAGTTTATTTAAATGATTTACAGAAAACGTTTAATCCAAATGAAGTAGGATCTGAATTGCTACCTAACGGCTGGAACCAGAATCCCAATTACGCTTTGCGTTATGTCAAGGAAGGAAAACTGTACATTTTACTTGGCACAAAGTCAGATGCCGATTTAATCCTCAATCTGATGGTGAGTCAATTTCACTCCTAGGTATTGATGGTCACATTTTTACTTTCTAATTGGCATTCATCCTTATAGCGAATCGAAGACCACAGTGTGTCCAACATTCAGTTTTTGGTCGACACAACTGTGTCTGCCCTGAAAGGGCCATTGCAGACGTTGATGCCGAGTTTCCAAAGTGTCATAAACACCATCAGAACGGACCTGGTTGACCCCGTTTATACAGGAAATGCAAGAGAAACATCGACTCAAACTTCGACAGGCAATGTGAACAGTACGCGTGATATTCCACGCCGCCCAAATCGCTCGGATTACGATCCTCTCAGGGTAGGACCGCCACAAAGACCAAACCCAGATCTTCCTAATTGGTAATTTCCATATCAATTTTCTAGTAAGCCATAAGCCCTTTCTTTAAAAAGCATTCATTGTTAAGGTTTCAAAGGTCCTCTGGGTCTGGCCACATCATTTGCTGCATTGTGAATGTGTTTGTTACATGGCTTACTAGGAAATTTATGTGGCGCTCTTTCAGTCCAACAGAAATTTACCTTTGATACCTTTACAGGTTTCCAATGACATTGATGACATAGATCCCGATGATATTTGGCCTACAATGAACCTTTAAACCCTTGAACATCTTGTCCAAGCCTTTTCCTGACTTCATCCTGATCAGGACGAACATTCCCTTCGTTTTTCATCACACCAAATCCTTGTTATCGATAATCCTTTTCTAACCACAAGAAATAAAATCCCTCATAACATTTCGGATTCAATCGCTTAATTGTTACGCATTCATGTACAATCGTTGTATGAAAGAAATGAGGTGATTCTCAGAAAGACATTCGGCAGAATGATACATTTTATTCACTGTTAGGACATAGTTTCTTGCATCTCTTAAGTTCTTGTGGAAATTCTTGTAGTCTTTAGTAATTTTTTGAAACCTTGATAAACTTTTGATCCACTCAAGTGAAAAGCACAAAATGAATTTTAATACTTGAAACATCCAAGCAAATATAACAAACAATTGAACTGTTCTATCAGCAAAATACAGAAGCCATTTACAACAAAATCATCAGGCTTCTGGATTAGAGATTCTGTTGAAACATCTAGGGGCGTATGTTTGGACGAAACTACGGAACTCCTGATGTGTAGTTTCATCCAATAGACCTTACATCGCTCAGCATACGGTAGATCAGATCGTAGGAAACTCGTAGTTACTTCACTATTGCTCTGAAGTAATATATCTATTCAAACTCGAACGTCTTAGATACTATTACTGAAACCCTATCAGAAGACAATAAAACTTGATATTTGAGGCGTAAATACACAGCAGGATTATTTGGTAATGGAATTTCAGTCATCAAGCTGCATATATAACCAATTGTAACTGAAATGAAGAAAAGCCTATTAGATGAAACTATGTATCACAAGCTCCATATGTTTAGCTATGCAAATGATCGCAGAAGTTATTGAATTCGAAGTTGGCAGAAGATTTGCATCAGAAAATTAGTGTGCTTACCAAACTCAGTGGTTTTCGCGCTTTAGGAACATTCTAGCTCATACGATCGTTCAATACTGTTCAAATGAGTTTTAGAGGAGTCATAAAACGTCAAAACTTTGCATTTCATATATTATTGTAAAAATTGACTTTATTCAGTGAAAATTATCTATTTAGAAAATAGCAATTTGGTTTTTTGCTCTTGAATGGAATTTTCTGCTAGCCCGTAATTCGACAAGCAATACGAATAAGAATGCTGTCGTTTGCCCAACTTTAGAAAAAAAATAGTAGTGCAATCACAGGTTCGCTCAAGATTCGCACTCTCCAGTAAACTATCCAATCGCCTATTGTTCAGAATAATAATTCTTACTGAATAAGGTCTATAAATACGAAGTTTCAATATTTACCTACTCCTAGAAAACTCAATCGAAAGCTATCTAGCGATTCTACAAACCAGCTTATTTCCTATCAATCTCCTTTTCATCAGAAGTTTGAGCAGAATTTCATTATCTGGAAGCCTGATACTTTCCTTGTTAGATTATCGTATTGAAATTCGTTTGATGCTCCAAAAAGTCAAATTTGGCAGAAGTTGAGCCTGCTACTTGAAAAAGATGCACAAGTTTCTGTCGAAGTTTAAAAAGTTGAGGAACGGCGTGGCTGAAGTTCGTCGATTATCACTGACAATCAAATCATGGAAAATATTTCAGGAATCCAATGGCTGACCCAAGAGGAGTTGGAAGATCAGATCTGGATCCATTCGCAGGACCTCCAGGCAGCGGAGGAATGATCTTTGACCCTTTCTCATCCGGCCCATTTGGCCGAAATCCACTAGGACCCGGAGGTCCTGGAGGTTTGGGAATTCCTGGCCGTCTTCCCCCGTAATTGCCATTACTATTTATTCACACGCTTCAAAGGGTCCGTTCAATACTTGCTTATTGGTCGCAAAGAACGAAAAAAGAGGGAGGCCCCTGGTCCAAAAATTCTCAATAGATCATGTTTTAATTTCTCAGAAACGTACCATGTTTTCGAATAGTTCTAAAGAAAATTCTGTATTTATCCTCAAAAAGTTTGTGAGGGATATCCAAAATTTCCAGAGAGTTTTCATATGCTTTCAGACTTCTTATTCTATTGAAAATCACATAAACACCGAAGTTTCGCGTCATGTCTACTGATTACGTAGCGTTTGAAGTAAAAATGGCAAGAATTTCTGGGAAAAACTTTTATATTATTGAAAACCTGAAGAATTTCGAGTTTTCATTTTTCTGAATATTTCTGAGAAAGTCGAGTTAGAGGTGAAAATCGGACCAATGCCTAGAGAAAAGTCACTTTCTTTCAGAACTTTATTTTCTGTCACAAATTCGAAAAAACCCGATTCCAGTGTTTCTAAGTATTTTCAGGCGATAACGAATTATAAAAAACTGTTATGGATTTCTGAGAAATTTGAAATCTCAAGATTTTTTCATAAATGTATCGGCGTTAATTTTCGACATAAACTTGGAGAAATTTGTACCAATTCTTAGAAATTATTCGAGTTTAACATATATTTTTCAAAAAAGTTGAGAAACTGTCATAAATTCTGAGTAAATTTGTAGAAATTTAATCTAAAAATATTTTGTGTCGAAGAGGGGGATGCGAAATTTCCAAAACAGATGTCAATGTAATACTTGAATGGCTTCTGAATACAAAATGTAGGTCACATTTCGATGGTATCAATGTGATTGTGTTATCCAAATGTTTCACAAAAAAAGTAACGAAATTTACGAATTACTTAAATTCATAACGTTTTTTTTCAAATTCTAGCGGCGCTGTGCCGCCTGGGGCACGTTTTGATCCCTTCGGGCCACCGGACGTAAATCTTCCGCGGCCCCCCAGGGGGGGACCCGACAATGACCATTTACCACCGCCAGGGTATGACGACATGTTCATGTAAAAGACGAGGCTTCAAGAATATGGAACGATAGCGGGATTTTCGGTTACTAAAATTCTGCGTAAAAGTATAAGAGCCATTTAATGTGTATCAATTTTTTATCTAATAAAAAAATAACTGGTCAGTTGCCGCCTCGTAATTTATTTCTGTCGGAGATCAGGGCAAAGCAGAGCACCCTGGGGAAAGTGCAGGATCATGGTTATTCGAATGCCAAGGAATTTTTGTATTTCTGTTTACTTATAATCAAGGGAAATATTCCAACTTCTAAACTGTCGACAAGATATTTTTTGAATTTTGCAGGGAAAAGCAGAAATTGTGCAAAAAATGTAAGAAATATTTTCGACCTACGTTACTTTGCCCCGATTTCCCGTATGTACACATGTGGACAGTAATTCAGAAACGGCTAGTTTTTCGGTAAGGTCAATTACGTTGGTAACGCAAATTCAGTCTGCAGTGCCACTGTCAGCCTACCGCTACGGGCTGAATCTGCGTTACCAACGTAATCGACCTTACCGAAAAACTAGCAGTCTCTGAATTAATGTCCACATGTGTACATACATGCAATAAACATCGTTTAATCTTAAATTCCCTTGAAGAGAATTTTTCTCTATCTTCACGTTGGTAAGAAAAATAAATTAAAACCCCGCGCAGAAATTCTCGGATTGAATAATTTCAACGTAAGTAATGAATTTCTTTTTAAATATAATTTAATCACTGTATCAATATTTAAACAATAATATAAGTATTGTGTGATACGTAGTAATAAGGGACATTATTTTATCAAATCAAATTAAATATAATAAAATATAATAATAATTGTTGATTTAATTCAGCTAACTTGTTACTAACTTATATTCGTTATTTCTTGCAATCGTACCAATCAGGTTTCTGGGATGACTTGCAAATATTAATTAAGGACAGATTTTACTGTAGCTTTGCTATACATGACTTACTTGACTCATTTCGTTACATCATTAGTGAGAATTAATTATGAATAAACAAGTTCTGTTAAACATTGGTTATTCTCATGTCTCCGTTTTACATACCGTTATTAATTTTTATCATTATTTTTAGATCATTGGATATAGAGATGCATATATCCATTACGCAACTAAATTTAGAACCCTTCATTTGACACAATGATAATTCAATGTCTCAAAACCTCGATATTATAACATGGTATAATTAGAAAAATTGAACTGTGTATTAAAAAAATATCGCACGGGAGTGCAGAAATTTGACAAAAGTCTTGACGATAAAAAATTTGTTTATTTTTTTTTAATTCTTTTTTTATTTTTTTTTTTTTATTTGCGTTCAAAAAAAATTTCAATAGATATGCGACAACAAACACAGATGATTTTTTTAATTTATCTGTGCTTCGTATAATTTTTGCCTGCATCTACAGAAAGGGGTATGTATATTGAATATGCATTAAAGTATATTCATATAAAAAAGAAGAAAAAAGTAATACTAGGATTTATTTATGTTCTGGGGAAAAAGCGTCGCCTACCAAGAAAATAATTAAAATAACGAATCTTACCATACGATAAATTTTCTGCTTGTTTGTTTTTTTCTCACTATTTCTTCCTGGCATCAAGAAAGTAATAATAGTATTAGTGTAGTACCAGGTGTAGCAGTAGTCGTAGTAGTAATAGTAGAAAAAAGCATTCGTGAAAGTATATAACATAATAAGTATATGATTATTATAATAATATGCGATTGATTATTCGATAAAATAAAGATGATGATTTATTTGTAAGGGATCATGCGTAACCACGTAGAATAAAGTTAATTATATAATTTCAGTATGATTTTCATAAATTAAAGAGTATCACAAACTAAACGTGGTTTTTTGGTAATGTGACAAACAGTGGTACGCCTTATTAACCCCATCATCTGTTATAAAAAATTATTGCAGCTTTCGCATCAACACGAAAGAAGTATTGTAGAATAACAGTAATAAATTAAATGTTATAGAAGATTTTACGTATCTATCACACAGCTCATTGCATAATCGCGCAACCCAGACGAACGTGATAAGAAAAAGAAGATCGAACAGTTTTGTAACGGACATTCTCTGTACGCTGCAAGTTTATTTCATATTAGATTATTTTTCAAGCGATGTTTTGGGATTCGCGAATTCAGAAGACGCCAACTTTTAGCAGCAAATGAATTACATCAACTACCAGAACCAAATTCAATTGTAAAAGTGATTACATTTTACGTATTTTACTTTATATTGACTTATTGTTACCATTACAAAGTGCAAAGTTCAACAGCGTACTCAATTCTTTTTGCGCCTTGTTATTAACCCAAAATCATCATTGGTTCATTCAGTGCGACGCCATTTTGCCCCAACCAAAACGACTGTTAGTTAACTTAGTTCAAGATAAAAGTAAGAATACATTCGCTGCGGTTGAACGAGTGAACATTGACGAAATGATCCACGTAATTAAGTTAGTTAAGTTTCCATCAATTTATTAGGATATCGACTTTTCTATTTTTTGAACACAGTTTAGTGTGGCGCACAGCGGCGGTGGCAATTTTATGAAAAAAAAATAAAATATCCTCTATTCGTACTTTGACATTAAATTACGAGTTTAAATCATCGCGTTGAAAAGTTACGAAAAAATGCGGCAATTAGTCTTTATCGCAACACTTTTCCTTGGAGTCTATGTGTATCTTTTTATTTCATTTCTTGTAGTTTTTTTTTCTGATAAAATTGCCATCGAGCTGCGTTAAGACTGACGTGATATGTACACGCGTAAATACATATATAAATCCCATGTAGTAGAGAAATATTACATACGTGTGTGCATAGCGTTAAAGTTAATTGTGTTTTTTCTTTCGTTCAAGGTAATAATATAATAGTGGTAAGAGTGGAAGGTAGTTCGCATGACCGATTCTCGATTAACGCTTCTTCCAATAATATTTATTCATTAATTTATTGTTTTTGTTGTATATTTTCTGTTTAATTTGGTTAAAGAATTACTATATTAATCGCCTCGTTCATTTATCCTGTTGGAAACGCAACTCCAAGTGTCAAAATTAGGAACAATAACGAAAGAATTAAGCTAGTGACGATGTAATACAAGGAAAGAAAGTAGCGCGACTACAAGAGTCGAAAACAATTGGCTAACTAATTAAAAAACGAAAATGATATTATACAAATTCTTTTAAACACAAAACTAGTACCTTCTATATCGAATATAGTAATTAATAATAATAATAACAATAATAATGATTCTTATTCAATGCAAATAGCAAAAATTTCGAAGGTTCAAAAATGATCATCTTTCTTCTTGTAAATATTATGACGTATCATTTCCCATTGACATATGGACTAATTAAAAGTCGATAATGAACATTAAAAATTTATTTCGGATTTCGTTCTAACACGCAGCATACAAATATTTCCTATCTATGAATTAGTGCTGAGTCGGGCTCATACACTGTGTAAGTGAAACATGACGGTAATTGAATATTTGGTAGGCAATGATAAAGTCAAAGGAAAAATTTAGAACGTTTCATCGAAGGGTACATTCGAAAAATAGAGAAAATAATATGTTCAGTTATTACAACCACAAAGAAATAAATATAAACAATAGCAGGGAATACATAAATGATGGTGAATAGAATTTTATTAATTTTTTCCTGGGAGTTATTAAATAAAGTTCAAGTTCAAATTATATGCATGTATTTTGTTTCTCCGCATAGCCAAATTCCTGTACTTCAGATTTCCCTCAAGAATAAAGTATACATCTTGCGTGACAACGAATTGTGTGTTGATGTGGAAACAAAATCTGGGTTGCATTTCCACACTGGCGTAACACATTCGAGGTTTCGAATAATCGGTACTCTAATATGACTCAATTTTATTGCGTGTCCAGCATACCTACCACAGAAGCCGAATGAATGTCATACAAAATCATCAGTAGTTTTTGTTGTATTTTTTTTTTCTTTTCAATTCTTAGTATAGACGTCAATTTGAAATTACGTTTTTCTTTGTTCTCCTTCAATTTTTTTTTTGTTTTATTTGAGTAAATGAATTTTTTTAATTTTTTTTTTTAAATTGATTTCTTCAAACTGTTGTGTTATTGTTATCTACTGGACGCAGCAGGAATTATGCCCATTCTTGAGCTTCAGTCGGGACTTGGGCCTGTACTTCTCAAGGAAAGCCAACTGTTTCGCATTGATAGCGCCACGCCTCTTTCTGTAAATTGGTAAAAAAAAAAAAAAAAAAAAAAAAAAAAAAAAAAAAAAAAAAAAAAAAAAAAAAAAAAAAAAAAAAAAAAAAAAAAAACAATGGAATTAGAAATAACAATAACCAAAAAACGAATAAATTATAAGTTCAATTACATCTCAATTCGTATTACTAATCATTACAAATAACGACGAGTTTAAAGTGATATGGAGAATTGCTAGGAATAATATTTTGACCACACACTTACTCTCGAATGAGTGCTACAGCGTCTTCATATTTCAGTCCTAGTTCGATTAGGGCTATCGCAACTAGGACAGGTGCTCGGCCAAGACCAGCAACACAGTGAACAGCGACACAGGCGTCAGGCGTTTCACCAAATCGTTTCCTTAGTAACTCGAACCACTCGTCAACGACCTAAAATACCAAACTCAATATTAGTAGACTCAACGGCATGAGATTATACAACTAATATGATCAAATTTGCTACTATTTTTTCATTATTTTTCGCACATTAAATGTGTTATATCTGAATTACACAGCAAAAGTTATACTTTTTCGATTTCTCAATAACAATTAATCAAAGTAATTACGTGACAAATTATGATAGCTGAAACGCGTTTTAAACGGTCTTCATTGCCGTAATATTATTGTACAATATTCTACGACATAAGGGTAACTAGGTTACATGAGTTAGAATAATAGGATAAGTTTAGGTTAGCTTAGGTATACTGAATAGTGATGGCACAGGAAACAGTTTCAAATCAACAGAACATTTTAGATACACAACTTAATAAGGTTATAGAATTTGTAATTGTTATTTACAATCTGAGTTGTTGTTGAAATCCTAAAAAATGTGTAAAAAATACGAACATCACACGGCAAAATTAGTTGTTTATATTATTCATTCGGTGATTACCTCTCTAGGCGGAAATGTTCCATCGTCAAAGACCAAATCCAGGACACTAATACCTTCCGATTTCAACTCTTCAACTTTGTACGTTGGTTCGCACACTCTCACCACTTCTTTAACATTGTGCTTTTTCAGCTCCTGAAAAAAGTGGGAGTCAAACTGATTCTGAAGACACGAGTCATTTGCTAATTGGCCATAGGAAATTATTATATAAAATAGTACTAATTGTATAAAGTCATCGAAGCTCCAAGAGTTGTGAATTTTCGCTGCACTAGTTGTACAACAAATTCAAAGAGGTCTACATGATCAATCAGGTTGAATCAAATTACATTCAACTTTAACAGAGATTTTTCATATGGAATACGATTAAGATACCTGAAGTTTCGTCTGTAATTATTTGAGAAACTACGAGAAATTATATGAATTGGAACTTTTTCAGATTGAATTACATAATTCAATGACATTTGTCTGAGATATGTAATTCAATGTACAACTTGCACGACGTTAAACGATTTTAAAGAGCATTTTAGATTGTTATTCTTTGAATAGTAAATCTAAGAAGAAGCCAAGGGTGATATTTACCTGGATGAAAGTTTGGATGTTCTGATCGTTGGGTCGATCAGTTATGAGGAACTTCATATTCTTGTATTCAATTTCGGCGGGTGCCGGCCTGATGTCTTTGACCCTCATGTTGCTCATTTCCTAATTGTCCTCAAAATAAAAAATAATATTTTTCGCCGGCGTAACGAAAATGAATCTATAACACTGCACCTAGGCAATAAAAATGAAGAGGTTTTCTTCCCCTCAACAAGTTTAGCCCATAGATAAGTCAGTCTTATATCGTTTTTCCTTTCTTTTTCTTCAACTGGTTGATAGAAACAATACTTGTTCTTGTTATTATCGTCACACAGAGGATAGAAGAACGATAGATTCTCGCATGTAGCCCTCTTAAAACCTGGTTGAATTGAGGGTCGGGGTTAAGTTACATCTGGTGGTGGTGGATGAGATGATATACGCCTCTTTTTTGACAGTGATTTCACTATTCGGAAGTTTATCTGAAATCAGAAAGCCAAGAACAGTCAAATATTTGAAAACACAGAATTTAACATTGCAAAAGTTCAGGGAATATTTTTTGATAAAAATGAAAGTGGATTAGTAATTTTTATTAGGAACATGTAAAAGATGTTGACCTTTTGCGAGTAATTACCTACTTGGCACAAGGTGCTCCGGCGGTTTGGGGAAGGGATGTCCTTGAGGTTCAGCTCTGGGTCCGAACAACTAATTAATAAATTGTGTCTAATAAAATTCTCTACGTCTTGGATGTATATGTATGTACGTGTGTGCTTGTGACTAGCTGTTGATGGTTGGTTTTTATATCTGACAATAGCCAGATCGTTTGTTTACGTTTTTTCTACGTTATCTCCTGTCTTTTCGTTGTTTTTCTTCTTCTTCTTCTTCCTCTTCTTCTTTCTATTTTACAGCTGTCTAATCAGTTTTTCTTAACTTTTTGGGGCACGTTTCACTCTCTCCCTTGCTCTTTCTCTTTGTATTTATTTTTCTCTATCTATTTGTGTTGGGCCTGGCAGTACTCTGCGCTGTCCAGCTGAAACTCCATGTATGTGAGGATGCACTCACCAGAAAACTGGAACAAAAAGAACGAGAAAAAAATTATTAGTCGTAATTGTTTACCAGTTAAAAAAAATTCTTTTTATGCCGACAATATAAAACCGGAACAAAGTGCGATTGTTATTTAAGGACAATGTGCGTAAGTACTATTGGAATCTGTACCAGCGTTGCCAACCTATTAGATAAACATTTCTTTAAATGGCGCCAAAACACTTATTTAGATTTCTTATTTAGATGGTATCACAATAATTCTTTAGATGTCTTAATGGCGCGGCAATAATTCTTTATACTTCTTATTTTCAGGAGTGATGTTTGATGGTATTGAAACTCAATAAATACCGGAATGAATAATATATTTAATTTTTTCGCATTTATAAACATGGATAATTTTTTTAGAAATATATAATGATAATTACCGAGCAAGATAACACAAGCAGTATAAAGACATTAAAAACTTTTACTTATATAAAAAGTTTTTTGTTTTTAATATTTAGGGCCACCAACTTGTCAAATAATTCCCATCGCAAATTGCAGACGCTATCTAATTGGTGCATATTTTATCAGGAACCTAACAATTGGTTGATTTGTAGTCTATAGTTTCGATTTCACAGACCATTTTTAGAGATCTCGCTATCAGTCTTGAGATTTCGTCTAAGATCTTCAGATTTGCTTCCGATTTCGGGCTAAAGGACAATATTCCTTAATAAGAAGACAACTTTTCTTTTTTCTTTGAACGGGCTCTAACTTCTTTTGATCTCGAGAAATTTCTTTAAGGTTGGCAACGCTGATCTGTACAATGTCAGGGCAATATGGCCTCGCAAGAGTTGATCAGCTGAGGTTTAGTTGAACGTATACCGGGGCATACAAAACGTCGTGTCTTTTTAAATTAAATACAACTGCCGGCCATTACAAAAATACCGACTAAGACGATAATCAGGGTAGTCGTAGATATTTTTATATTCACGGTTGTTTTGTCCCCCCACCCCCCTCCAAAAATAATAGTTTTATCATTCGTTGATTCACCGTCGATTAAACTGTAATCGATTTGCGGTTGAACGCGATGCAAAGAATTGGATTTCCATTTTTTTAGAACCAGCAGTTCAAAGATTAAAGCACCGATCCCGCGAACGTTCTTCTGTATCTTTCCGAGCTACATCTAATGCCTCAGGTATATGTGATTAGGTTTATAGTTTTCCAGAAAAGAATAACATCGTCCAATGACCCGTGACGCAGTTTATTCTCTATACTTCTGTATTGACAAATATGTTGGAATTCTTCGCTTGCATCTCGATCATCGTACATTGACTTGACAATGTAGATAAAATTCGCTTGCTTATCGATTATCCGTCTCGAAAGATTCTGATTATTTGTCACATATAAAGTTGTTTGAAATTCACTTGACCGGTTCACGTTCTGAATAAGATTGAGAATCACAATACTCAATCTGTAAACATTGGGATTTACAGATTCATTGATAACTTAGCGAATACATGAAAACCCCAGCAACTACGATACGTACAACAATTCAAATTCGAGGCGAATGAAAGTCTACGTACAAGTAATCGTACGACAGTAATTAACATTCCGTTCAAGAATGAGCCAAGAAGTGTAGTATCTGATACCTATTGTTAGGATTATACACGTGTCTTAGGTCGTGTGCACCGATTCAAATACTCCTCGTTTTGCAAATATTTTTAGCACTATACAATGACTTAGTTCACCTTTGCCAACTTCTCTCAACGTGGGTGGATTGGACTTGAGCCGTGCATTATCTATACGACCGGATGTTCTAGGTGTTAAACTGCTCAGCACAGATGCCTTTATCGTTCAATCGGAACTAAATTTGGCATTTCTTCACATGCTCTCACCTTATTCATATTTATAGCGTCTACTGAAGTAAAACCTAATCTACAAAAAAGTTGTTCATTCAAACAATAAAGGTAGCTATTCTGAACAATTCGAGGGCAAGAACACGGAAATCGGTTGATCTGTTGAAACGATTTCACGTAACTTGTTATGCTAACAATAAGCTGCATCAAATTTGAGAGAGAATTCGTACAACGATCTATGATGAAAATTCTTTACCACGTCAAAATTCAAATCGTTGCTAAAATGTAACTACATATTTCAACGTTTATTCTCACAGGATTGTAAATCATGCATCCTTGGATTTCTCTAAAGATTGACTTAGTATTTATCGGTGATATTTATACAAGTATCAGGCGGTACGAGTAGACACGTAATAATATACATCCAACAAAAATCACCTTCGAAAAAAATAACAGATATTATGAAACTGTGTAGATTTCACTGATTATACGGTCAGCGTTAATTGACATGTAACATCGTGGATGTATCGATGGAAACTGAGATTAGGATTGTTTGACAGAAGGTTGATAATCAGGCGGTGTAGTTTTCTTGGCTTGAAAGAAACTTCAAAGCTGACAATGCTCAATTCGCAATACGAGACGATTCGGGAACCGCGAAAACCGCATAACCACAGATTAGATTCAATTTCTTTCAAAGTCGAGACATGCAATCGCGAGACATCTGAATATTAATTACAACACCTATATAATCCAAGGATTTTGAGTTCGTTAGATTTTTGGTTTGCCATTACACTATTGGTGAAAATTCTTGCATACGTGTTTTCTAACTGAAGGTGCCAACTTAGGATTATATTGAAAATCGAATATTTGATAAATTGGAAAAAAGAAAACACCTACACAAACTTGGTATGAAAAAGATTATGAATTGAAAAAAATATATTACGGATATACTCAAGTTATGAATAAATATTGTTATGCTCATAGATATTTGAAAATATCATGTTTGTGCAAAGCGCAAGTTTATCTTTGAGGTAGGTATAACTTCAACTGAATACAAGCCATCTCGTATTCGATATATAATAACGACCTCCTCAAGACAGCAATACGAAGATCAGGCGCACTATATCATCTGCGCAATATATGAAAAACAAGGCGAGTTGAGGTAGCTTGGAATAAATGAAAATAAGAATAAAAATAAAAAGTGAAAACAGGCGATTTATTTTTAACTCCGCGCATGTCGACGGCCAGTGAGTGAAGATTGTCGCAGCATCTTTAAGAAGAAAATACTTCTACGTCTTTTCGATAACATTCTGGTTGCCTTGCCGTATACATGTATATATAAAACTGGCATAGGATGAATTTTGTATCCCAGCCAAGCGAAATAACTCCCGAGGAACTTCATGCCAGTTTAAAATTGCCGCTCTTTGGCAGATCTAAATCTTGAGGCCAAAGAGCAGGAATGTCTAGGTCAACATTAAGCGTACACGCTTCAATCGGGTATTAACATCACATGCGATATGATAACAATACACAAACATTTTAATGCCAATAATAAAGCATGTCATTGCATTATAGTGCGTTTAATGATTTTAATACAACTTTGTATATGCGAAGCCAATACAGTTTACAGCAGTTGTTTTCGCTTTAGGATCAACGAATGAATTAGAAATAATGTTTATAGGCAAACATTACATATAATGCACGCGTTTAGTGCGACTTTATAAAAGTTTACAAGTCTGATAAGAACCCAAAGTAAACCCAGACGTATCGTGACCAGAGCAACATGGCGCCGCACTGGGCAATCAGCTGATCCTTTTATCCTCAGTTTTAGTAAATATTACACGAATACGAAGACAGAAAACTCTACGCGAGCGTTTATACCCTAGTTTCCCTACACTGAGTTGATAAAGAGTAAAACAAGCGGCGATTAACGACTTTTACGATTATATTTAAATATCGTATTAGATAACTTTCTATCCCGACTTAACCGAATCGTGAATACTTTAATTAATGACAATTGGATACAGGAATTCACATGAGAAATATGCATTACACACACGCGCTGATCTCTCATCATTATCATGGCCGGGACGAGAAAATTTTAAAAAGGGTTATACATTTTCACTCCAGTGTTAGGTAAAGTATATATACAAGTATACGATGCGGCACACTCGCGGTTAATTGCCGGCGGAGACACGAACTTCGGCGGGCGTGATCTTGTAGTCTGGATGCTACATATTGCGTGTATATATATATATATATATGAGGGTTCTTTGTACCCATCTCGAGGCCGCAGCCGAGGTAACTGTCCCCTGACAAGTTATAGATCTCAAGCAACTGCCGAACCCGAATATTAAATAACGCTTTCAATAACAATCTACGGAATGCGGGGTTCAACAAGAGAAGTGTGAGTATATGTACCAAGTAGTGATTTTTTCACTTTTTTCTTTCAGCTGCATTGGGTGCGAAAAATTTATAATTAATTTCGTTCGAGATTTGGAAGTACGTAATAATTTAAAAAATGGCAATATTGTATACATGTAGATGAGTTTGCGTACGCATTTATACAGCAACGACACGCGAGATTAAGGTTGCATATGTATGTACATTGTACACACGTGATTGTGTATTTACAACAGACATGATGTGCATGTATGCAAACTGGGGGCTTTGAGTGTACAAAGATTTCAAAGATATATATAATATATACGTATGTATTTGTTGTGTATTTTTACATACGTAAAGCGTATGCGCGGCAGCCGCGTCGGTGCCCAACACACATCCGGGTAGATACAAGATGATATATGTATAAAGAGCTTAACTAGACAAAATAAATATTTTTAAACGGAGTTATATTTGTACTCGGTACGTATATACACAGGGACACATTGGTCATGCATAGGTGTGCAAACGTGTACCATACATTTTAGTGTATGACAGGGGAGCGAGCAAATATGTATCGGCTCTTCCAATGCATGTATAAGAAAGTAAACCAATAAGGCAATCTCATACGTTTGGGAATAAAATATGTTTTTAACCATCACATCTTGTCGTTAGCGATAGTCGCGATCAAATTAATACGAAATAGACGTGTCATTAAATGATTGAATAACTCCAAGTTGAAAATGATCGATAATCTGTTGAAAGTATATGGAGAACCTTCAACAAATGAAAAAAAAACATAATGAAATTCGTAATTTTGAATTTGTTTCCAGTTCATTTAATTCTCGACTTTCTTTTTTTTTTTCTTGGAAGAATGTCAAAGTTAAGTACGCATATTTATAAAATTATTTCAAAAACACAAACAGCTTTCATATTTTTAGCGCCGATTCTATAAATATGATGCATACTCAAATTTTGCCAACCAGTTTTCGTACAGATTGGAACGAAAAAAAAAAAAAACTTATACAAAATTCCGTTTCAAGATATTAATCTCATTCATTCGGAGATAAGGTTCTGTTATGTTGCACAAAATCACCGAAATTACGTACATAAACTTCGTGAACGACGTGAAGGTAGACATGACCTCAATATTTGACACAAATACTACAAGAACTTAGTTATCATACTCGTACATACATATCAGTGATATGCTCAATTTATTCCAGGTTACTTTGCAGCACAAAGACATTTTATCTCGTACTTTTAATTGTATCCAATAACTTTAATATCAAGATAATATGTACAAACTAAGAATACAAAAAAAAAATATACTCTAAAATGTATATAACTTGGCCTCATAATGTATGTACGTATACATTATTGCATGTATCTTCTTACCTTAATCTCATTTACTGGTGTTCGAAATTTCCTTTTCTATTCGTCAAGAATATTCTTTCAACTTCAAACTTCTTCCACTGTACTGCTTATTATTTTCGCATATAATACGGATATATGATAGCAAAAATCATGTATACCGTTATACATGTATATTGTACGTTTATATTAATCAACAATTATTACCGAATTTCATGTAGATGTATCATGTATACATATTTGTAGGTAGAGTAGAGATGAGTCACATCTTATATTAAACACAAACCGTATGATAATACGAAGAGCACACAACAATTCACGTCACTATAGAATCTATTAAAAAGGAATTATCAATTTTTTCTTCCTTCTTTTAATACAGTTCTTGATTTATAGAAAACTGTGTCACCGTTCAAACTAGAGTTATCAAAGTGTTTATAAAATATTAAATAATCGAAAATCACTCGTTATCAGCTTCGTTTTACTATCAAAATTCAATGCACATCGGTAGTCTTATATTTATTTACGTATAAAAATAACAATAAATTATAACGGATACGGTACGTTTAAACAAAATAAGGAAAGTACTGTTATATTTATCTCTTGTGTTTGTCAGGTGGTAAATTACCACCGGATACAACAATCACGAACATTAAATGACGTTAGGATTTAGAAGCCGGTGTTACTCTGCATCGTGCAGGTTGCCGCGTATTCTGAAGAGAGAAAAAATTGAGTAACAGGAGAAAACTTTTTAGAGTTGAAACTTGTAATTGAAAAACGAATTCAGATTTTTGTGTCCAGAAAACGATCGAGAACAAACCGTCGATGAACTGTATTTTTATTTATTTTTATTTTTTTATCACGTTATTGTTATCGTTGCAATTTTTCACAGTACGATTGAAACTGATTATTCCGATTTGTCGAAAATTTTCAATGATAGAAAAAGCAGAGAAGCGAACAAACCACTCGCGTCAGTCACAACGGTCGCGCAGAATCTGGGCCAGCGGTCGTACGACGTTTAAAATAGAACGCGCCGAGACGAGACGAAGAAGACTACGACTATCCCCCACCCTGTTGCGCCCGTACATTTATCCCCTCCCAAGCCCCTCCCCCAATCAAACCTGGCGCCGTGACGGCCGTGACGTCACCCGCCGCCCAACCGCAACCACACACCTACGTATCCGAACGTAGGCACAACGTACTCGGTGCCTGCGTTGATTCGATGGTTATGTTGAAATGAGCATGTCGGGCCTTCCTGCTTTACCGACAGATTCGGGAAACGTAATTATACCGACACTTGCTTGGAAAGTTCGATTTTTGAAGCCTGCGGTACGTGTATGCGTGTGCGAGGTCTTCCATTTCCGAACAGTGTGGTAAAACAACGTTGGCCCATGCGCACGATTGAAATGCTATATTTGACACACTAGAGCTTTTTTCGGCGCAAGCGCACTATCCAATAACTCAACTTTACGCACTGTGTCATTCTACTCGAGTTACCTAACTACAATTTCATGCGTTGTCAGTCAGTGGCACCTTACCAATTGCTCAGCTCAAAGAATCAGCTGCAAATATGTTTATACGGTGTTTCTGTTTATTTACGGAAATTTCTTTAACCCTTCGTTAGGTCCGTCAGCTTTCGTAACACCAGTTAGCACGTGGGATCTTCGGAGACAACATTTTGTTGGTGCAATATTTTCATTTGTAATACAAATAAACGGTTTTATACTGAAAACTACGGTTGTCTCTATGTCTGGTAATATGGATTTACGGGTTGCAAATCTCAAATTCATTGCTTATCATAAATAAACAATATTTCATCTGAGAAGTCAAAAAACCTAAAAATTTGACCGCTATGGATGATATGTCGCAGGAAAAAACTATTTGCATAAAAATGATTCTTTTTGAGCATAATTACTAAGACTCAGATATGAACTAGGAAAATAATCTATGGGGCAACATTTTTCAATCAAAGAGTACAGTTTTTATTGACTTAGGACAATCACCTTTTTCGACCAACGAAAAAGTACACGTAATGAGAAAAACCAACTAAATAAGTATTTATAAATTCCCAACTTTATGTCATTAATGTGATCTTCAACTATTGTAAAAATATCAAGTGACCCACCAAAGAAATGGCTTTTACGTTTCTGTATCATAAATAACATTTGTTCCCGTTATCCACCACGATCAGTAACGCTGGTACGCGCGTGGGGTCCGTGGAGACCCCCCATAGAAGTTTAATGACCTTTGGCTACAAAATGAATGACGAAAACAACGCCCCAACATAGGCAATGGCTTTATAGGAAGGTTCCTGGGAGGTACTGGAAATGGCAGTGCCGGAAATTTTTATTTTTTTTTGCAGCTGAGAAAAAAATTAAAGGCTTGGGGGGCTCTACGGCGCCCACATGCCGAATGAAGGGCTAATCACCACATAACCGCGATCATGTATCCTGCCATTTTCCAAAGTTTGAATCATACGTCACTCTGCAGGTGCAGAAAGGAGTGTGGAATCCCATTCGCTGAGTTTGTCATACTTAGTTACCTTATTACCACTACTGCAATAGTTTGACGAAACTGATAGCAGGAAACTTATAGCATTGACAACTATAATCTGCATATTAAAAATCGTAAATAGCGCCAAGTTTTCTTGTAATATTCTAACAATATTTTGTAACAATGCAATCTACATTGTTGACTAAATTACAATTTCTTAGTAGCTATGCTCAACTGCAGACGTTACATTATATTTGTTTATTTTTTATTAAATTTTATTACTTGTTTTGAAAAAGAAAACTCAACGGTTGTTTATACAATTGAATCATCATAAAAATCTGCGCAAAATCTTTGAAGGCGTAATGTAAGTGGTGTCAGGTATCTCAGCGTGCATCATACGATACGAAATATCGTGTGTCAACGGGATAGTTACAATAGTAGAGAAGGGATTAATCGATCATAAAGGTTATACGTGTATCAAGTTTGGAAAAATTAATCCAGTTGTCTAATCTATCCAGCCATCTATATATTCATCTATTTTATACAATCAAGGTCAAGATACTGTCACAGCTAAAAAATTACCACTATCATCTAATCACCAGGAATAGTGAGACTACAATACTTGTCATTTGATAGCAGAAAAAAAATAATTCTGAGGTCACGACTTTCTTAATTAATCATCTGATCAAATGATTTAGTTTCTTACTTGCCCATTGAACAGGATCTTTAACTCTAACTATAAAACGAAATTCTTAATTTTATAATTATACTTCTACTCTAAAGCAACGTCGACTAGTTGTGTATCGGTTCATATTTTATAAAAAGAATAATTTTTTTTTCTGCTTAGTAATGAAAGTAAACAATGAATTTCTTTTTGAGTAGATGGTATGAAGAATAAAAAATAAACAAAAATAGTTTTAATAGTTGAAAATTGACGGTACAAGAAATATATTTTTTTTTGCAGAATTTTCCAAGAATAACGTTTTCGTATGTATAGTTTTATAACTATAAGATACGTCGTAGTGAGTGATGGAGCGAATAGCTGACTGACCTCGTTTTACACCAGCAACGCTGCAGGGCGCTGGCTAACTAATTGACTTTTCAATAAAACTGTTTACACTTATTTGGAACGTATGACACGTCACCGCCACACGCAGCCAATGTTTGCGAATGCAAAGAATAAACGATTATACAGATTCACTTCAAATCAACAGGTAAATTTCGGCGATAAAATGACTAAACTTATTTTCGGCTGTAAATTTATTTATCATGTACTCAAGTTTTCGAAGTAATTTACGAATAGTAAGATCATAATATAAAATTCATTCGTGCACTTCAACAATACCGATTCGTTCAATCGCATTCAATCGCAAGAAGTAAAAGCAATAGTATTTCACCCACCATTTCGAAAAATTCCAATCACGTAAGATTTTCAAATTTTTATACCTGACCGAACACATTGTATACCTAACCGAATACTCTTTATACCTGGTACGACACTAAATTGCTTTGGAGTCATTCGAGTTTGCTTTTACACAGATAAGTAATGAGTCCTTTACTGCTGCAATAAAGATAGTCGTATTAACGCAATTGAAATTTATATGCAAAGCCAAAATTAGCCTATAAGATTTGTGCCTAAAAGCTAATACCGCCCATTATCGGCGCAATATTCGGACAACGACAGAGGGGGGCATAGAATTTACCATCATTTTGAGATTTCCTTTCTATATATCTAAATATGGTCTACGCGTACTGAAAAATTTACAGAGAAACGTACGACTCATGGAAAGCTTCTGTTCGGTTAGGGAAGTTTTTTTAATGTCCTTCTGGGGTGCTAGAAAAACTACTTGAAGGCGAAATTGCGTAAAATGAGTTAAAAACGCGGATTCAATTTATAAAAATTCACGATTAGTTATATTTTCACTTATATGGCATTATGGGGAAAATAATACAGAATTTGTCTAAGAAAGATAATTGTTCGCTCGAACTTCAACTCGCATTTGAAAGGAAACCATAGCTAAAATTGAATTCGAACAAGATTAATTCCTTGCGGATAATAATCTCGGTAATTTATAATTTTACGTGCGTCTGACAACGACGAACGGCCAGAAGGCAGGAACGAATTGTCAACTTAGGTTCAGGATATTTCATCATCCAACGTTATACGTCGAATGAAAAAGCTGATCAAAGGAAAGTAAGTTGAAATTCGGGTTTAAAAAGTTAAACTCAGATTAATATGGTTAAATTTTGCTGGAGGGATCTATTTCGAAGATGCTGAAAATTGAGAATCGCAAGTTGGAATGAGGAACGTTCAGTTATCGGTAATTTTAAAATAGTTTCAGAATCGCATTGCTCATTCAATTTCGATAACTCAGGGTTCAATTCGTTAGTAAATTCATACTCTGCAGATGAATTGAAATGAATTTTCAATAAATTTGGTACATTGTTCATTAAAGCCAAGTTTATTAAACAAAACTTGTAACAATTTCGCATCAAACATTTTAAACGGACAAACCGAGTTATACCTACAAATAATATATTCATCTCAGACAATTTGTAGAAAATTCATTTCTGAACAAAATAACCCATAATACATTAAAACCACGTCAATGGTATACAAAAAAAAAATTTCACGATTGTAATTTTGTTGAAGTATAATTGATCATCGCTCTTTCTGTATTAAAAATTCTCGAGTTTCAAGACTTTTTTTTTCTTATACCAAGTAGACAACGGTTTGATGCGTTTACCCATAGTAGAGAAGGAGGACGACTTCTAAAACGATCAATTCGGTCTCTGATTGGAGAATTACTGTGAATTGAATGGTTCAACAGTTAATGTCAAGGTCGAGACATAGGCTCCGTCGCGACTAATAATAACCTTGTGAAATATATCCAGCCCATGAAGTACACATGTATATAATTATACGTCGGTATATAATAGGTTCAGAAATATACACAGCGCGGCAAAGTTCTCGTATTACAAGGCTTTCAGGCCATCTGCTTCTGGCAGAGCGTATCCCTGCAGGCGAAGCGAAACATGTCTTTAATGAAACATAATTCGACAGACTGACGACAGCCTGAGAACCAGAAGGATTCAAATCGCCTAAAAAGAGTTCATAATTCTATAATGTTTTCGGTCAGAGTCGGTACGAGGTTCAAGTTATAAACTTCAAAATGATGAGTAGGTTAGGTTAGGTTAAGTTAGGTTATAGCAAGTAGCAAATCTATACTCAAAAATTCGGCGACATCTCCGACCGTCGCGTGACAAACTCGCGCAACGACGACATTTGCCAATCAGTTATTATTGCTATAAGCGGGGTATGGGATAAAGAGGCCAGGTGAGGGGGGGGGGGGGGGGGGGGGCGTAAAGCCCATCTTGGCCACGTGTGTACGCCAACCGAATTTCTTCTTCCTGTTCTGTCTATTTAAAGCACCTTCTTCTCCTCTGTTTACGTATACCGGGTGATGATTTAATGTATTGATAACAACCCAGGATAACATGTAACACTTATGCATGGACATACATATGTATATACATATAGTGTACGGTACATATAGTGCAAAAATATACATAAAAAGACGGTAATTCATTTATGCATAAAGTGATTCGAGGTTGTATAACGTTAACTTAATGAATAGATTATAAACATAAAAACGGAGTAAAATATTAGTCATTTCGTAAGTAACTTATTGTTTTATTTTTGTCATAACCTCGCTCAACTTTTTATACAAGTAGTTGAAGTACGTGTATAATCTTATATCGTTTTATAATTAGAATATAAGCCAACGTTTGTACACTGGGAATAAGATGTAAGCTCAGACCTCATGATTTACGTGCACGAGATATTTTTTCATCTGCTAAACGTTCGTTTCGCTTAGTTTTACTAAAATTGCTTTAATTTCTAGTTAAATATGTAACTTTGTTGCAGAAAAGTTATATATATAAAAATAAGCGGTAAGAAATTCTTTTCTCAGTCGTTGATTCAAGTTCTTAAAAATTCCTACAGCCTAATATGTACAACACTTCCGCAAACATAAAATGCAAATATAGAAACCAGATGCGAAAGTTGATGCAACCTCTTCTTGTGCTGCAGTGACATTGTATGTCAGGCATATTTAATTTTATTTCCAGATTTTGATCTAAATGTTTCATTCGAATAAATTATGCACAACCGTATAGAAATTAGGTGGCTGACCAAACGCATCAGATAAAGAAAAAAAATCACATCACAGTTTCTCACATTATCACGAGAATCAAAAATTACGTTACTCCATAATTGCCGACCGACGGAGTCATTGTTGTATTGTGGAGGACACTTTCCATGACAATTCTAGGAGGAACAATGATGAGTAAAATGATATACGTTGTACTACTATTTTCGACCAGTATTTATCCAATAAAGTGAACTTTTACTTACAATTTATATTCATATAGGCTATAATATTGAAGTTTACTTTTCGTATGGCATGAATATTCTACGAAACATAGCGGTGCCACCTATCATATCCTTCCTATCAATTCCAGAATTGTTTTGCAATGGAGAGTTCCTTAGTTATACATAATTATGCGTAATACTGCTTCACCGCCTTAGAAAAAAGCAAATTAGACTGCACGTGAAATATAAAATCTATACTCGGTCGGTAAAACCAAGGGTATAAGTTACATGGCGTACAGGGTGCATAGTAGTATCATATTTGTTATCATTTTTAAACGTGAGAGATGTTTTTATGCGTCGGTCAGTCGTAATTGCGTACACGTACGGTTCTAAGCGACAGATTGAAATGACCCTGAGAGAGCGCGGCGGTACAGAACGGACAATAGCCAAAGTATAAGCGGTAGAGAGGCGCTCGATTCTCGCGATAATTAGCTATAAGTGAACTGGCTATGTTCCCGTGGATGTCACGTCCGGATCGAGTTGCCAGTCGGCATGATCCAACAAAGTCAGGGTCGTCGATATAGCAACCGCCTAGTGGTACCCCACCTCCTGCTCCTCTGCTCTCCGTGGATAAAACGTCCAATTCAGTGTAGATCTTTGTTTTGAAAACGATGCATCATTTTATTATGATACGACGTACCGAACGCGACACGGACTTTACGATATCGTGCGGTTCGGTCAAACGCCGCGCCATGTAGCCACTTCACCATCCTCTGCGCCCCGAGTCCAATTCCCCAACTTGTTCACGCGTCATAGATTCTGCATCGACGTAAGCTTGTGCGAACATAACCCAAACCCTCCCCTCTTCCCCATCGTGACTTCCATGCAGCGAATTCTGAGGCACAACGCATTTACGTATAATGTCAAAGATATGTAGTACATACTATACATATTAGAAACTATTCATTTTATAGGTATGAAGTATAAGGAAGGTGCGTATTGACAATGACGCTCGTATTGGAAAGAGCGGCCCATTTGTTTTATATGTATATATACGAAGCGTGGGCCAGTCCTCCCGACTCTTACAATTATATTCAGGTAGTAGTTATAGGGGTGTAGCTTAAGCCGGAAGTATGGCGAGTCGGATGTGTTAAAATGTATTTCGCCTTTCTTTGTTTAATCTACTGGTAAAATCGACGGCGGCATTTCACGCATCAACTGCTAATTGGTATGATCATTTACAACCGGAGTTAAGAGAAATGATTATTAGATGATGCGTATATGCCATAGGCTCCTTATTTTGTAATATGGTTAAGAAAACGACCGTACAAGTTTGAGCAGAACCCACGAATTAGCAGTGATACTCGTCTTGTAAGTAACATGCAAACAAGCACCGATCAAGGAATTGTCAAACTAACTAAAAATTTATGGGGTATTTTAGGTACTACTTCAAGTATCGGAGTACTCGAATAGAAAAAAAAGTGGTTGAGAGAGAGGGGGAGGGGGTAATCTGTACGGTTAATCTACGTGATAATTTTTCGTATAGATATATTATCTTGATACACGATAAATATAGACATGATGAGGCTGTGTTTCAAATTTCGGCACCAAGTCTTATACATGAAATTAACAGTTACTTACAATTCGCTTCATAATAGTACGTTGAAGTTTACGATCAGAGAAGAGATTCTTTATTTCAAGGAATTTTATTATTCATCAATCGAATGCAATTTGATTCATTAAGAATTGCATAGATTGCTACATCTTTCAAACTTCTGTTCAGAATCATTTTCTTATCATGTATTGTTATTTTTTAAAAGTCTTTTAAATCTTCAGACAAAAATAGTCAACTTGAGGATCAAAATTTAAATTTTTCACTGCCTTTCAAATGCTTTCTATCGTAAATTGTAATTCTTAAACAGCAAGATATTTTACAAGTACGGTCATGCAGGAAAAGAATTGGAAATGATAATTTCTTCAGATTATATTAATCCAATGGTAATTCAAAGCAGCAGTTTTTTTTATCTTTATACATGACATAACCGCTTCAATTATATAACCGGGATTATAATGCAGGTATGAAAATTTTCGATTTTTTTCTCTTTAATCATGACGTGATAAGAGTTTTACACTTAGTGATAAATGAATTTTAATCGCATCGACATTGCAAGATTACCTATGATATTCTTGTTGCGCATTACCGACGAGCTATGAATCATTATACAGCAACCGGAAAAAAGGCTTGGCATTTCCTGGCACTCGACTACTGACGACATTGCAGCTGCAACGAACCGACAAAGGCATTGAGGAATAATCACCCAGTAACAATATTGTTAATAATAAAACCAACTCGCGTCTTGAAGTCACGACTCCACGTTCAAATAATATATTAGAAAAGGAAATTCGCACTCTCCGTGACTACAGGTGGTTTTACCTAAGACGACAAAATCGCGTCCATCGAAATATGCTTTGCTATATCTTCAGCTTTCGCCACCCGCAGCGCTGGCTCTCGAATTTTACTACTGACAATGAGATTCATGGTCATGCACGAATCTTTTTTTTTGCGCGCACTTTATCGTACGCATAAAAATCTGCCCAATGTCATTGTCAGATTAAATTAAGCCGAATTTTCGTGATAATGAATCGCATAATGGCAATAGTGGTTTTCTTGGATACTTTCGTTCTATTTTTCCGCTTCAATCTTTACCCTCCACTATTGAGCAATGTTGCGCCATTTCGATCGCATTCGCGGTTGACGACGACGTTGCTCTTTCTGCTATGGCTGGACGATTGACGTCAAAGTAAACATATCACATATACGTATAGGTTTATAGTGCATGCGTACTTTCGGAAACTTATGTTCGCAGAGCGTCGCATTTTCCAAAAACAATCATTGAATACTTTTCTGGAATGTGAGAGTAACAAAAGGGGAGTTTTGGGGAATTGAGGTTAATGATGAAACGGTCGGTTACCGTCTGAATCAAAAGTTATCGTAAGGGAAAGATAATGTTCGAAAAATTACCAGTAATGATGGTAAACACGAAAGAAAAATTCTTCGAAATGATTGGACACATCAAACGAGCAGCAAGTTGTTGATATCGCCACAGCTGCGTGACGTTACAAGGTATCATTCATTGATCGCACGAGCGAGCGAAACATGGTATGCCGTGGGCGTCCTGGGTGACCGGTGACGTCATCCTGCGTGGTACACGAGATAGGTTACGCGATGACGTCAGAGGCGCGGTTAGTTCTAAAGGAGATACTGCGATGATACGATGAACTATTAATTCTTTTTAGGCTTGATGTCGTGAAACAGTTAAATAACTTTTATTAAAATGAGTGAATAATCACTGCTGAATATAAATGTTGAACATCTTTAACTGGTTGCTTTTATGTTAGCTCGTGTAAAAATTGATTGACTATATCAGCAGTTTGATGAGTGAAATGCCATAATAAATGGAATCTGCGTATATACTTGCCCTGTACATTTATTTTTGTTGTCCTCTGTTGAAGTTTCGATGACAGGATATTATAGATTCAAGTGTAAACGGATATATTATTGTTTCAAAGCTATTGGGATCTCTGACAGAGACGTGGCTTAAGAAACTGCACCTAGCGTTGAAAATATGCACCAGAGTGATTAGGTCACGCTGTACATAAACAAATGTAGACAAGTGTATTTTTATAAAAATACATTTTGTTTTTATAATTTTAAAATATAATATGAAACTTTCATTACAAGAAATTTGTAAATTTACACGCAAACAAGTACATAGTCCAAGTCAGCTGATGCGATTCGACCTACTCGATCAGATGTTTAAAGTATCGCTACCAGATAGCGTATCCGAGTGCTAGAGTTCCCAATAGTGAAGTATAAATTCCGAATTATTGAGGATCTGATTTATTGTAAATTGAACGAAGGAGGACCCAATAGGTGAAAACTGGGGCCAGAAACTCCATGTTTTGGGCCAAAGAAACATTTGTAAAAGTTTCAGCAGAATCCGTGATCCGGAGGTTTGATATTCTCGTTGTTAGTGCAAAAAGAATGGAGGACAAAACCAGGCGAATGTTACGTACACTCTTTTGTTCTGTTCTGCCTTCGTAATAGCAAATGATTCCCGTTATTAAATCTAACACGATTCAATATTAAACTGCCAGTATAACTATATAACTTATATCCGAGTATTGGAGTTCAGACATTGAAAAGCTTTTGCAGAATCACCAAAGCTTGCATCCAAGTGTATCTGATTCCTATACGATGATGTAATTCACGTTGTTTGGTATTCGGAATCATTGTTACAATTTTGGCTGGTGAGTATTAAGACAACTATAAGAAATTATTCAGTAGTAAAAATAATATATGAGTTCATAAAATGTTCTTGCTTTCGTCATTTACTCTTCGTCCAAAGAGTCATTATGAACGCTGACGCGGTGAATAAGTTGACCGAGATGATATGCAACAAGTAAAGAGCATCGCTCAACCTTTCGATTCATTGGATGAAGTGATACGGCTATATACAAATTTCTGCATTATACATATTTATATCATACACAGGTACAAACGTTACACAATGTATCTACTGCAATGATATTGTCATAACAATGTATACTTGTCGCCATAATGTGTACATGTAAGGTATGCATAGGTGCTTTTTCACACATTGTGGTGTCTACATAATACCAATTCTCTTCTTTTCAACTGCAGAGTACAAAAGATAATGATGATAACGATGATGATGATGATGATGATATGGACGGCGTATGCAGACACATACGTTGCATAGTTATAACGGTTTTGTAAATAGGTTGCACCTGACTCTCTCTTTTGGCGTTGTCAGGATATACAAGTCGCTGCATTACAAGAGACTTCTGTGAGTCTACGTGACTTCAAGTAACTTCGTCAAGTCTATACTCCAATTGAATTGAACTTCCATCATGGAGTCAGAACTATTAAATTAAATTCAGATGAATTGAAACTTCTCCAATCGTCTGATTTGATGTAACTTTATAAAGTCAAAATACATACTTCAGTTCAATTTACAGGACACAAATGATTTTTTAGGATTTCACACGAACTCAAGATAATCCGATTGGATTCATATGTTTGAAAATATCTCCAACAAACTTCATCGTAAAATGTGTACATGTGACTTTGAATATGCTCAACCTCTGGCTAAAATCGGTCAGATATTTTTCGATGTCAAGATACAGTATATACATGTTTTACGCACATGTGTTACATGGAGTCGATTATGACCAAATTAGTAATAATGCGCTTTCTAGCCAGCAAGAAAGTAATCTTTCTCCTAATACTCGAGCTTATCCACCCAGCTGTGGTTTTCAGTCAATCTACATTTTATACACGATTCCGTTGGCGTAGTGTCCTCGGCTTGTGCTACGATTGTATACATATACAGGCATATGTGCGCGTCTGCCACAAACAATTAGTAAGACGACCCTATCGCGAATCACTGTAGGTGGATTTCCAACCGAAGCGCACAATGTTGTGCGATCTCTACATACACCGACATGGTCGCGTACGCACGCGTTTCGCACTTCATGCAATCCTGATTGCCAGTGTAGCATCGACTAGGTGCAGTGTGCAGAAGACCCAGGGAGCCCTTCTCGACTTGCGACTGGCCTGCCGGCCGCGATGCATTTGATGCACTTTGCACTGCAGAAAGTACGTTGAACCCATGGTTTGAAGTTTCAACGAGGTGTTAAGTTCAATACTCCGATAAGATAATCGACGAACCTTGTTCCCGGTACTCTTACAGAGGACCATGGACCTTGTCCCAAACGGATTTTGATTGGTCTCAGGTATGTTGAAGACGGATTTGCTTCAAGTACCAGGCTAACAGGGTTTACGCTATACGATCGAGTCGATACTCTGTTATTCAAAGATTCGAATGCAATATACTCTGAAGAACGAATGAAGTTCGAATCTCTTTTATGTTTAGATCGGCTAGCTGTGCGGCAAATGAATGTTTTTACATCTTGGTTAGTCTTGTGCACACAATTTACACTGATACAGTTGGAAAATGTAAGTAAATATAGATTGGCTTTTTTAATTAGTAATCCATATTCAACTTTTATGGCACTGTTATTCCTCTCTACAGACTCTCTAATAAAACGGCATTGCAAGGAATTTTACAATCCACTTTGGTAAAGTGAGAAATGAAAAAATTATAGTCAGGATTTAAAATGTGAAACTCAAATTTTCGTAACAATATAATACTTATGAAATCATTTGCCACGAGTGTTTTTCCACGAAATTTGTGGGTATAACAATTTTTTCGACCCCGAGAAGACATAGTTTTAATTAACTTAAAGTCAATTGACGTTAATCGCGACTTCGAAGCCTTCGATTCAGCGTTTGTAATTTCAATGCTTTACGTCCAGAGTGCAGCTATGTACAATTAGCCGATAAGTTTAAGCCGTGATAGATAATTGATAAAATACATTCCAGCTTGCGTAGCTACGGAAAGTCAGGTAGGGCGATGCCTACGTCACAGTAAGAAGGCACAAAGGCAGCCAGACAGGAAAGTGTTTCTACTACGTATAATCCAACTCACTATAAGTCGCCCAGGTGTTTATTGCTTGATGCAGCAGCACGACACCGACGTCCAGTACAGTCGCCGCATACATACCATCCGGAATTTAGGCGGCACATGCCAGGCGTGTCAACAGTATTAATAATGATGATAATGAGTTGGTACGTGCGTCAGAATGAAAGCGAACATCATAATAATCACTCAATTAATAATCATAATAATAACAATGATAATCGTTGGCAACAACCGAATAAGAACAATTGGTAGGGTAGAGCCAATCGATGCGTCGGGCATTCATTGTTTCGATTATTTGTTACCCGGAAATATCGTGCAACCCCGTTACAGTACTCTGTATGTTTCCTATTAACGACCAATATTAATTACCCCAATGCTCAATTGCTTTATGCATATCGGTGGATAATCGTTCAATACTCAATTACTTATTCCGTCTGTGAAATTCAGAACAAACTTACTAAACCATTCAATTTATCCTTTTCCTCGAATCGAAGTACAATTCTACTGTACAAAAAAGAATATATTACGTCATAATGTTGATAAAATCGTGATTTTGGATTTCAAATTTCGAACTCTGATCAATCGTTCTTGAATCTTATCGTTCGTTTATTCTTATCTCGATGAGCGTCAAGTTCGTCCTCGTCGAACAACCGCACAGCAGCAACGTAAAGTTTATTAGAATTGTTAGGTCTAGTGGCTCGGTTTCACAGAAGGCAGATTGCGATAGCATCATCACGATTGATTGGAAATACCAGAGGAATTTATCATGCGTACCTCCAATTGTCGAAATCGAGAATATATAAGATACATAGATTATCCGGCCGGCGAGCGATAACCGTTCAACGATTGCGCAATCCCAGGCAAATCTAACTGCGATACCTAAAGGCATTGCAGCACATTTCAGTGTGACAATAACAATAATAACAACAACAATAATAATAGTAACAGCAATTTCGCTAGCAAATATTTACGTAGTGCAATAGGTGTTTATAATTGCTTGTGGCGAAACCGGTGAAAACATCAAACCAAGTATTTCTTTGTGTTACAAATATTACAGAACTAAGATATTTTAATATTAGAATTAATTATAGACAGACGCAGCGACAGATAGTCTTCGATAGCTTTTCAACGAGTTTTTCAAACAAACGACAATTCGACCGATGCGCGTCTGTTTGCCTCGGGTAGTTGTTTACAGTCTGATTCTCACACCGAATTCTGTTGTCTGTAAATGTGGCGATGCCACAAAGAATTTTTTTCAACGAGACTGAACTTATCGTTAGTAACGTTAACGTAACGAAACATCAGGGGAAAAATCGTTACGGTGCAATATCTGGATGTCTTTCCAGGAGTTGGCTTTTAAAAATATGAGCATGTTCTGTTTATCACGGTTTATCAAAATTCAGACGTTCCTGAAGATGCGGAGTAACGATTTCTTCGAAACATGCATTGTTACATTGACGTTACTAACTTCATCCTCGTTTTTTCAACGCATCCAATGATGTATTATGACGACATAGGTATACGTGCATTGGATGCTTAGAAACTACATGTCGCGTTATTTACCGCCATCAGGGAATTTCTTGTGTAAACTATATCAGAGGATATAATAAATTTAAACCACAATAATCGTATCAACGTATGAGAAAAAAGAAGAAAAATACTATCTATGAACGTTTAAACAGTCGGCCGTGTGCTTGCACAGAGAAACCAATACACCGCAAACTATTTATACATATAATAATCGTATGGCATGTAGGTGTGAGTAGGAAGACGAGGCTTGCTGTGCCTGACGAGACGGCGGAATATAATGGGGAAAGAAACAAAGTGGGCTCCTCGTCTCTGGTCGTCTCTCGAGGGAGGGCAATGAACGACGATCGAACGAAACGGACGTGCAGATGCAGGCGTTTGTCCCTAACTCCATTCGTCCGCTTCTTATCCGCGGGGGAACGAGTTTGCCGGTGAAAAAAATGGGGAAAACCCGATTCGAGGACGAATGAACGGACGAGTGAATACTTATTCGTACGCGATTTTATCGTGAGCTGTATACGTGGGGGAGACAGGACGCTGGCGACGAGACAAACCGTTGTGAATTTTAGAAACGCACTCGCTCCGTTCGATTTCACGGCGTGCATCGATGAGAGCAGCAAGGAGAGGAACAAGACGGCACGCGTAAAATCGATTTCTACTTATACGAATACGCTTTGTATATGTATTGTAGTATATATGCATGCGCGCGCGCGCGCGCGTTTGTGTGCGCGTTTGTACACATGCAAGATCGTACGTAAAATAATTGTTGCACGGCACGTTGTGTACGGTGCGAAATGGCTAATAAAGAGAGAATGAAAGATGGGAGGATGGTTCAGGTGGTTAGTACTCACCTCAATAGCCATACACATTGAATATGGAAGGAACGGTAAGGTGTCCGTTATTAAAAACGAAACTCGAAAAATTGACAACGTATACTATTAACTCGCACGCGACCGTACGCCGAAAGAGCCCGTGGACAACTAACTAAAATGGCTGAACCAACCCGACGACGGCCATGAGTCAACGAGTCTGGTGTGATATACACCATGCGCCAATATCGATGCGCGCGAGACGTGGCGGCAGGGCGATGTCAGGATTTTAGATGTATATTTTATAACGTCACAGAGGAGTAATTGGAAGCTATATTGATTCCAAGCATTTTGCGCGTATGTATGTTTGTATGTGTGTGAAAGTGCCCTGAGAATATGGTCATAGCGTAGGGATTACAATGTTGATTCGAATTTTCGCGCTGTCAGAATGCCCTTAGAACATGGCGGAATGAAATAAAAATCATCAAACTGTCTCCTTTGGTTATCCCTACTCTGTACCAACCTTATTTTTAGAACATATACTAGTGGAAGTCCCATCCCATCGACCTTGCAAAAATTGCGGCCGAGGTGAAGAGAGAAAATATATATTCGAGTTTTTCCGTCTCTTTCACTCTGCATTTGATTGGCTGAGGGGATGCGTATCGGCCAATCAACTGTAGAGCGAGAGAGACAGATTATAACCATAATGTTATACCTCTTTATCACTCCTTCGCTGCACTTTCTGTACCATAGACGTATAGAGATAGACTGCGCGGTCCGTGCTCCGATCTGAGGCCCTAATTAAAAAGAGAAAGCAACAGCGGGAGCTGACCTCTTTCTTGCACGGTCGAAAGAGTGAGGAGAAACCGGCAGACGGTGAAAGCAATAAGCACAAACGGGGAGGTATATTTGTACTTATTCCCCCGCCACATCACCGATTAGAGTGAGAGGTCGGATCACGCTGTTGGTTTCTCTTTCTAATTAGGGCTTCAGCTCGGTGGACGGCCCGCGCAGTCTATCTCTATAAGTCTAACGCACGAAGCTACGTCCAGTAATGTATGCTCTAAGGTACCAAAGTACCGACCACGTTCCTATGTATAGGTATACACATTGTTCACGGAGAAAACGACACAACTTCGCGCAGGTTGGGCGTAGTGGGGTCTCGAACTACTCAGTGATGTGCTAAATCATCGTACAAATCGTACAATTTGGTCCCTGCGTAAAATACGCTTTGGTCCCTACGCTCTGTAAATGGAATTGGTGAAACACTTCGAATATTGCACGGTCATTGCATAGTAAACTTATTTAATAACAGCTACACAACAAACTTGTTTCATCGATCACTAATAATAAAACGTTCCAAATCACGTGTGAGTCGTATTATGTACACGGGATCTCCGTCTGGCTTCAGCCAGGTTTAACCAACTATAAGGCCCATTTGGCGGCTTAAAAGAAGTAAATAAGGCCTTCCGGTAGACGAGACCTAACCGAATCAGAGAAAATTGTGGCAAGTACTGTGCCGTTTTTTCCGTGAACAAGATGTAGAAAACTTGAAGCGCTTTTCACTGGCTACATTTGGTGCACATTGAGTGCAATTTCCCTAGGGTTTTGCTTATGTGATTAGTTGAAAGCTGGGAAAATTGTACTCACTGCACACGTAATGCAGTCAGTGAAAAACGCTATTAAGCCGCTATTCTGTACTCAAATGCCGAGAAAATAATTCGATTGGTTGCAGAGCGTTCGAATTCGATGAACCAATCAAAATTCCAAAAATGATGGATCGATTATCAAAATAGAGCATGGACTGTTCATTCTCTATACTTTTTATAGTACGCCTAATGAAAGCAGAACACACGTGTAGCCAATCTCAATTTTTATCGGACTCCGATGGTCCTGCAGGTAAGAAAGAGATAGGTAGATTATTGGGAGCACATACGTTCTGTCTCCTTGTACGGTGGGACCCATTTTCCAACATGTACCCAAATGCACACATCATACTCCTAATTAGATGGGGTGTATACTGAAATGTAATAATACTGGAAAATGTAATGCAATAGAAAAGTGCGTGCCGATCCTTTATTTACCGAAAGATACTGTTACAAGTGGTATCTCCGGTGACCAAAGATATAGCGCGCTTTCCGTTTACTTCAATTTTTTGCCACAACACGAAATGATTTCACTCGCCGATTCCGTTAGATCTAACCAATGAAATGACTCAGTGTCCATTTGTTTCAGAAAATTGATGTAAAAGGAAAGCGCCCGTATACACTGTCAGCCTTAGGTAAGGCTACCAGTTTAACATGGGATTTGGTAGATTAAGAGATACAGCAGTTACATCCATTACCGACCGCAGTACACAGCTTCTTATAAAAAATAACTGCAGCTTTCAATGGTAATTGGTCCAACTTTCCCCTTAAATTCGACTTGGCCAGAAGCGGTAGTAGTGAAAAATACATAAATTCGGAACTTTTCAGATTTTCAATAAAATATGAAGTTCGTAAATTGAATTCTTTATAGAAACTTTCTGGAATTTCTTGAAATACTTCAGGCCTGGAACATCTTTTTCATCACGAGGGAGAACGGATTAGGGCAGTTGGTAAAGGGTGTGAGTTTCCCGGAGAACCCAAAAAATATTTTACCTGAGTAAGATTGATATAAGTGGAACCAAAAATTTGTGTAAAACTAAACGAAACGCTAATTCTTATTTTTTGTGAAATTTCATAAACAGATTTATATCCCATTACTCGTTGCAATTTTATCGTTCGTATATTATTCTGCTTACATATTATGGTCCCTAAAAAAAATACATTTACATCTATAAGCAGGTTTACATTATTATATAATTATATATTTACATAACATTTTTATTTATTTATTTATTTATTTTTCATGTTATTATTCATTTATCTAACGCGCACTCTTCGTTTTATATATTATAATTTTATCTCGAGGTAACTTCCTTATATCTGTAGGTATAATATTCAGGGCACGATCCAAATTCGAGCTTAGATGTCTCCAATTTTTTTTTGATTCTATGAATTTCGTTGTTGTTTCTTTGAAATTTACTCATTGGATTGAGTTTTAAATATTCTGTTAACCCTGGATTGAAGTCAGATGCAAGTATTTGAAAATTGCAATCTCAAAGCCTAAAAATGTCTACTTCATTTGACAAGTTTTAAGTGAGTAATTTCGAATGGAATGAAAGCAAAACATAGGGCAGCAAATAAGAATAGGAAGAAATGCTCATTTGGATAGTTGCGCTTTAGTTTTACATCATGCCACCTTGAATTCTGACAGTTCTATAAATGAGCAACACATAAGTTGGCAGAGTTAGAACTTAGAAGGGTCAGAATCCAAAATTTTAGAAACATATACGTACATTTATGAAATATTTGCATTTGTCATCACTTGGGAATGTTACAATATAACAAGAAGTTTCACCAATCTAATTTTTATAGCCATCTATCACCGTTTGCGATTTCAATTTTAAAAATCGGGTCAATATTTCAAGATCATTGCAGGAGCTAGCAGTAGAAATTTTTCCGCGACTAGGATATATTTCAATGTCAAATACATTAAACACTGTTAGCTCTTTCGATGTCTCGATTTTAATGATAAAAAAATAAAATAAAAGCAAGATAAAAATTTGACTAACAGTCATAATTTAATCCATCTATTTACTTTACCAGATGCAGATTATTTTGAATAATTAGCCACATTTTTCACCGTCAAGTTCCAGCGGATGCATTAATTTTACATTTTCTCTTTCCTCCATACTGGTGATTCCGATTTAGACAGTTTCTGGCTAATCCTGCTCTTCATTCTGTCTATAATACCAGCGGATTTAGCAAATTATGGGTTGCCATCAAACATGACAATTTTGTCATAAATTCTAAAATAAGAGTTTCATACACAATGCTACTAATAATAATGATAATAATAACATTAATAATAGTGTTAGTAATCATGATTAAATGTGGTAATTGAAAAATTTCTGTAGCGTGTTATTTAGAAATTGTGATAATATTAAAAGTGTGTGGTAGTTATTTGAATGTGTCATTAAACAAATATTCAGTTGAAAATTCAGATATACTACGTGTGTATATATACGTAATATAATATATATACTTACAAGAGTATTTTAAGTATCGTAATCGGTAATATTGATATATGTATAGTTTTAAGCGACACGATTACAATCATAAGTCAGCTTCGCGTCATTTTTTCATGAATAATGTTTTAATCAATTAATGATCGAACGAAAATTCATCTCAAATGATATACAATATTTTATGTACATAATATGTTGCTTCTAATTGTCAAATTGTCAAAAATATCAAGAATACAATCAAGGTGACACCAACCGTTGCTTTTTTCCTTAAACTTGAAAATTCCCTTTCTTTTTTTGTATATTACTCTAACCAGAATTAATTTATACTTTTCCCTGTTGATTTTTTTTCACTAACGCACCGAAGATATAAGTCAAGATATTGTAATCACAATATGCTTCAAGGGAATTTTCACATTCAAATTCTGTAATTCGCTTTGAAAAAAAAAATAGATATACGTATATGTAAATATCCATCACTTTGGGGCTGATTTTAGTTGAACAATTGACAGAAATTGCTGTCACAATTTTTTATCATACACCACATATATATAATCTGAGATTCAATAAGATAAGCTGAAAATCATCAGACAAATCGGGTACTTCATGTACGAACTTTTAAACATGTACCTTATTGAACAATTGAGCATACTAGGGTAGCGAATATCTTTTCACCTATCATTACACATTTGATTTGTACAGACGATTCAATAGCATTAAGTCAATTACGCGTTGTTGTCATTACTTAATTCAACTAAAACAAACAGAAAGCACAATAATAATTTTCGTACCGTTACGTTGCATATTTAAGATCTTAATTAATGTACAAATATTTCATAATCGGAGATCAAGTTCAGATGCGCTGCATAAGTGAGTAAAATAAAATACAACGATATCAGATGAATAAGAAAAATGTCCAACTTGGAAGCATCTAGGATACGAATATACGCCACGTTATACAATTGCTGTTTTTGAGGTAAACGAGACCAAGGTGAATAGTAATCTCAACGCCCAAGAATAAAAAAGTATCAGATCATAATGTAATTACGTGCTTAAATTTATCATACAAAAATAAAACAAAAAATCATCTTCAAATTTTTCATAGCTTACCTCATAATTTTTTTGGAATTTTGTTTGTTTTTTTCCTTTGCTACTCTATATTGACTGATTTCTTTTATATAATTGTTTTTTTTTTTTTCTACTTCGAGAAAAGCTGTGATAGTACTTTCCTATAATTTTAAAAATAAATCACTGTTTAAGTTTCTTACAATTTAATGATATATTTCGTTTATGTTTTATATTATATAGACCTTTTTTAATTTTTTTTTTTTTTTTTTTTTTTTACGAGAGTTTGGTGCAGGTACCACAAAGGATATACTAAAACATAAACTGTATAACCTTGGTGCATTTTTTCAACACCTGTAAGAAACGCTCGTAACAAATGTCTTGTGTGTATATATATGTATATCGTATATGCGATATTCCATGTGATTTTGACCAGCTACCGATTTTGACCAGCTGCCTGCCGTATATTGACATAAAAATTCAAAATCAGAAGCGGAACGAAAATTGGTAAAAATAACGCGGATTAGCGCATATACCATGTGTGTGTCTATAAGAGTTAGATACGTCTTACTTCATTATTTAATCATTTTTCTAGTCTTATATTTCTTAAGGCAGGAATTTTTATATATGTACATATATCGAATATATAATCTTATATGTTCGACATATATATATATATACACATATGTATTTATGTACATTATCAATTTTATTTACGTTTTACGCGCGCTCATTGTATCTTCAATAGAGCAAAGATTCAGTATTCATAGGGGAAAAAAAAAAATATGTAGGCAGTTACACCTTTTCTTTTAATATTAGAATTCTTAGAAATTTTACGGGTTTATTGAAATACTTGTAAAAGGCGTTTTTTCTCTTCATGCGCGGGAAAATGGACAATTTTACGACTCTATTTCAGAGTTCAAGGAGATGAAACTTATAAACTTCGTCCATGCGTCAATTTGAAAAATTTATTTCTAGTGATATAGGTGCAAGTCTTTTTTTGCTCTTTCTTTTATATAAATTCATTTATATTGTAGAGGAGTGCGACATTAATTCATGAGAAATTATTCAGCAACTCTCCGCCAAGCGCCTTTCTTTTCAATATATAAATTAACGTTGGGGTCCTTCCACACGGTTTTTGAAATCCTGATGAGAATAGAAATAGCGATGGTTAAAAATACCAAACGACGTATTTTTAACATGGCTACTGTTTAAGTTTAATCTTGTTAAACATCATTTAATTCAATACCACCCGACTAGATATGTAGCTGCTTTGAACAAGACCTGTAAGGCTTGTGCAAAAAAAAAAATCTAAAAAATCATAGATCAGTATTTTTGCAAAAAATTTAGTCATACACGCGATAAAAAAAAAAATTAAAAGACGGAAAAAGAGAGAAACAGAAACACACACGCACACACAGTTACTTGGTATCATCATCTTAAAGAGCATACGTATGAAGAGAAATAAGAATAATTTCCACAAACTTACGCCATGTGAGAATTGTACATTCAAATTCAATATCCTAATGCCAGCCCTCATTAAACACTCGGATGAAGTTTTTCAGTACTGTCCGGCCGCTTGATCTCTACCTCCAAATCTTCTGTGGCAAGCGGAGCTTGCCTTGTGTCAGGAATGTCAAAAGGATCTTTTGTTTGAGGATTGTTGATGTCATTCGACGCTTCGGTGTGATTTGATGATTCCGTTTCCTCAAGATTTGTAGACTTTGTTGGCTCGGTGGGCGACGAAATCGAAGATGGCGTTGGCCCCTCGGTGCTTGGTGAAGTTGTGTCACCATCAGCAGTGTTCAAATGTTGCGGTCTTTCTTCAAACACTGCAAATACGGTAAATGGTAAAGGTTTTCTCTGGGGAAACGAATTCTCATCATTTGCTACTTACATTTGTCCAGGCTGATTATCGATCCGACAACTTCGTTGACTGTCAATGGTGGCGGATGTTCTTCGAGGTGTCTTCTCCTTCTCACTAGCCACCAATCGACCAAAAATAGTGCCAACGCCAGAATCTTTATACCGGCACAAAGTCCGACGTATCTGTAAAACATTGATAACAAAATTTAGTTCCTTCCGATTTCTTGCTTCATTCTACTTTGCACACGAATAAGAAAATAATCACCTGTATCTGAATTGTTCAATGTCATAAAGCAAACAACGGCCCCCTTTTTCACCGCAAGTACTTTTCCACAGAATGCACGTTGAATCTATCAAATTGCCAAACAATATAGGTGCTGGTATATACCCAAACAATCTGAAGATGACAAATTGCATTCCAAGAGCAAAGGACCGCTCCTCTTCAGAGACGGATCTGAAATGTAAGTCACAACTGTTGATACTTTCTTTAGATATTACAGGAAATTTATTGTCCCGTCTCTATTGCCATATTATGTGAATTTCAATAGAAGTTCAATGTCTAAAATTGTTTACTACATTTCCTTTAGAATTCAAGGTGCGGGTATGGCCGGTGCAAGAAGGCTCTGCACTGGCCAATCGGCTGATCGTATAGTCTCAGTTAAGTCTGTTTAACTATGCGAACATAAACGAACAGGAAACTCCGTGCAAGAAGTCATGTTTGTTCCGTTACATTTACTTGATATTGAGTGAAATGCCAGTTAAAATGAACTTTTATAATTGTATCCGAGCTTGATAGAGTAATATATTTTTTATTGCCAGATGGCATCTTTCGATATTTTAAAGTTTTCGCCACAACTTACCGTAATACGATCATTAATAAAGGCATCTGTGTTACAGCAACGATGAAGGTCATGAAGAATAATAGAATAAGAAACGGAAATATAGTCCTACAAGGCGAGGTGCATGGGCCAGCCGTAGCAACGGGAACAACAGTAACTTCAGCGAATTCCGGCGCAGCTGGTGGCACCATGCTGAGATTACCGTGAATGCCTGTATCGAAGGAGAAAAATTTGTTAACGCAACTGGGAAACAGGTCCATAAGAATTCGGGATTCAATTGAATTTATAGTAAAAAATAAAGCAATTCATTTCTAACTTACACGCGCAGTTGGTAAAGTTGGACTTTGAGCTGAATGCCGTGCAACCCGCGTGGCAGGGGCTAAAATAAGTCAAGCCATTGTTGCCACAAACTGGTTCAACGTCAGTCATTCGGCATTCGCACCCAAAGTTGCAGGCGGCAGTAAGATTAACTTGAAATGGTTCAGGCCCTTTGGTCGTGCTGTTAAAATAGGGTATGGTGGTGCCGGCCATTTTGACATTGTCACAGCCAAGGAAAAACAAAAGGCCGTAACAAACAAGGCAGATTATATTTGAGACTAGGACGAATTGAACAGCACCCTTAGGCCTCAGTTCCAAACGTTTCAGTAGACAGCCACCAAAGAATATGCCGATACAAGCACCGGGGATCGCGATTGAACCAGTGAATATGCTGGCCTGGCTTTTTCCCAAACTGAATTGCGTCTCTAAATACTTTGGCAGAAACACAACGAAGCCCGAAACTATTACCAGCTCCATGCAGGCACCAAGACATGTCACCACGTAAACAGGATTGCACACCAGTCTCCACATGCTCCGTGGAATGTCTGTCAAAGTGAATTATTAAAAATACATGAGAAATATCGAAGAACAAGTAATGTCGTTGTGAGGAGAAAATCAAGAAAATGATTGCAATAGGTCGATAGCATTCATCATCGTACCTTTGACGTCTTTGCCATAAGCGGTATTGTCAGAGGTTTGTTCCTTCATGGGTTCTTTGTTCTGCTCTTTCTCCTTTGCTGTTATTGGCTTGCTCTTTTCAATTATCCGAATTTTCTCTTTCTCACGTTGTAAAGTTTTCGGAAAACTGAAAAACGGCACTGCCACTAATACCAGCAGCAAACCGCAGAGTAAAAATCCACCCCACCACATTCCAACCCATCTATGATCGCCTGGATCTGTGGATAATTTGAGAACAATTTAAAATGACTCGCATTTTATATCTGACATCTTACATCCAAGTCTCAATTTAATCTCAGGTCTCAAGATTCGACTCTCAAATCTAAATCTTATTTCATCTTAATTATTAAGCCTTGATAAGGATTAAGTACTAAGTATTAACATAAGTGTAAGTATTAAGTATTGCAACTTAAATACTAAGTGTTAAGTCATATTCAGATGAAAGAAATATCATCTTACCCAGAAAAGAATACGGGCGATGGAATTATTTTCATATAACAAGCGTTTATTTTGAGGTATGAACTGAATATAACTGGTGAACATATTTTCTAGTTCATTAAGTTAAAAAACGACGCTGTCAAATTGCAAAAAATTTTCAAGATTGAACGTCCGTATATCCCTGTGTACCTGAAATAGTAGTATACAACTGAAGGCTCACCTATGCTGATGATAGTTCCGGCGAACGAATCCATGTGAAAAGACAATAAATAAGCACCGAGAAGAAATCCAAGAACAGGTCCAAAAGCTGCCATACTGTACATGCAGCCTGGAAATTCGTAACAAAATTGATTTTCCGGTTAATTCAAAACAGGCCACCTTCTCAAATTTGTCTGGAATAAGATCGATTAATACTAACCGATGTACAAAGAGGCACTCTCCGGCCTGACGTGATCATCAATGTAAGTTGTTCCGAGAGTGAACAAAGGTGAACCACCACAACCAAGAAGCAATTGCGCAAGTACGAAAAGCATCACCGGACCAGCGGTAGAAGGAGACCCTTGTATGCAGTTGTCACCGCGAAGATTATTGTGTGGGGCTAAAGGCGGCGATGATAAACCGGTAGAAAGTCGGCCTAAATCCAAGCATAAATTTTTATTTCAATTATAAATTGAATATCGGTTTCTCAGGATTGAATTCTTGCAATAGGTCAGATTGGACCATTCGGTCAACCACTCACCTAAGCCCATGTCTTGTTCGCGCAGCGATACACCACGGCATATGTTATCTGAACTTGAGTTATTCGATGCTGTACCTAAGTTAGGTTCGGCTGTGAAATGAGGCACCATAAAAATCATTGAGCCAATGCCCATTATCACGGCGCCTGAAACAACAAAGAACTGTTAAGGCTAGACTGATAATGATTGACCGACAAGGAAAGATGGTCAATTACTTACCAATTGCTATCCAAACAGGAATATGCCGTCGGCTGCCTAAATAGCTTACAAATATCACCGTTATTACATTGCCAATTTCGTATGAACTGGCGATCAGACCTGAGAGGCTTGACGGTATCTCAAATCTTTTCTCTATTGTTGTTATTACAGAATTAATGTAACCAGAGCTAAGTGCCTGCTGCAGCGTAACAAGGAATGACAGAAGGAATACGAACACCTGGAAGTAAGGGAAAAAAATTTGCAATCGGTAAAATTATTGTGCATGATGTCGCAATTCAAAGATACACAGTTTTGAGAACTTAATTATTCTTACCTTTATCCCTGCGAATCTTTGTATAAAAATTGGCCTGCATGTTAAAATTCCACAGTCCTTTGAATCTGGATTAATCGGTGGTGTCTGCGCTCTTTCCTTTTCAGTCCTGTATCAACCAAAATTTTTGTATAATAGAATGCGTACTCGCAAAACCTCAGGACCCTTGAATTGCTCGATTATTTTTGATATTGCATAAAGAAAATAAGAATAAAAACAAATTAAAACAGAGCTAGAAAGATGTTTTCTCATTTCCCAACTATCCTTACAAGTTTTAAACGGAGATATTTGATTAAAAAAAAAAAAAAATTGAGGGAGTTTTTGGTGTGCATTGTTTTACCTGTCGACCATGGAAGCACTGGGATTCCTGCTGTGACATTTGATGATGAAATCTCTGCAAAATGCATAACAAAAACCACAAAGCGTGAATAATAGCAAAGTGCGTTCCGTGTGTATATAATTAAGAAATTGCCAAAACGATTAGAAGCGTGTTGTTTACTGAACAAGTGCTATCGCTGAATATCAAAATTCTCTGTTTACTCTTCGTGCGCAATGCGTAAACAGTTTCGTTAATCGCTGTCTCATTTTAATTACAGTAATAAGTCTAGCTGAACATAGCATTGGCAATTTGACCAATCGCGATTTCGACTATTGTGATTCGATTTCAAAGTTTCGTTTAATATTTAACTGTGTCATGGTCAAGTTGTAGATTAGTCCATGAAGAACAGAAGCTAATCTTCTGACAATGAGCCAATAAATATCGACGTTGTGCAAGCCTCTAATTGTGGGAATGTGCTGTCTGCAGTATAATGCGCGTTTCAGCCTTTCACTTGAATTGAAACACGGTTCTATTTGTGATTGCCAATAATATGTAATCATTAGTATTAGGGAAAAATCTATTGGGCGAAGCTGCAAAAACATTCGCAAACTCATTTGGCGCATGGAGCGGCGAAGGCTTCCCATTCCCAAATAAGTTTGTAACTGGGAATCACCTGTGATCAACAATACCGGAACTTGGATTCCTACTGTGACACCTGATCACTGTGTCATGTGTCAGTCTACTGCTGCTTGGCTGTGACAAATCCGCGTCTTCTCCAGCAGCCGTGCTTTCGGCGTAGAGCCCAGTCATCGCGTACATGCTTTCGTTTCTCCTGTGACCCGTGTGATAGTTGCTGCCAGATTCGGACCTTGAAAAATAAAATCAAGAACTTGATTTTGGCACCGAATTAAACGTAAAAAAAGTAAAGCATGAGCACAGGGAAATTTCATTTTCAAGTGAAGCATTTCATCCCAATACACTCAGTGTGCATACAAAAATTTTAGTTTTACTCAACCGGCGGGAAATTTAAATGATCAAAAATCGAACGGTTATCATACGGCGGGAAATTAAAAAATTACAAAGTTTTGCAGTGCCTGTTTTTTGTATTATTATTGTAATGCTTCATTTCCAGGAGATTTGTTACGGTAACGATAAGTTTTAGATCAATTACGAATAAGAAAACCCAGCGTACTACAAAAATATTAGGTTTACTCATCTGGCGGGAAATTTGAATGTTTAAAAATCGAACTGTTATCATACGGCGGGAAATTCAAAATTGCAAAGTTTTCACTACCTGTTTTTTGTATTATTATTGTAGTGTTTTATTTCCAGGAGATTTGCTAAGCTAACGATAATTTTTAGATGAATTGCGTAAAATTGTTTGTAGATAATAAATTCACCTTTTGTGACCACTTTCTGACCGTTTATGGCCAAGAGCACTTGATATGCTTTCGTTTCTTTTGTGGCCACTTTCCGTACGTTTGTGGCCAATAAAGCCACCGCCGGATTCGGTGCGTTTGTGACCGAACATGCTGGAACTGGATCCATTTCTTTTGTGCCCGCTAGTAGACGCCATCTTTGATTGCAGGTTCGTCTCTGAGGACGTTCTGGTTTCGTGCTTTCAACTACGGTGAGACCAGCATCACTCCATCGTCATATTCTGTGTCGTAAAAAGAAAAGGTTACGATTAAAATTGAGTCGCAAACAATCCAGAGATTGACAACTTTCGCTGCCGCTGGTAGCAGCAGGAAGTTGTGATAGCGCGCGGTGTAGGGAAAAGAAGAAAAAAAGCTAAACATGCCAAAATTGGACACACTGGTACAATTTTGTTACAGATTTCAAGGCTGAAGTGTAGACCACAAATCTGACCATGATCTGAATCCCAGAACGATGCAAGTGTCGGAACTTACTGTTACGCTGCATGTGATTTATCACGCCTTCGTTAGACCAGAAGACAAAGAATTGGATTTGCAACATCAGTGCACTTTGCATTAATTAGAAAGTGTCGCATACAAACTGTTCATTCCAGAGTTCATTCTATGATTAGTGGTATATAATAACTGAAGATAGTTTTACATGACGATTGATAAATCCCTCTTTTTTTTTCTTTCAACATTTTTTTATCCATCAATTTATCAAATTGTTTACACACAAGAATTTAATAGGGCTAGTCTTTCATTTTAGATCAATATAGAATACGAAATTTTCAACACGAGTATAGAAAAATTTAATACAATTGAAGAATGAAAAGCAAAACAAGGCGTTTGATTTTATATTTTCTGAAATTGGCGAGTTCAATTCCGTATACTTTTTTATTGCGAGGTTCATAAAATAACATGTTCAGTATTAACTGTTGTATCTTGTATTATAATGTAAATATTTATCGGGGTTACGTTACACGATGATAATTCTTCCGTGTCCTCGCTGCTTTGCTTGCAGCTGCTCATGGTTTGTATATTTCTTCATCATCGTTTTTATCACTCAGCAACGACTTACAAGTTAGTTTACGAAAGATAAGATAGTCATTCCGTATTATAAGGTCTGGCACCAAATTAAGCACAATCATTACCATGAGCCACGAGCTTTTTATTTTACCTAATAATGTACCTATTTATTGATCGTCAAGTTTATAAAGTTTGCTGCTGAATAAAATCGCGACTCTTAATAATTACGTTAAAAGTGGTACGGATGAAGTAGAGTTTAGAAATTCGTTTCGGACGATCTCTGCAATAAAGTCTGAATTCACCCACGTTATGAGCTCAGATCCATCGAAATTAGACAAACCATAAAATTTTATAAACATTCAAAAGATAATATCAACCAAACGTGACTGTTAATTGAAAAAGACAAAAAAAAAAAAAAAAACGAAGAGATTCATTCAATAAAAATCGATACCATCAACCTGAGTTCTTTCACTTTATCAACCTTGATTCAGCTATTATTCTGTTCTATGTGGCGCGTTTTACATAGGCAATGAGCGAATACTTTTCTCAAAGTTATCGAAGGTTGCGGTATAGGTAATGCCAACACCCTCGTCACCCACCGACATCAGAAAAGTGGAACTCGTCAATGCGTCGACCTCGCAGGCATTGTAACCGCTACACTGTACCGTAATACGTATAGCAATCATTCACTGTCTCTGCACCATAAACACGAATACGTAGAGCCAAAAATTAGAAAGTTGCTTTCGGCGAACGATCTAGACTCCCGGCTGTATTGTTACGAACGCTCTGTTGGCGGATTGTATCCTTGAGAAATTTTTCAGCTGCCTACTCTATGCCAAATTATAACCAGATTGAAGTTATTAAACTTAATGTGACGAAATATTGTAACTAAAATCATTGTTTTGAAAATTTAGAACGACTTTAAAGGAGTTTCATTTCCAAATTCTAAATACACGTTAATTTTTAAAATTGGATTACTCGATTTAAGACGATCCTACAGTTGCGATATAATGATTTTTTTTCTAAAAATGAATCGTTACATTAACGTTACGAACTTCACTCTCCCATATTGTACACACCTATAATGCGTGATAGTCGCACCTTATTCGTACGAAGATGATGTATTTTTATTTCTATTCGATCGGTTGTTAAATCCGCCATTTGTCTCCTCAAGCACGAAAGTCATCGTGTCCTTATTTTGACTTTATGATATCATCGCACGTATATAGTATGAGGTCATTTACATACCGCACGAATAACAGTATTGCAAAGTTGAAGCAACACTGGGCATTGAAAAATTTCGATGAGTATCTCAAGTAATTTTCTTCTTGGTATTCGTTGAGACAATTATAAAAATCGAGAAATTACTGTCTTTGAAAGGTACACCTAGTTTAAATTAGATGTTTCCAGTTTTATTATGTTCTCAAACCGAAGGTATATTTATATATTTATTAAACTGTAAAGTTAAAAAATTTTAAAAATCATTTATATCATCGAGTGGAAAAATGAAAAATTGGTGTGCGTGACGTTGTTTACCATTTTTTTCTCCAAAATTCCAATGAAGCACTTTAAGGTCGAAAGTATCTGCTAAAACTCGGCGTAGGCTTGCTGATATCGTGTGTGTGTGTGTGTGTGTGTATAGCTATGCATGCAATAGGCGAATTATCCACATATCGATCCGTGTTGCCGGTTTGCCCTTGATTTTATATCCATGAAAATTTGAACAAGGCTTTTGGTCTCGCTATATGAACATCCTATACAAGCATTATAAAAGACATTCGATAGGTGGTTACTGACGGACTGAATTCCTGCCTGCAATACCTTGCCACGTGTTGCTATATACCACACTACGGATATTCAGTCTCCAATAGGTACGGACACATGTGTATGAACAACCAGAAGCGCGCTAGTCGCGCGCACGTGCGAAATACATTATTCTATATACAAAGTCCGCGAAAATGGATCGAAACGTTCGATATCTAAGCAGATATGTGTATATTATATAAGTAAAATATTTAATCGAAAAAGTGGTATGCCTTGCCCTTTGTACAATTATTACGACGACGATTATCTTTCAAACCTTTCAATAATATCATACGTCGGTAAATCCGACACCCGTCGTAAAAAAATTTCAAGAAAGTATGAATTGAAGAGCTACTTATAAGCTCTGGAAACCAACAAATAACAACTTTTGAGCTTGCCTCCGTTGCGAGACAATCAATTTTGAAGAATGGGTCGACCACGCTACCGTAAAACTACCCCCCCCCCCCCCCCATAAGTCGAAAAAAAAATTGAGACCCTTATTTTTGATAATATAGAAATTAAGAGCTAATCAGAAGCTTCCAATATTCGTTGAGATCAATTTCCTAGAAAACTACCCCTAAGAAGATATTTATCCCTTAAAAAAGTAGAGCAAGAAAAAAAATGTTTTACCCGAAATCCGAGACTGTCTTTTCTGACCATCTAAGAACTTTAAGATCCTTTAAATGAGATTTTTAAGAACTACCCTTAAAATTTATCGCAACAAATTTTTATTTACGGCAAAATGTTCAGCGATTCAAGAATTGACGGGATACTAATCGATTGATTTTTTAACTGATCCCCCTATACCCACCATTATTGATTTGTCATCAACAATTATACAGCGCACCTTTAAAAACTTATCGCAGCAGATTCTCATTTACGGTAAAATGTGTGTGTGAAAAATTATAATTATAATAGTTGAGCAATTTCAATACGTTACTTACGTTCACTATGTGAAGTTTGTAGTTTCGAATCTGTTATTCTAATTGAAGCGTTAGTTGCTCAAGATTCTTTTATATTATTAACGTACTTGACTTCTGTTACATGTATATTATACAATTTTTCATTACGAGTTGCGTGTTAGCCATATCTTACCACGTGGAGGTTGATGCAAGTACAACTCGTATCGTTTCGTACTTAGCATATCTGAACTGGTTAATCAAGTAGCATCCGTAAGAAAAACCGAATCTATATATCAGTGTTGTGTGCACAAATAAGTGGAATAACAAAAAAAAAGTTGATTGAGTTCTAGTATCTGCTTGCAAACAATTTATTCTGAGTTTTTGTATTGTCTGGATTTAAAGTTTGGAAACAGAATATGATGCCTGTATTAAGTATGCAATCGAGAAATTTATTTCTTGAAATTCCGTTATTTTTCAGTTAAAACTCTGACGGTTCCCGTAAATTATGAGTAAGAAGCGATTCACGCAACATAGTTATTAACGAGACTGTGACTTAAACAAAAATTAGTTGCCCGAAATTTGTATTGTAAATAACAGGCCAAATTGTTATTATTGGGATTCACACATTCAAATATAAATGAGAATTTGAATTTCAATCTCTTCGATGATTAACGATTTCAAGTGTTTTAAGTTTACAATAACAAACTAATTCTCAGATCATTTGGAACGAGCGATCGTTACAGCCAAAAAAGAAGCTCAACACTCACACATAGGTTTCCTAAAAAAAGGTTCAACACCAGGAATACTCTACGCTTGAAAGGTTAAAGAAAAATAAAAATAAACTTTTCAAATACATACAAAACACCTAATTCGACTTCGTCATGAAATATTTTAAAAAAGAAATACTTAGCGCCTGCACGCAGGCCACCCAATAATCTCGGTGTCACGTGTTGACGCGTTTTGGCGGGAACGGTCTGCAGCCAGCGGTGATGAAAATAATCGACACCTGACAATATGAAAATAAACCTACACGATGTTGAAAAAAAGACATACGAATACCGAAAATGACAAGACGAATGATGAACAGTAGGTGAACTATTCGCGACATGAATCCGACCTACCAAAGAATCCGCATGGCAGAATTATAAGCGGTTGCTACTATCTGGTTCCACCACCTTCTTACCGCACTGCGCATGAGATACTTATAGATATGTGTAGAGGTGTGACTCGTATATGGGGCATTCCACGTCAATTCAACCTGGGTTTTACCCTTGACCTCTTAGACGTGGCGCGCGATTTTTTATATGATTGTTCTCAGTTTGAAAGAAACTCGGTTTCTTTTTTTTTTTTTTCCCTACTCAATTCGAATTTTCTACAATTTTTAGAAACGATTTTATCGACCGACCAAAAGTAAAATTTTGAAAAAATTATGAAAAATCCTGCGTCAGATATACAAATTTTCAAGCTTGGACCCGGAGCGGGCCGATTTTCCCCTTCTTACTGTTTACAAACTGGGAACAGTGGCTCACTATTCTTTTTGAAATAAAAACTGAAACGACTTTTCTTCCAATAGAAATTTTATGTGGCTATGATCAACGTATCGTTTGTTTCTCCTGTCACTTGCGTGGCTAGTCATTGGCACGTATAAGATTGGCTTAGAAAGGAAACTCGTTCCAGTTTTGATTCCAAAAAAATAGCGAGCCGGTGGGAAGCCAATAATGAACATTGCTGTACATATTTTCTATTTCCGGGTCTGTTATTATGCAATGGGTTCGCTTTACTTTTGGTAAGTATTCAATGAGAAAAACTGTTGACTTACAATGGTGTTCACTTCTGCAACAACTCGTATTTACGCGTTATAGTTTAATTAAGTGGCCGTTCGCGTAGGAGGTTTTAATTCTATCTTGAAATAACGGTACCACATGCAGCATAAAACTCCTCGTCTCCCTTCGCTATTGCGTACAAGTCTTACACACCTTTAAACAGTCATGTGTTCCAGCTGAAATGCTTTTGCTCCGATCTTACGATGACTTTCGAATTCCACTGTTCTCGTTTTCTCATAATATACTAGCACTTTGACTGAGAATGAAAAACGCTTTTCTTTTTATTTCTAAAGCTCCGATTCACTCTAAAAGTTCCCAAATCACATAATTTTTAAGAATTCCTAGTTCCAGGGCATATCAGAAAAATCTGTATTCGGGGATTTACATTCTTTCTGAGATAAAAATTGCCAACTCAAAATATATAACGATGAGAAGTTACATGGCGCAGAAAAACGGGATCGACATATTTAATGCATACTTTATGTTTGACCTATTTTGTGTTCGGTCTGTGGCTCCCAAGCCACTTTACCCGGAGGTCAATGGCATCGAGATGATTCATTTATGCGTTATACGGATACCTATATGGATATTTGTGGATGTGTGAAATAGCTGTACAACAAATTTGGCCTAACGTAAAATCCAGTTACTTTTCAATTATTTGTTAAACATTTAGGAACATGTATTGTAATGGAAAATAATTTATGCGGGGATTGTAAGTTGTAAATATTCTTCGCCAGCGATCCCGTAAACTAATTTAACACCTTCAAGTTTCCAACGTTACTCTATGCCCATCAAGCCGTGCGATTCGGACGGTATAACGGATAATGTGGAGTGAACTACACTTGAAATTTGTCTAATGTGGAATTCCGTACGTGGGATCTGTTAAGAATGGGAAAAACGATACCGTAATTGTTATAATACATTTTGCTTTGAAGTTAGCTCACTGGAATCGATATATTTGCTTGTAGCTCACAGATAGGAAGGCAATGAAGAATGAATTCATCACTCGAAATAACGTTCGGAAAAAAACTTATCCACTTTAATTAGGTAAGTAAGCTGTAAAATATTCCAATATTTTAATGCCTGGCGTGCCATATTTGGCAAAACAGCTTTTAGTTTTTTGAATATGTTCATAGACATCAATAAGGAAATTTCCAATAATTGCCACAAGCTGGGCAACGAAAAGAAACTTCAGGACCGTGCGGAAATTCGTATTCAAAATTTAATAAAAAATGTATTTACTTAACTACGAGAATTAAAAGAGTTTTTCTAAACGGCCGTGTTTCGCATATTTTGACCCAGAATAATATTTCGCAGAAGAAATTTTTCTTTTATTCAACCGAAGCGGATGACGGACTTGAAGGATTGATAAACACTTTCTGGCATTACTTAATATTAATTTTTGTCATTTCTCTTTCCGTCAGATTTTGCAAATTCTATAATTGGGAAATTTCAGACGCACGCCGGGCTTGATAACAATTTTTCGATAACCTCGGTATTTAGCCAATTTTATAGGATTGTCTGAAATTCAGTAAATCATAATACAGCAAACATACTTATATTTTGCAAACTAAACTACAAATTATTCTTCAAAATTGTTTTGAAGTTGTGCTAATTTTCAAAAGTTTCAGACCTGAATTAATTTCAGGATTTCGATGATGATGAAAAATTTAGTTTTCTCAAAAACATTGATTATGATTAGGTATCTAAGATATGAAAGTTGATCCTACGATCATTAATTTAAAACCCACTAGAAAAATCAATTTACATATGACTGATTCACTTATAAGTATCTGTTTCATAAGTTGAAATCTTTGAAACAAAATATTTTTGCATAAATCTTCAACATTTAAAGAATAAGCCAATTGTCCAGGTTTTCACGTTTGAATTACCTTTTTTTAATTATAAGGTAATCTTCAAGCTTGATAATAAAATTAGAAAAAATACCATACCTAACGATGAAAAATTCACCGATATAAACCGGCGAGAACTAATTTTGTTGCCGATTCACGTGTATACCTAATGTGATACGAAAGTAGTTAAACACTACCGATAAGTTTGGAAGCAGCGAAGAATAAAACGACGAACGGGGAAATTCGACATGCGGAGATATCTGGCTCAAATGTTGTCATATTGCATGTAAATATGGATATAATGATCGTGTGCACTTCAATGAATCATCGACGTTAAACGCGCACTTACATCTTCAGATGTATAACACACATGCGTGTAAGTGAAAACGTCACATAATATTACGAACACAATTACAATTGTAATTAGCGTGTAAGAGGGATATTATTTTTCCGATCTTGGCACAGAGTTGTTTAATTAGAGATCAAAAAATCAAACAATGACGATATTGGTCGAAGGAAGAATGATTGGCCAATTTTCAGCCTCCAACCCTGTTGTTGACTGCACAAATCCTTCGGCTCTAAATATACTCTAAATACCACAATTAACCGCCAATCAAGGCCCAAGCTGGCTGGCCTGGCCACATCATCGATGCTGTTATGCAAATACATGCAGCAATTGAAATTACGTGTTCTCGTCTGGTCTGACTTGTTATTTTCTCATTGTATTTGACAATCGCGATAAGTGACACCATTTATTCAGCCTAATTCACAGAATCGCGAAAAAATGTTTTTGCAATGGGAAAAAAAGTCGCAGAAATTTACTATGAATCATAATTTTGTAAATCTTTCTGTATACTTTTTTTCCCACATCTATGCGTTGGACCGTTTCTTGATTGGCTTTACACAATAAACGCATTTCAATAATTATTTTTATTACGATTTTCATCATTTTTCAAATTCAACTCTCGTTGTTTTGAAAGATCTTTGCCTTTTAGTAGCTAACAACTTTCAAGAATTTTGTCACATAATATTTGCTTTAGACGTTTTCTTCAGATTTCAGTAAAATAAGAAAAAGGAAAAGAAAACAAAAAAAAACAAACAAACACGTAGCTAATCATGCTGAAGAAAATTTGAGTTTTGTTCTTCGACAAGTTGAACTTGAAAATACGTAATATTTGTGGCGCAGATCTGAAACATTGTCCATCTATTTTGATGCCTGTGTATTCTACAAACAACGATAACACTAAACAAATTTGATATGAAGATTCCCTTAGAATTGTTTCTCTTTCTTTAGAGCGAAACCGAAATCTGACTGACAAGAAGTGTTATTGGAAAACCAATTAATTTCAATTCATTCACCGTTCCTTGAAATTGTTTTTCTTGACAGGATCAGCTGCTGGACTTTAAAACTCGATCGGGGATAGAAATTTCGATTACACAGAGAAGCAGGGAAGGAAGCTAGTCAACTTTTAATCCAATCCAAGGATACAGTTAGCTGGCTGTTCTGGATATTCCGAACTCTTTGTCGATCGTACTGTACATGCCGCACACAATCCAGACACGTTCGATCGTAGAGACAGAGAGAGAAAGAGAGACAGAAGGGGGAGAGAGAGAGAGAGAGAAAGAGAGAGAGAGATACAAGAAACGGGAATTTCATCCAAGGTTAAAAGAATAAGATGGGATAGGGCCGTTTAGTTCAAAATATTGGCATTCAATTAGGAATTATTGTTCGTAGCAAAGACTCACTCACCATCAAAGAACAGAGGCCAGCGCAGATGCCTTGAGGGTTCCTTTGTGTGGGAGGAGAGAAACTGCCGATTGTCCCGTTCCGAAGGTAAACACAAACGCATAAAATAGTAGAAGAAAAAAAAACCGATTAGGGATAAACGGGAGAGAAAAACCGAGAAATAAGCGAGAGGAGAGAAGGAATTACGGATTATCACCACACCGAGGACACGGGACGAGGTATCACAAACTGGCCGCGGGCATTAGGCACAAATGACAAAAATGCCAGGATATTTAGATGCTGCACGAGACGCGGCGGACGATAACGATGCGAATTTCGGTGCGCAAACTACAGTGTAACACTTCCGCATCATTTGGACTTCCCATCGGCACCGTCAAAGTTCAGAGACGTAGACCGACCAGCTGTGTTTTTGCTTTGACCATAGACTTATAGCTATGGCTTTGACGGTATGTCGCCTGCCTGCCTGCCTCCCTGACTGCGTCTCGAGCTCTGCGCATGCGCAATTTTGACTTTATCACCATGCCACTTCGCGGCTCCTGCTGCCATCTCTGCGGTTCATCCGACGGTCCTTTCATTATCGGCAGAGTTATTTTTAGGCTATATGTGCAGTTTTGGAAGTTGTATAATCCGGAGTACCTCACTACACTGTTTTTGGGTCATGTTTACATCAGGAGATGTAAAGTACGGTTCACGTTCTCACGTGGCGTAATAGTTTACTTTTTTTTTTTGCAGTGATTATTACGTCTTATGAATCTTTTTATTCGTGAAGCTGCTCTCACAGTTTACTCCAATCCCACGGGACTAAATATTGTCGCAGGAAAATGCTCTTCCAATATTTTCGTCGTATGCTCTTGAGGAGTTTAAGCATGGTGCTTGTTTTACCGACCGTGTAGAATTGCTTGGCTCTCGATCACGCATATACCTATAAACAATACATTATCCCAAGACCACGTCTCTATTAAATTACGGATTATTTTCGCGTTACTCTGAAAAAGTGCCTTTAATCATTCTGTACAGCGCTTTGGTGTCAAAAAAACTAAAGGGTGCATGCTTAATTGAATATTGCGATTTCGTAGAATCCGTGCCGTTTCTTCATTTCTGCATCAAACGAAAATCAGTTACAGTGTTTTTGTTCAGAATCGCGTATATGATGGGATGACCAAGTGCTTCTTTGCGTTTAAGATACGTTGACTATAATATTTGGAGATATACATATACGTCAACGTCGAAATCTACCAGGGCACCTCCTTAAAAAAATGCTACCAGGGACACCGTCCTTACCCACAGCGACATTGAATGTTATTTTGTCTATTGCCGAAGCTATGAATTACTGATGTAAAAATACCTAAGTCAGCGCAATTCTATATGCAATACCGAATAACATGTCCAAAAAAACTGTTTGTTTCATGTTAGAATAACGCCTGAAAATGTAGTCCTGGTAATAAGTATGGTAATTCAGCTACAAAAATACATTTCTCGAAATTATTGTTAATGCGTGCTACAAAATTTGATCTGGAAATCTGTATTCATTATAGTGTGTAGAATTCCGTTACCTGCGGCATTTTCACGTTGGTGATGCGTAGGCCTTGATAATACATAAAAACAACTGATATTTAACGCGGTCAGTAAGGACCATGAAGACTGACTATATAGCATGCGAGTGAGAATTATCAACAGCAAGCATAAAAGTAATTGATCCCTACCAATTTTTCGAATTTGTCTCAATTTCCTACACAATCATGACCATATATCCTAACACCAACAACATCTCATACCAGTCCCAAAGGTTTAATATATAGCTAACTAAGTTTGTTAGTAAGAAAGGAAAATTGGAAACCCTTTTCATAGCGAGTCTACTGATTCTTTTAAGCCGCCGCTCGTCTGGGACGAAGATGGCAGAGTTTTACGTGCACAAAAAAGGGCCCCTCCGGGATTTGAACCCGGGACCTCCTGCACCCAAAGCAGGAATCATACCCCTAGACCAAGAGGCCACATGACAGACGACTGGTCATTGGTAGTTATGGAATTAGTGAAAGCTTACATCGACGGTACTTAGTGTATTCGGAATTCGAAACTTTCACAATTGGTTGGTTTGTGGGGGCTTCTTATAGTCAGGCGGTCATTGTAAAGCTGGAACCCGTGTGAATATCAGGATCCGTCGATTCGAAATTTCGTAAACTTATAGTTTTAAAGTAAACTCAGAATTTATCAATAGATATAACCCTGTACTATTCATTTTATATAACTAGTCAGCGACGATTAACATTCATCAAGTCGTGAACACACGCAGTCATTACACAGTTCGATTTAGGAAGAAATTCAATTGAAATGTTCAGGCATATTTTAAACATAAGAAATAGAGGCAACATACATGATACATATTATATTCATTCTCCCTGCGATGATGAAAGAAAAAATTATTTGCTGTAATGAAATGTGACTGTTACGAATTTTTTTTATTTCGCTAATCGAAGAATGAATCTTGTAGTTTTCTAAATTCTTGAGGCAGTTATCAGTCACGATTTTGTAAAAATTATTTGTCGATAGTGTCTTTTGTAAATTATCCATCCGTAGGTAGAACAAAATCTCATGTTAACAAAAGTATCTTAAAAATTACATTAACAATAATATCTCATACTTACGGAGTTAGAGCAATGCCAGTTCACTTATTTAAAGGGCTTTCCATCGAGGTTCAGATCAATTGTCTGCACCGTACTTTTTAACGTATATTCAATATCCTTTGCTTGGTATTCGCTGTATAAATAATTATTGGCATGAAGTAGCCATTTAGGTGACACAAGCACTTAGGTGACAGATTGTACCGACAGTTCTGGTTATACAATATGTAAACAGAAATTTTTATTTCAAGTAAAGAAATGCGACGGAAAACTCTGTGAGATAAGTTTCTGTTTCGAGTAGCAATAAACATTTTACTTTGCTCGACATTCATTGATTTTTGTGTCGGAGGTATCATAAAATTATCGGTTTACGTACAGTATGAATCATTACACATTATAATACTATATACTTATGTATAGGTTGTGACTACGTGTGTGCATTCGAGATAGATACTCAGTAATTAGTTATTTTCCACACAATAATGAACAACATATTATTTCGACCTACAATTCTATTTTAGAGTTATGAATCATTCCGGAGATCATGCGCTAACAATAAGAATAATAATTTACACACATAATATGCCTAAATAATAGTGGAGTTATATAAAATGATTTAAAATGTATGAAAAGAATTGAAATTTTCATTTCTTAACATATCTGTTTTTTGGTCAAATGTTCATGAATTTCTAATATTGTATAAAATCATTTTCAATATTATAACCATTACGATTCTATAGCCGACGAAATTTTCTGATTTGATAGCTGTACAACTTCGATCGGTTCGCTCAGCGCCACAGTTGAAACGGTCTCCTGCCTATTTTCCGTAGTAATTCTTCTTCCCCCTGGCGGTACATAGAACCACCATGCCATAAAGAAAAATAAAAGGGATGCTGCTTTACCTATGAACGCCAGAGCTAACATGTACCTAGAAAAAGAAACATAATGCAAATCATTCCCACGTTGTAACCTCACAATCAATGCAAGAATAGTTAGAACAATATGGCGTCGAGGAAAACCATCAGCTGATCGCCTATAGTAAATTTGGCAAGTACCAAGGGCCAAAAAACACCGTTTCAAGCTGTTGGACTTTGATTGTGTGCTTTTGCTTCGATATAGAGTAAAACATGCGGTGGAAAATGACTTTTATACTTAAATACGAGGCGTCTGAAAGCCAGTGTGGTAGGTATATTCACTGCCGCGAAATGGCGTCTTATAGGTGACTTTATACGGCTGATCTGTCATGAATTGAATTATGTGCAAGCAAAAAAAACGGACAAATAAACAAAACTGCTCACCGACTCATGTACCGATTGTCGTAAACGAGGCAAGCCCCTCTGCCCTCGCACGACTCATGCCAAAGGATGCAAGTCTCGTCAATCAGGGTGCCGAAAATCATGGGGGCTGGTATGGTTCCGAGGACTCGAACCTTGATCCACTGTATGCCCAGGGCAAATGACCGTTCCTCGTCGTGGACGACTCTGAGCGTCGATGACAGGGCAGGCATAGTGCAGAGGAATGTCAGAAACATGTTGCAGAAGGCGAGTATCACGAAGGGCCACAGATGGCCACAAGCACTAGGGCACGTTGTGTTTATTGCCTCGTAAGTCACGTGCTCAGAACCGCCATATATCGAGAGATTCGCTGACGGGCCGTGGATGCAATTGCAATTGTTGTAAATCTATGGCGTTGAAATAAAAATACGGCGATAACTTATTGTTAGTATATTGTATTTTTATGAAACCACGCAAGTAAAAATTTCATATCGTTGAAAAAGAAAACAGTGATTCAACATGATTAGGCGTACTATCAAATATGCTGATTCGACACTCACTTTCAAGTCATTGATCGGCATTTCATCGTGGCACCCGGCATGGCACGGCGAATAATACGTAATTCCGTCAGCGCCGCAAAGCGGGTCAAATTCTGATTTCGAACATCCGCATCCAATGTTGCAGCTGCTTTCCAGAGACAATGGCTTCCTAGAAGAAAAATTGAAAGTATAAGCCTGAAGTGAAAGTGTTTCCATCAGATTTATCATCGTCGCTTATTATTCCGCACGCAAGTTTTGACGTAGAATGAATTTAAATGTATATCGACAGACTTGAAAAGATTACTCCAAAACTGCTAACAGATAATTTTGAGCTCTGAAAAAATTCTAAAAGAATAATTGTAAAACGAAATATTCTTTTTTGAAATTATCAGTTTAGCAGCAAATGTACATGGGTCTAGGCATGAAAAAATTGTGCATGTGTAGTCAACACAGAAACGAGAAATAATGTCATTTTTTTTCTGTTCCCGTTTGAGGAAAAATTTAAGCGAATGCAGCAAGTCCAAAACTACACCAGTATGATACAATACTCGTGTTCTTCCTATTTCTGGAATAACCTAGAGTACAAAGAGCTTAATAAAAACAGGAAGAAACAAAGATTGACAATTGCGTTACACCTAGCCGTGTTGTGGTAGGGCACCGTCACTCCAGCAAACTCTAGGTTTGCACAACTCAGAGCGAAGCACATCGTGAAAACAATGCAACCCGCCGTGGCGATCAGACAGAACTTCAAGATGCCAGCGCACTGAAGGTTCCAGTGCTTCACCAGATAACCGCCAAGGAAGGTACCTCCACCTCCAGCTGGGACCGTGACTAATCCTGAAACAAAGAATTTAACTATATCTGGGTCCTCAAATATTCAATAGACGCCAATTGGTGGTAATAAGCCCAGGCGAAAAAAATTCTCACAAATTTCTTGTAATTATGTTTAGAAATTTCTCAAAAATGCACCCTATTTTCGGACAGTTTTAGGAAAAATTGCGTACTGTTATGTAACATGTACAAAGATTTTGAAAAAATTCATATCCTTTGGTTATTTCATTTTCCATTGACGGTAAGTACCGCATTATGGAAAATTGAGATGACTTTCTCATGAAAAAGTAGTTGAAATTAAGTTTTCTCAATTGCAACTGAAAAATTTCGCATATATGTGTATGTGCATAATATTTTCAGTAAAACTAGAGGAATGAGAAATTTTTAGAAATTTTAAAGAAATATTAACTTTTTTTCGTAGATTTGCTCAAGTTATGTTTTCGCACTGATTGTAGAATTCAGATATTGATACAAAGTTCCTAAAAGTCATTCACATTTACAATAATTTTTGTCGGAGAATATACGAATTTGAGCGTGGCTAAAGTTATCTGGCGTTGATATAGGTAATCAGCTAATCGTTTTAGACAAATTCAATAGATATCAAGATAGAGAAAACGTCCCGTAGGCTGTTGGTCTTCCATTTTGTGATATTCTATTAAATCGATATGGAGTAAAATAATGGGTGTCCTATATCAAATAAATCTACGGAATAACTCGGAAAAATGATTTTATACAATAGCATATTGTGTTTCAAGTGCGAGAGTGAGCGATTTCCATCGAGTGTGAAATTTGTAGGGTGTGCCACAAAGGTGTATACGAGTCAGCATCGCCCATCCGCACGTGTGTGACATACGATTTTTTTCAACACAAGTTCAATTTCAGAAGAAAGTGAAACTAACACAATAATTTGAAAGAAGTAGATCAAGAACAATCAAGAGGTCCAGGAGCATTAGTCCGTCCTCATGACAACCTAAACGCGTAAACTTTAGGATGAGCTCAGTCTAATGACACTATTGGTGGTGCTTAATGTCCGTGTATAAAATGAAGCTATCGGAAGTTGCGCATGCGCCAGCCTCGTTTTACCGCACTGTTTACAAGTGGGGTACCTTACGTACGCTCTACAGGCTTCGAAAATCAAATTTTCAAACCGTGTATTGGGGAAAAAAATTTTGCCTCCAGAAGATGTACAGTATCGAGGGCGATACTTGATCGTTTTACTAAGAAATTTTGGTGTCAACGCTCTGACGAGATCTTGCACCAACTTACAATATTTAATAGGTAATTGTACCGTTCGTTTCGCCTGTAAAAGAGAACATTTTTGTGTTCAAGCCCATTTTCTGGAGATATTGTAAAACCAACCTTCATTGTTAAATACAACATTTAGTCAGTACATTAAATACATATAAAACGGTAAAGCACAAGGTATTATAGAGGTGAAAGTTTTCCGGTTGCTAGCTCGTGGGTTGAAATTTTCCGGTAGAATAGGCGAGCGAGTACTCGATGGCTGCACATTAGAGTACCTTACCCATAAGCAAAGCCGCCGAACTGGCAGTGACGCTGAACTGATTTTCAATAAGCTTGGGTAGAAAGGCGGCGAACCCGGCAATGAGAAGTCCTTCGCTTGCCCCAGCCAAGTTTAGCATAAAAAATGCCGGATTCTTAAGGAGAGCCGTCAGAGCTTTAGGCAGCTCCTTAAGTTTTGTGAAAACCTCCACTCCACCAGTCCCCGCAGATGAAGGTGTATCAGATTGACACACGTGCGCTTCGGAAACTCGTTCCTTTGCCAGCTCTTCTGATCCTGTGAAGAAATTTCTGATAAAAGGTAATCTTTGATAAACTTTCAACTGTCAAGCACTCGGAATAATTCAAAGAAATCGGACCTTTTTCTGGGTGGAAATATTTAAAAAGATTCAACTGTTCGATTACCAGGCAACTTTTTAAAAAACTTTTTATCAAATTTCTAGTCTTGCAGAAACCTTCGTCGAATGCAGAGGCTTGGCATAAACTTTCTAATTAAAGTATCAAGATGTATTTGTATCCTCACCTGGCAGACTTGGCGGAAAAGCCAACAGCGGAATAGCTATAACCAAGGATATCAATCCTGCTGCTAGGAAACCGATCCACCATGCACCGATCCAGACGTTACTATCCGGTGTCATGCCCACCCTAATTAATGACAGATGGTTGATTTTTTGCACGGTCAGCACGTTCAAATCGATTTTGTACCTATATCTATGATTAAAACCAATTGCGTAGCTTCGATCTGCTCCGCATTAAATTATGATTTATATGTCGTTAGGCGATCACCCGGTGTAATGAGATATTCACATGTATAACCCAATATTATTCTACAACTCTTCAATGCCTTCCAACATATGCAATTGCCGTTGCATTCAATTATAAAAGCGGCTCTACGTCTCATATTTTATCCTACATCGATTCAATGTCAGAAAATGAAAGTACAACAGCCTGCGTAATGTTTTCTGTGCTTTCATAATGGAGACATTATGCCCAAACGTTGGATCAGCTGATCAATAATCTCGACGCCATGTTCCCTAACCACGCCGTATATTGACACTACACTCTTTACGCAAAGTTATGTGGAAATTTTTTTGCTCACAAATATATTTCGAGGAACTTACACCGTGATTTGACAAACCCGTGAGCGAAATTGCGAAAATTTGCAAAATATATAAGGCCCACATAGCTTAGCAAAATCTGCTAATTCATTACGGCTACAGGATTAGTGTGTAACCATCAACTTTTTACACTCTACGCCCAATCGTTAGTCAAGGAACCGGGGCGAATTGATTGATGGGACCTAAAAAAGCTGACTAACCGTCCTGAAATTTTACACAGCTGTTTTAGATCCATCGCTCATCGTCAGGAAAATGTTGCAGCTGATATTCTCGCTCGTTGATGATGCTATGAGCATCGTACAACAATTCAGAAGGACATCGAGCAGACGAAATGGAAACGACAATTCATTTCTCTCTATTCGGATAATTCGCAAAAATATTTTTGATCTATTTTTTGAACAGAAATCCAACAAATCAAAAGAGACGTTCTAACTAGGCCTTCAATTAGTACTTTTATTGTATTGGCATTGACTTTTAACTTCTTAACATTGACATTAGTATTTTTGTTGTATTGACATTGAGATTATCTCAACGTGATAATATACTAGCTGCACTATGTTTAATATGGTTATTTTCGAATTTTGTCGCACGCATGGACTAAAGTATTGTGAAATATTTTTTTCATCCAATTGCCGCTACAACTCTAGGCTCCTATTTCAATTTTGAATTTTGCCCCAAGGCTTCTGAATCTACTCATGTAAACAAGACGGGATTTTTAGCAATTCACGGTTAATTTCTTTTTCTACCAATGTGGTGTGTTAAAAAACGTGCACCTTAGGAAATTTCTTACCTGTAGACGTGAATATTCGATGTAAATTCAACGTATTTGAGGAGGCAAAAATAGACAGTCAAGTACCAAAAATCTAATGTTAATCGAATATGAAACTTTAACCGTTTTGATGTCGTTTTTTTTGTCTAAGATTCTAAAATCGTCATGGAATACCTACGTTCATGGATATGAAATTTACTACGATGCAGGTTTTTTGACGCAACACATCAGTAGCAAAAAAAATGAATCGTGAATTGAAAATTCAAAGGCTTTGAGACAGAACTAAAAATTGAGATGGGAACCTCAGATTTCAGCTACATTAAAAAAAATTATTTCGAGATATTTTAGCCCATAGGATCAACAAAGTCGGAAACGACCATATAACGACTACCCTAATAAACACACATGTATACATACATGCAGGTTTCTATGTGCTTCCAGGTATTCTCTGGGTAAATATCGTACGCGTAAATATCTACCGCCCGAGGGAAGAGAAGTGGAAATTTCCCACCGTCATCCCCATTCGGTAATATCAACGTCCCCTCGTCGCAACCATCCATTGCTACGACTCGTAGTGACATATCCGATAATGGGAATAATACAAGGTGTTTACCATAGGCTCAAATTTTCATTTGTGGAAGGGCGTTCATTTCCACCCTTACAAAACTCGCGTATATCCGTAGCTTATATTACCCCAATCCCGCAGGTCAGTGTAATCCACAGTTTATCAGACCGCGATCGAACGTGACGGAGCGAATGATTACATCTCTGATGTCATTACTATTATTCAGTACCCAGCGAAAATCAAGTTTCGGCCAATCACAATTCGAAAGTGATTCACAATTCCTTTCCCTGTACACATGGAAATTTTTCGCCCTCATCCATATAGATGGATCAAATGTTTATAATGTGCTCATCATCAATCTCCGTCAAATTCAGCCACGTTTGGATGTAACGCGATAAGACGTGACACGCATTCGCGATTCTTTTCCTACCTACACTGTTACACGGAGTGGAAAAATTGATTTTCTGTTTTTGTAACAACTACCCTGAACTTTGTAATTGCTGGAATTATAATGTATGGTGTTGAATAAATATTTTGACAATTACAATTTTTGTCTTTTTTCTTCGCCGCAGGCCTGAAAGATAACAAATAAACCATAGAATGACTAGACGTTTCGTGAATTTCAAATTTACTCACGAGGCTGGGTCGACGACGAGGAAGTCGGTATAAATTTGGAGTAATTCGCCTCCGATGACGTATCCCAAGGCTGGCCCGAGTATAGCCATGGTGTAGTAAATACCTAGAATCAATATTTTATAATACGTGTGTACAAGTACGCTCAAAGCAATTATAACTTGATCATGCAATTTCTGCAGTCTGCATGAGTGAACGTGGTGGCGGATACGTAGTCACAGTAATCCAATGATCGTCAGACCAGAACCGTTGCATTATACCGTGAGTTTTTCTAACAGCGAAACGGTTCGTGCGCCTGATTCAGACAACCGGAGTTACAGCTCATGCTCATCCTGTTGCCTGCATATCAGGCGCGCGGATCGTTTCGCTGTTACAAAAACTCACCGTAAAGTAAGTGTACCAGTTATTGACACGTTTGAAGCCAATTATTGACCCTTTTATTTTCTAAAATTATAAATCGACGGCAAAAAATGTGAATTTCTCGATGAATAAAACCTATTGCTAGAGGGTTCGATAAATTAATTTTTTGATAATTTTAGAATCAACGATCGAACAGATAGGACCAAAAAACGTCAATAATTAGGACAGGGCCAATAACTGGTACGCTTACCTTATATAGCTTGAGTCAACCGTACCAAGGTAAACCGAAGACATTTTCTTCGAGACATTTTCATCAATGTATGTCACTCCAAGAGTGAAAAGCGGCGCAGCTCCAGCCCCGTGTAACAGCTGAGCGAGCAAGAAGATGGCCAGGTACAAACCACGCGGAGCTTCCAAGTCGGTTTCCTTGGATGCACTGTCGCATGCCGCCTGAAAGTTGCCGTTATGCGTGCGTTAAAGGAAAACTTCCTGTTTTAACCATGAATTCAATGCGTCGTGTTCTACACCTTTTTCTAGTGAAAACAAGTCTGGAAAATTTCTTAGACGTAGTTATCGAGAAAAATTAGGTATTATTTATCGCATAGTTTGAGTTATTTTGACAATGTCTGAGGGATTTCAAGGAATTTTATAGAGCTGGAAAGGACGCGTATTGTTTCGGAAATTGATTTTCTGTTAAAATGTGAAAAATTTCGAGTAGTCAAGTTTCTGATAGTTTCTGGTCACGTCGAGATCGAGGTTAAAATCCGACCAATTTGTAAAGAAAACTCATATTTTTTCAATACTTTATTGTACCACGCATCTGAAGATATCATAGCACTGGTTTTTCAGAATCACGTTATGAAAAACTGGAATAGATTTCTGAGAGAAATTGAATATTTTCAGGATACTGTGATAATCAATTTTTTGAAATGCGGCTGAAAAAATGTGGACATATCTGCAAACGAATATTTTCAGTGTAATACTCATATTATAAAAACATTGCCAAATTTGAAAATAGAATTTATCAAAAAATTATCAGAAAAACTCACACAATATCGGGTATTTATATTCTGAGTAGGTTTGTAGAAATTTTCAACGTTTCTGAAATATTTGATCCCAGAGGAGTAATGAAATCTATTCAAACTGTAATATTTAGTGGTTGTAATACTGTAAAAATAAATGTTTTCCCGCACCGTTTGCAGCGCTGAAGTATTCGTGACTCGTTGGCAGAGATTCTCATATTGACGACCCGCTCTGTAGGTACCGACTAAGAAATGTGGCGATGCGAATAACAAGCAACCTAGACTCAGAACGAGGACACCGATTCCAATATACCTGTATAAAATGAAGAACACAATTAATCAATATAATAAAATCTAAACAAAGACGTATCGTATGATTTTATGGGCAATGGTTCGTGCCAGGAATTTTTACTGAATACTTAAAATATCAGCTACAATGGCAATATGGCGTCAAACTGGGTGATCAGCTGATCTCTTTAGCCCTGTTTTGAGCTGCATTAAATAATCATGAATGGATAGAAGCCTTCGTGCAAGTAGTTACACTTCTCTTTTGGTACATTTTGTTGGTAAAAAAAGAATTATACGTCCAACAACCAGTCTTATTATTAAATGTGAGCCGGTTAGTGTGTAGTTCTATTTTCTCGCACCGGACTACATAATTCGAATTTTTATAGTGAACAGAACTGACCTGGGCTTTGAGGCGTTTGATCGTCCGCCTAGGTAAGTGATAGGAACAAGGAGTAGAAAACTGGCGATGTCATATCCACCGGCTATAAGCCCCGTTTCAGAAGACCTAAGCCCAAATTTTCGCTCTATCGTTGTGATGACAACGTTGACGAAACCGTTAACCACCATTCCTGAGGCACAAAATCAATCAAATTTCGTTTATCAAAATACTACAATTTATCTTTTGTTTGTGTGAAAATTGATTGTAGAATCAATGCTTCTTCGATAAAAAGTTTCATAGACATTGCTAGTCGGTATACATGTCGGAAAAACAAAAGTGCACGATTGAAAAATCCATCAAATCATTTCACATAAATTCAACCTTAACACAATATTTAACCATGTAAATTGATTGGCTAGGTGACATTCATGAATTTATGGTTAGCATATTGGCTTTAAATAATATTTTCAATCCACCTTAAATCCTAGCAGACTTGTCGTTAGTTTTCATCCGGCAATAAAACAAACACGAGTCGACAGTATGCTACCGAGTTTAGATTATGCGTTTATCTTCCCTTCTCTTTCCTGCAGTCTGTTGCAGATGCTAGAACCAGCAATTGAAACTGTGCAGTCTGTGAACAGCCGGGTCACTATTGTTTGTCAATTAACATAAACTTCTTCCAATTAGGATCTATAAAAGATTGCATCGGGCATTGCTGTCATACACTTATACGAATTAGAATTTTATTTTCAATGCTTCATTCACATGCGAATATGTAACGGGACGGGTTGTGCAAACCCTTGCGAAGAGGCCCTCGCCACTTGCCAATCAACCGACTAACGAGTTTTAGCGACAAAATTGTGCTGTTCGACACTTATCACGCCTACAGCAAGCGTAATAAAATTCGGTTCCCACTTATCGCTCGGGTGTAAAGCCTTCGGAAATTGATTTTCGAACAGGGTTCAAAGTTCGAGGGGGACAAAGCTGTGCACGCGTAAAGCAAACATGCAGCCCTTTATAACCTAAGGAACAGGAAATGACGCACAAAAACGTATACATACCCGAGTGTATGTCCATATATATATATATAGATGTATAGAGCTATGTACCACGGATAGAAGAACGACAAGCGGTTTATAATGAAAGAGAGAAGTCTTACAGGAGGTAGTACGCAATCAACTGTAGCTATTGTGTACATACGTAGAGCACCAGTCAATGATCGGTTGTTTCGCTTCCAAAGCAATTTCGATTGCAGACGTTTAATTATACCGCTTTGATATAGCAATGGCACAAACCCTTCAGGCCCTAGGGTACTCTGGCATCAAATCCGGGGGGGGGGGGGGGGGGGGGGGGGGGGGAACTGGGCGAGAGAATGCCTATGGCACATTATAAGCGGACAATTTGCACCAGGTATTGGCCTGTGCGTGATATATTATAGCTGCTGTTAGATACTCGATGTTTTGTACCGCATTGGAATAGGAGCATACCCGATGAAATGAAACGCGAATGATGTAGTTCATTTTTATTTCTACTGATTTTGTCCTAGGATCCCTTTTTGCTCATTTTTCCCCATTTTCCCACAAAATTTCATTTCACCACGATTTTCGCTTTACTTTTGATCTCTGGTGAAATCAGCATGGATTCAGAGATTCTGAAGCAATATGTGCGATTGGAGCAAAGTGAGCGAATTAATACCATGGAGTAATGAAAGAAATTGGTAAAAATGGATGAAACAGTCAGGAAAAAGAAGCATACATTGGTTATACGATAGAAAGGTCAAGATGCAAAATTATCAAAAACGAGATAAAATCTTATTTGTAGAATTTCCAAATGTATCATGTAAAAGTATAGGAACATCAAAATGCGAAATGGTAAGAATATATTAGAAGTTTAAGGAAACATATGCAAAGCCAAAATACAACCTCACCATAATAAGTGATGAAACGTATAGAAAATATGCAATTTTATACAAATATATATATGTTTTGGTTTCTATTATTCGACTTTTTACGTTTTAATGCTAGAATCCGTGTGTGGCTTAGGTCTTCGCAATTTTGAATATTCGGTGTTGGGACAATTCTAATTTTTAACTTTTTTACTTTTTAACATTATAGTTCCACCAGAAAGGCAAAAAGATTGCCACAGTTTAATTATGTGTTATGACTACTTCATTCACCTGACAAAGGATTCAGCTATTCACTATCAGTTATCTATGTATGTCAAGATAATTTACCTTGCACTGCGCCGGCCCAACAAAGCCAAAAAAGTGCCCATTTCGCTGTGCGAAACTTTTGCAGACAGTTCGGCCTCAGCCAAAACCATCCGCATTTTTGTTGCACCGCTGTATTTTCAGGAGGCAGGGTTTCATTGTCGATTTCCAGTCGCGCTTCAGGCTTCTTTGGAAGATTTTCGGGAAATGTTTCTGATGGTATATTTGCTGAGACGGTTTCGAGCACGTCCGACGACATCGCCGACTGAAGTTGTAACATAAGCGTAAAGAAAGAAAAAGAAAACTGTACAATAATGATAACTTACGTATAGCATGTTTTATATAAATTTTTAACCGAACAATTACATTACGGAAATTTTTTCTGCTATTACTTTTGGTACATAACTACTTTACAGATTATTTCGTTTACATGGAAATCGTACAAGCATACAATTTCTACGAAATGCTGATATACGAATATATACGATAGATATACGAACATTACGATCGGTAAGACTAGGAGATGAAAATAGTTTATGGACCAGTATTTAGCGAAGAAAGATAAATTGAGTCAATAAAATAGCATTTCACCGAATCGTGAATTGGCGGAAAAAAAATTTAAACGTGATTTATGGTCTGGTAAATTAATTATCTTTACGTTTTTCTCTGCTCCGAACTTACGCCAATAATACAAGACACTGCACCATGATCTTGTATGGTGCATTTGTTTTTACCACGAAAATTAGGAATCTGTCCAAAGTTATCATACAGTCTAATGCTCCAAAACTGTTTATAATAAACGGGAGAAAAACCGGCTTTTTACAAACGGAATAAAACCTTGCGGATTTAATTGCGTAACGGTAGTTATATAGACAGCAGTTTTTGGATTCAAAGTTACAAGGATTATAGTGAAGATTATTTATTGGCATTATAAATCCAAAGAAACAGACTGACGAGAAAAAGTTAAAGGAACAAAATATCGAGAAATAAAAGACTACTTAAAAATGAAATAATAAATCTGAAGCCTACGCACCTACAGAACTAAACAGATGATCGCAACGGACTTGTAAATTGACCGAGACAACTTATTACAAATGTATGTTTGAACAGGATACGAATTATTATACATATAACTTGAGTAAATTATTATTACATTGATGCTGATAAATGACCGTATATGAGTTAAATCATAACACACGATTTATAAATCGTATTTACATGTAAATAACTCTCTATAAAAATGATTACATAATAAAATTTTGACAAAGTTTCAATTATGCGAGAATATAAATTAGTTGAAACGAATATGTAAAAAAAAATAATCATACGTTATATATCCATTTCTATAAAATTATGAATACTGATATACACTTACATTGCTGAACGCGAATTTATCCCTCATCGTTAAATCGCAACTGTAAAATTCCGTGGCCAAAATGAATCACAGAAGTTGATTAAACATATTACTGTATGTTCAAAAAAATTATAAACATATTATACAGCACTTTAATTACCGACGGAGTAAAACAAACGATCGAATAACAAGGTGATAATGTAGTTAATTCCGACACACAAATTTTTCAAATTTTTCACAAGTACACACACATTACACCTGTTACTGTATGTTAAAAAAAAATTAAAACCATATTCTGCAGCACTTTCATTACCGATGGACTAAGACAAACGATCGAAAAACAAGTTGGTACCGTAGCTAATTTTGACACACAACTTTTTCCACTATTACATTGGCACACGCAATACAACTATTATTTTTCTTTTTATTACAACAATATTGATTATTATAAAAAAATAACAAGAAACCGGATATTTTCTTGAGAACACAACATCAGCAAACCAGCCTGCAAGATATCTATATTTTACGTAATCGTTACCGCGGTGTTCGACAAGGTTGAACGAATCATATTTTTTCAAAGACGCTTGGTATTTACCAAGGATTAAATGATCTTCTAGACGCGTGATTTCCAGTTTTTATAACCTTTCAGATAAGCTGCTGACATACAGTCGTTTGGTACTTAAATAACTGTTCAACTTCTCGAGTGGTTCGAGTCACCTCGCAAGTTCGTTAAATTAGCAAAATTCAGGTTTGTAGTTTTCTTCTTCACAGCCGGTTCGACGATTATAGTCCTGTGGCAAACTACGTGGAAAGACGTTGTGAACCACACCAATCGTCGCACTAATTTCACGGCGCATCTTCCGCACTTCCGCCTCCACAGACACCCGTGTGGCTCAGCGTGTCAAGCGCAACTGACTGACTGAGTAACGTTCGCCTGCATCGGAAAGTAAAAGGCGAAAAGACCGCGCACGGTGCTATCCTCGTAACTACATACTTACCCACAAATTTCAAGCGGCACGCAGTCGAGACTCGTGTTTATTCTTTGTTGCCGGTTTAAAATATGGGGCGGGGATAAAAAACTGGAATTGTCGATTGATCGGAGGACCAAAATAACGAATTATCATAGAGGCGAAAATCTTGTTTGAGAAATTTGATAAATGTGAAGAGTCCAAGTATGGAAAGTTGTAAATCATAGAAAGTCGAAATACAGAATGGCAAAATATAGAAAGGTCAAAACATAGAACGACGAAATTTAAAAGTTTTATACGATTCTGACGACACTACAGTTCAACATTCTATGCTTTTACTTTTTCACACTTTTACTTTCAACATTATTAAATCGTATAAATTGAGTTTTCGCTTCTTTAAAAATTCGATATTGTGGACCTTCAATTTTTTCATTTTTCATCTACATTTTTAATCTCACTTAAAATATTCTCATCTAATTCCACGCGGATCAAAAAGATGTGTTTGTAGAGCCAATGATTGACGCATCTTCAACATACAGCCTTGCAACTTTGGCCTCACAATATTCAATTCAGATCTTACAATCAGGTGAATAGTCGCCATTTTGATGCAGACTTCCTCCCAATTCAGACATCGAATTTATTCTTTTGTCGACTTTCTTCGCCATATTTGAATCGCTAACAAAATTGTCGTCGGCATTCCGATCACTGCAATTGTTCGTTATCGTGTTTCAGTTTGTCACCAATTCAGCTTCTTTGACATGTTCGTATTTGAAGTATATTTCTTTCACCTTTTGAAAAAAAAAAAAACGGAAGACTGAAATTGGGACAGACTGTGTTTGCTGTGCAAATTTCAGGATTAGCTTAAGGAAGGTTGACCGTGGAAACTGAAATGAGGTCAGTCAGCTGAACAGGTTTAACAGTGTGAAGTGAAATGCCGACAGTTCGCTGCGTGAGGCGATGTTATACTTGAGCACATTATTATGATTGCAGATTTTCGGATACCGACTCTTGACCGGACAGTAAAGTGCAATGTCCTTCATCATACGAAAATTTAGACATTGTTATATTGATTTGCATCTGCAAACAGTTTCTCTTTGCACCAGCTTACCGAAGATGCAAGAAAGCTTTTTTTTTCAATTTTCATCGATTTCAAATATCGCAAGCGCTGTTCCGCTATTTGTAAATTATTTGATCCCAGTGGAAAAATATATTTCCTTACTCCGTACAAGCATAATCGAGCACAACAAAAGCTTTTCCATGAATCTTCTTTAATGAAAGCACAAAATACATATATAACTCGACATTTCTATTTACCTGATAGTTGGACAGATTCGTTATTCTGATACTGCAAGACGAATGAAATACGTAAAAGTTTACACCTAGTTGTAAAATATTTCGACGCGAAATCGTCTTATCTACGATTAGATATTATGATTTATTATAAGCTCATTTGATATTGTTATTGTCCTTATTATGGTTATTATTATTGTTGTTGTTATGAGATACGGTCCTCAGAGATGATCGGAGCGAATGAGGTCTAATGGCCGCCTCCCTTGGCACAGTATAAGACCTTAACTGGATAATATATCACGCCTTTGCTTCATATTATGATGCACTGCAACGTGCCAGAATACACAAACGGTGGATAAACGGTCCTTTTAGGCTCCAATGGATAAAGACGATGATCGTCGCTGTCCTGCAAACATGTGCATGTCCCACGCAGCTGTACAACATAAATGGCATATTAATGAATTTATACCATCAAGAAAAATATACGGTAGGAAAATCAGAGTGTCTCGTGTCAATGACACATAAAATTCCCTGACATTTCCCGGTTTGTAAAACTGAATTAGACATTTTTCCAAGACTCTTTTCGACCTAACTTTACTAGCAAAGTCACTTTTAAAAATTAGTTAGAAATTGGACATCAGATGTTTCCATATTAAGTTAAAATAGTCCAATTTTTCTTTCAGTTCAATCTTACTCAAACTCAATTACCAAATATATCAATAAATACTCCAATTTCAAGAAACTACAGGAAGGTTAGGATTAACCATTCTTTCTTAGCACGAAGGTGGAAACGTTAATCTGACAGAATTAACTTTTTTTTAGTACTTGTTTATATTTTTCATAAATTTTACATAGTGCTCAACATATATTTATCAATTCTTGAAATTCCTCTGAAACCATATTTTTTGTAATTTATATACCCTTTGTACATTACTCCCTCAATTATGTCACGAAGAGTAATGTTCTACGTTTTAAAGAATCGTACATTAGTGAGGAAGAAAATACAAAAATTCCAGGATACAAGTCCGAATTCCCTGATCTTTAACGGTTTTTTCAGACACGTGCAAATTTCCTGACAATTCACGGTTTCCAAATTTCCTTGAAAGCTATACACTCTGAAAATACTTTTGTCATCGTCAATATGAATTAAAGAGGGTCACTAAAGAATTTGGCCTTAATGATGATCGATTCGCATCATTTCAAATTCAAAGATACATACACGCACCCAATTGGTTACATCTAACATCGGTTGATTCATTCGAGAATATGAATAAAATAATCTGGAAAGACGTTATTATTATATAAATACACGTTAATAACACGTTAATAATAATATCTACATTGGAATCAACGCAAAATATTTCACAATCAGATCATCGCAGTTATGGAATGCATAGGTATTAAATTTTAGCTGATCAGAATATTACGCTTCGATATCCTGATTAATAAACTACGAGGTATTGTTAATTTGAGCAATCTAATGACTATACATGCCTGTTTCACACTATTAGAACCGTATTCTGGATCTGATAATGTTGATCTGAATGCGTATAACGTAGCTGTCACAAAACACATGATATTGCATTGACATGGACAGTGCGAATTTAGTTAATTTACAACAAACGGCGACTTATATATTTAACCATGCAGTATTGGGTTCGAAAATATTGAAAGAAGCCATCTGGTGGTAAAAAGTGGAATAACAACCGAGACGTATTAAACAATGAAATTAGTAGCGCAACAAAAGTGTGGCCGCATGAACAAAAGTTTTTGCTGATTTGTATTCACATAATTTATAGTTAAAATCCAAGCTGAGACGATTAGTTTGTTATCCATTTACGCAGCGCCATATTTGTTTAACCACAGCTGTGCTTTGGATAGCAATTATAACTATACGAATGGTTTTTTCAAACGTTATACACCTAGAGACATTATAGACTGTGTTACTATAACTAATTACTTTCTCTATGACTCCATGTACAGAAGTATTTCAAATATACTTGTACTTGAATGAATTTCCAATCACATCATTCTTTCCTGACGTACATTTCGCTTTATGTACGTACCCATGATAGTTCGCTATATTCACTACAGGAGATATACATTCATGAAGTTGTATAGCACCGTTGACCAGGATCGAACTGCTACAAGGCATCGACCTGGAACCAATCGAGTCACCTCCAGATCATGCAAGTGTTATCCTTACTTGCAGTTACTATTGTGTCTCCGGTGTATGAAAATGCGCAGCTGAAAACGTCGTCGGTATGGCCGTTCAGCGTCTGTACGCAACATCCGGTTTCAAGAGACCACAATCGAGCGGTTCGGTCCATCGATGATGTTAGTAATTGATGGCCGTTTGGACTGAAGCACACTGCTTGCAAAATAAGAATCGCATAAGTAACAATTCACAATCGAGAAAATAATTACATTGACAGAAACTTTTCTATAGCTAGCACTCATTGTGTAAATATATTCTATCAATATTACAGGTCAACAGAAATTTTAATTCTATACATCGAATAATGACGAAAATCGTCCTTTATTACTGATGAAGTTTGCTTTTTTCTTTTTTACGTTGATAAATAAGTCTTGGTTTATATTAGTATAGGCAGCAGGTAGCAGCACGTTGAAATAAAACGCAAACTATATCTAATAAAACTATTTTTTGTTTCATTAGTTACGTGGAACAAATCAAAATTTGACGTCTCGAACCCAGACTCAAAATTCGTGTTGAACGGTGTAATTAGATTTGCCGATTAGAAATGTTTGTCCACTGTATACAATAATTATCTTACCCTTAGATACTTCCTCACGATGCCCAGACATGACAGCGATTTGTTCAAAGTTGGCAGAAAGATCCCAAACTCGAACAGTTGCGTCGCTGCTGGCAGTGGCTAATTTTTTACCCTTGTTGTCGAAGCTCAGATCCAAAACCTCGTCCTCGTGACCGCGAATCGTTGCAAGACAAGAATTCATCCGGGCGTCCCAAACCTTGGCAGTTTTGTCCATGGAAGACGAAGCGATCAGCGAACAGTCAAAATTGTAGTGACAGTTCGATATTTCTTCGTAGTGACCTGTCAAGACGCTCGTCCGTCTAGAGACGAGCGATTACATTTATTTCTGATGATTGCTTGTTCAAGTTTCTCCAAGATCAAAATGCCTCAACTACTATTATAAATCTATTACTATCTACTACTATTATAAATCGTGTCGAAAAATCGAACCACCTGGGTTGTTAAATCCAATAAGTCAACGAATAAAAATATTATGGGGCGTTGATTAAGGAAGCGTCGAAACGGTTGGAATTTCTTTCAGTCAAGCAGCTCTCATTCATTATTCCACCAAATTTTCGAGGCAAAGTTATCCACAGCTATTATGTGCTGAAAAACGCAGTCTCGGCACAAGTTTCTATCCTAACTCAATTTCAACGCGCCACGGTATCATCAAAAACTTTCCGAACAAATTCAAAATAATTCCTGAAACATCTTTGGTTTTGAATTTTGTTTCTTGTGCTTGTCACTATTTGAAAATTTTAAATGCGTTTAAAATTATGTTGGCCATGAGTGATTATAGACCGAAAAACCCGAAGCGTGGGATACGTTTATCACAATTTTTAACGGATTTTAATTATTGAAATACCTTTAAACTCGGAAAATGTTGTGAGATTGCCTGGGAATTATTTGAAACGTTTGGAAACGTTTTTAACAGAACTCTGCCGAGTTAAAGACAAACAACGGAATCAATTACGCTGAAACTACGTATTTCAACGCATATCAGTCAACGACATTGCCCACAGATTTGATGAAACGATGAACCAGGCGTCATTGAAGGCAGAAAATTCCACCCCTCCAACGCTTACACGAAGAATGTTTGCGCATTTTATTCGTCGAGTTATTGGACTTTTCTTGGAAAGTTCGAGCCCAGGTGCCTTGATTCACAGAAATGACATTCGTGTCGTATCCATCATCAAATAGACTCACTGCATGGTTCGAGTGTCCCAAACGCTTATAGTTCCATCAAACGCGCCTGTGATTACTTCATTACCATCGTTGTTGTAACGAAGAGCTATCACCTCTGCAGTGTGTCCTTTTAAAGTACCTAATTCTTGACCTGCAATAGAATTCAAACCATCAATATGGATTCATCATGGATGGAACCATAAGACCAAGAATTTTGATACGCTGCCAAGTTTTGCTCAAACTTGCCAGATCCTAAATGAAAAATTTTCGCTGTGGCGTCCATCGAGGCAGTAGCCACGCGGTTTTGTGTCGGCGAGAATTGAACAACCACAACTTCCGCGTCGTGGCCCCACATGCTGAGCAAACAGTGGCCAGTTTGGGAGCACCATATGTTTGCAGTCTTGTCGAAAGATCCGGTCATTATTTTGTCCCTGCAATGATGTTATGCAATTTGCAACTACATGGTAATTTTTTTTTCTCCTTTAAAACCGTGCAATTTCAAAGTCGAATTTGTAATTTGTTTCATCACTTTTTTTATTTCATTATACCCATCGAAAAAAGCATTTATGGTTTTCCCTAAATTTTTTATCTCAACTTGTTTATTTATTAAGAATTTAAAAGAATGATCCATTTCGATATTTCAAATGAATATACTGAAAAGAGTGAAAGTTTTTTTTACTTGAATCATAGGTTCATAAAAATAAATACGAAGAAATTACATCTTTTCGAAATCACCAAATTTGTGGGATCTTAAACATCAAAAATCATTTTCCATCATGATGATCTAGGTTAATTTTATTGCCAAAAACATTTTGAAGAGTATTGATAATTTGAGAAATTTTAAGCCGATCACGCGTTACATTTTTATTATTTTTGTATATTTGGACTTGGTCAGATTTTCAAAAAACTCGATAGAATTGAAATTTAACAAAAAATGCTTCGTATGCATAGTTCATTTCACACATTCTGTACCTATTGTACTTGTATCTAAAATATTCGTCAACGATTACTGATGCGCGCAATAACTCACGCCTTGGGATTGTTGAAGGATACTGCGTACACTACGTTCTTGTGGCCTTCGAGAGTAAGAAGCTCCGTTCCACTGTCAATGTCCCAAACTTTACAAGTTCGGTCATAGCTGCCCGTCAGGCATCTGCATGCAAATAAAAGTACCTAGTTATTTACAAAGACTGATCTTGATCATTCTCGTTAGAGAATCTTTTAGCCATGCCTTGGTTGGAATCTCCATTCGAAAGGATGGGGCGAAAACCACGCAAGTGGATTTTTCTTTCAATTTAATGAGTAATTTTGAAAATTTTTGTGAATCATAACTTTTCAGAACGAATCACAAATTTTCGACGACAAATTTCCACGATGGTGAATTCGATTAAATAAAACTCAAACTATAAATCGCTATAATTGTTAGCGACGTACTTTATTCCATTATAAACTAACATTAATCATCAGGGGATCGGAAAAAAACATTAATAAAAGAGAAATCGAGGATTGTTATCGGTTATGTATATACATGAAAATTAGACAGAATCATGCATCCAGTATACGTATATTGCAGGTCTTGCAGAAGCCTGTCGGACAGTATACTGGTGAACTTATTCGTTACCTTGTCAAGTATAATTAAGTACCTTTTACCTAATTTATCAAACGCGATGTTTGTCAGAGGTAGCAGATGAGTTTGCAGGGTCTTGTACTTGTAGTAACGCTTAAAATTCCCATCACAGACCTTGGACTGAAGTTTCTGCAATGTTTCTACCAACTGCTCAGTTACACCATCAGTTATGATCGGCTCCGCAGCTTTTATACTCTCAGCTAGGGCTTTTACGTCTGTGCTGCAATGTGCATCACAAAATTAAAGAAACTGATTTTGCAATAATTAGAATCTGATTTGTTTTCTGAATCAGCAGTATCGAGAGAATTGGATCACGTAATTTCACAACTTAATTGGCATACTAATATCATATTAGTAGTAACATAGGTAAAAAAAAGAATTACTTAGCAGTCAAATCCAGAAGATCTATCATCTTCGTTTTGATATTTCCGCCTTGCTGGTACTCAAGAGCTATACCTGAGAAAACGACAGAAATTGATTTTAACGCCTATTCGTGTGGCTGCATATGTATAATATGAAGGTTTTCATGCTAACTAGGAGATTGCATGTATAGCTGTTTTTTGAAACTTTAAAATTTGTTTGCTTTGATTTATTCTTGCAGATAATATAACGCGACAAGCTTGAGAAGCCATGTTATGATATGCATAATAAATCTTGATGAAATATGATATTCAACATTCAAAACGTTTTGCTGTATAAATTGCATATTATACACAATTCAATAAATACGACTTTCTTACATAGCCTGCATTATGTATGAGTAGTGTTAATTATGCAGCTTACCTGGCGGAAAGTAGCGAAGTAAAAATTTTAGTAACTTCATTTACAATGCGATTTGTAAATTAATGTCACAACAAATACGTTGCCAGATTGACCGTGTTTCGATCAGCAATTTGTCTTAAAAATTAAATTAAAGCCTATGCAACGACGACCGACCAATGCGAAATGCAAGACAAAGTCTGAAATCTCCTTTCACTATATCCAGAAAACAATTCATGTTGCTAAGGTTTGCTTGGTCGATTTCATTCCCGCCATATTTGCATCACTCTGTGCATTCTACACAGACTTATTTGAATTTTCACAATTTATAATTGAAAATGGCGTTGAGGCGCAGCCAATCAAATACTTTCCAGTATCTGCACCATTTTCCAAGCGTTTTCAACTGACTCCGCTGTATGCGATTTTCCTACAATCTCATTTCTGCTATTGGTGGAAAACTAGGGAAGTTGCACTAAGTAAGAGCTCTCTGGTAAGAGTGCACCGAGTGCAGCCAGTGAAACGAACACACCAAAGCAAAATAGCAGCCACAGCAGCGAAAGTCGTTGACAGCTGATCTAAGCTGAACGACTGAAATATCAGTGGTTCAAAATCACCGGCAGCAACGCCGGTAGACATTACTTTATTCAAAATTCTACAACAGTTCTTAATATGGTACAAAACTATTCGAAATCTCCAAATACGTTCAAAATATCAGGATACGATAAAATTAGGTTAGGTCAGATAATCTTAGGTTAGGTTAGGTTGACTGATGATATCGAGCTGCGGACTGTGGTACAGGCTTGAAAATGAGATACAAGAATGAGTACAATAGATTCCTGAAAGACAACACTTATCCTACGTCCATAAAATTGAATCTCGTTCCATACTGGCTCTTGGCTATTCTCCGCCTCGCTCTGACGCTAATACCACAGATCGGTTACATTCATCCTGATGAGTACTTTCAGTCCATCGAAGTAATAGCTGGTGGGTATTTCCCAGGTTTTTGTTCCTTGATATGTTTCGCAAGAGTCCGTCACTATCTTATTCTCTTGTTCTCAGGTGAGTACTTCGATATCGACGTCTACAGACCATGGGAATACAACGCTACCTTTCCAATCAGGAGCATACTGATACCCTATTTGACAATTGGTATCCCATACTCAGTACTGAACAGAATATCTCCGTACTCATATTACGTATTCGGCACAACGCTGAAGACTCCGTTTTCCCTTGTCATATTCCCTAGGCTTTTGATATGCGCCCTTTCATTCCTGTCGGATTACTGCTTGTACAAGATCTGTTACATCTATGGACAGAACTACAGGACCCGGTTGATCACCTATGCTAGCTCCTATGTCATATTAATTTATGCCACTAGGACTTTCTCCAACACCATTGAACTCGTACTCACTTCTACCCTGATCTATTTCGTTGCAAAGTGCATGGCCACTTCCGACGAGGTAAGAAAATCTTTTGCGCAGTTCTGCTTCACACTTGAAACACTCACGTTTACTTTCAGATTGTTTACGAGGATGACTATCTATCGGAAAAATATAAAAGAGCTGGAAACGTCGTCGATCGTGTCAAGTATTTCAAGCTACGTGCGTCTCTGCCAAGTCATTCGTTGAACAATTGTTTAATCCTGGCAACAATAACTGTTGTTGGTATTTTTAACCGCCCAACATTCGTCGCTTTTGCATTTGCTCCAATTTTCTTTTGGCTACAGCGCGGACTTGGTTCGAAGAACATCGGACTTGGCGACTTTCACATAAGGATATTCACTTTTGTACTTTGCACCGTACCTACGGTTATCCTTTTTATATTAACGGACAGTTTTTATTTCGGTTATTTGACTCTGAGTGAGATACATAATCTACAGATAAGCATGAACAATTTCGTCGTTACTCCTCTAAACTTTTTGAAATACAATTCCGTTACTAAAAATCTCGCAAATCACGGTTTGCATCCTCAATTCCTTCATCTACTGGTCAATGTTCCTTTGCTCTATAACGTGCTCGGTTTTGTTGGGTTATTCGCATTCGGCAACATAATTTACAGGTAAGATCGAAACACCTTTTCAATGATTTTTTCAATGACTCGAGTTGCTGCCCATATTTTGAAGCACTTTCTCAACTTCCCGCTTTTCTTAAAAGAACAATATTGTAATTAGCACCAAAATAGACAGTTGAATTTTCACCAGACCTAATTTTTTTACTTCTATATAACGATCACCTCGGGCCGTTTTCAGAATTGGTACAGGGTGTGTGTGTGCACGTAATGAATTTTTTGTCTAATAATATCTCAAAAATGAGTGAACGGATTTGATGATTTCAGCCTCAATCAACAGGGTTCTTCTTAGATTAAACCAAATTAAGTATTAGACGTGATCGATTCAGTAGTTTTTCAATTATTGAAATGATAGACGCCTCGAACGAATCAACTGATTATATCTCGAAAACACATAACAAAATTTTGATGATATTGGCCTGAATCACTGTAGCTCTTCTCAACTTGGAACTGATTACGATGGGATCCAATTGATCCAGCCATTTCCAAGTTATTTGAATATCAAAATCAATTTGCATACATCAAAGCGGGAAGTTGGCAGGTAGTCCCATTAAGATCAACCAGATTAACCATTTGTTTTTCTCTCAGGTGTCTAAGAGGTCGCTGGTCAGAATTGCCCCGTATTCAGAGCATCATTGGCCTGATGACAGCATCTTTTATCCTGCCAATCCTGATGCTGTCTGTCTTCCCCCATCAGGAACCGAGATTCCTGATACCGGTCACATTGCCGTTGATATTTTTACATTCGCAGAGAATACGCCACGTCTCAACAGTAGAGAGTGTTTCTTCGTCAAATAGCGACGAGTCAAAATTAGCATTCAGGCGAAATAAGAATAGCACTAACAAAGTGCTGGTTGTCTGGTACGTTGTGAACATAGTTTTGACCTTCTTCTACGGTTTTCTTCACCAGGGTGGCGTGTTGCCTCTTGTTTCACACTTGGCGGCGGAGCTCAAGGCCAAGCCGCACGCAACAAATGTTCATTTATTCACTTCGCACATTTATTCCATACCCACAGCATTGTTACAACTCCGCAATACACGAAAAACTTATGTAACACGGGAACAACGAAAGTACAAGCTTGCCAAAGATTTTCACCTGTATGAACAGGGCTCAGAAAATGTCGAACAAATATACCAGAACATCGTGGATAAGATACAAGAGTGTGAAAAGAAATTGAGAACCAAGAAACAGCCCTATAGACTCTATTACGCTTTGCCTGCTACGTTTTTAGACGAGTTTACTAGGTTCAGATTGACGAACCAATCTCAAGTATTCCTGTTGAAAACTGTTAAGACCTTTCGTCCTCATATTTCCATCGAAAAGCTACCAGTGTTAGATTTTTTTTACGAATGTAATGACATGGATGATCTAGAGATTTGTACAAAGAAAATTGTAGACAATTTTTTAGAAAACTTTTACAAATGCTTTCGTCAGTTAGGTTTAGTGCTATTGAAAATTGAATCTTCTATCCCTGGCGATTTAATCACGTAAAGTCACACGAACGATTCTCAGAGTTAAAGATGTTTGCTTAAATTTCAATATCCAATTTTAAAAACTCCTCAAAAATTTACGTTCCAACGGATCAAATACTTCATGGCTGCCGAAAAAATCTTACTTTTTCATCGAACAAAATTCCAGGTTTCAAGGATCAACTTCAATTATGCTCTCTATTACATATACGGGGCATTCCATGTCAAATAGACCACTTCCTGATCGTCATATTTTTTGTTTTCCATGAAATTTTTTTTTTTTGGGTGTAGTTAGATCTCAAAAACACATAAATGAATTATTTTCCCATTTCTCTGATCAATTCCTTACGAGAAACGATTGTCGAAGTCGTGAAATAACATCTAAATTACAAAATCTGGAAACGATATAGAAAGTCCTGCACTTTATCCTAATCATTTTGGCATCTAACCATGATGGTCAACGATTTCCTAGGTGTCGAGATACCTACAATTTTTATATGACCAAAACGTGGAAAAATGTTATTTTTTTATATTAACTATTACTATTACAACTAAATCTCAAATGTTTTTCTGTCAGTAAAAATTCTTTTAAATTCATTTGAAAAGTGAAGTTTTATCTGTTCGATTTTTAAAGGACAAATTTATCGAGTTTTCAATGTCTCAAAAATCTCAGAAACAGTAACTTCACATGAAAAAAGTTAACTTTTTTCACGCTTTGGTCGAATATAAATATGCTTGGGTGTCTCAACACTTAGCAGGATATTGTTTGACATCGTAGGTCTTCTGCCAAAATGGTCAGAATAAAATGCAACCCTACAAAAATGAATTCAAGTGTTTTTGATGTTCTACTAGACCGACAAAAAATTTCGAAAAAACCAAAAATATGAAGGTTTGGACCTGGTCAAATTGATGCATATATTTAGAATCAACCGTTCATTCATCGAAACGTTCTATCAGATCAGTAACGTGGCTTACGCAAAACTTTAATTTTAATATTTATATCTGTGAACAATTGCTTATCATTTATTATTATTTATAGGTACTTGTGGCACTATTGTGTAACAGTTAGTTGTTATAAGCAATCTGTATATCCGTCCACATGTTTTACATTCGACGTACACATTAATGTTCTCGAATTATTGTAAACTGCAATATCCTGTTACAAATGAAACTAACAGCTAGGTAATTCCAGAAGAACGAAAGAAACTTCGACTAATTCACAAAGTGCGGTCAAGCTAAGTTTTTTTGTCTTTATATATCGAACATATGTATTTCTAAATCTCGTTTCCTGTCTGAAGTAAAATCACTGAAAATGATTGAAATTTGCGAGTATTAACAAATGTACGAAATCTGGAAAAGAAGAATAAGCAGAGATCAATCAAAAGAAGAGAAAGAATGAAAAACTGCAGTTAGTAAAGTGTATTTAAATAGTAAATTAAGTGTTATAATCGTATCACATCAACAATGATTGGAAAAAGACTTAATCAGATCTCGTAATTAAAGATCAGAGAAGTTTGCTCTGAGTTTATGCTACAACATACTCGATCGTGAAATCTCGTAGAATCTAAGGCATTAGAATTAATATTACGCTTTGATATTATTAGAATTTCATCAAGTCTTGGATCTTGGTATAGAGAAAGGATGGTTAAATACGTGAAAATAAAAAAAATGTTATACATATATAAATAGAAACCTAAAGATAAAGAGGTACCAATAAATCACAAATGAAAATGGAAAATTTAGAAATTTTTTTGAACTGTTATAATAATTATTCTCTTTAATACAGATGACATTATTGTTATTGTTATTATTACTATTATTACTATTAACTTCACTTATTATCATGTTGTTCTGAATATAAGCCGAAGTTTTATCGTTGACAGCACCTGTCAAAATAGCCCTCGTCTCATACACGGACCCGTCTGATGTGCGGGTAACTCAAAAAAACATCCCAAAATACTGTCGCAGAATTGGGGAACGTCTTATACTCGTAACAATACGATTATTTTAATTTATAATACATCCGTTGTACTTGAAAAATATACCATCGTAAAGCTGTTAAACACTCTGATTGAACTAATGGCCTCCGCACAGCGTCTAGTGAGAGTGTAATTTCGGTTTTTTATTTCGATTTAACAACAAAGGCAAAATATGCTGTTTTTACTTTTTTTTCACGTAATAATAATTTGATTAACACGAGTTTGGTTATAAGGTTTCTTTCAATCACCAACTCTAGTTACATCGTTTAAAATCCAACCAGAATAATATCCGCCGAGTTGTAAAGACATGGAACAGGTTTTAGTTAATGATCATTAATGAGGTGTTAAGATACTAAATGTTGTGTTTATGACGCGATATTGTGACCTTCGATTAATGTTGTTGCGGCGGCTGCCTAGAAAAATGATTAAGCAATTTCCAAATTGTTGTAAGTCCAAGGTAAGTCCTGATTAAATTTACTTCGATGGACCGCGTTTCTCGCTGCGTAAAGTCGCTAAAGAAGAAATATGAGAAAAACATACGTTAGTGACGAATAACTCACAACATGAGAATGATACGTAATATGAGGAAGATCCACAATAGGGTATTAATACTCAATATGAGAAGGATACATAACATGGCAAGTGATAAATAATATGGGAATAAATAGACTCACAGGGTTGTCAATGTACGCTTCACAACCATAACACCAGACAGACAAATCGCTGAAGCTAAGCGTCATCGGATGCTGCGTCGCTTCGCCATGAGTAACCGCATGCTCATTGATACTTCTTGCACAATGTACCGTGTAACACTGCAGGCAAATCCAGTTTTCTGCAGTGCTATTGCACTCTTGGCAAGGAGCTCGAACGTCAATCCCGTCCGCTGGCACTTCTTCGACAGTGGGTAAGTGAGGACAATCCCGTAGCGGAACGATAGCAAACATTTCACCATCTACCAGTGCCTGGAAATTCAAGTCCATTCAAAGGAGTGCGCTTTATTAATGTTACTAGTTTGAGGAAAACTAGAAGAGATTCTAATCCTTTAGTGAAGACGATGTGACAATCCTCAACAAATTTTGGCTCGTTAGATTTGATAATAAATAGCTGTTACTGTTCAAATCTGATGAATTTCTGGAAATTAGATTACGATTCGCAGCTATGAAGGATCCTCCTCCGTTAGAGTGGGTGCAGTATTTCTCAACTCAAACTTCCTAAATTGTTTCACTTTTATACAGTAATTTCATAACACTGGTCACACTCGGTATTTTTTCACCACCTCTTCGTCAATAATATTGTTTTTATCATCAAAATTTTGAATCGAAATATCTCACTATAATTATATAAGTTAAATTAGAAACCTGCATGTTTTCCGAAAGATACTGCATCAGGCTACCTGCTCCTGCTGCGCCAGCAGCACCGCTCAAATCATTAGGATTATTTCCTCCTCTGCTTCCACTTTGATCACCTTCGTCATTTCGTCTATCAGATCCTTGATTTTGATTAGGATTGACACAGGTTTTACCGTAATTTGCTTCTAGATAAATTAATAATTACGGTTAATCAAAACAGCAAAATCCAAAATATCGCTAATACTGTCAAGGTGTCGCTTTCGTCTTTTGCAGCGAACTAAAAATTACCGTGTTGCATGACTTCCAAATTGCTTATGAACAGAAATCAAATAAAAATCAACAAACAAGATTATGAAGTTTCACAATGAAGGTGAAATAGCACTGACAGCTAACTTCAGTTTAGGTGACTCAAAATTGATCTAATAATTCGAAAGTAACCAACTTCCGATATTTGATACGTCGGAAAAAAATTGTTTTTATTTAATTTATTGTTAGATATAGCATGACCTCCGTGAAGATTGTATGGTAATAAAATTTATAATTGGTTCAAACGAAAAATAGACTAACCATTGATTTCCTCATACTTTTTCGGGATTCCTGTATGAATTTCATGTCCTCCTGAACTGTCAAAATCGAGAGAATCGCTTTCGAAATTTTTTATCTTTAAATTTTCAATCTCATTCTGTAGCTTGTTTATTTCCTCATCCGTGACTATGTTCAGGCTGAATTTATCAATTGGCAAAGAGATCTCCAATTTTTCCGACTCGATATCTTCAAACACGATCTTAGACTCGGACGTTTTTCTGGAAGCACCACGACGTTTCTCTGATTTATTGCGAGACGTGGTAGTTTTGAGTTTCGGGAGGACATTTTCTTTTGGCAAAGACTTTTGGAACATTAAATTCGGCCAGTATTGCTTGTGCGTTCGTAACACATTGTTGATCGAGTTTATGGCACTTGAACACGGCGGTTGTTGGAGATCAATCATCACCAATGGATCTCCAAGCAGGGCTTTCGTGCACATTAATGATGCGTAGGAAATCGAACTGACGTTGTAGCCACCTTCGAGTGATAGAATAACCCGACCGTTTGCCAAAGAACTCAGCGAGTGAGTGAGATGACCATACACTTCCGGTGAAACATTGCATCCTGAAAAAGAATAAGATGATAGTAGAAAAATGCTATCATTCCTTACAGTAGGATATTTCAATCTGTTGCAACGTCTTTATTTTGCTCCCATCCAGAGAACTTGTTATAATTAGAAAAAAGAAAAAAGATTGCTCTGAGAATTCCAAGCTTCCCCAATTGATTAGCATAGGGAAGTCGCTTTTTTTTAAATTGGCACCAGTCACTCATATTTGACGATACGGACGTGATCTTGGGAGCATTTACTAGAGAATCGAATTTCGTACATACAAAACTATGGTTTGGACCTTTGTTATAAAGTCAACAGTACGGCCTCTAAAGATATTATATACAGGCTTATCTCTACAAACATTTTTATAAATAATTGAATTATCTACACAAAGGCTTTTATGATCAAGTCTGTATCAAATGCGGTTGAGTGCTAGTAATTTAAATTTAATAATTTAATCTTAAGTGCGAATTTATTTTTTGCTATGTACCAGTGGTAGTTGGAAACTACAAAAAAGTCTTATTCTACATAAATGAGCTAATTCGAATTTTGGTAAATTAAACCGTTAACACTACCTCCCAAAGGATCCCCAATGCAGGCATCGAAACCTGCGGAAACCAGAATTAGTTCAGGATTGAATTGGTATGCAATCGGCATGATGACTTGTTGGAAGCTCGCTATGTACTCTGGGTCTCCCATCCCTTTTTTGTTCCAAGGTATATTCACATTATATCCTTCTCCCGGACCAGTTCCAGTCACTGTATAATTCGCCCGCTTCGAATTCGGGAAGAAACCAGCGTTGTCGTAACGATGAATCGATGCATACAGAATCTGAGGATCTGTTTCCAAAATACTCTGGGTTCCATTGCCATGGTGAACGTCCCAATCGACTATCAACACCCTGCAACAAGCAGTAAAATTTCTTTTACGTCGGCCGTTCAACTGGCCGATCCAGTGTATTGTATAAAATTATGTGTATTAATTATTGGACAATTTCTTGGGTTTAAACATTCGAAACGATCGGTTTTCTAAATCTCTGCAGCTGAATATATAAAAATTTTATGAACTCGTGGTATTAGAACCCTTTTTACAATACTTAATCTGTATAAAGTGTTTTCAGAAGTTTCCAGAGACTTCTACATATTGACTCAGAATATGAATAATGTGGTAATTTTTTTTTACAGCGGACAAGCATGGTACATTTTTCTAAAAATCTTTGTCCAAATTCATGAACATTTTATGAGTGTTTGCAAAAGAATAGCAGTTGTTCCAACATTCGGCAAATTCGCTAAACTTCCAGTTAGAGGGCAAATTCAATGCGGTAAGTTTGCGGTTCAGTCAAAATGACTCTACCTCTTCAAGTTATAATTTTTTATAGCATATCTGGCAGCGACAGCCACGTTGTTAAATATGCAGAATCCACAGGCCGTATCTCGTTCTGCATGATGCCCCGGCGGCCTGACGATTGCCAAGCCCGACTGGCTCTCCCCGGTCAAGACGCTATCCACAACTTGAAGCAAACATCCGGCAGAGACAGAAGCGCTCTTCCACGTCTCGGTGTGAAGGTAGACTGACTTTAATTCAGACGCCTGCTTAGATAGATCTTTCAGCTTTGTTGATGAGGTTTTTTTTATCATCTCAATATACGTCTTCGAATGAGCCAGTGACAATTCTTCCTCCGTCGCCATTCTTCCCTTGAGCACAAAATAAATAAACAGTGTTGTTTTCGACAATTTCATTACTCAACGAACTTTTTGATGTGTGGCTACAAAAAATTGTATAAAGACGTTCATTGGTACAATGAAATGTTATTACATACTTGGAGCAAATGGCATCGTTTGAGAAATCCATATTCTTCGTGTTTGGAAAAAATTCCCGATATTCTCTCAGGCCTTTCTGGGTGGGTATTATCCACAATATTTGTATGACAGAGCATTCTGTCGTCATAAACAATGCAAACTTTGTTAGGCGCTTTGTTCAAATTTGTAACTGCAAAGATACAGTAAAATTAACAAGGTTTGAGGCCTGCAATTAATAATAATTTTTTCACTAATACCTTAGCCAACTCACATTCGATCAATAAATTTAACTTGGTGTCGAACTCGGCAGCTAACTCTGCACTCGGAACTGGATAACAATTTCGCGTGTCGTAAATCTCTGGTTTAGGCTCCCGATTTCTGTGAATTCCATATTATCATTTATTCCGATGCAGTATTGTTGTATAATTCACGATTATTTACCGATGTAGAGGATCCGACGTACTTAAAAATAATGTTGGGCAGGTGTCTGTTGTTCTTTTCCTCTATACTATTTGCTGGAACATTTAAGCTGTGCGTGTCTTGATATTGGTAACAACTCCAATAACTTTTGTGGGCATATATGACATTCAGAATAGATTCCTGTATGCTGAGAATCATGGATCGATTAGATTCGAGAAATTATTCCAGCCACGTGTGACAAAAAATAGTTCTATTCTTACTTTTCCTCATAAAAAGTTATCAGTACCTGCGAGACGGTTTTTCTAGCGCATGCAACATTGGGCAAGGATCTCCCAGTAATGTTCTTAAAGTTAACGCAGCTCCTTCTGCTAGAGATTTTAGGCAATACCCACCCTTAAAAGAAATATTACTAGATCATTTACAGAGCAAGTCAGAAGGTTTGAAATACTGGTTATATAGCACAAACGTCTACCTCCAATACAACCGCAACTTTACCACCAGCTAACCCCATCAATGGATGTAAAAGATGCGCGTAACAAGCTGGCGTCACGTTCATTTCACCCTGTGAAAATTTGAAACTATTTTGTACTCGATTGAAGAAGAAATGTGGAGAGTGTAGATGCGATTGGACAATTAATTCCAGCAAAATAAAGTTGCGAAGTCTGAAATTCGAAATTTACTCTGATACTGAAAATCCAAGTCTGCCGTCATAAACTGATTAGGTGCTTTTAAGGTTAAATTTTTGAATACAGACAGTACGCATATAGCAAATACCTTCTCATCGCCAATTGCTGAATCGAATCCGGCAGACACAATGACAATGTCAGGACAAAACTAGGTCCATAAAACAATAAAATGAGTAAGAATTAGTTGCAGTTTAGAATTATTTATTACCTCAAGGCAGCCAAGAGCTGCGTCGTAACCAGCTGAGACAATAACAAGGTCCGGTTGAAACTAGAATGATTTTGTTCAAGGGTGTACTTGGATTAATAAGAATATACTGAATTGATGGTTACTGAAATAATTAATTAGGATATATTCATTTTGAGCTCAAATTCTGAGTCTCTGATTCACCTCATAAGCCATTGGAAGAAGGAGCTGTTGAAATATGGCGATATAGTCAGCATTTGTCATTCCAGTTTTGTTGAGGGGAACGTTGAAATTGTAACCTTCCCCTTTTTTCTCCCCAACGTAATCGTAATTTGATTCCCTAAGATTTGGCCAAAACTCGGCATGTTCGTATCGATGGATGGAGAAGTAAACAACTCTGGAACAAAATGGTGTCACATGTGTCACAATAAAATTCAAACTTGATGAGCCATTGTAGAGTAAAATCTAACGAATCTAGTTGATTTTTTTCCATAAGAATCACCAATCAATGGAAAACTGAAAAATATCAATTTTCATTTTGACAATTTTCTCAAGGATTAATTGGTTTTACTGTCCAAATCAAAAGTTCGGAAAATAGCAAAAGCCGTTTGAAAAATCTCCAGTAATATAATTATCTCCAGATTGGGAAAAAATGTATTTGTATAAGTACACCACGGCAAATGTTCGACAACAATTACATTTAAATGTTATATATAACTGCGTTATAATGTAAATTTTTTAAAAGATTTATCATACAATTTGAGGGAATCTGGTCGGTGAATAGAATAAAATCAGAAACATTAGAATTAAAACAGGAACACCAGTCTTCAACAATCTAAAATGCTCGAATTTTAAATCCTTCTCTCAAATTCTTCATATCTTAGCTTGTATCATACAAATATACTTAGATTCATTTCTATTATATATTACGGATGTTATTTCGTTCGTATTCACCAGCATTAATAGAAATGACATTGTGAGAGATTTCTTAATCGGTTTCTTCTCTTTTCTTAATTTTTGGTGAAAATAGTGAAGCCAATTCACACTAAAGATCATCTACCATGCAATCGCTTACCTCGGATCATTGTAAAACATTTGTTGGGTTGCTTGTCCGTGATGAACGTCCCAGTCAACGATTAATATTCTGCTTGCCAAATTATCATTGAGCATTTTCTGTGCAGCAATAGCTACGTTGTTGAAGTAACAGTAGCCACAATATTCAGCCTTCATTGCATGATGACCTGGCGGCCTAAGAGCCGAGAATTGTGTATCAGAAATATAGTAAATAGTGACCAAGAGAAGTACTAGGACAATGAATAATCACCTGATTATAGCCATCCCGTTTTGTACTTTTTTTTTACATATGCTTTCCAGCAAAATTATCGTTGAGCCAGTAGCCAGCAGCGATAATCTATAAGTCGACTGTAGGAAAGAGAGTCGTTATCAATACAGTATACTGAAAAGAATTGTTGCATATCCAAATTTAATCAGCAGACTTTGCAAATCCACAAATTTGCTACTAAATTATTGAATAACAATCAAAATTATATATTTTCTGTTATTTCTGCAACCAACTCACAGGATGAATGTAAATAGAGTCATATTTTGAAGCCAACTTTTCAAGATTGTCCTCGTCTTTGCATTCTGCAGTTTCTTTCAGCACATCAATATGCTGCTGTGTGTGTTTGAGTAATATTTCTTTATGAGTGGCTTCACGCGCTTCTATAACCCTGCAGCGACTGATCAAGCCCAAGTCTTTGCATCTTTCCAGAATCCTTGTGAACCTCTCAGGGCATTCCGGATATGTCGAATCCCAAAGACACCGGTGTTCTTCCATCGACCTATCCCAAACAAGACCTGTTTCGCCACGCGTTATTGTCTGGGCGTCCATGGCCTTCTGGTAAATGTCTCTGAGGATAGTGTTTCCAGATTTTTTCGGGTGGACAAGCTTTCGCTCTGCTGCCTCTCGCTTTGCTGCCGCCAACGCCGCCGAAGGCCTGGCCTTGAGTAATGAAAATATAAGGAAAATAATTTCAATTTGCAAATTATCATTAAATTAATTATATTGTCACCTGTTCTTCACCACTCTCAGACATTTTATGAATTTATTGGTAAATTGCTTTAGAATACAGAGTATTTATCAATGGTTAAAACGGACTTTGACTGTAAGTGCAGTGGAACTGATGAAACTATTATCATTGTATTTGCTTTTCAAACTACAGCGACACAGATAGATAATTAGATATACTGCATGACATTGGCAAGATTGGCAGGGCTATCTGAATACTTTTGAGATAAGATATTTCATTAAACCATTTATTTGAACTTTTGTCATAAATATGAGAACCCAGGAAATCTTTTATTTTAAAAAGTGTAAACGGCTTTATATGATAAACACAAATAAAGTAAGTACAAAATCATCTCTAGATAATGTGATTGAAGTTTGCATCTTTGAACTGCAGTGCATTCCGATATATCTAATGAACAAGTAAACAGTCTACCTCGAATGTCGAGATATTGCTATTGATAACGTTAATACTTTCTCAACATTGCAGATATTTATACATCTCAACTTCTGTGTGTGATAATTTCACCAGTAAATAAAAAGGTATGCAACAGGTTTCTTCATCCAAGTATCACTTGCAAAACCATAATCTTATACTCACACTCATCGATTTGGCTGATTTTTTACCGCCAACATTTTTCACTGTTGTGGTCATGTTGCTTTTTGCAACTTTTCTGTTACTTCTTCTGGTCCCTTCTATCACCTGGATCAGATGTATTTCACTCTCTGCCAATTGTCTAGCGGCAGTAAATAGGCTGTTCCCACTGGCATTTGTGTCTGTCTGAATGGATGAGTACAAATGGCATGATTGTAAAATAAATATATGAAGTGGTAAGGATAAATGACAGGTTTTAAATTGATGATAATTTACAGGAATACCAAATCTGGATGCTAACTGTATACAACCGTAGGTAATTAGTGGGTGGGTGGGGAGAAAAACGAACTGAATTAATAATCTTCTGTTATCGAATGTCGATATTCATATATGGCAAAGCGTATGAGGATTCCTTTTATGGTTATATGTGTGGGATGACGGAATGAATAAATACACATATGTCTCACCATCGGTACGTTCGTTGAGTGAATAGTATAACCTCGAAACTTTCACAATCTCCTGATTTGATTGTCCTGAATTTACAGATTCGTCATATGATATTGGTGATCATTTTTCAAATGAATCGGAGAACTTTTTCATCACATTCATCGATGAATTTCAATCAAGATTAATGTTTGATCGTTGATGAATGGAAAGGAAAATTATCTACATCCCTAACATAACCCTCTCTCCCCCCCTGAATAAGAGCTTCTCATCGCCAGAGTATGGGATTGCTCATCGTTTAAATCGCCACTTTGTTGCACGAAAATTGAGGCTACGCCCGTGTATTATTTGAAACTGTTTTTCCCGGAAAATCCTACAATTTTATTAGTTTCTGCCGTCATATCCGTCGTTGATTATTTAAGTTTGATTCTACTACTGTGATTAATCGTTACAGTTAGATCGAACAGTGCCAGCAGGATACCATACAAAGGGATGTAGACCAACCAATAGAAAAAATGAAAATCTAATTCGTGACATGCAATGTAACTGAAACCGAAAACCAATTGGGCCACGATTTTTTTAATTTGATGGATTTTTCAGTTTCTCTTGGACAAAGATTCTTCGATCGAGTCGATCCAGCGTGCATTTTGAAAATTTTTGAATTCTATACAACTCATCTCATTACAGAGTACAGAGAGAAACCTCAGAGTACACGGATTGTTTCATGGTTTTCATCCTAGAAGCAGTGTTGCCAACACTCTGAATTCTCTCCCACTAAGACGACCAATCAATTCCAGTGAAAAACCACTAAACTTGCCCCTGGTGGACTGTATTAAAAATTTTATTTCAATTTAGCGCGCGAATATTTGCCTAAAAATAATTATCTTATTTGTATGTATTAAATGAACATCTATAATAGAATTTGGATCTAATTATTACTTTATAATACATGGTAATATAACATTAGCATTGGACGTCAATATACCGCTAATAAAATCGAATAAAAAAAAAAAACAAATAAACTTTACTGTTATTAGACAATGAATATTTATTATTGATATAAACTGTAACATCCATAGAAAAAAAAGGAAAAAAGATTTACTTTTCATGCTGTCATCTGATGATTAAGGAATTAAAACGTGTAAAAACTGATGACCAACCATATCACTGACAAAATCAACTAACTACTAAAAGTGAATTTGTTCTACCGCCCCAGAATAAAAACAACCAGATTTAGTGGAAAAACTACTGAGTTGGTAACACTGCCTAGAAGTGAAAAACTGAAAAAACCGGTTTTCCTGTTCTCAAACTTTGTTTAAACAAAAACAACAAGAAACTGAAAGTGGCAAACGCAACACGTAATTTCTTATCATGGGTTTTTGCCTACAGAAATGAGTAGCTGACGGTCGAATGATTAACGCGCATACGCTGAAATGCTAGAGACCATATTCTAGAGTAAAAAGCCTACTGATATATATATATATACAAATATATCAGTGGTAAAAACAGTTTAGTCAGGTTAACCAACCGTCATAAGTTTAGATGGCAGGTCTCCGTGAGGTATGTAACCTCAATAATTTTGACAGTTATCGATGACAGTTGCTGAAGATCGAATGGACAGATTGTGGATGTTTTCATTTGAACAATTAATGAATAATCGGGGTGTCACTCAAGTTGAGCACAACCTACCACCGACAGCTGTCAAAATTTTTGAGGTTACGTTGCCTTCGGTCATTGCGGTGTCCTAAGACGCTTTGTCAACCTGACAAGACAACTACTTTTAAATCTAGAATTTTAACGCATGTGCGTTAGACCATTCGACCGTATCATTTCATACTCTGTAGCACAGTTTCTATATGTATATAGAAATATATATGTATATAGAAATCAGTGCAGCTAGCGCTACTCGGTAAATTGTGATCTAAAGTTTCTTCTTACCGACGGAGTCCTGTAAGCAGGAAGTCTAATGAATAGGATATTCTTACTCAACAGGTACACATATTACATACATACACTCTACCAGGATAGTTTTGATCGAGTCCCTGCACAAAATAACCCGGCGTACACTAATAAACCCTTCAAACTTATGAGAAATATGAGCTGCACTACAAGGAAATTTCTTAAATGTTACACAAATAATTGATAAATATTATTTCCAAACTTGAATATGCAATAGTACATACATACTTATATATTCACATGATTCACGATTAGAAATGTAAATAGCAGGTAAGCCATTACATTCGTTTATCCACTTATTTGTTTATTAATTCCATTATTTGCTTACTTTTCATCTCTGATCTCTAATCACTGACTTCAGTTACTGCTTCTTATTTTTACTGTTATTATCATTCACAGTCCTAAGTTGAGAAAATGCTGATGTTGATTCGAAACAACGTTGTTACTGGATTGAGAAGAAAGTATCGAGATGTTAGCACATGGTCCTCGTTAGCAACGGCATTCAACACAAAGTCGGTTGATGTGATTGATTCTTTAGTGTCGCGAAAAGAAACGGTAATTTCTGCATAACAGAACTTTTTTGACCATTTCTACAGTGTGGCACATTTATCTCATTATTTCCAGGGTCTATTTGGGATTCCTGAACTCGACGATGCCGAAGGATTTGATCTACTCAAAAGAAGAGCCATGGCTCAAACAGACGAACTAATTGAAGAAGCTACGAGCCAAACAAGAAGCCGAAAAATTGTAGAAATTTTTGACGAGCTTTCTGATTCACTTTGCAAGGTTGCAGACTTAGCAGAATTTGTCAGAATTGCTCATCCTGATAGGAAATTTTCAGATGCAGCCGAAGATGCTTGTATCACGATAAGTGGCGTCGTCGAAAAGTAAACATTATCCACTTGTGTGTTGAGAGTAATGAAGTTCCAGAACTAATATGCGGTGAAATGATTCCACCCTGTTTTACTCATTCCCAACTCTACCTTCTTGTAGGCTGAACACCCATAAGGAATTATACAACTCATTGCTGCATGTGGTGAAAAATGGAGACGTCGTGGAAACTACAGAAGTAGACGAACATGTTGCCAAATTGTTTGCTTTTGATTTTGAGCAATGCGGTATACACCTAATCGAAGAACAACGGCAAAAAGTTGTACATCTGAATGATCGAATTCTCCAAGTAAATTGATGTTGATTCTACAATGAAGTATGAATTCTTGGGGCTGAAGAATCAGTAATGCGATTGTTCTTTTTCCACAGACGGGTCAGCGTTTTATGGCCGGCACAACGCACCCTAGAGCAGTGAAGAAGGATGTTCTTCCACCTGAAATAAGGCAATAGTAAGTTACATAGATTTGATGAAACATGATGTCCCTGGAGAAAATTATTTTCAAAAACTTCGAAATTTCTACCAATTTATGTCGAATGTGAATGTCCGACAGTGTTTCTAAAAAATCTCTGGCTAATTCTGATAATTTCTAAGAATTTTGTATTGAATTTAAGTACCTTAATTTCTATACCAAAAATTAATCTGCGCAGATTTATGAAAAAACGTTTATACTTTTTGGGAATTACTGCACTTTTTATAAGTTTAGTACTATTGAAACTGTTCTGTTACTGATATGTCCACATTTCTTCATCTGCAATACAGAAAAATTAATTTAATTATTTTTCTAATATTTCAAGTTTCTGTTGGGAATTCATCCTAGTTTTCTCCAATGCAGTACCATTAGAAAATACGCAGAAGCACCAGAACTCAAATATTGTCAGAACCGTCATATAATAAAGTTCTCAAAATATGATATTCTTCATAAATTGGGCCGATTTTCACTCGAATTTGACTTCATCACATATCGTTAAATGGACAAATATTGAAAATTTCTCAAATTTCCAACAGAAAATGAAAATCAAAAGAATCACATGTGTTTTCTTCAGAAGCTGTCTACAATTTCTTGAAATCTGTGAGATATTATCAGAATAATTTCAATTTTTGGAATAATAATGATAGGATTTCTCTCAGAACTGTTGAAAACATGTTATCTTTCTGAGAAATTTCTGAGGCCTTTTTTCACCAGGGATAAATTGTAAGAGACAAATCGTTATCATTTAGCTTCACTACCGAAGGCGGTCAAATATTGGTCCAAGGACTTTACACAGATTCCTCCAATGCCATTGCTAGAGAAGCTGCATACAAGATATTCCTATACCCGGATTCTCAACAGGAGCTTCTCCTCAGGGGCTTATTAAACGATCGACACGATCTGGCTGAAATATGCGGATTTCCTTCCTATGCTCATAGGTCAGTTTTGTCAATTAAAATTCGTGGAAAAACTTGAAACGCAGGATTGAAAATCATGAGAGTTTTGTTATTGTACTTTTATAACTTTTTAGAGCCGTCCGAGGTAGCACAGTCGAGAAACCTGAAGTAGTTTATGAATTTTTAAACATTCTCAGCGACCAGCTCAAGCACAGAGCGCATAGTGATTTTCAAATAATGCAGCAAATGAAAAATGCTGAGACTGGAACAAATCAGGTCAGCTAGAGATAAGAATCAATGCTTTGAGAATTTAATAAAATTTTCCCAATAAATATTCCCGAAACTTGACTTGTTCCTTTTCAAAAAATTCATGTTGCAATATATTTATCATAGATTTTAAATGTTTTATACATTTTTTTTACCTCAATTTTAATCTCATATTCATTAATAATGATAATTAGTAACTAATAAATGCGGAGAAAAACTCTAAAGTAAAAACTATACCTTCTAATTTTGTCCCATTTCGTTTCTTATTCAGGATTTAATGGCATGGGACACAGCATATTTTATAGCAAAAGCAAAAAAGGCATGGCTGAACACATCTAGTGCAGAATTTGCACCTTATTTTTCTCTTGGAACGTGTATGGAGGGTCTGAATACGTTGACGCAAGCTTTGTACGGTGTTAAATTGGAGCCAGAGCCAGTCGTTAAAGGTGAAGTTTGGGCCAGCGACATTCGCAAGTTGGCTGTGGTAGATGATGTCCAAGGGACGTTAGGATACATTTATTGTGACTTTTATGAAAGAATGGGGAAACCCAATCAGGATTGTCACTTCACCATCAGAGGTGGAAAGCAGTTGCCTGATGGCAGCTACCAGGTGATACAGACAACGTTTTATTAATTCTGTTTAATGATTTGTGCACTCGAATTATTAGGAAAAGATTTTTTTTTTTAAGTTCAACAAATCTGTAATTTGTGCCATTGACAATGAACACGAGTAAAACATCGTTATTATGTAATGGAAATAAATCTGCACAAATTCCAATAACACAAATCGAGGTATAATCTATTTAGAAAAAAAAATATACAATCAGAACAGTCAAACTGACCAAACTAGAGGTTCATCTGGGCTGATCCGAATTTTTTTTCGGCTTATTTTACTCACTAACTAAACTGTCAGAAATTGTCTGAGAAATATTCAAGAAATCCTACATTACAGTATAGTTATAACGCGCAAATGTAATCGGTAATGAACATTTGTTCTACCATACTCAGAAAAATTAAGTTTTTATTAACCCTATAGATAATTATTTGTAAAATTTTTCTCAAATGGTTTCTAAAGATGTCTATAACAAACGAAATACGCCCAAAAACTTTGGAATCGGATCAACGACATCAGAGTTCTTAATTATTTTGATCTTTCTATGCATAAAACCGTTTCTCAAATTTTCAATATCCTAGCTTGTGTTCTTCAAATTTGCTTAGAATCATTGCTATTGCATAATAGAGATGCTGCCTTATCTGCGTTTATTTTCACGGTCACAAATATCACTGTTGGGGATTTTTTAAACACTTACTGTTTTCCTCACTTTTTATTCAGACAGTGCAGCCCATTCTTGCTTAAAGTATTGATCTCCAGCTCGATATTTTTCTAAATAAAAAATTTCTTAACATACAATTGTAAAGTCCAACCAACCCTTTAATACTTATTATTTTATGGTTTCAGAATCCAATAGTTGTGCTAATGTTGTCACTACCATCGCCACGATGGTCATCCCCGAGTCTTTTAAGTTCGTCGTCGGTGGATAACTTATTTCATGAAATGGGACACGCGTTGCATTCAATGCTGGGCAGAACCCAGTATCAACACGTCACAGGAACGAGGTGCAGCACAGATTTTGCAGAGGTGCCAAGTGTCCTAATGGAGTACTTTGCAAGCGATCCCAGGGTTTGTAACTACTTATAAAATGCGTATTTTCGTATTACCAGTTTCTGTATCTTCCAACTTTTATGTATTCTTATAAAATCGGGTTTTGGGTTCTTCTCGAATCAGGTGGTTTCGACGTTTGCAAAGCACTTTCAAACCCAGGAGCCAATCCCTGATGACATGCTGCACAGACTGTGTGCCTCGAAGCACTTGTTTCCTGCCTCCGAGTTGCAGAATCAAGTATTTTATAGTATGTTGGATCAAGTGTATCACAGCCGTCGCTTAGAGCAGCCCAGCACAGAAATACTAGCTGATTTACAAGACAGATATTACGGTTTGCCATACGTCCAGAATACTGTGAGTGTTGAATAAAATTTGATAAATATTTGTCCACTTGAATATCATCAATAATACGTAATACTCAACACATTTTTAAACCAATTGTTCAGGCTTGGCAGCTGCGATTTTCTCACCTTGTTGGATACGGTGCGAAATATTACTCGTACCTAATTTCTCGCGCCATAGCTTCGTGGATATGGCAGACTTACTTTGAGGCTGATCCGTTCAGTCGACTTTCAGGGGAAAGATATCGGACAGAATGTCTTGCTCACGGAGGAGGAAAATCTCCGTCGATATTAGTGTCAGATTTCCTTTCCAAGGACGCAAACGCCCAAAATTTTGCGAAGTCATTGATCAACGAGATCGACGCCAAAAATGATCACATGCATGAAATAAAAAATATCACTTCTTAGCTCCGTTACGTACCATCGATTCTCTTACAATCATTGTTGGAAAGAATGTGGTTTCTGCAAAATTAATAGTTTTTCTGTAGTCTAGATTGTGAGCAGACGTTATTGTTTGTAACTATACAGCAAATATATGCACTGAAATTGACTGCATCAGTCCGCTCGCACGACGCATATTCAAGCTAGTCTGTAGCGCAGTGGCTAATCGTAATACCATAGCTTTGAGTTTTTGCGTACCGAGGTCAAATTCGATCTGTTTTGTTTCTTATTATCTTCTGTTAACGCGGAAGTAGACGAGATCAATATTTTTTTGTTAAAAAATAAATAAACATAACAAATCTTATTGAAAATAGATTTTACTACCATAAATCTTATATAATCTTATATAATTGACAGTAATTGTAAATGAAAAATATACGTATAAACTATACAATTTCAATTTTTGCTTTGATTTTTACTTTTCAACGATAAGAGAACCAGTGCATTACTCAGCGTAATATCTATGATAAAAAAATTCAAAGCATAAAAGTTCGAAGCACCACGAGCAACGTGCGACCGCATATTTGCCATAGTCAAATTTTTTTATTGTGAATGTCATTAGGAAAAACAACCTCGTTACGGTTGCTAAATACCTCGCGTTGTAGCGATAATTTCGCGACAAACCATGCATATTGAAGCTTTTCTTAAAAGCCGGAGTCTGCAATTGATGATAGATGAAGGAGTGTATTTTAATTGCATCACTTTTATTTCTAATTTACCTCTGCTGTGCGATAAGAATAGGGCAATTTTGTAATCGGTGAATGTAATTATTCACTTGGCTGTAAAAGTATTTGAACTGACTCGTGATTGAACTGTGTAAATAAAAAAAGCCTTTTAAGATGTATATAACATCAAGGATTAGGTATTATAAATAATAGGTGTTGGAATTTTTCGTTGTGTTTTTATTACAAGTACGGAATCTTATCCTATTTACAATGTTGACAAAATCCTACGAAATATTTACCACAAAAATAAGTCTCGTAGCAGAGTGACTTGAATGTTTGGTACAGCCTGACGCAACGCTAGTCTCTAAGAGTTATTATTTATATCGGATTAAATTGGCATGATAATTATACGCGTATGTTGAGAAATGTTGATCGGCATTCATTACAACTGACTTGCAAAAAATTTCAGTAAATAATTGAATCTACGGGGTTAGTGGCAATGCTATACTTTGATCTAGAGCAGAAAAAAAGGGACTTATCCGTGTTGTGGCGATACGAAAGTGAAAGTGAAAGTGAAACTTGTAGCCTAAGTTAGCAGCCATGCAGCTTAAAACGCAAATTCGATTTTCTACACAAATGATTCAACTATTAGCATTTCGAAACCTTCATTTTCAAAACTAAATCGCAGGCAGCAGGTAAAACTCATTCCTTTCCATGGACGAAAAAAAAAAAACGAATCACATATTTCATTTCTGTTTTAAGTTAAAAACGACTAAAAATTATTTCTGAAGAAAAAATGTCGAATGACGAACATTATTCATTCAATAACTTTCACTAATAGTAATGTGTAATAAGCATTCAATTTCACCTTCTCTTCTTGTAGTTGAATTTTTATATTAATTGTCATTCGGTTCTGCTGTTGATTTCATTTTAATTATACATATTATTCATTCATTACTATTGTTGTTATAATCGAAAAATCGGTTTTTTCATTAGTTTCAATCTTTTTCTTCAAATATTGGGTATGTTTATAAAATTATCACAATGTGTGGTTCATTGTAATTTTTAACACAGTTTTTAGTCAGATTTTCATTAATTTAATCATTTTTTTCCTTGCCTTTAGTCCTTTCTTATATAGTTATCATTTATCATTCTCGTGTTTATTTACGATAACACTAGACACACTTTTTTTTTACATAAACCTCTTCTTTCAATTTCTTTATATTTAAATTATTATTATTATTGTTATTATTAATACTAATATTATTATTCACTCGAAGAATAACTCGTTTACTTTGGGTAGGCAGCAGAGGTTCAAAGAAATATTTCTTCAGCATTGCACGCTATTCAATTTTAAAACCAGCTACGCCAATCAATCTCTTAATATGACACTTTATGGTCTGTGTTATACCAATTAATAATATCTGATCAAAAATCACTGTCTAACATTGAACGTCCAGAGTTCACATGCTTTACTTTATGCAATCTAATCACATTTGCAATACACGGTGGCCAAACGAACAGTCTATGGTGTTTCAAATAAAAAATGAAGAAGTTTTAAACACCACACATTAGGCAGTCATTTTTTTCTTTTTTACGTTTCAAGCCAAATTAACTTTTTTTCTTTTATGCCTTACCATTTTCGAAAATAGAAAAGCCTTTGTAAGTTTGTTGTTTTATTTTTTTTTCTTCATCAATTCTGAGCAACTGATTTTAGTCAACTCGGCACTACAAAGCGCGACAATGACTGTCGCTGTTCTCGATAATTTATATTCCATATATATTCAATCGGTCAGTCTCATCCGCAAATTTCTTCAAATAATATTTTGTAGCTTGTTTAGGGCTAATGGAAGCGTGTTTTTCGTTTTTGTTTTTATAGATTGGTTTAGTCCTTCCTGTAGATAGTTGGAAAAAAATTTGATTTCGTCCACTTTTATTACTATGTCCACCTTAAGAAACTACAGCGACAATTGATTTATAACATGTTATCATAAATATTATGTTTTCATTCCAGAAAAATTAAAGAACTGCGATGCCCATTTTTTGACTTCAAATTTTGTTTGTTGTTTTCTATTCTGCCCATTTCTTCAACCAAATTTTCTAGAGTTTAAATATGCATCGTCAGAACTGTACACGGTATAATAAGTATGCCAATAAAATCAAGGAGTTATCTATAAAGACTTGATTGAACAAAAAAGTCTTTGTTTCATCCAAATGAAATATTTTGACCTCTTTACAAAATTTATCGCAAACTTTGTACATTCGAAGATTGTGTGGAACGGATGTTATTTGTTGTTTGTTTGTTTTCTATATTTTTTTTTTTCTATGTAAAAGAAACTATATTTTTATACCCTTCAGAGTTTGACGAAGAAACAAACAATCTAACTCATAAAGAGTTTGGTGAGGCTGTTTTCAAGTTTTATTAATACAAGCAAATTTCGATAAAATTGAAAATTACGAGTTTCAATTTTCTAGATAAACAATACGTGAAAAAAATAAGAACCGTTTCCAAATCGTTGAACGGATCCATATTTTCTGAACATATTCGGGGGATATTATCTCAATCTGTTTGCAGTTCTGCGTTCTTCAAAAAGAAGTGAAAAAAGAAAACAACAAATCATTGTAGAAACGTTCAAGAAACGTTTTGTAGGAACTTGGATAGAACTAAAGAGCTCTCCCAATTGAATATTTGATTTAAGATCGACGATTCATCTTCCGAGATGAATGATCTCATCGAGGTCTTATACGTCTCTTCTTATTTACTTATTTTTTTTCTTGTTCAAAAACAACATCTTGTAGCCTAACTTGCGACTGTGAATAATAGTCACGTCTCGATACGCATTGTACAGTGCTAAACTGAATAATCCTATCCTCAACTTCATGTTGGGTTGAGGTTACGCTACGTAGTTGTACTGATTCGCATTATCCTTATCGCGCTCCATGTAATCTCTATCTATCAAAGATTCGATTCTTTTCTTCAAGTCTGCAGGCTGAAAAAAAACCATTTTTTTTCTTTCGCGTTAATATTCCGAAATAATACACAAATCTTAGTTAAAATCAATGAAATACTGATTCGAGGAGTTAACCACCTTTAAAATCTGGGGTGCACTACTCATGAGATCCCTGAAATCTTTGAAATCATGGCAGTTGTGAAATCTGATATGCACGCAAACCGATGAATGGTTAACCCCTCACTCTGAGCTTTAAATTGCTGAACTTTTTAAGTACCTATTTCTAATTTCAGTGACTTGAACATACCTTGACTGGAAATTTAAGCTGATTGTAAAGTTCACTGATGAGTAGATTGTGTGTCAATGTTTTTCGCATTTTCATAATCCTGACTATGGCCGCGTCTATCTGGTATTGCCTATCTTGATAAACTCTTTCCTCTGTCGCTTTTTGTTCTTCGTTCTGAAAATAGCGAACAGTGTTTAATTTTTGCGTTCAACGTCTTTTTGTTACAATTTAAAGAGCACAGAACACATCTATAATTATAACAATAAAAAAAAAAAAAGAAAAAATTACTAATTGGTTATCGATAATAAGTAAAACATACCGTTTCTTTCATTTGTATTTGGTTGATCTTAATTCTGAAGAGTTTATTCGTGAATTCCGCGTTGAAGACGAACCTGTCGTTGTCAGCAACGTCTCTGCCTCGAGGATTCTTTTGCAATACTCTAGCTTTCCCACAGGCCAACGATTGCAGAGTTCTTCGAAGTTCACCATCTTCTATATTTGTTGCAGCTTTAATATCTTCAAGGGAAAGATTATCTGTGTCGTTGAATAGTATCAAAACAAGTGCTTGGAACAATGACACTTGCAGCTCTTTGTTGCCCTGCAGAAATACAAGGTTATTATGTCAATACTGTTGTACAATAACTAAGAGTACAATAAAATAATTACCTGATTGAACCACGCTTTGAGAACGCAGTGTCCTAGTGTTGGCTGCCACTGTAATTTTCTCCCACTGTGCTTGCCGAGATAAAACTTGTTGAACACGTCTTGATACTGTACCATTTCAGCAGGTAAGGTCACTTCTAGTACAGGATAAGTTGGCCAATATCCCATTGTCAATATAGATACTGTGAGATCTAAATTACTAGCCGAAAATTCGTTTTGGAGATTGCCTGCGTACTGAAAGCGAAGACAAAACTGTTACCTAATTCTATCAAATTATATGAAGAATGAATAGATCAGATAGTCTGAACCAATAGTTGAAAAATAAAAGGAAAAAAAAACCGTTCGAAAAATCTTCAGAAGCGTTATCTGTTCTATTTGAAAACACATTAGTAGTTTTCTGAGCGATTTCGAAAAACATAAGTTAAGATAAAAACAATATGAGAAAAGGGTTTATAATTATCAGATACAGTGGTTAAACTCTATTGTTTTTGATAAGATAGTAATGTTTTTATGCTCATATTTACTCGCTGACCAGATTCTCAAACATAGCATGAAAAATACACAAAAAATCATACATTATAGTATAACTATAACACTCAAATGGTACTGTTAATGTACGTCTATTGTACGGTAATGACATGAATTAGTCTGGCGTCAATTTTGTTGAAATAAAATTTCTTGACTTTTTCCAGCAGAAATTTCTATGCTCCTTTAGGTTTTGTCATCAAATTTACGAAATGTTGAGCTGTTTTTTTTTTTTTACCGTGAACGGCGTTTCAAATTGTACGTGAGAAGGGAGGGAAAAATATGAAAATCTAACAATATTATTTGCAAAAGCAAGTTTGTCTGAGATACATTCTCAGTGGTACAATGTAATTCCCTGACTTTTCCCAGTCAGTTGGTACTCTGATGAATATATTTTTATTCAATCAGATGACTATTTATAAAATATTTCTCCGGCAATCTCTGGAAATTTCTATAATAAACAAAATAAGTCAAAAAATAACAGAGTTAAACATGTTAAACGTTCTATTTAGTAAATCTTTTCTAAAATTGTTAATATCTTAGCATCTGTTATTCGAATTTGTTCAGAATAATTTTTATCACATAGTAGGTATATTGTTCCATTCGTGTTCACTGTCAATGGCGCAAATAACATCGCCGGAGATTTCTCCAACAGTTTGTTCTCTCATTCTAAGTTGTGATTTAGAAGGTACAACCAATTCATCTTCAAGTATATTAATCATTATCATCATCAATTGATGGAAATTACTCACTTGTTTGAAGGCTATATTTATGTCTTTACTAAGTTCCATATCCTTGAACATTCCTTCAAGTTTGCTAGTAAATCCACCGCCGCATTCTTGCTTCAGTTTTGAGAGCATCGACTTTTCAGCATCGACAGACGCGGATTTTCCAACCAGCAAACGTTTGGCAAGATCCTTTTTGTAGAATGCTTCAAACACGTCTTTACCATGAATAAAACGGAACAGCACCATGATCTTGTCGAGTAATCGTTCGAGTTCCTCTTCAGTTGCCTCTTTGTTTCCTGCACGTAGCTTGCAGTCGACGAATTTGGCTGTAATAAAAAAAAATTTTTTGTCAACAAGCTGTACAAATTTCTGATCTGTAGAAGCCGATTTTAGATTTATGAAATACATCACCTATTAGTTCGGCCGGTTTGTTTGCCCGTTGGTTTATGAAAGCTTCGAAAGCTTCCTTCAAACTGTTGCCAAACTTCTCATTTCGGTGAAAACACGTGTTCACTATATTGTCCATTTTGTCTTTGAAATCTAACAGTTCCTGAACCATAGTTTTGTCTTTTTCAGGATCGATCACTATTGTCCTTCCCTTCTTCTGAAACGAAACAAATGCAAGCTCAGTTTAAATACTGCCGAAGCAAGCAGCATGGAGTTAGACAAAAACCCTCTTTTTACCTTAATGTAAGAATTAAAGTTAAGGCAAAGTTCAATCAGGCCATTTTTGACACGGCTGTACAAATTGTAGAGAAGCGACAAGTCGCTCGTTCTATTTTCATCCAACAAACCGCTAAGACCCTTCTGTAAAAGGCTTGTTATGTGCTCTGATAATAATTGTTTTTCTACAGTATGTATCAGGGACCATCTGGAAGAAGAATTATGTCATTTTGACGATTCAATTAACCAACATAATGGGAAGTTCCCATATTCTTCAAGTGGCTTCAATAATAAATACATTATATTACAGAATTTATATAAAATTCCAGGGCAATTTCTGAGCTGTACATACTTTGTTGATGTATCGAGGTAGTGCAACAGTCGTTCATTCTCTTCCTGAAGACGTTTGTCAACGTGAGCCAGATATTCAGGCACGTCATGTTCGTTCATAAGCCGTTGTCCCTCTGCGGCATATAATCTTTCCGTAGCCACCAAAAATCTGGATGTGAAAAATATTCTAGATAAAAACTGCAGATAGAGAAATAAAAAACATTCCCTTTTTTCGTTTTCCTGAGTGAGATTGCACCTTTTCATTTATTTCTTGCCTTGACATATTGCATGTTGCAACACTTTATCAATATTTTTAAGAAAATTTTAAAGTAAATTGCTCATCAATAGAAAGCAGAACATACATATTCGCATTGTTATTCATATAGTGATTATCATCTATGTAGATAAATACTGATAATGAAGCAAGCAAAACAAATGAAAGAGTTCCAACAAATCAAACAGATTTTAAGAATTGCGATGATTTCTAAATGAGATTCGTTCATGTTTTTAATAAACTTGGCACAATCAGCAACCGCCAATCTTGATGGTTCAATAAAAATTGAGTAGCGTATGAATTTTTAGACATGAATCGATGTTCTCACTATCAGATTTCTACGTTATACATACTTGGCTTCAAAGGCTTCTTGGTAAATTTGTAGATCAGACAACATTCTCAGCAAGGATTTTAGAAGAGTCCGGTCCACTGTATCCCCTTGGCGTTCCTTTTCTATGAGCATAAGCAATCCTTCGACAGATCTAGTCTGCACCAAGTTGTTTAAGACTATGTGAAGTCTGAATAAATGCAGCCCCATATCCCTGTAATAAGAATAAGTAATAGATAGTCAGTTACAATTTAATTTTCTTTTTCAATTAACAATGGTCTACTTTGCTTTTTCTCTTAGCTTGACCCAGGAGGTTGAAGATTTGTCTGTATATTCATTTTAGAAGTTGTTGAATGAAAGAAAAAACCAGAATTCGATTACATTGATGTCAGTCTGAGTAGCTGTTAAATTTCCAACTTTACTTGATTACCGTTTAAATATGTACTGAAGTTTAATTCAAAAAAGAATTTCCTTGTCTCTGATGTGTTTATAATGACATACATACGCGTATACATATACAAATCTAAGCAGTGAGTTTGAATGTGGTTCAAGGATTTGAAATTTCAATAAATCTGGTGAATTAATGTGTCTCAAAGATTGCGGCAAATTTAAAAGGTCAACACGTACCATATGGATGAGATGCTGGGATTTTGAAGAACATAGGTTCTGTCAAGGTACAAGAATATGCTCCTTATCATAATCATCTGTCGACAGTGAGACTGCCAACACTCATTCATCTTTTTGAGAAATATATGCCTATCCATAGACTCTGCTAAAAACTGTTCGATGTTAGCCTTGACGTGGGATTCGGTGAGCTCTGTCAAATTGGCATACAAAGTCGAGGCCATTTTGTGATTGCACATGTTTTCCACAGCCTGGTACAATTCTTCTAAAGAATACCGGATGCTTTTGCTAGTCTGAATGGCGACGACTGCCTCCCGCAACTTTTCCCACGTACGCTCTTGGTAATTGTCAGGAAGTTTGGGCTTATCTGCGTTGTGGAGAAAAATTATAAGCAAAGTAATAAGAGTAATGGAAATCTGTGAGTAGACAGCTGAAAGCATGAATAATGAGTATGGCAAAGGCGTAACTCCGAGTCTTTGTCCCCCAAGAATATAGAAACGAGACGCAGACGCCAGAGAGGGACTGTCTAACAAGCAGCAGGTAAATATAAACGCGAATGTCGCAAGTTTAACACGAGATTCGGCAAATTGCCAGGAATGACACTCTTTGGGTGAATTACAATTGGCGAATCCGAATTTGAGGTTAGGGTGAACTTTGGCTGCTGATCGGAAGCTTACTTTTGAAGTTCTTTATTATCAGTTTTTTCGCCGATCCTGGCTTCGCGTTCGTTGCGTTAGCTGATATTTTGTTAACCCCATTCGGACTGGCGACAGTCAGAGCCGAGAAATTTGCCCTCTTCTGGGTGTTCGCCGCCGAGTCGGTCATGTTTTCAATCTCTTCGAGCTGCCCAGCCGTCGCGCTGCTTCCCGTTGTCCCGTTCGGGTGCCTCGCGCGTTTCGCACTGTGGTTGAAATTAACCACCGAGTCAGTGGGCACCGATCTTTTCACCTGTGCTGTCGGCAAGAGTTGGGTTCTCCCGATTCTAGACATATGATCGCATCATGCGGCCCCCTCGGCCTTTTCGTTGCTTCACTAGGATGAAGTGTCCTCAAGTTTCGGGCTCAAGCCTTGTCGAAATTTGTGTAAACCCACCAGATATCGGTGAAACTCCTTCCTTACTTCCTTACTTTTTACCCGTGTACTCTTTCTAATTATTGTGCAAATTTTAACATCACCAGCGATACAATAATCAAGTGTAGTCAACTTTGACGACGGACTATTATCGTCCTCACACACTGGCAATTGACAGCCAGCACGCATGCGTCGCCATACTATCACCGTCATGCATCGCGGCCTCCGTTACATTGAGTGACATCTAGTCAATTATACAGGATTTTTGGCTTTTACTCTACTGTTTGATGGTAACAAATGCGATGTTATTATCTAACGGTAAAAATGTTCAAAACCGTCATTGGTAATTAGACGATGAGAAGTGCAGAAACTGGCTAACCAGAAAACGTTGATGCAAAAAAAGTAACCCATTCGCTGTTTTGTACACTATGGTGTACAATCTTGATTTTCGCTTTCCACCATTTTCTCGAGTATACTGCATATTAAATAATTGTAAAGTATATGAAATGGGTGTAACATTTTTTTACTAATCGACTTTCGCTCTTCATTTTGTAGAATTATTCTCACATTCTGAGAAGAATGCAAATTTTGAAAAAAAAAAACAATTCCTGAAGCATGTCCAAAACATCTCGATGTCGTCCAAAATGTGTTTCTTTAATCAAATAAAAGCATTTTGAGTCAAACTTTTCATTTTAAAGTGAACGGGTTAATTTGAAGAATTCGTTAAATACAGGACTTATGGAACCAAAATTATTTCGAGTCTAATTTAGGAAGAACCTAGACGGTTGGGATCTAGTCATCAAAATCCGTCGATTATACGTTCCCGATATCATTATTTGAATTTTTCTCACAATTTGTCTTGTTATTTCAACAAGTCTAAAAACAACTGGATCGACCAAATCAAAAATCTAATCAGGATTCAGTCAATAAGAGCCACGTTGATTGAAACGAAAATCAGGAAAATCCGTCAATTTATTTTCAAGATATCACAATTTAAATTTCTGTTATTTTCTTTTATTGTTATTTAAATAACTTGAAAACAGCCGCGCCGATCTAATCCAAAATCTAGACAGTTCTTAGTACAGAAAAGCCGTGCGTTTATTCATTCTTGAGATATCGTCGGTCGAAAAATTGATTACAAACGCACCCAGATATTCATTTGAAAATGATTCGAGATGATTCTCTAGACATCAAAACGTGCAAAGTTAGTAGAAATTCGACTTTACCATTTCGTATCACATAGATTTTTGGCAACGAGAAATTCCTTTTTCATTGCCAGAAAGCCGACAATTTTTTCTTTCTAGTTTTCGCACGGTTTTAAGTATCATTTTTCAAACATTCTAATCCTCCAGTGAATGAAAAAAGATTTAACTGTATAGAAACAGATTCACATTGATGTCTACCAATCAGGAATTCTCAAGAAAATGTACTATTGCATGATACGAAAATCAATCCGAATTATTTTTAATATTTTGATAGTGCGTTTACGGATTAAATTTTTTTCTCTTGCGTTATACATATGTATTTTAATTGTAAGGAAATTTTAATACACAATTTCGGTTCTATCCATTTCCATTTTCAACCATAACAATAACAACAATAATAATAATAATGAACGAATGTGCTCAAAATTATTCGTCTTATATTCTATTCAACATATTTAGAATTATGTTTTACAATTTTTTCCATTCTTCACATCCGTCCAACTGATGTAGAAAAGTTGTAATTTGACGATTATTAGCATCCACCAACAAAAACCCGATATTCTGTTTATCTTCGACGTTTCTCGGAAAATATGCATCACCGGAATTCATAGCAACTACTTCTAAAACCATCGTTGAAATGGACAAACTGTTTGTTGCTTCGAGTTTATCAACTCTGAAAGTGAATTACATGAGGAGAAATTTTTAAAATTTGTGTAAAATCGTGGATGAAGCCTTGGCTATCTTTACCTTATTAGATCTTTATACAACACTTTGGTGACATCTAAGTAGGGCTCCAGTACATCCTCGTATTGGCAAAGTTTACCGCCGATAACCAACATCTGCATAATACGGAATATGAACTCTTTTCGTTCGTCTCTTTCGTACAGCATGTATTCTTCGGATTCTGGATCGAGCAACATCTAAAACGAAGTTGACGAATGTCTGTATCTGATGAATATGTATTCGGTAACCTGATGAAACACAAGGTCTCAGTAATATTTCATCCATAATTTTTTTATAACTTTCTCAGAAACATATCATGGGCAGTTCTGATTGTATGAAAAATTTTATATTATTTCCGAAAAAATTCGAGATAGGTATTCCGATGTAATATCTCAGTAATTTTAACAAATACTATACAGTTCCCGAATAGAAGTCAGATTTTGCTCAAACTTCATTTCCCATTGGAAATCTGAAAAACTCCAAGTTGTCCCCTTTTTGACTATTTCTAACCAAGTCGAGTCAAAGATATATCGGACCAATTTGTAGAGAAAACTCATACACACCTATAATCCAAAACTTCATTTTGTACCACAAATTTAAAAAAATGAGAGTTCTCATGTTTCTGTGTATTTTCTGACGGTATCGAATTACAATAAAAAACTGAGGTGAATTTCTGCGAGAAATTAGACATTTTTTACGCAACGGTTGAGATTGTTTCTTCCGATATGCCTCTGAAAAAATCTCGACACTACAGTAAGAGAATACCTCGAATAAAACTAACATTGCAAAAACTTATCAAAAATTACCAAACTTTCTTTATAAATCTACCAAAATTAATTTTCTACTTAACGATTCAGATATTTTTACGTTACATATAGAAATTACTAGAATTTGACAAATATTTTTCAAATAAACTGAAAAGTGTTAGAAGTGCATGTCCTAAGTAAGTTTGCGAAAATGACTCAATCTTTCTGAACATAATATTCACCAGGGAAAGTAGAGAATTAATCGAAATTCAACGCAAAACAAAATAGATAGGTTACAGATGTTTTCGCCTGAATTACAGCGTAAAGAGAAGCCAATTGAAAATGAGTAAAATGAACATGAAACTAACTGCTCTCAAGTTATCGGTTATCATCTCTCCTGCCTCGTTGTACCTAATAGTTTTTCGAATTTTGTTCGAATCGTAGGTGATGTTATTGCTCGGGTCTTTCAGCTTATCGAAAAAAGACATGGTCAGCACAGAGCAAGGAAGTTGCTCTGCTTTAACTTGCGTTGCAGTAATCCCTGAAAAAACATTTCATTCAGAGTTTAGACAAAACACTGGATGCATAATCGCATAGAGTAGATTTTTCGCAGACTGTAACAGCTATTGAAATTCGGTCCAAAAAAATAGATGGCGAATTTCTTTACCTTCGTTGCACCAGCTATTGAACTTTTTGGTTTTCAACTCCTTGGCGATAATCACATCCTTGAAAAATGACTGTAATTGAAATGATAATAATATAAAGATTTTTCCAGTTTAAATAAAGTTTGAAGCTCTTTAGATTCAGAAAATCTATGAACAAAAATATTTCGCAATAAATTGAAGCACAGTAATTCAGAATTGAGATATAAAATTTACCTCAACCAGACGATATTTCAGATACGGTTGAAAAGGTTCGTTGAATGAAAAAGTTTGGATGTTTATATTGTGTAGAACGCCCCTGAAAGAAACGAAAATTTGTAGTGCATGAAAACTTGGATGTATAAAAATCAATTCATAAAACAAATAACTTTCATATTACCATTTTTCAAGTAATTCCTGGATTCTTCGATCGTTCAAGTACACGTAATTTCTTTTTGTTAGCGGCACGAAAGAGTAACTCGTATCCAGGTCCATTGTTTTCAAACAGGCATTTGTTTAATTTCTGTGTGATCAATAATTCGATTATTATCAGACGGTGCTGTCCAAGACCAATCATAATCGTTGCGAGACAGGGAAAACTGATCTTCGACACTTGATTGGCTATTTCGGCTCAAGAGAAGCTGTAATTGGCTGATCGTGTGGAATATTTAAATTGCGCGCGTATAAGATTCGAGTTTTATCAGTAAATTCGCAGTCTGAGTGTTCGGATTAGAAAATACTTATCCATTTACTAAATTGTTTACAATATAAGAGCATTAGCTTGGTCAATTAGTTCAACTGCAGTGACGAATAAGCTTTATCCATGCAGCAAAGAAATCAAATATTTGTATAGCAAATGTTCACACCACGCCATTTGATAAAGGACACGATGGTGATTATTTTATAACTACGACAACAATACCAATGCTAAAACAACGGTTCCCATATTGACGGTAGAGCGGCATGTTTGTTTGTTTCGTTTGTCGTTTTTCCGTCAATTTAACCGTTACTTGCAGCTCCCGGAATGTCTTATTGGGGCGGGATAGTTACAGGATTGTAAGGACCCAGGGAAGAAACTTAATCAGGCCCAATCGTCTTTGGGGTTCGATGATCAACCATCGAATGTGATCAGCAGATTGCAAAGAATTGCAATGCGATGAACGACCTAGCGATCCAATAAACAGTTTAAAAAATCAATTTTTCAACAAATTATGTGATATAGCGATATCAAATTTAGGAGAACGTTTCGTGATGACCAAAGAGGTTTGCAAACCTTTGAGTATCATCCAAAACTCTAATAACTTTATAGGATCGAATACATCCCAAGTTTTGAATAAATCACTGATTCTGGAAAATTTCCTAAAAGGGGAAGATGGAAACAGTGATATTGATGGCGGAGAGCGTACCGAAGAACTGAAATACTTAAAGGATTAGTTTGCATCATCTAAAATGGCCAACTTCAGTGCACTCATGATGTTGTCGCACATTATTACTGATTGTCTTGATGAAATGTATCCAAACTTTATCGTGGCTTCAAGGTTTCTCTGTTAACCTTACCCCTAATTTCTGCATCAGGAAAAAGGACATTCTCCAAATTGGAGCTTATAAAAACTTATTTGCGATCCACTATGTGCTACGACCGGCGAATGACTTAGCTGCAATGTCAATTGAACATGAATTGGTGACGTTTGATTTTGCAGATATTATTTCAATTTTTTTTTTAAGTTTTCGCTCATATTAACGGACTCGGCCCTGGATGTAATGTTCTTTTCACCTCTTAAACTTTGAAACGCGCAAATCGTTCGCGCCAAATAGGATTTGCGCATCACGCTTGAATTTGCGTTTCAGGTTGCCAGTGGTTAGGCGCGACGGATCACACAGTAGTTGATAGCGTTGATAGCGTTGATGTGACTGGTTCAACAATGGCACCGAGCCAACGTCAGCGGCAATTGTTTTACCTTAAAAAAGATCAGAAGAAAAACAATGGGCGGAAAGTATCAAAGTAGGTTCTATTCTCCCTGATTCCAAATATGTTTTAGTCTGTAATGTGTTTTAATAACTTTCCTTCAATTCACACATGCCATTTGACGTTTACCGACGTTTAAGTTAGGTTAACTTATTCCATGTTATGACAACAAATATCACTTATCATTTTCTGTCTGACAATAAGTCTCTCTATTTATTTATTCACTATTATTGGAGATTGGGAGATTTTTTTGGGAATTCTTCTGACCAAATTGTTTGACAAATATGTTTCAAATTTGTTCATAACAATGTTTACCTTTCTCCTACTTCTAGACCAGAGGAATCGATGGACTTCGGGCTTGTTTATCCAGGTGGTGATACAGCGTTTAAACTGTTATTATCAGCCAGATTTTGCTCTGCAATATGGAGCCATATAACGGACTGCGATGAGACCTTTAATTATTGGGAGCCGGTATGAAGAACAATTAATCAATAATGCAGATTTACCTGTATCATTAATTTCTTGTGATTAAAATAAAATCTGAATTCTAATTCAGATTCATTCATGATCAATCAGCATGCTGTACATGTACTTTTAATATCTGTTAAGGAATCAAATTTATATTTTTTCCAGAGCCATTACCTACTTTATGGAACAGGTCAGCAAACTTGGGAGTACAGTCCAGATTATGCACTGCGATCTTACACATATTTACTACTACACGTTGTTCCTGCAAAAATTTACTGCTCTCTATTAGAACCGAATCCTGTACTTGTATTCTACTTTATTCGATGCTTGCTTTCAGTAGGCTGCGCCGTATCAGAGGTATATTTTTACAAGTACGTATATCTCTCATTGATTCATGTATTTCACATAAAGTTCCTTCACGAATATAATAATTTGATGTTTACACGAAGGGTGACCATTTTGAAATGAAATGAACGAGAAGTGTTGATTTTTAACTCGTCAACCTCTTAAGAAACAGGTCCTGATGCCAAATGAGTAATTCTACGAATATATATGGGATCTTTTTATGATTTTCAGAAATGTATGCAGAGAGTTTGGAGTACACATAGCCCGTCTGACGTTAGCATTTCTAATTTTTAGCTCTGGAATGTATATTTCAAGCGCTGCTTTCTTGCCTTCGTCATTTTCAATGTGAGTCATTGTACACTGCATTTCATAAAAGATAACAGTCTTTACATCTACGGTTCATAAATTTAGCCAAAACTTGAAACCATCTTGTCTAATTGATGCAATCCTGTTTCCATTTCAGGTACTTGAGCACCGTGGCTGTAGCCGCTTGGTATGACCGTAAATACGAATTAGCAATTTTTACCACTGCTATTTCTTCCTTACTTGGTTGGCCATTCGCTGCTTTGTTGGGGTACGCTTCAAACGTATTTCTTCTGTCAAAAATTGAAACTGTTTCATTTAGTAAATGAAAATGTAGTAACTAACTTCAAACTAAAACATGTACGATTCAATCTTAGAGTGAATGAACTGTTTAAATACAGATTTTAACAATAACATCCATTATTAATTATTCTTAATGATTGTTTGCAGCATTCCCATAGCAATAGAAATGCTTTTTCGTCGAAGAGAATGGCTGCAGTTCGTCAAGTGGGCAGCTTTGTCTGGTTTCGTGATATTGGCGCCAATGGTTTGGTTCGACTCCGTATTCTTCGGCAAACTAGTTGTCGCCCCTCTCAACATAATCATGTACAATGTCTTTACTAGTCATGGTCCGGACCTGTACGGCACTGAACCATTCACCTTCTATATCTTAAACGGCTTCTTGAATTTCAATTTCGTCTTTCTTGGAGCGCTGTTGGCCCCGTTTGGATTGGTAAGAATATCGCTAGTTACTCATTTGCACTAGATCTAATCAAGTAACAAAACATAATCGGGATAATGAATATCGCGTGTCTTTTATTTTATTTAAGCTTTTAACTTGGATGGTTGTACCCGCGAGACCAAGAAACTCTTATTGTCTACCTTACTGGTACTCACTGGCGCCGCTCTATCTATGGATTGCTGTATTCTTCTTCCAGTCGCATAAAGTAAGTTTTTTATGGTAAAGAGCACTCAAATTTTCAATCACTCGACTGATGGCATCAAAATTAACAGGCATTGCAACATTCGCGGAAATGTCTGCACTCTACACTACTAAAACTTTCTGAATTCTCGTTCGCCTTTCACTATTTTTGGCGTTTACTTTTTGCTTTAGACCTTCTACTTCTGTACGTCTTGGTTTACGTTATAGTGTAATTAATTTAATGCAATATCATTAATTAAGACATTGGGAGATTTATCATGTATCATATTTGTGAACTCTTATTCTTTCTCTGATCATGCAGTTCTGTTTTATTTCTTTTTCATATTACTATAACCACAATTAATTTATTTGTCAGCTTATCACATCCTGTGTCTACAATCTGCAATTATGATGGTGATAGTTATTTCGTCAATTCAGTACTAAGGTTTTGACTTTGAGAGTTTCATCCTGAACAATATAATTTTTATAATCCATTTTAAATAAGTGCAGAATTATCTTCTTCGTTCCTGTTGACTTCTGAGAAAACAGGTTAACGTATTTTTAATCAACGTACACATACCTTGTTTTATATTTGTTTCATACCATTTCTGCATGAAATATTCTAAACTCGATTCGACAGCTTTAATTTTGTCCAGTTCGTGACTGCAAGTTTCAATTTAACACTGTGCTCGTTACTTTTCATGCATCTTAGGAAGAAAGATTCCTTTTTCCAATCTACCCCATGATCTGCCTAGCCGGAGCAATAACAGTTGATGTTATTCAGAAGCTTTACTTCTTTGTCCGCACTCAAATCAGCCCGTTACCAGTCACTTCTCATTACTTACAACACACAGCGCCAATCATGGTTCTGTCGATGGTTGTTTGTGGTTTACTCGGGCTCTCAAGATCGTTCGCTCTTTACAAGGGTAAGCAATGAAAATGAAACGAACCGGTTTGTGCAAACTATTCTTTACTGTCGTAATTTCAAATATAAATAAAACTCAAGTTGTATGATAGCAGTTTTATCGTTATTATTGGTGTCATATTTTCCAATTTCTGAACAGAACAAAACGTTTTTATGTTATTGAACAATTTTGGTGCGCAATTGCAATCCTTAACTATCTCATACTCTATTTGCCTCAATATTCATTCGCGTTCATATGTTGCATCGGCTCCTACATTTCTAGTGTAGCAGTTGCAAACTATCGCAATCGTTGTTATTTATTTATAGGCTACTATGCGCCATTAGAAGTAATGATGGAAGCCAACAAACTTGGATCTGATGGACAAGTACCTTCTGACGTAAACATCAATTTTTGCATTGGCAAAGAATGGCATCGCTTTCCTAGCAGCTTTTTCTTTCCTTCGAACAAGTGAGAAGTATTCGCCAATACTGTGAGAACAATGAAAGCTTCTTAATGCTCTCATCACTAATCAAAAGCCAACACTTTCTTTCATCCTGCTAAATCCGTTCAACATTTTAGTTGGAGGCTCCAATATTTACAGTCTGAATTCACTGGTCAGTTACCGCAACCCTATTCAGATCAAGAAAATGGCACGAGTATTGTTCAGCCTCACTTCAATGACATGAACAAGGAAGAAACGTCTCGTTATGTGAGTATGGAACATTTTGGTTAATTACATTTGTAAAAAATTCATTTTTGTCACACTTATTCAGTGTTATTAAGTTTTTTGCATCTGTCTCATGTTCTGTATGGCATAATATTATTTTATTGATATTGTTCTTCAATTAAATAATTTCTCCAACTCCAGCTTTCAAATGCCAGTTCTGGTAATAGTTTTTTGTCGATAAATTCATTTATAATTATATTTATTCCCTGATACAATTATTAACATAGTACATGTGGATTGGTTTTGTATTGTTTCTTAATTCACAGTTCGACGTTGGAAGATGTCATTTTTTACTGGACTTGGATCTTGGAAAAGAATCTTCCCTCGAACCAAATTACTCGCATCAACCCGATCATTTTACAGTGATTAAGTCTGCCGAGTTCCTGGATGCCTCCAAGTAAGTTTATTGAAACGAAATTCTAGTAATTTCTCAAATCCATTCTTAAATTGGAGCAACATCAGTAACTGTTCATACTGTTTTCTGATTTTTATGGTATTTTCACTTTAAACGAACATGAACATGCCATATTTGAATTGTAATTTCAATCATTGTTTTACTTACAGTAGCATTCAGATAATAACTACCAAATTAAAAATTTGTATATTTATTACAGATCTCATCCATTCTTCAGAGCATTCTACATTCCATTCCTATCGCCAAAATACTGTAACTATGGATCTTACAACTTGCTACAAAGTACAAAGTTTAAATTAATGCCAGCGGCTTCCTCTGGCAGCAAGTCAAAATTTCCGAGGGCACAATAACTGATAATAAATAACCAAAAAAACAAAATATTCTTATTTTGTAACGCAACATTCCCGTTTATCATACCACAGAAATTAATTTTTACCCTTCGCATTTTACCTTCAACCCAAGTTACTTACAATCTGAGGTCATAAAATATTCTTTCGTATTTTTGCACCGTGAGATTTTCGTTTTTCATGTAACTCACTACAAATCTGGATGAAAAGTTTTTTATTCAAGGCAGCAAAGTGACTTCCAATTACAATTCTATCTAAAGTTGTGAGATTATTATTGTAAATTTTTACCAATATGACAATTACCAGAAAATCTATGAGATAAGATTTAATGAACACGTTTGCAGATCTGTTTTTCCGTATGTATAAATATTGTATTTACATATGTAGGTATGTATAGGTAGCAATAGTCTGAGGTAAGGATTTATGGTTTAGTCAGCGCGGAGAATCCTTGCTACAGAAAAAACTACCTGAATTGACCTGTCACGCTCAATCTGTACGTGTATTTTTCGCTATTAGTTTTCTGTGTGAAACATGTCCGAATCCCGGCAAACACAGCTTACGTTGCATCGATTATATGACAATAACACTTTGCGTTTGTCGGAATTAATGTGTTTTATACGTATGATGTAATAATAATATACGTAACGGTATATACAAATCATTTTTTTTATTCTGTAGATAAAGCTAATTAATATTATACATATTAAATAGGTAATTGACAATTACTAGAATTAAAAAACACTAGTTTGATACTTAACATCTCAATTGTAATTTGTTGTTATAAAATAAGACTTATAATTATCGACTTTTTTGCTGACCGGTCAAATTATTCTTATGTTACATATTTAACATAAGAATGAGCATCCATTTTTGGAAAATCCTATTCATAGCTGAGGGAGTTTTCAAGATTCTAGGAATTATAGATACTGACATGATATGATAAGCAGCATTATTTTTGTGCAATATTTGTGCCAGGAAGTATAAACTACGATTCAAATTTACACAGGCTGAGGACCTAATCTTCTTTTATTACGGCGTTAATATTGCACGAAAACAGTGTTTTAACATATGACTTCTGAAATATCAAAAAGTCCTTTAATGTCGAATATTATGAAAAATACGCACAATCATATAAAATGCAAAATGACTTGATTGGTAATGGTCGTTAATTATCACCAAAGAGAATGGGATGGGTCCATCCTTTTTGATTGTCACCTGACGAATTCTCAGCTTATGTGTCTGGCATTTACCAGCAGTGAAATAAAGTATCAACGGAACATGTCCATCCTCATTTGTGCTGAGATATTATTTATGGCCATATCTGCCAACTTCGACGTATGTTTATATGCATAGATGCGGCTTAATTTCTTCAATTTTTGTATGTGTACAGTTGGCATCATACCTGCCAGCAGCGCATCAGATAAAATACTTGTTATTTAGACCAGGAACAAGGATTCCTTGTTCTCATTTCACGTTTCATGAACAAGGAATCCTTGTTCCTCAAAGAAGGACTATGAATATGGTTGGTAATCTACGTTTCACATTAAAGAAAACGAATAACCTGTTATTACTGTGTTGTAAATATTGCACAAAAATAGTGTGGGTGATCTTAAATCGACATATCATTTTTCTTCTTACATTCTCCTATGATTTCAAATATTTAAAAGTCCTTTAGATGTGGAAAATTGTCCAGAAATTCAACCAATTGCATATTACACGGTCTGTAAGGGTAGTTAGTATTGCATTTCAGCTAGGGAATTTTCAATATGTTCAATAATCTAGCAGTTGCTAGCAGTGAAATAAGAAAACATGTTATTACAATTTGTGATAGTATTTTCTAACTGCGGGCCCAATGGTTGGCTTGATTCTTGTGCATGATCACTGCGGCGATGGGGCTTCCCGAAAGAGAGGTAGCAGAGAAAGAAGTGCTGTCTTTCTCGCAGTGGTACAGTCTTTCAAAAAGCTTGTACACATGTTTTCTTTTGTAAATCAATGGCGTTAGATTTTTAAGGCTATCCCACGCATGGGCAGTCAGCACAGTAGCTAAGTAGAAGACGATCAATGGAGAAAACACTTCCTTTCCATGTTATCTCTCTCGCCGGAACCCCCACTTCCATAGTGAAATGCATAACCGATTGCGTATGGTATGGAAATGGGTGAATTAACAAAACTTGTCACAGTGATCATTCACATTAAGTTTATCTTCTGTACCACAGTACCGTTAGCGCGCTAGTGTTCCTTTTCTACCGAAGTGTCATTGGTGTCAGGGATGCTCAAGATCGACTAGTCGATCATTTTGCAATATGATTTATTGAAAGTTTTTACTACAGCCATACTACAGCCTTACACTCCTTCAACTGTCTTCGGTGTATGCGAAACACCAGTGCCATCAAAGATTTGTTTACATGGAGTACGTGCTCCTTGTGTAGTCCCTATGGCTCCTCGCGCTCCGGGGCATTCCCCTTTTTAAATTTAAAAAACTTGACTTTGGCAACTGCAGCGCACACCTGATGGACATTGTGAGAACTATGATCCTTTCCCAAATTTTCGACTGTTTCTTATACATTACGATCGATCTCCTTATATCTAGGTTCCGTGGGTTGCAAATTGATCACAGTTAGCTGTGATGCGCGATTGTTTGAGTTATTTTAGATTTGATTTTGCACAAATTTCGCCGTTATGAATTCTGCAGCTACGTAGCTTAGAGAATAAGCCTCCTGATTCTTATACCCAGCCGTTGACTGATAACGACCCAGTATTAGATGCATTAGATAAAATTGTATTTCATAATTTATTACGTTGATAAGATTAAAGCTGTGGCGCGAATGACTTGATATAACAGATTGAAAATTCTAGTTGAACTATTGTTATTCACAAACAAATATTGGTGTGATGACACAGTTTGATTTTACCTTATGACACTGGAGTTGAATATCGATATAAATTTGCAAACGAAATGGCAGAAACAGACGACGAACAAACTCATCCACAGAGTATTAAACTACCAGCTGCTGTGGAGGTTTTCGCAAATTTGAAAAATGCCAAAAACTTTGCCATCGACATTGGTATGTAACCAAATTTAATCTATTCTGCAACCGGATTATCTTCCTCAACCAATAACATAACCTCTTTATTGAATCGCTTCTCAAAATTTTCATCAACAATTAACTGAGTTCAATGGAATTCTTCAATAAAATGTTATTATCCAATTCAATAAATTTTATCATTCTGCATCAACTTTGGAAATTGAAACATATTGATCTTGTCGTAAACAATTCATTCACAGAGTTTCGACAACATTGATGGATTCCTACCTCCTTGTAAAATTCAAATTCAATTGCTAAAATTTTTCTTCAGGTATTTCGTTGACGAAGATTGCCTACTACTCGACGGTCAGCTATCGTAAAGCATTGTACGAAAATGCAGGACTCGGCAATAGCGGAGAACGAGCTTATAAGGTGTTAGAAGGCTGTCGCTTGCACTTTGTTAAGTTTGAGACTCGTCATTTTGAAAATTGCCTCGACTTTGTTAGGGCTAACTTGGTACACGCTGAGAGATTCCAAGGAAAGAGTGTCAAGGTAACCGGTGGCGGTGCTTTCAAGTACACGCCGCTATTGCAGGAAAAACTAGGCTTATTGTGAGTTGAATTGAGGGTGATTACGAGTCGCTGCTTGTTTACGAATAATTGATTAAAATTCAATTCTGCTATAGAATCGACAAGGAGGATGAAATTGCGTGTCTGATTAAAGGGTGTAATTTTTTACTGAAAAATATACCGTTTGAAGCATTTCAGTTCAAGAAAAACTCCAATCCAGAATACAAATTTCAAAAGGCAGGCCCTAACATTTTTCCCTACATGTTGGTGAATATTGGAAGTGGTGTTAGCATCCTTAAGGTGAATATATAGTAAATATAATAATAATAATATTAGCAATAATAATAATATTAACAACAGCCAGTAGAGTAGTAATTTTATTCAGCCACAAAGTTCAAATATATCTCGCGATCAAAATGTAGCTAATTTATCTACCTGTACGTATATAATAATTTACATTGTTTTTTTGTTTATCACTCATTTCACCAATAATACTGTAACAATGAACATTGTTTATTATTTATTATTTCATAGGGTGGCCATTCAATTCCACTCACAGTATTTCCTGACATTTCCTAGTTTTGCTGATTAAGATCACTATTTTTCCGTGAAATTTTGATGCACGATTCATGCAGGAATTACTAAAACCTGGAGTAACTTAGGTAATGTGTGGCCAAAATATGATATTTTTATCTTTATTAGGTTATATTATATTTTTGATCATAGATGACGTATAAAATTGACAAATTAAAAACATGACACACTATTGAATAATCACACATCACTGTAACCGCTGTTTGCTCGTACTACTGAATTCATGTGACAATCAACAACTCAGTTCATAATCGTCAAGAAGAAGAGGAGCAAAATTGTGACGGTGCGCATGGTCATAGAATCTCAATTTAATGGTCAAGGCTTTTAAAATCCGTGCATTTTATCAAAATTCCCCGACATTTCCTTGAGTTTTCTATGACGTACTAAATTCCTTGACATTTCTCGATATTTCAAATGGGTGGCCACTCTGATTCATTATTAGTATACACGAGCATTAATTGCCTTGTTACAATTTACTTCGAAAAGATTTGTGTTCAAGATTAACATCTAGGGTGAACATTATAAGAATGGATAAATTTTATAAAAGGTATTCACGCCTACCAAGAGATAATAGTAAATAAGAAACTATGAATAATCTGAAAAATATAACCATGAATGCCTCAGCCTTGTCAAGGGCAGAAAATAAAACATATTAGTTTTATGATAATGTTCAACAACGTAGGATGGATATCTCAAATTATAGTTGGGGTCCCTAGGCATAAAAATGGTCTTCACATTCTCACATGTTACATCACCATGGAGAATATTGTGCACTAAGCTATATCATTGCTTTCGTGAAGTGACCTGACCATCTGGATTTTATATAGCCTAGCAATGTGACCGTAGCTGTAGTAATAATAAGTCATGACTTGATCGGCCTTAAACGTCAGATACCGTAGCAATCACCACTGGACAAAATTTATCTGATTGCATGATATTCGAATATAAGGACCCTCGATTTGCGACCCGTACAATAAAATAGGAAAGACTAAGACTAAAGTCTTACGAAGTAATAATATACAGGATGTATTTGTAAATCTCTTGTGAATCTCATTACGAAGTTTAAGGTGTAACTGGCCCTTCAACACCACTCTTTCAATATGAGGGGTGAACAAAAGTTTACCATTAATCCAGAATCCCACATCCTACATGCAATTGCTATATTCAGGAGAGACATTATCCATGGTACGCTCATCGGATGGACAAACCTGACCCCATTGTTCCAAAATTTATAATTAGTCAGAAGTCTAGCACGGTTGACCCTATCAAATGCTTTAGAAAAGTCTTCGTAGATTGCATGAATCTGTTTGCTTCCTCCAAGAGCACTACTTTCCTATACGACGTTCATCTTGTGTTTTTCATGTTTATTTTCAATTTTTTTCAAGGGTGCTAATACCAAGCTGTGAATTGATTCTCTATACCTCAATCACAATCAGCAGTTAGTTTAAAGATACATTAGAGTCAACTTGGTGCTGATTTTTTGAGATAATAGGTCTTAAAGCGTCAAAGTATTCTCGGCAGCTGCTTCATGATTGGTCATCTGTCACAGGTCGAATCAGAAGAGCAATTTGAAAGAATAGGAGGAACAGCGACGGGTGGAGGAACGTTTTGGGGACTTGGTTCATTACTCACCAAGGCAAAGGTAGCACCGTAATGTTATTATCCAGTTTTTATCAACACTGATCAGTTTTTCTCATTTCGCTCTCACTCATCTTCCAACTTTCAGGGTTTTGACGAACTACTACAGCTCGCCGAACGTGGTGATCATCGTAATGTCGATATGCTAGTCAAGGATATATATGGAGGCGATTACACAAGTCATGGTTTGCCTGGTGACCTGATCGCATCTTCTTTTGGTAAAGCGATGAGCTGCAATAATAATTCTGGTAAATATTATTTAGACTAGAGACTTTGATCAACTACTATTTACTCTATGGATATTATTATTATTATGAACATTGTATTTTTCAGGGTCGCAAAATTTCTCTGAGGCTGACATAGCGCGGAGTTTACTGTTCACTATCAGCAATGACATAGGGCAGATTGCTAGCCTTTATGCGAATAAACATAATTTGAATAAAGTCTATTTCGGCGGTTATTTTCTCAGGAATCATCCGCTCTCGATGCACACCATCTCCTACTCCATCAAGTACTGGTCTCACGTTAGTTTTCTGTACCTACTAAATCTGTATTGCTCTACCTTTAATATATCTCAAAACTCGGCACAATGTTTTCATCATTTGTTATCATCACAGTCTGGATTATCATATATTCGTATAATATTCTCATTGAAATTGAAATTATCAACCATTTAACTGCCAAGGCATCGTAGCGGTGTAAAGCGTGCCCGTGCTGTAACTGCCGAAAAGCGAGAAATGGCGTCATAAAGTAATTCAATGCCTGTCGGTGTCTCAGGTGAATATTTACTTCTGAAAGCATGTGTTCTAAGTATTTTTGAGGTCAAGGAATCCGATTATGACCATAAAAAGTTTTATTTTCCTCGCATTCATACAGTTCTAAACCCTCGAAATTGACGAATCTTTTGTCATTTCCTCAAATGGGGTCATAGAAAAACCATCATTTTCTTTTTTCGAGATGCATTTTTTTTTTTTAATTACACTGAATACCACTATTTTTTAGTCCAAAAACGTAATTTCAAGAATTATCGAGTCAATGTGATTTATTATACGGTATAACTATTACTTATATTAGAAAAGTGCCGCGGTACTTCTTAAAACTGTGTATTAAAAATACTTGAAACACATACTTTCGAAAATAAATAGGCACCTGAATCACCAAAAAAATTGAATTACATTATGACGCCATTCCTCGAATTTGGCAGTTACGGCACGAGCGCGCTTAACACCGTTATGACGGCTTGGCAGTTAAGTGGTGAATCATCAAGAAATCATCTCAAAACTAATAGTTTTTTATGCTATGATAATGTTTAAAAATTTCTTCCTTATTCCACAACGTTCAATCTGGCACAAAATCCGGGAATGCAGAGCGTATGATCTTTGAAATATCAATCTCAATTTTTGCATGTCTTTAATGGCTTCCCTATTTCGAATCTCGCCACTTCTCATTCATTTATTTGTTGCGTCTAGGGATTAATAAACCACTTCATCTGAACCAAAACCTCTAAAAAAAATCATCTATTTGGAAAGATGGGCACCGAACAGGGTGGTTTCTTGATGTGCTTGATATGACGAATGAAACCAATGCTGAAATGTTATTAATGAATGAAACATTTCAACGTTGGTAGCATTCAAATACATCAAGCGCTTTTATTGATGAATGAAACATTTTAGTTTTAGTTTCATTCAAATATATGAAGCGCCTTAAGAAGTCACCCCGTTTGGTGCCCATATTTGGTGAATTTTTTCATCGATTTGAACCGTTTAATAGGAGATAGAAAAAATGAGTCTTTTAGTTTTTGACGCACTACACAAATATGACCTAGATTAAATCAGAGGGGTTGACGACCTAGCGTTCCTTGTTGGACAAATTTACTTTCATCTACTCTGGAGATAACTGTTTGACCGGTAATCTCTGGATATCTTCGATAAATGAAATAAACCAAAATCATTGAAGTCAAATATAGAACACCAAAGTTAAGCTTCTCGAATGTTGTAACTATTTAACTTTGTAGCAAATTGTTGATATCTTAGCATGTTTTATTCGAATTTGCTCAGAATCATTTGTATTGCATAGTAGGGATGTTGTTTTATTTGTGTTCACTGTCATTGGCACAAATAACACTGTTGAAGATTTATTCAAACAGTTCTTCGCTTCTCCTAATTTTTAATTCAGACTGTGCACAACACTTATCCTTAACGGAAATGTTCCATTTTAACATGTTTGATGTCATAAAACCGTAACGAATAAGTGTGTAATACATAGCACATAATTCATCTCTTAAATGAATAATAAATTATTGCAATTATTACTTTTAGGGTAAAGTTAAACCGCTGTTTCTGCGACACGAAGGTTACTTGGGTGCAATAGGAGCGTTTTTGTACGGTACAGAACAATCGGACAAGTATAGCTGGTTGGAAAATTATGCTGGGTCGTCCGGATTCATAGATTCAATATCGACAAAACTTGGCATTGAAGTTGATCAGCTGGAAATAGATCAAGCTGAAAATGCGGTGACTTTTTGTCCGTTGCTAAAAGATCCTTCAACATATAATCCGGACACCATGGATCTCGTTCAAGATAAGGAAGCGAGGTGAATAATCTCCTTGGATAGTAAACGAGTAGTATCGTCACAACACAACTTTGAATAATTGTATCATTTGTTTCCAGGGATTATTGGCTTCAATGCTTTGAAGAATCTGTTGACAAATTCATTGCCAGAGCAGTGATGAGTCAGCCTCAAAGTCCGACTGCTCAAGATCGAGCTGTTAAACTGAAGGAAAAGTACATCAACAGATTACACTACCTGCATGTTGAGCCATTGTAAGCATCACCTTTTCATCGATCATATATTTTAGTGACATTTTTGGGTTTTGTATGAACATTTTCTGACGATTTCATGAAAACTTATTCCTTCTACAGTGCCTATGGAGCTCTAACTGTTCGTACTCTGCTGGACACCATTGAACACTGTATGAAAGAATTCGACTTTCCAGATCCTTATTTGCATGTAAGATATGTTTTGTTTTGAAGTTGACCACTATCGTATTAATTTTCACATTTACAATGAAGTGAAATTGTCAAACATGCAGCATAGAATGTAACATCTCTGGTCAGTTACTGTTAGACAAAAGCTCGCGGATTTCTCAACCTTTTTCCGTACCATTTTACCATTCCTTCACCTTTTTCTGGTGCTTTCAAAGCAAGGCAAGTACGGAATGTAATTGACCTTAAGGGGCTGGTCCTAAGACTTCCCATCCATTGCCATTAGTTGCGATAAGAGAAATCTTGTTAAAATAGATTTTGATTTTTGTAAATAACTCGGAAACAGCTCGATTGATTTTGATGAAAATCCGATCCCCAAAGAAGGTCCACCCTGGTGGAGATCTAGCAAAAACTGATCTTTTCATTTCTGAAGTGATTATTATAATTTATTGTCTCTTCAAAAACTCAGAAGTAGGAAGTTCGTAAAACGTATTTAAAGCGTTGGTACAAAATCATTTCCAAACTTGTCTTTTTTCGCGTTATATAATGACCTATAAAAGAAAGAGCACCCGAGACAAACGATTCTCTCTCCAGATCTAATGCGGGATCATATTTTTTTTTATCTGAATTTAATAGGTATATTTACGATTGCGTGTTTTTTTCTTCAAAACATTTATTTTAGCAAAAGAAAAACGAGAATGAGCAAGCGCTGCAGCATTTGCAAGAACGGATTACAGCGATAGACCAATTAGAAGGCTCTGCAAAGGTAGAGGCATTGATTATGGGTGTGTTAAGTGGTAATATGTTTGATTGGGGCGCAAAGGAAGTAGCTGCGATTATGGAAACAACTGACTTTGGTTTTAAGGAGGCCCAATCTAAGATACCTGGTAACGTTATTATTTCATTCATATCATTTCACATGGGCTTGCTGAATTTAAGACAAATTTTACAATTTTATATCACTTGCTTTCATCTGGTTCAGAAGTCTGTATAAAATACTGACTGTAAATTCACAGTAACAGACTTCATGAATTTTTTCCACCATATCATTTTTCACAAATAAATCTCAAATCTCAGTGACCGATTGGACAGATTTTGACCAAAAAATGTGAATCATGTTGCGTCTATGTAGACGTAGAATCTGGTGTGGCCTTCCAAAATCCATAACAAAAAGAGATTTGAATGTTATCAAATGTTGAATGCATCCAAGGAAAGAGGCATATGAATAAAAATAATAGCAACACTTGTTCAATAAATTCTGAAGACCGCCAATCTTGGGAAGATGACTATTTTATTTGCCAGTATCAGAGTTTGGGGAAAACGACCAGTATGTTCCAGATTTTCACGTGCAGGAAACTTTTATCCATTCGACATATTTAATTATTATATCGTCTGCTACAAATACGTACCTTAAGAGAAGTGATCCATTTTCACAAGGGGAGTACACGCGCATTTGGAGTGATGAATGTTGATGAAATTTGAACGGGTGGAACTAGATTAAATTTCATTAGACCTGTATTTTTTTCCCTGTTTTTTAAAAAAATTTTTGTATTTTTATTACCTTCAAGTACATTTTAATGAAATTATTGCCTTTCAACGGAATGTATTGGATGAATTAATCCTTTTAAAAAAATGATAATCAATTATCTGCTCCAGTTTTCTGAGACATACTACAATACGCCTAGTTCGCTGCAAAATTAAGCAAATCTAGAAATGTTTTCATGAATTTCAACCACGCAATTTTTCCTAATTGTATGTTTATTAGAAATGCTTGTACGATGATTACCACCCACGCACGTGTATTAATGCTATTCTTAACGAAAATTGATACTCTATATAGTTTTTGATAGCGTATAATAAAATGATAATAATCATATTATATCGTTTTTGTTTTTTTAAATAATTATTCCTTCATCCGTTGGAGGAAAAAAATTTCATTAAAATGTACTTGAAAGTAAGGAAAAGATGAATAAAATGTTTTTAAGAATAAACCCTATGTAATTTCTCAGTAACTGCTGCCTGTGGGAAAGGAAAAAAAAGTACGGGTCTAATGAAATTCGTTGTAGTTTCACCAGTTCAAATTTTATCAAAATCAGCCACCCCAGATGTGTTAATTATATGTGCATTAATGCAGTTCTTACCATCTGACATTGTTCAAAGAAAATAGATCGTTTATAATTTCACTCAAAGATGTAAAAAAAATTACAGAATCTGGTAATGCCTTGCAATATGTTGATTCGGCAGACTAGAACTATTGAGTTTAAGTTAATTTCCTAATTTCAGGTAGACCGTGGCTAGTAGATTGTCTCGATGCTTGGATAGAAAGATTAGAGAAATGTCCCCCCCACAAATGTGCCGCTATCTTTGTTGACAATAGTGGCGTTGATATAATATTGGGAATATTGCCTTTTGCTCGAGACTTACTGCAGAGAGGAACGAAGGTTTGTAACTTTGACGTGTTTAAAGTGAAAACCATTTCCTACTTTGGCCATTTTAAATAGCTGAGCAAGAATTTTAATCATTGCTTCATGTGTATTGCTTAAATTTTCGTTATTTTGTTCACTTGTACAGGTGATATTGTGCGCAAATTCTGCGCCTGCTTTAAACGATGTTACTTATCCAGAGCTGGTAGTGACTTTGAGGAATGCAGCAAAAATTTGTAACGTAATTAAAAAAGCGATCAAAGAGCGAAGACTAATCGCGATGGAGACGGCGCAGGCTGGACCCTGTTTGGATTTGAGGTACAAATAGAATGCGACAGTTTGTTATTAAGAACTTTTGAGAATAATTAATTATTTTTCTTATTGTACATAGCCGACTCAATTTGGATCTTTGTCTGGCTATGGTAAGAAACAGTGTAGACTTGATGGTGATAGAAGGCATGGGGCGTTCATTGCACACTAATCTTCATGCCAAGATGAAATGTGAGTGTTTAAAATTAGCCGTCGTCAAAAATCGCTGGCTAGCTAGACGCCTGGGCGGTGATATGTACGCAGTCATCTGTAAATATGAACCATTGGTACGAAAAGACAAAAGCTCTGATAAATATGAAGCAAAGTTGAAGAACCCGCAAGTCAAAACTACATGTGACGCTGCGTGTAAAGAAGGTTCAAAAAATGTATGCATATGTACAAATGATGGTGGCGGCAATAAGACTGAATTGAAAAAGAAGAGACTTGCATCCAAAGGCAGCTTTGACAGCGACGATAACAATGATGACGATGATGACATTGAGGGTGGCGACTCATTATCGTCCAGTAGCTGAATGTGAATAATTTTTTACAGAAAACGAACGGTTTATGAAAGAGAATGAAATAATCGAACTGTGTCTAGTCGAAGCGACCTTATGTAACAAATTCAAATTATTACAGCTGAAGTGGTGACATGGAATTATTTTACATACCTCGCTACATCGAAACACTAGTATCATAAACCTGAAAGTAAATGTTGATGAAGTTTCTTAATTCATAATGTTATAATAAATACCTCTAACAAAGTTAAATACTTATATTCACTTCTAGCCTCGTTATGAACAATCTAACGTTAACCTAGTGAATTTTTCAAATTTAATGGCTAAAGTAGTTTGAGAATTCGCGGGGATTTCCCTCGACCTGTGCCGTCCTCTATCGGGGGTCAGTCTCACTCCGAAGTGAGCAGCCATGTTGTACCGAACACTGTCAGTGACCATTTTGTTTTTGTGAACGCATCCTTCTGAGCCAATCGGAAAAAAGTGTCTTCACTTATTTCAGTTGACAAGTCTTCGGTACTGTCAGGCATTGTTCACAACGGTGCGCGGGGATATTGTGCAACAGCGGTGAAGAGACCTTTAAGTAAATAATGAAGTGTTGAGTGGTGCACGGTATGTTTGATATTTTCAGGTGAAGCGTGTGTGTTCTGCCAGTAATATTAAACCAATGTTGATAAAAAATGGACGAATGCCGTGCCTTGACGATTAGAATATTAAGTACATACGTAACTTAGAAGTCAACAATTGTTTATTCAAATTTAAGGTTAAGCTGTCTGCTTGCGGCTCTCATTTCACTCCAGCTCTCGCACTGACAGGTGCTGCGTACTAAAGATAAAAATAATCCGATGACCTAATCTGTAGCCTTTTATCGTCGACAATAGAGTCGCGGTTATTAGCTGCGACTTCCCTGTCGCGTTTTGTCGTTTCCCAACCGCATAACGTCGTTGATCAAACTTGCAGATTGATACTAATTGCCGTTAATATAAACTCACCTCATCGCTATTGCTGATATCAACTAGGGTAACGATAATTGAGCTTTTATTTACTTCACTAAATTTTAACATAATTTTGTTATTTTGTTTTTTACTCTCTTCTTCTTTATCAATTTTACTATAATTACGATTGAGGTTACGTTATTTTTATGTTTCTTACTTACATTACTTTACTAATTTCACTGTAATTAACATTATTCATATAATTTACTCCATTCATTATCGACATTCTGTAAAGTTGACCAGTTGAACAGTTTCTCACTTACCTCCAGTAACGACAATGTCAAGAACATCAGCGATTCACAATCAATAGCCATAGTAACAGCTGACTGAAATATTAAACAGTGTGAAACAAGCAAAAGACAGACTAAATTGAACTAAGCTGAGTGAAAACAAAATAGCATATAAACATGGCAGGTGCAAGTAAGGAGGTAAATCCTGCAGACATGAACGACGCTGGGGGAGGCAACAACATCGTCGGGCTGATATTTTCCTTCGTTAAAAAATTTGTCACCGTCGGTTTGGTATGGGGATGTGGTTACATGAATTGGAGCATCGCGTGGTTCATTGGACCGATCATATTGTCTGTACTAAGGACAGAATGGAGAAGAGAAAGCGATCAGCGCCGGCTTACTGCCCAGGCAACCGTTCTTGCTGGCGAACAACAAATGATCGTCAATAAAATGTATGAACTTCCGTCTTGGGTGTATTTTCCAGACGTTGATCGAGCCGAGTGGCTGAACAAGGTCAGTATAAGATTGTTTTTAAATTGCTCATCTTCTCCAATTGATTTCCCGTTATTTCAATTTTTCTTCAATCGTTACAGATCTTGTATAAGCTCTGGCCGAGCATGAACCAATTTGTTCGTCAACTATGCAAACAGGATATTGAGCCAGCAGTTGTCGCTCGATTGGCGCAATACAAATTGAAAGGATTTTCTTTCGAGAGATTAGTTTTGGGGCGAATTGTGAGTATAATCCTATGTTCTGAATCACGGTCTGGCAAACAAAGGTGACAGACAGAGAAAAACTCAGATCCGAATGTTCATTCCTTGAGATTTTATTTGTTGCTGTTTTTCTAATCGTCACAAAGCAAAAATTTCGCTTACAAACGAAACATCCTAATAATCACATATGGAGTTTTTATCGAATAAACATATTTTCTCTGTAATTCAAAAACTGATTGAGATAACCAAAAGTTGCTGAAAAATTATTTATTTTCCACATTCTGCTACACTGCAACTAAGTTTCAATAAAGCACTATAATAATAGAGGACCTGTGTGTCGGTTGGGATTGTTTAGGAACAAAATTATGTATTCAGTTATCATATTACAGTCTGACTCATGGAGCGCATATGTCAAACATGGTTGACTTAAATATGGAAAGTTGTGAGTCATTACACGGACATAGACGTCGCTATTAATATGCAATTTTATGTGGAAACAAACACATGTATTAAACACAGAGAATTATTGTTTAGGTCAACTAACTTACATGTTATTATTCATATTGTATATTCGTGGTTTCAAGTAAATTAGGCCAATCATGTTTCCAAGAATTTTTATTTGTTCTGTGAATCTCAATCCAAGCAGCTTTATTAGTATTATGAATATTGTTACCTCAAACGGAGAAAACTGATAAGATCTTTGTCTTTTTTTTTATTCACAGCCTCCGAGAATTGGTGGGATTAAGGTTTATGATAAAAATACTGATAGGAATGAGATCATCTTGGATGCCGATATTTTGTAAGTTTACTTATTGCCTATGGAAGTTAGTTTTCCATTTTGCACACCTTATCTACTATTCTATTCATTTTGTTATTCTTAAATTAATATCGGTACTTCAAATGAGTCCAGAACTGAAATTTCACTTGTCATATTCCGTGTAAATGCAATATTAGGAAAAGGTAAATAATTTTTAAAAAACCTCCAGCAATGTTATTTGTGCCAATGATGATGAACATAAATTAAACAACATCTTTACAATATAATAAAGCGTACTCTGAGCATATTCGAATAACACAAGCTAAAATTCATCAAGAATTTTAGAAAAGGTTTCTACAATATTGAGAATGATTCAATTCTGGTGTTATTCATTATAGGCGTCTCTAGAGATTGCTTGAACAAAAACTGATTCATAGTTGTACCGTGAGTGAATAAAAAAGAGATTTCTATAAGTATGTTTTACAGATGTTTGTCGATAATTATACGTGTGTCTTACAACTATACCATAATGTAAAATTGTTGAAATGTTTTTTGGGCAACTTGTGGGGATCTGATCAGCGAGAAAACTGAACCCAAAAATATTAGAACAGGTTTAAAAAAAACGAATTCGAGCAATGAGAATGTTCTAATCATAAAACCTTTTCTCAAATTGTTGGTAGCTTGGTTTGCGTTATACAAATTTGGTCAACATTCAATTCTTTTACATAGCAGGGATGTTTCTTCACATGTAGTCACAATCGTTGGTGCAAATAACATTGCTGGTGAATTGTTGAACGTTTCTTTTTATTCATTCCCAATTTTTGATTCATATCCATTAAAACTTAATGCTACTTGTTCAAAACATCTCGATTTTAAACAATTTTTGTAACACTGTAGATATGCTGGAGATTGCGACATCTCATTCTTTTGTAGTAATGTCAAAGGAGGCATCAAAGATTTTCAGGTAAGTTTGAAACTCATCAATAAAACTTGATTTTGCAATAAATATTACACAGTCATGTCGAGAGCCAAAATATAATTTTCCTGATTCAAAATGACCTTATTTTCAATCTTCTAGTGATATGTGAAAATTTTAATATAAAGATTCAAGGATTCGATGTTTATTCTTTCAGATTCGTGGTATGATAAGAGTCGTGATGAAGCCCCTTTTGTCCATCATGCCACTTGTCGGAGGTCTTCAGATATTCTTTCTAAATATGCCTTCAGTCGATTTTAATCTGGTCGGAGTAGCCGACGTGCTGGATATGCCTGGTTTGAGGTAGGTGCACGGGGATATTGCTATGTTTTACAACTGTCCAAGCTTTACCACGAATCTTATAATTTCACAGTGAAGTTTTGAGAAAAGCTATCGTCGAACAAATTGGTGCGATTATGGTCTTGCCCAACAAATTGCCGATAACTTTGAGTCCAGATGTCCCACCTGAGATTCTGAAAACTCCTGAACCAGAGGTGAGCCATGAAACTAGATTCATTTATTCAAGAAACGGCAATTTTGTATTTTGTAAAAAGTAATCGATATGTGAAAAAAATGTGTGGTTAATGGATATATGGAAAGGAATAGAGATCCCGTTTTCATCTGATGCCAATAAATCCTAGGTGTATTGTCATAAGTTCCCATTAAATAGGTTTATGATTTATGGAATTAGGTATTTGCAGAGTATTAATACGTATGCTCTCCCTTTGCAGGACTTTAAGAATAGAGTGAGATCATCTGTCTTTGTTTAATAAGAGAAGATTTTTGGGATGTGTTCACTCAATTTTTAGTTTCTGATTCTTATCTCTTGGTCTCCGATTTTTGATTTTGTGTCTTATCTCGATAACCAATTATACGATTTGTTTGGGATTTGTTTTATTCAAAATTATGTAGATTGAACGTCATTTACAATATTTTTTTTTATTAGAACTCAACAATAGTAAGCATTGTCAGTGACAATCATATCCATCATTTTATTCGGTGACATGTTTTGTGATGGGCACAATCCCAAAAATGGCGCAACCAATTTATTTCAAATTTTGTGATAGTATTCTTCGATGTTTTATCGTGTTTGCTATCAGCTGACTTTTTTAAGTATTGTCTTTTTTTTATTGACTAAATAAAAACGAAGCCATACATTTTTTTGACCAAAACTCGAATTTCAACTTCAAACGGTCGCCATATTCTTTAGAAAAAAAATTGAATGAAACTCGATCTGCATACGTTTAAATGGAACAAACCCAAATCGAATTGAATAATTGGTTATTGTTGTATATATTCTCTAAATCGCTAATTTTTTCAGCTGTCTACTCGTTCACACTTCGTTAGTCTATCTTAAAATACTAAATTTTCAATGAAAATTTGTTAATTGAAACAGTTGAAAATTATTCTGTATTTTCTTTAAACTCGTACCTCATCACCTCTGTGGTTGTAATTCGAATTTGTCAATAATGGAGTTTGAATGATTTGTCATAAATTAAACCTGCTATATTGAATTAATTGTTTGTATTAAATGTTGAAAGAAGCATAGTTATATGATCTGCTTTTTGATTAAAGGGTGTGCTACGAATTCACGTAATAGAAGCAAAGGATCTGATGAAGAAGGACTTCAGTGTCTTGGGTAAAGGAAAGTCAGATCCGTATGCGGTAATAAATGTTGGAGCGCAAGAATTCAAGACAAAAACAATTGACAATACGGTAAATCCCATTTGGGATTTCTGGTGTGAGGTATGTAGAAAGAATTTGATTACAAAACAAATTATCTTTATTATTTTTGTTTTATTTTTATACACCGCATGTGGCTTTGTTCCAGAATTTTTTTCTTCTTCCAACCACTTTTCGTCCATGAGATTTCTGATTTCAGTTGCGATACAAAATTCAACATTCTATTGAATCACCTGAGTTTCTAATTAACTTTACTACAATACCAGTTGCAAGGAAAACTCACTTACAAAGTTGGTTCGAAATCTCAGTATCACTGATATTTTTCTTTTTTTGAAAAAATAAAGGATTGAGCATATCAAATAAGATTTTTTTCATATGAAAAACAGAATGGCTTGGGCTAACTTTGGATTTCCTTGCATCTGCGTGATAAATTGTTTTTTTTTTTTAGAAAAACGTTATTCTTTCCATCGGGAAGTTTCTTTACGTCATGAATTTTATTTACTCTTCGAAAGGTTGCTGACCATTACGAAAAGTTCTTATTAATGGGAATCCTTCGTTTTATTCATAGTTTATTTGTTTCATGTATTAAATTGTTTATTATTCTTAATTCCTAATTCTTAATTCTCATTGTGAGTTTATCAATGCTGGTTTCTACATATCTATCACTGACTGTACTGATGAGACAAAAATTGTTGACTCTCCATTAGCTTAGCATAACGGTATCGAAACGTAGATCTTCAACAAGTCAGTGTCTTAACCAATTAAATAACAATTTACCGTAGCTGGTTAACCGTGATATTCATTTGTTAATCTCTGTTAGAAAATGTTTTTCACTTGTGGTATACTTAGCTCATCAGACTTGGTGATAAATTTGTGATTAATTTAGTTTCGCCCACCTGTGTACAGTGACATTGAACACTCGTCAGTTATTTCCTGGTATTTAAATTCCCATAGGACTAAGTATCGTACTTATACTTATTTACTCTGACACGGTTTAGCTAATTGAGATGTTATCTGACTCAATAAAAGTCGACTCTTTTTGAGGATGAATGGGCTATGATATCCAAATCGTAAGTTAGGAAAACAGAAAAAACCATTTAATCGAATTTCAAGAGTGTTTTTTTTTTAACATACGATAGTGAACACGTGTGACACAATATTTCTATGCGACAATAATGAACCTGCATAAGATTTCGAGCCCATTAATCCTTAACATTATTTAGTCACAAGGGCATCCTGAACTTGACGTTCGTTAGTTTGAGGTAACTTCTCGACGAGCATTAAATCAACCATGTGTGTAATGTGAAATACTTAATTTAGTATCGTCACCCTGGTATGTATGTGTGATGCATGACTCGTTGTATGGCATTAGTGCGCTGTGTCATCGGCCATCGCTCAGCAGCTGACTGTTCTCGTCTGGGACCGCGACGAACCCAAGGATGATGAGAGTTTGGGCAGGTAAGATATCATGAAACCTCACATTTCCTTCTTCCATCTGTTCAAATTTCAATTCACAGAAATATTTTCTTCAAGCGTCGAAGTGTAAAGCGAATATGATTTTATTCAGTAGCACAAATATCGCATATAAGTGAAATTTCTTAGCCGTACCATAAATTTTTAATATAATATGCGATTTTCAACCATGGCATCCCCTAAAAAGTTTTATTTATGTTAGAAGAAAGGTTTTGACGCAAGATGAGCTTTCTATATTATGTGGAAGATCACGCTCCGTTGATTTTTTACTGTTATAAATTTTTTTTTAATTCTTGAAGAATCGTGAATAACTTTTTTTTTCTATTACTTACATCTATCATAATATCTAAATAATATTTACGTTACTCAGAAGACCCACACTTGTATTATCAATCCTCCAGTTGATGTTTGAGAAGTATATTTGACGTTTAATTAGAAATAGAAGTGTAATTGACGTCATTATTAATTCAATCTCATAAAATAGTTATAATTTAATATGAGCTTTTAATTTAGAAGAATAACATTCCCAGTTGATACATTGCTGTATTATGGATCACGATATTTGGATTGAATATAAATTTCAGGAAAGAAATAATAATTTACGTAATGCTACGTGTTTCTTCACAAATCCAAGAAAATTTGAAAAAAAGCGAACGCTCAAATGAACGCGATCTTCCACATAACAGAAAGCTAATCTTTTTACAGTATTTTTCTTTTGGCCTAAACAAACTTTTAAGTGGGTGCCACGGAGGAAATTCACAAATTATTATTTTATTAAACCCCTTAATATATATATACTTCAGTCAAAAATTTAGTTGGAGATGTTTTAATGAAACAGACGATGAAATGACCCGGCACTGTAAAGACTTTCCAAATTTTGTATGATCAGAGTTTCGATTGGGGAAAACAATTACACGGCTCTCAAAATCACATATGCAGTTATGATCATATAGTTGAATCATGGTATAGTACATGTATATTATATACATACCTACATATTACAACATATATTATTATTGTGTATCATAGTATTTTTCATCACACAAAACACGCAATATATACCCATACAGCATTATTAATTATAAAATGCATGTTAGTGTATGTGTAATATGTTTTGCAAACGGGTCTAGAGGAAAGTGGTAATCATCGTCTTTACTGGTAATATATGTATAATTTTGTTCGCACGTGTGTGTTTGTTGATGTGCCTGAGTGTTTTGTATGTATTCCGCGACTTCCAGCTTTAAAAAAGTGCGTATTGCTAAAAAAATTGATATGCTCAAAAGAATTTTGTCCCAATATCATTCAATTTGCAAACGTAATTTCATTCCACAGTTTGCTAGCTTTGCATCTGGAAAAGTCCCGAAAAGTCATTCGGCGACGTAACATAGAAATTCCATTGGGAGATCCCAATTTTCTGATAATGAACTATTTCAGAACACATCGAATTCTTTTTTTCAATACTATTCATTGATGTATTTCAGTATAAGTAAAATGTTGTTTTCGAATTTCATTTATCAGTTAAAAGTTAATCGTTAGTATTTTGGCCGTTGTTTTATACCCAATTTAAACGCTTATCACATTTATATACTTGAGTTTCAAAAATTGTGTCGAAAAAGTTAAAATCTGTCAAATCAAATGCCGGATTCTGTATAACACAAGAATAAAAATTATCTTCTTTCATTTACAAACATTGTATGCAATAAATTTATACTCATTCCGACATTTTTTTTATTCACATTCATTCCTTCATCCGAAGCCGTAGTATGTATGTAAAGTGAAAATCTGTGTTTATATTAAAACGTGGTGTTGGCGCGTAGGCTGTGATCACTTGCTGCAGTGTACAGGTGATAACTTCTTCTCTATGGGATTGGGACCCAGGATTTCCTTGCATCCAAAATGATGACTTTCTTGGAAGGTAGTAAATGAACACGCTTCAAATTGCTTTAGCTATGTGATGAATGTATTGAGAGTGATTATTGTACATACATGTATATTTGAATATACACTATTACTTATATCTTCCCTGGTAAACAAATTGTCAGAAATTGTCATCTCTTTTAAAAATTCCTGCGAAATTTACCACGTTTTCGGACATTTCTGAGAATAGTCTTGTGCTATTTCCGCAGAAAAAGTTTGAATTATTATGATGATGTATATGGGATTTTGAAAAATTCTAGTAATTTTCTACAATGAAATTCATTTTCATTTGGAATTTAATTTTTTATTGGAAATCTGGGGAGTTTTTGTTCTTCTGATTATTTCTCACCAAGTCGATTTGGAGGAGATAATCGAATCAAATGTTTGAAGAAACTCATATTTTTTCAGAACTTTAATTTCTATCAGACATCTAAAACAGTAAGAGGTCTGGTGTTATTGCGTATTTTTCGATGTTATCACAATATGAAAAATTGGGATTGATTTTTAAGAGATATTAGAAAATTTTCAGCAATTAAAATAATGTTTTTTTAAACGCAGAAACAAAATCTAGACTTATCTATTGAAGAATATTTTCAATAAATCTAGAATTTTGAGAAACCATGCGGAAATTTTTAAGAAATATCAAGGTTTTTCCATTAATCTAGAGAAATGAATTTTTGGAATAAAAATTGAGGCATTACTACGAAATTTCTAAAAATTATTAGAATTTGTCAGAGATTTTTCAAAAAAACTGAAAAACTATGGGAAATTCATCTCCTGAGTAAATTCGCTGCAATTTCTAAAAGTGTTTGAAACTGCTAATAACCATTTCTAACATTAATAATCACTAGAACAGTTCTCACTCACTTTCATCGACTTTTATTCTCTATTATAATAATTTCAAATTTCACGAGTTTTACAATCTCTTTATTTTTTCTTGTGAAATTGCAATTGGGCCTCGATTATGGGACCCATTTGGAACACTTTTCTCATTCTCTGTGCCCTGAGATCCTTCTTTCAAATCGCGTCTGTCATCCAGGTCCGAATTTACAGAGCTACTAAAATACTGAATAATTTTACTGTTAATAATTTTTACTATTAATCGTTGTAATATATGTATTTATATCTAGCTTATAATCTTAAAAAAAACTTCTATGGTTTAATTTTTATCAATTTTCAACTTAATATCTGACTTGCTTAGCAGATTTTTTCTGCATATGTCCATAACGCTTTGTGTTATTAATATGTGTTAATTCAAACGAATTATTTTATAATTATAGAAAGGAGTTTATTTTTTAAATTAATTTATTAGTCACTCAACGATAAATTCAGCTAGAAGATTTTATGATGGAAATGACGTTACGCTTAGAAAACCTTCTTTATTTTTTATATAAAATTGAGGCTGAAATGCCTAACGTAAAAGTCGGTCAACTAATTTCTGATACTCTCTCATGATTAACTTTGAATTTATGAGATGCCCTTCTAATTGATTAACTGCAAGTAGCAATTTGCACGTTACGAATTGCAAATGAACTAAAACAGGTGTTGTTGTGTGGCAGTTTATAGTAGATGAGGGTGCGGGGGGACACAACAAGATCGTTGCCCGCCTATTTGACAAAGACACCACTGGCCACGACGATCCTCTAGGAAGGTATTGCTGCTAAGTATACTGAATATCTGAATAACACGTCGTTCACAAACACCCCATGTTTTGTTGATGAGTAGGCGTAGAATCTCTTGATGACTTATGGAAAATTACTACTGGAGCCCAACGTCATGGGATTTTTGTTTTTAGTCCAATGCTGAAGGTTCTAAGAAAGAAAATCGTATTTCACCTTCAACTGGTCATTATCAAACAATTTTGAGACTTATATTTGATGTTCGATTCATTTGGTCAACAAATTATTTACTTACTCTCTTTCCTCCTTTGCTGAATTTAATTTATCCGATACTCGAAAAACGCAGTGGTAATTTTTTGTGAGGATTACCTCAAGGGGGCAAATTATGCGAACACAAACTAAAACTTGCAGTATTTTGCTGTTAGTGCGATGCATTGAGGGCCTGAATGTTGAAGCGAATAAACTTCAAACTAAACTCTTCCGATAGGGAATCGAGTAATAATTGTGTATGCAATAAATGAAGGAATGAAAATCTTTGATTGCGAGAAATGATTTTTTTTTGGAATTGTAAAAAGTTACTTGTATTGTACAGTGTAATGAGAGGATTTATAACATAATTTAAGTTATTGTAAGCTAATTAGATGATACCAAATGCTATTTGCAGAAGAAACTGCTATCGATGTGCTTATCTGCATGTCCTTCTCTCATTGTCTATCAATTACTTCAAAATGCCTTGTTTAGTATTGTTATAGTGCATTAAATAGTCTCACACAGCCTAATTCACAACTACAATACATCACTTACACTCATTTGTTACATACTAGGTTTGACGCAGATCACATTTTACTCGGACACTAGACTATTTTACAACACGCAACATTAATCATGTATTTTACCTTTTTTGTAACAGAGCATCTATCGAGGTAATCAATGTTCAGCAAAAAGGAACTTTGGACACCGTAAGTCGCAGTTCTTATTACTTGAAGTAAAACTATCCAACTACTTTGTAAATGAAGTTCGCACAAAGCAGATTTGTTGTGCAAATTATTTCACACATTCCCTCATCTTTGGCATCGATTTAGTAATTTTTCAACTAACTTGGTGAAAATTGTGAAAAATGTTACATCCGAATTGAACATTTAAAAAAAATAGATGTTGCATATGTATAGAACGTTTTTGAAAAGTGAACGTTTTGCGCAACTCAAACGTTTGTGAAAAACGGGCTTTGCGTACAAATTAAGAATTCCTAAAAAAGAAATGCTGCTTCCACATCGAACTTTGTTTGAAGACTAATGTTTACCATTAAATTGAAGATTTTTGAAATACAAACGTTGCTTTCGAATCCAATGTTTTGAAAACCTCATTATAACTTACAAGTATTACTTCCACAGTGGGTCACATTGGAGTTTGCAAAGCATGGAATGGTCCACCTTCGTCTTAAATGGCTGACTCTTTCTAACAATGTCGGTGATTTACCAGCTGTGAGTAAACGAATATAAATTCATGTATCATTCTTCTGAGTTTAGGTGCATGTTTTACTCATTTGAACTTTTATTTGGACAATTTAGTAAACGGATGATCAAAGACGATACGTTATTACCGAGGCAAAGAGAAATTGTATCAAATTCGTGTTATTTCACAGGCCTTGGCTGAGACTCAACAGCTGCGAGTTACTTCAATGAGTACTGCGCTTCTGATTCTCTACATTGATTCAGCGAAAAATTTGCCAGTGAGTTTGGAGTTTTGAGAATTGATTACTGGAAAAAAGAAATGAAATGAAACAAATGAATTGACGAAACGTTCAGGACAGATGATCGATTACACCAGGTCACAGAATTCTAAGAACTCGTTTTTTTGTTCAGTGTCTCCGTGCTACGAAGCAGCCAGACGTCTACCTTGAGGCAGTGCTGGGAAACCGCACTGAGCGCACTAATACGATGCTAAGATCTTGTGATCCAGTATGGGAACAAGGATTCACCTTCCTGGTTTCAAATCCAGAATCAGATATACTGCATTTAAAAGTATACACAATTGCTAATCTTATAAAACATTTCTAGACGTTGAAAATAACTGCGTCATATTTTGTACAAAAATTCTGTTGATAGTTGTGTTGAACATTGATCGACAACCCTAGGTATTCGGTTGTAGATAAATAGTTCAATTCAAAATATAGATGATAATTATTCTGATACTTACTGCGGACGAATTTATCGTATTTGCTTCCTTCCAAATTGTTTTAGATTGTAGACGAGAAGACTGGTATGAATATTGGTACATTGAGCTACCACCTTACCTCACTAATGGATAAAAAAAATCTAGAAATTTCTCAGCAGCCGTTTAATCTGCAACATGCTCAGGCTGACAGTAGAATAATTCTGTCCATGCGACTGAAGGTAAGAAATTTGTAGTTTTTTGGTTTTTTTCATGGCTGAATATATTTCATCCGACTCTAACTATCCCGCTTCATACAAATCCAGATTTTGAAGTACGATAATCCAGAGCCAACTCCAAACAACGAAGAACCCCAGGATATAAACACACTTAAGAGAGAAATAAAACGTCAGGAATCGAACATAAGCAACACTCCATCTAGTAGCAGTGAGTATCGTCATTGATTATGAATGGGCCGAAACGTCCAAATCGAAAGCTGGGAGGAGTGAAAAGACTTGGAAAAATCTCCAGCAGTGTTATTTGTGACAATGATGGTAAAGACAAATGAAACAACAACTCTACAATGTGATAGAAACGAATCTGCAAATTCGGATAACACAAGTGACACAAGTTCAGATACCAAAATTTCGAGGAAAGGCTTCCTGGTCATAACGTTTGAAATGATTAAACTCCGGTGGTTTTGATCCAATGTTTTCAGGCTTATTTTTCTCGCTCGCCAGATCCCCACAAAATTATCTTAAAAACATTCAAGAAATATTACATTATCATCGATTGTGGTTACAACACACAAATGTTATTGTTGACAAACAGTACCACATTTACGCAATTCTATTCTTATACAGTCTAGCGGTGACTATTTTTCGATTTTTAGCAAGTGATCCCTGGAGATTTCTATGGTAAACAAAATCAGCCCAAAAACATGAAGATCGGATCACAAAATTCAGAGTTTAGGCATTTTGAATGTTCTAATTATAAAACTATTTCTCCAGTTGTTGATATCTTGACCTGTATTATTGGGCTTTGTTCAGAGTAATTTCTATTACTCAGTAGGGGTGTTGTTTCATTCGCAATTACTTTTATTGGTACAAATAACATTGGTGTAGATCTTTTAAACGGTTTTTCTCTCCTCTAAATTTCAATTCAGACAGTACAACCAATTTATCCTTTAATTGTATTTAGGTATTCTGGGGAAACAGATTATGTTATTTGCAGAATTTATTCCCCTGTCATGTCTCACACAACTGGAACTCTAACTCATGCAATGTTTCATTCTATTTTTAAAAAAAACAAGAAACCGTTTATGATGAACTGTAGAACTCTTATCTGATTTTATTCATCGTAATTAATTGAATTTCAGTCGCACCTAGCCCGCTAAAAAAACAACCTTCTAAAGAATCTGTGGCCAGCAGTGTCATTTCTGCAGCGAGTTTTAATCCAGTCGCGCCTATTGAAGATCAAGGAACAACATTTATACAAGAAGAAATAGCAACTTCTGCAGTATCAGTGCCGGTGAATGCGAGTCCGCAATTAATTCGCAGGAACATTAGCATGACTTCTTCAGCGGGAGAAACAGGCCTGGGCAGGATTCAGCTTACGCTACGCTACAGCGTCGCTAGACAGAAACTTGTTGTTGTTGTCCACAAGATTGCGTCAGTATCATAGATAATTTTTCTTTAAAAATGATGGACCAGTGAAACGGTTTTGTGAATTTCCTTTCTGTTCTCTTTTACAGAAATCTACCGCTCCCGCAAAACGATCCTAGCAATGTACCCGATCCGTACGTCAAACTTTATCTTTTGCCAGATCGTCACAAGGAAACCAAGAGGAAAACCGCCGTGATGAAGGATAACTGTAATCCCGTTTACGACGAGCAGTTCGAGTACATTATCTCTCAAGGTGACATAAATACACGCAGATTAGAAGTCTCGGTCTGCACCCAAAAAGGGTGGCTTTCTACTGGTGGTAACGTAATGGGTCAGGTCTACATAACTTTATGCGGCATGGATTTAACTCAGTCGAATACCGCTTGGTACGATTTACTACCTGCAAACCGTGACTAAAACGAACAAGGCATTAAAAAAAAAAACCGGGAGTTACTGTGCTCGGTTTAGTTGAGATTGATTTGGTAAACAAAACTGTACTAAGGATTGATATGCTACGTTGCTACAGCGATAAATAAATCACGAAGAAAAGTTTGTGGTTCCAGAAAGACACAAAAGAAGAGCTACTATTATCTGAAAATATATTTTCACAGTTCCATTATGCAACGCTTTATTATAATTATTATTACGAGATATTTTTTACAGCTAGTAATAATCGAGCAATTAAATCGCTCTATTTGTGAAAGCATTTTACATAGTTTTTATAATACATATACAATACGTCATAATGGGGCATTTGTACATTAATTATAAGTATACCCACAGTTTAGACGATTATTTCAATATTTTCATACTGACATTGACAGTTTATGGCAAATCCAATCGTGTTCAATCATTTTTTTTATTTCTCGCTCATTTTTAACTCATTTATTTTATATTAGGAAATTTTGCTCTCAATTTTTCTATTATATTTCGAAATTCATGTAATAGTATTTTCATCATTGGCATTGAAAAAAAAAATGTATTGATGCGCCAACTTATTGAATTATATTATGCACTAATTATGTTATACGGTACACGGTATTTAAACCGTTGAAACACTTTAATGACAAATGTATTATTTAAATATTGAGTTCAGTGGAGCGTTTGCATCTCAAAACAAACAAACATAGTTGACTTATAATATATTAAAGTTTAAATATGTTATCTAATACATATGTACAGTATATACACAAACGGATCTGTTATTTAACACTATTCTATTTGTAATTGATATCCAAATGAACAACAAGGCAGGCCTTTACTACGATGATAGATATATTATCTGTTATACGTTAAAGAAAAAAAAAACGGGTCTGTCATGCATAATTATAAATCTATTGCCTGACACACAAGTTATAAACTAATTTTTGTTAATGTTATAAATCATGATATATATATTATATAGTGTATACATATACAAATATTACTGTTATAAGTATTTTTATTATATTTTGCAAGAAGACTTGTTTCTGTTTTTGCTAACACACTATTGCGTGCGGTAAACTACTAATAAATATAATCTGCATTTAAATTGTATTATGATATAATTGCACAACCTTTTGTATATTATTATTGGTGTATTCATGATTATTGATTATGAGTTATCAGTTACACACTGTGAGAGTTGCCTAGGAAACTAGCAATGTCGAAAATAATCAGTGTTACAGAGGAATGAGGCTATTGACAGGAGTTCACCCGACGGGTTTTCTATTTATTGTCTTAATATGTAGGTGTTATGAGCCGCAATATTATCTTCCATCGATATTTTGCAATTGCGATAGGTTCAAACTTAAGTTGAATATAGTATCCGGCATTTAAAAATGCAGCGAAGTACCGCATTGCCTGTCCTTCCGGGTTTCAATTTCGACGCCAGAGTAAATATACCATTCCTTTAGCGATTCTTTTTGTTCTTGCACAGTGTTGTTTTATCAGTGAATCGTCCTTCAGATCGGCCAAACAAAATTCCACAAGCCTCAACACTTTGGCAAAATCCATACAGGCGTTTATTACCTCTCCGAGAAAGCAAAATGTGGCATTGGTGGTCAACCTCTCCCTTTCACTGAGCAGGACCGTTATCCCTCGCTGTACCCAAGAGGCGAGGTGCAAGTTTTGCCGCCATGGCTTGCTTTCGATAATCAGGTGTGTTTGCGACTGGATTTGTTCATTCCTAATCTCCCTGATAAAGTTTTTGGGCCTCACAAATAGAAATGTTATTTTTCACAGAGATTGATGTTCAAGGCTTATTTCCAAGAAACCGTTCAAGAGAGGTGGCAGTCCTTTCAAATCAGGGTTGTTATAATCAGCTTTTTTCTTGAAGATGGGACGATAAAAATATCTGAACCGGCTGTTGACAACAGCGGCTTAGAACAAGGTATGTGTTCAGCTTTGCTGGTTCCCCTTTAGAAATTACCATACTATAAATTTCAAGGTGTTTTGGTCAGACGCCAGCGAATACCGATGCCTGATCCAGTCAGATATCGCTACTATGATATCATAGACCTTAACATAGGAAAAGAACCAGAGTTTTTTTCTCGTGTTTACAAGATTGTTGACTGTGACAAGTTCACTAGGATATTCTTGAATCGATGCGGCATTCCGGTTCCTGATCCAATCGATATACCATCTGATCCATATAACGAGCGACGAAAAGTTGTAAGACGATAATATACATAAAATATGAACAGGCAATTCAATGAGTTTATGTTTCTCATGGCTATCAAATTGGATATTTTTAGGAAATATTCCCAAAGAGGCCAAATCGCAAGATAGATACTCTAGCCAAGTTTCTATCCAATGATAGAAAAGTTTTGCGATTTTATGGATACTGGGACGACAGAGAAACGGCTTATGGTGTTATCCATGATTTGGAACTGCATTTCTATCTCGCTGACGACACAATTGAGATAAAAGAAAACGTGCCACCCAATTCCGGCCGGGACACAGGGTTTATGTTCATAAAAAGAATGAAGCTACCTAAGGTGAGATGTGATTGAAAAAGAAAATTGATTTGTGGTCCACCTGGAATTAGCAAGTTTTACCAAACACCTTTCTAATGGTTTTAATGATTCGAAGTATGAACAGTAGAGTGTTTCGATTGGAAACTACATTTATTTTTGTGGTGTTTTGAAAAACTTGGTGCGCATAGCAAAAAAAATCACCGTTAAAGGATAACTTTTGAATCCTATTTTTAAATAATGCCTTTGGAATTCGAAGTTGTGTAAAACATTTTTTTTAGGTGAGAGAGAATAAATGCTGCATTCAAACGAAACAACCAAATGAATAGCCGATTACTTCTTTCATCTGTTACTTCAGTCCTTTTCTAGAATTGATCCTCCTGGCGCCGGAGACCCGCTCACAGTGCTCAATGTCATTGGTGAGAATACTTCATCTAGCTGGTACATTGTCGACTCGTTGGACACCGGGAGAAACGCCAGAGAATTCTACACTGAGAAGGATCTAATGATTGGTTCTCAGATAAATGTTTTTGGTAGGAAAGTTGTTTTAACAGACATCGATCCCTACACAAAGGAATATTATAGGTATGTATGTAGATATGTACATACTTGAGGAATCAATCAATTCGAAAATCGCACATCTCGAACGCAAAATTCAGTTTAACAGGTTTCCTTGATAGAGATGCTTCCCTGCAATCTCTTGCAATCTCTCTGATATTTCTTGAAAAATTCTGTGAATCTAAACTTTTGTAAGGAGATGACAGAATTTCCATGAAACTATTTTGAAATGTTTCATTTTTTTACCAGAGTTACTTGAATTTAGAGAAATTACATAGAGATCGCACGTTGGCCAATGAACTTAATGAGTCTTTTTGATCCATAGATTAAAGTATGGTATAGAAGATTTCACACCGTTAGAAAGACCGGATGCGAAGAAAGAATCCGAATGCAAGAGCGTCGAGAAGTATATTCCACCTTACAATGGTTTTGGGAGCTACGAAGACTCGCTTGGGAATTGTTTCAGCTTGGAGCCAAAACCGCCGAAAATAGACTCCGTTAAATTCTTTGATTATGACAAGTTGGTGAAATATTTTTGATTCCTGGTGATTGGATGTTTGGACGGAAAATGAACTACTCGATCCTGATCTGCAATTTTTTCAGATGTGGGTTCGAGAGCCACGTACTTCGCTTCAGAGCAAAGCTTGTCTCAAACATACCTGAAAATAACGACAGACATTTTATAATAAGAGTATTTTTAACCGATGACACGATATCGATTTTTGAATTGGCTGTTCGAAACTCAGGTAACGTTTAGTTGTATTATTATACTTTTTCAGCTGCAATGTTGATTTCGACTAAGCTGTATCATATTGAATGGCTCCTGGTAAAAAAAAAACTATTAGAAATTTCCCACATTTTTACTTTTCATCCCCTTTGGTGATATAGGAAAAGTATTGGTTTCGGTCGAAAATCACTTTTTCTAATTTCAATGAATCTTTACGGTTTCTAACTTCTAGAATCCAAAAAGCAGGTTTTTAAAAAAATATTATTCGGTCTGTCCGACAAACTCCTGCAATGATTTTGGTAACGGCTCGATGAAAAAATTTGAAACTTACAGAATTTTACAATCAAATGATGGGCATGAAAAATTGCTATGTCCCGTTTAATTTGAACTTCTGGTTCTACCGGAAATGAATAGATTCTCAATGTTTAACCGATAAACCTATATACTTATTCTTCTTTCTTAACTTTTCTAAATGAACAATCATAATTTTATAAGTTTGTATATTTATTTATTTTTAATTTATAAGATCTTTGTATTTTAGATATTGTTTTTCTAATTTTTCGTTCAAGTTTTTTCCATTTGGGTGCCAAGTCCTATCAGTTTCAGATTTTTCATTCGGCCGTTTTCGAGATCGTTGCGGAAGTTTGTCAGGCAGGCCGACAAACTCTTAAACCTATTCATGGTGATGAAAAATATCGCGAAAAACTGTTTTTCCGGCTTATTTTTTACTGATATAAGTAGGTATATCTTTAAAACAACGAGTTTTTAAATTTCTCGCTATTTCTGACCAAATCGAGTTGGAGGTGAAGATCGAACTACTTTATAGAGAAAACCCATATTTTTCCAGAACTTCATTTCTATTAGAAATATGTAAAAATCTGATTGCTGGTATTTCTGCGTATTTTCTAACGGTATCGTGTTAGAGAAAACTGAAATGGACATCTGAAAGATATTAGAAATTTTTAGGAAAGAGCTCAAATTTCGAAAATGACATTTTCAATAAATCCAGAATTATGAAAACTGTTCATAAACTTTCAAAAAACAAACGCAAATCCTCTGAAATTTCACAATTTGCATTGAAATTGAGAAATTTGTAAAATATTTCTAAAAATTATTAGAATTGGTCAGAGATTGTCCATAAAATCTGTCCTTGTGTGAATTTGTTTCCGTCAGAGACGCCACTTTAAAATAGAAATCATAGGACTTGAAAACGGCGATATTTGATTTGACAAGTTTCTCTTTCCTACTTTTGATTGTCAAACCATTTTAGGTGAAAAAACAGATGCTTGACAGTTTGCACAACCCTCATGGAAAAAACCCTCAACTTTGGTGTAAATTCGTACCTTCAAATCATAGATAATGCTAAATCCCCGTAAGAAAATAAGTTGAGGGTACGAATTTACACCCAAGTAGAGGGTTTTTTTCCGTGAGGGAACGTTTTCCGTCAATTGATATTTGTCAAATTTTTCAATATCGGCTGTTTCTTCGATGCCATATTAATTAGTCGTGCATTTGATAGCTAACATAGTTACGTTTTGAAACGTGATTGAGCTTCTGTGTTTTGGAACAGGGTTCAAGCGATGTCTGTTTCAAAAGAGAATGCAGGTAATGATGCCTGGACAAGATATTTACACCAACAAAAAACCGAAGTATTACGAACCCCATCATTTCTATATTGGGGCCAGAGTTTCTCTGTGTGATTTCCATTTTCAAATTACGTCTGCTGATATTTACGCGCTTCGGTACATGGAACTCCACTGTAATCAGGTTTGCTTGAAAATTCAACCTTTTTATGTGTTGATATTTGATACAGCGATTGAGAAATCTTATCAACATTTTAGTTCTTATGCATTTAATTTGGAAATTTTATTTACGTGAGGTTTAGGTAATATTTATATCTGAAATTTTTTTTTTAATTCTCTGAATTGGTTCTGAAAATTACGTATTTACGAAATGCTTCACAGTTTTTTGAAAAATTTAAAAGTTATCCAGACGTTTTCATCGTATTTCAGAAGCAGATTTTTATCAGGTCTTAATATAATACTTAATATATTCGTTTTTATCGTTATTATGGTTTGCAGTTCCCTAAAGCAAACATCAAACTGATTATGGAGAAACTGCGGAAAGCTTTAAAGCCAGTGTATAAACAGTTTCTCAACGAATTTGGTCCTGAGCGTGCAGAAAGTGACCCTGATGTTATTCAGTACAAGCATTTGAGGTAACTAGTGTTTGAATAAACATCTTATTGTGAAGAGAAAAAGTTCATGAATGTAATTCACAGTGAACCTCATTTTCGTTATCTTACGTATTGAAGTATTAATCTAATTTATATTTCTTAAATAGCCTATGATATTTGACTTATTATGCATATTTAGAGAAGCCCTATGTAAGTACTTGGGAGACAAAATAACAGAGCACGAGATGATCACAGTTGCACGGCATTTTTCGTCCCACGAAAAGAAGGAGCGCCATACTCGAGAATACATTAGGTAAAAAATTTATGAAAATTTAATTATTCTCATCTAATTTTTATCTTATTTCAGAGCTTATAAATGATCTTAATTAGGTTCACGAATAATGCCAGAACAAGGAAAATCTAAGCTATTTCTCACCCATCCAACTTGCAGATTGCAATTACTGCAATTCTTTTTAGATTTTTTATTGAAACCAAGGTCTTTTTGATAAACACTTGACTCAAAATTTTCATTATATTTGTAAGTAACGCCACAATTATTTCTAAAAGATGATTATTAACCTAATCCACTTATATTGTGTGATATGCATACTTTGCGAAAAATATAGTCTTTGAACATTTTTTGACTATTTTGCAGAGCAGTTTGTAATGTAGATATACATGATACAAATATTTTTCAAATGTCTACACATACAAGTTTCTTCGAATTCCTAATTTTTTGTCACAATTACGTCTCAGATCTTTGGTGCACGGGGAATTGAATCGACAGCTTTGGTCGGAGCTAGATAGACTTGAAGAGGATTTGCATCACGTGGATAGAGCCAGAACTGGCTATTTACCCAGGAATGAGCTTTACACGATTTTACGTGGCTGTCGTCTTCCTTTGGACGTTGAATTGATCAATTCCATGTTGGATCAGTGAGTTGTAATTTAGATAATCAACACAGCGTCATTGCACAACAGTTATATGTATAAAATAATATGTGATTATCTTCACATTTCCAGTCTTTGCAAAAATGAGGAGGGAAAAGTCGATTATAATGATCTACTGCAGTTCATCAACGTGAAAATTAATCCGGTCGTTCCTACGCCTCCCATTAATATTAAGGTACAATGCGATATCAGTTACTTATTTTACAACAGTAAAAAAAATTTAAACGCTTAATTCTTCAAGTAAATTCGACGCTCTTCGGCATATTTTTGCAATACTTTAATATAGTCTCGAATTCGAGGTTTGATGATTAGAGAATTACTTGAAATTTTTTAATTGCAGTCCGATTTGTGGTGGGCGTCGGAAAAAGAGCCGGACTGCGGTGCTGGTATCGATTGGTGCCAATTTCTAAAGGAGTTGGGCATCCAGGAAGAAGATCACGGAGGTGGAGATGAGATTTAGTCGTTAGAGAAAACAAAAAACTAAGCAGAATCTAACACTCATACACGTAAGTATCGAAACATATTTTACACACGATCCCGTATTTAATGTGAAAGGAAATCAATATTACGAATATAGTACACATCATGTTAATAAATTTATTGTACACACACCGATGATCACATTACATAATAAAGATAAAGAATCCTGCGTGTTTATTTACACAATTGAAGTAATAATAATAATATACGGTATACCATATATATAAATAAAATAAACTACAATATTAAATATTTAACACCATAATTAGACACAGAGTGAATAAATATTATTACTGGACGTATAAATTACAATTAAGTACGTGAAAATAATCCTTACGATATTTCTGCCAGTCGTTTCGTTGGCAAGTTTACAATAAATTAGTTCTATATGTAGAATATTATTTTACCATCTGGCTGGTTATTGAGATCAATTGAGATCCTTGAATTCAAAAGACTCAGAATACCATCTGGTTGCAACTCAACCAATTGGTTCTTGTATTTAATTATAAAGGTCATTTTTTATGCCATACTTTACGGTACGTTGATTTAATATCACAAAATGAAAGTTATACAGCTTGTACACGATGTTTTCTGTGCTCTGGTATTCGTAATACTTTCCTAAAACGATCAGTTGATTATCCAATAGACGCCATATTGCTCTAACCGGGTGGACATCAAGAATCCCATCATAACTAATACTGCGCAGTGTATATCATACACCTTTCATGAAACACATTACTTTTGTAATATACACGTAAATATACCTGATTATCTACGATATTTTGACATTCGGTATCTTATCATTGAAATTGATAAAGAGTGATGAATATTTTAGCTTTTACCACTTACATTTTGTCATTTTATTTATTGAATGGGGTTAACGTTTGTTGTAATTGTAAACGTTTTTCCCGTTCTGAGTGTCTGAAACTCATATTTTGAAACTCATACTTCGTCAAGAACACTCATAGCTTCTATTATCATTCTTTTGTATCATTGTTTTTATAAATTATATTCCGTACAAATCGTTCATACATATTAATTACACTCGTGAGTATTGGTAAATTTACGGCAAGTCTTGCACTTCACGTAGCAACAATTGTACCACTTGCATTGACATCGTTCGAGTATTTCTTTGGTTTTTGTAATATGTCCTCGTCCGCAACAGAGATATTCGCAACCCTCGTATCCTGAACTACTCGCGTTGCACTGCCTGAAATATTTTTTTATTTATGATTACGATATTACGATGATTAAATATACAGCATATTTTAATTATTTATAACTATAAACGTCATTCTATTCGCCCCTGATCTAATTCGTCGCTACATTGTAAATTTATTTGAATTCAATGTTTTTCATTCATAATATCATAAAAACTTCCGAATACATGGACAAGAATTAAAGGTGATCATTTTTACGAGTGTTAGGAACTCATATTTACGAACTTAGTCGACAAGTAAAACATTAGATATTTTTATCAGAAATCTAAATCGTAGATTGGAGTATAGACTGTAAGTGGAGTACACCCTAAATGTGCCTGGAGGAACTTTTTAATGAAACCTTGACGGTAACGTATGATTATTGCTGCTCGCTCTGCCGTAAATCTTGTCCACTAACCGTAAAACGATCCTTGATGCGTTTCCATTCTTTTGTAATGAACGAATTTTCTGACTTATGGTTCATTAAAATTACTGAAAATCGTTCTAGACTACTAGGAATAAGTTGAAATTTAGTGAAATCATTCAAACTCGCAGTTGAATGGAATGAATGGAATTTTCACAATAAATTTTGTGTTATAAGTCATTTTATACGCTATTGGCCCAATTTATCCTTCCAACAAGAAAAAACTATATTTATCATACAATCTTAAAAAAAACCTTATTAGGCGTAAAAAATTTATTTGGTTTGTAAAAAAATATACGTGTCCGCTTATTTTGGGCGAGGAAGAACATATTTCAGTTAAGAGCAATTATGGAATATGAGCCTACATGATTTGAGATAGATTCAGCCCATAGTAAATTCGTAAAATTCATGTCATTTCTTTATATCATTATTTAAGTTATTGTTCAGACTTGTGTATATAGAATGAAGATGTTAAGCCCTTTTTTACTTTGCGTTTGAGATACGTGGACTTAGATATTCGGAGATAATTCGCACCTTGGCGACAGAGGTGATATATCTCCAAACTTGGCATTTGTCGAGATTCGAATTTATAACCGCGTGAAGTGATACTTGTGTAGTTGCGAAACTAGTCACTAGAGAGCAGAAGTGTCGCTATCGCAGCGTGCCGGTTTCGAACCGCATTTGTCATGAACAGTGTCCCTTCGGAGTTCTTACGGCCAACTTCAACTTTGATTCGGATCATACTATTGGGTGCGAATGAACTTTTTGATATTAATAATTTCCTTCAAAGATTTTTGAAGGTTTGATTTTTCTTTTCCTTGTATTGAAATTAACTGTTTTTTCAGTTGTGTCCCATTTGTCGCCAAGCCGTGAACATATATGACAACATCGAAATCGACCAGCGCACACCTTAATTGATCAAATAAATAGCAGATGGATAATATTTACCTTCCAACGGTTCCAAGGCTCCCGCGTTTCTTGTCCGGCAGACAGTAGTCGGGACTTTTCGTCGTGTAAAGGAGATTATCGTGATGGTATAACGGAGGCAAACGGCCGCCCGGCCTCGCTCGAACTTCCGCGGCAGTTGCATACCTCTGAAGAAGACGTTTCCCTGCTACAACTGGCCCCGAAGAGCTGAGCCCCCGCCAGCATGTGCGGACACTGCAAGAACCTGACACACCGTGACATTTGCACTCCAATGTCAAAGACTGTTCCACGGCCTGCACAGAGAGAACAGATGGAAAACTTAATTTTTTTTAATATAAAGAGGAATAAGCCGCTAAAACTGACTCGAATTAAGTTTTGCCCTAAAAGATCGGCAAGCTTAAAATGCTAGAATTTAATTTCACAAGTCTTTTCATTTTCTATCATTTTTTTGTTGGTCAACTTATTCAAACTAAATTAAAACACAACAGCTTGCGGGAGGTTTTTTATGCGTTGGTATTAAAAATTTGTAAAATCGACGGAAAGCGATCAGCTGTTCCTTCGATGTCATATTGCTTACGATATAAACCCTGCTGTCACGTTGAAACCCAATTGAAACAGATTAACTTTTACCGAAATCAATTGTGCTAGTAAAATATTCGTATATTTGATAGAATTTATGGCATATCCAACGATTATTGTATATTCCTACTTTGAACAAAAAATTTAAATCTGTTTGATTCGTACCTTTTAACCTGCAGATATAGTAAATTTCTCATGATTTTTTATATTTTTTATTTTTCAGAAGTATTCTAACTTGCTTTCGGTTAGTTTTGAGAAATATTCTCTATCATTTTTGAAAAACTCTGAAATTTCGTCTTGTTAACTATTTTCAACCAAATCGGGTTAGAGCTAACTGAATTGGACCAATTTCGAGAGAAAATTCACATTTTTCAGAACTGCACTTTGTGTCACAAGTCTGAAAAAAGTCCGAGGACCAGTGTCTTAGCTTATTTTCTGACTATACAACGCGAAACTAGAATCATGATGACATTCCAGACATTTTCAAGAAATATAAAGGTCTTTCCATAAATCTGCGGAAATTAATATTCCGCGTAGTCGTAGAGTTTGCTATACTTTTACAAAATTTCCAGAAATTAATAGAATGCGTCAGAGATGTTGCAGAAAAACTAAAAAGTCATATCTTGAATGAACTGGTAGAAATTTTAGAAACTTTGGGCAAATAAATTTCGCGAGAGATGTGAAAATTTTTTCTCTCAGCACAGAATGTCGATTTTTTTACAGCTTTCACCCGTTGACCCTGTTATTAACTCACCCTTCTCCCCGCCCTGTTGTTGTGCATGTTGACGGCATGCATAAACTTTCCAAGGGTTCCGCTGCCGGGTAGACTCGATGCTTGGAGAAACCGCTTGGCGATTCGGGAAGCCGATTTGACATCGTCACCACAGCCACCCCATTTGAATGAGCTTCGCGAAGCCAGGGCCCCCAGTGCTATAGAAGATGAGGTCAAAGCTGAAGGGGAGGGTGGCTCTCTTCTTGGAGGTGTGGCACAGGAACACGCGGCCAGACTTCCTAGGGCACAACCTCGCGCCAATCTCCAAACTGCTGCAGCAGCCGACATCGCGTAGACAAAGGCTTGTTCTCGCGTTCCTGGGTTGAAAGTAACGTGGCTTGTAGCGGAAGACGATTTTTTAGGGAATTTAGTGATCGAGGAGAATAAAAAGTAATAAGAAACATTGAGAAGATGATGAAGAACCCAATTTTTTGGTGTAGCTAGTAAATAAAGAAGAATGCAGCTGTTTGATGATACGAATAACTTATCCGAAGAGGAAGAAGAAGAAGAAGAAGGAGAAGAACGCAAGTCATTCGTGCTTCAATCCACTACAAAAGAAAGACGAATAACTAGAAGAGCAAGAAGGACACAATTTTTTAGTAACCACAGGCATAATTTTGAGTTAATTTAATGCCAATCTTCATCAGAGCTTTAAAAAATATCGAACTCAATGATTTTTTTTTCTGGTTCAATCAGAAACTATCGGCTTCCACACCGTCTGGAAATAATTCTCCGCTGTTTTGCTACCCATAGGAAAATCTCGAGAACCTAATCAAAGCATGAACAAAAGGACAAGGCTCCTTTGAATACAGGACGTCGCAATAAGCATAAGAGGAAAGCGTATAAGGTACTAATTCCTTCCACCATGAGGATTATTTAAGGAGAAATTTAAAGGAAGAGGAAGCCATACTTTCCGCATGGTTCGATAATAATAAATCCTTGGTAATAATTAAGAACTAAAAGAGTAGAGTGAATGTCTTCTCTTCGTGGGTTTTCCCGTACAACTACGCGACGTCGAATAACGCTTTCAAGGGAATTTAGTGATTCAAGCATTACATTTAATTATTTTTAAACAAGTTTTTCGCGCAACTTGAATGGAGTTGAACAACATAATGATCAGTCGTTCGAATTTGTGTTTGTAACACTTTTTCAGAATGCGTCACTACGGTTTTCCGAATGCTTAAGAATTCCGTTGCGAAAACTGATTCCAAATAATGTTCCGCTTTTCACAAATGACACCACCGATTGCAAAAAGACGGTTGTACCTACCGCCGAGTAAATCCTGGGTATAGTTTGGAGCAAGTTGAATGCTGCTGCAGTTCCATCGGCGATAACGAAACGTCTGCTGGCAGACCGTCGACGTGTCTTTAGCGGCCTCGACCAAGCTGGGCATGACGTCTGGAGCCGCCCGACACACTCGGGCCTGTTTCCTTTCCAGGAGACCGGAACTCCTGACTCCGGTGCAGGACTCTCTCGACCAATTCCATCCGTCACTCGTGTGACCAAGTGCCCTGAAAAAAATTTTCGGTAAAAATAAAGATTGATTGATCGGACCGTCTAAACCAGAAGTTAGAAGTAGCAAAACCAACGGTAAAAAAATATCTAGCCGTGGTATTGGCGCCAATGATGGTGACCGAGTTGAATTGTGAGCATTAAGAAATGATTCTGAGCAAATCAAAAGCTGAGATATCGACAATTTATGAGAAAAGTTTTCATAATTGTAACGTTCAAATTTTTTGAACTTTGTTGTGTTTGGCGTTTCAATACTACACTGTACTACAATGTGAGATTTCTTGAATGGTTTACAGAAAAAATCTGTGGGGATCTCGCCTGTGAGTAAAATGAGTTTGGATATTGGAATTGGACTAAAAACACCAGAGTTTAATCATTAAACACTTGTTACAACACTTTTTCTCGAACTGTCGATACCTTAGTTTTTATTAGAATTTTCCCAAATTATACATTTCTTTTACATAGTAGGGTTGTCGCATTCAGTATCATTGTGATTAATAACTTACTGTAGACTTTTTAATGTTTCTTTCTCTTTTCCTAACTTGATTCAGACTGCAGATAAATGAGGTTTTAAAGCTAAAATACACGGAGGTAAAATAATTTTTGAACCAACAAGATAAATTTTTTGCGGAGTCCATTAACTTCAATCTAGTATCCCTTATTTGTTCCAAATACGATGACTTCAATTTAACAATTTCGTTTTGTTAGTTTGTCAAAATGATTTAGTCAAGCAATTTCCTTGATTGAACAGCAGCCTTTCTTGTCGCGATCGAGTGAAGTATTGATTCGAGTCAGCCCTTGGATGTGTTTTCGAAATTGAGTTAACTAAATATCATTTCATTGAAGTTTAAGTATTGTGCCTCCAAGTGACATGTTCGTTGACAGAATCAATTAGGTACTTCACATAAGATAAGTACATGAATCTAGCCAACAAGAAATTCACATCGATCGAATGCCATACTTTGTTGATCTAACCGCAGCTTATTTGGCGTAGCTGGTTGAATCACTTGCATTAATTTGTTTACGAGGTAAAAGAAACACCACATGCTTTGAAACGAGTAGAGAATGTATTCATCAGTATATTAGTACTACAAGTGGCCGCTAGGCGGTCAACTTTCTCATTACGGAAGTAGCTTCTGAGATGGTTATAAAACCGGTTAGTCGGTCAGGAAGTCAAGTACGGATCACGTAATTTCGATATATAAACAAACCTATTGCAAACGAAGATAGCATCAGAACCAAGTTTCGAATCATCGAAATTGATAATGTCTACATGTGAGCAAAAATTATTGACACATATTCAATTTATTCTTCTACATACACAACAATTAGTTTTCAGGTTTCATCCATCAAATATCGAGGAGATCCCTGCAAAATTTTGAGTCCACAGAATTATAATTGATATGATTCTATCAATACGTTTTGTGCGGTTGAATAAGTCCAATAATCAGTCAGTGCGAACGATTTTTGTAACAACAAATTTAATTACCTGCTTCAACCATTGAACTCTTGACTCAACAAAAGATGAATTAGAACAAGTTTTGTTACAACAATTTCATATTTTTAAAACAAAATGATCAAGGTACGTTCAATCAAATTTTTAGTCATTTCAATCACACATTTTCTTGATACAAAATTCATATTATTGCAAGGAACTCGTGCCGTGTTATTTTGGATAAATTGATAGTCGGCATGATCATTGAAAGGCTTGATTTAATTCTTTTATTAAGTTGTCACAAGAATTTCGTCCGACAAAAGTATTTTTTGTTGAATTAAGTAAGTATTTTGTTCGCCGCATTTGATTATAGTATTTAGTTGAATCATACGAATGTCACTTGACTCAGATAATCCTTTCTCTCCGTGCACTTGGTAAATTCAATGCTAGAGCATCGGATGAGGAAGCATTGCTATAGCTTAGAGTTTTTTGAGTTTAACCAGCTCCCGTTTATGGTTTCGCGAAATTTGGAAGCAGATCGCCGGCTGGCTTTGGAAAATGTAGATTCAGCTAAATTTTCTTTTTTATAACTCATTTACGAAAAATGTTTAAAAAATTCCCAGTAATCTTTCAAGTTTTCTGAACCCGTTAATTGAGGAAAATTGAAATACATTTCAAATTATGACGACTACAAATAATTTTCATAGCTTGAAGGATGATATCAACAAGATCAACTCGCAGATTTGATTCTATTCGAGGTAGGTAACTGATCGCTAGTATCACAATGTCCAGTATTTAATTAAAACCGTATGGGGATTTTATTTTATTTTCGAAATGTCTGAAAAACGAATTGCAAAATTGTATAAACTAATAAAAAATTGTCAAGATGGAAAACGAAAACGTAAAACCTGATTTGACTTCAACTTGAAAAAGTAATAATTTATCCTTTGTGCGCAAATGCTTTGTTACTCTGACCAGAGACTGAAACTGATTCCGTCCCACGTGGGTTTAAGTTGATTTGAAATTTCAGCGACTTCTACAAACGAACTGCAACTGCATGGCACAAAAGAGATCGTATCTCTCAGCCATGAAAGGGTTCCTGCAGAACTGATAGACGTGCCCATAACCCACGCAACGAAATAACATCCATCTCTCTTGCAGCACCTTTATGTGCCAGGTGTTAAGTGGCAACGGCTTATTATACGAGCGGCAAGACACTGCGGAGGGTTTACTGTCCGGGAAAAACCTCCCACTCACAGTTCGTTGTCTCGGATGCATGTCCGCTGGTTTCACATACGACCAAACTCGCGTACTTCTTACGCAAACCACACACAAGTACCTACTTTAATGTACTCTGCTGCAATTTTTCTTGTTTTGCCCAATGATATCTCGAGAGTGGTTCAACCGATTTAGATGCAAATCGGCCGCTTGTTTTGGCTTCCTTGAACTTAGATCGCATGCGACTTTTATCAAAATCGGTAGACTCATTTTTTGTCGAGAACGGTTCATCAAAATGCAGTTTCTTTTCGTTTAACGATGTCTTAAGAACGGATTAACCAATTTTGATCACCCATTCCTTATTTATTCCCGAAAGTTCAATTTCTTTTTGTGCAACAATATCTAGTCAACAGTTGAACCGATGCAGATGAAAATTGGTCTTCTGCTTTGCCTTGATTTAATTTAGATCTGATCAGATGTTGAGAAAAATTGGTTGACCAACGATTGCATGGTATCTGATTGAGCGAAGATCTGCTAACTTATTCAATTTGCCATGTTAAACTTAGCCTTGAACAGATTTTCAGGTGAGCTTTATCAAGTTATTGTCAAGGTATTCTTACATCCCTTTTTTACGGTTATAATTAAGTACCTTGGTTGAAAGATAATGGAGCGATTTTCCCTGATTTTTTTATTTCAGTTCTGGGAACTCATGATGTATGAAGCAGCGCAGGTATAGGCGAAAACGGGCCTAATTGTACTCGAGAAAATAAGGAACAACCTCGGTTGATGAACTGCGGAGTGATGGCATTTTCGCGTGCCAGCCTAGCGCCAAAAAGCAGGCGCGTTGCCCGAAGAACGAGCTGCAGAAGATTGGGGGGGTGTGTATAGATACGTATGTACGTACCTATATGCTGCTTATTCCCGTGATTTATGCCGGTTGAACGGCGATGGAGAAAAAGGGGATATGCTTTAATAACAGCCCTCAACACTGTTATTATCCCCGAGAATAATTATATTGCAAGCCACGTTCGCGGCAACAAAACGCAATTAGGGTTACGGCCCCGTTTAGGGCTCGAGGTAGTTATTAATTTATCGCACATATTTTGCAATATTTAACACGGAATAAAGAATCGTTTTCATATTATATTACGAATTACGTGCACACGCTGCGGGTTCGTCCTGAAACATACAGTTGGTCCTATAACAGACGCAATTTTTTACGCAATTCATATCACGCTTCATATACATATATATGATTGTTCACGTTAACTTAATTACATTTTTGCCATCACAAAAATGAAATATTTCAATTTTTCGGAAGTGAAAAGTTCGTTCAAATTGTATGCAGTTCATTTTCTGTCACTAAACTTTTGGTTGAGTTGTATATAACCTACAACCAGTATGAAGATTTATTTCCGGTCAGTACCTCATTTAACAATTGCGTATGCTATTGAGATCCCGAACTGAAATGAGTATAAACTTCACTCCAAGAATAGTTGAGATGGTTTTAATCTGCAGCATATTTTGTAGATGAAATGAATCTAGTAGAGTAACAATATGCGTTCTTGAAACCCTGAACAACAATAACGCGTTCTTAAAATGAATCATTTTTCACCTAGAATCGACAGTTGTAATTGTATAACCTGACCGACTGTTGTAGAACTTGACTCTAGTTGATTAATGCGCTTTTTTGAAACCCCGAAAAGTGCTGAAGCGTTCTTGAAATGATCGATTTTGCTCCAGGAACAGTTTTATTGTAACCTTATATCGTTAGTAGATCCTGCAGATGGAATGAATCTAGAAGATTGTGGTCTATAAGGGGGCGTTCCTGAGAATCAGGGATGCGGCAATGAGACAAGTCTGAGAAGAGCGGCCCGCCATGGGCCCCATATGAAATATGATCCAGTGGTCGAAGATTATGATATAGGAGGCCACTGTCGTATTATACTCATATATAACCTACCTATCCGTTTCTCATTAAGCGGCCTGCATTAATCTTCTGGATATTCGTTTCTCCGTCTGATGACTCATATTTTACACCGTATTCATCGTTAATTACACCTTCAACAATTAGGTACTGATCATTTGACGATTATTCCAAGCCAACAGAGAGTGTAAAGAAAATTGACTTTGAATTTGAAAAAATCTAGCGTAAGATGTAGAAAATATACAATTTTATGGGGAATTAGTTACATGTGAGAACCGATTGTTTATACTCACAACCACTTGATGCACCTTCCATTCTGTACGAACAATATCACGAGTATAAAAGATAGTGTGCAGAATTGTTCCAGGGGTCGGCAACGCTTGAAATCACACCGCATCTTCTCTTCTGGGCGATAATAAATTGACGAAATTGAGGACGATCCTTCACATCGTATAAGCAAACGGCGACGCTGGTGTAACGGAGGTCGTTCGTAACTTCATGCCGCGCTCAGGCGTGGAGGTAAAATATTATCGGCGTTGGTCCCGATCGTTTCCATTATTATGTTGCCACTTACCTGAAGGTACGGCTCAGTTCTATCGTGCTCCACACGCGTATCGATAAAACGAAAGAATCGCACCTCAACACGCGGCACCAACGTCACTCATTCCGTCAAACTCGATCCTAAAATCACGCGAAATTTCACCCTGTAGGAAGAAAAACACCCAAAGGCCAGAGGATCGATGAGATTTCCGTATAACGTTGTCGGCGACGATACCGCACCACCGCATCAACGAGTATAAAAATTTCTTTCCGTCACAAACACTTTATATCAGTTCCTTTGGATATATCCCTAACCAGGAAAACTCGATACAGTTTATATTATACGATTTATTCTCTGTTTTCGTAACTCGATAGATGGTGGGTTTTAGCTGTTTATGTTATTTACATCTTGTTTTATTTTTTTTTCAACCAATTCTCACTCAGGATTCTTTTCCTAGAGTTTACATCGTGTGATCCTCACTGTTCGGAGGCCGAAGGACGTTTCCTTGGGTAACAGAGGATCCTCTTCTTGCAGAGTCTCCGTAATGCGCGCGTTTATCGTTTGCCGGCGTCGCGGCGGTGGCGCACGGCGTTTGAACTCGAAAGGGTGTTCAGCCCTTGTGATTAACCTGTGGTACTTATCTATACCTATTTGTACTATTGTTGAGTCTTAGGTGGACACAGGAAGTGAATTTTGGATGTCCGCGACGGATGCATCGAGGCGGCGCGTCGACGAGCTTGCACTGATCTACAGGAAGTCGGATTTTCATCAGCGACGCGAGGAAACCCCACCACAAAGCCCGAGCACCGCCTCCTTCTGGACCATCCAGCATTCAGTATTTCGAACGAACCGATTTCGATTTTTCCCTGGTGGAAAAATGCTCAAAGATTCTAAGTTTTTCAATATTGTTAAAAATACACCATGTTTTTGGACAGTTCTGAGATGAATTCTGCATTATTTCTGGAAAAATTTGTGTTACTCTAACAATGCCTAAGAATTTTCAAGAAATTCTGGTGTTTCTGGATACAATCTCATGTCTCTCTGTACTTTCTTTTCTGTTGAAAATCTGAAAAACTCTTAGGTTTAGTCTAGCTGACTACTTCTGACCAAGTCCGGCTAGAGGTAAAAATAGAACCAGTTTTCAGAGACAATTCACATTTGCTTAGAACTTCATTTCGGATTAAAAATATTTAAACATTCGATATATGGTGCTTCTATATGTATTTTCTAACGATACTGCATTCTGGAAACTGGAATGGATTTCTAGGAGAAATTCGAGATTTTTAGGAATCATTTGTGAATAACTGTTTTCAAATATAGCTAAAATAATATGCTCATATCGGTGAAAGGATATTTTCAAAATACCAGAATCATTAAGTCTGTTCAAAAATTATCAATGAATGTTAAAGGTTTTTACGAAAATTCGCCGAAATAATTTTCGAATGGAAATTGAGAAGTGTCTAGAAATTTTTTAGAAATTACTACAGTATGATAAAAGTTTTCAATCCGTCAATTTTTCTATTGAAAAAGCTGGTTCACTGCTTCGAGAAACGTGTCGCTCTTCCGATTTTGATGATTTGTACGTGATTATTAGTTTTTCAATGAGTTCCTTATAAATCACCTGAAACGAAGTTTATCCCTACGTCCTAATTTCACTGTAAAAACGTTTGAAATAATTAATTACAGATTCAAGTCAATAGCCTTATGCTCCATTGAGAAAGATATTAACAATATATTCAAAATTCATTTCACAAAATTATAGAGTATCGATTAACAGGTAAAACGAACCCTGATCCATCGAAATTGGGCAAATGATACGTTTTTTAACCGTTTTGAAGTTATGTATAACCAAACATTCTTTATTTAAATTGACGGTGTTCAATTTTTTTCGAATTGAGAAGAGATATTCCGAATGCAATTCTACTCAGAATCAATCAACTTGAATTTGATATGGGAAACCCTGACTATGTCGATCAAGTATGAATGACGAATAATTCATATAAAATATCGTGTAGCCAATAAGTATGAAACATTAACCGATAGCAGGTGAGAAATCTTTTCCCCGACGCACATCAAGGCATTCTCACAATGTTATTGAGATATCGGTGTGAATGTAGCTATGAAGATGAGGGGTTATAACGACCAGAGTAGCCACACGGTACTACGGAGGAGAGGAAGAAATAAAAATTCTGGAGAAAGAAGAAAAAGAAATGAGAAACGAAGCGGTATGGCCGAAGAAGAGCAGAGAAGGGAAGGGACGGAAAGGGAACTGAAGGGGAGAGGAACAAATGGTGATTACGCGTACCCTGGAGCTGTGATTCTCACGTTCTCACGCCCGCAGCCCTGCGGCTTATTAGCTGCAACACCATCATCCGAATCCCTGTTACAGCTCGTGATTTTCAAGTGATCCGAAGATCTCCGAGGAAAGAGAAGAGAGAAGAAGAGTAGCAAAAAGAAGAGAGTAAAAGAGAACAGGACGAAACTTGTGAGGTAAGTTGAGACCAGGCAGGACGGGGTGAGATCGCGATGAGGAAAAGGACAAGACGAGAAAATAAGGTGAGGAGAGGAGAGGAAGAACAAGAGAAAGAGATTTAAGAACAGGGGCAGGACGGAGGAGCACGCGGACTTTCAAACATAAAGCTGCCGCCCAGTCATTAAATCAGCCGGCGAGCCTCGGATGCTGCGCCACCCATTCTATAATACTGCATTATATATACGTCGGTGTATTCCTCTAATAGACACGCATTCCTATGTATTATGTACGCGCTTGTATACACATTTATAAATAGGTATACGAACAGGCTGCGGTTTCTGAGGAAGGTATAACAGAATTCGTTCCGGCAATTATTTCTCTGCATTCACGGAAACGAGAATTGCAGCTAAAGGGATTCAGGGGACTGAAAGGTTCGAAATTTCGAAAATTGCCTCACGTTCGGCTGGTTGAAGAGGGTATGAATGAACTTGAATTTTTTTCCAGATCTTTTTACTCATTGTACCTTTTTGTGATAACAAAATGCATCAAAAGTAGTTCCGATGGAAATAACCATTGAGGTTTTACGGAAGAAGACAAATTGAGGAAAATCTGATTTTACTGTAATATTTCGAAATATGTTTCGTTAATAACAGTCAGGGTCTATTACGTAGTATTGTTTTCTTTCAGAGAAATTCCAAATCTAAAAGAAAGAAGAACTGTGTATAAAAATTTTCAAGATTCGTATTCAAATACTCTGACGTCAGAAGACGCCATCTTGTGGTTGACAATCTACAATCCCAAAATGTTCGTATTTTAGCTTAAAAGTCTTTCCTGTTTAATTTTTTTTCACTCTGAACGAACTTCACGTGATAAAGTGACAGCACAACAGCTTGCGTAGAGTTTTTATGCCTTGATAATTGGTAAAATAAACCTAAAACCATCAGCTGTGCATGCGCCGCCATGTTGCTATATCGCGGCTGAGAAAGCGGAGGGTATAGTAAAACGGCGCGAATATAGATATTATACGATGCAGCTGCGACGTTTGGCTATTAAAAGTGGCTTATAACCAACCCTGCAAGGCATGCACCATGCGAAACTGTCGTTTGGGGGAGAAAACCCCTTAAAGCATCATGGCATAAGCTGGCTACGGTATCTTGAGAGGGGAATATGAGGCTGCGTCGCTGTATACGGAGGAGGCAAATATCAAGATTGGTAAATGAGGCGTGTAACGTCGGAGCTAGACTGGTAGTAAGAAATCAAAAAACAAAGCAAGGCAAGCTGCTCCTCAAGGCAGACGCGGACGTGAAGTTGCCCGTTAGTTATATCAGGTTATATCGAACCGCGCGAATCTTTAGGGGTGGGCGAATAATTCTGTGCACAGATCTGGGCCTGAAATAAGAGCCTAATGATATGGAATTATACACATATATACTTATGCACCGACGGAAGCAGGGCGGAATTATTATAATTATGTGACGGTGAACAGTCGAGATTAATCGACACTTTAAACTCAACGCCCATTAATTAATACAACAGTGGCGTGATGCAGAAAATTATGCAAGATTCGCTGTGTTTTGGATCAGTTTAACTCATAGCTGAGGTGCTCCACTCGACTTGTGATCTCTCGTTCCACACAAACCGCTGCGATATTAAAACGATATCAACGTCTTATGGCGCGCACTATTTCTATATGGAACAATATCCGCAGCGTACCGCATCTACATAATCTTTATACAATAGCGTAGTAGGCAATATATAGGTACAGCCGAAACAAAAATAACTTTCACATGACGGAAACTATGGATTATGTAATATTACATTATACAATTCATTGAACATTCATCGCATAATTTTTCTTAATTATCTGAATTCTGATGCCGACTAGCGAGGCTGCACTGCATAAGGACGAAGAGCCTCGGTCATTTGTATAATGCACGAACCGTGTATAGGTCCGTGGTATAATGCTACTTGAATTATGCCGCTTACCTTCAGCTGGTATCGAGTACATTATCTACAGAGTCTGCAGGCAACGTATATTTATTGGTAAATTTATCGTCTCATAGTCTGTATGGCGCAGTCCAAAGATCTACGTGATGGAAACATTGAAGCAGAAGAAATAAAACCCACGACGTGCAAGTGACAGTTGTCATTTATAACATTTGAACAGATTGAGTTAAAATTTAATATCATTTAAAATGTTGATCCATGTCTCCATTTACAAACAGATACGTCAGGTATCATAATTGCCGAATCGACCTGAGATTCATGATGATATCACCCTGAAACAAGAACCAGAAAAAAATTTTAAAACAATTTCTTAAAACTCATTTGAAAATTGATTCAAATTACTAATCAGCATGCTAATATAAGCTTACGGCGGAACTAGTTTGTGGCACTTCCAAAAGCGACGCAGATTCATCATTGTGGTTGAATTTTATCCACGGCATCCATGCTCCATTAAACTTGGCAGGACTTGAAGTTCTGTCGTACAAACCGCTCGATTGCTGGACCAAAACATCTTGATATTTCTCTATATAACTCTCCATTAGTTCAACTATCTGTGAAATAAAAAATACATATTTATTACACAGTTTATTTACATACCACAGAAAAGTTATACATCATGTATAAATCTGTGAAAACTGTATTTTTCATCAATTTAGTGACTTATGTTCTAGTAACTTTAGGTAAGATCAACATTGTGAACGTCGCATAAGGTTTCAGACTTTGTCGCATAGAAAAATATGTTTTTTTTGTCGTATTTTTGAAAAATCTAAAAAAAAAAACAAAAAAAATGACATGAACTATCGGAATTCTGACATTGTGCTGCCGAAGCAAGCGACAAGCTAATCGTTTTGGCAACATTTTTTAAACATTAAGACACAGTGCGGCATCATGTAAGCTGTTGGACTTTCATTTTACGTTATTCAATCGATGCAAAGTAAAATATTCAATGGGAGATATAAATTCGAAAAAAAAATATTGAATCAAAATAACATGCTTGTAATTAAATATAACGGCCATGACAGTCAGTGTACTATATTTACTGTCAGTGTATAACATTTTTCGAAAATAAGGATCATGTAGCTCGTGTATCAAGCTGGAAAGAGTATAAAATTTTCGAAAAAGCATAAAATAACTGTGTCCTACCTTAGGATGCTGTTCAGATAGGTTAACAGTCTCACAGGGGTCAACGCTTAAGTCGAAGAGGCATCTGCTCGTGCAGTTCACGTATTCTTGGAATGGTGGACATGAAATTTTTGTTTTCAAACGCAAGCTGATGATCTGTTGCGGAGTTGCAACGGATTCAGAAATTTGAGAAATCGCCTGCCCAGCAGCGGAAGATACGACTGACGCTGCAGAGTAAGGCGGATAATTATCCCCGTCGCCAATGTCACCATAAAAATCAGTGTAGTTGATTTGGTTACCTAATGTATTACGAAAAGAAAATCATCAGTCACGTATAATATATAATGTTACGAGTGCAGAAAGTGAGTGATTTCCGAGGAGTGTGACACACGCTATTTTCTGCAAAACCTGTAAAGGAGAGTTTGATAGGAGAAGCAACCAACGTGCCACTCACAACGCGTACAATTGGGATTAGGTAAATTACGCCAATGACGCAGTGAGTAATATTAAATTATTCGAAATTGTGCATGCGTCAAAGAAAGCTCTAGCGCGTAAAATATAGCATTTCAATCGTGCGCATGCGCCACCGCTGCTTCACCGTACTGTTCGGAAACGAGGCACCATAAGCTGTACGCCATACAAGGTTCGAAAATTGAACTTTCCAAACCGTTGTTGGATAAATAATCTATCATGTGTATTGCAAGGCTTTGTTCATATTGGTTGAATCCTTTCCATGTGAATCCATTATGTATTTATCTACTTTTCTTTTTAACGAGTTTCTGGATTTATGTATATTCATTTTTTGTCTGTCCTGACTTCCATCATTCTAATATCTAGTATTACGTATTGCAAAAAGCCATCTTATGATGTGTGAAATTCATCGTATACAATTTCCCAAATCTTTCCTTTTCACTTTTTTACCGTCAATAAACTTATCGTGAGCAAGTAAAAGCACCCCTGGCGAAAATAATTTCTACGTCAAACTATGAAAATCGTAGAAAGTAGTAGCAAATTATGGAAAATCCACGTACTTTCTACGGAAAATGATGAAAAATTCCTATTGGGAGTAGATTTAATTTTTTTTCCGAGAACTTCTTAGGAAACTACGCGGGTCAACGAAAAATTACGAATATCTACGACTTTTTATGAAATACAATTTCAATTTTGTACCCAAACATGAAGAATTTTTTTTATTCCTCGAACCGCGTTGAATTTTATAGAAAAGTGCAAATACTAACAAAAAATTATGGATTTCTACGAAGAATGATGAAAATCTACAATTTTATACGAAAACTAGTTACAATTTTGGACTTAAACCATCTGCTAGATGTAGCATCTCTTGCACATAAAACTTATTACAGACAATTAATTAAGTACCGATAAGAGTTTGGGTCTATATCCGAAGTCTGATCTTCTTATCTTTTTACATTACGATCTAGACGGATTTAGAGAATTTGTCGTATATTTTTGAACCCATCCTATCTCCATTAGGTGAATTTGACGAAAAAAAAAAACTTAGCTAAAAATACTATAATCTACGAAAAACTATGATTTTCAATGAATATTAAGTGCTAAAAGTGAAAAAAAATTACTCAAATCTACGATAATATACGAAGCAGTTTAATGTTTTACGAAAAAGTGAAATAATCTACAAACAAATATGCATTTCTACGAAAAATGAACGCTAACGGGTTAGAGCAGATTACAAAAATCTACGAAAATCTATGAAAAAGTACAATAATCTACGAAAAAATTCTATGCCAAAACCACGCACATCTCCAAATTTGTCTGCTTAATCGTAGCAATTTTCGTAGGAAATCGTAAAATGTAATTTGTAGTTTGGCGTAGAAATTATCTCCACCGGGGACCGCAGCCTCAGTAGTAAAAAAGAGAAACTTCACGTCTGACCAACCTTGTAGAAATTTAAATTTTCCCATAACTGCTCCAGCTACCTTGAATTTTTCATCCACATGCAAGAGAAGCGAAGTTCTAGGACTTTTAAGGCCGTACTTCAATGTCGGCCATTGATCCACCCCGTCGAGTTCTCCGAGGACCTTGACATCCCCACCGGCAGCTGAATACAAGGTCGGCATCCAGTCGGTAATGTGCATCAACTCGTTCGATACTCTCGACGAATTTACGATCAGTGGCGAATAAATGCAGCCAACTCCTCTGACGCCGCCGTCAAACATGCTAAACTTCAACTGGAATGCAAATTTTTATATTTATTTTTATCAGATTATATCTCTTGAATAACTTCGATGACGTGAATATTTGTTCTGATGTTTTTAATTTTCTGCAAATGCAACCCGGCCAGTGACAGAAATGATTTTCGATCAATTTCTTTGTCAGTTTTAGGAATATTATTTCCTCTTATCAGATCTATGTCTTGTTCTGTAATTTGGCAGAGGTCACAAGAGACTCTTCAACTTCCGAATAGTAAAGCACGAATTTTTCCTGTCGCAGATGATATCGTGGCTGAATTTATCCCGTTTTTTTCAGCATCACTCACCCCGCGAAGAGGATAATTGGATCCATAATTCACGTGGAGTCCTTCAGTCTGGGCACCATTATCGGTGGTGAATATGACGATCGAGTTCTCCAGCATCCCGGCGTTCTTCAAAGCCTTTATCGTTCGCCCGACCGAATTATCAAGTCTCGTAACCATTCCTGAGCACAAAAGTACACGTCATGAGCGTCGGAAGAAGCAAAAACAAGGCCCACGGATCAATACTCACCAGCAAATTTCCGCCTGTTGATATCCTTGATGTAACCGAGAGTCAAGTTCACTTCTGTCACATTCCAAACCTCCAGCGGTTCCTCCGGCTCTCCGCTGTGCGGTGCCAGGTGAGCTATCTGCAAGTAAAGAGGTTTCGACACGTCGTGACTTTTTATCACATCCTCAACTTCCTCAGTCAGGAAGTCTGTGAAGTAATCCTTGTTTCTCTCAATCGTCAACTTCTGCCGATCGTCGCGATGCAGGTCATAGCCAGTCTCATTCTGCAAACGATTGTATAACAAGTGCATCGGTTAATCTGGCTAACCTTGATGAACGACACCACGAACTTCCTCCGCAGATGCAATTCAATTTCATTAAACATTGTTGAATATAATTTTTTTGTTCGATGACTCGAAAACTACTGAACCAGTTGAATCCAAAATGTAATCGAAGAGATAAGAACATAGTACCGTTTCGTCCTGCCTGATGGTGTGGTCGAAGTACTTTATGTAGCCGTTGTAGTACCCAACGAAGGAATCAAATCCTCGTTGGGTTGGAACGTGATCTACGGTGTAGTAGCCGAGATGCCATTTTCCCAGCAGTCTGGTGGTATAACCCAAGTTACGAAGGTGCCCCGGGAAGAGCGGAATATCCACTGGGATTCCCCAACGTTCTCCAGTAGTCAAAGGTATCCCTTGCATTCCTGTCAATTTCGAAACAAACATTTACCCTGTTCAGATCCGGTTCTTTTGAATTCTTTAGACAACGAGAGTATCAAACAAAGGAACCATCACGTTCGATGGTTCAGAATTCACAATCAAAGTTAGCTCGGTCGAACTTTATTGAAACGATCTCTCTTGAGTCTAGAAGAAGTCTATTAATCCCGCGAATCAAAATGAAAAACCCGGACTGGCAGTAATTCTAGTTAGAACAAACGCATCGTTGCATCATTTCTTTGGTGTCAGAAACGCAGTATCGCTGACACAATTTCAATAAATTCTCTACAAATCACCTACGGAAGATAAATTCCACTCTTGGTTCCTAATATCTTCGCAAAAATGGTGTAAACAAAATTATTACTGGGGATCATCAATGAACTCCTGCTGTCACATTAACGTTGTTCAAAATTCATGTCTGCTGGCATGCTCTGCTTTTTCGGTATAATTTAGCGAGTTTCGAAATAGCCGGACAGTCAGCCTACATGAGTTGATCAGTCTCCAGATGCAACGCACAGTGTAGCTTATTATTTGGAAGATCAACGATTTCCAAAAAAGATGATTGTAAGCACTCAATCAGACCATAAGATGTAGAGTATCGACTAACGAACAAAATAAGCCCTGGCTTATCGAAATTGGGCAAAGGATATGGTTTTTCAATCATTTCAACTTGCCCATAACCAAGCGTTCTTTATTTGAATAGACAGTTTTTAATTTTCTTTGAACTGGGAAGCGATTCGACCATTGGAATTCTACTCAATTTAACATAAATGTGACATTCTTAACCCTGCGGGATTACATTTATCATTCAAACATGACTAATGAATTACTTATTTGAGAAATCATTTAACAAATGAGTATGAAACAATAACATACAGTAGGTGGGAAATCATTTGCCCCAAGATACATCAAGTAACTCTCAGAATATTATTGAGATATCGGTGTACATGTGGGTATTTTTCAGTTTTTTTTTTTCTTACTCTGACAATAAGAATAAATTCTTTCAACGAAGCTCGACTCAGTCAATCACCTGTGGCTTCAATTTCTGAACCCACACTGAGAATAATTTCATTTGTTATAGTAACTAGAAGAATTGAGTAAAATAGGTATCGTTATAAAAATTGTTTGAATATTGTTGGAATGACGAAAAACGACGTACGCGTAACCATTTTGCGCTATTGTCGATTCTTTTTTGGTAATTGCAACGCAAAATCAGTTTCTTCGGTTTACTCTACGTTTTTAGTTAAATAAGGCTTTAACGTCAATTTATTGTTGCACAAGCATTAAATTTTCGCAACAGTTACAAGAAAATATAGTAACAGTGATCGTAATGAGAAAGAATAGTAACCGATACTAGACTTTCTGGTAACAGCTATAAAACTAATTTTCATTTTCTACCTAGAACTATATTTTTCGATTGTGATAAACAATGAAAATGAAGTCAAGGACTGAGCGGTAACCGGAATTAAAAATTTCTCTCAGTGCAGTGTCAATCGTTATTTTGCAATTTAATTAATTTCTACAGTATCTTATTTAAGAATCAATAATTACCAGCACGCAGAGGATATCGTCCAGTGAGAAACGCAGTTCTGGATGGCGTGCATGTTGGCTGAACGTAATAACGATTCAGTATCACCCCATTTGCCGCCAAAGCATCGATGTTCGGTGTCGGAATTTGATCGTGCCCGTGAAAGCTGACGTCGTTCCAGCCCTTTACACAAAAACCTCGAAGTTAAACATTTATGACTAAATGACTTATGACGTCGACGCCCAAGTCACTGTCTCAAAATTGCTGTAAGCTTCCATTGATTTTGTCTAGATCAGCGTGTTCTAGGTAAGTATGCCAGATAGTAAATGAATACATGAACAGTGAATTTTTCCCGCATTTCAAAAGTTCACCGGTGCGTGAAATATTTAAAAAAATAGTATGTCATTCTATAAGTCATGACATCTAACATGACTTTTATTCACCATACTTTATTGAGTGATTTGGGAAGTAATGCGAATCACAAAGTGCAATTTAGAAGAATAAAAAATACTAATTGCATTCGTAATTTATAATTAGCAGAATAAGCAATACTAATTATATTTGTAAATTGGAAACATAATCAGTATTTTGTTTTTCTGCTAATTACAAATTACCAATGTAATTAGTAATTTCGATGTAATTAATTACACAAAGTAATTAGTGGTGCCCAACACTGATCGGAAATACACTTAATCATTTATTTAGCAGTTTCTAGAAAAGGTCCGTACAACACCAGGTATTATTTGAAATAACGTCAAAGAGTAGTATTATTCAAAAATCTCGTTACAGAACAATTACTGTGGTACACAAAATTATTTGAAATTAATTTGAATTAAGCATAATTAAGCCTAAATTATCCTAAATCATCCAGAATTAATTTATATTAACCTAAGTTTGTGTCAGAATTATTCTCATTTTTGATTTGAGAGAGATTTCTGAATTCTGAATGCTTCTGTGACGAACTCATTTAAATCATTGAGTTCAGTAAATTATACAAAGATTAAATAGGCGATGATGTCAGTACCGAACACTATCTATGGGTATTTCTCATCAAATTTCGAAATTTGAGTCTTGAGTCATTAGTGCTAAGTCACAAGCATTTATTATCGATGTAACATTTTTATTTACATGCAAGTTATTGACACTAAGATTGTCAAAACCACAAACGAGGTATCATACACAAAATGGCAAAACAATTTGAGGTAATGTGCCATTGTTTTCTATAGTTTTTTTCGGATTCGTCATTTCATCGCGATCATTTTCTTATCATATTTAAGAGTGAGAGGGATGATGAGTGTATGAGGGAATGATTTATGCAGTATTCTATCTTAATCGCCTCTTAAGATTGTCGTTTGAACTTCTTTATTCTTTTTCTCTAGCTTATATAGCATGTTTACTTAATGTTCAACAGATCCGTATATAGCGAAAAAAATGGCAAAACAAAAAAAGTTTTTCCCTTATTTTATAGCTATTTTAAATTCATTTTTCTACATTTTATAAACAAAAATATGGAGGAAGATTACATTTGAACACACTTTATTTAGTAAAACTTTGGATTTCTGCGATTAAAAATGTTGATGGTAAAATCCTAACTGAAATTTCGGAATTTGATGAAAAATACCCATATATAGACTGTTATTCGACAAAGGGGTCAAAGATGCGCTTCCTAATGTTGAAATCGCGTTGAGAATATATCTGATTCTCATGGTGACAAAGTGCAGTGGAGGACGTTCATTTTCTAATCTGGAATACGCAAAGCTTGAGTCTTATCTGGAATAGACTTCGTACCACCATGAGACAAGACCGACTGAACAAATTTACTGTCATAAATATTGATATTTTGCGGGAAATGAACTTTGAACAGTTGATAGCCAGCTTTGCTCATCGCAAATTGCGAAAAGTTGGTGATCTTAATAGCATAGCTATGAGAGTTCTACACGCAGATTCCTGTTACCGACACTTACCGACAGTCTCCCTAGACTCAAATCAGTTATCAGTTTCAATTTCAAGCAAATCAGAAAATTATAGAGTATCACTGACGTGTTTCCTTATGTTACATGGAAACCCACATTGCAGTATTAAATAAAGCTATTGCAGAACCTTGCAAAGTTAACAACGTCGATTCGTGGAACATAATTTGTATGCCAATACACGTAAAAGATAAACTTTTGTTCATTTTCATGACCCTGAAAATTTGTTATTTCAGTTCCAACTCTTTTTGCCGTTTATGAAAACTTCAAATATGTTTTTATGAATGTTTCCGTCTGGCACAATTGCACCTGATCAGCAAGGCTTATAATAAATATCGATCAATGAAATTAAAAATGTAAAATATTTTATCATGTAAATTATAGCCCCACAATGCAGCTATACAAATCTAGTACGGATAATGTATCGCACAGAGATAATTTTTTATGATGATTTTCACTCTACGATTCAGCTATTGCATGCCTACGTGCTTTTAGAATACCACTTTGTATCAACCATATGTGTATAATGGTTCAGAAATATTCATTCGTAAGATTACAACAGGATTAAGTACCAATTTTCTAATAAATTGCGCATTATTGCATTTATCATTTTGTTTGTGCGAAATACTTAACATTTATTTCATCGAGTATGTTATACGAAATGCAAGTAAAAACTTTCTTTTTACTAAATCATTAAAAAAAAGAAACTACTGAAACATCTTCAAATATTTGCATCTTGGATATTGTTCTTTTTTGTAACGATTGTAAATATAACATATCTCAAATTATGACATAGAGCATTACCAGATCGTCGGCAATAATGGTGATGATATGTGGCTGATCGCTTCGAGGCGAATCTTCATTCGATTTTTCACACATCGTATTAATTTTCCCACTGCATGAATCTGCACACGATATCACTGACAGCAGACCAATAAGGGCACAGACAGTTTTGGAACGAGGACACTTCATTTTCAGATCTGATGAAATTTCTTTTCTTGCGATCAGACTGATTTTCTTATTTATTTGTATTTATATTGATGTATACGTATATATACACACATAAATAACATACACACTGCGTGTGTACGAATATACATCCCTGACAGAAACGTACTCTTGCATCGATTAAACATACAATATGTATTGCTAAATATTATCACTGGTTTAAAATACTATCCCGAAGCACAATTCAAATTCGATACGTATAAGCATTGCGGATGCCGCTCGCTTGGAGAAATAGAAAGAAGTGAAACTCGGCAAACTGGTTAAGCCTTACAGCTGGCTACAAATATTGGACACGGCTTTTCAACTGACAAACTACCATGCGTTCTAATAAATATAGATGTATAAAATCTGTGTCAAGTTATCGATACTTTTTAAGTCTGAAACTGAAATCGACAATCTCTACGGAACATCTAAGCGACGCGCACGCCGCTCAGGACGAATTGTGAGTTAAATGTCTGTACACGTTCATATATTAAAACAACTCTGTCTTATGTTTGTCAATGAGGTCATAAAACGCTTCGCTTGATGTCACCTTTGATATAGTAACATCAGATTCGCTTATGGAGGGGATTAATTCTCGTGTATTCTTGCACACTGAACATATTTCGTTACGTAAAGAATTCTGAGTTACACTTCATCTACAATTCTGAGTTTTGTATTATTATGAACGGCAGATTTAAAATTTGATACCCAAAAAATACCGAGATTAAGAATTTCTTCATTCAAACGAAAACGGCAAGAAATGTCGATAAGTGGAAAAAAAACTTTTATCAAGCTGTTATATAGACGCACGATTCTCCTTCTAGAAAATTTCTTCGTATCTTCCACAGTTTTCGAAAGAAACTGAAAATTCTTATTTAAACCCCACCGCCTTTTTGTAACTTAAAACCTTTAGCCTTGCTCCAAATTTTTTTACTCGTAAAATTCGATAATTCAAGTTAATTGAAGGAAAAAATTACTCTTGAAAATTTTCTAATATTAATAAGTTTGCGACCATTGAAACTGAACAACGTATCGCGTATGCGCATGCAATCAACTGGGTCAATGAATTTCGTAATTAGTGTGGCGATTAGCGAACGACTGTAGCTTAAAATATGCGGTGTCAACTATAATTTCCTAGGATACAACGTATTATTATTACACGTAAAATGCAACTTGCAATCAATTTAAATACTCTTCTTACTGCGTAACTTTTATAATACCGTATAATATATAATGCGTGAGGTGAAAAAAAAGATTTATACCGAATATACAAATATTATATACTTTACATGATGAATAATATTTACAAAAATCTCTATCGTAAATATAATACGTATAAAATTACATAACAATATACAATATTAATATATAGTTATATGCGTACACTGTAAAAAAATTTCTGTAAAAATTCACTGGTATGAACAATTTTTGAGGTCAATCCGAAGATTTAGCACGAGATAGTGTTACATGAACACCAATAGTGTTGAATTGACAGCAAATCATATTCTATATAGGTCCACACCAGAATATTGTTTACAGTGTATAAATTTAAGAACCTGTAACCTGTGCACTTTAATGTCATAAATTATTCCACGTCGATCATCAAAAAGAGGTTCACCAAACTTCGAATTTCACAATCTATAATTAGCTGTAATCAAATCAGTTTTTGGTAATCTTACAGCTGCAAATATGTCGACGAAATGAAAAATTCAGACATGCGCTGAATTCTGTAATCGACTCATTATCTGTTTTGTGGACAAATTACTTGTACGCTTGTATATAATATTCTGATCACTTAGCTGCAGCTGTGTGTAATTAGAAAGGTTCGTACTCGAACGTTTTTTGTTGGTTGAATGCATCTGTAGCGGTTCACTGACAATCAACGTCGACACATTCGAGGAGTAAGCTCCCTGCACAGTTTCAAACTTATACAATAAATATATTATTATATTACTATTATTATTATTATTATTATTATTATTATTGTTATTGTACTTACATAATAGGTATATATTCGGCACAAAACGCTTACATCTATGCGATAGGTATAATATAGATATAAATATGAGGTGCAAATAAGTAATATAAGATCATTTATGCGTGACAGATCAATTATAATAAGTTGTGGTTAGGTTATTATATTATAGTTGATTGTAATTTTAATCGTCATCGATAAAATTGATTTCCACTAGTTCCTCCTTTTCCTCGTTTCGTTTATTATACTTGCTTTTTTGTGCAGAAGTAAGCTGATCGCCTTTTGCGCAGTTCTGAGCGTCATCTTTGTAGGAGCAACGGAAGCTGGCGGTTATATTTTTCGCGGGAAACGTGTCCCTCAGTCAAAGAAATGCGCGGAGTCCGACGACCAGCAGAACCATTCCCATATGGGCGCATATTGCGATTGTGCTAACCGCCGCCCCGCATTTTGTGTAAGCGTAAGCTCCGGGGCTTAACCAAGGCTGCCAGGTGCCGTTGAAGCTGCGAGGATCCGCGTGCCAGTCGACCGGTATCAGAGCCTGTTTCTCCAAATAGTTGGAGTACTTCTCCAGGAAAAGATCCAACTCCGATACTATCTAAACACGAAAGTGTCGAAGGTGAGAACGACCAAAGATAATCGATTAATCGATTCTCGATTAAATCGTCAGTTCTTTAACGATTAATCGAGTACGATCGATTATTTTTCAAACTCGATTAATCGATCGACTCGATTATATTTCCTCACGATCGGTTTTTGTTTATTACTCCCAGGAACAACGCGATACAATATTAATTTATGTCATTAATGTATCTAATATTATCATTGTTTTACTTATTAAGTACCTATTCGATGTAATAAGTGAAAGTTGAATGAATATTTTCACCTGAAATTGAACAATATTTTGAATAAATCTAAAAATCATCAAATAAGTTTGCAGCTATTGCGTTTAATGGGAAAGCGCATGCGCCGCCGGTAGTCACATGAAATTTTAATAATGATACTGGTCTATTAATAACTTGTTCGGGAAAATCTAAATTTTCATTCTATAATATAGTTGCATTTTTCGACGTCCTGCCACATTGAAAAAGTATCTATAGATGTATAAGCACAAAAAAAAAAAAAAATTAGAAATTATAAAATAAAATAATTTTCAACAAAAAAATATGACCGACTTCAAATCAATTGAACAATATAAATTTGCTCTGAAAAAAAAGAAATAATTTTCTTTTACTTATGAATTGATGAATCTAATTAAACTTTTTGTATTCGGCGACAAATTTCAGTTATAAAAAACTTTCGTCAATTATTATTCCGAAGGAAAACAATCTTTTTTCCAATGTCCTATATTATATATTGTATGAGAGTATAACATACGACTAGAAACAAATATTTGGTTTTGAATAAACGCTTGCCGGTTTGTATTGCGAAAGAAAACTGGCTCGGGACTTTTAACATGCAACTGTATTACCCACCTTAGGAAAATCTCTGGCAATATTCTTCGTTTCGCAAGGATCGTTAATAATATCAAAGAGGCACTCCGTCTCGTTGCAGGTGTCAAAGTGTGACTTCCGAAACGGACCGGGATATACGGTGCATTCGACGCTAGCGTTGAGACGAAGAGGAATCATGGCACTGTACTGAGTGATTGGACCCCCGAGATAAGTAGTAATCGTTTTCGAAACTGCGCTACCGATAACCAAACTCGTATTGTAAAACACATCTCGCATATCACGACCAGATTCTCCCTGATATCCATCGTAGAATCCCCGGTTGAAAGAACCTGAAACAGGCAGAGAACTCTAATAAAAAACTGCTTTCAAGGGATAGACCGGGACTTATCGCGTTTTAGTAACTGATTCAGCAAGTCGTATTTCATTCTTTTTTCACTCTTCTGAAAAATAGAATTGCTTAGAATAATTGAAAATGATTGGGTTTATATGATCGCGGGCGTATGAGCTTTGAGAAAGGTTCGCAAAATTCATATGATAACATGTAAGATGTGGGATTCAAAGCGAGTGCAAATCAACTGCATTTAAATTTATGAACTGTTTTCACTGATTCCACAAGACCAGTGATCGTGAACCCTAAATTTTTCCAATGTTTAAGCAGATTCCGTCACTTACATTAAACAAAAAAGAAGTATAAAATACGATTTGTTGAATAGGTCCGTAAAACAAGAATCTCCACTTTCGTTTCATCCGATTAGCCAGTTTAACAATTATTAGCTAAAAACCTCGAAGGAGTTTGTAACGGCCTTGTATCGCCGCCTCAGTTTCGGAAACCTCATCGATGTTCAACAGTAGCGAATTCCTAATTTTTCCACCATGTTCCGTGCTGAAACTCGGCCACTGGTTTACACCATCGATGTCACCCAAGTCCCCAACTTTACCACCAGCTGCTGCATATAGAGTCGGAAGCCAGTCGGTCATGTGTACCAGTTGGTCTGAAACCCGCATCGTATCGTAGAGCCGCGGTGACCAAATTGCAGCCACTCCTCGGACTCCGCCTTCGTACAGGGTGTACTTTGTCTGTGCGAGTTTGTGATGGTAGATTATTTTATTTTATTACAACATTTGTTTCTTATTATCTCGTACCAAAACAAAATTTGTCAGCCTTTATGACTCAGTCTCTAAGGTTTCTTAATTCTGTATCCCACTCATTCCTAAAATTCAGAAGAAGTCGTTTTATAGCAGGTACATACACATGGCGATTGAGTTTTTTCCGAGAAATTTTTTTCAACATTTTCAAAATAGAAAAACTATTTGCAATTAAACTTGGATATCATTTTGTAAAACGTGCAATAAAAACAAGTCAAAAACGAGTCCATTGTCATGGCGATGATATTTAATCATAGAAGTGGTTTTTTTTATCGCATATTTCACCCTACGCTGACTCAATATCACGGAACAAAAGTGCAACAGCTTGCACGATACTTTCTGTACATGTCTTACCATTTGCTAAACGATCCAAAAACAATCCCCTGATTATCACCCCGACGCCATATTGTCAAGCTGTTTTCTGTTTTTTTTTTCTCTTAATTTGTTTGTAATCTTCAGGTAGCATGTTTATAATAATTCTGTATTGTTTTAACTCACACCACGGAGCGGCCAATTTGAGCCGAAATTACGAAACTCGCCGACGGAAGCGGCGCCGTTGTCAGTCATAAACACGATCAACGAATCCCTCAACATATGCTGGGCTCCTAAGGCGGCCACGATTTGGCCTACTGAATCATCAAGGCGACTGACCATCGCTGAAACAATATGTATTCTAGGAATCAGAACCTAAATCATATGCCATAATGATAAAATTTTTCGAAGAAAAATCCGGAAATCTGTGTACCTGGTTTATTTTATTTTTTTTATTCTCCGTTTCTGCATCTCCAAAAACGATTTTCCAGATCATTACTATTGTTATTATTATTTTAATGAAATTATCGAATATCTGGGTATCTACATACCAGCAAAAATCCGACGGTTAGATTCTCGGATGTGTTTGAATTCGTCGGTCCATAAGTCTTCGCGAGGAACTTCGAGGGGCGGATGAACCGCCAAGTGAGAAACTTGAAGATAAAGAGGACGAGATGGGTCATGTGCTTTTATTACCCGAATTGCTTCGTCAGTAAATAAATCCGTAGCATAATCGCCCTGAGATCCCCAGTCCGGCTCCACTCCTCGGTGCATGTCGAACCCACTCAAATTCTGCAACGAAACATAACAATAATAAAAATAATAATTACAATCGAACCCCTTTCAGGTATGCCCCCACAAGCGATTAGCTTGTGTAGGGTAAGGAAAGGAGGGGTTGGTAACCATTTTTTTTCTTCCATTGAATTGACAAAAAGTGAGATATGCTTATTTAAAAAAAATTAAAATTTACGTACGATGCGATCAGTGAACAGTAAATTTTCTGCCGCTAGATGGCATCTTTTATTATTTTCAATCCCAATATATTCCAATATTTAAAAATTGTTTCACGATTAGAATGACGGAAGGAAATCGGTTAAACGAATCATTAAATAATGAATTACGATAATAATGAGCTGTGAATGTTTATCACCTGTTGTTTGTATTTGTGGTCAAAATAAGTAATGTGGCTGTTATAAAATCCGAGGAACGAATCGAAACCGCGGTGCATCGGCGTGTGCTGTGGCGTGTGATAACCAACGTGCCATTTTCCTATTAGTCTCGTTACGTAACCGATGCCCTTCAGGTGCTCTGGCAAAGTGTGGACGTTCAGTGGAATGCCACGCGGTTCTCCACCCTTAATTCCAGCGCCCTGCATCCCTATAAAAAATCATTTAATTACAAAAAATATTGAGTGGTATAATACTCACAATATTTAGAAATACATAATTCTTATAATATATGTATAAAATTGTGTTTCAACATACGATATAGATTTTGTTTATTATTATTGTTGCCATATTTGAATTCGAATAAGACTTACCATTCTTCAGTGAGAAAAATTTCATTGTTATAGTAACTAGAAAAATTGAGTAAAACAGGTATCGTTAAAAAAAAACTGTTTGAATATTGTTGGAATTACGAAAAACGAGGCACGCGTAAACATTTTGCGCTATTGTCGATCCTTTCTTGGTAATTGCAACGCGAAATCGGTTTGTTCGGTTTACTCTACTTTTTTAGTTAAACAAGGCTTTAACGTCAATTTATTGTTGCACAAGCATTAAATTTTCGCAACGGTTACAAGAAAACATAGTAACAGTGATCGCAATGAGAAAGATTAGTAACGGATACCAGACTTTCCGGTAACAGCTAGAAAACTAATTTTCATTTTCTACCTAGAACTATATTTTTCGGTTGTGGTAAAAAATGAAACTAGTTAAGGACTGAGCGGTAACCGGAACTAAAAATTTCTTTCAGCGTTAATTGTTCTATTTCCTTCAAGTGATAATAATAATCATCATCATATCAAATTAAGGCAGAAACTTACCCATACGGATGGGATATCGTCCGGTGAGAAAAGCAGCTCTCGAGGGTGTGCATGAAGGCAGAGTGTAGTGGCGATTGAGGATTATTCCATTGTAGGCAAGAGCGTCTATATTCGGTGTTGGGATTTGGTTTGACCCGTGAAATCCAACATCGTTCCAACCCTGAAAAAAATACAATTATTCATTTGAAACTTCTCGATCATTGATTCGAACGGTACGTAAAAAAATAAATCACATAATTCCTTAATAATTTAAACTTGGAGTTCGGAATAGGTGAAAATGAATGTTAATCAATTAATATAAAACTAATATTCCAAAGTTTCGATGGTGCTATATTGTTCAGTAAAGTTAGCGGAACTGAAATTTGATGCTTAGTTAATTTTTCACATGCTGTAGATAATACATTGAAAATGAAAAGTGTTCTGCAATATATATGTGTGTGCGTGAGTTTGTATGAATGTACGTATGCGCATATAATTGTCACATATTGCACAGCATATTACCGGCAAACAAACAACCGAAAGAAGAAGAATTATGAGAAGGAGAAAGAAAGGAGGAATGAATTAAACACAGAGCGGCAATTACGTAACCTAAATGAATTTCGTCATCACTTTGCAGGAATTTTATTTGTTTGGCTCGCCGTGAGTCAGATGCCCGTGTCTGCGGATAATCTTCCTCATTGCACGTGCCCCTCTCCTTCTTCGCCCTGGATGCGTGGGCGCCGGTTCTAACATAAGTAGACTAGTAGAAGCCTCCGCATCTTAAGAGGTAATTGCCTTAACTCGGCGTGCATTATTAATCCGAGTCGAGAGTCGTATACCTACGGCCTACCTCAGACTCTCTGAATAATAATACACCGGAGAATATTAAACTCGCAGTTAACAATGAGACGGAATGCTCCTTGATCTCTGAGGCAAAGCCACATTTCTGGCGCATGCAACTAGTAAACAACCCTATCGTCCCGATACAACAGGCCATTTGGGTTCCAAGTTCAATAACTTGGCAAAAACCAAACCGGAGAATCGGCTGAAGATTCATCAGACCGCTCAGAGTTACCTGCGTTCAATGAATCACTTTGTGTTTTTGAGTTCTACCCAATTTTTAACCGGAATCATCGGCTTTCATACTCTTACTCAGGGAAAAGATTCTTCAAATTGAATAAATTTTTTAAAAAACTGATAAATTTCAAATTACCGTACACTTGAACAAATTTTTATTTAATCTGAAGTAATATCTGGTACACTCTTCCATGTTCAACGTAAACAAATCAGTTTGTTGTTTTAGCAACACGATCATCAGCTGTATGTATTTCTACAAAGTATTTATTGCAAAAACCAATTTAATTTGTTGAATTCAAAAAAAAAAAAAAAATTTTACGCCAAGTCAACTCCTTCAAAAAATTATTTTTTTAAACGAAGCAATTCTGTTTTGTTACTTTTTGCGAAATCAAACACAACTTTGCTTAATTTGAATATATCTATGATTCAGATTGAAGCAATTAAAGAATGATATTTTTTACAGTGAATAATCTCTTCTCTGAGTGTTCGAAACCGAGGGACGACCTCGACCATTTTTAATGGTGAACAAATTTACTCGTAACTACCACAATTTTAGGCGGAATTCAATATTTCGAGTATCAGTGTACTTAAAAAAACTCCAACGACTATCGGGGCATTTTTTTTTTTTTTCTTGGTACGATATTGTCGAAACTGTTAAAACGAGGTGAAAATTAATTCGAAAAAAAATTATTCTAAAACCACGCGGTTGAACATATAACAGCTGATAACTACGATTCAAAATCTAGTTAGACAGTAAACTATATTGTAGCATTTGTTTCGCCGAATTATTAAACTTTGAACTCAAGTACCCTAATTTGGATTGATGAAATTTCAAATTCTAAGGTAAAAGATGATGATTACTATAGTGCAACGTTTGAATCATTGCGTTTTGAGGTGTGACGATCTTAAAAACACAAAATATTTCTGCTCATAAAGACTGATATAATTAATCTTATGAATCCGGTAATGAACTTGTTTACTCTGCAAAGCGACTCTTAATATGCACGAAAGCGCAATTCTCTTGACCTCTCTAGACGGTCTACTTTATTTTGAATTTCTTTATTTATAATTTTTAATAACCGTTTGTGCGTAATCTGTTACGTCCGGCCCGGATGTCACAGATAATAAGTAATTAAAAATACATCGTGTTAGGGGCGATTCTGGTATTAGATTACGCTAAAACAAGGGTAGACCATTCGGAGAAGTGTTATCTAATGTCACCCTATTGTAGTAGGCATTCCAGGAAAGCGTTAGCTAACATAGGGAATTTGAAGTGCGTGCTATCAATTAATATAAAGAATCTTTAAAATGAGGTGTTAATAATGCGTGAATTGCTCGGTAATAATATCCCAGCAAATATAATGTTTATTGGATGCATTTAAAAAAAACAAGGCAATTTATAATCTATTTAATACACAATGAATAATGAATTCACGTTTTAATGAACATATTAATGTGTATTAATAATTAATAATAATTAATATTTAATAAAGTGGGAATAAATTGATCAGTATGCGGTTATAAATGGTATTTCTGCCAGTCCCATCAGGTAATGAATGGACTTGCCAATAAACTTTTCAAGAAGCGTTAGCTAACGTTAAAAAACAGTAGTGGACAAAACAAGAAAACATGACCAATCGTTATTACGAGGGGTGGCATGCGAAAATTTGCAAAAAATGCATTAGCTAATACTTGAATGGCCCCTTAACTGCTGCAAGGTTGTTCTCCCACTTTCACTACATCCTTGCCACACAATCCGCCTCCTAAATTGACGTGAAACTACATAGAAATACTTGCAATTCAAATTATTCGCTTCCAAAAATTACGTCGTCGAATTTAGAGGGTTTTTGACATCCCTACTCCCTTCAGATGACATAAGAAAAATTACCGACCCCCTTCCCCCGTGAACAAATCTAGACTTCCTTTCTGAACAGGAATAAATAATCACGCGCAGTATTCATTTTTACCGACCGAAAATAAGTAAGTAAAAAGTTCAGTTCTTTCTCAATAAAATAGTACTCAATAAAGATCGAATAGGCTATTCGTCAAGGAGAGCAAGTGGGGGTTGCTCGAGCATCGGCACATACAGCTCGGGACCAAATATATAGGTATACCTGTGATAGAAGCCACACCAGTCCCCGAGCTGCAGCGCCTCAACGAGTACGCGGTAATAGAAATATTTTTTTTATTGTAAATGTTGTTATTTGCATTTGACGTAATGATTTTTGCACCCCCTCCTCCCCATATAATCGATAACGTGATTTACGGACGCCCGCAATAGACAGGAGAGTCATTATCTTGTGGACAAGTTTCCCGGTATTGGAGGAACATGAGTAATTATAACGCGCATGCGCAGAAAGAAGCCGTGTTGTATTTGAAGTGTGCGCATGCGCCAACCTCGTCTTACCGCACAATTCAGAAAAGGGGCATTTGACGTAGGCTCTACAGACTTCGAAAAACGAACTTTCCAAGCGAGTGTTGAAAAAAAATTAGGTGGGTGAAGTTAAAAAATGCTCTAAAATCAAAATGGCCGCTATGAGCCACTTGAAGTTTTATTTCGGATCGATAATCGTTTTCGGTTCTTCGTAGCTAACAAGCGATATTTATTGCACGACAGAAACAATGATGGTAAGAGTGAATTGAGTATTATTTCAAAGTACAACTCATTGTCAATCTGAAACACTGAGAATGTAGCCTGCAAGCTTCAGACGAAACGTAGAAATGCCAATGGTTCCCTCTTGAAAATTGTAATTACGGGCTTACCAAATCATCAGCCATGATGACAATGATGTGAAGAGGGGTGTTATACTCTGTAGGTTCGCGTCTGTAATATTCGCGATAAGGTTCGCAGGAGACGAAAGCGAGTACGAGTGAAGCAATGCTCGCAAATTCCGCGAATCGCAGCACCATGATTTTACTTGATATCCGGTTTTAATTTGATAGTCGTAATTACCCTCCAGAAATAATGATAAAATTATAAAAATAATACATAAACACTGTTTCAATTCAAACGTGGAATAATCGACACCTCAGGTAGCGATGCACTTCAAGACCAACTGCACGCGGATATGAGAAAGCTCTTTGCCAAGGGCCGCCAAGCTTATATAGCAAAAGGCGGCAGGAAGATGGGGATATCAACGTATGAATGAACCCCAAGAATTGAGGTGGGGATCTGTCAGAGAAGAAACTAAGCTCGTATGTGGCTAATGACTCGGACAATCAGCAAAATACGTGCTCCGGTGCTCGGTCAACTTCATTGAATATATACGTGCAACCTGAGACCTGCCCGAGACCGTTTCTCATACTATGATCTTGCCCCATTTCTTATCCTTCTCGTTTTTCTTTCTTGTTCCTGTTTGTTTCAATTTATTATTCTCCTACGTCTTCTGCTTCTTTTTCTCACTGCAATCGCACACCCAGTTACGTCTCATTGGTATACCAAGAACGTTTTTAGAGAAAAGTTCACCAGGAAGCGAGCGTCTTCATTGTATCTATAAGAAGCTATAAATCCATGTCAACCATAAACCGGCGCACACATTTTACTGTATTCATTGATTTATTCGTGGATTGTTGAGATTACTTATCAGCTGGCGCAATCCAGATTTTGCAATTGACTTATCAAACTTATCATGACTTGCGCACGTGACAATCAAGCCACTGACGTAGTAGGGTGTTTTTTTTATCAATTCTTTTATACGAAAGCAATCATTCGAATAGACAACAGTAAGCAAAACAATTTTCTAAGTAACAATAAAAGAACGTCCTCACGTGGGAGCAGAGGTGAATTTTCAATCCCAATTAGGAGATTCTCCGCAACAGATGCGTGAGAATTCGTTTAATTTCAGTGGTAACCGACTTTCGAGCAGGCCTAAAGGTCATGAATGAAGAAAACAAGACCTCCTAATTTTTCGGTTGAAGGTATAATTCAAATTATTCAAATTTTCGCCCCTTAAATTCATAATTGCTCGCTCCTAAAATTCACCTGCCTTATGTGTCACACCTTCGGATCCCTTCATCGATTTTTCTGTCCTATTTGCAATTAGTTTTTTTAGAACTTATAATTCTTCGATGATTGGCTTCGCCACGAGCTTTGCCCGCCTTCGCTCGACGCGGATCTCGATGATGAAGTATGGTTTTCGTCACATTGCCAATACTTTTGGAAAACTAGAATGAATATCCTAAAAAACTCGTTGGCTCAAAAAAAACGCTCGCAGATTGAAAGTACAGAAGCCATAGTCAAATTAATAACAGTCATTATAAACAGACGCAGTTCCGGCGGGGGTGATCGCTCGCCCCATTCGGACTCGGTTTTGCACCCACTGTCCTGGATTCGTGCCTGTACAAGAACTTTCGCAGTGATGCAAGAAATCGCCGATGTTGTCATTGGTATAATGTGACAAAAATCATAGCGCATCATTGAGATCTGCGAAGAGCGAAGGTGAGTAAAGCTCGCTACAATGTCGTTGATCAAAGATTTAAAAATTTTAAAAATACTAACTGGTAACAGAATATAACAAGCGCCGAAGATGTAACTTATAAGGTCGGCGGATTTTGGAAGTGAGCAATAAAAGTTGAAAAAAATGACAATCTTTTCAGCACACAAACATTCCAACATTTTATATGAGAAGTATAACTACGATTCTATAACTAATAAAAACAGGTCTTAAGGGTACTTTTCAAGCAGAAAACAATTTACTTTTTCTGAAAAATATGTTTCAATAATATTAAAAATATATTTTCTCAGTTATCTATTTTTTACCGAATGTAAAATTGTGTTCTTCAAATTTTTAAGGATGGGGTTTACGGTACTCCAATTTGGTCGAGAATAAAAAATTCACAAGGAGCCAAAATTTTTTAACATACTTTTAATTTTATCAACATCCAATTTATCGCAACAAAACTGTTTAAGATATAGATTTACCGTCCCCCTAACACTGAGATGTCTTGTACCTGAAAAATTCGGGTTACCCTCCCGATAATTGCGGTTGCTGCAATCGCACGAACACTAGCGTTAACGCAGCATGTGCGAAGGGGGCGTTCCGAAATTAGTTCCCAGTACTATCGACAGCCTGTTATCTCTTTTGCGCTGCCGCGTTCGTGAGTAGTTCTACCTCTGTCGCCCATGACGAGCACTGTAAATATCATAGTAAACACAGGTAAACACACGAGTCAAATCAATGAGTCAAATATCGTTAATCCGCACGTGTAACTCGCATAATGTTCCGAATACCTGTGAAGGAAAGTTTGATTGAGAAACAAGCGAAATTTAATAAAATAACTTGAAAGGAGTAGAGCAAGGGCAAACAAAAAGTCGAGACGAAACGTAATCTAACCTGAACGAGCAAACTTCAGGTCAAACACCCAAGCTGGGCTTGTAGGAATTCGCGTTGATTTTGGATATTATGTTTACTAGAAAAGAACAATTGATTGCACGTACCGGAAAGAATAAGATTGGACGTTTTGAATTCTTAAAACTTTTGACCAACGAATTCAAAACTTCAAAGTCTAAAGGTAATCAACACTGTTATTATGATTGTTGTGTTGTTTTGTTGTTGTTGTTAATACTTTTAAGCTTGCATGATTGTCCATTATACAAAGATTTCGATGACGGACTTCCTATTTTAATTTTAAATATGTAAATATGGAATCAGTTGAAACAAACGTACTAACAGGAATACATGGGAAAGAATTCCTAACCCAACTAACTGAAAAGTCCCAAATGAGCTTATTTTTTGCAAAATAAATCTGTTGAATACATGACTGATATGAAAATTGATTGTATATTTACAGAAGCAAAGACACAAGTGTTGGCTAACTTGGTCAATTTTGCCTACGATCCAATAAACTATGAATATCTACGTAAACTGAGAGTAATCGATCTGTTTCTATATTTACTCTCCGAAGATGACAAAGATTTTGTCCGTTTTTCCATCGGTGGAATCTGCAACTTGTGTTTAGGTAACTTCACTTATCGTCAACAAAATCCATCATTGGCAAAAATTATTTTCATGCACTCAGAAATTTTTACCAAACTACTCAGAATTTGAATTTCAGACAGTTGAATATTTCTGATAATTTTTTTTTGCCATGGATTTCCCATGTAAAACCTAAGTTTTGCTTTCAGATCCACAGAACAAGGATTACATCATTCACAGTCACGGTGTGCAGGCTGTATCGTCTCTGCTGACATCCTCTGATGAAGAAACGGTTCTTTCAGCTATAACGACACTGATGTTCCTGATCACGCCTTTTTCACAACCACTAATAACTTCCCCTGAAATTATCGAATCTATGATATATTTCTCAAATAGTTCCAACATTAGAATCAAAAACTTGGCAACGATATTCCTCACAGATTACTGTTCTGATACCAACGTTAAGCACATTAAGGAACACCCAACAGTTGTCCCAGTTTCCGCGATTCCGCTACCGCATTGAGCTAATTTTCACCCTCTAACAACATTTTGATACTTCGGGTCACACAACGATATTATTTAAATAATCCGTGATGAATAGCAGGCTTTTTACACTCTGCGCAAGGTATTCAAGGTCCTACAGTGCCAAACTTCCATCTAAACTTGCCTCTGATCGAAACCTCAAGCCTGGCGATAGCATAACTATAACTAAATCGATAACCGAGGATGATATTCTGAGTTTCGCCAAGCTCACTGATGACTTCAATCCAATTCATATAACGTCTCCTAAGAACATTGTACATGGAGCATTCCTAAATGGTTTGGTTTCCGGTGTTATCGGTACTAAATTGCCAGGTGCTGGGACGATAGTCGTCGAACAGATAATCAGGTATCCAAAGCCATGTTATGCTGGCGATACTGTTTCAATAAGTGTTGAAATAGTCACTGTAAGGAAAATTATCAAGTGTAAATATCGATGCATAGCTAATATGGAACGAATCGTTCTTGAAGGTGAAGCTAAACTCATGGCGAGTAATGCCCAAGTGAAGAAAATAAGCTTCACGCAGTAGGATTTATATATCTGTTCACTAATCTTAACTTTTTTGTTATTTAAATGTGTAATAATAAAAGTGAAATCTTGAGAAATAAGTTGCTCAGTTTTCCAATAGAACAAACATTTCTGTGGTTTTCTGAATCTTTTTCCACACTCAAAACTGACATCTCTAAGTTCTCGGAAATTTCTCTACATGCATTTTCAAAACTTTTGTATCAATTCTGAATATTAGACAATGCTCAGAGAATTAATTATTTCCTCAAATTTAAACAAATTCTCATAGTATTATATTTCAATTTAATTTCTTACTTTATCATAATGTAGCCAACAAAATTAGATAATATTACTTGTAACACAGTTTCTGAATCTTTTACTTCAAGAACGTAAAAGTTGAAGCAACAAAATGAAAAATCGAAAAAAAACAGAATGGCTTTGTCACATTCGGGAGAAATATTTGTGAAAATGAAAACATAGGTATATTAGACCTATCCTTTTTCTTATAAGAACGAAAATGAGGTGTCCAAAATTTTTGAATTTCCATATATTACCTTCAGCAAAGAATTTCCGTTTTCTTAAGACAAATAACATTGAGTTCCTTGAACGCTCAAAAGTTTGGATTCACTAGTCGAAATTTCTTACCACACTAAAAGTTAGATAGCGGAGTCAAAAATAGAGATAGCCAAATTTCCCAAGCGGCATTTTGAACTGAACGGACATCTTCTTTTTGCTTATTTAGAAAAAACTGTACGATTTTTTTTGAATCCGGTACGCATTTTTGCTTAAAAACCTCAAAAAATAAATGCTTGTTTATAAGAAAAAGCAAGTCTTTTTAGGGGTAGGTAAATATAAAGAGGAAAAAAAAGGAACATTTTTTAAAATTATTCCGAACCAATTTAAGGGGTATGACCATCGAAATTCGATTTCACCCTTCTTAACGACAGGTCTAATGTATATTCACACTATTCACCAATACCAAGGAATCAGCCAACAGTTGTTGTGCGGTGCTGCAATTTATTCGCAGGTATTTTGCACACCAAGCAATTTTTGCTTTCCTTGTTGACCTCAATGTGTAATTGTTGACGCTGACAATTTTTCCGAACTTTGCATTATGTTGCAATCAGCAGATTTAAAACGTATTTGGATAAACGCGAAAATCATTATTTAAATCGTCATTCAAGTTCCAGTCATTAAACTAAGAAGTGTCTAATTTCTGCTACAGGTAAGTGAAATTGTGAATCAAAGTGACATGCATTATGTTTTATTGTATTTTTCGGACTTACTGAGTTATACTATTAAGAAAAAACGCTAACTCGAAATTTATCGTGATTTTTATTGTACTGTTTATCAAATTAAAACATGTTCTCCAGATTTATTACAAAGAAGTTATTTCCTGGCAGTGAAGTTTTCTCTCAAATTATTTTTGTGCCTACAGCTTATTACCATGCGCCTACAAATTCTGGCGGTGATTTTGTGTGCGTCGCAAATCTATGCGGATGAAACGGCACAGATAGCAACGACAAGTAATGAGACAACGACCGATGTTCCTACAACTGAAACAACGCCACTCGGTTGTGTTTGCGGAGTATTTTTGAGCGGACAGTTCAAGAAGGGAAGCAAGGAACAACCCAAAGGGAATCCAGCTCTACTCCATGAACATCCGGACGATTTTCCTTGCTCAATTGTCGGGAACAAACTCTGTACCAACAAATGCCTCGACGCTGTCAGTAATTTGTTTTTCTTCTAAAACTATTAACGTCAATTTAAATTCCTGCTCTCTCTTGTCTTCATCTATTGGTATTTCTTTTGAATCAAAAATAGAAAATGAATACGTGCGACGATCATTCATTTATCAATTGAATAACTATTTACAATTTTGAACATCAATGACCTTTACAGATTGTCAAGCATCTTCCCAATAGTCCAGCGATTCTTTGTGGATCAATTGATCGTGATTGTCACAAAGAAAGGGTAAGTGTTTGATCAGGTCAGAAAATAAAAACGAGCTCACCGATATCTTGATATAATTTAAAATTAGATAAAATTGGTAATATTGTGTTGGAATTGAATTTTCTAATCACATGTTTTCATAACACTGGTGAAAAGAGAAGATTCATTTCAATAAGGATGATAAATTCATATTTCCTGCTTTCGTAGGAATTGCAATGTTGTGTCTAGTTTTCAATACCACAATTCGCTTCCAGGCATACTTGTTTATAAAGAACTGCAAGGACGAATGGATAAATACAAATCTCTCAGCTGGACGCGAATACTGCTGCAAAGATGGATTGTCGTACAAGTGTCCAATTTTAAGCTGATTTGAAAAAAGATGACGGTTCATAGAATTGTAACATGCATGTACTTGCATGTTTTTTTCGATTATAGGTAATTGGCTGTTTAATAATAAATGTCCTTCCACAAGCTTCGGAAATGTCCTGCAATTCTTACACTTCCTAACAATTTGAGAAAAGTTTTCATGATTAGAACCTGTAAAACTATTAAACTCTAGTGTTTTTGATTCAATTCTAATGTTTTTAAGCTCATTTTGCTCGCTGGTAGGAATTTCACAAACTGTCTAAAGAAGAATAAAAAAAAAGCACATTATAGAACAGTTACAATATGCAAAAGTAATTGACTAACATCTGTTGTACCTCACTTGAATAAATATATTTTCATCCACTCTTGACATCCTGTGACACGTTTTTAAACAATCTCTGGAGACCTCTGTGATGAACAAATTAAGCTGAAAAACATTAACATTGGTTAAAAAAAAAAAACACCAGATTTCAATCGTTGTCAACATTCTAATTATAAAAGCTTTTCTCAAACTTTTAATATTAGCTTAGTTTATGTTATTCATGTATGCTGAAATTCGATTCTTTTACATGATAAAAATATTGTTTTATTCGTGTTCACTAATCTAGACGTAAAATAGATTGTTATAGATTTATTGAACGATTATTCTTCGGTTTCCCTGACGTTTGATCCAGAGTAGCCCATGCATCCTTAAATGTTTTTGTACTTCTTATTTCATAATTACATCTGTTTCAAACGAAGACTAAAATTTTATTACACAATACATTGCACATATTCTCAAATCCAAAAATGCCTGTTAAATCAGGATATTACTATTATTATGGTTGTATATCTCTTGAACCTCCCGCCCTAAAGTGAATATAAATATAGAATAGGTGTGAGGAGCGAGTTTTGTCTGAAAATAAGTATTAAGCCTGACATTTCTATAATTAGAAATTCGGATTTTATCAAAATCAAGATTCGATGCTCTACAACTCAACAAATCAACACAATTGAAAAATCTTGATTTCAACTTAACTCTATACCTGATTATCGCGTCTAATGAGCATCTAAACAGGTCAAGATCAAATGCAGAGCCTAAACAACGAGGGCATATTTTGTTCTAATTTTAACTATGCAGACGCTAGTGGTAGCATGCTTGCAATGGTTGTTACAGTTCCTAATACTATAAGTAGTTAGTTGGATAACTGATTTTTCCTAACTAAAATCAAATGCATCTGCTGAATACCAACGAAAACCTGGCGACAAAGTGAGGTGTAAGATGTTTAAACCGTCGTACATGTATTAAAAGAATTACGTTGAAAGGAACCGCAAGAGCAAGTAAAATGTGTGCAAAGTTACTTGCGTGTCCGCTCTGCTCTCAGCCTGCGTTTTTGACGCTTGACGCACTGCGCGCAGGACTTATAAGTGTGGCGACACGTCCACTGGCTTGTCCAGTATGCAATGAAGTATTACTAGGCGTAGACAAGCTGACGATACATTTATTCAGTCACACGATTAATTTTTCCAACGATCATAATGCCAGGAACGGTATCAGCTCTGTTATTGACAATCAGAAGAACTTAAGAAATGAAGAAGACGTCGACCGCACAACCATTCACAATTGGAACGTAATCAACAAAACCATCGGTTCTCAACACGATTTTCCTAATGTGAAGAGTTTGCCAAAAAGTCAAAGTCAAATAGTTCCATCGACTACGACAACTAATCAAGTGATATTTTTACAAACGTTGCCACAACTCCAATCTGCAACCTTAAGTCGCAATGTGAATAATTCTGTTGCCGAGGAAATTTACATGCAGAGTATTATGCCTGCCGGAGAGTCGGCGACTCAACAAACGTCGTCAGGATTTAGTAACGATAAATTGAAACAGTGTGTAGAAAATTCATTGACAAATTCTAGCAAATCTGAGAAAGTTGATGAAAATTGTAGGAAAAAAATCCTTCAGTTCCAACCAATTTGGTCGGACAATTTTTTGTTGAGCAAAGAAATTAATTCGGCTATTGAGGAAGCCAATTCATCTCAAATTGTAACAGTATCGTCAAAAGTGTTACCAAAAACTGACATAGAAGTTTTGCTTGAGTCTGTAGCCAAAGGTAAAGATGTCAACGAAGCAGAAACGATGAAAACAGAGAACTCTGAAAAGGAACAAGGAAGTTCTGAGCAATGCCAAGTGTCACCACAAATCAAGTCGCTAAAACCGCTGGCTACAAAAGAAAAAACCGAAAGATGTGACATATGCGGTGTTTATTTTTGTGATCAGAACATATTAACTCTTCATAAACAACTTGTGCACATGATTAACGAGAACGATTTGAACAGAAAATCTGAAGATTTATTGAAAAATTACCCCTGCCATTTGTGCCCGAAGGTTTTCAAGATGAGGGGCAGTCTTATGGTTCATATGAGGGTAGCACATATTGGTTTTAATTTAGGTAAGACTGTTTTACAGCCGAATCTGTCGAAGTAATAACGCAATATGTGATCTAGGCTCGCTACCGAAGGAAGGCAACGCCTTTCCAATGCCCGGCGAACATGGATACAATTGCCCAACTTGCGGGAAACTATTTAAGAAGGTATTTTCTTGTAAAAATAATTTCCGAAATTTCTTGCAGATGTACTACACGTTTGATCTGCAGTTATGAAAAAAATTCTGTATTATTTTTAGCAAAATTTGAATTATTCTGATAGTGTTTGAAGACTTTCAGGAAATTCTAGAGATAGTTTTTGGAGAGAAAAACATATTCTTTTAGAACTTCATTTTCTACTGACGGTCTGACAAAACATTCTGAGATTAAAATTTTTTTATTATTTCCTATCAACTCAAGTTTGAAGTAAAAATCGAATCCCTTTCTGGGAACAACTCAAATTCTTTTCTAACTTCTTCTTTCTCTTGAAAACCTGCCAAAACTGCCAAGGTCTTGGCTTTCTGAATATTTCTGTTCACTTCGAGTTAGAGGTGAAAACCAGCCCAATTTCTAAACAAAACTCATACTTTTCGAGAACTTCATTTCATATCGCAAGTCTGCAAAAAATATGAGTTTTAGTGTTTTTCGTGGATTTGTGAAAGAGAAATTAGTCATTTTTAGGCAACAGTCCAAATTATTTTTTCTGAAATTTAGCTAAAACGTTTGGATATATTATCTGCAAAAGAACAACTCCAATAAAACTAAAGTTATAAAAATTTTGTGGAAATTCTCCAAAATTGTGAAGGTTTACTGTTTATTTGCTGAAATTAATTTCCAAGATTGAAATATTTCCACAAATTTTCAAAGATTTTCCAGGACAACTGACAAGCTGTAAGAAATTCATAATATGATTAAGATCATTTAAAATTTCAGAAAGTTTCTGAAAACAAATGTCACCAGGATTTTTAATCAAACCTTATGCCTTGGCTCTAAAATTGTCAGAACAACTTCAGTTCGAGTACTGAGCAATTTTTTTATTTTTTATTTCTAACACCAAACCTTTTGTCTAAATTGTATCACCAGGAAACATTTTTTTCAAATTTAAACAGGAGCAACATGTTACTCAACACTTGAAAACACACGAGGGAAAACAATGGGAATGTGATGTGTGCAGTAAAATGTTTACGACAAAATATTTTCTGAAAAAGCACAAGAGATTACATTCTGGCGAGATGCCTTACAGGTGTAACATTTGCGACAAAACGTTCACTTTCCAGCAATCTTATCACAAGCACAGGCTTTACCACAAGGATGATAAACCTCATACTTGTACCACTTGCGGTAGATCTTTCAAGGAGCTTTCTACTCTGCATAATCATGAACGTATACATACGGGCGAAAAGCCTTTTGCCTGCGAAACATGCGGTACGCATAATTCATGTTTGGTGATTATTCTCTTTCAATGAACAGGCCTGAAAACAGTAGATTAGACTTCATTCTTCAGATATCAGAATACTTACAATTTTTTATTTAATTTTCTAACACTCTGGATAATGTGAGAAGACCCAGATTGTTGAAAATCTGCAACTAAGCCTAGTTCAATCATTTATTTCCTTTTTGTCAGGCAAATGTTTTCGTCAACGTGTATCGTACTTGGTACATCGGCGGATCCACACTGGAGTGATGCCATACAAATGTACAGCGTGTGGCAAATGCTTTAGATACAAAGTAACAAATCAGTTAATTTACAAAATCGAAAAAAGCTATTCTACACTGTGAATATAGCTGGTTTGAAAAAACTATTACTCATAGCGCATCTAATGCTTGTATTTTCTTCTTTTACATTAGGTGAGTCAACGAACGCACAAATGTACAGCGCAACCACCAGGAACAGTGGTGCGTCAGTCGAGCGACCTGGTTCAGAGACTATTGCAGGTATCGCAGATAAAAGATTCCAGTTCGTCAGATGGTGGCAATACCAACAAGGTTCCATCATCGTCAGAAACCGAAACTTCACAAGTTCAGTGTATAGCAAACGAGGAGAACAGGTACATTTTGATAATTAATAACCTAGGTCAGCATGTTTTAACGAGGCAATCAGAAGTCGAAGGTAAACGATTGAAGGAGGAAGTGGATACAGAGCGGAAATTGAATGCAATGAAATATGAGGAAAGAAATGATGAAACATTTATCAGGGACTTGTGGGGTCACAATATTCTAAATGGAACAACACTCAAGGATTCTATGGAGATATCAGTAAGAAGTGGCTTAGTAGAGCCCGAGCAGGAATTGCTATCAGGTGATGGAAAGAACGACTTCTTTTCCATGGGGCTGTCATCGTCCACAGAGAACGAAGTTCGATCTCCATCAAACGAAATGGAACACCTAAGACTTTCCTCCCCGACAAGCAGTGAAACTATCGTCAATAATGTCAATCAGACGTCCAGCGTTGCATTACACTCAATGACAAATGACTTTCAATGTGGAATGAACGGATGTCACGATATAATGATTCAACAAGACTTCGTAAGCGAAAATAGCACAGAAGCTATCTCTTCCTCAACGATCAATGAGGAATCTTTGAAGCAATTACTCTACGGTAATACAGAAACACACAAATAATTTCAGAAAGAACAATTTCGTTTAATCCCTTCAAGTACAATCATTATATTTAAGTTATAAATATACATAGGTATATATACATTGTAGACATTAGAAACAAAATTCTTAGGCAGGTTTTCTGTAACTTGCATAAATATTTTAACATGCTTTATTTTAAATTTGGTATCACTAATCAAAGCGATCATCATCGTTTACCTGATCCTCTTTCTCAAGTTACTCGTAAGACAGAGAAAACTGTGTGTAGTGGTGATCACAGAATCAGTGGAATACATCTCTGTTATTAAGTGAAATTTGTTCTTAGTAGGCGTTTTCGAAATACAAAACTTGCGTAATGTGAATCTTAAAAGCTTCGATTGTATATCTTGATAATTAACTATTTCGTTAGTCTTTTTTACTCATTCTCACTCACAAAATAAATAAATTATATGTGTTTGTTTTCTTTGTACATATATTTTCATCTCTACTACAATGAGATAGTGGTATAATTTTGAATCAAGATATTTTTATATACTTGGTACAGTGTTTAAGTATAGAGGAACACATCCAGTTTCGTAGTTTTCAAACTCATCAGATTATTTGTAGAGGTATATTTGAAAATATCATTTGAACGAACATAAATTAGTCAAACGGATCATAGGGTGGGCCAAAAAAACTAGAACAAGTTTAAACGTTAATAAAATCCGAACGCGTCCATCGAATTTTAAAAGCTTTTTTACTCATAATTAGAAGTATACACCTTACGTCATGCGTATGAATTTCGTGTTTCAGGTCAGCTGAATAGAATCTAGGAGAATTGCTAAAACTCCGAATCAAACTGCGAATTACAATTTAAGATGGAAATTAAATTGAACGTTCTTTAATATTATTTTTTTCATGTGCTCAGCTACCTTTTCACAGTCCATTTTTCAAGAACGTAAAGATTGGTCGACGCGTTCGGATTTTATGCACGTTTTAAACTGGATTGGTTTTTTTTTCCCGCCCTGTAATAGAAATTGCAATGATTATGTGCGCGCAAAATAATACGGTACCTCATTCTAATGAAAATTCCCTTTTGAAACTCATAAAAGAATCCTGCAATTCTCTCTAAAATCGCTTGATGTTGAATATTTCTAAGACAGGCGTGGAATTGGTAAATAAATTTCAAAATTAATCGACGCTAGAATGGCCGTTTTACGCATATTTGTACGCACAGTAACATATTGAGGATATATTATGGGGATATATCTTAGCCACGGTGATCGTAGCTGCCTTCGGCATTTGAGAATAACGACTTGAAACGCGTCGCAAGGAGAAGCACCGTGTTTCAAGGTAATTGAGCAATTAGATGTAAATACCGAATATTTTTTATAACTGGTTGCACTGGATGACTGCATGGAGTGCGTTGCATTAATTTGCAGGGTACAATTTCCCTAGTTTTCAACTGACGGCGAAAGCGGAATCTTAGGAGTGCCACAGTGATTAGGAGCTAGTATCCCTTCAAACTTTGGCCGTGTTCGAAAATTGACTGACAGTACTGTCAGCAATCTTTTATCTCTTTTGCGCTGCCGAGTTCATGGACAGCTCTGTCTCTGTCCTAGGGAATTTTTAGTACTGGCAGTCAATTTACGAACACGGCCTTTGTAGGCACTCTACCGAGCTAATATTGGAAAGCATCCATGGTCAGTCCGTGTGGGTCGGTTACGTTACTAACATGCGCTTACCGACCATACATTTCGAAAATTATTGCCAAAAACCTATTTCGTATAATATCAGAGGGCCCTCCAGAATGGGGAAACACTAGAGTTTCGGGGACTCAAGGGTACGAAGAACGCGAGTGCGGATCGAGCGTGGGATTTCTCAGATCAACACTTCATGACGTCCCCCGATAGTGTTCTAGTCGTTATGTTGTTATACTGTTGGTAAAACAGTAAACTGAAGCGTCGCGCGTTAGAACATATAAGGCTGGATTTTCACGGGCAACAAAATGCTGCCGCAGTACTTTGCTGCAAAGGCAAAAGGCAAAAGGCAGGGAAGTACTACCTATAGTCCCCACACAACAGATAGAGCGCTATCTGGTGCGCGCTGAATGCGAATTATTACCTGCGGCAGCATTTTGCTGCTCATAACCGACCTAACCGTAATGGGTGCTAGTCAGCCAAATTCACCGTGTTTAAAAGAAAATGTACAGTTTCCACTCTATTGATATTTGGTATAGCTTGTGGTTGGTGATGAAATTTGTATACCTACATGGATTAGGTGGTAGGCGACACGGGAAACGACGGGTAGCGGTGGACGGTTCAATGTAGAGTTTAACGTTAAACCCCGTTCGAGATTATACAGCGTAACTAAAATTGAATCGTAATTGAAAAGGAGAATCGAGCATAAAAATTCATTAATTTTAAGTATAGCTGAAACGTTACCGAGTAATACGTAAATAAATAATCTAATCTGCGATATCGAGAGGGAGTATATACATATATTCTTGGTTGAAAATATCTCGATTAGCAGACGACATTGAGAGCCCGATCGACTTGACAGACACTTCTGTCTTCACATGTCTACTTGCGCATCTCGTTGCATAACTTGAGGTCCGAGTTCCCTGGGAGGAGCTCCAATATTCGGTAAGTTATGTATATCGCGAAATCCAAATAATAGGATAAATACGTCTTTCATAAAAAAAAAAAATTAGACGCTCCTCAGACGTGTCGCACCGATACGGTCAAGAGATAATTCCATACATCGATCATTAGACTCACAAGTAGAGATCACGCTGATTTACCACGAAAGCTGTTTTGACATGGTAGGCTGCAGGCGTACGCCAGAGACCTTGATGCTTTTATCAATCGCCAATCCGCGCTCTCCGAATTAGTTCCGTCGACCAATCATGCAATTTCTTTGTTAGCCTAGGTTCCATAAGAAGCATGCCCTCACTACAGCTGTAGAAAAACCTTACGACGCATGTAAATGAATACACACACAATTAAAACAGCCTTGGTACTTATACACCTTGTAATCAAAATTTCTCACGTCAACATTAGGTACAAATTACCAAGCAAAGTCAAAAATAGCAACGAAACATTAACACATGAAATTGAATTCAATAGTAAGTAATTTTCAGCTAACGGCATAAAGTTTTGAAAAAATAAAGAAACTAATTTTCTGATTTCGACGGTTAAAAACGCACGTATCATACAACACAACGTATGTGGTTGGTACACACATGTGAGTGACGCAAATTTAACGGGGGCGGAGCGTCGAGGACTGCTTCCAATCCTAACCAACCCGATTGAATAGTTCGCGTTTCTGGACTCTCGTCGAGTCGATGCAGGTCCAGAATAAATATCCCCGCGTGCCCGATCGTTTCGAGTTGCAATTGAATAGTTTGAAATCGATAGAAAATCGTGACCAAGGGAAGTTCGAGGGTTAGACAACGACGCACCAGGATTGCCCTCGGGGCGCTGAGGTAACTAGCTCAGCTAATTTTTCGTCTACGCATATATGAATCGGAATCGGAATTACCGTCAGCGTCGGCCATGTGCTGCACCGTCTCTCTTTCTCTTTCTCTCCTTCTTTCTCCTCGAAGTATAGGTTTTTTTCATCCGCTACGTTTCGAGGGACTGAGAGGAGCGACGGCCAACAGCAGTGAGTCTGAAAAGGAGACTCGACCAAACTTCTCCTCCATTCCCCGTTCTGCAGAGCTCAGGTTCTCCATTACAGCAAATGGATGCTCGAAGTAGTCTGAGCGAGTCTTTGTTGCGATCACTGAGAGTGAATAAACTCGTTATAGCGCATCGTTGGACGATTTATTGAGGCGGAAAGTGATTACCGATCGCGTTCTTTTACCGCCTAACGAGCGACGAATCTGTGAGCCTTGTCAGCTGTGCATCGTTTTATTCGACAACCTTAGTGCGCTGCTGCTTTGTGACAACCAGACAATCAGCCCCCCTATCTAAGTACTGTTTGTTTGTTATGATTCTCGCGATAAGTTTCTTGAGAAATTTCGACAGCCTGATGTATCCAAGCTGCGACGCTAATTTCGTGCCAATATTAATATAACCGACCGTTACTAAAATATCGCAATACGTTTTTGATACCAGTAAGTACATAACAGGTATACCTTGTAAACGTTATTATATTAATCGATTTATTATAACATCGCTACACGTTTCTCGAGACCTTGAATATTAAATTATTTCCCTTTATCTTTTACATCACTCAAAAATCTAATCGTAATCGAGGTGTATTCAATCCCTTGTTTTTCATCCCCTCCCGTCTCCTCAACCTTTTATTTAATTAAGATTATGACTCCTCCGTCTATTTTACTTCTTTTACTTCACCAATTAGACCGTTTAATGGTCGTGGTGTGATTCATTTCTTCTTTTTTTTCCTCTATACCAAACTTGTCTAATTTATCTGTACGTACAATGATGGTGTATGGATTTGTGTATAAAAAGTAAAAAATGACAGAAGAATTAGGACTGATTTTTATACAGCTCTGTATGTTTTTAATTTACAGGGGAAAACTAATGGGGTTTCACCAAAAAAAATCAGGTTAGGCATTTGTTATTTAAATTAATTTAAATCATTATCTCTTTGCTTCTTTACTTTTAAATCAGAGGTGAAACTATTGCAACCATCCTATGTATAAACATTTTAGTTATCGCCAAGTGTTTGTGCGACAATATCTCGAAAAGAACTGAACGTATTCTGATGAGTTTAAGCCCAATTTATGTGGATTTTCTTAGTCCAGAATTGATTTGTGCTTGAGTAAAATCAAGCGAGTTATTTCTGGGTTCTTCGTAGAAATTAAAATCTTATTTTTGGGAATTTTTATTTTTGGAAATAATTGGCATAATTGGAAGTTTCAGGCTTCTTTCGTATTTTATTTACTGTTACCGTTCGTTCTTGACTAGCTATTGGCCATTTTGAAAAAAGGGTATGATTAATGGAGTGCGGCGATTGATTTGACTAGATTGAGCGCATCAATTACGTAACCAATGTCTTTGTCATTTATGATTCCAGACAGAATAGTGGCATGAGTCGATTAATCTATGGCAGATCAACAAGATCAGTCGTTGTCAGGGGGGTCTGTAGAGAAGGCCAGTGCTTCAGCAGACGCCTCTAAGGAAGGCGGTAAAAGCTCTAGCGGACCGGCCAGTGGGACAAGCAATAACAGTAACAACACAAGCATAATAAGCCCAAGCAACAGTAGTGCTGGATACAGGAAACGGCAGAGCAGTGGAGAAGTTCAGGGTAATACAGAGGAGAAAAGGCGCAGGCAGACCTTCGCCAGCTCTCAGAGTGCTGCTCTACATACTCAAAACAATCTCAGAAGGTCCGTCGATTCGGTCAGAGGAGAAAACGCCAGGAACAAATCAGAACGCAGAAGCCATAATGCCACTGGCTTAGGGCCACCCACAGGTTATACAAATTTCATTCACCTTTTTCTCACCATGTTCTTCTTTGATTGACAAATATTTCTCACTGTTTTTCAATGGGATTTCTCATCATTTTTTGTTGATATTTCTAAGAAACATGCCAAGCCTTTATATAGATCTGAAAATAATTATTCATTATTTCTTGAGAAATCTGAATTATTTTGATATGTGGGGTTTCAATAAAATTCTAGAGTTTCCGGAAAGAATTCGGATTGTTTCGGAAGTGAAGTTTCTACTGGAAATTTAGTTATTTATTTAAATTTAGAGAATTTGAGGTTAAAGTTCCCAGCTATTTCTAATTGAGTCTAGTTTGAGCTAAAAATTGAATGAATATATGGGAAAAATTAAAGATTTCTTCTAGATTTCAGTTTTTCTCTTGAAAAACTGACAAATTTTGAGTTTCCATCTGTTTGATTATTTCTGACAAAGTCGAGTTAGAGATAAAATTGGACGAACTTCTATAGAAAACTCATATTTGTAAGATGCCTAGATTTCTATTAATGCCCTGTGAAACACTGGGATGAATTTCTGAGGAAAATTTTGAAAAAACCTTTCTAATTAATCTCTCTCAAATCCAAGTGAAAAAATCTAAAAAGGGCCGATTCACCGCATTTCAAATTGCCTCAGAACACTGCACATCAACATATGGCATATGAACTTATACACACATTATTTGACTCTACATTATTCAACACAGACTTATTCTACACTTGTTTAATTTGACTCAAGACGTATTCTACACACCTGTTTTCTAAAACATATACTGTGTTTTACACAGAATTATTTGACACAGACTTCTGTGGTATGGGATATGATTCGACACGAATTTATTCTACACGGGTGTTATTCGACATAAACTCATTTCACACGGGTGTTATTTTGACACATTGTTATTCTACCAAAATTTCCCAGTAGACATGATTTCATTAATGATTTTCATTTCCAATATTCTGCAGGACATGTATTTTGTATTATTGAATCGCTCAAGTACTGTGGTAATGTGGCATGAAAACCAAAATACATGGCCTGTTCAATAATAGAAATAAAAATGACTAGTCTACTAGCATGTTCTAGTAGAATACCGTACTGAATGAGCCTATATCGAATAACACATGAGGCAAATATTACTGTGTAAAATAAGCTCGTGTGCAGTATGTTGGTGTGTGAAGTAGGTGTGTTCCATGTCTAGGGTGTACCAAAAATATTTCTGTGATTTCCTTGCAAAATATAATGCTATGAGCGCGAACGGTCTTCACAAAAAAAGATTCTTTGATTTTTACTAAAACCAAAATATTTCTGTATTTACCGAAACAACAATATTTTGGTATACCAAATGTACCGATTACAAAATTACTGCAGATGATTGATATCAAATTTTCAATACCGAACACCTCTAGTGTAAAGTAGTCTAAAGTGAAATGCAACAAGGTAGAAAGGTATAGAAAAAATCGGGATATATCTGTAAAAAAATATTTTCAATGAAACCAGAGTCGTCGAAAGATTTCACAGACATTTTCAGGAAATATCAAGGTTTTTCATAAACCTGAAGAAATTAATTTTCTGCATTGAAAATGGGACAAGGTTTATAGAAATGATTAGATTTCATTGGAATTTAAGAAAAAAAAAAAAACTGAGTAATCGTCAGATGTTAGCATTGTGACAAAATTCCTAGAAATTTTTGATAGATAGTGAAAATAATTTTTGCCCAGTACCTGGGATTATTCTTACATAATTGGAACACTTTCAAATAGTTGACAAAAATCTTTGAAAGTGTTTTCAAACATCTACAGAAAATTTCAGGAAATCTTCACTGAAATACCAACTTTTTTGATGTTTCAGAATTTTTTTCTTAGATGTATGAAATCTCCTAAATATTTTCATCATCTATCGACTCTCGTTTGCGAATGAAATTAACCGTTCAGTGGTTGTGTTTTAGATACGGATCGGCGGCACCTACCAAAGACGCAACAGTCGAATAGCGGAATCCACGGTAGTACGCGGAGTCGCAACTCCGCCAGATCCTCACTGCCTGATTTGAACTCAACGCCGATAGACTGTGTTGCGTCTCGCACTCGATCTAGAACCCCGCAAAATTCTCAGAACAATACGCCACACGGCAGCAGCAGTTGCGACGTTCTACTTCTCGGACTTTTCAACAGCTATCCACCTAGGAAGTCATCCACTGCTCATCATAGCAATTCCGTACAAACACACTTAGGATCTCCTTTAACCAGCCATCCATCAACTTCGAGAGGTAGAGGTGAGTTTTTGTACTTTTTTTTTCATCATTTAAGTTTACATGTTCCGCAAATTGCTTTGAATTTGCGAGAATGGCCAGAAGCAAACAACCTGTGAATTTCAATCGGCTTGACGTGTTTTGAGCTCCGGATCACATAACCAATTTACGAGAGCCGAATGAGTACTATCGGAATAAAAAATTAGGCAAACAGAAGCAAACCGTTTATAAAATCTTCAGTAATCTTCTTTGCACAAATGATGTTGAGCGTGAATGATATAACATTTCTACCATATTATAAAAATGATTTTGAGTAAATTTCAATAACACAAGCTAAGATATCATGAATCCGAGAAAACGCTTTACCATTCCCAACATTCAAAAGCTATTTGAATTCTTGTAATTTTGATCCAATTATAATCGTAATGAACTCATTTTGCTTGCTGACCAGATCGCTACAAATTGTCTGAAAAACTTTCAATAAATCTTACATTATAGTATAGTTATAACATACAGATATAATTGTTGATGATCATCTGTTGCACTGCATTTGCAAAACTGAATTTTCATTTTCATGTAAAAATTTTCCACGCCATCGATCAAATTGGTCAAAAAACATTGCAATTGGATGAAAAGGACGAGAGATCATCGATTTAAAAGTTTTTATTAAAAAACATTTTCTCAAATTGTTGACATGTTAGCTTGTGTTATTCAAATTTGTTCAGAATCATTTTAAAGTGTGAATGCGAGTCTTTCTATTGATCATCCTAAGGGGGCGCCTTAGTTGAATACGAAGTTGCTGTATATATCTCCAAATATCACAATCCACGTATCTCAAATGCAAAAAAGGGCATAGCTGCCCCATTTTCATTTGACGTAGAAATAAATAAATGGCACCGATTCTACGAAATTGAGATAGTAAATTCGTAGAAGTCAATTCATAGATTATTATTATTATCATTGTTGTTATTTTTATTATTATTACCCCTAAACTGTCCTACAAAATACATAAAGTTCCGATAATCTCCCGTTCCAATATGATCTGAATTGGCAAAATTTAAAAATATATTACGAAGGAAGTTCAATTCATTCCTTTGGAGCTTACAAACTAAAAGTAAACAAAATATTAATCGCTGGAATTTTCTTTGTTGTTGTCTCAGCTGAGAGAACATGTAAAGAGTTGCACACGTGTAACACTTTCAAGTTATCTCTGCAAGGTTATCAAGCCATGTTAGCTGGAAGTACTTGAAGTGATTATCATGTCTACCGCACATTACATTTGTATACTTTTCACTGTGCATTAATGAGTACTGTAAAATATTTGAGACGTAGAAAGATTGATTCAAAATTAAACGCGCACTACTGTAAGAATATACAGATGGCCTTTCATCTGCCAATGTAAACACTTCGTCATAACGAACAGCATGATTTCCTTAACCAACTCAAATCACGATTAAAGATAAAAGTGCTTACTTATATTATATATATATTTAAATACTGTATAGACTGTATCTGTGACAGCTCGTAAATCAAAAAATGTAGGCATAGATTAGGCAAAAGCGATGCAGGAAATAATACAGCTTCACTTTTTTCTATGATCGTTACTGAAAGTATACGCTGAGTTTATTATACACAATCTTAATATCCATTTTCCTTCTCATTCTATTTAATTTAGTTTGTTTTTATATGAAAACGAGTGGGAGGAGAGTGGAAGGCTAATTTGTGATGTGAAAATGATACGCTGCTGTAATGAAAACTACATTTTCATACAGTTTTTTCCCCCTTTTAATTAACCCCATACTGCTGATATATCTTGGAAAGTATAATTAAAGATAGAAAACTAGAGATAAGTCATATGTAAATTTACAAAAAATAAGTGACTGTACAATAAGTGTGGAAAGTTTACCGAGAAATTATTATTACAGAATTACTAATCACATAATCTTATGATATTTGAAAACTTGCTACGATTGAATAAGAAGAGAGAAAAGAGCATTATTTCTCCCAGTATTCTAAATATCCGTCTTGGAATGAGAATTCTGTCCACTTCTGTTGTAATCCTAGTCCGCGTGCTAGGGGGGGTTGAGTAATCACTTTTACGTCTTCTCCGCAACTTGGGGAATCCTTATGTTTTTCGATGCGCTGAACCGATTTTTCGTGATTTCCAGGACCAAAAGTCGTCATTTTTCTAATTATGGCCCAATTTTGGTCGAAAATAAGGATTTTTCCCTATTTTCCGGAAAACGAGGGTTTTTGCATAATTCAAATAAGTTTTGTTTTATTCATTTATTATGTACAATGAATACTGTTTACGTAAATCGCAAAAAAATAAAATCGAGGGGTTAATCACTCCTGAAATCTGGTGTACACCCTGCTGTGAATCTTGTGAAGGCTCTTGAAATCTTGGAAATCATCCGACACATTTTGTAGTTTAGGAAGTTTCCTGAAATCTCTTAAAATCCACTGAAATCCTCTGAAATCATTAAAGTCTTGAAGTTTTTGAAATCTTTGGAAATCTACCGAAATCGTCTGAAATCTCTTGAAACCTTTGCAATATTGAAATTAGGTGTACATTAAATCTGAAGCAGCTGAAAATCGCTGCTGAAGATCTTTAACCAGTTTATTTTCTGTTCCTAACTTTTTATTCGGAAGACACAGTCAATTCATTCTCAAACTCATCCTCAACTTCTTTGGAATTTAAAATTAGTCCTGGAGAAAAAGCAAATTTTTCGTCTCTCTTGGTTGTTTTACTTCCCATTTTCAACTGCATAACTCCATTCTATAAGTACCTTCTTATGCCTTGTTTCATTAACGCTTTGAAAATATTTCACCAGGTTACAAATCCCAAAGCCTGAGCAGCGGCTCTATTAGCAGCACGAGTAGTCGGGTATTGGGTGTAAAGTCCAGCATCAGAGTGGGTAACGCAGCAAGTAACTCAGTGGAGAGCGGTGGTGGGGCGTTGGCACATGAGGGGGCAGGTACGAGCGGCACAACGGCTGCAGCAACTGCTAACCCGCCTTCGTCCTCCGCCGCCCACTCCTCGCAGTCTCACCCAACGCACAAACACCTGCTCCGTTCGCGGGTTAAGCTTGCTGCCGATCAAGCCAAAGAAACCATACCTGGTAACAAGGTTCAAGGCAAACATAACAAGAAGGATTCTACAACGGGCTCCTGCTCCAGCTCCAGGTAATATTTCTTTCTTCTCTTCTATCCTTTGGATAACCAATACTCAAAATTGGCTTGCTTTTCGATGCTGATATCTTTATTACCGTCCCGTTTAATTGCTTAGACATCGCTCTTCGTCTCGGGCCAGAAAACCGATGGTGGAGAGTGGTTCTGGAGGAGCAGGAGTTGTAATGTCAGGCACTGACGCTGCAGCAAATAGTTCTACCCCAACTTCAGTTACATCTACGATTCCAAGCGGCCAGTTGGGATCATCGACTGGTGAAGAGGAATCAGCTTCAACGGCAATCTCTGCCATTGGTAATATATTGTGCATAGAAATGATGTTCCTGATACTTGAAACATTTCAGAGAACTAGATACGTAAAGACGGATCTTTATTTCACATCTTGGCAGTGTGTCAAAATTCCCATCTCATTAATATCGTCGATTTGTTGAAAATCATAAAAATTTGTCAAACACGATTTAAGATGAGGTTTTGAACTTCGACTTCAAGATATCTATGAAATTGAGTTATACAGATTAGATAAACAAAGTCACTTTAATATTTCTAACTTGACTGCTTAATTTGAAAAGTTTTATAAAATGGCCAAAGATTTTTGTCTAATTAAATTCATTTACTAGCTTGAAAAACATTTCTGTCTGCACGTATACTAGTAGACTAATAGGATATGACTCAAGATCCATTGAACTGATTGAATTCGATTTTTTTTCTGTTGATAATTAGATTATTCCGGTTTATTTTCACATTGTAACAGTGCTTTCTGGTGCTAGCTACCCAAAAATATCACAACTATCTTTAAAAAAAATAAAAAAATGTCAAATTTTCTTATAAAATCTAGGAAGTCCAAATGAAGTCATTCGAATTCACCATTATTCCAAAATTAACCAATATACGGAAAATTATTTTATATCGATTGTTACTCCATTTGCCAAAGCGAGCGGAGGTCCGTCTGGAATGTCAGGTACTACTGGAGATAGTGAAAGCGACGATGGCGAAGTTGGTCGGCTTCAAGCACTCCTGGAAGCTCGAGGATTACCTCCTCATGTGTTCGGAGCTCTGGGACCCCGGATGCAGCATCTTTTGAACAGAAGTATGGGCGCCAGTTCAGGTAATTTTCACCTTTGCCATTGTTCAACGCAATTCATTCGAATACGCAAGTTTCAATATAATTTTACAACTAAACCTGTTACTCCTGAAACTTTAACCCAGGGTGGACATTAAATCTGAGCCCAAATCTGGCTGGATGTTTTATGTTTTTTCATGTTTTTAGTTAGCATGAAGTTTCATTTTGTTATGGTAAACAGGATAGTGTAGTAAAATGGGTATTGACAAAATGCAACATACAAATATCAAATGAAAACCAGCTAATTATTTGGCACAACTAACCGTTAAGTATAATTATGCCTAGTTGTTGTTGTTACATTTCTTTTACGAAGCTCTAGACTGCCGGAAAGTCTAAATACAGTCTCTGCTTTATTTCCCTTAGAAAGTCTCAAAATATTGTGTCTGTATCATATATCTAATATGTGTGAAGTTCCGATTACAGTCAGAGACTATATTTAGACTTTCTGGCAGTGTAAGGTTAATATCAAAGAATGGTACATACATTTGATCATTGGTATTTATTGTCGATGAATAGTAGTAATTGTACCGTATGAATCATAGGTTAGAAAAAAAAGAAAAACCTTTTTAATAATCTGCAGCTATATTATTTACACTAATTATGGTGAACACGAATTAAGCAACGTCTCTATGTTTATTTAACAATATGCTTATTTATCATTTCATGCACAACTCTTCTTACATCCCATGCAATTAAAAGATGAATAATTTGAAACTATATAACACCAAGGTCTAATCCAGTCAGACTGTTCCATTTCCCTGATTTACCCCAAAAGGCACTTAGATGTCTGCCCATGGGTTTCAAACATTTTTTCACGAACCTCGCAATTTTCTCTGTGAGCGCATGACATAAACTCGTCACTAATCCCAGCACGTTTTTAGTAGTCCTGCTACCCATTTCGGACTCAGTTCACATAGTTTTTTGTCAATAATATCTTTACCTGAGTTTCCTGATGATTCAAGAATCGCATTACGCGTCTTGCACGACACTGAGTTTAGGATTATTGGGGCTATGTATACATGACATCTTCTTCGCGTTGTAGTTCGAAGAGCTTATTTTTCATGTGATCTTTAAGCACAGCATTACAAAATAGCTGTCGAACGTCGTACTACGTTTTCTTGTGCAACTGATTTGTCGGGAACAGTCGATCTTTTCCATAAATAATCTTTAACATTTTCCTATTTGATGCATTTAGAAGACTAATTGCATTTCTCACAGCCCTACCCCAACCAATGACCCATATCTCATCCTTTAAACAAACAAAGCTTTGTAAACCATTTGTAGCATAGAGTTAAACAGAGGTTTTGAGTCTACTGAAAGCAAAAGTAAAGTAGCACAGTTTTTTTTACTAATTTATTGATATGCTCACCCCATCGCAGGTGTTGATCGATTATAATCCTGAGGTACTTCCCACTCCTAACTCTCATAATTTTCTTACAGTTAGTATTGGAATGTAAACTATCACACTCTTCACCATACACTACTAGTCCATCTACGTCTCGAATGCTGTCGCAATAGCATCCAAAAGTGATATAATTTGTTTTATCAAAGTTTACCGTTAGTTTTTTTTTCTTTGAACCATTTATAGATCCTTTGAAACTGTGGTTACAAATTCTTCCTGAGGAGCACCCTCATAGAGAATTGCAGTATCATCTGTGAATGAATATATTTTTCCCTTACATTTAACTTTACATAGATCATTCAGGTAAATAATAAATAAGAGGGAGCCAACGACTGTGCCTTGTGTAACCCCATACCTTGAAACATTTATCCCCCCCTCCCCCCCTTTGATGTTTTCAATTTCCACATACTGCGGTCTTTCTATTAGGTATGACTTGAGTATTTCCTGAGCTCTACCTTTGATTCCCACGTCATTTAGCTTGTCAAGTAAAATTTCGTGGCTTAGAGTATCAAATGTCATTTTTAGGTCAACAAATACACCCATACACGGTCTGCTCTTCCCTATTGCCTCATAAACAAATTTCGTAACTTCTGCTATTGCATGGACTTTCCTTGTAGGGAACCGAACAGAGTTTTTTCAAAGAAAATATTTTTAGTTAAGTAGTCCATTCTGTCCTCCAGGCAAGTCTCAAAATCTTTGGCAATGTTCGAAGTCACAGAAATTCGCCTGTAATTATTAAGACACTTACGATCACCACTTTTAAATAGTGGTTTAATTTTTACTGTTTTGAAGCACTCCCGAAACTGTTGATATCTTAACATTGTGTTATTTGATTCTGCTCCAATTGATTCCTATCATGTATTAGGGTTTTGCTTTATTCTTCTGCACCATCATTGGCACAAATAATACTGGCTGGAGATTATTTGAACAAATTTTTCTCCCTTCATGACTTTTGATTTACAGTTCACCTCATTTATCTGCAATTAATAATTTATTATTTACAGTTATCCTGATTTAGGGTTTAATTCTTCATGTTGCAATTCCAGCTGCCAAAGCGCAACAGTTATTGGCAGGCTTACAGGCAGTCGACGACGAGGGCGAGCAGCTGCAGGCTGTGATAGGAATGGGAGAAATATTAGTAATGGGAAATGAGGACACGCTGACAGGTTTTCCAGTGAAACAAGTTGTCGCAGCTTTAATCAACTTACTTGGAATGGAGCACAACTTTGTTATAATGACACACGCCTGTCGTGCTCTGACTTACATGATGGAAGCCTTGCCTCGTTCATCGACAGTCGTTGTGGATGCCGTCCCTGTTTTTTTGCAGAAGTTGGAATCCATCGAGTGCATGGATGTCGCTGAACAATGCCTTACTGCTCTGGCTATGTTATCGCGTAGACACAGCAAAACAATTTTACACGCGGTACGTGTCATTTTTTATTTTTCATTCCTGTTTGAATATGGAATAACTCAATTTCTCAATCTTTTGGCAAGGCATTAAAGTACTTTATTGTACATACTACATTTTGATAATCCATTTCAATTTGCTACAAATTCATTTTTATCCGTTTATTGACGGAAATGAAATCTAGTTTTGGGTATGAGTCAAAATTCCGAATGGTTATAACTTCGAGTGTTGAGAACTTTCACATATGCCGTGAAGCATTTACAGCATAGCACAGCCCTGCAATTGGAATTTTGATTCACACCCTAAAATATGGGCTTGGAAATGTTCCTACATTTCCTAAATATCATGTATCATATGTCCTACAAATATTGAATAATCTAATGAAGGCTCATAATTTATACTGCCTAAGTTCGACAATCGGACTTGATATTAATATACCTAAAATTCTTGAACAATTTTATAATTACAGGGAGGTGTCTCGGCGTGCCTGAAATTTGTAGACTTTTTCAATATTACTGCTCAGCGGGCGGCTCTGACAATAACCGCCAACTGTTGTCAAAACTTACATCCTGACGATTTTCATCTAGTCACCGACAGTTTACCTTTGCTAACCAGCAGACTGGCCAATCAGGATAAAAAGAGCGTCGAGTGCGTTTGTCAGGCGTTCAGTCGATTAGTCGACAGTTTTCAACACGATCCAACTATGCTTCACAAAATCATCAATGCCGAACTTTTACAAAACTTACAACAATTAGTAAGTCTGCTGTAATTGCGAATGATTATTTCCGTTCATTGCAAAGAATATCCTAAGATTGTACATTCTGTTACAAAAAGAGTCCTAAACTTTTTTTAGAAATATCTTAAAATCCGAACTCATTTTTCATTCATAAAACTAATACAATCTGCTTCTAAGTTTCCACACCAATACATCCTGTATTTTAAATTTTCAGCTGATGATTACACCGCCAGTAAACAGTATTGGCAATTTTATAACTGTACTACGAATGCTTTCTGTGATATCAAATCGCTGTCCTGACCTGGCGCAGCTGCTTCTCCAACAAAACATAGCTTTCACACTCAGTTATCTCCTTACCGGGTCCCTGGAGGTTAAGACTGAAGATGTGGAACTGGTGCCACGATCTCCACAAGAGTGGTACGAGATAACTTGTCTAATAGAAGAACTGATGCCGCCGCTACCTACCGACGGTATATTTAGTGTAAATAGTCTACTTGAGAGGACCAATAATCAACAAGAAACTGTGCACTGGGAATGGAGAGACGAGAGACATTGTTGTCATCCTTTCAGCACCATAGATTCAAGAATCATCGAGGTATGTGTGTCTGTGCCACCTAAATCGAAAATTGAAGAAAGAGAAAAACCTTTTCAAAACTCTCCACCAACGTTATTTACATCAATGATTGTGAAACACCCCTAATATGTAATAAGAATAATTTTGGACAAATTCTAATAACAAACTAAGATATAAATAACTTGAAAAAAGGTTTTATAATTAGATCATACAAAATGATTAAACTTTGATATTTTTCATTTGATTCTCATTTTTTCGGCGTATTTTCTTCACTGTACAGATTGCCACGAATTATCTGAAAAACATTGTAGTAGTGTTATAACGGGTTACTGTAATTTTTGGCAAAGATTTGTTGCACCATACTTACATAAATCTATCTTAGTCTGCTTCAGAAATAACGATTTGTAGATTTTTTTTTTATTGTCGCTCTCTGAAGACCTCTATCGTGAACAAATTGAGTCGGAAAACATTAAAATCTCATTAAAACAAAAGAATCAAGAGATCAATCATTTTGAATATTCCAATTATGTAACTCTTACATTGTAGATAACTTAGTTTGTAATATCCAAATTGCTTCAAAGTCACTTCTATTATTACATAATCAGAATGTAGTTTCATTCATCATCGTTGCCATAAATAACACTGCTGGTAAATTTTTTAAACCTTTTTTCCCCCTGAACTTTTGATTCGTTAGGTACGACTCCATTCATACTCTGTTTTCCCCATTTTGACGAATGTTAGCAAATTTTCATTTTGTAATCATTCAGATGGCCTTCCAAAATGGCGAGGATGAAATATGCTTATCAACATTGGGCCGCACTTACACAATAGACTTGACTGTCATGAAGCAGATTAATGAGGACATTGGAATGGCAAGGAGTATATTTCGTAGGGTTAACACTAACCCTGCGGAAGGGAAGACTCCCAACTGTTTGTCAAGGTAAGCAAAGATGCTTAATTGATTTACTTACATTTCTCCAAAACCTGGCTTTGGCATTATATTTAACTCACAAACTCTTATTTTCCAGTATGGACGTAGTGCCTCCTGTTATCGAAACCAATGAATGGTTAGTTTCATTCATTCGGACGTTATTCTCCGTTTTGTATGAAGTATACAGCAGTTCTGCCGGGCCTGCTGTCAAATGCAAATGTCTTCGAGCGCTTCTACGCATGGTTTATTATGCTTCTACTGATCTACTCAGGGTGAGAATTACTTGTAGTCACCTCAAACATTTGTAACTTTTTACTTCTCTGTAGTCAGAGAAGAAGAGAAGTTATTAAAATCACCCCGATAATGAGAAATTTAGTTTTCGGTAAATCTCCACGTTTTTCAGATCAGAACCAAAAAAGTCTAACCATTTTGAAATTGACAACTGAGTGTGTGCGTGATTAATTTTTTGTCCCCTGATATATCGAAAAAAAATTAATGCATTCTAATGATTTCTGTCTCAATCGTTGCGGGATTTAAAAAAGAAAAAATCGATTGAGGTATTCTTGGTTAATGTGCAAAAATGATAATTTGTTTATTCGTCGAAAGTTCGAAAATCTGCATACTCATATAGATGAAATTTGATCTACTGGCTTGGCTTCGTTTAGCATAGACCTGATCAAGATCTAAGGACATAATTTGTATATTTGAACATTTGTAATTTTGCAAATAACTGAACTAGTGGAAGGCCTCTTCTTTCCAAGTCATTGGATTTTCCTGCATATTTTTTTTCATTATTCCGTGATACTTCGACAAAAAGTGATTTGAAATTTTAACAACTGATCAGAAATGAACTGACAAGTGTCAATAAATTGTAAATTCGAGAGTATGCTGCGTGAATGCAATAAATTATCATGTCCTTGTCTCTTTACTTTAAAGGATGTGCTGAAAAATCAGGTGGTCTCGTCGCATATAGCAGGAATGTTGGCTTCCCAGGATCTCAGAATTGTAATTGGAGCTCTGCAGATGGCAAGCATATTGATGAAAAGGCTGCCACAAGTATTCGGTGTACATTTTCATCGCGAGGGGGTATTGCATCAGGTTAGGCAACTGGCAGACCCTGAAATACCGCTTGGCGTGTCACCACCTAAATGTCCTTCGGGTCAGTGCGCAAGTAGATTAAAACAGCAAACTCTGATTCTTAATATTGCTACTTTTAAACTTTCTTCAATATATCTATGCTGGACAGATCCTCAATCAAAAAATACGCTAACGTTTTCACCTATTTAATTATTATCTCCTTCTTTCTCTTACGATTTCACAGGAATTTCCTTGCCAAGTCCTCAACCCGGTCCATCGAACACTCCGCTTTCTTCCACAACGACATTGTCGTCAAGCAGCGCAACGTCTCCCATCGCGTCACCGACAACCAATGGAAATATATTGATAGGTGCTATAGCTACTAGCCAATTAAAACCAAATCTCACTGCCACTATGGAGACTCGCAGTAGAACTGATTTAAACACCAGCGCCACTGATGACAGCAGCACTCCACAGAATGCTCATTTGTAAGTTATCATCACTTCCATTTGTCCTTTTGATCAAATTACAATTGCTAAAGCATGATGATAAGTTGTTCTGCAAATGGTCAGTAGGTTTTACACAAACAATTAATTAACAGTTTGGATAGATTAAGAACTACGTAAATTCAGTAAGAATACTTTTTTCTTCGTAACTTTTGGTACATACTACTTGGTCGCTCCATCGTCAAATTAAATTCTTGTTGTTTATGCCAACTCTGCAGATCTTTCTGAATATTCAGACATTCCTCTTGTCGTGGAAAATGACTTCATGCTGGTTTTTTTCAGAAGAATCGGAGATGTTCTAAAAAGAAAACGACAGAACAAAAAGGGCCGATTCTCAAGACTGTCAAACGCGATGCCTCAACAAGCCCAACAGCAAGAGTCATTGTTCACCGGTTTCACACCGAAGAATAGCCGCTTCTTGGGTAATTTGAACCCGGCTCGATGGGGTCGGAAATCTTCTTCGTCAAGCGCCACAAGCGACAAACGTGACTCCAGCTCTTCAACGAGTTTAGCCAAACCACCGAGCAATCCTAGTTTAACTGGGGGGAATCGTGAAAAAGCTAAGGCTTGGGTCAGAGAACAGGCTGCTCAGTTCTTGGCCAGGTATCAAGATGATGCTCCTTGTACACATCCGGCGCTCACTGTACTTTCCAGGCTAACAGCAGCAATACAGCGACTGCAGTCAAACGTAAGTTTTTGACAAGGGAACTTTTTGTCTAGAGCAAATAATTCTAAAATATTGATGCCATTCAGGAGGCCTGGGAAATTTATTGAAATTGTATATTCTGTACCTAAAATTTCCTGTGATAATGAAGAATTAAAAATAATCCTGTATTCGTGACTCGAATTAATTTAAGGGGATATATATGAGTAGCCAGGTAAAGAAGTAGATGACTTTTGAAGTTTTTTTCATTCAAATGTGCGCAAAATGAACGTCATTTGTGTTTTTTATTTATTTATTTCTTTTTCTCCCATTGTCAATACGAAGCATTGTTATTGACAGTAAGATTAATAACGTCAACAATTTCGCTTGATGAGATGTTTTGCAGTGTCCACTATATTTCAAAATGACTTAATCGATTTGTTTAAAAGTTTGCAATATTATTTTTGAACACTTTATCTTCTATCGCGACTCGGTTGATTTATTTATTTATTTTTTTGGATATCGTGTGAAGTTGAAATTTCAGACTTCATCTAAAATTTACGCCTTTCTTCAATTAACAAAAAAGTAATATGATGCTCAAAGAAGAATTACGTATCGTGGCAGAGGATAAAATGTCTAAAAATACTATCTCTAAATTTAAAGTAAATAACTTGAGCTGTTCTTCAAACATCATGAGCAATGCGAAGCATGTGGCCAAGTAGAATGTTTGACGTTGTTGCAGTAACAATGCTTCTTAATAATTGATTCTGATAAGAAGAATATGTCACTGAAATTCGATCGACATACATTCGAACAAAACAATCCATAATTGATGAGAATAATTTGTTGTCAAGTTAAATTAAAAAAAATTTATCACTTGTTCAACCGTGTATTTGCAGATACCCCTATAATGTGCCACCAGACGCAATTTACGACGCAGTTTTTTAGAGTTCACACGCACAGGGAAAACCGGGATAACTCAGGGAATTTCGAAAATAAGACTCGAATTTTAAATTTCGAAGAAATAAAACTCGTTCTTAAACAAAATATGAAATTCTTCATTCATAGTGAAAATCGCAGGCTGTTGTTTGTAAACTGATAGTCAGTCGTTAAGATAGCTACTAGATAATACTGAAGGTATTAATATTAATGTGTAAAGAAATTGTCATCAATCAGAAGCATATTTTTTTTTAAGTTTTCCTGCAAAAATCGTATTTTGAGGCTGGAATACCTGGAAAAGTCAGGGAATTTCAGATTCAGTTTTTTATTAAACTGTAAAGTATCTTAGGTTTGAAAAATTCTATATCACATATTTACATTCTGCTTGATTTTTCGTTGTAATTACATCTGAATAACCAAAGTTAGTTTGCGGTTTGGTATTTTGCCTATGGAAAATTGATGACAAACTTGAAAAATCTGTGAACACATACGGATATTAATGTGGGCTGAAGTCCTCCATTGCCAACGTAATTGACTAGGGAGTAAAATTAGCTGTCGCTGAATCAATTTCCATATGTTGTATACTGATAAGGAGAAGAAGTCGTACATTAAATTTTAGATGAAATTTCATGATAGTTTAAAGAAGATCATTGTGTAATATTCAATTTTCTTTTTATAAATGATGAGTTTTTCAACTTCGTACACGCAGGAAATGGATGAAATGCTGTCAGCATTAACCGAGCTCCGAGACATTGTGTTAGAAAGTGATATATCGCCATTCGAGATGAACTACAGCGGATTAATAAAAGCTCTTCTCAACTACCTCACTACCACAGACGCGCCAGGGCATCGATACGATCGCTTACGGATGTTCTGGAAGCTCTTCGCCGATTCCACCGTAAGTTTCGTGTCCATTAATGAATAACATGCCATGTATAAACGAAAATATTCTAATTATTATATTGTTGGTCATTTCATTTCTCGTTTGCTAACTATTTCTTTCAAGTGCTTTTTTGTTACTTGCTCTACTATCCAGATTGAACAAGACAATGGAGTGTTGGTCGACCTAAATGCCAGGGCTTTTGGTGCACTCGTTGCCAAATTGAATAGCTGCGTTGCTCAATTGGAACAATTCCCAGTAAAAGTACATGATTTACCGGCCGGATCTGGAGCCGGACGAGGCGGGACGAGCGCTTTGAAATTCTTCAACACTCACCAACTCAAGGTATTTGAAACGGGAAATAATTTTTCTTGCCGTATTTTAAGATTGCACAAAGTTTTTGTTGCAGAAATTATTTTCATCAGCTTGACAAAGAATTAAAATGACTGAATCTTGTTTCAGTGCAATCTTCAACGACATCCAGACTGCAATAATCTGAAGCAATGGAAGGGAGGTACCGTCAAAATAGATCCCCTTGCGCTTGTTCAGGCCATTGAACGTTATCTGATGGTGCGAGGATATGGCAGAATTAGGGATGCTGAATCAATGGTCAGTGATGACGACAATAGTGAAGATGACATCGATGATACTTTGGTAGGATTCCTCACCTGATTTTTTCATTGACAATGTAGTTTGGGAAAATTCTTTTAATGTTTTGTACCTTTATTTTTTCTCGTTACTTCCCAAATGTCTGTTCTTCCTTGATGTATTTGTTGTCTTAAAAGGTCATTATTTTTGATACCATGAAATAGGCTGCAGTTGTGATAAGCCAGGGCTCGGCTAAACATAAACTTCAATTTCTGATCGGCGATCAAGTCCTGCCGTTCAATATGACAGTTTATCAAGCGGTGAGACAGTTTGGCTGCGTGGGAGTTGATCATTCGGAGGCTGAAACTGACGGAGAAGCACCTCTGGGTCACGATGCTGTTTGGGTACAAACACACACAATTTACTACAGGTGCGTATTCAAATTTTTTTGCTGTTCACTGATACATTTTATCGGAAACTTAACCCGTTTGAATGGAAAAAAGAATTGAAAACCGTAAATTTCGATCGAAACAGTTTAGTCAATAATACGGTGTGCATTCTCAACGGTTTTGTCTTCCGAAATTCAGGCCTGTACCTGAGGATGAAACAATGGTATCCTCAAAACCTGGGTCAAGTTCTCAGAGCAGTAGCAGCCGGAAAGGAAAAGGAAAGAGTACGAAAATAAGCTCTAAGAGAAAGGAAGACAGCCTTTGGTTAGAGGGAACGATTCCACCGCCACGATGTCCACTGGCACCTTATCTCACCCCGACACTCCCTCTCTCCGTAACAATAGCAGACGCTTCTCTGGACGGTCTTTGTTTACTCCGTTTGTTACATTCGTTGAATCGTCACTGGGGTGTTTTATTTCCTCATCTTAAAAGCATCAGACTTCTATCCGCCCAAGATTTTGTTAATAATAAAATTGCTGCCAAAGCGAATAGACAACTCCAAGATCCGCTTGTCATTATGACTGGAAATCTTCCTTCTTGGCTGCAACAGATTGCTGCAGTTTGGTAAGTTATGCTCATTACATACGTTAAATTACCAGGTTGAAGTTTGTAACATTAACGTAATTTTGTACTATTAATACACCTTATTATATGTAATATAGTAACGATACTTTTTTACAATTACGTCGTCATATCAACTTATGAACTTGAACCTCATATTTCAAATAGAAAGCTGAGTATTTATCTGAGATCAATTTTTATTCCAATGATATTTGAGAACTAATATATAAATAGATTTTTACAATATTGGTCTTAATTGATACGGTTCTTCTAAGTTTAGTACTGATCTAATTTTTACCAAAGTCGGCTCAAATATTCCTGAGTTATTTGCATGAACGAAAATTTTTCGATTCGTTAATAACTCTATTAACGGATTAATCAATTTAAATGAAATTTAACTTCATTTAACTTGGAACAGATGAGGTTTTGAGTAAGATCGGTCAAACCATCCTTGAATTATTAGTAAAAATGAAAATCTGCTCATCAAATATTTTTACCCTCGCGATTAAAGGGAATAGTATTAAGTTTCAGGTCACTTTCTTTTAAGCCAGTTGATTTTTCTGCTGGCTTTTATGTTTTTTTGGAAATATGATGATATCGAAATTGCTTTTCAGCCCATTCTTATTTCCATTTGAAACACGACAATTGCTCCTCTACGCCACATCATTTGACCGAGATCGTGCACTGCAGCGACTTCTTGATTCCGCTCCTGAGCTCTCAGGCTCGGACAGTCAGGAGCGAGTAACGCCACGTTTAGAGAGGAGGAAGCGAACCATATCAAGGACAGACATCCTAAAGCAAGCTGAACAAGTCATTCAGGACTTGGCCTCGAGCAAAGCGCTGCTTGAAGTACAGTATGTTAATGAGGTAATAATGCCATCATTAATCCATTTTCTTTTTGCAATATGCATATCATCTCTGTGTTTCAAATCCCTAAAGTTTATTTCACTGTTCGTATTACATCTGATTTTCCGTATTTAAGAGATTTTAGATACTCACTGTATTGAAGAAATTCAGAGATTCACATTCGTTTCTGTTATTTTTCAGTGATACATATCCATATATAAATTTTGTATCTTTTCAAGATGGCTTTTGATTATTTTTAATAATGTTTGAACGGTTTTGAGAAATTCTATCAAGTTTTATGAAAGAACTTTTATTCCTTCGGAATTCCAGTTTCTACTGACAATTTTAAATTTTCAAGTACTCCTGACCTAATTGAGTTCGAGGTTAAAACGGAATAAATTTCTAAAAACAACTCACGTTTCCCGAACTTCTTTTTCATTTAGTAAGTTTTAACGGTACGATATGATGAAAAATTGGAGCACAGTTCCAAGAGAAATTGAACATATTTAGGAAGTAGTTCGATAGTAATTTCTGTGAAATGTCGCTGAAGTAATTTGAACATATCTGTAATATACCGTATTGTTCTATGTATAAGTCGACTCACATATAAGACAATCCCCAATTCTAAGACAGCATTTCAGGTGGTTTTCTTAGTTAACCGCACATAAGACGGCATATTAGGTGAGGATGATTTTGGCTGGTGCTGCCAACGACAAAAAGCCTCGGCTTATATTCGAAACAATATGGCCATATCTGCAGAAAAATTAAAATTATGAAAATCTTATAGTATTTTCAAGAAATATCAACGTTTTTCGAGAAATTTCGTAAAATTTATTCCCTGTATTGAAAATTAAACATTTCTACAAACTTTCTAGAAATTAAATAGAATTTCAATTAGAAAAATTAGGAAACAGTTGGGAATTCAGATTCTCAGTACATTCGTAGAAAGTATTGAAAGTTTTTAAAAATAATTTTGGCTGGGGTATACACTTGATTTTTCATTTAAATAGCCTATGACCGTTGCTTCCTGTTACTATTTTAACAAATTCAATAACTGAACAGGGTATTTAAAACTATTTATTCATAATCATCAATTTTTAATTTTGGAACTAATCTCCTTATAGGTCGGTACAGGCTTGGGTCCCACACTTGAATTTTATGCTCTGGTTTCAAGAGAGCTGCAACGTGCAGACCTTGAATTATGGCATGGAAGTTCAACACCAACTCTGGGAGGATATGTAAATAGCCCTCACGGCCTTTTTCCGACTCCCATTCCATGGAATACAAAGGTTTCACACCTGGCTAAGCAGAAAACTAAGTTCAAGTTTCTTGGAAAGTTCATGGCCAAGGCAATTTACGATTCTAGAATGGTAAGTGACACATTTTCTACGTAGTTATCAGTCTCAGACGAATTTTTCCTTCCTTCAGACGAATTACAAAAAAAAATCCTAAAATCGCAACATGGACGAATTGAAGAAGTCCGAGGCTTGTAAATTATAGAATTGAACCAATTATATACCTCGGATAACTTCTATAATTATTACGGTAGAAAGTAGTGAAAATTTTCTTTTTTTCAGCTGGATTTGCCATTCAGTTTAACTTTCTATCGTTGGTTATTGGGAGAGGAGCACACCCTAACTTTAAACGACTTGTGCTACGTTTGCCCTGATGTGTATCGCACTCTCTGCAAACTCCAAGATATCGTTAGGCGAAAAGAGGCGATTGAAAGGGATCAAACCTTGAGACCTGCCGAACGGAATCAACTGATCGAATCTCTATCTTTGGATGGATGTCCCATCGTTGATTTGGGTCTAGTCTTCGAACTTCCGGGATACGATAATGTCGAATTGAGAAAAGGTGGTAGCGAGCTTCCCGTTGATGTACAAAACCTAGATCAATATATCAAGGTGTGTATTAGTGTGTTTCGTTTTCAATAAATATGTTTTTTTACTTCATCCTTACAAACTGGCACATTGCTAAAAAAAAAATTCAAACCTTAAGTTTCCTCTGGAATAAAACATTTTCCTATTTGAAATTACATAGGAAAGACGACATTTTTTTTCTTGTTCTGATTGGTTGAGAATTTAAATCTCTGCAAAATGCGACTGTGCAGTAACAATCTGAGAAGAAAATGAACATTTTCTCCGTGTTACTTCAATAAGAAAACTTCGAGTTCTGCCAACAACTTTTGAAAATTGGAATCAAGAGGTTATTCTTCAGTAAAGATTTTATTTTGCTTATGTATTATGTACAAGATTTTGAATGGGGAATTGAGAATTCACAAGAATTGGCTTTGATACAAAACACTCTGGTTTTTATTAAATTTGCCAGTTTCGTGCTGAATTTCGATTCTAGATTTTTTTAAAATTGTGTAAATCTTACAGAAGGTGTAATAGTGTTAGGAAAAATTGACCTGATACAATTTGATTTCACAGTTAGTGGTTCACTGGTTCCTGTACGAAGGAGTATTCAGACAAATGGAGGCATTCAGGGAGGGATTTGAATCGGTGTTCCCGCCTTCGCAGCTTCGTTTGTTCTTTCCTGAGGAGCTTGAAGCTGTTTTTTGTGGCCACGCTCAGACCGGCGGCAACTGGGATATAAAAACTTTGCTGGAATGCTGCCGAACGGATCACGGCTACACTCCGGACTCTCGCGCGATTCGATTCTTGTTCGAAGTCATGTCGGAATACAAGAGCGAAGAACAACGGCAATTCGTTCAGTTCGTCACTGGCTCTCCTAGATTACCGGTCGGAGGTAAGTTCTTTCATTTATCCTACATTAGATCTTCTTCATTTTTACTCTTTTGTTTGTATGACGCACATTGAAAAATCGAATGTAAGGCAAACCTCGGTACGGTGAATGGAACTTAAAGATTTTTATCAATGTGAATAAAACTTATTCTTTCCAACACCAGCTCACAAATTTCCATTTTCGAACACTGCGGTAAAACAAAGCTATTGCACAATTAAAAGCTATATTTTACACACTAGGTCTTCCTTCGGCGTAGGCGCACTTTCGAATAATTGAATTTTACGCAGTGTGTTATTCAACGTATACCTCTGACTCTGATTTTAGACGCTGTCAGTCGCACTTTCGTAGCTTCTCAAATTAAACTTTCCTTCATAGGTGTTGCAAACTATAGCGTGGTATCATATGTGCGGGTAGGCGATATCTGACTTGTGTAATTACAGCGCTCGATTTGGCTCATGCTGCAAACTGCACAATCTTCGCAAATTGCCCACTATCCGCACTTGCAACACAATATACTACTGAAATCTTCGTGATATTGACTATTGTGAGAAATTGCTAGATGAGTCACGAGTTCCACCGAAATTCGAAACAAGAGTCGTTAGTTCATTGCATTCCACAAACACAGTTGAATGTGTTTCCACACATAGTTTAAAAACCTATTTTCTTTTTATTCCAGGCTTCAAAAGTCTAACGCCGCCATTAACGATAGTACGCAAAACATTTGACCCGTCAATGAAAACCGACGATTTCCTACCCTCTGTAATGACGTGCGTAAATTATTTAAAACTGCCCGATTACACAACGCTGGAAATAATGAGGGAGAAACTAAGGATGGCTGCGCAAGAGGGTCAACACTCGTTCCATCTGTCATAGAAATGGAATATTCGCTTGTTGATTTTTTCTGTTATATTTACCCCCTTTTCTTTGCCCCAATTTTGCCGATTTACTGAATTCAAACAAATTTTCCACTATGAAAACGCAAAAAAATAAAAAATAAATAATAAAATAAAATAAAATAATGTTCGTAGTCAAGGGTTTAATGAGAAACAATGAGAAAGATAAGTTTTATTACACTTTATATAATACACACACGCGTATACCTAGCAATTATTATTATTATTATTATTATTGTGATTTTTTGTCCATTGCTGAAGAGACATTCGCGAGTTTCATGTTATTTTTTTCTGTATCTTTCCCCCCTCTTCTATTTTTCTCTCATCTTCTGAATGATTAGGTCAATTTTTAATAAATATTCCAGTTTCATGTTTATCGTTGGTTCTGGTTTTTTCTGTTTTTTTAATTTTATGTACATTCTTGCAGTTTTTTTTTTTCGAACATTTGTGTCCTGTTTCAAATTTAACAATATTACCATAATTTTAATGGATTCAATAACGAGTGAGCAAACTGCAAGGCTCTCTCTTCCGAAAAGAAAAACAAAAAAAAAAGTTGAGCACCTCACAGTGTTATGGCCAATCTCGCCTGTCTTGTCTCTGGCACATTACAATGATGATATAATGAAAATGAAGATGAAAACAACAAAGAAGAGAAAGAAAAAAGTTGTAAATATAACTATTATTCTCCACATACTATGGTTTGTTACGTGCAAATCAATACAAATAATTTATAGAATTATTATTATCATCATTATTATTATTATTACTACAACAATAATATTCTACTGCTAATATCGGATAATATACCGATTAATTTTCTGCGCGTTATGAGGACCGAGTCCAGAGTAGGTTGTGAAATTAGTAATTTATTTAAGAAATTTGAGCCGATTTTTATCCTGTCTGCATCTAGAGTATGTTCAACTAGTTACTATAGTAAAGTAGAAATATAACAGAAATATTGACAATGATTTATACAATATACATGTACACAAAGCGTCAACAAAACTACGAGACGAACAATGCGAGACTCGATCTGATTGACGCGCAGATTTGATTAAAAAAAACAGTTCAAGAAGAAGAAAAACAGAAAAAGAAAAGTACCATAAATAGAAACGATTAAAAAAAATATATAGCTACCATACAAACAAAATAATTATAATAATGAACTAACGAATGTCAGGTGAAGGAGGATTTAAATTAGGATCATGTAAAGTTTTATATTTGCGGTATGTCGAATGCCGTCATCGGTTGTATCTGCCTCTGTCGTTTCGCCTCTAATGACACATATTGTACACCTCTCTTCAAGTTCCTTCCTCCCCCAAAAAATACTATGAGAACAAGTAATGATAGTAACATCAGAAGGTAATTATTCTTTTGTTTCAGTATTTTTTTTCCAATTTTGTCTCGTATACCTAATTTTTTTTTTTTTGTCCATATCTGTAACAGTAATCACACACGTTTTATTATTGGTATCACGTCAGGCGCAATTATACTTATATATATATATATACACACATATATATATTTTGTATACATATATATAGAGTAATGGAGTAATATCTAATAATTAAAATTTTAAATCTGTGCAAGCGTGTGTGTGTGTGTGTATTCTTTTCTTATCGATCTCTTGTGTTTGATTATGTTGCTGATTATCTCGAGGCAAAGAATGCCGACCAAATTAGGAGTTATGCAACCCAATAAACATGAACATACATGTATGGTTATAGACATATGTATGTACGTACTATATTCACATCTGTGTTATATTTTATATGCATACGTATGTATATAAATATTCGATATTTATACGTTATTATATTTAATTTTAATTCATATATATTGTTAATTAATATTATTCGATGATTATTATTATTATTTTTCTTCGATTTTTTTAATTACCGTAAGTTAAGATAGTCTGATTATATTACTTAGTTGCGTAAGGAGTATATCGCCAACATCATCAGACCGTATTCCGCTGCGTCGATGTATTACTGTGATTCACGTTAATAAAAAGGATATCGTGCACTTATTATGGATTGGATATGAAGGAAAAAAGGACGTGAAGAAAAGAGAATGATTTCCAGAATCATATATTATATGTACATTTCAATCTTAATTTACTACAATTACAGAAGTCACGCTTGAATAGAAAAAATTTCGGCTCAATGTCAACTCAACATTTTTTGTTTCATTATTATTTCAGCAGCTATAAAATTTTTTATTCAAACCCGTAGAATATTTCTGAAATTAAAGAAAACAAAGCTTCGGGAAATTGTCTGATTTGATATTTCTCAGGGTGATTTCTAAAATTCCAGTGAAATTTGTCTTACACGTTTATTTAAACTTCAGTTTTTCAGGAAATTTTTGACTAACAGAGGGATTAACGAATGAACGTTTGGCGACAGTAATTATTGCACAAATAAATGTTTATTGCAGTTTGGTCAATAGGAAAAAAACACAGCAGCAGCAGTTGATCAACAGTCACTGAACTAAAACTTGAAACATTATTACCATAACTTACAGTAAAATGTGGGATAATGTACCGGCTTATCGTATATCTTCATTTGCCGAAGTATTCAATAGAGCATTGCTAGCCAGCCGAGGATGAAGCAAGTGCCTCCGAATGGTGTCACTTTGCTAAATCGTTTGTCGGAGGTAAATGCAAAGTAGTAGCATGGACCGCAGAACATCAGAATACCAGAAACCATGAAGACACCAGCCTGAAACATGCAACCTTATCAAGACCTGTATACTTCATGCGTCTAAATTCTGTACAGAAGCTAGCAAAGGTTCTTACCACATTTGACGCCCTGCAAAGCGGCAGGCCAAGCAAGGCCAAAGTGTGAATAAAGTGGTATCTATTGGCCGTTTCAAAAATCCTCATACTATCTCTAGCAGTCTCTTTCGGATATTGTCCTGAATTAATTCATACTGTTAATAGTATTATTTCTACAAAGTGTCGTGTACATTTTGATTAGAAGTGGAGGTGAGACAAGTGTTAAAAACAATTCAAGGTACCTAAAAACAATGAACCCATTGCATGGAAATGATTCTGTGCAAATTTGAAGCGTACGAGTTACCATAATTTTTATATATAATTGCATCTTTTTTATGCAGATTTTTTTGGATTTTTATTTTTATAATTAAAAGGATCAAAATGATTATACTCTGCTATTTGTCAGCCAATTTTACTGTTTTTGGGCGCATTTTGCTCACTGTCCAAATCTCCACAAATATTTAGAACAAAAATCAAGAAAACTTACCGTATAAAATGTTTATAATGCGCAAATGTAATATTCACAAACATCTTTTGGATGAAACTCGCACAAATCCATTTGTATACAGTCTAGAGATAAGTAAGTGTAAAATTTTTTTTACTCTATCTCTTGCAATCCCTATGCTTAGCAAAATAACCCAATAAACATTAGAAGCGGACAAAACAACACCAGAGTTTAATTATTTCAAATGTTCTAATTATAATACCTTTTCTCAAATTGTTAATATCTTAACTTGTGTTATTCGAATCTGCTCAGAATTATTCCTAATCGCAGTATGAATATCATTTCATTCATTCATTTATATTTATATTTATATTGTTCATTTGTGTTCAGTCATTAGCACAAATATCGTTGCTGAGATTTTTCCCCAGTTTTTTTTTTTGATTTCTATCTTTTGATTCAGATGGCAAGGACCATTCAGATTGAAAGAAAGATCAAGTCAACATGTTTCAACTTACGGTGAGATCCGTATGCACCAAGGACTACTGCTAATGCTCCACTGAATGCTGCAAGTCTCACGTACGGTCCGGTAGCAGCTGCAAGCTTCCATAACGGCACAGGAGATGGTACAACCATTTTAATATCTGTCTGTGGAGTTAATCCTACGTAACTCACTAACTGAAATTGCAAAAAAAACAAAATAGCAATCAAATTGATTTTCACTGTGATCAATTTTGTTTTAGTACTAAAGGATGAAAATTTATGGAAGACAAAGAACTACCAGCACTATGGATTACTATGATGAACATTCTGGAATTGAAAATGTGCGAAAAAGTTGCACAAAAAAAAAAAAATTCTGAAAACTGAACGATCTGTGAATTTATTTATTCACTTAATTAAGTATACTAGATATATACAGATAATTATTAATTGATGAAATGTAAATATACAGGGCATGACTTTTACTTATGTCTGTTCTAAGTGGAAAAATACGAAGAAATAATATGAAAATAAATAATGCGTTGTCATCCAGTGCGCTGGTATATCGATTAACACTTACGCCGGTGATTGTGCTCTTGGCGATGTCAAATGCGTTAGAACTGAGGGGATTAGTATACAACGCGTAATTCAACGCTTCTTGAATTCCCATTTTTCGATTCAACCTATCCTAACCTAACCTAAGACGTCGTACCGATTAGTTTAAATGCGGTGCTCAAATTCATTTCAATTCGTTTGAGATCATTGCTCACTCACGCGCACGTTTGATACTTTTTCTGCAAAGTCCACTCCGCCAATGTAGGCTGGATTTTCACGGGCAGCAAAAAATGTCGCAGTATTTTACTGCTGAGTTTTTGACCAATAGAAAATGCCAAAAAAAGTTAAAGCAGGAAAGCACTACCTTAAGGGGCGTGTTCGGAAATTGACTGAAAGTACTGTCAGTACAACAGTATAGTCAATGTGACGTATACTGTAGATTTTCAGTACTGACAGTACTTTCAGTCAATTTCCGAACACGCCCCTTAGCATAGATTTCCACAGGCGTCAAATTGGCGCAATGGCAACAGTGCCAAGCTGTCGGCGGCAAAACGACTCTCATGAAAATGAGCACTGACGCAACAGTAAAATATCGCATGTCAAAACTATGTGATTGAGTCAGTGGTACTGTTGCGTTTTTATCCTAAGAATTGAAAAATCTAGGATTGATAATTCGAAATTTGAACAAATGGAGATAATGAAGCAGCAAAAAGGAAATCAATTTAAACGTTAGCAGTTTTTTGAGGTGAGAAAATAATCCAACTCATTCTCATTATTCCAGAATCGTGCACTCGTGCATAATTATCATGCCTTTTCATATGTTTATTACCGCATGGTCTACACTGAAAACATTGCGGTGTGTCCAGGGCCTTTCTTCTGAACAATCGCTCTATTTAATAAAAAAGTTCTGAACAAATGAACAGGTAAAAAAGATTATAATAACAATAGTATATGCTGTAATAGTATAGTTGGCGGTGGGATGAGATGCCGAAAACAAAACAAAAAGCATCTAGCAAACAAAACTCCCTTTGACAGCTGTCATCGGCTGTTTATGACAGTCTTAGACAAATATTTTTATAGATATCTGTTTCTGACACCCAAAAAATAAACATGCAAATGAGAATTATTAAGATGATTCCCGACGGGAATTGTCTTTTTCGCGCACTGGCGTATTGTGTATAACGGCACTCGAGATCGACACGCAGAGGTGAGACTGAGTATCGTTTCAAATATATCATACTGGGAAACATGTCAGTAGAAGTAATGAAACAGAACTCGAGGAGAGTTATATCAGAGAAGAAATAGGTTTTTTCGGATCCTGTAAATCCTTGATCCGGTTAACCACTAAGTAAGGGCCTTCCCAATTTCTTTGTAGTTTCGGACACCATCCTTTCTGCCTTCGAGGTTGAAAGAGCCAGACAGAATCTCCGGGATTAAATTTTATATCCCTGGCTCGAATATTATAACGAGTCAGTGGACAGTCTGTGATTTAAGAGTCACTACGTTTGACATGTGTATTTGTCCATCATTATATTTGTCCATTTTATTTTATTTAAATTGATTTATTGGCACAATGAATTTATAATTTTATTAAAAAAATGTATATATCTGTCTAGTCTTATTTGACTTGATGTTATGGACCAGAGGATTTTAACGATGATTTAACCTCAAAACTTGCCTGATGAAGTTGGAAAATAAATGAAACCAACGAAACGTTGCAAATTTTGATAAGTTGAATCTGATCAATTCTGTCCAAGTTCCCAAGAAAATTTAGTATTTATTATAACGAGTTTTTAATTTGTCTGAAGCTATAGAAATTCTACTTATAGCAAAGCTATGAATTTCTTCTACTGTGGGGAAAATAATAACTATAGCAAAATAAGTCGCCAAATGCAATTGGGGACGCATGGCATCGGGGGTTTTGTACATGTGAGCGGATTCGTTTACGAAAACAATCTGAGCAGACCTGCATAGGGAGCCAATAGCAATGTCGGGTTGATCGGAAACAACCGATCAACAGTTGCAGACCTGTCATCAAATCAGCACAAATAAATTCACCTGTCTAACAGACACTGTATAAGGAAATAGTGAGGCGCGTACCGCCGAGACCTCGGCGGCGAGCGAAGCGAGCGCCGAGGTGGGGTTGGCGCGCGAAGCGCGCAGGGGCGCAGCCCCTAGTAAACAAAAATAAAAAAGATATTAACACTTTATTCATTTCACTGCATTACATGTATGACGATTCTAGAATAATGAGAATGAATTAGATTTTTTTTCTTATATCTCTAACAGCTACTCATAGAGCTTATAGAAAAGTTTTGTGGAATACGCTGCGAGCGAAGTATTAAAAGTACAGCCGAAAACGTAAGATTTTGTTCGTAATTCATCTGCTGTTGGTCCTATATACGCTTTATTGAATGTCTTTTCGGCATTTTTGAGGGTTAGAATTATCTGATTTAAAAAAAGTCCTGCAAAACGATTTTACGACGAAAAGGTTCCAAACTCCGAGAGTCGCAAATTTTTGGCTGATTTTGGGATATGCTGATATCGATTTATTCACAATCAGTATCAACATAATTTTGCAACGAATCAAAACTTACGGCTGAAAAACATCAAATTTGCACTGGATTTTTAACGAGGTGGGAAAGAAAAATCAGAAACTCGTAGGGACAAAGTTCCAGTTCCAGTTTATTCAATGTAGTACAAGTGTTCAGGTGTCAGTGTATACTACTTTACCAAGTTTCCAAATACTATAAATCTATTATGTTATACTAGTGCATTATACTAATGATTTTATACCAATAATTACTATAATAATATTCTCATTGATATAATCAGTACGTTATTTCTATATAGAATAGATACTGCGATATATATTGCATTGAGCAGAATATGAACAATGTTGTATAAAATAGTTATTAATGTTGTTTGTAAGCGTAGTTTGGGGTCCAGTCTGAGTACCTACAATGCTAAAAGCTACAATGCACCTCTGCAGGATTCGAGATGTGTAATGTTGTATTACTATTATACGTAACAATGAATAAATTGAATAACACCTACTGGAATTTCTTCGTCATTTTTTCGTATCTTTTCAGGTATTGGTCCCACGACGCTCCAAATACCTTTTTGTAATACTAGAGTTCCAATAAGTCTGGAAAGGGGTCGTTCGAATTGATTCTATGACGAAAAATTATCCGCTCGAAAAAAAAGGAAGGTAGACCTCGTCAGTTTTTTTCTATCCGTTGTTTGTGAATTTTAGACAATGCTGAAATCAATCTATTCATACGGTACATAGACGTACTCAACTGAGAGAAGTCGATTCGACGCAGTTCCAATACGCTGCGAGGAACGCACCAAGAGTAGCCTACAAAGAATAGAAGATTCCGTTAGTAGTTCCCCCGCTGCTGACCTTACGCTATTTTTTGTGCTATTTTTGAGTTCCTGTGGGTCCAATTAGTGTAACGATCATACTAATCGAATCTGAGACTAATATCTTTCAGTCGGAAAATGAAGAAAAACGTAAGGCTATCCCTCTTGCATTTTTGGCGAAAATTTTCCCGGTTTTGAAAAGTGCCGGAATGAATTCTTCCATGCACTATTCCGACGTCATTTTGCGAGAGAAATCGATTGGGCGCAGTCCCAATACGCTGCGATAAACGGATCAAAAGTTACAGCCAAAAAACGAGACCGGTGTTTTCGACATATTTCAGCTGGTGCTTTTTCCTTCGTAATTTCTCTCCTGTTGATCCCACGCTCTTTACGCTGCGTTTTCTGAGTTCCTAGGGGTCCAATTAGTCGGGGGAGGGTCATTTAAATCGAATCTTAAACCACAAATTTTCGGCTCTAAAAATGAAGAAAATGTAAGGCTAACCCCTTTGCATTTTTGGCAAAAATTTTCGTAATTTTGAAAAGTGCCGGAATGAATTCTTTCATGCACTATTCCGACGTCATTTTGCGAGATTAATCGATTGGGCGCAGTCCCAATACGCTGCGATAAACGGATCAAAAGTTACAGCCAAAAAACGAGACCCGTGTTTTCGACATATTTCAGCTGGTGCTTTTTCCTTCGTAATTTCTCTCCTGTTGATCCCACGCTCTTTTCGCTGCGTTTTCTGAGTTCCTAGGGGTCCAATTAGTCGGGGAAGGGTCATGTGAATCGAATCTGAGACCACAAATTTTCGGCTCCAAAAATGAAGAAAATGTAAGGCTAACCCCTTTGCATTTTTGGCAAAAATTTTCGTAATTTTGAAAAGTGCCGGAATGAATTCTTTCATGCACTATTCCGACGTCATTTTGCGAGAGAAATCGATTGGGCGCAGTCCCAATACGCTGCGATAAACGGATCAAAAGTTACAGCCAAAAAACGAAACCTGTGTTTTCGACATATTTCAGCTGGTGCTTTTTCCTTCGTAATTTCTCTCCTGTTGATCCCACGCTCTTTTCGCTGCGTTTTCTGAGTTCCTAGGGGTCCAATGAGTCGGGAGAGGGTCATTCAAATCGAATCTGAGACCACAAATTTTCGGCTCCAGAAATGAAGAAAATGTAAGGCTAACCCCTTTGCATTTTTCTCAAAAATTTTCGCAATTTTGAAAAGTGCCGGAATGAATACTTCCATGCACTATTCCGACGTCATTTTGCGAGAGAAACCGATTGGGTGCAGTCCCAATACGCTGCGATAAACGGATCAAAAGTTACGGCCAAAAAACAAGAACCTGTGTTTTCGACATATTTCAGCTAGTGCTTTTTCCTTCGTAATTTCTCTCCTGTTGATCCCACGCTCTTTTCGCTGCGTTTTCTGAGTTCCTAGGGGTCCAATGAGTCGGGGGAGGGTCATGTGAATCGAATCTGAGACCACAAATTTTCGGCTCCAAAAATGAAGAAAATGTAAGGCTAACCCCTTTGCATTTTTGGCAAAAATTTTCGTAATTTTGAAAAGTGCCGGAATGAATTCTTTCATGCACTATTCCGACGTCATTTTGCGAGAGTAATCGATTGGGCGCAGTCCCAATACGCTGCGATAAACGGATCAAAAGTTACAGCCAGAAAACGAAACCTGTGTTTTCGACATATTTCAGCTGGTGCTTTTTCCTTCGTAATTTCTCTCCTGTTGATCCCACGCTCTTTTCGCTGCGTTTTCTGAGTTCCTAGGGGTCCAATTAGTCGGGAGAGGGTCATTTAAATCGAATCTTAAACCACAAATTTTCGGCTCTAAAAATGAAGAAAATGTAAGGCTAACCCCTTTGCATTTTTCTCAAAAATTTTCGCAATTTTGAAAAGTGCCGGAATGAATACTTCCATGCACTATTCCGACGTCATTTTGCGAGAGAAACCGATTGGGCGCAGTCCCAATACGCTGCGATAAACGGATCAAAAGTTACGGCCAAAAAACGAGACCCGTGTTTTCGACATATTTCAGCTGGTGCTTTTTCCTTCGTAATTTCTCTCCTGTTGATCCCACGCTCTTTTCGCTGCGTTTTCTGAGTTCCTAGGGGTCCAATTAGTCGGGGAAGGGTCATGTGAATCGAATCTGAGACCACAAATTTTCGGCTCCAAAAATGAAGAAAATGTAAGGCTAACCCCTTTGCATTTTTGGCAAAAATTTTCGTAATTTTGAAAAGTGCCGGAATGAATTCTTCCATGCACTATTTTGACGTCATTTTGCGAGAGAAATCGATTGGGCGCAGTCCCAATACGCTGCGATAAACGGATCAAAAGTTACAGCCAAAAAACGAGACCTGTGTTTTCGACATATTTTAGCTGGTGCTTTTTCCTTCGTAATTTCTCTCCTGTTGATCCCACGCTCTTTTCGCTGCGTTTTCTGAGTTTCTAGGGGTACAATTAGTCGGGTGAGGGTCATCTAAATCAAATTTGAGACCACAAATTTTCGGCTCCAAAAATGAAGAAAATGTAAGGCTAACCCCTTTACATTTTTGGCGAAAATTTTCGTAATTTTGAAAAGTGCCGGAATGAATTCTTCCATGCACTATTCGAACGTCATTTTGCGAGAGAAATCGATTGGGCGCAGTCCCAATACGCTGCGATAAACGGATCAAAAGTTACAGCCAAAAAACGAAACCTGTGTTTTCGACATATTTCAGCTGGTGCTTTTTCCTTCGTAATTTCTCTCCTGTTGATCCCACGCTCTTTTCGCTGCGTTTTCTGAGTTCCTAGGGGTCCAATGAGTCGGGAGAGGGTCATTCAAATCGAATCTGAGACCACAAATTTTCGGCTCCAGAAATGAAGAAAATGTAAGGCTAACCCCTTTGCATTTTTCTCAAAAATTTTCGCAATTTTGAAAAGTGCCGGAATGAATACTTCCATGCACTATTCCGACGTCATTTTGCGAGAGAAACCGATTGGGTGCAGTCCCAATACGCTGCGATAAACGGATCAAAAGTTACGGCCAAAAAACAAGAACCTGTGTTTTCGACATATTTCAGCTAGTGCTTTTTCCTTCGTAATTTCTCTCCTGTTGATCCCACGCTCTTTTCGCTGCGTTTTCTGAGTTCCTAGGGGTCCAATGAGTCGGGGGAGGGTCATTTGAATCGAATCTGAGACCACAAATTTTCGGCTCCAAAAATGAAGAAAATGTAAGGCTAACCCCTTTGCATTTTTGGCAAAAATTTTCGTAATTTTGAAAAGTGAAGGAATGAATTCTTCCATGCACTATTCGGACGTCATTTTGCGAGAGAAATCGATTGGGCGCAGTCCCAATACGCTGCGATAAACGGATCAAAAGTTACAGCCAAAAAACGAGACCTGTGTTTTCGACATATTTTAGCTGGTGCTTTTTCCTTCGTAATTTCTCTCCTGTTGATCCCACGCTCTTTTCGCTGCGTTTTCTGAGTTTCTAGGGGTACAATTAGTCGGGTGAGGGTCATCTAAATCAAATTTGAGACCACAAATTTTCGGCTCCAAAAATGAAGAAAATGTAAGGCTAACCCCTTTACATTTTTGGCGAAAATTTTCGTAATTTTGAAAAGTGCCGGAATGAATTCTTCCATGCACTATTCGAACGTCATTTTGCGAGAGAAATCGATTGGGCGCAGTCCCAATACGCTGCGATAAACGGATCAAAAGTTACGGCCAAAAAACAAGAACCTGTGTTTTCGACATATTTCAGCTAGTGCTTTTTCCTTCGTAATTTCTCTCCTGTTGATCCCACGCTCTTTTCGCTGCGTTTTCTGAGTTCCTAGGGGTCCAATGAGTCGGGGGAGGGTCATTTGAATCGAATCTGAGACCACAAATTTTCGGCTCCAAAAATGAAGAAAATGTAAGGCTAACCCCTTTGCATTTTTGGCAAAAATTTTCGTAATTTTGAAAAGTGAAGGAATGAATTCTTCCATGCACTATTCGGACGTCATTTTGCGAGAGAAATCGATTGGGCGCAGTCCCAATACGCTGCGATAAACGGATCAAAAGTTACAGCCAAAAAACGAGACCTGTGTTTTCGACATATTTTAGCTGGTGCTTTTTCCTTCGTAATTTCTCTCCTGTTGATCCCACGCTCTTTTCGCTGCGTTTTCTGAGTTTCTAGGGGTACAATTAGTCGGGTGAGGGTCATCTAAATCAAATTTGAGACCACAAATTTTCGGCTCCAAAAATGAAGAAAATGTAAGGCTAACCCCTTTACATTTTTGGCGAAAATTTTCGTAATTTTGAAAAGTGCCGGAATGAATTCTTCCATGCACTATTCGAACGTCATTTTGCGAGAGAAATCGATTGGGCGCAGTCCCAATACGCTGCGATAAACGGATCAAAAGTTACGGCCAAAAAACAAGAACCTGTGTTTTCGACATATTTCAGCTAGTGCTTTTTCCTTCGTAATTTCTCTCCTGTTGATCCCACGCTCTTTTCGCTGCGTTTTCTGAGTTCCTAGGGGTCCAATGAGTCGGGGGAGGGTCATTTGAATCGAATCTGAGACCACAAATTTTCGGCTCCAAAAATGAAGAAAATGTAAGGCTAACCCCTTTGCATTTTTGGCAAAAATTTTCGTAATTTTGAAAAGTGCCGGAATGAATTCTTCCATGCACTATTCGGACGTCATTTTGCGAGAGAAATCGATTGGGCGCAGTCCCAATACGCTGCGATAAACGGATCAAAAGTTACAGCCAAAAAACGAGACCTGTGTTTTCGACATATTTTAGCTGGTGCTTTTTCCTTCGTAATTTCTCTCCTGTTGATCCCACGCTCTTTTCGCTGCGTTTTCTGAGTTTCTAGGGGTACAATTAGTCGGGTGAGGGTCATCTAAATCGAATCTGAGACCACAAATTTTCGGCTCCAAAAATGAAGAAAATGTAAGGCTAACCCCTCTACATTTTTGGCGAAAATTTTCGTAATTTTGAAAAGTGCCGGAATGAATTCTTCCATGCACTATTCGAACGTCATTTTGCGAGAGAAATCGATTGGGCGCAGTCCCAATACGCTGCGATAAACGGATCAAAAGTTACAGCCAAAAAACGAGACCCGTGTTTTCGACATATTTCAGCTGGTGCTTTTTCCTTCGTAATTTCTCTCCTGTTGATCCCACGCTCTTTTCGCTGCGTTTTCTGAGTTCCTAGGGGTCCAATTAGTCGGGGAAGGGTCATGTGAATCGAATCTGAGACCACAAATTTTCGGCTCCAAAAATGAAGAAAATGTAAGGCTAACCCCTTTGCATTTTTGGCAAAAATTTTCGTAATTTTGAAAAGTGCCGGAATGAATTCTTTCATGCACTATTCCGACGTCATTTTGCGAGAGTAATCGATTGGGCGCAGTCCCAATACGCTGCGATAAACGGATCAAAAGTTACAGCCAAAAAACGAAACCTGTGTTTTCGACATATTTCAGCTGGTGCTTTTTCCTTCGTAATTTCTCTCCTGTTGATCCCACGCTCTTTTCGCTGCGTTTTCTGAGTTCCTAGGGGTCCAATTAGTCGGGAGAGGGTCATTTAAATCGAATCTTAAACCACAAATTTTCGGCTCTAAAAATGAAGAAAATGTAAGGCTAACCCCTTTGCATTTTTCTCAAAAATTTTCGCAATTTTGAAAAGTGCCGGAATGAATACTTCCATGCACTATTCCGACGTCATTTTGCGAGAGTAATCGATTGGGCGCAGTCCCAATACGCTGCGATAAACGGATCAAAAGTTACAGCCAAAAAACGAGACCGGTGTTTTCGACATATTTCAGCTGGTGCTTTTTCCTTCGTAATTTCTCTCCTGTTGATCCCACGCTCTTTACGCTGCGTTTTCTGAGTTCCTAGGGGTCCAATTAGTCGGGGGAGGGTCATTTAAATCGAATCTTAAACCACAAATTTTCGGCTCCAAAAATGAAGAAAATGTAAGGCTAACCCCTTTGCATTTTTGGCAAAAATTTTCGTAATTTTGAAAAGTGCCGGAATGAATTCTTTCATGCACTATTCCGACGTCATTTTGCGAGATTAATCGATTGGGCGCAGTCCCAATACGCTGCGATAAACGGATCAAAAGTTACAGCCAAAAAACGAGACCTGTGTTTTCGACATATTTCAGCTGGTGCTTTTTCCTTCGTAATATCTCTCCTGTTGATCCCACGCTCTTTTCGCTGCGTTTTCTGAGTTCCTAGGGGTCCAATTAGTCGGGAGAGGGTCATTTAAATCGAATCTTAAACCACAAATTTTCGGCTCTAAAAATGAAGAAAATGTAAGGCTAACCCCTTTGCATTTTTCTCAAAAATTTTCGCAATTTTGAAAAGTGCCGGAATGAATACTTCCATGCACTATTCCGACGTCATTTTGCGAGAGAAATCGATTGGGCGCAGTCCCAATACGCTGCGATAAACGGATCAAAAGTTACAGCCAAAAAACGAGACCCGTGTTTTCAACATATTTCAGCTGGTGCTTTTTCCTTCGTAATTTCTCACCTGTTGATCCCACGCTTTTTTCGCTGCGTTTTCTGAGTTCCAGGTGGTCCATTAGTCAGGAAAGGGTTACACAAATCGAGTCTGAGACGAAAAATTTTCGGCTCCAAAAATGAAGAAAAAACAACGCTAAATATTGCAACAGAATTTTGCTGCGAGTGAAAATCTAGCCTTGGGATGCTACCGTTATGTCTATAAGCTCGATGGTACCGCGCTGGATGGGGAACAATTTTTCCTGGCATGTTGCCTGTGCACAAAGCGAATTACCCACAAATCCAGAATATCCCTAGAATCCTGTAGAAGTGCGTGCTAGTGTATATACTACTAGTGTCGGTAAAAAAGTACGGAGGAAGAGTGAGATAGAGCATACATACGACGCACAACCAGTCCTCGTCTCTCTACAACCTAGTTGGCCGATATGTTTTCTTTCCGACGATCAAACGCAGAGTGAGAGAGATGGAGAATGCAGGGTAATCCAGCGATACATATCTCGCCTACTCATCACGACGGACACAGTTTTCTCGAAGTTGACGGCATGGGTCGCTACCTGCAGTAGTATATGCTTTAAGAGTGCTGCCGAACTTATGGCAGTATTACCACTTCGTGGTATTAGAATACTGCAGATTCCACCTAATTCTTCGACATGCATCATCTGTGTTTTCAACTTTGGTCGTGAGTGAGGTAAATTCCGATTAGTGAAGGCTGAGAAATTTGGACTCAACATTTTTCAAGATTTTCCCATAGATTACAATGGCTGACGAAGTGATAAATGGAGAAGCATTGTCTCTGAAACATAAAAAAGAACGAAAAGAACTCCAAGGTATGATGTAAATATGACTTGGAATACATGAATCACATGCTTTACCGCTTTATCTCATCTAAGGGGGTATTCTAGTCTAAACCTTTTCACCGTTTTTCAACGAAATTGTTTTCCTAACCCTTAAAACTCCTGGCACAGGTGATACCGTTAATATCTGTATGCTGTATACGGAGTTATTCATTTGTCTACATGTCGGTTGCTTCAGTCAAACCACTGGCCAATTTTTGTCATTGTAAAAACAATCGTTCTTTATAAGGATTTCAACATGGGAGCACATATGATTATACCAATTTCATCAAATATACTTTTCTGCTATTATTTCTTTTACCTAACGTTTGCTTGATTTACATAGAGAACCTATTTTGCTCGTTGCCTGTCAATGAGCGTAGTATCTGTGTTACTGTATAAGCTCTGAAGAATAAATGGTCAAATAATTTTTTTGAAATTCTCAAAATTGGTGATGCTATAACAATTCTCACAACTCGACTGCATAGCATGGAAGCAACTGTGTGCTCCTTCTCTGCAGGAAGTCTATTGTAAGTGGCGTATAGGTATATATTTCGCCATAGAGTTTTTCGAAATTGTTGCAAATTTTCGGATCTTGGAAGGTTTGACAACACGGTCAGATATAGAAGCAAAAACCTAAATCAACGTTCACGTACGTACCTACATAATCTGCGCAAGATCTATAGTAAGTTTATATTTTTCTCTACTTTCGAGTTAAGCAGACACATGGTAATGACAGTTTGTAGTCCTGATTTCTGTCTTGTCAGGCAGAGTGTAGTCACTAAAGAATGGTCAGGGCAGTACAAAATATCAGGCCCTTTACGCAGATCGAGCCAAGAAGACGAAATTTCACGGAATTGATGTAGCACGGAACAATGAACGAATTCCACTGATGCATTAGCCGTAAAGTTGAAGAAATCACAAAAACTAAGGATGCACGTATCTTGCATACTGTACTTTTTCAGATTTTATTTTTAGCCAATTGCTGGCAGTTCCTATTTGTATAAAATATATTAAAAAAAAAAATTGTACTTTGACCAAACCCGTGGCTGTGGATTAGGTTTCAAAATTACAGTTAACTGTGATTGCCCTCCACAACATATCAATTCATGTCGATTTATTGTCAAATTATACGAGGTAAATCGTTGAATCGTCACTACATTGTAGTTATTATGAATTGACCAAGGTATAAATTTATTTTGTGGCATATGAACTTGGGACAAGCACTTTCTACAACATCTACTTTCATCAACATATATTACACCTGTCTCAAAAATTTACATACCGCATCCAGAGCTGTTTTCAATAATGCCCTAAAAAGTGTAATCGAAGAAGAGAGAATACTAAATTCTGAAGCTTAAAATCCAGACAGAGAATTCATTGTCAATGAAGATGAAACCTAGGAGAAACAAGGTTATAGTTCTTCATTTGAAACCTCTACACTCATTGGAAAATCCAATAAAAAAAAAGTGTTTGATGCAATTGTCAGATCAAATTATTGTCAAGGGTGTAACCTGTGGAATGCAAAAAAATTTAACGAATAGCATGCATATAATGAGTGGTCTGAGGAACATAAAGACAACTGATTTATAAATCTCAGGCACATCAGTCAAATGAAGATGATATTTCTAAGATCAATGTAGAAGAATGGTGTCAAATACACAACGTATATCAGAGGTAGTGACAACAAGCCCTTCAGAGGCATTTCAGATGACAAACCATATGGCGATGAAACCCTCATCAAGAAGAGTGTATGGGACACGTGTCGAAGTGAATGAATACAAGATTGCAATGCTAAGAAAGCCAACATGGGTATTAAATAATGGACGAATGTACCACATATTACGTAATGCAGAGGCTGAACAAGTCCTTGATAAGATTATGCATAGGCCACCTTTGAACAACAAAGTTCTAAAAGTGGTTGAATCGATTTACGACAACCTGACAGATAATTTACTGGAAAGATGCTTGAGAGCGAACATCCAAAATAGTAAAGTATCTCTGAACTCACTGATTTGGATTTTTGCCCAAAGGACATATATTGTGGACTTGCCACGATCGAAATTGTCACCTACCTAGAAGTTTCCATTTTTAACAAAGAGTCCAGCAGTACTCTACATATTTTTTCTGTCATGGGAATAGCTATTGGTCAGCGAACAAAAGTGTATGCTGATAACGAGACTAATAACAGGTTCGCTGATTTGAGAGACAGGTGTTATTAGCAAAAAAAAAAAAAAGGTCAGATTACTCTCAGGCAAGAAATGCAGAACTGAGAAATGCCATGACATGCAGAAACAAGAAGAAACCCTTTATGGCTCAGGAATTGCCGATTAATGGTTCGTATCTTAAAATTGAATTGATGTAGAAAATAGAAAATTTCTATAAAAATTTACAATTTTTGCAACCATTTTTATTTTTCAAGTAAGAATTTTCATCGCAGTCCAATTAACATTTCAGCCTATCGAATGAATTAAAGAAAACACAAAAATATATTAATTATAAATTATTTCACTACATTATTTAAAATTTTGAAAAAATTAATTAACCATAAATCTAAGAAAAATTATTTATATTGATGATTTTAAATTTTATTAAATAATTTATTTTAATTACCTTCATTTATATTCAGAACAATTATTGTTATTAAAAGACAAAAAAAATATCTGAAATTAAAACTTCATTTTTATGAGACCGGCATTCAATAAATTTCAATTTCCGTTCGTATTCTTTAGTCCCAACCATAGTTACACTCACTAATTGCTACCCTTTTTGATTTTTCAGTTTCAGAAAAGCAGAGCACGCTGTACCGTTTTTTTTTATCTCTTCCCACGCGTTACAGAGTAGCGGCCGTAATCAACATAATTTTTAAATAAAAATATTTACAGAGTACCTCTAAATATCAATAAATGACTATAAAAAATATGTGGCAAAATATTTATCAGTTCGGCATAAAAAATTCCTGAAAACAGGTCAAAAATCTTTGTTTAAGACTAAAATACCCCCTTAAGATTACTGTTCATGATTTATAAAGGTTTACAATATTCATGATTAATGATAAATTTACTGTAATGAACCATCAATCAATATAAAAAAATTTAAGATGAGGCAAAAGATGTAACAAATTACACAAGTTGTTTCTAATTTAGATAACTATTCTTAATATTACTATTAATATTATTATTCTTATTCGGTTTTGACCAGCTCAAATCCAGAATTTGAAAAAATCTATCTGCAAGGGTGATAAAAAACGGAAAAAAGAAATAACTGAGGAAATAGCACAGCTGGAGATCGATCTGGATAAAAAGCAGGAGCAAGAGATAATAAACTCAAGATTGAAAGAAGCCCCAGTTGAGAACGAACATGTCTCAGCCGATGATAACCAGCCAGAACAGACGCAACAACGTATATCAAAAGCGCAAAAGCGAAGAGACAAGAAAAGCAATGCAGAAAAGGAAAGATATCAGAGGATCATTGAGCAGGAGGCAGAAAATGTTAATGGGAAAAGAAACGTCGAGACACAAGCCATAATAAAAATACTCCAAGAACGTCACCTCCGGATTCATGAAATTCCCAGCGATGGCCATTGGTAAATTCTTACTCATGGATTGTTCCTATGTCGAAAAAAAAGAATTATGGACGCTTTTTCCTGTTCATTGGTCTGAAGTACCACGTTCTTGGACAGCAGTTGAAATTGTGCAACGAATTATTTTATATTCCAGAATTCTGATAAGTTTTTTTAATGAGATTACTTGAACTTGTGTCAAGCTACAATCATCATTAGAATGGTCATAAACTTCACTTTCAGTTTGTACAACGCGGTTTCTCATCAGCTAAGAGAAATAGGAGATATCCCATTGGGCTTCAAGACTCTTAGGGTGAAAACTTCGGAGTACCTCAAAGCCAATATGAACGACTTTGTACCATTTTTACACAATGCTGAATCAGAAGAAACCTTATCTCCTGAACAATACACAAAGTATTGCGACGATGTTGCAGGGACAACTGCATGGGGCGGTGCTGTTGAGGTATTAAATAGTACTGGAATAAATTTAGTCATATTTGAATGTTCAGTAAATTTTTTTGTCACTTTTGAGTAGAAATTACAGTTTTATTTGAAAGCAACTTTTTTTTTCGTCTAGTTGTAAGGCTTGTCTATAGCAAACAATAATCCTTGTGAAAGAACATTTTGAATCCAATTTCGAAAGACCACTTATTGAATTGAAAGTTTGCCTATTTAAATAACATAGAGACGGTGTCATTTCTTAAGTTGTTACTACTTATATTCATTTGGTGATACAAACACGATCCTGGAAGCATTTTGTGATAATTGAAATTTTCTAAATGTGTCCCTTGAGAAAAATTGGTAGTCCTTATGGTTCGAAAATTATAAACCACAAAATTGCATATTATGAAAAAATTTAGCTTGAAACGTCGTTGGTGGAAATTACAATTTTGTAAGGAATTTAATTCTTTACAAAATCCAGGATCAAGTCAGTATAAGTGTGACTGATTTTGAACGACAAGTTTTTAAAAAATTACATTTTTCCGACGAAGTTTAAATGAGATAACTTCGAATTCCGAGAAGACATTTTAAAATAGGATTTAAGATACATCCTTCCGGGAAATATTTGTTTTGCTATGTGCTATAAATTTTTCAGGTAAAGGTGGGACAAAATTTTGCTTTTAAATGAAACACACTTATAGATATGCTGAATAATTTGCTCATAAAAGCGATACTGATGGCTTTAATGCTTCATTTTAACAGCTACAAGTTCTCTCCCAAGTTCTGAAGTGTCCGATTGAAGTGATACAAGCAACTGGAGCCCCGTATGTTATAGGCGAGGAATATAAGGACGAAGGAAAAAAGGTCACCTTGACTTATCACCGGCACATGTACGGACTCGGTGCTCACTATAATTCCGTAACGAAATTTGCCATAAACGAAGAAAGTTGATCGACGTATCGAGTTAATTTCCTCAATCATTCATCACAATTGTCATGAAATTTTTCGCGCAGTGACGAATGAAAAAAAAATTTGTGAACAAACTAATGATGAATCATTTAACATCATTTATTCAAGCATTCGGAATCTGAAATTGAATCAGTTTTCGTTGTTATGACTTAAGTCTCACTGGTGTAATCTGTTCCATAAATGGATTCAATCGATTAAAAGAAAATATTTATCCCAATAATACGAGTTGATTCTTTATTTGCAATCAAAAGAATGATGATTTAAAATTGAGATGATGCTCGTAAATAGTCACCGGTAACACTCGATTTTAGATAAAGTCACTATTCTTTATATCGACCCTAGATGTTAATCAGTTTTGTTTTCAGCTGCCTGATTCGTCTCTCGGTTTTTGTTTGGGTCGTCTGGTTTCATAGCAGGGAAAAATAATACCTCCTGTAGAAGAAACAGGTTGTTATAAACTTACTCAGTCTTTTCAAGTATCGGTAACTCAGAGAATACGGTACCTTGATGTTATTAGAGTCTGTGAGGAACATTGTGAGTCTGTCAATTCCGAGTCCCCATCCAGCCGTTGGGGGTAAGCCGTATTCCAAAGCAGTGCAGAAGTTTTCATCAACTAACTGCGCCTCGTCATCTCCTGCTGCTTTGTCGCTTGCCTGTTGCTCAAATCTGAGAACAATTTACAGATAGTACTAAACTTTCAGAAGTAGGTGTATTTTATATTTTCTGGAATAGGGATTCGATTTAAAAGATTTGGGTTAATTTCAAGGTTTTGTAGATTAAAAATGACACGATGAATTAGAAGACCGTAGAGAAAGTTCCAGACATTACCTTTCTCTCTGAACAAGCGGATCGTTCAACTCTGTATAAGCATTGCAGACTTCTTTTTTCATAACGAAAAGCTCGAACCTCTCGGTTAGTCCTTTTGCTGATCTGTGCCACTTTGCCAATGGTGACATGATTTGGGGGTGGTCCAAAATAAATGTTGGATCAACACACGTTTCCTCTATGAACTCACCAACAAGCTGTAAAGGGTTATTCGGACATGAAAGAAAGTGATTTTATTCTGATGAGTGATTAGATTTGTATTAAATGTTATAATAATGATAATAATAATAATAGTAATAATCATTGCCCCTAGAAGCTATAGTTTGTGTGGGGTATGAAAGGAAGTGGTCAGTAATCATCACTATGCTTCTGCAGCCACCTTAATTTGTTCAATAGAAACACCTACATTCTCATAAAGAGCATGAAAAATTGCAGAAAAAAAGTTTGCCCAAGTGTAGGCGGACCGAGTTGAAACTTCACTTTGCCGATTCATAGCCCGAATAATGTAACTCGCATTACAATTTTTGCAAGTTGCTACTCAAACCTTCTTCGACACACTGGGAATTTGAACCAAAGTCCCCCCCTTCGATAGTTTTGTACATTAGCGCGATGCTACTAAGGTTGGCTAATAACATAATATTTATGCAGCTGACGGTTAGCGTTTTATCTAAGAAATAAAAAAAATTTAAGAAGTATATTCCGAACTTTTACCATTTCAAGGGTCTCGGGAACCAAAATGAAAACAATACAATTTGTTGTGAAATTCCAAGGAGATTCCAAGTTTTTGGGAAAGTCAATGCCGTGTTACAAACACCTAAACTCACCTTGTCTAGAAGCCTGGCAGTAGTCCGCGGTGGAGGACACTCAACATTGTGTTTTTCGCACAAATCGCTGAGAAATTTTGCAGCTTTAGGCGTGTTCAATTTATCGGGTTCGGGCAGCTTGACGTTCAACATTGTTTCAAGTGTTTTGAGCATTGGGATCCGCTTGAAAGGAGGTGTGAAGTCGATTTCCACTCCTTCGGTATCTGGGCCGTCAGGGTGAAAAACTATCTTATACGTCCCGTGAATGCTCTTCACCATGCCAGACAACATGTCTTCGGTTATTGTCATCAGATCGTTGTAGTCCGCATATGCCATGTAAAATTCACACGTCGTGAACTCTGGGTTGTGGGTCATGTCTATTCCCTCATTTCTGAACTGTCTTCCTATCTCGTAAACTCGATCTATTCCCCCAACAACGAGCATCTGGGTGAAAACGATATTTTTTTTACTGCATATTACACTGAAAAGAAGTTAGTTAGGTTTTGTTTTTGCAATAATAAACTAAAACAATGAATTGGAGTGTTGGGGAACATGATAAAAATATCAGTTGATTTCTCCCAGAAAAATGGCTACATGTAACTTTCTGTGAAGTTCGATAAATACAAATCGTTTCTCCTGCGAATTGAGTATGTATTCGTTTTCGAGAGATAGAACATCTGGGTTGTACATACTTTGTGGTAAAGTTCAGGAGCGACTCGCATGAAGAGATCCATGTTGAGATCGTTGTGATGTGTAATGAATGGTTTAGCAGTTGCACCGCCTGCTATCATGTTCATCATGGGTGTTTCAACTTCTAGGAATCCAATGTTATCAAGGAATCGGCGTACATAGGCGATTATTTTTGCGCGAACGTGAAAGACCTGCCTGACCTTATTGTTCAAAATAAGATCTAGATATCGTTGACGGAATCTCGTTTCCTGGTAGGTAAAATTTCGTTTAAAATCTTGAGGATAACCATAGAAACTATTGTAAAACAGTTAGTAAAATTATCTACCTTGTCTTTAAGGCCGAAGTGGAGATGGGGTAGCATATGCAAACACGGACTGAGCAGAGTTATGCTTCTCGGCATGATCGAGAACTCTCCCTTTTTTGTTTTTCCCGGATTACCGACGATTCCGATTATGTCGCCCCTCCTTATCTTAGCTGTATCGGAAAAGAATTTCTCCTCATCCTCGTAGTGCCTCGCATTGGCCATCACCTGGATTTTTACACCCTCGCCTCGCAGATCATAGAAGATCAGCTTTGCCCCCGACTCACGAATAGCGTGAACACGACCCGCAATGCTGTGAGTTTCATTCTCTAGGACCTCACCTTCCTTAATGTGACTAAAGCTCTCTATGAATATTTCCAAGGATGTCGAAACATGGAACTTATGCGGATAAGGATGCTGCCCAGCTGCCTTAAGCTGGCTAACTGCCTGTGTTCGCAACTTGAAATATTCCTAGTAGAAAAAATAAAGAAACAAGACTATCAGAAACTGTGGAGAAATGGTCTTAAAAGACTGACTAAAAACCGATTCTAAAGCATATAACGGAAAAGATAACTCACTTAAAACCACATCAAGTTGTTGAAAGGTCGAACTAAGTAATGTTGAAGACAAATGGACCCCACCCTCTGAATTAAAAGTTAAATAAAGAAAAGTGACGATTTTTCAAATATAGAGCAATGTTATTTGCACCAAATATTGTTAACATGAATGAAACATCACTACTATACAATAGAAATGATGTGAGCAAAATTAGAATTGGAAATATAATTTTTTTCTGAAAATGCACTGTTGCATCAGGGGCACACTTTTACTTACTTACTGCTGGAAACAAATTTCATTATATTTAAACTTTGAGAAATCAGAAGTTTTACCCATACCCACTAACATGATGATTTTTTTCATGTGTAATTGCTCATTTATTGAATATGCAAATGTTAATAGTGGATTACCTCTCATAAAAGTCAATATACAAATCTAAAAATTTGTGTGCATATTCAGATGGAAGTTTGGAAAAAACATAAGGCAGATTACAACTTCTGAATTGTTCTTAGTTCATCGATGATATATTTTGTAATGTAAAACAAAAGATGTACGAATTATGCAAAATTTTAGCACCAATATGAATAGTTTTTTTTTTTTAAGGTAGGTAAATATGGCCGTCACGTTATGACCTTGGATCTTAGAAATTCTTTGTACCTAGACCACACAAGGGAGGTTACAAAAATCGTACAAATATTTTCAAGAAAATGTTTTCAGTGTAGTGTTTTCGAAAAGAAATGTTTAGAACATCAATGTGATATAATTAAGTGGTCAGTATTATTATATTTATATAGTATTGCCCTTAATATATTAGAATTTATTATCATGATTTTACTGAGTTAAATCTAAAGAATAAAATAATTGCAACTCACGCAGTACTTGATATACAATCTCTATAAATGCAGACAAAAACAATGTTTTGAATACCTGTAGAAACTATGCCACATAAATCTTTTTCAGTTACATTTTTAAGGGAATGTTACGATATTATATATCCATACCTATAAAGGTCTATGAACCTTTCTGAAACCTCAAGTTACTAGGTTCAACAGTTACACAAACATTATATTTAGGCTAAACAATATTTTGTAAAACATTTTAAAATAATTATGGGTATTTATAATTTGAGTCAAAGATCTTGATCGATTAAAGAACACATGACAAGTAATTTAAAAAAAAATGACAATCAGTTGAAAGTGAAAACTTCGTAATTAACTTACATTTGGGCTAATTTCCTCCTCTTCCTTTAGGGATGGTTTCTTATCCTTAACGGATGCCGCTTTGACTTCAGCCGCTGCCGTCTCTTTTTCAGCTTTTTCTTTAGCCTTCTGTTCGGCCTTTAGACGTCTTTTCAGCTCGCTGAGGTGGACAGAAATGATTGTTAGGTTAATTTAGGTTATGTTATGTTCGGCCCCATGAATTTTGATTTGTTTTTAAGTGGGAAATGAGACCTAAAGTTCAATTTCAATTACCCACCTCGAAAGAGGTTGTTGGATGGATATTCGTCGAAATACTGAATCTAGGCTTAACAAGGAAAGTTCTGTGAGAGAAGAGCCAATATTGCGAGAGCATTTGTTGGTTAGGATACGAAGCATGATGAATATACCGTGGAAGTTCCTAACCTAGACACAATTTGACACCATTCAAACTGTCAATATAATTACGTTCATGTACGAGATCGAAAACGGTACAGTCTGATAATTAATACAAGATTAACATGTCAAAACACAGGAGATCGTGATTGACAACGTGGGAGCCTAGAGCGACGGACGGCACGCGTTTATTTCAGGTTATTATCAAGAGTCCCGTGACTAAACTGAGTGATTATATGGTCACGCGTTTTCTGGGAAATGAAAATCATCCTGGTAGAATTGTTGATAAAAAACTTACAAAATTACTCACTTTTTTGAAACTTTTTCACCGTCGGTAGTATCGGCCATGCTGGTAACGTTTTGAGAAAGGGTCTCGCGTTACTACGTTGGCAGCCTTGTACTTTGGAGGAGGTCTGTCATTTTTGTGATTTTCGTCAATTTCTTCGAATTTTTCACCACTTTCTAGTCTTTACATTTTTCCAATACAAAACTATCAACTAATAACACTGGCATACACATTTGTAATCAAGTCGCGGATAGGTGACAATCCAGTTTGACTTCCACAGTACTGTTTAAAATAGTCTAGTTTCGATGTCGCTCGCATTACGGGATCACGGTTTATATGATTCGTCGCTCTCCCTCAATGTTTAAATTTCGAGTTTTTGTATTCCATTTCATAAATGAAAATTTTTGACATTCATGCAAATGCTAATTTTTTTACTTTTGAGGCAGTAGCTTTTTGTCGAACAAGCGATTATCTGATATCATAGGTATATCTTAGCTATTTCTCCGTCTTGGGTTTGTTTACACCACTAATTGCACATCAATCCTTGGCAAGCGACTTGCATGGTCGAAGCTTCTTCAATTCGAAGTTACTTCGGATTTTCGTATTGGTTTCAATGATCTGGGATGGGAGTTCTAGGTCTATTATGACTTTGAATGATAACTCAGAATGATTGAGCTGTCAAATCGTAATATCATTTATTAGCTCATAGGGGAAAAGCCTGAGGCATAAAAACCCATGACAATATAACGTCTTATTTTACATGTATTATCGTTATGTGTACATCCTATCATTACATGATATCAGATCGGCTTAATGAAACGTACGTCGCCCGTTTGACTCACACCATAGCAATCTCGCGTATATGATACGTTGGTTTTTGCGTTATTTTCGTGTTCTGTACCGGGCGATCTTGAGCCGTCGTCGTCCCCTCGGTCAGAAGTTCACTGTCAAAGGATCGGAGAATCTTGAGCCGTTGCCGTTCTCTCGATCTCTATGACAAGAACTGTTTTCGTCAACCTCGTTACGTTAGATGTGTATTGGCCTCAGGCCTCATCGTGAACATGTTTTCCGAAGCGAGTCGTTCTGACGACTGCAGACGACTGGTACAAATTCGCGTGCGCGTCTGCTCATCCGCGAAAATCAGACACGAGTGCTGCCACGAGTCGATAGAACACGGCGATTTCGAGAAACTACGATGGCGCGATATCCAACGACCTTTAGTCACCAAACACGACTTTAGACTAATTGTAAGTCGACTACGTGCAATCATTATTTCTCTCGAAATGACGTCTATACAGCATCTGAACGAATCTTTCAAAATCAGCCAGGTTTATTTATGAAAATTCAAAGGAGTGAATGTCGCTGCGGTTTTTGGGGACGAAAAATATTTTGTCTCAGAATTTTTGTCTCGATTTCCATGAATCTTTTTCTATGAAATGTACCCTCACAAATTCAAATACATAAGGCAACCAGAATATCGCAGGATCAAAAGCAGCAAAAATGCAATGAAATTTGTCCGTTTTTCTGCAGTAACTTTCGAAGAGTTATAATGTTAGAGATTTCGGACTACCCGCAACCGTTTATTCTAGCGAAACTACGTCGATATGTCTGCATGTCTTCATTCTAACAATCCTTAAACCATCTAAAACTTTGCACAATAATCAAAAAAAATATTTTTAATCTCAGAATTGATTTTGAGGAACATGTTTTACTAGTTGGAAAAAAGGCTTCCGGCTTTCCAAAACGATAACTAGAATATCGTGGAACCAACAGTTGCAAAATTTTCTCTTACATGATCCATGCCATGTCTTGTAATTCAGGTATAGTACATAGTACGTGATTATCGATGTTTATCAGAACATTTTACCACGCAACATTAGATCAGTATGCATGTACAACATTCGTAATCATTGATTTATACAGGTATCTAATTTTACGTACATGTTGTCACATTGTTTATTAATCTCACATTCACTTCTCTTTCCATGGTGGAATAACATAACTACGAACATACCCCTTAACGAATATAATCTTAATTATATATTTTCCTACGGAAGCAAAGAGGAAAAAAATTGCGAAGTATTGAATCCATGCCCACTTCAATTCTTCCCATAGTCCAGGCCGATAGTGAATCATTTCCTCGGAATAAAATATTTCCGTTTGTACGACAGTTTCTTTTTCGACGGAAAATCCTCTCTCCCACGTCAATTTGTCATTTGCAATTTGAATCGCGACTTAAATTCAAACACAATATTCAAATATTAATAATAATTTTCTGTAAATTTCAAATTATAATCCAATGATCAGTTCAACTTACATTTCCTTCTTGCATTTTCTGTGAGCAATTCGAACAGTGTAAAATCATTTATATCTGTAGAATAATTGTAAATATCATGGATGCCCTGATTGTGCAATAGAATTTTCTGATCCAATCGCAAATCACCAACGATCGAGATTCTCTGAACATTTGTAGGTGTTGTGTATTGAAGAGCAGCCATTGTTTCCATTGCCAGTTTATTTCTCTCCTAAAATTCATAAGTAATAAAATGTAATTTCATTTTGTCACTGTCAGATTATTTTTATATCATTCATGTGATAATTATGTATATCTAAATAAATTTAATGGTAAGTAAACAAACCCTCAACTCGTAGTTGAAGAATAGTAAAAGCCTGACGGAATTTATCGGGATTTTGGCAAAGAAACACAATTCGAATTTCAAAGCATCGTTTAGCCCATCGTTATTGTAGTCAAATTCCTTTACCTGAATGTTCAAAATAACAATATTGAATAAATGAAACAATATTGACACTGTTCATATTTACAATACTGGAAGATCACACCTGTATCAACTTGAAATAATGATTAATGTATTAATAATTTATTAATAATAATGTGCCACCTTTGTTATTGTACAACTATCCGTAATGCTGTTACCCTTGTAACTACGAAAAGTAGAACAAATAATTGGGCCGACATCGTCGTTACTCTCGGCTATCAATAAATATTTACGTTTAAATATTATATTCGGTTTTTCTGTGTACGCGTAATTCCGGACCGAAAAGCCTGGAATTCGATAGACAAAGTTGGGTAAACAATTAATGGAATTCAATTTACAACTGCACACAAGTATTGCTTAAAGTTGGAAACTCGCCTCCTGTCAAATGAATTACAATAATTGGAATTAATAGTATTGACAATGTAACAAGTAGAACAACGAGCGTTCCGCGAGAGCGTAAATTTGATTTATATTTATATTGCACGCACTCGGAAAATATATCAACCACCGGCATGTTGCCGCTTCTGGTTGCTTAGGCAACTGTCGTAAACTGTGGAAAATAAAGTACACACGAGGCTAGAAAGTTGTCCCCTTAATTTTTCTAATTTGAAGATGGCGCTGGGTGTCGCATGCAGTGTTCATTTTTTCCGCTCGAATCTACCTAACAATAAAAGTATTTTTTACTGCATAGTTTAATTCACATCGACTCAATGTCTTAAAACGAAAGTTCAACAGTTTGCACGACGTTTTTTGTGCCTTGTAATTTCTTGAATTAATTTAAAACGGTTAGCTGTTTGCCAGTCTCGGCGCCATGTTGGAATTCTTAATTGCATGTTAATCAGATATACATAAGTATTTACATAGTAAAAGATGAACCGATTACATGAATGATTATGTGATTATGTGTCGATAATATTTATAATAAATTGGAAATATGCAATTGTACTAATGGGATCTTAACGTATAATATATAATAAAATTATAATATTATAATATATATTATTTACAAAGGTAGATGTAAAAAATTATTCTTGTCGTCTGTAGTTATTTACAAATTGCAAACGTATTACTGATATTTAATCAGAACGTGTTTGTGTTTTACTGGAAATCGTTGAATCTCTATACAAATACACTTGACTAAGAATGGAAAGGTCTACCATCACTTGAAGAGCTCCACATATTCCAAATTGCACAGGAGCTTCGCGCGCAATGAAGTAGCATGTTTTGAACGTGTCGCCCATGGTCCACATGGCCACCATTGTAATACTGGGAACATAATCAATGCGTTAGATAAAACAGAAAGACACCAGCGATGTAAATTTTTACGGGTATATCGTTTGGAAGCAATATTTTATTTTTGACCTGAAACTAAAAACGGTTTTTACACAGTAAAAAGGAAAAAAAATACCTAACTGGAGAATATCTCTTAAATTCAATTTTAAAAGGTCGTTCTCGAAATTCAAAGGTTCTCATTTAACTTACACAGAGAAGGAGTTGTTTTCTTTTAAATTGTTACCACTGAGGCACATTTAATTGTACAGAATTGATCCTGGCAGTGTTTTATAGCAAATTAAATTCTCTGCGAAAGAGTCCATTGAGCGAAATCAGCAGCTCAAACGGTTCAAAAGTTTTAAATCTAAAATGATTTTTGTTTAATTTCGTTTATACATGTCTGTACTAGATAAATTATTCACTTTACCGTAAAAATTCAAATTACAAATTTCAAACGTGTTCAAGTTCGGTGGTAACATCAGAAAACAGAAATAACATCTTTCCCATGTTACTTAAATAGGAAAGCTTCAAATTCCAAGACAAGCATTTTGAAATTGGCCTTAAGTAATAGCCACTTATAACAATTTTCAATTTGCTAAATATAACAAGTTTTGAGGTAGGAGAAAAAAAAATTTCGGAAAACCCTAATATACATACTTCCAGCATATAAAATAAAACATGTCAAATACTCAAACATATCGAGATGAATACGCAATTGTTTTGCATCATTATTTCAAGGACAAGCAGAAAATATCGAAGAAAGCCTATGGTTTGTTGTGTATGTGTTGGTTGTTTATAAGAAAGAATCAATTATACAAAGCCTCACCTCATTCCATCCGTTGACTGATTACGGAAGTTGTGAAGCAATTGAGGAACACCAAGCATTGCTTCTGTTAGAACTGCGAGCAGTCCAACCATCTCAACAAATATTAACACATCCACAAAAAGATACGTGATCACAGCACCCACTGCTCCAAATAGCAGTATAAAATCCAGGTAGGATTGAAAGTCTGTCCATTGCCAAAAGAATTTAATGTCCAAATCTATTCAAATTATCTGTTTTTAAGTGAGTTACCTATAACTATGCTTTGTTTAGATTGTGTAAATAAATATGTATATCGATATAAAGATGTGTAAGAATTTCAATCAATCCTTCAATAGCACAAAAATTGTACATATATGAATACAATAATTGCAAATATGTAAATATATTCATTTATTTTCGATTTACACATACCTGTGAAGACTCTCTCCTTTGCTTTGATGATCTGGTTTTTGTTCTTTACGCTAATGCATAGTTTTATCATGACTAACATGGTTATATTCATCAGTATGCTTTGAAGTAAAAGAGGAGTTTCGAAATGCTTTCCAAACCTGACAATATAAAGAATGAAAGAAGTAAAATGAATAATACGAGTATGTTGGTATCAAGTCTTAGCGACAGATACTAACCAGAATAAGATGCGTAAAGTATTGGCAATAAGCAACGCGAGACATACATAGAGTGAAAACCCTTCAGAATCCTCTTTACGTTTAATCTCTCGATACTGAGGAATGTATGGCACAACACCGCCAAATATCATCGCTCCAGAAGCAACGTAGCTAGCCAGCTTTGTGATGCTTAATTCTTCATGGCCTTCAAAAATGTCACCCATTTTTACTGAACTCTGTGAAATACTGGTGATTCTGAACGTTCGAGAAATTATCAATCTTCTTGAGGTTATGTTGATAATAGGAAATTTTATTCCTTATAGGAACATCATGATGATAAATTATTGTAAAGATGAATAGGCCTAACTTTCAAAGATACTTCATGTGAAATTCATATATCAATAGTAAGCTATGTAATCTTTCAATTTATATACTATATGATAGGGTTTGGTGATTCATATTTCTTGTATACAAACAATCTGGATGAATTTGGTTGTTAAATGGTGTACAGCATGTGTATAGATGGCATATAAATGCGTATACGTGGCATACACAATACATGAGATTGCAAAACTGTATACCATATACCTATAATGGATTGGCAGCACTGAAACCAGTTTATGTCTTTTTTGCGCTCTGCATCGTTGACAAGCCTCTATCTCACTCTGAAGGAATTTAGTATAGTGCTAGGGTGTAGTGGTAAAAACTGGATTAGATTCTCTAGGAATCCCGTCCTCCTCGGTAGTACGCAGTGGTTTGAACAATTCTTTACGAGTCAGAGAAAGTTTACCAATAATGAAGCATAACATTAAAAATTTCCTGAAAGTGAGATATAGTTTGCAGTTTACAATTTTCAGGAGAAGGAGAGACGTACCCAAAATTTTTGTCAGTGCAGACAATCAATGATAGAATTTCACCCTAGGAATACGACCAATTCCGTGTACTAGGGTGTACAGAATGTGAAGTGACATAGAAAATAATGAATCACACGTAAGTATATGTATACACACCAGCTTACACCGTGGCACGCATATATATATATATATATTTAGGTAAAAAAGTTCCCTGATCGACGTGTGGTTGAGGGTATCAGCCATGCATCAGCATTAATGGAGAAGTAAATGTAAATATAAAGAAATGGATCAGACAGTGACTGAAGAAAATTTGCAACAGATATGCGCGAAATTATCTGACACGGAGGTACAAGTTAAATCAATATTCCTAAACCTTTCACACTGTATGATGCATTGGAGAGTCAATGATAAATGTTTGATTTCATTATTTTTCAGGTCGCTGTAAACAATGAATTGGATCTTATTTTGTCCAGATATTGCCATGTCGAAGCGAAATTGCAGAATATCAGTAAAGTTCTTCCTAATCTTACAATAATCCATTCCGAAGCTGACAAACTGGGAGAAATGATCACGTTTACCAACAGGCTTGCTGAAAATGTTAGCGCCAAAGTTAGACGACTGGATTTAGCACGTGTATGATATACACTTAATTTTATATGCATCTCATTTGTTCATTCTTTTAAGATTTACTGTTTTATTTAAACATTATCTACTCAGCTGTAACTCATCTATTCGATCATTCATTTATATATTTACTTATTCATTCAATTACTCAGTATCATCGGCTGAAACCTTTTGCAATTGTTACTATTTTTGCCTTACTAATATTTGTTAAATTAATCTTACATACCCTCGCCAAAATTATTTTCTCAGAATTTTCTCATAATTGAAAAAATTGAAACCATTAAAGATATTCAGTTTAAAAATGTGCAATAAAGAAATTCATAGATTGAATTATTTCATTAGTTTAAGTGAATACAATTTTGAATTGAATTTCAGAGCTCGTAAGACTGCTCTCTTTAGCAAAGAATGTCATAAACATTCAGTGAGCCCAAAACTTCTCTTATAGGTTTTTCCCTTCCCTCAATCTTTCACTTTTTTACCCTTTCCGCTTCCATAGTTCTTTCAGATGCTTAAATCTTACTTAGTATTTCTATAGTTTTAAATATTATTATAATTTTTTGTTCATAGAGCAGAGTATCCGAGTGCCAGAATCGAGTGCACGATGTTCTCGATTTACAGCTGTGCAGTCAAGGTGTTGCTACAGCATTACGGAATGAGGATTATGAACAAGGTGCTGCCCATGTGCATCGCTATTTATCCATGGATAGGCAACTCCTGGAGCGAACAGCTCAAGACGTTTCTGGAGATCACACAAGCATTTCAAGTTCACTAGTTACACTTCAGCAGGCTGCGCACCAGCTCAGAACAGTCATAACTCACAAGTTTGACGAGGCGGTAAAAGACGAAGACTTGGCGTCTGTCGAACGATTTTTCAAAATATTTCCTCTATTGGGAATGCACAACGAAGGCCTCAGCAAATTTTGCCAGTATCTGTGCACCAAGGTAACTGTTTGTCAAAATAAAATGAATGTGTGTATGATCTATACATTTTTTATCTTATCTAATTTTTCATTCAAGCTCCAAGAAACTGCACAAAAAAACTTGAAAGCTGCACTCGATGCTAAACAGACAGACAAACGAGCATCAGTCATTTACGCGGACACAATGACCCTCTTGTTTGAAGGAATCGCACGAGTCATTGAAATTCATCAACCAATTATAGAAACTTTTTACGGCCCTGGAAAGTTGCTACCTACAGTCGTCATTTTGCAAAAAGAATGTGATAGGTAAAATAAACTTGTCTCAATGTTTAGTCACATTGTTGCACAGTTTCATTCACAAATTTGATTTTATAATTGAGGGATTTTTGTATTCAACTATCTTCCGTTTGAGGATTAATTCTGTTGCCTTCATTTGTAGGCAGATAAAAAAAATCGTCAGAGAATTTATGGTACATAGAAATGTTTCGAAAAAAGTACATGCAATAAATGAACTGCTTCGCAAACAGAGTGCAGACAAAATTGATCCAAAGGATCTTGACTTACTCCTTGGGGAAATAACAATAATGCATTCTCGTGCCGAACTATACATCAGATTTCTACGAAGAAGAATAAGCGTGAGTCAACTGTATTTCATGATTGTTAAGTAACATGTCAAATAACATGTGATAGGTCCTCAAAACCACGAACTTGTACCCAAAATGATATATAATGCCAATGTATGCTATAAAGCTTTGACTTTCTGCATTAACAGAACGACTTGGAGATAGGTGTAGCGAACATTGATCAGCGAAAAGATCAACTTCAGGAATTTGAATTGTACATTGGTAAAAGTGAGCTAGCTCATGCGATGCAGGAGCTGCTAGGTGCTTATCTGGCATTGGAGAGATATTTTTTGGAGGAAAGCGTAAACAAAGCGGTTGGAATGGACACACTGGACCAAGATCAACAAACATCGAGTATGCTCGATGACGTTTTCTTCATAGTACGGAAATGTGTAAGGTGTGTTCGTAGTTTGAACGCGTAACTCCCTGGTTTATTCATTGAGGATGTATATATAAGTAGATAGCTGAAAAAGTGGTTTGATTTTGGGAATTTGTATCTCTACATCCAGCTGTACGAATAGATTAGGATTTGTTTTCTTCAAAAGTACGAGACTCGAGCTTCATTCACATGATCATTTTATTAGCATTAATTAATAAGAAGCATTGCTGTTAATGATACCGGCAACCATTTTGCTTGGTGACATGTTTAGCAATGGTAATTTGATTTCCCAAAATTCACTCATTTTTTCAGTCACCTGTTCATATCCCCTTAATTCAGGCAAGGTTTCAGACTATCAGATATTTTTCAGACGTGCTATCTCAAGCTGGAGCGTTGATGGTGTTTGCGCCGTTGTTAATATGGCCTGTGGCATTCTCGAAGGGGAATTTGCAAGCCAACTAAGAAGCAGACTGCGCCAAGGATATCCCGCAGGATACTTAGACTTGGCTCAAGCTTACAACGCTCTCCAGACGAGCATACAGCATGGTCGTTTACAAGCATCGGACACAGAACTTGCACGGCTCATGTTTTTGGTAGTATTTACTTCTCAGGGTTCAAAACTTTTCAGTAGATGTGATTTTGGACTGTCGTCTGCCTCCGTTTGGTCATGACGCTATCATAAGTTTTTAAAAACACGCTAATATGCGTCAAAACACAGATTCATTACAAAGTTTTCAAATTTACACTCATTTCAGGCGTACCTGAACAATACGGACGTCAGCATCGAACATGTCGAAACATTGACAAAGAGCCTTGGGGAAGAGATTGCAACGGCATTTCCCAATATGCGAGAAAAAGAGAGGGGTAAATTTGACAGCTGTTTGGCTGGATTACGAGGCGTGACGTCAACTTTGCGTGCGGTTGTCGACTATGGGTTAGAACAGTTACGTGCAAGCGCTGTCAAACCTAGAGTAACGCCTTGGGTGGATTCATTTTTGTCGTTAAATCATCACATAAACGAGGTAGAGTTGCAAAAATACCCGCGAGTAAAAAACGATCGAATAAATGGCCTCTGATCAAAAAATGAAATTGAAATACTCCATTACAGGATGAATTACTGGGATATGAAACCGAGGAACCGTTCGTTCAGACTCTCGTGATGAACTTGGAAGGGTTGCTGCAGGTGTTTAAAGGCGGACTCACACCTTCAAACTATGACGCACTGATCGGTATTCTCACAGCGGAAGTTACCGCCCGTTTCGAGAAAGTCGTTCTGAAATCAACTTTCAACAGGGTACATATTTCCAACAGGCTTATTCACCATCTGCACAGCTACTCACAATAGCACAAATAGCTCTGGTTTCAGTGAAAACAGGCAATTACGACGAATAGTGGCTGTGTTGATGGGTTTTTTTTCCATCTGCCTACGAGTAATTACTATTTTTGCTTTTTTTCTCGCTGCCCAGGCAGGCGGACTTGTACTTGACAAGGAAATACGAGCTCTGGCAGGCTACTTAGCCGCAGCAACTTCTTGGTCTGTGCGTGACAAGTTTGCAAGATTGACTCAAATCGCAACCGTTCTCAGTGTCGAAAAGGTTGAGGAACTCGCTGACTACTGTGGCGCTGATGCTGTCGCCTGGCGATTAACTCCTGCTGAGGTCAGACGCATCGCTTCTCTGAGAACAGACTTAAGACCTGAAGATATCAAGAGATTGAAATTGTAATTCGATATTACAGCTACTTGCATGTTTACGAGAACATGAATTGTGTAACAACAATGACAATACAACGTTATGGTATAGAAATGCTTTTTGATTTTTAACCCTCTCGAGAAATCGGCTTGTTTCACCTAAACTTTAGTGTTTAACGAAACCGTATTTCGATTAAATGCGCACAGAGTTTATGAAATATAATCTACATTCGATCAGTTTTTAATCACTGTTAGCCTTTGCAAATGCTTTGAAAGGTGGCGTATCGCTTTCAATTGCATAAAACAAAATATAAACGACATGTCTTCATGTTAAGATACACAACATAAACAATCGTGAATGCCAACCTCTGAATTTAAATTTAATTTGGGATCAGGATAATTGCGCAATGTCTGATTCAGGTGAAATTGTGAAAGAGAAAGATACTGTGAATCCGACAGCATATGACTGCAATATCTTGCTGCAAGAGAAAGGATCTGCTGAATGTGTAAAAAGAAATTTTGCATCACAGCCTTTAATTTGTTCGATGGATGAACAATTTTTGGCTAGAAAAATTTCCTCGGCTCCTAATATTGGGATAGAGATATCTTACGATGATTTATGCGGCAAATGGTCATTTCCGGATAATCCTGCATATCGGAGATACGATACTTCCTTGTTTCCTCAGATATGCACTTGGAAATTTATTGATGAAACTGATATGTTCTATTTGAGGCAATTTCAAGATGACAAACAAGCTGTTTTAGCATTAATTAGTAAACAGCTGCTTGCTTTGTGGTTAAATATTCATAAACCTAAGTTCTGGTGTATCGTAACGAAATATTTTGTCACCTTAAATTATTTCTACAAAAAATTACTTTTATCCAAAAGTACAATTGAGCAAAATTCGAATTTCATGCTATATGTTCTTTTTTAGTTACAGCTAAAAGAAGTAAAACTAATTGTTGTATTTTACAACATACATTGCTGATTAGAATTACTTGAAACTTGTTATGAATTTTCCACAGTAATGTAATTTCACTGTAAATAGATAATATTTATAAATATTACCCGTTTTCTATTTTTCGGAATGCATAATACCATTTTGTTCTTCACAAACGTTTTACAAATTTTTAATCAATAATGTAATGCATTCCCTATACCAACAAATTTTATTTTTGCTCAAATCACGTGTTGTGTTCACTGATAACTTTGTATCGTTGTAAAAGTTATGCGATTTTAATAAATTCATACATATAACATTCCAATTAATCAATTTCAGAAAAGAAGCTGCCGGATACAATTATATTTACTGGCACTAACAAAGAGATTTTCCTTCAATTGATCTGGGAAGTTTTCAGATTTGCAAGGTATGTGTTTGATTTTCAGATTCTAATTCTAGCATAGCAAATTGGTTTACTTACACAATACTTACAAAGCAGCGCCCAGCTTTCAGCCAATAAATACACAATGTTACATATTGTACAGTATTGTACAGGAAAGTAACCATGCCAATTGTAATTCACAGAGATAACGCATATAGCGAGATATCGATTTCCTCGTTGATTGGAATTTTTTACTTCACGCATCGTTATTTTCTAACAACAATTTGGCACACTGCTGATGATACATACGAATTTTTCAAGGAAAGTGTTCTGCTGCATTCTGTTATGGTCAGTTTGCATATTCGTGTGGCCTGAATGAGCTGTACATTACAAACAATTCGGAAAACAAATCAAAGAATTGATAATAGCACGTGAAATTCTGCCAAATATTCTGCTTCAAATCATTCTTTCAGCATCCACCGAAAAGCATCGAAATATTTACACCGACAGAAAGCAAGCAAGTGCTTGATTTATTCTGGACGATATACATGCGACAATTACCTTTGCTGAGACTTGTTTGTCTACCAAATTATAAATTGATACTGAGACTGGAAAATGAGTCTGCTCATTATCGTGGTAAAGAAGAGGACAAATTGTAACGTATTGGTGTTAAATTCAGCATCGGTATATTTTGGTCTGAGAAAAAATTAGCTGCAATGATATAATGTATTATTATAAAACATTCGTTGTTAGGTAAAAACGAGATGTTCACTACAAATTTGACTAACTTCTTGGCCTCGCTGGCACAAATATCATCACATTGATATATAAATGATACAAAAGTAAAAATACCATTGCCCATGGCAGACGCAGATTCTATCAGATAGCCTTCAGAGCTTCCTCACTTACTCGTCGACGACTGATAACCACAGTCGCGACTTTCGTCCAGCCCAGGATCGCTCTCAGCCTTGTTGATTGCATTTTTACTCCACCACTGGTTGTTCCTTCTCAACTCTTGAGTCAAATGTTCCATTTTTGGAAACCACCAAGAATTACCGCACACTGAAGTACGACGAGCATTTCTTATTGGACCAAGACAAGATTTCTGAAACGTAAAATTGTGACTTTCATGCTTCGTATGCGAGTAAAATATACCGTAAATAAATTATCTATTTATTTTCGACTTGTACTAACTTTTCCTATACGCGAATGGTTGGAGTTTGATGGATCGGTTCGACCGTTGGGAAAATTTGAAACGAAAGTTTGGGATGTTCTGTATCCATTATACACACTCTTCGTTCCTCTGCTGCACACAGAAGGCTTGTGGAGACGCTTTATTCTCTGTGTCAGTGCGCAATTAGCTCGTCGCAGTTCTCTGACTGTTGCCAGAAGTGCTCTGTACATAAAATAAGAGGTTTTTGTTCCATTTTCTAGTATCAATGGAGTATATCAGCTGAATCAAATGATGGGAGGAGAAAAAAATACCATTCAAGAAAGCTCTAGTACTGTTAATTGTACTGATAATAGTGAACACAAATCACATGACATATGTATTCTGTAATAGAAATAATCCTGGGTAAATTTGAATAATACAAGTTGAGGTATCAACGTGAGAAGGTTTTATAATTAGAACGTTCGAAGTATTTAAACTCTGGTCTTTTTGATCTCAATCGATTATTTTTGGTGCTACTTACTATTTTACAAATAGTTGTCGCCAGAGTGGATAAAAATAAGATTTGTTTGAGTACAGGACAACAGATGTTTGTCAATAATTACATTTGCAGTTGTAATTAACTACAACATAGAATTTATTCAATGTTTCCCAGTCAATTTGTGGAGATTTGGTCAATGGGCATATTAAGCTGCAAAATATTACAATCGGATCAAAAATACCAGAATTTAATCATTTCGAATGTTCTAATTTGTCAACCTTGCCTCAAGTTGTTGATTTCTTAGCTTGTGTTACTCGCATTTGCTTGTAATCATTTTTTACATAATATGGACATTCACCGTCATCGGTGCAAATAAAATGACTGGCGATGTTTCAAAGACATTTTTTTCTTTTTTCCCAATTTTGGATATAAAAAATAAAGCCTCTACATCCTTAAGCAGATATGATTCTCAAGTAAATTACGATGTTTGCTTATTTCTCCTAAATCTTAATATAGAAATTTTATAAATTGAAATCTATAAAACGGAATCCATTACTTTTTTTCAAATGCAAGCTGCATCACTTGCTGTTGTTTAACATTGAGCTTAGATGCCAATGTCTCAACCAAATTCTTCTGCTCATCCATCCAGGCGCGAATACATGACACCACATGTTGCGACTCAGTGCACAACTCTGACCGACTCACTGCAACTTGACTCAATTCGGCTGACATGCTGACAAGTGATTTTGCCTTCACCTGATACTCTTGTCGTAATTCAAGCAATGATCTATGCATATCTTGGAGCTACAACAAATATTTTTGTGTTCGATAAATTGTTACGAATAAAAGGAAGAGATTCAACCCCAAAGAGTTAAATAAGAAGCAGCGAATCGTTCCGTAACGTTTTGCTGTGCAATTTTCGAAGCGATTCAATATTTGTATAAATTTTTACTACGTTTACATATATGAAGAATTACCTCCGATACACATTTGAAATTTTTTTGTTCAAGTACGCTTTTCTTAGTAGAAAGATCGCAATTTTCTTCCAAAGATTGTTGCAACTGTTTTGATAAGCAGCATTTAACTTCTTCCATTTTCAATAATTTTTCTTGGAGAGAGCGGATCTGCAACCGGGAATCAAAACTGAGATTCAATATAATTGGAGAATGGAAATTCGTTATTTACATTTTCTGTCAAATTAGTGGTTTCAAATTATGTGTGTCATTTATGTATATTTTCAAAAGAATAAATAGACTGTTGAAAGTTAAGAAAAGTAAAAGTAAATACCGAATGTAAAGTAATTGTTCAATTGAGATTCGTTATTCGGTATGTACCTCAAATTGGGTTGCTGATTCTTTACACATGTTTGTTCTCAAATCCGTATGAACTTTTGCTAGTTCTGTACTTAATCTTTCATGCATATCATCTTCAATATTCTGGTGATATATGTACATATGTAACGTAAAATTATTGTGCACAAAATAGTTATTGAATAATCAACTTACACAGCTTGTGTGATTGTCAATTTGCGTCCTCAAATGCGTATTTTCAGTATCGTTACAACACATCAGCTCGTTCAGTTTCGCTTCTAGTTTATTAACTGTAATTCGCAGAGCGTTGCTGTCGTCTTTGTGCTTTTGACACTGTATAAATTGAACATCGTCAAAAAAATTTTCCATATTAATTTTGCTAGTGTACTTTGAATATCGAAACTCACTTCTTTTTGGACAGATTCCAGCTGATTGGCGTAACATTTGCTGTGGCATTGAGCCTGACAAAGTTGAGAACTTTTGGTCAAAAGCTCGTTGTGGGCATCCTCCAGTTCCTCGCTGAGTTTGTCAACGATATCTGACAGACGATTTTCCTCCTGCTCTGCTAATGATAATTTTGACAGCAAATTGTTTTCCTGAAAGTTGAAAGTTCGCTCAGGCATTAGAATTGAACTATTCCACAGTATTAGATAAAACTTATGACGAGTAATCTCGATTACCATCGATGTAAGTGTGCGTTGTAAATCAACCTCTCTCTTCGTTGCCTCGACCAAAAGCTCTTGGCTCTTGTTGAAATCTTGGGTTACTTTGCGATAATTATTCTCCATTAGAGATAACTGCGTCTGAACACCTTTCAACTGAAATATAAAATGTTCAGTGAGATTTGATTCAACATTTACAGCGGGCTAATTTTTTTATGCAATGATTCGCAAGTTACTCTTTTTTTCAAATCGTTGATGTCCTCACTTGCTTTGTTTTCGAATATACCTTGTTCCGCTTTCAGTATAGAGTTAGCATTCTAAAAAACGTGTATAGATTACAATTAAGACAATCAGAAATAAGCTAATCATACTTGTCGCTTCTTTACCATCATACCTTGAGAATTTGATGGTCGGCTTGTAGCTTCACCATGTCGTCTGATTTTTCTTGCAGTATCAGTTTTAGTGAAGAAACTCTGTCGCGAAGTACGGCTAATAATTCCTTGGAAACATTCAATTCGCCAAGACACTCTTCGGTCTGCTCTTCACTCAGTTGTAATTGTTTCTCCAACTGTTCCATGTAACGAGAATTCTCTGTTTTAGTTTCCTCAAAATCCTTGACCTGATCAGATAGCGCTTTCATCTGGATAATGCAATTTTCATCAGTGCCGCAATCAGTTACAAGATTTGCGAATTAGATATTGCCATAGTATTCAACTCTTATGAAGTCAAAAAGCAAAAGGCTTGCAATATTATTCTAACAAAGTTTAGGATCTCATAATGGAATATTTCCCCAATATTTCTTTTCCTTCAAAGTAAAAAAAGTTCAAATTTTGTTAAATTTTAGTTTGAAACAGGATTAATTTAAAATAAAAATCGAATTTTCACTAAAGTAAAAAAAATTAACTATGACTCAACATTGAGCAGATTTATTCTTCCCTGTCTGAATGATCTCTCACTGTAGAAGTATGTCAATAATTTGACATTAAGCATGACTGCATAAAAATATACACTTACTTCTTTGTTCTTCAGATTGACTTCATCGTGTAAGCGAGCAATTGTTTCTGCGCATCTTTTGAGCTTAAACTCAGTACTTTTTTTATCTAGTTGTAGAATCTCAAAATCCTTCCTCAGACGTTCGTTCAAGTTTTTCAATTCTTCGGTCCTCTAGAAATACGACCAAATACCAAGTTGATGTGATAATTATGAATACAAGTCCTGCATACTAGGGTGTCTAGTTTAGAAACAAAATTGTTTTTTTCTCTTTGCTTTCACTTGAAAAACTTGTGTTTAACAAAAACAAAATCCTCGTGGAAGGATATTTCTTAAATCCAATTAGAAAAGGTCACTCTTACGATTAAAAGTGTTTCCATCTAAATAACACGTGGAAGCTGTCATATGTTTTTAATTGTTAAATAATATCGGTTAACGTGAACCTGGAATCATTTTATATAAAATTAGATTGTCCACAAAAGTGTCCAGTGAGCGAGATTCGTAATTCAGCTGCAGATAAGCCTCGAAAGTTAATTTTATGTAAAAATTCATGTTTAAACATCATTGGTGGCTAAACTATGAACTTTAGAACAAAATTTTAATCATCTACAAAATAATTCTAGGATCAAGACTGCGTAACTAAATACAACTAAACTGTTAAAAATTAAAGAAAAAAGATTACATATTCCCCATGTAATTAATAGGAAAACGTTTAATTTCAAGAACAACCTCTCGAAATTGTATTAGAGACATATCGTTTGACATGAATTTTGTTTTTTGCTATACACAAGATTTTTGGCCTAAAGAGAAAAAAAATTTTGCTTCTCAATGAAGCCCTACTGTTGCACAGAAAATAATTGGATCAGTTCACGTAATCAGCGTTTACTCAAAGTAGCAAAGTTCGATGCGCATTTCATGGTTTCAACCAAGTACCTCTAATTCTTTCTTGAATTCCTTTAAAATCTTAAGTTCCTCCTCTTTGATTTTAGCTTCGTTGGCTAGTTTCGCTAAGTCACAGTTACATTGTTGAAGTTCATCCTTTACTACGACAGATTTGACTTGCTGATTGATAACATTAAACAACGATAAGCTCGGGGTATCGAATGAAATGCAAATAGAGATAGAAGGCGTGACAAGATTACCTCATTTTCCTTCAATTCTTGTTGCAAATGAATTTCTTTTTCCTTCAGTATTTGCAGCTCGTTCACTACAGCTTCAGTTTCTCTTGTATGATCGCCTAATTCCTGCTTCAAAGATTCATTTTCGCTCCGCAATTGCTCGACATCACCGTTAGATTTTCTCTCGGACTTCAATTCCTCTTCGAATATTTCTAAGTCTATTTTATACTTCTGTAGCTGTTTTCTCATGTCTTTATCTCTCTCAGTTGAAACCAATATTTTGTTTCGTAATTGCTTCTCAATGTTTTCGGACTTTTTCAATAAATCTTCCAAGTCTTTTATCTTCCTGCTGTGCATCTCTTCCATTTCTTTCATTCTGGCATCCTTCGAAGCCAGTTTGCTGGTCAAATCTTTCATCGCACAATTCTTCTCCTTCATGTTTGCTTTACAATTACTAATATCCGTTTGATAACCTTTTATCTCGTTTTCTCTCTTCGTTAAAATCGACCTGAAAAAGAAAAACTAACTATTATTTCGTTTCTAAGTCGATGGAGAGTTTTTTTTTTGTTCCAAGTTTACATTACTTCAGTTCTTGCAACTCTTCGCTTGCTTCTTGCCATAATCTTTTCAGATTTTTATATTTCTCTTCTAAACAGTTCTTCGACTTCACAAGATTTTCCATCTGGAACGATACTTTATGTATGCGATGTTACTGTTTTAACTGTCAAGTTAACTGATCCGCTACAATTACCTTAGTTGAGATGGTTTCGTATTCTTTGCGGCGATTCTGTAGCTGTTCCTAGAATATTGTCAGAGTATTAGAACAAGTATATTATTCACCCAGGTTACAAATGTATACTTAACATTTAACATTATACATCAACTTTGGAATATTTTGCAATCATGTTTAAAGAGTTATTAAAACGCTTGGATTCGATATTTCATTGACACGGAAATAAAAAAGTACCAATCGACAATACTCGAAATAAACAGAGCTGATAGTAATGTGATAAATCTTTATTTTACACTTACAGGAGTATAATGGAATTCTGTAGAAATCTTTAATACACTACCTGTATTGTACTCAATACGGCAAAATATGCAGAGTGTAAATTAGTGACAATTAAAGAATTGTCCATTTGCTCTATCTTCTGTCTCAGCTGATGGACTGCTTCCCGTTGAAACTCTAAGATTGTGTCTTGCTTGGCAGCCTCGCAAATAAACGATATATTAAAGTAATAAGATAGTGCTATTCTGAGTATACGAGCTAAATTTTGTGTCGATAGTGTTATTTATTCAAAAATCTTACCTCTTCAAAGCATTGGCTGTACTGATATTGAGTTTCGTTTAAATATAGTGTCAGTAATTGAATTGCTTCGTCTTTATCGTTAAGCTGTAATTAACACAAGATACATAATATTTATAATATTATGAAAAATTTTCATAATAATCGCAACTGCGTAAATAAAAATTGGTGTTTTTCAGAAAAAGCAACAGATTTGCAAAATCTATCATCTTCAACAACAGTTCAACCGAGCAACGTGCGAATTTTTCACATGCGCAAGCACGAATCAAATAACTTGTACGATTCCTGACCGTTATACATCTGAAACGATAGAATTTCAGAACAGGTATTCTTAGCGGTAAGAACAGTTCACCTAAGTTTTTCACGAAATTATTACAGTAGAAATGGATATACACAGGATTGCATTGCATAGCCTGCTATAACAACACATCATTGGATGGCATTTAACAGATACTCTAAAGAAACCAAACTCATGCTCTTAATATTAAATTTAATTAAATTCCACAATTACATTATAATGATGTAATAGATTTTGAAACATACCATTTTCACGAAATAAAATTGTAAATAAATTTCTAGTGGATGAAAACGAATTTAGGTTTGAAGTCTTTTAATATCGGCTCATCTAAGTTTAGCATTATCGAATTACAATTAAATCTGTATTTACAAGGGAATATATATCTATATATATATTTATATACACATATGTTGTACACACACAAGATATGCATTGTATGTATAACAAGGTATTTTTCTTTCTGTACAATTAGTAGTGTTAGATGAAAACGGGATGACTTAATGTAATTCATTGTTAATTATACAAATCTCTGGCATCAAACATCATGCACATTCCCATGGTTGTACATAGCCGATGAAGCGGAGTTCCTTAGTCCACTCACTTCGCTGGCCGCTCTGTTTCCCATTTGATCTAAGCGTCTCTTAGCTTCTACCACAGCTTCTTGGAGATTACCGATAGTTTGGACTTGTAGTTCATTCTAAAAATAAAGCTTCATACGTAACTATAACTCAAACAAGGATATGAATGACAATTGTAAATCGTAATATGGTGCAAACCTCTTTTTCCAACCGGGCTTTCTCTTTTTCAAGTTCAGTAATGGCCTGAGCTTGCAGCTGAACCTGAATCGAGTAAAGATTTGATTTAAATGCATTTTTCTGCACGTTTTTTGTTCAAAAGTCGATACAGGGTGCAGAGGATTCAATGGGGACCAGTATGTAGCAGAAACTCATTACTATAGGGTACAAATGTGCACTTTTCTCATGAGTACTGTAAATTTTACAGATGTTGAAAATTGTATAGTTGAATTTCACTGTTTGAACATTAAAAACCACGTTTTCTACGATTAATTCATAAGCAATACTTAGCTTACTAACACAAGTTCAATATTTAGTAAAACCATTTTGTTATTGTGAGGTTGAAGTTACATTGTTAGTGCGATTTGACTTCAGGACATGTCATTTCCACTTGAGTGTGGACATTCAAAAATATCGTCTTTTGAAGTATATTTGATTAATACGTCGTTATTTCAAGTATAACTAATCCCAAAATGAAGAACAAGAAATTTCCTGCACTCAAACAGAAATTGTAGTTTGTCCGGAGAGTACGGTAGCTTATGAAGTCAACTTGGACTAGCGGTGTACCTTCACCCTGGTGGTAACCAACTGAAATATGAACTTATGTGAACATATGTACTACACGTGAAATAATGATTTAAAACATGGTGTTTGCTGGTCAAACAGTAAACATCAGTCACAGCTTTTCTAAAATGTCCAGAATTTTTAATGGTAGAAAGAAAATAATCGATTTTTGCACCTATAACTATTAGTTTCCACCATATATTGAAGCCCATAACTAGCACTGCCTGAATCTTCATGGTGTAAATAGTGAAAGACGTACCTCTGATTGTACTAGCTGCAAATTTTCTATCATTTTTTCTTTATGTAGATCCTTGGATACGTGAAAACAAACACAATGTTAAAAAAAAATTTTGTGCATTTTTATAGGGAATACAAATTTTTTATGTAAAATTTAACGACATTTACAAATACCTAATATTGCTAATCGTACTTCAATGATCATTCCTTTTACTTAACACCAAGTATTATACTGTTTTGAAGTAAACACTTGTCATATATTCTGTCTGTGTGCTAAAATAGTTTACCGATATCTTTGCATACGCTTTTATTACCAATGAATGTTACGAAGTAAAATGTTTATCGAAACACGTTTTACAAATGTGTACAAAAGCGTTGCGCAAGTTTGCAGTTCTTAGCAAAAGTTGAAAAAAAAAGTTAAATTCTCTGCATGGAGTGTGGAAATTGCTTTGTTTCCAAGATTGACCAAAGTATTGCAATTGAAGCAGAATAAGCTCAGGGTGATTATAATCCGGAAATGTTCATTTCTGGTGACGAATGGGCGAAGAAATGAAAGAAGAATAAGTTGGTTTTCACTGCATTAACAGATTAGGAAAAGATTTCGATACTTTAAATGTTAAAGCAGTGACAATATAATGCCAAATTTAGCTACCGAATAGTTAGATATAATAAAGTTTATGATAATCCCACCTTTTCCTGCATCTTCTGATGTAAGTCCTTCAATTCTGCTTGAGTCATCTTAATCGAGTCTTTCTGTATACGTATAATTTCTTCCTTATTTTCAAGCTGAAAGTGGTAATATAATTAGTATTTTGAAAAAATGACAGACTGTAGTTTGATTTCATCAATACGACGTGAAATTATTAGACAATTTTTTTTATGGTAGTGAAATTTTATGAATAGGGAAATGGTAAGAAAATAATTGCAAGAATACAATAATGGTATTTACCAGCTTTTCTTTAGAGCATAGAGTATTCCTAAGCTTATCAACATCGGCGAAACATTGCTCTGTTGTGTGACCATATTTTCTTAGTATATCCATCGCTGCTGAGAAAGAACTGGACGACAATGACGAATGTGAAGATCCTTCGCACACCTGGAATTCATGAGTAATTAAAAATAACCATTGAGAACATCGTTTTTGGAAACTCTGAGAGATTTTTACAAATTTACTCAGAATGTGAATTGTTTATACATGTTTCTCAGTTTTTCCGAAGATTCTCCAATAAATTATGGTACTTTCTACAAAGTTTATAAAAATTTCTCATTGTTGATGCAGAAAATTGAATTGAGCAGATTCATGGAAAAAACCAGTGATATTTTTTGAAAATTTCTGAAGAAATTTAGTAATTCTAGTTTCGTTGAAGATATTTGTTCACAGACGTATCCATTTGCATTTCCGAAAAATTAATTTCAATCGATTCCTAAAAATTTTCTAAATCTTTTCAACAATTAATCCCAATTTGCTATAACACAGTACCGTCAGAAAATACGCAGAAGTACCAAAACTCGATTTGACACAGATTTGTGATATAAACTGAAGTTACGATAAGATTCGAGTTTTTTCTAAAAATTGTTCCGCTTTTGACCTCAAAACTCGACTTTGTAGAGATAGTTAGAATCGTAACAACTCAAGGTTTACTGAGTTTTCAATGAAACATGAAATTTCAAAAGAAAAATAATTCTTTCCAGAAACTTTCTCGAATTTTTTTCAGAACTGCTCGAAAACACCAAATATTTCTGAGAAAAATTATGAATCGGAGAAAATGTTTTTTACAAGGAGAGTAAAATATTAGTTTAATAGACAGTTACGACTCCAGTACATATCGCATGAATGTGTTAACAACGCACCAATTTTTTTAGCTCGTTTGAAAGTTCTTCCAAGCCACACCTAGCTGATTGCATAGTGTCCTGTAAAACTTTGAAAGACTGCGGTATGGTCTGAAATAATAATAAAGAAGTTGTTAATATCATTAATAAACAGAAAATATTGAAATTAAAATAATCACCTCGAATTTGAAGTCTTGGCCGCAAGTAGTATGCATTCCATCTGGTTTGTAGTGACTCTGTAGGGATGGAAATGTGAAAGATAGGTTCAGAAAGGAATAAGACAAAGTTAACGATTATCCATTATCGAATGAATTACACTCACACAACAACCTAAGCGATCTTTCGACTTTTTAAGCTCTATTTCACTGCAGTCAAGATCCCGTCGCAATACATCCTCCCTCTCTTTGTGTCTCCTTGCCTAAAATATACAGATGACAAAAAATCATACAACGAATGAACTAGTGAAGCTTTTGTTTCTTGTTACCGTTCTTACCTCGTTCTGAAGTTCTCTTATTTGGTCTTGCAAATCAGCAACGCGGTATTTCCACTCATTCAGCTTCACGTGTTTTTGTGCTTCGCATATTTCCTTTAATGATTATTCAATCACTAATTATAAACGTTTCTCAATATTGAGTATTATTTAAAACATAGTTTTATAATAGAGAATTATCAATTCCTTACCAATGACGTTTTTACTCTGAAGTCGTCATATTCCTTTTGGACTTTCCTAAGGTCATCCTTTATTTTGAAAATGTCCTCCTGCTTGGTCTAGAAATAGAAACGATATGAATAATCGTAAACTCATGAATTAAAATTCATTGGTATAGATTGAAAAAAAAGGAAATGGGACTGCAATATGTTTACTCAGCTGAAATATAGATGATTAGACATGTCGTTGGGTACATGAAATGACAAAAATTGAGATGAAAAAACGAAAATAAAGGAATAACAAGCATGAAAAAATCATTCACCTTGCAAAGAAAATCTTCGTGGTAATCACTTTGATTTGCTAAGGCGTTGGAGTTTCCATTTGAGATCTGAAAGGTAGTTCAAAACAATTTATTTCAGGCGACTAATTTCTCTTGAAAGACTGAAATAAGTGATAACTCACTTGTTCCATAACAGAAGAAAAGTTTTCTAGCATATCCTGCATTTTCGTATGTGTATTGTCAAGTTCGTGTTCAAGTCTGTTGAGTTTCTTACTCCTTTCAGAAAAAACGTTTTGCGCCATCTCATTGTCGAGTAGCTGCACGAACATATAAATATGATTGGAAAGTGGAAAAAGAAAAAATATTACATAGAGAACACTAGAAGTACCTTTCAAATATAAGAATTCTAACACTTATTGAATACTAAAAATGTTTACTATTCGATTTTAGTGCACACATTTAGTGGGGAAAAGTTATGCTTACAACTTCATCCGCTTTTTTTTGAAAATCTCTGAAGCATTCTTCCAGATAACTTATCTGCCCTCTGACTTCCAATAATGTTGCGACTGCATTGCACTCCTACAATTTGCAACAATTTGTTAATAATAAACAGTATTACATACTTTGTAAAATAAATAAAAGTAAAAGTTACCGGATGAACAAATTATAATATGTGCAAGGTGAGTTGTTTCTATAATAAATTAGCTAATGGAATTCGAATACTTTACCCCAGTTTGACAAATCTGTACATTCACGATAATTTGTTGAATTTCGTCGTTCACTATACTCAATAAATCATCGCATTTGTGGACTTTCACAGCTCCAATTGAATTGCATTCCTTTGATGAAATGAAACAATATTAAAAACTTAATTTACTTGTAACAAAATGTTATAAATTTATTTTTTATCTGAATACATCTGAAAAAAGGCAAATACTTGCATCAAGTTTGTCGCTGGCATTGTCGATGCACCGAGACAAGTCACTTGTCATCTGATTTATTTCATTCTTCAAATCCTTTAACTTGATCGCACCATTTGCTATTCGCTCGCCGTGCCTCAGTTTTTCTTGTTCCTATAAAAATTGATGCGATGTTTCATTTCCTGTTTTCCTCCTTTCAAAATTGACAGCTTCGAATTAAATTGTTATGTATTCTTACTTGGAGCTTGAATTGGTTTATAGTATCCGTAAAATTTTCCCTCGTCTTTGTCAAATGCTCCTGTATTTCCTTCACTAATTTGGTTAGCTCTATAAACTATGCAAAAGAATAGGGGGTTCTTATATTTTGCGAGATTGTGCTATTATATGTATTTTACAATACTCTTGTAACTCAGCGAACCTTTTCGTGTCGACAATTCAACGAACTTATAACATTTGTCATTTCTTCGCGTAAGTCTTCAGTAGCTGCCTGGGCTTCCACTGTACAAATTCTGAACTCTTCCATCATACGAAAGTGTTGGATTGCTTCATTATTCACCTGATTATGTTAGAATAGTTACAAGATAACCGTCTTGGCAATTTTTCCTAAGTGTATTTTACATTTTAAGAACTGGAAAATGTGGTTAACTCTTACCACCAAAGATCCTTTTACAGGCATGCAATCGTCCTTGCGCTTCTTTACCTGAAGTGAAAACTTATTTTAGAAAACATACCCAGTGATCAAGGTTGACAAATACACTTACCGCTGTTTTTATCAAGTTTATCGCCTTTTCCTTATCCTTATAGATTTTAGAGATACTTTCGATGCTGCTGGTTGTCCGTTTTTTCAAATTCTGCATTTGTGTTCTGTTACTGTCATCTATGCATGACTGTAAAACAAATCACATGTATTATTTCCAAGAAATCGTGAACAGCTTAATCAATTTTGTAGAAAACTTTATAAGTTTGGACTGAAATGAAGCCAAGCCAATCGATCAAATTTCATCCAAATTGGTTCATCCATTTTGAGTAATTGACAGACGAAAAAAGTTAATTTTTACAAATTGCTTAGGAATAGCTGAAATAGTTTGCTTAAAATCTGAAAAGTTCTAAGCTACACGGAAACTCATTAATTGAGTTCCAAATCATTGAAATCCATTGACCTGTTTTAGAGATATCAGACAAAAATTGATCAGAAACACAACCAGGAGTCCATCTGAAAATCGTTTGATGCGATTCTCTGGGCCTCGAATCGTAGGAATCTAGAAGAAACTAAACTTTTCCTTTTCGGAGTGATTACATAAATACACATACATAAAACTATTTACTTCTCTGAAAACAGAAAAGCGAGAAGCTGAAAGTATCTTAAATTGGACATAACAGTAAAAACTAACGTATTTGGCAGTGATCTCAATGATATGCGATAAGCGTTTCAGCACAGCGTCGAAGCTATTTAACAATGTTCTAGCGCTGCCGCAACATGTATCCTGGATGAAATGGGTACAAAATTGATTTAGTACAAAGCTTAACGGATGCTTGAAAAGTTTTATCAGAAAACTTGATTTACTTTCGATAATTTGTTGCACCGTAAATCAGCAAGTAGTGTTTTCATGTTCTGCAATGTCACTTCGTTGCTCGTGCTCTAAAATAATCATCACACGAGATGAAATATAAGAGAAATACTAACAACCAGAAACTTGTTTCACATGTTCTGAAACCTGGTAATTTGTAAGGGGTGGGAATACATACTGCAGATGAAGCAGACTGAAGTAAATCAAGAAGAGATGTAATTTTTGCCTCAACTGCATCCCTATCGCTTTTCAATGTCTCCATAAACTTGGTCTGCAATAAGTATTCAAGAAAATTGATACTCGTTGATTGATTCAGCTTTAGGAAATTGAATAAAAGAAAAGTGTACATAACATTTTAAGAGCGTGTTTCTTAAGGACCTTTCTCGAACAGTACGAGAGATCTAGGTTTTTCCTGATTTTAGAAATACTTGACTGTTAAATTACCATTATTAGCAATAAATTACAATTTATTGCTAAACACTTACATGACCAATTATTTCTGTCCTGTAATTCACGAGCAATTTTTCTATGTCGAGTAATTTTTCCTGAACTTTTGCCACACCATTATCTCGGTATAAATCCTGAACCGAGTGAAAACGGGGAATGCAAGTTATTCGTGAATGAAATTTTTAATTCCTTCAACCGCAAACCTTCAGCATTACCTGCAGGTTAATAGTGATAAGTTTTCAAAAAATTGAACAAACCTCACTTTCCTTGGTGCTGACTTCTTCCAGGATCTTTTGCAGTTCCATTCTTAATCCCAGTAGCGCTTCTTTCTCCTTTTCCATCAACACTTTAGTATTTGATAAATAGACTAAAATCTCATCCTAAAATATTAATTAAAATGATATTAATAATCAAACTAGGATCAGAGTCGTTGCAATTTACCAAAGTATCAAGCGTATTCAGAATACCTGATGTTGACTTGGACTATTTCCGTCTATTGCATCTTCTTCCTGAAACAAAGAAAGGGTCATTAAAAATATGGTTCTCGTCAATCATTAGTCGTGTCGATTGGTTCTGGAGAAACTTTCGGACCAATTCCAATTTCTAAACTGAAATTTTCAAGGCATCCAGAAACTTACTGCGAAATCTCTATCAAATCACTGAAACTGTTCAAATTATATGGCTGTTACTTTTCAGAAATTTGTTTAAAATAAGTTAGAACAGTTTTCAGACTCGCTTTTTATTATCGTGATGGATGAAATAATGAGCTTTTGAGTAACTGCTTAGTGTTTTTTGAATTCTTGGTTTCCCATAGATGTAAACTCACCTCCACTGATGTGTCAGTTTTTATTCGCACCCTCCGAGTGGACGAACAAGTGTCCTGAAAATACAAAAAATATATTGCTCAATTGAAGAATTACTAGGTAATGTTTCATGCACTTTTAACATAAAATAAATTGCACGAACAAACAAAAACAATCACAACTTCTGAACCAGTTTTGTAACTACTTGTGATTAGTGATTTAGTAATTTGTAGACAATCAAGAATACATTGTCCGTTTGAACAAAATTTTATTTATTAATAGAATATTAAATGGTTCTTACAATATTTAGTTATTCAATTAAATATATATGTATATTTATATATTTGATTTTCAACTTGAAGGTGTTTTCCCAGAGACGTAGTGCACCTAAATGCCTGTTAATTGATTGTTATTTCTTGAGTTAAAATCTTTGCAAGGTGGGGAGAGTTTTCTGCTGGATTTGACTATCTGATGATCGATATCTTGGAAATATTTATTTCTATTAACAACAACGTCGCTCTGTGTTTGCTGATCAGAAACAATGAATTTTTCAGAAGTTTCTCTACCGTCAAGTCTGTGCTCAGGGTTCGAATGACGGCGCAAAGACAGCGCTTTATTCTTGCAACAGGGGGGAAATCGCAGGGGTGTGGAAGGGATGAACTTATGATAACATTCCCAGTAAGGTGGGTCAGTTACGTCAATACCATTTCCGTCACAGGAACTTTGCATGCAGGAGGTACGAGACGGTATTGAACGCTAGAAATCCAAGCCTGGGTGTTATTTACATGAGTAAGGTATAAATTTTGTGCTAAAAAATGGACATTTTAGGGTGTTCTGTTTGAAGGGAACATTTTTTTTCGCTTTTGCAACTCAAACTGTGCAAAATTTATAATTCTCAGCTCAAATGATAATTTTATGTAAAAATTCGAACGACAACTCTACGGGTGATTCAATTTTCTATAAATATATCCACCCAACAAAGTCTGCAGCTTCAACTGATTACAGATTACAAGTCTTAATAATCAATTTTATGTACAAATTCATATTCAAACGTTTTTGATGGTTAAATTATCGACTTTACGGTAAACATTCAAATTACATTTTTACCCAAGATCTAATTCACTACAAAATACTTCCGGGATCAAGTTAATATAATTGTATGCAGCTGAATAGTAACAATTAAAAACAATGATAACTTCCCATGAGACAACTTCGAATTTCAAGAGCAATCTATTAAAATTGAAATTGGGAGATATTCTTACAGAAGGATTTCCTTTTTTTTGCTATAAACGATAAGTTTTTCAGGTAAAAGCAAAATAAAAAAAAAAAATGTTGCTCTTAAACGAAGCACCCCAATAATTAGGTCGAAGTAATTACTTTAAGTTTGGCTTGCTTGAGCTCTCTTCTCATTTCTTTGATGATGTCATCCTTGAAATGCGTTTGCATGTCAGATTGGCGGCATTGTTCTTCGAGCATGGCAAGTTCCTCGCGTAGCGATAAAACGAGGTCATGTTTTTCGGCTACTTCCACTGTCAGGGCATCACGAGTTTCAAGAGATTCCTAAAGGTGAGAATCGCTTTTAGATATTTAGATTATAATCTGATAATGTGAATGTGTGAGAATATGGTGAACAAACTTTTTTCAAACAAGCCATTCGATTTTCAAGCTGCTCAAGTTCCATGCACTTTTCGTCCAGTTTAGACTGCAGAGTTTCCATTCCAATGCTCTTTTCGTGCAATAATTTCTCTAATTTAGTTTCACTCTCCTTTAAATCCGACCGCAACTTTTCTATTTCTAGCTCACTTGTCTTTAAGGCATTTTCCACAATGTCAGCCATTCTGACAATCTGAACAGTAAGAGATATCTTCAATATATATATTCAAATACAGTAATGGTAAGAATAATTAAACTGAATAAAATCCAACGCGCGATAAGCGCAGAAAACAAATGCTTGCGCTGTACAACTTAAAAACTTTTTGACTATTTCATATCCCTTCATAGAGGGATTGGATCGTTTTAACACACATTTTTGTCCATTTCACATACACAGTTTTATATACTTATGTATGATCCGATAAATAAACGAATTCTTGAAATCCTGGAAATAAATGCAGACACGTTTTTGAGACAAACGATATAGATTGTAAAATAAAAGTTATTTTGGCATTTGAAAGGTGCGTAGGCCATTCTTAAATTCCTGCTCATTGAGAAAGTTTGTGTGCGTGTAATTGTGAATACAATTATTACATTACTATATCAGACTAATACATACGTTACAGATACATTCCCTGCATGCAACTTAACATGTTTTATAGTTCAAATGGAATATAATTGTTTTCTTTTTGTACCGAGAGAGCAATCATATTTTCTGAGAGACTTACGTCAGAATCAAGATCAATATCTGGTGAACTTGATTGTAGTACAATTTGATTAGCCAATATCGAGCGGTTTTTCAGATTATCTCTCAGAGTTTGAAGTTTGGAGATATATTTTCTAATTGTCTCTTCTTTTAAAACTACTTGTTTGTTCTGTTCAGCCAATTTTTCTTCCAGGTTTGTTTGATACCTGTAAAATTTGATTTGATTTAATCACTTATCAGCGTAAATAGTATCGACAAATTTCTTTTCCAAATTCTGCAGACAATTACGTGATCTTGGGCGTTCACACACATTGAAAAATAATATTTTATGAGGGTATTTCAATGTAGAAATAAGCAGGATTGTAGATTTGAGTAGCTTCGTTTACCACATCAAAAATTAAAGTGGCGGGCATAGAGTACAAATGACATTGTTAATTTCGAATAATTCATCTTTTTTCAGTACAGTTGGCAAAATTTTTGTGAAGAAATATAAGTGTCCTGTACCAAGAAACAAAAAAACAAGATGATATTTACAAATATTATTTGTTTATATCGAAATTGTGTGATTGTGGAAGACTTGTGTCAAATTTGAAGATTTTATAATGTATAATGTCATTAATACCTTACGTCAACCACTTTTACTTCGTCTGGCTGTAACCGAAAAAGCTGAAGTTGCCCGAATCTATAATTGTTCTAAAATTTATTTTGGCATAGTAAGTATCTTGGGATAGAAAAGTCAAGTTAATAAAATAAGTGTAATTCTAAATAGCGGTAAATCAGTAATACTTCATTTTCAATGACTTACAGTAAGGCCTGTTTTTCATTTTCCTTCAGTTGATCAACCTGCTCTTTTAGACTAGTGATGTACTCTGCTGTATCTTCCTTTTCCTAATTTGAGGGCAATTGTCAATTACTATGTAGTTTTCTCAGCAGTGTATTTTTTACTTAGATCGCTTTACACGAGTTGCTGATAATTTTGTAGTAGCCAGATTGTTTGTTACACTGATTACAGCGAAATTTAATTTAGTGCATAAACATGCCTAAACATACAGTCTTTGACATTATTATTGAAAAATGAGGTTCCGAGTTCTTTAATTATAACTGAGACACAAAAATTCAAATATAGCGTCACGAAATAACGAGCTAACGTTTCATTTTATAAAATTTGTACCCGTTAAGAACTATACACGTGCGATTTTATTCAAGAATTTCGTATACATGTCAAAAATCTCTTCATTGAAAAAAAATAAAGAAGTTGCGAAAACTCTTCGGTTTATACATTCAATATATTGTCGTGAAAAGATTTTCTTCCAATTGAATTACAATTGACTTGAGCAAACTCGGTCTAGTTCTTCAATTAATAAATTATTCCAACATATTTGTATTACATATAAATTATAATGTAGTTGAGATGAAAATAAAAATAATCGGTGTAAATTAAAATAGCAAAATAAAAAATTATCATAGCAAAAGCATTACAAAATGATAAAGTTCGTCGAAAACAAAGTTTTGCATAAAGATTGCTAATACTGACCACAACATTTGTAGTGTTAGTAGCAAAGCACAAAAGAGAATTTGAGTAACTAATTTTGGTTACACAGCGCATGAAAAATGGAACGAGATAAAAATTTTGATGAGATAATAATGATTTTGTTATACTCAGATTAAGAACTGAGATGAAATTTAACCTAAAGTTAAGAAAAAAAAAAATAAATAAATAAAAACCATGCTTAAATTGACAACGAAAGGTTTTTCAAGTCAAATTCATAGTTTGATAAATGTTATTTCAAGTCTCTTTCAAACCTGAAACATTGTCACAAAATTGCTGACATGAATATTTGGAAAAAATGAGAGAGATATTGATAATCTACTGAAAAGTAATAGGCAAGTTATCCGTATCGCATGGAAAACAGACTGTTGGATGAGCGGTTGGGCAGTTGCAAAAACTTCTATTTTCCGGAGACCCTGGCCCTCTGGCAAGACCCCGCCCCAATTCTAGAATAAGCCTAACTTTCTTGTCCGCAATTGTGCGGGAATTTACCTGCCCGCAGGTGCAGCTGAAAAAAGAAAAAACCAAGTTGAAACAAAAATAGAGTGCCTGAATAGAAAAGAATTTTCGAAAAAGAAAAAAAATAATCCTGTTGTTATAAAAGTTAGTTTAAAAGTGAAAATTTTTACCGTCACACGAATATGAGTGTTATTGTTCACAGTTATTTCATGATGTAAGAGAGAAGAAAAGATATTTATAGATGAAACCAGAGCAGTGTTGGCCACGTACAGAAAGAACCTGATTATGGTTATTCAAATGACATTTTTCTATACTAATTTAGACATTAATAACGGAAATGTTCCACTTTTCAGGTTGCCAAAATAAAACTTCATTTTATCAGGGCAAAGCAGAACCTACTATAAATATTATCAAATTTCTTTTCATCATATTCTCCATTTTGCTCCAAGTGCTGATAAAGAGATAATTTGAGAAAGGCCAACGATTTGGAAGAAACTTACTCCAGAGGAGCTGGGATATCATTTGGCTGGATTTCAAAGAATGTTATCCCATCCAGACTCCAGCAATTTTCTCTTCGGGCCCTTCTTATCAGCTCGAGCAGCCCTCTGATATCGCTTTGGAGAAATTCTACTCTTTGCTGCAGCGTTTCTTCATCTTTCATAAGTTGAGTGACGCGGTTTGCAAGAGCGGTCATAGACTGGATGATGATAAGTATTTAAAATAGTGATGGTGAGAAAGAAACGACTTTAAATAAAAGAAAAGACGTGAAATGGAATGGAACGATTATATAACCAACAGAAAATATCTTATAAAATTGTCAACAGGAACATAAATTACCCATATACAGATATAAAAATAACAGTTGTCAATGTGAAATTAAGAGGGAAATTGTGCTGATCAAAATTTGTAATTGAACATAGAGATTCTATGAATTGGGTACGTGTGTAAATGTTGGAATTTCCAATATGCAGACACTAATGTGAATTTCTCCAACTTTGACAAGTATGAAGTTTGTAATATTTACATAACACTAAGAAGTTTTTAAATATCACAACCACGCAATTTAAAAATTTACAGCAATGTGATGAATTGCAAAATATGGATCAAAATAAGGCAGAGAAAACTAATTCCACAGTCATAACACGTACAAAGCAATTTCAAAGTTGAGCAAATGTTGTTTTCGTCTATCTTAGATGACGCTGATACTACGATACTTCGGTAATAAGTTATCATCAATAACTCACCCCATCATCATCCGTACTCCGCTTATTGATATTAGCAACTGCAGCAGTTGACTGTCGAAGCTTTTCTTCTAATAGTATAACTCTGTTTGCAGCTTCATGCTCAAGTTCTTCGACAGTTCGTACCAGCATTGCATTTTGTTCACCTAAATCTTTGACCCATTCTTCCATTATTTTCAACTTTGCCTAAAACATATAATTTTTTTTTCTATCACAGAAAACATTGAAATCAAATTGCATTTACAATAATTACAATAGAAGATGATAATTCAATATATAGTCTAGAATGATTTCTGATTCGAATTACATTTACAGAAATTGCAGCAGCAGACGACTCAAATGGTAGGACTTGTTATCTAAAATAATTTTTAACTTAAAGGTAAAACTTACGCAAGCATATAATCATATTGGTAATGTGTAGTTATAAGTTACATTCGTCTTAATTACAACAGCAAGCAACCGATATGATTAAATTTATTGCCTCGAATAACTTTTGATCTTGTTACTTGAAGTAACTCAATTATCGAACAATATGCAAGCAATCATATTATGATGTTATTACATACATTAACATTAATTACAATAGTAGATGACTCAAATGATTCAATTTGTCGCCCAGGATAACTTCAAATTAGAACTGAACTGATCGCTCAACATTGACACAAACAATCATATTTATCTGTTGCTTTGAATTACATTTACACCAATCACAACACAGACAATTTATCTGATTCAGTTATCGCACGAGTAGATTATATGGATAGTGCAAAAGTTTTAAATAACGGGGCACACGAAGAGCATGATTATATCAACATATGAACTAAGAAAAATAAAAAATACGCAGACCAGATGGAAAAATGTAATGTTGATAAATCGACGTAGAAATAAATAAGGCATGAAATACTATTTATTACTTACGTGATCCGAGCCTTCGTCAGTACCTTCACTAATTTTCCTAATACGGTCTTCGTAGAGCTTTCGAAAATCCTCAAGAATCCGTAAAGTACTAGTTTCACCACACACGTCGCCTGTTTCCTCGTTGACAGCCTGACAGCCCTTAGATTTCGGCTCGCCGGAATAATCCATCGCGACGTCAAACAATTATTTTTGTACTATACACTCACCTCTGTGTCAAGTCATTCAATTTAAGGTTAATCAAACTCACAAGCCGACACTGATTACACTAAAATGCACTGAAAATATCAATACATTAAAATCAACACACTAACACGCCATATTTGTTGACAGAGGCCATATGCGGCATCGACTAACGAGAAATAAAGTATACTGACGACGGAGACGATATCCACCTATGGCTAGATTTCCACGGGCAGCAAGATGCTACGGCAGCAAGCAGCGCCACACTACTGTCTAACTGTCCGTGAAAATGTGTTCGCAACGGCTGCCGAACCAGCGCCCTCGTGGGTTAATCCCGTGACTCATCAGTGGATCTCATTTCTGTTAATGTTGTCGATCGAGCTCACAAACGGCAAGCGAATATCAATAGAAATGAGATCCACTGATGAACCCCACCGCGATCAATTCACAAAATTTGGACCAAAGCGTTACCACAACAATGGGACAAAGGTACAGAACATAACTTTTTTTTTCGATACTTTCTTGACTTCACAAACGTCAACACAAATACTGTATTATCAACTACTTCAGTGATAGTGTAAAATATTCTATAATATCCTTAGTGGGAATCATTGATATGTGTTCGCTACAGTTTGGTCCAAGCCGACGAATAATTCGTGCCTGAAACAATAGTCTTCATACCTTGCATGTGCACTTTCCAAACAGGCCTGCTGTAGATTTTCGGCAGATGACACGTATGCTTTGCTGGAAAAAAAAATTACATGTCCGAAAACCGAGCGAATTTACATTATACATGTTTTGATTAACGTGCAATCAATCGGCAACCTCTGACCGTTTTTCCATAGCTCTTCCCCTGGTTACTATTTGGATATAATTAGTTGTGCATCAATCCAGTTTATTTACGAATCATATTATTATAGTTTGAATATAACTCGCGGGAAAGTTGCAAGGAAGAACAGTTGAATCGCCACCTGTATGTGAGAAGTGGAAGTAATCAATAAACAGCTCGTACGTGTCTGTCGTTCGACCAGATGTTCCACCCCACTTCGACCCACGCTGCAGCAGCGTGCAACAATCATGCATAATTCTTCGTGAGTTCGACCTACGCTCCAGCAGCACACAACGATCATGCCCAATTCTGCCGTAAAGCATTGACGATCACACTCATGTACGATCTGATGCAATAGGGAACGCTATCTGAGCGTAGTAATTGTTTCTCATTACATCCAGCATCAGTGCGGGCTGCGCCCAGGTACTGAAATGCAGAGTAGAAATGCCATCCCCCTGCCCAACGATCGCCATCGACAAAATTTTGAATTGGGTAATTCGATTAACCGCGTACGGCCGTTTTGTGACAAATCTGTTGTCGGAGCCAATCAAAACACAGAGATAGATGACGTTCAGATGAAAATTTCTAGGGGTTTTAGCGGGAGTTCGAGTTCGTATTCTTTGCTTGTCGTTCGTGGCTAAATCCTAGAAATCATGCGATTATTCTAGCAACATTCGGATTGGCGGATTTTTGCGAACTCCAGATGTTATAAATAGTTAATTTCGTTGGTAAATCCATGATTTACCGGCCTGAATTGCGTGTTTGTAAAGCGTCTATGTATGAGATAATTTGCATGCGGCATACCGCTCGTAAAGATCGCCATAGTGTAAGGAGTTATGAAGTTCGCATAATTCGGGTTGCATGATACAATTTATATTACGAGGTGTAACTAATTGTCGTTGGATAATTTTAGGTGAGTGCCGAACTTTTTCTGATGTTATTACCTACATTTTTGAAACTGTCGGTGAGTGTTACGTCTATATTTAAATTCTAAATATCGCTCGTTATCAACATCGCAGATACGTTATTCCGCAACTATTTCGGTTGATTGCGCAAACAAATAACGATGATTCCGCGACAACATTCAACGATTATTATTTTTTTTTTTTGTTAATTTAACATATATTTTCACGTTACTTTATTTCATTTTTTTTCCATTAATACCTCATGATTTCGGCATAACCTCTTTATAGTTTATGCTAGTTTTTCCCATCTTTTACGTAAAATTTACCCTGCAGGTAAACCGATTACTCGTAAGTCAGGAAATTGCGAGTGAATCTCTTAATAATATCATGAGGATTTGGTTCAAAAAACGTGTCGATTTTCAACATTTTTGCAACTTTTTTACGCAGGTATTAGAAGGTCAAGGTCGGATTTTTACACACAGTACAAAGTTTTATGAAATTTAATTTTTTTTTTTACTAAAAAATCTCAATTGGCAACGATCTTATTGCGAATAAAAAAAAGATATTCAACAACCTTAATCGTTTGTTAACGAAAAAAAAAAACGTTTTTTAAAATCATCATGGATATTCACACTTTCCATTTTCATATTCAATATAAATTTAAATTATATAAATTTTTTTCAGTTGTTCCGTTCAATGACCTTCATATCCAAGAAAACTATTTATTTCAACACTTTCGAGGTCAAGAAAATATTCATAAATTTTAAAGTCTGCTCAATATTGCTGGTAGTTGATGTTTTTGCGCACAAAGAATACAAATATGCAAGTTATTTTATCGTATTTTTTTTCCTTTATTTTTTGATAAATAATATATTTTACCGTCTTGACAAAAATTATCATAACTCGGTCAATTTTTCGAATTTGTGTAAAAACTTAATCGCAAATCAAGCTTTAATGTTTTAGAGTATAAGAATGTAGGAAAACCGAAAGTAGATATTTAGAAAATTCTCTAACTTGTGCATGAATTTCACCTTGAGGTTGGATTTTACAAGGTAAATGAAGCAATGGGTCCTTTATCGATTTTGATGTACATAATAACGAACTTATTGCATTCCATTCAATGTTCAACGTTAAAACATTGTACTTACAGTTAGCGTTCATTTGAAAAAAAGGGGAATTAATTCATTGAGGTCAAGTGATGTTGACTAAATTAATTTCAAATCACTGGCAAAAATCATTTGAATTCACTTGAACTTTAATGATTTTTCAAAGTCTTGACTTTGTGAAATCACTTAAATTCACTTGAAGTCATTTGTAATCATCTGAATTCACTTGAAATTAGGTGAATTTATTTAAAGTTAATTTACGTCAAAGCATTCGTATGAAATTACTTGGAATTATGTGATTCTATTTCACATCATTTGAGTTCACTGACACTCACCTTGAAGTCGAGTGAAATTACAAGCATTAGAATTAAATTATAGTCTTCATTTGGATGATGTAATGCGTGATATGCTTGCATCACCCTTAAAACATTTAGACGTAAACAATGAATAAAATTTTGCATGAGATTAAAGTTTGTAACTTATGAAGTAATAATATAGATTGGCAAAGAATAATTGAGATGAGCATAAATCTTGTTTTTTATGCCAAAGTAACTGAGTTTTACATTTACATTTTTTGTGCTAAAAGCTACGAAGTTCAAACTCATGATTTCATCGCATTCATCAAATTTTTAAACGGACATGGCTGTTATGCATAAAATGAAAGAGATGTTGATGCTCAAAATATAAGCATGCATTATCAAGTATTTAGTATTGGGTCAACCAATTCAATATTCCTTAACGGTCCTTTTGCTGTTTGTTTAGATATGAAGCACAATTGGAAATGGAATATCTACTATGAGCTAGGAGTAAGTACTATTCGAATGTCTTCTTTATTCGAAAGGTGTTAGTAAATTACCTAGTTACGAAAATGAAACTGTATTCAACGTTTACACCAATTACTTTGTTCGTCTTACAATTCACAGAGATAATTTTACATTTCATTGTAATTCCGGATTTCTATAAATGATAGTAAATATAATGAAACACTGTAAAGGCATTAGAATCTACTTCATTCTATGCTCATCAGCCAGTAATAATTAATAATCACAATTAGAAATGCAGAATGGTGATTTTCTCTGGGCGTTATATAAACTGCCGTTAAAAATGTTTTTCGTACATTCTAGAAACTTTGAATGGGTATGGGAGCAAGAGACTGGAAGGATTGGAGACCTTTCGTATACGGGGGATTAGCATCAATTGTTGCAGAATTTGGTCAGTAAGCACAAAACAACAGATTGGAGCTCTGGATGAAAAAAAGTCCTGGTTTACATGTAAAAAATTCAAATTATTTTACTAGGTACATTTCCATTGGACACAACAAAGACTCGTCTTCAGGTACAGGGGCAAAAACTGGACCAGAAGCATGCCTCTTTAAAATACTCTGGCATGACAGATGCATTGGTGCAAATATCAAGGCAGGAAGGATACAGAGCTTTATATTCTGGGTTAGCTGGTTTTTGTTTACGATATTGTGATTAAACATGTACGCGATATACTGCAGTCAGCTCACAAAAGTAGTGAAATAAAAGTTTATAAAGTATTGCCAAAGTTAATCTAGTAACTAAAAAGATCTGTGGCACAGGAAAAAATGTTTAAGTACTGAATTTAAACACTTAATTATTTTAACAACATTAGAGAAGAAATCACGTCATTCTACAATTCGTTCAGACATCAGAAATTCCATACTGGCTGCCCGAACCTGATGAGAAATAAACCTTTTTACTCTAAGATAAATGACGCGAACATAAATGAAATAATATTCGAACTGTGGGATAAAATAAGCATGTGCAATTTCGAATAACAAGCTAAGATATGAAAAATTCGAGAAAACGTTTGGTAATGAAAATGATCAATGCTTGAACTCTGTCTAGTCTTTTTGATTTTGTCCAAGTATTTTCGAACTCGTTCTGCTCGCTGACCAGACTCTGACAAATATTTAAAAATTCTGACTGTAGTACACAAATCTATGTGTAATCCGAGTGTAATCATTTCAAAGGTTCTAATTGAAAAACGTTTTTCAGATTGTTGATATCTTAGCAGATTCATTTCTATTACATGATACAAATGTTGTTTCATTTGTTTTTACCATCACTGGCATAAATAACGCTACTGTAAATTTTTTGAATGTTTTGTTTTCTCTTTTTTTTTTCTCTTTTTACATTTTTTTGTTTAGACAGTACAGTTTATTCATCCTTCAATTTTTGTTTTGGTATATTTTCTAGCTGACTATAGTGCCATAAATCCTTCACGCAATTTCAATAACTGATTGAATAACATATGCCTTTATCTAATTTTTCACAATCAGGATCAGCTCTGCTGTTCTGAGACAAGCCACATACGGTACAATTAAGTTTGGGACTTACTACTCGCTTAAAAGAGCAGCAACAGACAAATGGGGAGCTGATGACATAGTCCTGATAAACATAGTTTGTGCAGCAGTAGCAGGTGCATTTTCGAGCGCAATTGCCAACCCAACAGATGTGGTAAAAGTTCGTATGCAAGTCAGAGGCGTTGAGGCAAACGTGTCCTTGTTCAGTTGCTTTCAAGATGTTTACCACAACGAAGGTGTTCGCGGCTTGTGGAAGGTGAAAGAGATTTCCGAGAATATTAATTGAGCTCAATCTGCCCCTTTCAGTTTATACCAAGGATTGTTTATATTAAAGCTTTTAGTCAATTTACAATGTACTTAAAAACAGAGGTTTTACTTTTTGCGCAGGGTGTTGGACCAACTGCTCAACGAGCAGCAATCATTGCAGCTGTGGAATTGCCGATATACGACTACAGTAAACAGAAGTTATTGAACACCCTTGGAGACAGCGTGGCAAATCACTTTGTGTGAGTAATGAAGGATGTTTAATATCGTGTGAAAATTGGAACCAGGCTATTGGCAAGTTGAACATTTTTTTGGGATGCACTCATCTCAAAGTAATTTGCCTTTAGCAGAAAACCAGGACAATTTATATTGAATGTGTTACAAAATTTGCTTGCAGGTCAAGTTTTATTGCCAGTATGGGCAGTGCGGTAGCTTCAACTCCAATCGATGTTGTGCGAGTATGTATACAAAGTTTTTAATAACATATGGACAAAGGGTTGACCACCCTTGAAACCTGGTGTTCCTCAAGGAACCTCAAGGAATTTCATGAAATGATTTGAAATCCCGTGAAATTTCTGAAATATATGAAATCACATGAAATCATTTAAAGTAATGTGAAAGCTTTTAAAATCTGAGGTACACACCAACTAATAAGTGGTTAACCCCTTGCTCGTGGACTTTTTTTTAACAGATTATAAGTGTATAGAATCTATCATCAATCATATCATATAATCAAATGATTGATAGTTGAATTTTGACCGTCTTATTTAGAATACTAATCATACAATGCTGTGTAAAAATACTGTAGTACCCAAATTTTGCGCTTCCAAAATGAAGGGAATTGAAATTTAAAAGATCTCGAATCAGCTGACCGAATCAAACTGATGTTTTTTAGCCATCTAGAAGTATAAGCATGGTAAAGTTCGCTTATCACCTTTGAAAATATAATTTTTATTAGGTAACTTGAATAAAATACCTGTTTCTTATTCCAGACACGTTTAATGAATCAAAGAAGGGTTCGTTTGGCTTGTGGCGGTCTTTCAGCCAGTATTTACTCTGGTAGCATCGATTGTTTTGTTCAGGTACGATGATAAATGCGTGTAAATTATTGATGCTTCATGAATTATTGCAAAAACAAAGTTAACATTGTTAAAACTAAAATTTCAGACTGTGAAGAACGAAGGTTTCTTTGCCCTGTACAAAGGTTTTATTCCAACCTGGTTCAGGATGGGTCCTTGGAATATAATTTTTTTCATAACATACGAACAGTTGAAACGTTATTGATTACGAAAGTGTCGACTAACGGAGTTCCAGCGCCTGTAGTCAGTATTGAACTCTACCGCAATTTTAGTAACCATCCATCCAAACGTAGTTCTATCAATTTACGGCTTATGGTGAGTTCATTATATGAATTGATCCAACTCTAATTCTGGGAAAAATAGCTTAGTACATAATTTAAAGCTATACTTTTTTCAGTTGCTGATCATCAACACTGATAAGGATGTACAGCTCAGGGTGTCTTTGTTGGAACATAAGGATAAATACTCAGTCTCTCCCTTTGTGAATGCTACATTCGTAGTATGTTTTAAAATTCTTGACAGATAGAAACTGCGTCTCGCTTATAGAAATTTTTGTCCATCGAAAAACTATACCATTCTTAATTGAATTAGCAAATTGGCTCGTCAATAATATTTATTATTATTATAAGTTACTATGACGATGACGATATTTAATAGTTTTACATATGTACTTTTAAGACGTACTTATGAATACCAGTCAAAACGTGATAATTACTTATTGAGCTATCAATTATTATACGCATATTACGACTAATAGATCTTACGAATATACGACCATAGTAAAGTTAGGAACAAAAATATTCAACTACACATATCACAAGAGAAAGTAGTAGATTATTGCATTTCAGAGTAAAATTCTTCTCAATTTGCGTTCTGATTCTCATTTGACAATGAGTCTTTGTATTTACATGTAAAAATGACAATCTGTCTCATAGAACATACCAAATATTAGGATATTTAAATACTCTGGTTTACATGCACTACGAAAAGACCATTGTTCAATGGTCTTTAAAATTGTGAAGCAATTCGGATAAATATGTTTTTTGCAGAAACATCAACGCATTTTTGAGAATTATAGTTATAACATGAAATATTACTCCGAAGAAAAAAAACAAAAACAAAAAAATATATTCCAACAGTGCTGGTGCTTCTACCTTTGTGTGGATTGAATTCAGCACATACTATCTCTGAAGTAATTGCAACAAGATGAAACCAGTAATCAGCATTTGCGTCTGTATATTATGATGCTTGAGAGTGTATATTGTAATCTTAGGTAGTTGGTGTTTAATCATTTCTTTGAAGCAGTACAAATTAGTGTAGGAAAATCGAGTACGTGTATTATTTATTTGCTTCATAATGAAATGTCCATATTAGTGTCAACTAGGTACATCAACACGAGTTATTGCCATGATAGTCTTTTACCGGTGTTGAAAAAGCATTGCTATACATTATATTGTAGTATTTATAAATCGTAAAACTATTGAGTGCCGCAATACACATGAGAAACCAATCATGAAATAAATCGACTGTTCTTGATGTTTCTCCAAATTTTCCAGGAAAATAACTAACATATCCCAAAATATCCCCTTGTTATTAGGATCTTTTGGGGTCCTTTTATTAGAAGTTATGTCTACACAACGCCATTAGTTGTCAACACTTAGGTGGGTCATTTAAATCATGGTTGAGAGTACAACGCCTGAAATGTGTATTTTCTGAAATGAGGGTGCATATTACATTACAAACATAATCCTGAGATCTAATTTTCACATAAATGTGAAGTGACAATACCGTCACTCCAGCTTAAATTAATGAACAACTTATACAATTTCCAATATTTTCGTCTTAAACCAGAAACAAATGTAGCGGGATAACGTTTAATTTCAACACCTGCTCGGAAAGTTCGATTTTCGATGCCTGTGGAGCGTGCGTAAAGTGCGCTATTTTCAAACTGCGGTAAAACAATGTGGCGCATGCGCACAAACGACATGCGGTATTTTACACGAGCTTTTTTTGGCGTGTGTACGCTTTTGAATAACTCAATTTTACACAGCGTAATTGAGCTACGGTATAGGAAATATAGGTGGTTCAATCCTATACCCAACGCTAAAATCTATGACCAGATTCAGAGAAGAGCCTGAGAGAGCGTTTTTCGTCAGTAATCGGGACGGTGTGGATAGCTTGTAATTGTCGAGCAGGTCCTTTCAAGAGAACCTTGTAGTATATCTTAAGTCAACACTAGAGGAAAGTCCTACTATGCAGATTTTTATTTCGAATCACAGATCTGAGAAAATTTGAAAAACTGGAATGTATTTCTGAGAGAAATTAGAAATTCATGGTAAACATTTGAAATTAAGTTTTCCGAAATGCAGCTAGAAACATCTGGACGTATCTGAGAGAATATTTTCAATCAAACCAGAATTATGAAAACTATTCATAGAAACTGCAGAAATATCAATGCTTCTACATAAATTTGTCCAACTCAATTATCCGGACACTTGTACAAAATTTTCAGGGATTATTAGAATTTATCAAAGATCGGAAAACTGAGAAACTGTCTAATCGTAAAGTCTACTTTCTGAGTAGATACGTATGCGTGTCTGAATTTTGTAAACAATTTCCGCCAGATGCTGGATAACTTTTCCGAAAACAAATACAGAGAAAATATCGTTTCAGATTTTAATTTCGTGACATCAGGTCAATGTAAAGTGAAATATTGGATCAAAAATTGCTTTCATAATGAAATATTACCCTGCAGTTTGTATAATATATTCACTACCACCAGAATCTTTGCGAACATAAAGTTAGACAAATACTGTTACATAGTAAATTGGACGAGGGTATACTGATCTAATATTGTAACACCTACAGCAATAGAACTTGAAAATTGAGTAGACCAATATTCTTATTGGATGCTTTAATCTTTTGGAATTTTGTGCATTGTGATTTAAACCATATTGTCAAGCATATATTTACTGACATGGTGCCCAGTTATGTTACATAATAAATACATAAATAATTTATGCCAAACAGTGTGTTCTCAATTCATTGTCAGCAAGTTATCTTCAAGAGATGATTTCTGAACCTGTGGTAAATAGTATGGGGATAGCGATCTACCACGGTGATTATACATCTGAAAAGATGGCAGGTTCCTCAGTGTTTCCCATGATTTACTTTCCAAGTCAACCGCAGCACGTATTTCTTTGAAATCGCCTGCTATAAACATGACTGCGTACATGACTAGGAAGAGACTTGCAATACCTTGCGTTATAATCTGAAATTAGCGATCATTATTCTTTTTATTTGTTTATTGATATTCATGAACTGTGAACATAAGAACAAGAAGCTTAAGCTGAGAAGAAAATTTAGTTATAATCATGTATTGCACTCTGCGCAGCTATTGATTGGTAATAATTACTCACGTCTACAGGTAATGTTATAAATTCTTGCTCCGTTATACGTAAATATGATCGATCTAAAAGCATATAAGAAATTCATTAGTTGAACAAAATGATTACAAATATTTGATGGGTGTGTAAAAATGAATGTCATTATTTCGTGTTAATTATATGAGATTAGTAAATTTTCTTATTCTAGTTTGGTGAACTTACGCTGAGCCGCTGAGTATGCTGCATGCAGCAAGGAAATAAAACCAATAATCAAAATTACTTTGTGTAGCGTAGTGGCACTCATTTCGCGTTTTTGAAATTTTTATTCAACGCTAGCGTTGTAAGATATTCAGAGGTTATGCGCATTTATATACTCATAGAATCCGTTGACTGATTACAACTTGAGAATCTATGCATTTACTGTACTCGATTGTAGGTGCGCACTGGAATATTATGAAATATGGTATATCCCTAGGCGATGTTCTTCATATTTCACTCAAGTTTCACTCACTGAAATATGATAGTTAATGATAATACTGGAACGTGACTGGAACGTTTACTGGATGGCTCGGTATACGGCAGGCTTTTCACAGAAAGAAACAGCTCGGAGATGAGGTGCTATCTCTCTTGCACTGATACAGTCTTTCAAATAGCTTGTTACATACACCGGAGATCTGCCTCAATGCACTTTTCAGGCGAGTTTTCTTTTGTAAATTTCTGACATTACATTTTAGCTTAGACTCTGTCATGCATGCGCAGTAGCTAGTAGAAGCAGACAACACTTCTCTTCCATGCTATCTCTCTATCTCCGGCTCCCTCGTATATTTCAGTCATCAGTGAATAGATCATGGTTCTTTTCGAAGGATACTGTAAAATAATTATCCACCAGCAGCAGAGAGAAACCTCCATCAGCACAAAAAAGTCTCTAGGAATTAGACAAGCATACCAACATTTCCTGGTTAAAGAAAAAAATTAAACTTCTGCGACAGCACTGCCAGCCTATATCGAAGCGCATCCTTTGTCTGTGCTTCGACTGTATCGATCGACCATGTGACAACTTCGTTATCAACTGAAATTATTGTTGTCGACAGTTTATTAAAATACCAAAATTATTTTTAAACAATGTAGGAACTCGTTCGTATTTAATGTAATCAGTTTTTATTCTGTAACAATGTGGCCTGGCAGACTAGACTTGTCTCGTGATGAGTGTAAGAAGTGTTTACGTTATCTCGGTAAGGTTATGTACAATATTAATTTAAATATTTTATTGTTCATTTGAATTTTGCATGATTAAATCACTCATTTTTGAGTTATTTACTTACTTCTATAATTTATTCCTTTAAGGAAACTTAGCAGTGCTTTAATATGTGTTTAATTCTACACTATTCGAAACAAATTTCATGCTAGAGCTATTCAACTTTTTTTGACGTCGTACTCCAATTTTACTCTAAGTGTACTCATCTTCCCAACTCTCAACTCCTAAATCAAGTTGCTGCTAAGGGTAGTTATGAAATCACGAAAGCAGCATGTATTACTTGTGATTACATTTGCTTGAACTTGCTTAAGTCAGAACTTCATCTTTTGTATATTAAATATTATAGCTGTTTTGGGATATAGGGTGCTTGTGTTCAACCGATTAAACACCTCAATGTAAGTTTTCGAATTACTTCTAATTGAAGTAATAAGATAGATTTTCCTTTGGGTAGTCTATAACTTACAACCCTCGGAGTGACCGGAAATTGGTTAAGGAATGGTGGAAATTTAAAAAAGATCGCTTGCTCTGTCGATAAATTAGTGAAAAAAATGGAATCTGCTGATTTTATACAATATATGTACAGCAAGCACAGTTCTATAATACGTAAATCGTTGTATGGTACAAGGAAATTCCATGCTAAACCTCAGTTCACACACAATTTAAAGACTTACAAACATGGTTTACCCAAGTATAGCATTGGCACAAGGATGAATGGACGTACCGTCTGCATTAGGAGTTAGAAAAAAAGACACTTGTGTTATTTAAATGTGCTCAGAATGATTTTTGTTACATAGCATGGATGATTTTGCGATTCAAACATTTTTTCTCTGTTTCTCAACTTTTATTTCAAACAGTTTCGTCCATTCACCTTCAACATTGCCAAGTACACTTCAATAGAAAAATCTATGTGTCGAGTTTTACTTGTCAAGTATCGTGGATACGCCATAACAGGAGAAGAATAGATGAAACAATGCGCATGATTTTATTGAGGAGTGGTATTCAGGCGTATGGTGAAACTTTTTTCTCACATTGATTGTAATTCGTTTCAGAATTAGAAGCCTATGGCAATACGGTCTCAGTATTGCGAGCGCAGGGCTCATTTACCAGTGAAAAACAAAAGCTATTGCAAGAGCTAGCGAAAGCTCTTCATATTTCAAATGAAAGACATCGTGCCGAGGTTCGTCGTGCTGTTAATGATGAGAAACTGACCATTATTGCGGAGCAGTGAGTTTGCCTGATTGAACCTCTGCTTAGTTGGATTGACAAAACGTCAGAAACAGAAGTTTTCCCATTCTTTGAAATCCGTCCCAATACATAATTTTCGCATATTTTATCATCAATTACATCCAATAAGTATTGCACTCAATCAGTTTTACCTTGTTAGATTAAATGGCCCGAATACTGGTACAGATTGGGCCATCGAAGGTCGACGAATGATTCCCCTTTTGCCTAGGCTGAAAGCAGGAAACATTTTCACCACCTTAGCCAACAGTTTGTCACTTGCAACTTCCGTTGCCAATGCTAAGAAGGGGGTAACATCTCAACAAGAGACACCAGATATAAAAGGTTGGTTAATATCGCTGTTTGACATCTCTCTATATCCTTTCATTACGAAAAGTTCTTTCATTTTCAGCAGGTGCTAGGTTTGGTAGTCAGTTTCAGGTTCAGAGTTCAAATAATTATATTACTGTTTCTAATTGTTAAAATAATCATAACATCAAGAAAAACCGCAACATTTACAAATAATTGTGAGATCTATTTACCTTAGCTATTCTATATTAGTCTTCGCGTGATATATTTCTAAATAATTTCTTCATCGTTGTTAGTTCATAAGTAAAGTATATTCAGTAAATTTTTCTGTAAATTATTTTTCCAGTCAAATTACAGACAGATTTTGTCTTAGAGAATTTAGAAGAGAAGAAATCACCCGTTAGTCCCATTGCCGTACAGCCAGAAAGGCATCCTGTAGGTAGAAAACGAAGGAGATCAGCAGTTGAGGTAACAAAAGTTCAATCAGTGTTCGATATCATCATTGTGACATTAGACACGTGATTTATAAATTTACAAATTGTCCTGAATGATGTGTGAAATTTTGTAACCAGTGTAAAAAGGACAGTCAATTTTACTGTAACTGAAAGGCAAAAATATATTAATGATACTTTCGTATGGTATTTTTAAAAAAATAGTTAGAATTTGTGAAGAATTAAAAAAAAGTAATTGCACTGCCTCATTTGCAGCTCCAAGATGTCTCTGGTGGTTTGAATACATTTGATGACACTGGTAAAATTGTGAGAGATGTTGTTACATCTGTTTCTTGCATAGCATCAGAATCATTGTCTTCAGTATCAACTTCGTTACATAATAAGGTAAAAACATCAAATCAGTGCTGTTACTGTGGTTTTTTCGTTTGCCTATTATTAGCTAAAGGCAAAAAATGTAGTTATTTTGAGAAAAAACGTAATTGATTTTCTTTGATATTCACCAGGTGTTTATAGTACCCACAAGCGCAACTGTGGCTATGTCAAGAAACGTCATTATCGATGACGTTGAGGTAAATGCTGCTAATTCATCATGCTCAACAAGCACAACATCTCAACAAAATATTTCTGTTCATCCTAGTGGAAGTAATTGCAGCAGATTAAATTTAACAGGTTTCTCAATTTTTCAAATAACTATTATAATATAAACGCTCATGAGCCAACGTCAACTCAATATACGTATACATAAATTGAACAGAAAATAACTAATTCATCGGCAAAGTAAATTAAACTACTCTCTATACATGTTTTCCAATATGAATCCATTCAAATATTTGTCCCGTTGGCAGGTCCCCGGGGCACTCGACTAAATTCTTAAAGGCATACCTATGTGTCCCTCCTAATGTAGTTTGTATTTCGCATTATGCGGCGCTAATAGATGTACCCGCTGTGTCCCCTCTCGTCAACCACACGCGACACTACTAGCGCCACACTGGCTACACTATGGAAATATCTGAGGCTCTGTGCCGGGGACCTGACCGTTGGGAACCTGAAATTCGGAAAACGCCATCTGTTGGTAGTAAATGCATTATTCTACCTGTCGTGGCCGTCGTATTTAATTATAAAAGTGGTTTCCTGTCGCACATTTAACGCTAAATTGACTTAGTATCACGATGTAAAAGCTTGCGCCATTTTTTCTGCGCCTTAATGTTTGCTAAATTTACCTAAAACCATGCCATATTGTCCTACTAATCATCCTTACATTATATTTTACATTTGATCGCACATTGCATGCAGAAATACTTCCAAAATCTTATGAGAGTGATTGTTTGGTTTTCAAAATTCGATAATCGTAGGAAATTTCGAGAATGAAAGTGTGTAATAACCCTGACTTTCTCCACAATCGATTATCAGATAACATTTTTCCAAACTATGAATTCCTTTTTACAGTTAAATGATTATCATTAGCATTTTGCTAATGAAGTAGTTGCTGAAAAGCTCTAAAATAGAATATTTCAGACAGATTCCATTGATAAATTTTCTGGTTCCTTCTGATAAGTAATAGTTCACAAAAGTTATTAAAGTCCAGTGTGAAATTTGAGAGAAAACTTTAGGGGTTTTCATTTTATTTCAGAAAAAACACCTTGCACCGTGGTATATTAGGGTAGTATTGTGGTACACGTATGACGTATTTTTCAGTTCCATCTAAGAGCATCATAACTCCAATTGCGTCGTGCTCTCAAACACTACTTCAAACTGGGCAGTCACTTTCCAAGTTTGTATCTGGATACGTGACTGTTACTGCAGCTAGCAAAGTACGAGTAAAACCTATACCGACACAAATGGTGCAGCCCAAAACGACACCGTTGGTAATATCTACTTGCGGTTCTCAAGGTGCCAATGCAAACATCAAACAGTCAGAAGTTTCTAATATTCAAACGAGCAACGAAGGTGATAAAAATATGATAACTTAAGTAGTTGAGCATCTATATTTTTATATCATGAAAAAAAATGGTTAAAAAAATGCTACAATACGCAATTTATATATTATAATGTAAAACAAATTCTTTCTCCTTCAATATCAGGTGCGAAATTGGTGCAGTTAACGAATTGTGTACAAAATGCAGTCATAATTAGCAGTAGTACAACTTCCGCGTGTGTGCAAGCGGTAATGACTACCACAAACTCAAGTACAAGATCCGCTATTGGAGTAAAGCCGATAACATTACGTAACTATAACTCAAAATGTATAGATAAAGTTCTTTCGTACTGGAAGCGAGGTTTCTGAAACAATTATTTATATCATTTACATCAGGGTAGTTCAAGTAACTAGCTACACTTCTTCTGAGACTAGTTTCAGCTACTGAAAAAAATTTTCTCGAAAAAAGAACATAGAGGATAAATATTTTGATTTATTTCTTTCAATAGAAAACGGACCTCGAATGGTAACTCTGAATACTGAAGTAGCATCGAGCGGACCTGGTCCTCCTCATAACAGTTGTACCACAACAGTATTGACATGTAAAAATATTCCAACTGTGAAAACTGGCCACCGGCCAGTCAATATGGTAATCAGCTAATAAAAGCAATTACATTCGGTATATAATGGATCACCTTAAAATATCTAAACATATTGTGAATATGTGTTTTCAGGGTATCACATTGAATTCTAGCAAAAGTGTAAGTATAACATCTGATATTGGCTCAAGGGCGGGTGCCAAAGCTAATGTAATCGTTGTGCAAAAAGGTTCTGCAAGAGGTGTAACATTATCTCATGCTGGAAAGGTAATTGTTGGATTGAGAGCAGTGATTTTTCTTGTTTTGTCGCAATGAACAACCCTGATTCTAAATTTTAGGAAGTATTAGGCAAAGTTATTGTCGGTGGAAAAAATGTATGTTTATCAAATCCGCAGTCAGCTGGTACAATAGCTTTGCTGCCACATAGAATTACCGTTGGTGAGGAACAATCTTTAGCCGTGTTGTCCCCATTGAATTCTTCTCAACCAGAACCAGTCAAAATCAACGCAAAGGTAATGCTTACTAGTTTTAAAATAATTAATCTACTTATGATTGATTGTCTGATTTGATTTGTGCATTACCTTATAATTTGCCTCGATCTTTGCACGGAAAATACGAAAGTGATACGATTTCAATGAGTCCAAATTGATACAAATCTAGTACACAATAACTTCTCGAAATGTGATTATGCTTACAGGCGGGAAACATGATTGTGTTTGATCTGCGACAGGATTCTATGAAGAAGAATAAAGTCCTTTCCGAGATTCTTGAAGCTTCTGGCATTTTTAGTTCAGAATCAAAGACTGCTATTTTAAATACTAATTCCCATTTGTCGATAAAAGAACAAAACAAAGATGCTCAAACTCCTACTTGCCCTATTAGCAAATCATCATATGTGAAGAGTGGTGCCACCATTAGTTTCGTAATGGATTCGAAAGAACATAGGTCAGTCATTATTGTGTATTCTGTTTATAGAAGAGGTGATGCAAATTATAGTAGGATGTTTATACTGTAAATTGTTTCAGGAAAAACAAAGAAACTACAGATAGTATAAATTTTGATAAAACAGAAGTTCCTGATGAATCTAAGAAAAGCAACATTTCGGTAGAAACACTCGGAAATTTAGACTGCGCTAGTGAAATACAAGGAACACTAGATCCTCAAACTGGTGTCTACAGCTTTGAAACATCAGGTAAAGTGAAAATATAATATAATATATATATAAAAAATCATATATATATATATATATATATATATATATATATATATACATATGATTTTTCACGAAGGAGACATCATTTAGTGAAATTCAGTCTATTGATTTAAATCATCAATACGTATCTGAAATTACAGTCTGTACAACAGAATAAATTCATGTGTAATGAAATTGAACGAAGAAATGTTTCACACAAGTCGCTTGATCCTAAAAGATTGTTTGAATCGGTAATTCCGAATTTTTGGTAAATATTTTGAGCTCTAAATGGCAAATGCAAAATCCTGATAGTGTGTTTAATTATAAAAGTAATTTTTTGACGCATATTTTACTCTGCATCAACATAACGTAACAAACAAAAAATGCAGCTACTTGCACAGTTTTGTGTCCGTTTAGATAAATTTGATTTGGCTAAAACAATCAACTGATAATCTCATGCGACGCCATCTTGTCATAGTCATGTTAATACTTTGAATATGCAAAGCGGAAAAACATTGTAGTCTGCGTGTGTTCACAGAAAATGCAATAAACAATATTCAGACAGGAGAATCCATATCGAATTCTGGGATAGACATATTCAGCACAGCATTGGGTTCGGCAGATATAAATCTGGAAAGTTTCCAGTACATTGATGAAAACGACAGTAATAACTTATTGGATGATGCCGGGAGTCAGATTCTAGCCATAGATCATCTAACACACCTGTATGACAGCCAGCAATCGATCAGTGATAAGTCAAATAGTTAATATTGGAGTGTGAACGTAAGTTTAGTTTTTTAGCTATCACAATTGGATTATGAAAATACTAATATATATTTTATATATAGGTCTGATAAGTTTTATAAGTTTCCTGGCATAATAATGATATTATTGTTTGATATTTATACGAACCTTAATTAATAAAAAACACTATTACTTTGAATAAATATTTTGTCATTCTGTTGGTACAAATATAAATCTGTTAATGATTATTACTACTACTGTTATTACCATTACCTCTGCTACAATCATCCTGTGCAAAGTACGCACTAATTTCCAAATATACGAGCAATGGTATCCCTCCTGTATACTATGAAATATTCTTCTTTTTCCCACTAAATGCCCATTCATCAACAGATGAATTTTTTTAGTTTGGCCTCAGAGTCTGGTCAAAAAATCTCTTTCAATCGGTGTGCCGTATGGTGGAATCCCCTTCTAGTAACATTATTGAAAACAGCGTTTCAAAAAAATTAACAACATAGTAAATAGCTAACTATGATAATCAATGATGACCGATAACAGATAAATATCCATAGTAGAAAGGTATTAGTTCTTTATTTATCATAATCATATTTTTCCAAGAATCCAAATATCATAGATTCAAACATGATCTCAATACGGACGTGGAGGTGGGCCACCTCGCATCATCCCAGGAGGTGGTCCCCGCATTCCAGGAGGGCCCATTGGCGGCCCGCCACGACCCATCGGTGGCATTCCAGGAGGCATTCCTGTAATAAGTATCTTTGACTGAAGAACTTAAGAAAGAACATGATCATTTTCATGTAATTGATATTTCAACAATAGTTCAAAAAGGAAAGGCCACTCAATTTGGTTTTGAAAATTTGCTTGCTTTACCGTATTTCTCTGACTGAAATCACGGTTTTTCACTGACTTTTTGCTTCAACATGTTACGTTTTAGAATACCTTTGCTGTAAGCTTGAAGCTGTTGAAATTGGATAGTTTATTAATGTGAAGCAATTCATGAGTATTGTTTAATATGGAGTTTTGTTCTTCAAGATAAATGGTCTACACTATCTGGGTAGTCATCTCCAGCAATGTTATAATTACCGATTACGGTGAACATGAATGAAACATCCATACTACATAATAGTGTTGTTGTTTTACTTGTGTTCACCATCATTGGCACAAATCACATCGCTGAAAATTTTTGAAACAATATTTACTTTTTACCTAACTTTTAATTCAGGTAGTGGGACCGATTCATTCTTAAGAATACACATTCACATTGTTATCAACATTATCATTACCATCTTTATAGATAAATACTGATAAACAAATGCAAATAAAGTTCAATAAACTTACAAACAAGTGTAACGAGTGAGAAAAATGAGGGAAATCTAGTTTAAATTACTAATAAGTTGGAAATTTGAAAGATTGGATTCAATAGTACACTTCACAGCACTCAACTCAAGTAATTTCCGGGAGAATGAGGGGGTACTAGGGTTCTAAACTTTCTGCACTTACAAAACAAATTTGAGGATGCTATGCTTGATATCCATGTGGACTTCTGTAGATAACACAAAATATCCACGTTCACAGATCTTGAATGCAAAAAACAGTATAACAGCCAGACTCTACACGCAAGCAATAAAAACATTCCAACACATTGTCGTGTTATGGAACAGTAAAGAAATGTCATAAAATCATGATGTGCCTATGTTGATTTCATGCCACATCTTTAATTATGATTGAAACCAAGATGTTTTAGCACTTGTTTAAAATAATAATGGCATATAGAATGTGAGTTATTCCCTTTTTCGCCTTTGATATCTGTGAACATAGATATTTTGATGAAACAAGCTAGCAGAATCCAAAAAATAAAAATTAAAAGAACGTGGCTGTCAAAAATGGGTGGTTTTTGGAGGGAAACTATGTGCTGCAGGGTAAATTCAGAGAAAACCATCAGTTTTAGAAGGTTTGTAGAGAAAGGGAACTAAAGAAGGTAGTTTCAGAAGAAATAGGAAAAGTACTGTGAATGTTGGAATAACATATTGCTCGGCACTATTTTTAAGCGAGGTGTCATGTGTCTGATTTAAAAGTTTTTACAGGAAGCAGTCTCATTTTTTCATGAAACTTTGTAACTTCAGAAAACAAATCGTGTGGCATTGAGGTTATATTTTGCAAATTGCGTGATGATTAACTTATATGATAATTTATCAGACCTAGCCGATCAGAGTACAATTCCAATCGTCAAAACGATCATACCACAAAAATTTTTGCGTCAAATCAATGTTTTGTGAAAGAATGAGATAGATTTTTATAAGAACTCTTAAATCTGTCAAGTGACACTATGCTTCAAAAACCTTATAATTCCTAGATATTTATCAACTTTCCCATACTAAACAAACTTCCCTGAAATATGTCAGTTTTCAAAGTTTTCCAAGCGAGTAACCACCGTATTTGGGCAGTAGATTTAAAGTATGGAGGACAAAGAGAATTCCATTTTACCCATCATTCCTGGCGGTGGACCCATCATACCAGGTGGCGGCCCGCCGACTGGCATGCGAGGGGGGCCTCCAGGGTGCATTTGGGGCGGTGCAGATACTTGACCCCTACCACCTGGGGTCATAATTTGTTGGGAAGGGCCACCAACGCCTCGAACCGGACCTTGCAGGCCAGCAGGTACCCCTGAGACGTTGGCAGGCATGCCACGACCAGCTGCCCGCCCCATTCCTGGGCCCGGAGCAGCACCGGGAATTGGAACACGAGGTAAGCCTTCTTCTGGAGGAGGGGGACCTTCTACTGTAAGAGAGACAATGTTCTCGCCTCGTAGAAGGACGAAGCCCAGAATTCTTTTCTCTTCGCGTTCGGGTTGTTTGGTATTCTTTGGTTTTATTCTTCTGAACTCTTCGCAATCACCAAGGATCAGGTTCATATGCTTATCGAACGCTTTGAAGGTACCAATGAACGTTCTAGAGTCTTGTAGTATTATTCTAACTCTAAAGTTTATATGCTGAAGCATTTTGTTGTTCTTTCCGATCGTCTGGAAAGAGATGTGTAAATTTTAATTCATTTTTAATGTCAGCTTGAAGGATTGAATTCGCAGCTGAGGGGTTATAACGACTTGGCGTGCCGCATCACAGGTTAGAATTGGTGATCGTCGTGAAATAAACGCTTATACGTTGTTTAAAAATTGAAACTTACCATTTTGATGAATTGCGATTACACCTTTTTGTATGAAACACAATATCGGTGATTTCTACACTCCCAAATCCTCTATAAACGGTCTACAGTTTATACTTCTCACAACGTTGCTACTTTACTTATTTGCACCGGTGAACACAAATTATAGCGTACACAAAGTGACAAAGTGGTTGCAGTTGCGGTAGGAGTAAATTTGTGTTCCGAATGAGCCAATACCAAAAGGTTCGCTAGGAGCGAAACGGAACGAGCTGCAGCCGATTGGCTGACTTTAATAGGGTTTTTGACGGGCTACACTTGGGTTAAGAATTTGGGGAGTCACACTCAGTGTATAACGAGTGTAGCAAAGCCGGATGCTATGTAACAATCTGAAGTTACTCAAGGGTCCGGCCTTTGATTCTTGGCTATATTTTGGTAGTAGAACAGCCACGATTGCCCGGGGAGTGATCAGAATCAAGCCCCAGGGGCCTGAAATTTTCCGTTTAACGCTGCCTTTTGATTGGTCTAGATAGCGCTCATCACCGCTTTTACGAATGAAAAATAAATTAGAATCAGGGGCCTGAGTTGGTTAAAACTAGGAAGCGGTTTTAGAAGGGCGACCTAACTCCTACTCTTATTTCACGAAAAAAGTGGGCCTAATTTCGGTAACAGAGTTCGGTATTACAGATACTGCCGCTTGTAGCGTGGCGGTTCCAAACTTCCAACCACGATCTCGTATACAGGTTGAGACCATAGTTTAGACCATAGACATATCTATGGTTGAGACCCTTAGAGCCATGGACTTAGAGCATGTACAACATACTACTGAATGGAGCTACCCATCCCATCGACCTCGCGAAAAATGCAGCCGAAGTTATGGGAAAGATATACAATTAGGGTACTCCGTCTGACTCTGCATCGGCTTGGCTGACAATAAGCAAAATAGTTTGTCAGTGATTTAAGTGGAGTAAACGTCTGTGAATGGGGTGTATGAGCTTTTTGAAAGACTTGCGCCGGTGCGAGAGAGACAGCACTTCAGCTCCGAGCTATCTCTCTCGGCTCTAAAGCAACCGTATACCGAACCATGTAGTGCGCGTTCTAGTTGTATTATGGTTCAGTAGGTACATACGGAACACCAGTGCCATATTATTTCAGGTAGCTACTTATTTATATGGAGTTCAGTCTCTCTGTGTAGTCTCCATGCGTTGGGAAGCCCCACACCACTGAAAAGTGAGTGGAGTTACGAGACTTGTAGACGAGACCGTGGTCTCAAACGCGGGTTGAGGAATTGTGGGTAATGGTCTGTTGAACTAGCACAGCGCCGTCATATATCGAACTACAATACGTAGGTACATGCAATAACATGCTTTAAGTAACGCCAGTACTGCAGTACTTCAGTCTCTGGTCCTTCTTCCTCTACTACGGTACTCGCAACTTCTTTTGCTTATTAATCACAACTCCTGAATCCGCCTCAGAACCGCTACGCAGCGCGCGGCGCTCTCGGTACTACCAATTTCAGTAACCGAAATTGATCCCACTTTTATCGTGAGCTAGATGTCGGAGTTCGGTCTCCACTCTAATATTACTTCCTGGTTTTAACGAGCTCCGTGCAACTTCATGTTCTTGTGAGTCAGCCTTTTGACTAACCACAATCGTCCTGTAACAAGAAAATTTACACAATCGTCTGCCAACCAAAAGTTATAATTGCGAGGTCCGTGGTCCAACGCTCAGACGTTCCTAGAAGTGTAACATTCATTCAAAATCGGTTTAGTAGAGCAGGAGAGATATAAAACTACTGCCAGTGCTGATAACAAATGGCGAAACATATTCACAGAGATGCAAAATGGCTCAGGGTTAATTTCAGAACGTGGTAGGATAGCGATTTTGCAAAAATCCTGTTTTTCATGTACTGGGTAAAGTCCAGGTATTTAGAATATCTCGTCGGTTTCACGTTACATTTTGATAAACTGATTTATGACTCATCTGATTATTGTCAAACATCCAACCAATTTTGAAAAATATCAAAATCAGATGCATTATACTCTATGTCGATATAAATTCTGCGAGAGAAAACTATTACGATCAGTCCCATTTGGATCGGGTCACGCGTTAGGAAGGCACAACAGAAAAATCTAGAAGTGCAGTTGTACCTTTCAATTACTTTATCTTGCAATGTTTTATCATGCGCCTTGAGTCTCCTGGGTTTCCAATATCGTAGTTGGGGCGCTGGCCCATTTGGTCTTTTTAAAAAAACAAGGCACTTATATTCGCTGGAAAATTTTCAAAGAGAATCGTAAACACAAAGTAGGCCCAATCGACGAGCAGAAGGCCTGCTCGCCACCTCCTCCCACAAGAAAACTCTTCAACATTGGCAGTACGATACCCAAGATTTCCAAAACTATAGGGACCGTGCACACTAATACATTCTCACGAAAGTGAGAATGTGTAGTCGTATACATGCATACATTTTTCATTACAAGTTTCGTCCTGGGCTTTAGATGTCGCAACTAGTATGTATGTATATGGCTACACATTCTCACTTCCGTGAGAGTGTATTAGTGTGCACAGTCCCTATACAATAGTTGCGCGGGTTATATCTGGGAATTGAGTACCAACATTTTTCCGGAATAGTGTCGAGACAATCCACAAGCTACAATTTTAACTCATTATACACAAAGCTGCAAGACATTCAACGAATACTCTTCGAATAATAACTCGTATGGTATTTATCGAGACCAATTCAATTGGTGGAACCATGGAGCACAGTGTTATTTTCACAAGCTGCACGTGGAGTCGTTGACCCAAGCGCAGCAACGATCAATAAGGGACCCTACCGGATCCTTAGTTGCGACAAGATTGTTGTGGATGGTAACAGTATTCGGTGGGTTACGCAACCGCCAACAAAGTTTACTCACGCATTCCGAGACCTTAGACTCTGAAGCCTAGAAACGAGAGTCGGAAATGTTAAGAGTACGGTCCTGCACGCGGGTTCTCTGCAACTCCACTAGACGGATGTGTCGTTGTAATGTCGACATTCAGATGATTCCAACTCAGCAACACTGACACCAATTTATAATTCTCAAATACACTTCTAGTTCCGCATTGTACTTACATAGTTTTCTTATTGGTAATTTCCTTCTTCAGAAAAAGTATCATATACATCGTATAGTCAGAACTTTAGAAGTACGTACATGGTTTCAAAAAAAGATATAATTATGTCTCGAAACCGAAAAGTAGGAATTGAATAATTCTCTGCATTGATTTTGTACTCATTTTTTAAAATGATGTATATACTTCCAAAGTTATGACCATGCATATTATATACAATTTTAATACATATTCACGTTTTGGAGGTTTGAAAAATTGCATCCGATCATTTTCATATGGCCGTCCGGCTTTGCGTACGATTTTAATGATTTTAAGGATGAATCAATTCGGTTCTACTAATCATTTCTTTGGAACTAATTCGATTTTGACCAAAATTGGTCGAACCGTTTCTGAGATATTTGCGAAAATAAAGATTTTGATGACTAGCAGTAACTGGAAGCTGGATAGATCAAATCAAACGAAATTCGTGCTATTGATTCGGCTACATTAAACTCAGAACTTATTCATCGTTTAGCAAAATCTGGCGAGACATCTGACACTGGTTTACATTTGGCCGTGAATTCAGATAACGAATTCGCGTATTCCACGTGTAAGAGTCATTAAAAAATATCTGTTGAAGTTTGTGTCACTGACTCGAGCGGTGGAAAAAGGGAATCTTTATTCATGACCCTCTGTCAGACCGAAGATTGAAAGTCGCGCAGAGCCTGGCCAACGACCTGGATATTATCATAGAGGTAGCTTGGGGAGCAAAAACCGAAGACTTGGTGTTACGTAAGCGTAGGCATGGATTGTAGGAAGAGTAAGTAGGAAGAGAAAGCGGCACGTCTGCATTTGTTCACGGCCTTGTGACTTCATGCATCTACGAACGTCATGATGCCTACCAGTTGCACACGTGTCTTCGGTCAGCGACCTTCCCCGTGAATTCCGCCCCACCTACACACTGGGAAAGCGAGAGGCTCGTTCGTCTTGATCCTGATCGTCAAGCTGAAATATGGTAATGGTCTTCAGACTTCCTTCTGGATACATAAATTACTACTCCAAATACGCGAATACGTTATTTCTGGGATCAAATTGAATTTTTTTTTCAAAGCAGTATTGTAAGGCTTTGGAAAAGGTTCAATTTGATCATAGAGACAACGTGTTTCGCATATTGAAAGGGGGCCCAATCTTACAGAAATCAGATATAGAGAGCGAATTTTCTACACAAAATATGCTACAGTTTCTTCTCTACAAAAATAATGTCCTACAAAATAATATGGACGTCAGGACGGATTCTACAGAATCCAGTCCTACGGAAATGAATTCTGACAGGAGAGGATAGTTTTTACAGAAATCATGTCTACAGAGTTTGGTTTTACAGATAGAAGCCTAATTTGTTCTAGTTTTTGGGAGGACACAGTCACCACTCGCATTCTTATCAGGGAATTGTGTATTGTATTTTCAGATATACCTAACTTATTCTAACCTTACGGAGCCACAAATTAATTAAATGCAGTTTCCGGACAAATAATTCTGAACTTATTTTATATAATTTTTGTAGAAACTAACTTTGTAGAAACGGTCCTCTGCTGACAGAATTAATTTCTGTAGGACTCGGTTCTGTAAAATTGGTCCTGACGCCCGTTTTATTTTGTAGAACAGTATTTCTGTGGAAAGGGACCTGAACGACATTTTCTGTAGATCAGTCACTCTGTTCTTCGAACCTCTGAACTTCGTTCAGTAGGATTTGTGCTTTCCTACGTAAAATCACCAATGGAAATGGAGCCCAAATAGCATACTACGGACCTTATCTCAATACCAGTTTCTTTATTTGTGGTCTCGAAGAGAATATGCTCATAATTACGTCCACATCAATTTTCATCCTCAATCACGGAATTACTCGATCTTCCAAGGACGATGATTTGAGCAGTGAAAACGTCAATATTATGTACGATTTGGTTTGAAATATTTTTGAATAAACCATTGGCGATTTTTATATTGTTGATATTACAAGTCCATTGTTAAACAACGTTGGATCGTATTTTAATGGAAACTGTTCACAACACCAGAATTGCAGTAGTAGAAGATGCAAGTAGCCATAAAAAGTGATAATTACGCTAAATTACCAGCAGCTAATATTACAGTTTGGTTCAAAGTACTGCTGTGCATAATCTGCACTCTGCAGATCTCTACTTGCGTAAACATCTGCACTTGGTCGGTCGAGAGGATTTGCAAGTGCCCTGTTGGTAAATTGGAAATTGCGAGTGTAGACCAAGCACCATTGGAACAGTTAGCACACTGTACTCTGCAAAGAAAAGAGGGGTTACTAATCAAACTATGTTGTCCAAGAGAAGGATGAAGCAATGTGATGTTCAACACAATAACCGGATTTCGGTGTTGAAAAATCTGTAACATTTTTTTCGAGTTGCAGTTTTCACTTTTTTAAATTGTTTCTCGCCCAAGTTTACGAAAGTAACTGAATAATTAATGCTGATAGAATAGGCTAGCTACGTTTGACTGTTACTTTTGTGTAATGTCACAGGATGTTAAAATTGTTGCGACTTATTTTGCCAAGTTCCTAAGGTTACAACAAAAAATATGTGTAACAGCTTGAAGAACTGAAAACAGTCACCAGTTGCCACGTAGGTGGTAAAAAAACCCTGAGTGATAAATAACTCATAGAATAACTGAGACGGGATCAAGTTGACCTTCACGCCCGCGTAGATATTCAGTCATTTTAGAAACGACAATTTGATGCAAAAGCAGGAAGAAGAATGTTATTTTTATTTGTGAAAAAATAAAGAAAAACTTTATCTTATGTTTGTGGTAACTTTGAATATCAGTGTGTCATCTGTACATTTATTTCCAAGTTCACATTTCCAGAATAAATTGTCATCCAGGATATTGACTGAACTGGTCAAATGAAGTCGACATATTGTGAGAACATTTGCATGGGCATCAGCCTGTGTGCCTGCGGTCGTAATTTGCGGGGGCATTCCCTTCGCCATTTCAGTTTCAACGCGATTGCGATGTTCTAAGGTCGTTGCCGATGTGTAGCTTAAAACAAGTTGCGTTGAGATTGGTCAAGGTACGACACCACTGTAGAGTTTGCCCCCACCAGAGCCGTCGAGCCGCTGCCCTTGCCGCGCCTCTCCGCGACTTGGCGACCGCATCGACCGGAGCAAACCGGCAGGCCACGAGGCGCGATGAGGCAGCCGTCGCGTCGAGCGCCAGCCTAAAAAGCTGTGCTCGAGATCGCGGGGTGAGAATCGGCTCTCGGTTTTCGAATACCTCAACCTAGGTTTCCAAGCTGTCAGAATGGGGATCCACACTGCTCAGTACGATCGCAGCGCCCTCGAGATGCTAGTGTGAAGATGCCGGGTACGAATTTGCAATTGTCTATTTAGACCGAATGCTGGGTCTTTCTTTTCACACCAACTGGAGGATAATGGTGCGGATAAATGGCACGAATATTTCTGACTTCAGACGGTATTGTAGCCCCGATATATGTTGAGCTAGGGGCACGACGAGGCATCGATAGTTACATCTGTCGCCATGGCATGGCTGGGCGTGGGGAACTCGAACCACCACGCAGTCCGTTGCCCCTCCAGAGGCGGTTGTCGTGGTTTTCCGTCCTACACGTGCAGGGCTCACAGTGGGTCATTGCTCTATACGCTTTTTGTTGAATAGTATTATCACGGCCGGGATGGCCTTACGTGTGCAAAAACACCAGGTTCAATTTTTCAGGAATAATTGTTCAGCACGAGTTTCGATTTCACTGCCCTTGGCCCCATCCTGATTGCTCTTCCGTCGTCTGGTATGATTGTTCATAACTGCAGCTAAACGCTTAATGATTCACCCTTCGCACCATTCGGAGCGTCAGATTGTCCGTATCTGAAATAATGTGACAATCGCGCTCTTAAAAATTGAATACTCTTACGTTCTTTATTATATAAACCTTATTTCAACTTCAAATATTTAGAATATGCAATCTATTCCAATACCAAAATCCTACTATCCTTGAAAGAACGTTACTATTCGAGTATGTACGTTTGGCGAAATATGGCAACGGGCGAGGAACATGCAGCACAGCCATTAAGCTTAAACTCTTGGGTTATAAGCCCATCAGTACTGCTTTGCAGGAATTTGAGGCGTAGCATACAATCAGACCCCCCCTCCTCGGCCGCCCATAGAATAAATAACGCATTACAAGAGCTGCATAACTTCTGTTTTATTAAAATGTACTTTTTCACAAATGCAACTGTGCGTCTATTTCGAGGAAAGTGAGCGTTTCCGAACAAAGAGTCACTCATTTTTAAGTAAATTTTTAGTAGTTATCGAAAAAAATTCAAGAAAGATGTATATTTTCTGATTCTTCCAAGTCGTATGTGTGCATGTGTATTATACAGATAAAAGGAACGTTCGGTAAAGAAGAGATACTTGTACAACACATCTTTGGCATAACTGAACTGATTTAAAGGTTATCGAATCGACTCAAAACTACAGTTCTTTGCTATTGTGAAACAGCACCCGGCTTGGAAACAATTGAGCTAAGTTTGACAATTACACAAGTACCTGAACGGCGATTATAAAAGCACAATTTAAAAATTCACACCATTTAAAAATAATAACGATCAAGACGATGATAAAGATAGTGACAATGCGAAATTTAATCAACTTGCACATCGTTTAGACTTTCAGTGAAAAAATCTTCACCAGGATATAAATATTCATGACCTGAAAGAACAAATTTCAATTATACTTATCGGAAACAGCACGCAAAACCGCAGAAGCATTGCAGCAACCTATCTGAGCAAGTTTTAAAATATTTGGTATAAGCTGTGCGATGTTTCTGTAATGTTACGTACAATATAACCCGCAACAACATTTTGATGCCCACTCTTGTACATTACGTGCACTTGCTATAGTGCTGTAATGATCGAATAAAATACCTTTAAAATCACTAAATAACAATTTTGTTTGTTTCACTCATCCATTGCTTCGGTCGCCATTCTTTCAGGAACATTAGGAAGGCGACTATTTGCAACCTAATATGCTGAATAATCGGAACATTTACCGTCAGGTGTAAAATGTGGATACGTGATTACGATAACATTACTTCATAAACACAGCATTCGATGTACAAGAGTTTACAACACAACATACAACAAAACTTGGTAACATTGCTGCAATATTCCTGCAAAGTTCTAAATGTCAACATTGTAGCAATATTTATTGCAATGTACAGAAGTTCAACATGTCATTTTACGCAGCTTTGAGCTATTCCTACAATGTAGCAATGTAACATTGTAGCAATATTTCTTGCACTGTAAAATAAATTCATAATCTTTGCCCCCCCCCCCCCCCCCCCCCCCCCCCCCCCGAATAAATGGAACGGGTCCAACCTCGGGGCCTAAGTCAATTTCCCTGGGTGAGCAGCGGAAAGGGTTGGGATGACGATAGGTGTCCTGAATGATGCAGCGTCCTGGTACCCTGGCAGAGGTCAGATCCGGGCTGGGTTTCGAAGTGGCGGAGATGTGCGAAGGAAAAATCGAGGCTGGTTGAAAGTGAAAGAAAGAAAGAAAGAAAGAAAGCTGGGGGTGTTTTGTTTGTGGTGAATCGCCGCCATCGCGCCGAACGTTCCACCAGCGGTAGCGACCACGGACACGACGATCAACAATGACAAAGCGCCGTGCGTGCCGGTATATATAGGACGAGTCGTAGGAACGTGGGATTTTGCGCTTGTTTCTGTGCGATGTGGAGTGTGTTGATGCACGCGCCGCAGGTCACCGCGTCCTCTGCGTCGTTCGCACCGTCTTTGTCTGACTCGCACGCGTGTTTCTCGGGGGAAACCACGACGACTGCCTCCACGTGCTGAGAGAAACACTTTGCCGTCCTAAATTGTAGGTCGTCGTCGCGCTGGCGTTCAGGGGTCTCGGCTACGCGGAGGGGGGCGAAACGGGTGGGGAACTCGGAGCACGGTGTCCCTGGCTTCGGCAATTCGCTTCGGGACGCGTCGATCCTTTCCGCCGCTCTTCGGCTCGAGTAGGAGGTAAACATTACACAGTATGATTGGCCATTCCGAGGCGGGTCCTTCGGTTTCCCTCAGTTTTAGAGGAATAATTCACTGAACGAGCCAAAGTTTTATTCGAAAGATCAAATACAACTATACGATACATCGGCTCCTCTTTATTGTGTGGTTTTCTCAAAAGTGTTGCCAGTTACTCTGCGAACTAAGCGGATTAATATACCGCGGGACATTTGAAACGGAGAAATAATAAGACATATAATTGATAAAACTGGTTCGTGACTCTGGAACATGATCATTTAATTTTCATCATATGAAGACAACAGGACTTAGAAAGGCAATCAGGTATGTAACACTCATTTTTTCAATCTCATTATCCTTATTACCTCGAAATTATCGTCATTTTTAATTCAGAACAGTGAGCGATTGCAAAATACGGTATTCTAATAATTATTAAAAAGAAACTGATTACAATTTACCCTAGAAATGAAATATCATCAAATTGAATTATTGCGGCAAATATTTTTCTCAGAGTACCGAATTACAATAGTTTATTTTCCCGAAATGTCACGAGCCGAAACGGTGTCGCAAATCTGGAAGGGCGTCACGAGGATTCTGCTGATTAAGACGAAGGATCTTTCGGATTGAATTAAAAATTTGATTTTGTCCTTTAATTTTCATACCATCCGATGAGTAAGATATGACACATGTGTCAAATGGTAAATTTCATGGCTTGATTTATATTTGAGTACAAACATGAACCAAGTGTTAGTACAGTTCATAATGTCAGTAAAATTGTCCAAATGATCAAAAAACTAAACTATGGTCTATGGATGACATTGTATGAGAAAGCTAGGTTGTTTGATGAGTCGTGTCACATAGTAATCGAATAATTCCTGGGTAGCCGTTGATTTTCAACTTTGCGCAGTGTTCTTTGAATAAAAAGAATATGGTATGTGCGAGCATTTTGCGCAGCAATGCAGCGCGCATCGTTAGAGTGGCGATGGTTGCGACTCGTCAGGATCATATTCCCGTCCCTTTCTCGAGCGGCATGGGATTTGATGAATCAATAATCTGGTCCTCAGTTTCGGGGCTGATTCGCGTGCATTTTTTCTTGCGGTTTTGGGAATGTCAGGAGCGACGAGTACTGGATGGCAATAAAAATAACTATACTTTTTATCGCATTATTCACAGTATAACTAACAGATCCGTGATGTAACGCACCGTCCTTACATCGCGCGCAGCGCGTTGCACGAGGTCGGTGATCGCTATAAAAAAATGTAGTAGATACACGTGGAGGCAGCGGCCATTGGTTTCCCGTCAGGCCGACTGCAGAGCCAACCTCGACTACTGCCTCCGGCTTTCGGTCGACGCGCGTGCAGCAACCTACCACATTGATACTGGCTATCCCGGTGTGATAACACTATGACTTGGCCAGACACGAGTGCTGCTTAAAACAAAAATACGCCACTCTTCGTGCTCCGCACTTTTTCTTCTTGGTCATTCAAATTATTATATTTACTGTTCCGCTATACGGTTTTGGATGCAATTTTGCTGATTACTTAGGAACTGGGTAGCGAAATAGATTTTCCGTCTTGCATTCGACAATTTACAGCTAATGGAACCACACCTGACAAAAATTTACGAAATTTTGGAAAAGCTTTTTGCTCTGTCGGTAAAATCGTGAATAATCTTTTGACTTGTTATAATCGATGTAGGTAGCATGCACTGTTCTACAACGTCTAAATTGCCGAATGGGGGAAAGAAATTCTATTTCATTGTCTCGTTCAAGAGTGATTCACTAGATTGTGGAATTGTCGCCTTAAGCTTCATCAGGAAACAAAAACATCCAACGTTCCGAACCGGATATGAGACAACTGTACTCACTCAATACGATTCCAAAGAAAGTCCTGAAAATTCTTTACGGTGATTTCGGTCAGATCTTTATTAAAAGTAGGGGTATATAATATGAAATACAAGTACATTCCATTCAAAGGTTTCAAACAGTTTGTGTGTTATTAGAGAAGCTGCAGCGATGGCGGCAAAACAGAAAGAGCAATCAGATGGTCTTTTTTTATTTTCGAAATAAAACCTCCATATCTCTTCTACCTATGTATTTAATTCTTTCCCCGCGGTATAATCTTGGCTATTTTTCAAACTCGTCAATAATTCAATGACCTGCAACAAAAAATGTACGCGCGAGTTTGAATGACGGAGGAAATTTTGTCTCTCGCTACGTTAAACTCAAGGTGACGTCAGAGCAAGATCAATAAACACAGGCTCACCCGACATTTCAGTATGTCAGGGTACGAAAAAAAATTCGGGTTCATATTATAATGTCATCCTTACGCACGCAATAGTACCTGTACTCATTTTTAACTTATACAGTAAAAATTTGATGTTAATGATATTCTATGTTTCCTTCTGAAAAGTTTCGATTCTTTACAAAATGTTAAAGAATCCTTTCCAGAGATGTGACATTATACGTAAAGTTAGAGGTAGATTTCAACTTTAGAATTTCCTCTTTTCAGATAAACAATCATACCTTATATTCAGTTTGCACAATTTATATTATACCTTAAAGAATATTCATTAATTTTGCTGAAACTGTACTTTCTGGGTATTTAATGGATTAATGGTGATTCAATTTCTGATAAATTACACCGTTTGAAATATAACTGATTGTGAAATTCTCCAGAGAATTCCGAAATGGCTCAGAGAATTTCAAAGAAAACTTGTGAGGCGATTGTTCTTTGAATTGTTAAGAAAAGGAATTTTTTGACCGGGTTAACTTTTTGGTGTTATAAATTTTGACATGCGCTCATTGATATCTGCGCGTGTATCCACACATGTACACGTCTACGGTATGTATACAGCGCCGAGAGAGGTCGAACGGAGGCTCGGAGGTATGTACATGGCGTGCATGCGCGCGTGCGTGTCACTGCATAAGTGGGTGTTTTGGGCCGAAAAGATAGTGGCAACGATGGTGGGGGTTCCGCTGCAATACGCGAGGCTTTGGGAAAGCCCGTACAATCAAGCCATACGCACACTAGAATCTCTAGAGTAAGGAGCGAGCGCGGCCGGAGCGTGCCTTAGCGATTTGCACACGCAATAAAATCGGTGCTCATCGTCCGTTGTGTAACTTTCAGTAGTCACACAAATACCTACCTCAATCAACCTCGAACTAAACTACCTCATGTTGCCTACCTCGATATTGGTCAACTCTCTTGTCATAAGCCAAAACTCTGAACACACGTCGCTTTGTTGTGTTTCTCGGTCGAGCCAAAAAATGACCTACAAGAATACGAACCTCTCAAAAGGAACATCAACTACAGACACGGGTACGAAATGTTCTCAAGAACTGGTGTCGTAATTTTATTTTCATACGTCTGAAGCTCCAAATCATAATTTGAATGAAAATTACAGTAACTTATCGGTCGCAAGTTTTTCTACAAACTGACACAAATTGAATGACAATTTCATCTATTCTTCATGCGAATTTCGGAGTAACCGTTCGATCTATTCATTCAAATAAACTTCAGAATTTCAGAATTTCAAGTACGTCTTATGTCGACTGTGTGAAACATAGGTTTATGACGAAGAACTGGTACCGACGTATGTGAACATCGTTTTTGTTTCGTTTTCCAGGTAAACATTGGGAGTGGGTACCGAAAATGGTGAACTTCTACCCGGCTGAGGGGCTGTCAAATCGGGAGGCTCCACCGATGCCGATTGCGAGTCGAGTGACAGATATAGTGGCGATGAACTCTGTGAAGAATCTGGTGTGCAGTCCGGACGTTACGGTGTTTACGGGACCATCGGGAGAGTCTCTAGAGTCTATAACGGAGGACAAACTGTACCAGTGTTTAATGTGCCACAAGACGTTCAGCCAAAAGAGCGTTTATCAAAGTCACGTAAGGTCGCACAGTAAGGAGGGCGAGGATCCGTACCGGTGCAACATATGCAGCAAGACATTCGCCGTCCCAGCGCGCCTCACACGCCACTTCCGGACACACACAGGTGAGAAACCGTACCAGTGCGAATACTGCAACAAGTCATTCTCGGTGAAGGAAAACCTCAGCGTCCATCGGCGAATCCACACCAAGGAAAGGCCTTACAAATGCGATGTCTGCGAACGGGCCTTCGAACACAGCGGCAAGCTCCACCGCCACATGCGGATACATACGGGCGAACGGCCCCACAAGTGTTCGGAATGCGCGAAGACGTTCATCCAGAGTGGACAGCTGGTGATTCACATGCGTACCCACACGGGAGAAAAACCGTACGTCTGTAAGGAGTGCGGTAAGGGTTTCACCTGCTCTAAACAGCTGAAGGTGCACACGCGGACGCACACAGGCGAGAAGCCCTACACCTGCGACATATGCGGAAAGTCGTTCGGCTACAACCACGTGCTGAAGCTGCACCAGGTTGCGCACTACGGCGAGAAGGTATACAAGTGCACGCTGTGTCACGAGACCTTCAATTCGAAGAAGACGATGGAGCTGCACATAAAAACGCACTCCGATTCACCGGGTTCGGGCTCTCCGCGGAACGCGTCACCCGTCGAGCCCGTCATCGAGATTTCGCAGCTGGGCTCGAGCGGCGGGGTCGGCAGCGACAAGGAGAATAAGACTGACCCTGCGACGCAGGCAACCGGGTATTCGCAGTCCCGCGACTTCGCCTACTACCTCTACCCCCGCGACCAATATAGCGGTCACGCGCCAAGCCCGACCGGTGTAAATCCGGCGCTTCTTGCCGCTGCAGCCGCGGCCGCGGCCGAGGATCGCACCTTCCAGCCCTCGCCCGAGACTTACTACCTCTACCCACCACCCGCTGCCGCTTTTTCGACCTACGGTCTGCCCGATCCCGCCGCTGAGTGCGCGCTGCTCGATCTCCCCGGGAACGATGCTCGCCGTCGCGTCGAGGCTGCCCTCGAAGTCGTCGAAGAACAGCGGCAACGAGAGTGCGGTCTCCAGCGGCAGCCCATCCTCACACCGCCGAGCAGCAACCCCGTCAGCCCGGCCCCATCGCCTGATCCGCTCGACCTCGCCGTTCCAGTTAGAGAGACGCTCATTCTTCCGCCCCGGAAACGTAGCAAGATGATACTAGAGTCTATGGAAAGTGAGAGGACTGGCATCGCCTCGCAGAGACAGAGCTCTGTCATCCAGTACGCCAGGGCGTCGTAGTTCGTTCTTCGAACGGTGGATTTTGTCCAATCGCTAACAGACTTTTCAAAGTGCCCTGTGTTTGTCGTTGCAGCGTAATATAAACGATTTTTCACAACTTACGGTTATCGGGTACCGTCGCGATTTAACCGTTGTTGCAACGCGGAGAAGAACTAGATTACATTGAAATCGTTATAATGCGCCTCTGAATGCAATCTGTCGAAACAAAAGATTTTTCACTATGACTGAACGTTATGGGTAATGTCTAACATAAGTGATTCAAATTTTCCTATTATTGACATGGTGTTATGGTCAGTCGTAGATTGAATAGTAAATTTTTGTACAAAGCAGAGAAACTTAAAATAATTAGTTCTAAAAACCCTATTTTAATTGAACATAAATTGATGCAAATGGACGAGATTAACAAATAAGACAATGTATGATGATGTATTACAAAATCAGCGAAATTCAATGGTAATATAACTGACAGTTACATCTTTAGATTAATTTGATGAGTTTCTTTGCTTTTTACACATATAAAAATTGACAGGATTCTTTTTAATGCAAAGACCTAATTGAAATACATGTATCATCGTTATAGCTTTTTTCCTCTAAATTGATGCAATTTTTCACGAGTATAGTATTAATGGTAAACGAGTGTGCCGCATAAGTAAGCGCGTGAGCTAACTGAATTACGTACGGAACAAGAAAATGGAATGAAAAATTGTTTACAGTTTTCATTTTACGTCTTACGGATTTGTTTATATCATCAACTATTATTTCTATCACCCTATAATGTATGTAATATACAATTTTTCTGTTTACTGTATGCATATAAGAACAAATGATCAATGGTTTCTCACCATTTATAACGTCCATAATTGTTTTCAAATTCAAACTTGTACATATTATATCGATGTTTTCATGTTACCTACAACTACACGATATAAGAGACTGCGAAAGGAATCAATTAGGGTTCCTAATTGGCTCGTATCGGAGAAAATATTTTCCAAGTTCAATTGTACATAACTATGATTGAATCGATTCGGGGCGCGCTTGTGTTTCATTATACCTTTCATTCACTCTTTCTCTCTTTCCGTAATCTGGGTTATGTGGCACCGAAATAAATTTTGTACGTAGTAATCGAAGTTGCTACATTGCTAAACATATACATATACATATTGTGAAGTACCAAACAAAATTGACATCTCTGTGATAACAACTCCGTACTATACCAGAGTATTGAGAATATAAGCTGAGCCCACTGCCAGTACAAGCGTATATATGTATATGTACGTATCCAAGTATTTATATATCACGCATCATAATTTTATAAATGAACGTAACTGTTATTATTATTACTATTATGATTATCTGCATATAACTATATACTATTCGTCTTGTAATGGTTAATTTTTTTTATTTCCGTGTAACTCATTATTATTATTATTATTATTATTATTATTATTATTATTATCATCATCATCGTTGTTATTGTTATTATTGTCATTATACACGGCGATAATATATCCAAGCAGCTTCTGAATTGAATATAATTTTTTTGATCCCGTGATAAATGTACATATACATATTTAAATCAGATTTAATATACCATTCATCTTATATATGTATATATAATGTTCCTTCACACACAACCCGATTGCAAAAATGCGTATATTTGTATATATTTAACCGATGAAGAATTGCAATAGCAACGGCACGAGGTTCAGTGATGAAAAGAGATATAAAAAAAAAAAAAAGAAAAAGGAATGAAAAAGCGAAAAAACACGAAACGTAACGTGGAGTAAGGAAATAGTAGAATAGTAAATTATAGAACAATCAAGTTATGTCGTCTTTAGGTCCTATTACATTTACAAGCCGTGCATAGCGGTCCGACAGCGATTGATATATAGCGGATATACTAATATAGTATATGAGGTATGCCATTCGACTAAATTTCTTGTGTATGTGTATAATACATACATATGTACATACGGATGTGTAAGTAGTTTACTATGTATACCACCTATATCCGCGCCACGCTGTCTCCCTGCTGCGGGCACATCGAACTGATTACGTGTAAAATATAATAATATTACGTTTATATATACATATAATATAATATTAATAACAACAACAACAATAATGATAATAACAATAATAATAATAATAACGGTAGTAGTAGTAGTAGTAGTAGTAATAGTAGTAGTAGTAGTAACAATAACAACAACAACAATAATAACAATAATAATAACAACAATAATAATAACAACAACAATAATGCAGAGTTGCGAATTTGTCACGTATGGCGGATTTGGCATGTTGGATTAAAAGTAACAAGAAAAAAAAAAAAAGAAATATACATTTATTCTCTCAACGCCGTTATATATTACGTGAAAACTTTTCATTTGTGTGATTCGAACGAATTTCAGAATACGATGTAGTAGAAAACTGTTGAAGGAAAGAAAAAAATACAAGTAAATAGTAAACTAAATAAAATGATTAAAAAAAACTCTGTCGACGTGCCATCGGATGCCTTTGATAATACGGTATTTGCATATTCAGCTCATTACTCTCATCTCATTTCCCAATCATTTTAATCTATACGCAATATATATTACGTCTACCTATATACCATGTGCGATCACGATCTTCCTCCGTTTTGTCAAGTTTGAATAAGGCCCACCGTGAGATAATTCGAACAAAGAAGAACATAACACACATATATATGCCATATATATATATATATATATATATATCCGCCTTACTTACATATAAATACATGTAAAAAAATACCTGCATATTATATGTATATTACCAGCATTACTATTATTACTATTATTATTATTATCATTATTACCATTAATATTATCATCATCATTGCATCATGGTAACTGCGAAAAGAAATAAGAATATACATACAACAGCTTGGCATAACAATTATTGATGCACATAACGTATAACACTTAAAAGCGCCAATGTGACGCAAGCCGCCTGCCATTAAAATGTATCTTGTACGTTACTGGATATACTTATAAGTTATTATTATTATTGTTGATATAAAATAAAAATAAATATAAATATTACTAGATAACTTATAAGTTTACTTTTGATTTTAAAACGAAGTACGTTAATAAGTTTGTGTACTAGTTAGTTATGTAAACAGAACCCGCTGACGTTGCAGTTCTATCGTAAACTGCAGTGAATTGCGGGATCTCGTTGACCGTTGTGAAGCTGTGTGTTGTTACGTTGTTTCTTTTGTATATAATAACAAAAACATTATATTTAAATTTAAGTCTGAACCGTTGGCAATTCGTATTTTTTCCCCTCGACACTAGCGTATGTACACCGAATACGAATGAATTTAGCGGGCTGAATTCACTCAAAACACTTAAAACTGTGGACACTCGAGGCGATCAATATTACGATTTTAAATGATCGATTACTAATAGTTTAGCCGGCTAAATTTTCTGTTTTCAGCATTGACTCGATTGTCGAAACATGTATCATTTACACTTGCCATAATTTTCTTTGACCCGAAGCATCACTTGATAGCTATCAACTTCTCAAAATGATCTTCCAGCCGGAGTGAAATCCGGAATGGCGAACACATTGATGCTGCGCTACCTTCCAAATTCACCTGTTGAGTTATATATTCAAAACATTCTTTCTTCGAATCTAACCACATTCGAATTTAACCAGCAGTTAATTCTGGAGAACTTGGGACGCAAAATTTAGTTATTCCTATAAAGAAGCAAGTAAATAAGAGGAAAATAGAAAAAAAAAGAATTACCAATGGTTGACTCTTAAAAGGTTGTCTGTTGGCATGAACATGATTTATTCGTATAGTTCAATTACAGTTATCGTCACCATCATTGTCACTATCATTATCGTCATTATTAATCATATTATATAATAATATTATTATTCCTTTGTTAGAGATAAATCTTATCATATAATAAAGACTTTCAGTTACTATGTGTGGATATCGTAATTTCCCAAGCTTCAACTTTTCCGAAAGATGCTGAAGAATTTTGTGAGCTCTAACAACGTCAAGTTCACAATTCTATATAAAGTTAGGAAAATCTTCAACTTAATAGTGAACCAGATTTCCTTCAGTGCATGCCATTAGATAATCGACGAATAGAATATAAATCGAAGTTTTGACAAAGTTCAATTACTTATTGATGCATAACTTTGGTGACAATTTTTTTATTGGCTATTCAATGAGAATCAAATAAATGAAACTAAATGTATTGGAATTAGGCGCCAACCAGACTGCACAGCTTAGATCCAACGAAAAACGAGGTGGGCCCCCGTCTTCCCGTTCCCCTCGCTGCGGCACCCTCGAAATCTACTTCCCCTAGCCATTCAACAAAATTCGGTAGGGTGCATAAAGCCCCGGGGTAAGTTCAATGACCCAATGTGGATCGCTGTGTCGTTAGGGTGGCCCGGACATTACACAGCACGAGTTCTTCAGCCATGCACATCGTGGGGCAAAGAACGGTGCCATCACAGTGGTGACTGGCGTATAAGCATTGGGCAGGGAAGCGCCCGAATTCGGTGGAAGAGGTCGGCGAACCTTAGCTCGGAAAGTTCGAACCCTCGAACTGACCTTTCGGTTTCTTACTGCAGCTGTCCATTTCTCTATGTTTGCTCAAGGCATACTAAGAAGCCACACGGCTTGTCGGTGAAACAACGGTCATAAATTTTTTCATTCTCATGAAGTCTGCTTCGAAAATTCTCAGTCAATACTCATCGTGTTACAGGATAGGTTCTTACAGGATAAAAGTACCCAAATATGAAACGCGATCTGGCAGTTGGTTCAAATTTGATTTTTTTTTCAGTGAGATAGAAGCTTTGGTAGAAATTTTTCAACTATCTCAAGATCTTTTACTAAATCGTTCAAAGTTAGTATTTATTTGGATCGTAAATTATATAAGTCCTTTCTTTGAATGCAGATAGCAAAATTTAGCATAGCAAAACCAAGAAATGCGTCACATATTATCATCGGAGCGTACGATTTAATTAGAAATCAAGAAACAGTTGGATTAGTGAGTCGAAAGTTCGTGCAGTAAAATATCTTGTACTCCTTCAATTCGTTTTAAAGTCCCTGACCTACAATTATACGTATAAGACCCAGAAATATGTAGTACAAAAATGACTCGGTCGATAAAGGTAACTGGATAATTTACTCGACGTTCTATCGGTCTCTTCGGTTAGACCGGGTTTGAGCTAGATAAATATCCTCGTGGACACTTTTAGCCCAAGTCAGTGAATATAGAAAACTGTTGTATCTACCTCTGAATTGACATTGAGCCGAACGTCTTTGCGTGTACTCCTACTCAACGCCATCTTTAAGATGACATCTCAAACACTTATGAGTCAGGCATCTGTCTTACTGACCGAGTCGCGCAGGACGGATTACCTCATTTCGAACGAGCAATCAATTCATTGGTGTTACTCAATAATGTTACTGACAGATTGAAACGCAAACAGACCGAAAGATTACGTACTTGTCAGAATTCCTCTGTAAAGGAGAGCCAATTTAAATATTTTTAATCGATCAATCATTCCGTTGAGCCACCCATTCAGTTATGGTTGTGTTTATAGTTCATAGGCAAGCTCTTAAAAGCGTCGTGAAGCGCAAACACACTCAAAACAACACTCAAAACACTTGAAAGTATCGACATTCGAACCGATTAATTTTACGGGTTTAAGTGAGTAATTCACTGTTTATGCTACAAACAACAGTTCTTTTTGGGGTTTTGAACAGTTATAACGACTGATTCATTTCAAATTTCGAGCTGGCACTCTTCGAGTACTCAGAAGTTCGGTTTAAGCCCGAGCAGGCAGCGCAGTGCTCGCTTAACATCACAAATTCAGTGAATATGCCGTATGATTTTAATCGTACTTCTTACGTCAATGGTAATCCATGCTTCATTTTTATGGAAGATAACCAACCAATGAAGAGAGTGGTGTGGGAGAATTACGACTTCAAGATGAATGAATTCTATACCGAAGGTTGGTTATTTTGCTTCCAAGACCAGTGACAGATCCGTTCTTACAAACTGGAAACAAATTAGGTGAATTTGTTGATGATGTTGATAGATCCAAATTTATCAATAGGTGCGAGACGTGATCAGGCTCTACGAAGTTGTATTTCTAAACAAACCAGATAACCTTAAGTAACCTTGGAAAATTTTAGTAACCTGTGACGACAGTGGAGGGCATTTTGACGTAACACAATACTGGCAGTGCCTGACGGCGCATGAGCAGCCTTGCGCATTTTTCTCTCGTTTCCACTATCTGTGGAGTATTCAAAGCTAGCCCCACACGGCCCACTCTTCCAACTCACAAGCTCAAGTTCACCAGCTGCTCCGACCAACATCATTTGCTGTTTGTGCAAAAATCACCTCATTATAATTTAACCGACAATGTCGCAGAAAACAAAGTTACTCGCGACTTCGTTCAATTGTTTAAAAATCAGCAACCATGCTTACGCGACTTCGCTCAAAAACATGTAAGTTTATCTAAATTATTTCTAATTCTCGTAATACATAGTTGGAATACTACATTTGACCTTGACACATGATAACGATGTTCCGGTGGGGAAATAAATCGATCGTTATATTCGTTGATTAGATTGTCTACTTGCCGATCTACAGTTCATATTTTATATTAATGAAAAAAATTTCTACTCCCTTCATTCTTCTTCTCTCTTTTCCTCTTCCTCATTTTGTTACTAGTGTAAAAAAATTAATAGATTTTAGCCGCAAAAGTTGAAATATTACTTCATCTACTATGAATAGATGAGACATTACTAATCCCGATTTTTGCCATTGAAAAAATCTACAATTTTTCACCCGGATTATGTGTCCGAACGAAATTATGTAACTGCAACATTTTTATTCAGCCGTAAATACAGGCAACATAAATTGGGAAATATATTATATTATTACAAATATTTTCCAGCTAGTGAACTAATTTAGAAAGTTTTAATTTTCATACCTCCAACAATAACACAATATTGGATCAGAATTACAGTTTAGAAATTTTTTTACGCTCAACTCATTCCAAACCATTTCACTAGTGCACAATTAATTCTTTGTACAAGTTTGCAGAATTTGGCAGATATAATTTTCATGACACTGGGACTTGGCTATAATTTAGATTTAAATTTCGAAAAGTAACTGATAAATGTAGAACAAAACACCAAAAAAAAGAAATTTCCTCTTTAGTTTAAGTAGCCAGCATGAATTTCATATGTATCATCCTTACCTCTGATTCTTTTCCAATATGGATTACATAACAATATGGATCCCAGATCAAATCCATTGTAAATCTTCTGTTGGCTGAATCTGAACATGCAGCTTAGTCATAGATTAGATTGAATATGATAGAATATTATTTTTTGATAAGAGATAGATAGACAGATAGATAGAGGGCTTATTTACCTTGGCAGGAGTCCCCGCAGTAGTAAAGTTCGTAAAAATTGAATTCAAAAATAATTATAGTAATAATGAATTAATGAAAAATTTAACATATACTAGATGACGAATAAACTACCTAAAGTGAAATAAAGTAATATAGAATGAAGAGAGAGAGCGATAATTTGAAGCGAGTGTGATGTAGATTACTATGTTTACGGTCAAAGGTTGAGATAAAAATTTTACCGCATGAAGACATTGTATAGAGCTTTCAATACTACAAAAGTCATAGGTTTTCTAGTTATAGATTTAGACAACAGGTATTTGAATGTGTCTGTAAGCTGATTTTAATCTAGTTTATTGTTTCTGCACACAGTGCGTGGTGGGACAAAGTTGAGATGGGGCCCCCTGACGCCATTCTTGGTGTAACGGAGGCTTACAAGAGGGACAGTAACCCTAAGAAGATCAACTTGGGAGTCGGCGCTTACCGTGATGATAATGGAAAGCCATACGTACTGCCCAGCGTCCAAAAGGTGCGTCCGAATGATGGTTTAAAACTTTTCTGTTCGATTTTGTACACTTTCTTACATAACAGAAGTTTTCATCTCTGACAGGCGGAGCAAATTATAGGATCGAGTGGGCTCGATAAGGAGTATTCGCCGATTGGAGGAAACCCTGAATTCTGCAAACATAGCATCAACCTTGCACTTGGCGAGAATAGCGATATAGTAAAAAATGGCTTGGTGAGCATAGAAAGTAGAAAATAAGTTTTCACAGTCAGAGGATTTATTTTTCAGGAATTGTTTTTGATAGAATAAATTGAAAAACAAAACCCTGGTGAACCGAATTCCGTTCTCTATTCTCAAATCTAGTTTTATGTAACTGTTTTTGGTTAATGATCATTAGTATACATCTAACGCTTGCATTATTTTTCAGAATTCGACCGTTCAAGGAATTTCTGGCACTG